>NC_090998.1:53747500-54997500 GCF_041146395.1 Eulemur rufifrons
CTCACATCAAGCTTTCACCAATAAAATAAATAGCCTCAGGTGTCCATCGACCTAAGAGGACCTGCTAGTAGTTGATATAATTGCCAAACCACTCGCTGGGAACTTGACAGATGAGTTCTTTAGCTTTCAATCTGGGGTGAAAATTTGCACCAAAAAAGGAGACCAATGCTTTTTAAAGAGAAATGCACATTTCTATTTCCTTAATCTTGCATTCATTCAACAAATATTTATTGCATGCCTATATTCTACTGATTAGAATATATCAGTGAGCAAAACAAAGATTTATGCCTCATGGGCCTTATACTCTGGTGTGGGGAGACAGGAGATTAATAATATTAACAGAAATACTGACTAAGTGAATAATGTAATGTATGCTAGGAGGCTATAAGTGTTATGGAAAATAAAAGTATACAGCAGAATAACGGGAATTGAAGGGGTGGGGGACTGCTTGCAGAATCATCATGGCAGGACTCATTGAAAAGATGATATTTGAGCAAAGACTCAAAGATGTTGAGAGGATTATCCAGGTGGACACCAGACAAAGGAAACAGCAAGGCAGGTGTGCACCTGGTGTGTCAAGGCACACAAAGGGGGGTAGAGCACAGGGAGGGAGGGGACCAGGAGGCTGGAAGAGGTAAGAAGGACCTGATCGCATGTGGGCTTCTAGGCCATTGTAGGGACTTCTACTTCTACGTTGTGGGACTTTTACTCTGAACAAGATGAGACTCTGTTAGAGAGTTTTGAGCAGAGGAGTGACATGTTCTCTCTTATGTTATAACCAGTTCACTGTGCCTGCTGTGTTGTGAGTTGACTATAAGAGCAAGAGTGGAAACATGAAATCCAGATAGAATGCAATTGGAATTATCTAGAAGAGAAATGATGCTGGCTTGGACCAGACTGTAAATAGCAGAGGCGGTGAGAAGCAGTCAGATTTGGGGTAGAATTTGAAGTTCAAGTTAGTTGGAGTTGCTGTGCATTGGATGTGGTGTGTGAGAAAAACAACAACAAAAAGATGATTCAGATGACTCTGACCACCAAGATGAAGGAGGCACAGGTGGAGCACGTTGTTGGATGTACAAGTCTGGAGGTGGGAGAGAAAGTCGGGGTGGAAATATAGATGTGGGAGTTGTTGTCATGCAGATGGTATTTAAAACCAAAGGCTGGATGAGAGCACCAGGGAAGTTAAGTGCAGATAGAGAAGAGGGCCGAGGACTGAGCCTTCGAGCACTTCAATGTTAAGGGGAATCAGCAAAGGGGACCCAGATGAAGTGATCAGTGAGGTAGGAGGAAAACCTAGATGCCAAATTCTTGAAACCAAGTGAGGAAAGTGTGCCAAGGAGGAGGTAGGTATCAACTGTGTCAAATGCTGCAGAGAAGTCAAATAAAATGAGGACTGAGAATTGACCATTGGATTTTGCAACATGGAGCTCATTGGTGATTTTGCTAACAAAGAGTTCTGTTGGAGTGGTGGGGGAAAGCCAGACTGGAAGGGATTTACAAGAGAAAGAGTGCATTTTATTAAATGTAAATTATCCTCAATAAAATTGATTTAAAAGTACAAAAAGAGGGGAGGGTTGAAATAAGATAACCAAAACTTGGAAATATCACAAATGCCCAGCAACATTAGAATGGATTTTTAAAAATTACAACATATTCATTTAATGGCATACTATGGCCTAAGCAGGAGTCAGCAAACGACAACCTGAGAGTCAAATCCAGCACAGGGCCTGTTTTTATAAAGTTTTACTGGGACCCAGCCATGGCCATGTGTTTAAGGGTTGTCTGTGGGTGCTTTTGTGAGCTACAGCAGCAGAGCTGAGTAGTTGGGAAAGACTTTACAGCCCACAAAACCTAAAGTATTTATTATCTAGTCTTTACAGAAAAAGTTTGCTGATCCCTGGCCTAAAGCAATCAGAATTTGTGAACCATCACTACTTATAACAACATGGATTAATTACTTAAATATAATGTCAAGGAAATGAAGCCAGATACAAAAGAGTACACACTGTATGATTTCACTTGAATAAAGTTCAGAAACAGGAAAACTAATCTATGGTGCCAGAAGTTAAAATAGTGGTTACCTCGGGGTTAGTGCCTGGGAGTGGTCAGAAGGTGAGCTTCTGTGGGTGCTAAGATTCTATTTCGTGATCTGGGTGCTGGTTGCCTGGAGTACTCACGTTGGGGAAATTAACTGAGCATCTAGGATTATGTGTGCATTTCTCAATGTCTAAAATAGAGTTTAGCAAAAATTAAAAATGGTAAAAGAGGAACTGGAGACAGGGGTGATAGCAATTCTTTCATGAAGTTTTGCTGCAAAGGGGAGGGAAAAAATGAAAGGTAGTTCACAGGGGGAGCAAAGTTAAAGAAGAGTTGTTTTGATTTTTTTTTTTAATTTTAGACAAGGTCTCGCTCTGTCACCCAGGCTGGAGTGCAGTATTGCCATCATAGCTCACTGCAGCTTCTGGCTCAGCTGATCCTGGGCTGAGACAGATCAAACTCCTGGGCTCAGCCGATCCTCCCGCCTTAGCTTCCCAAGTAGCTGGGACTACAGGCATGCACCGCTATTTTTTTTTTTGTAGGCACAGGGTCTCGCTATGTTGCTCAGTCTGGTCTTGAACTCCTGACCTCAAGCAATCCTCCTGCCTAAGCCTCCCAAAGTGCTGGGATTATACCTGGCCGAAGAAACGATTTTTAAAGATAGGAAAAATAATAGCATGTTTATACACTGATGGGAGGAGAGAATTGGAGATTTAGGAGAGAAAGGAGAGAATGCTGGAGTGATGTCCTTGAGCAGCTGAGGGAGGATGCATCCCAGCTAAGAAGTGGAGGAATTGACTTTGGGCAAGAGCACAGGAGTTCATCTATACTGGAAGGACATTTTGAATAAGTGAAGGCACCTACCACCTGGTGTCTCCCTTTATACGTAGTAAAGATTAACTGTTGGTTACTAAGTAATTCCTTTATGATCTTCCCAAAGCAGTTCCCTGTTTGCCACTTCGTGAATAATAATTTCATTAATAGTGAGTACTTCACAGGTGCATTCACAGAGATCTCACTGAATACATATCTTCTAATGAATGGGGCATATTTTCTGTCTTCCTAGTGAGATGGCACAGAGCAGCTTACTGTAGCTAAGGTAACAGCTTACAGTTCCCTTGACCCGGCTGGAACTATAACCAAGGTCTCTGCATGTGTTTGCTAGGGCTGATGTAATGAAGTGTCTTAAACAACAGAAATTTATTGTCTTACAGTTCTGGAAGCTAGAAGTCTTGAGATCAAGGTTGAGGTTGGTTCTTTCTGAGGGCGATGAGGGGGAATATGTTCTGTGTTTCTCTCCCAGGCTCTGGTGGTTTGTTGGCAATCTTTGGTGTTCCATGGCTTACGGATGCATCACCCAGATCTCTGTCTTCATGTTCACTGGCATTCTCCCTGTGTGCGTGTCTGTTTGTGTCCAAATTTTCCCTTTTTATAAAGACGTGAGTCTTATTGAATCAAGAGCCCACCCTATTCCAGTATGACCTCATTTTAACTAATCACATCTGCAATGACCCTATTTCCAAATAAAGTGACATTCTGAGGTACCGGGGGTTAGGACTTCAACATGTGGATTTTGGGGGGACACAATTCAACCCATAACCACCTCCTAATGCCACATTTAGCATCAGCCTTAATGATAGTGGATTAGGCAACTGCAGACCAGGTAGGATTTGAGCATCAATGGTACTGAAAAGTACTTGTCCATTACTCTAATGCCTGATGGTTCTAGCATTTGAAAGCTTTTTTTAAAAAATAAGTATAATATGTATTTTAAATAATTATTTTATAATTTGTTTTACATTGACAAAAATTATATGTTTAAGGTGTGTACAACTTGATGGCTTTTTAAATTTTTAATTATCATGAGTACATAATAGTTGTATATATTCATGGGCTACATGTTAGGTTTTGATACAGGAATACAATGTGTAATGATCAAATCAGGGTAATTGGGGAATCCATTACCTCAAGCATTTATCATTTCTTCATGTTAGGAACATTCCAGTTCCACTTTTAGTTATTTTATTTTTTTTTATTTTTTTTTTTTTTTGAGACAGAGTCTCACTCTGTTGCCTAGGCTAGAGTGAGTGCCGTGGCGTCAGCCTAGCTCACAGCAACCTCAAACACCTGGGCTCAAGCGATCCTACTGCCTCAGCCTCCCGAGTAGCTGGGACTACAGGCATGCGCCACCATGCCCGGCTAATTTTTTCTATATATATTTTTAGCTGTCCATATAATTTCTTTCTATTTTTAGTAGAGATGGGGTCTCGCTCTTGCTCAGGCTGGTCTCGAACTCCTGAGCTCAAACGATCCGCCCACCTCGGCCTCCCAGAGTGCTAGGATTACAGGCGTGAGCCACCGCGCCCGGCCGTTATTTTAAAATATATCGAGCTTGTTGTCTTCGATGTGACTCTGATGTGACTATTTTTTTAAAATACAGACGGGTCTTGCTTTATTGCCTAGGCTGGCATGCAGTAGCACAATCATAGCTCACTGTAAGCTTAGACTCCTGGGCTCAAGTAATCCTCCCATGTCAGCCTCCCCAGTAGCTAGGACTATAGGCATGCACCACCACACCCGGCTAATTTTTTAAAAAATCTTTTGTAGAAATGGGATCTCACTGTGTTGCCCAGGCTGGTCTGGAACTCCTGGCCTCAAGCAATCCTCTGACCTCAGCCTCCCCAAAGTGCTGGAATTACAGGTGTGAGCCACTGCACGCAGCCGATATGACTTCTTTGGCCTGTTTTAAAAAGCAGAACGTAGAAAGCTCTAGTCCCAACAACTAGAGCTTTTAAGGAGGCTGAGGCAGGAAGATTGCTTGAGTCCAGGAGTTTGAAACCAGTCTGAGCAACACAGCAAAATGTCATCTCTAAAAAAAAATAAAATAAATTTAAAAAAAGTTTTTAAAAAAGAAAGTGGATACATACATACCTGTGATAGAAAAAAATAATAATAAAAAAATAAAATAAAAAAGAAAGCGGAACCTTGAAGAATAGCAGGGAAGGCCAGGCGAGGTGGCTCACGCCTGTAATCATCCTAGCACTCTGGGAGGTTGAGGCAGGTGGATCGTTTGAGCTCAGGAGTTCAAGACCAGCCTGAACAAGAGTGAGACCCTGTCTCTACCAAAAAATAGAAAGAAATTATATGGAAAACTAAAAATATATATAGAAAAAATTAGCCAGGCATGGTGGCACATGCCTGTAGTCCCAGCTACTTGGGAGGCTGAGGCAGGAGGATTGCTTGAGCACAGGAGTTTGAGGTTGCTGTGAGCTAGGCTGATGACATGGCACTCTAGCCAGGGCAAAAGAGCAAGACTCTGTCTCTAGAAAAAAAAAAAAAAAAAAAAAAGAATAGGAGGGAAGACTGGAAAGGTGAAGACTAAAGGGATTTGCAGGGCAAAGTGTTCCTCTAAGACAGAGTTTCAGCCAATTTGGCCCAGGATCACATGCGTTGAATACACGTTTGTCTTTTACAAAAACAGCTTCTCAAGGCTTCACCCCTGAGATTCTGGTTCTCCAGGCCTGGGGCCCATGAACCTACATTTTAACATGCTTTCAGGTGATTTGGACGTCACATTGTGAAAAAGATTTTTCCAAGGAGCCAGTGATTCCTGGCGTGGGGAAACTGAAGCAACAAGACACTGGGTTGGAAGAAGACTGGGCCTCACCATCCAGAGTGACAGAACCGCAGCACCCATGGGGGGCCCACAGACACCATCAAGATCACCTCGTCATTTTCCAGATGAGAAAACAGAGGCCAGAAATGGTGAAGCTAGGACATTTTGAGTGCTGAAGAACAGAAAGAGAAGCAAAAACAGGACTTAAATATAAGAGGATTACAACGGATCAAATGAAAAAAGAGAAGAGAAATGTGAGAAGCTATCCCTTAAGCCAGTGTCTAGACTAGATAATGTCTTCTTTTCCTTATCAGGTCACAGATATTGTCATGCTTCAAGAGTGGGCCACTTCCATGCTTCTGAGGCCAGCCCAAGTTCCTGGAGCAAGTACTGCTCACAGGACAAAGGATCAGTCTGTTTTGAATGGTTCTTTGTTGGGGTTTGCTGCCCCTCATGGCCCTGCACTATCCTTAGCATGCAGAGATTAAATAAGAACCTCAAGAAAACATTTTTGGCATGCAAAGATAAAATAAGAACCCAAGAAAAACACTTTGAGCGTGTGATGATCTTCAATTAACTATGATTCTTTCATTAGACTTCCTGACAAAATTCTGAGTATAATCATCTATCTTTATATAGTTCTGAGTGTGCTGTCACTGTCCTGACCTCATTTAGTGTTCACAATCACCCTGTAACAGCTATTACCTTCACTGGACAGATATTTTAAAGATAAAAATCTGATCATTCCCTTTCCCTGCTTATAATCCTGTAGTGATTTCTCACTATACACCTACTGGCTAGGGCAATGTGTGCCAAGTCAACAACCCAAAAGGAGAAAGGGCAATTTGTACAAGGATGTACGTAGCAGCTTTATTTACAATATTAAAAATTTGGAAACAAACCAAAACCCAACAATAAAGAGCAAGGCTAAGCATATCCTGCTCTAGCAATACACTGGAATACTCTGTACCTACTTTGTATGATAAGAATCTGGTCTACACTGGGGCATGAGTGTGTGTCTAAGTATGTATGTCTAAAGGTGGTGAAATAAACTTAATAAACAGGCCAATTAACAACCTGATTTCAACTCTGTCAAGTATTTGATATTGTATGGGAATCAGATCTTCTGTTTAAGTGTGACATAAAAATTTAAGTGGAGAAAATGCCTTTGGAATTTTCTTCTGGGGGCATTCATGTAGGATTTTATACTGAGATTAAAACCATAAGAACTCAGCCAGGCGCGATGTCTCATGCCTCTAATCCCAGCACTTTGGGAGGCCAAGGTGGGAGGATTACTTGAGGCCAGGAGTACAAGACCAGCCTGGGCAACACAGTGAGACCCTGTCTCTATTTTTTAAAAAAATTAGCCAGGCCTAGTGGTGTGCACCTGTAGTCTTAGCTACTCAGGGGGCTGAGGTAGGAGGATCCCTTGATCCCAGGAGTTCAAGGTTACAGTGAGCTATGATGGTGCCACTGCACTCTAGCCCAGGTGACAGAGCAAGACCCCATATCTTAAAAACAAACAAAAAACCCCCATAAGAACTCAGTACCACGTACAACAGGGTGGGCTAAAGACTGGTGACAGTTTTATATTGGGATGTCAGTGTTGAGTTCAAGTGAGAAGGGGGCATGGCCACCTTCAGCGGCGTGACAGTGTGCTCATATGCTCACACGCACACTTGGCCCACAGTTACCTCAGTTACTGCTGCCACAGCAGTTCAAGGCCAGTAAGAAGTCACAGAGCAGGAAAAGAACTGCCCTATTAACTGAGAGAGAAAAACTGGTCAGACTTGATCATGCAGAACATTAGTGGTGATGTCAAACTGACCTTACCTATGGTTTCGGAGAGGCTCTGGGAACAGTTCACCCAGTTCTCTTCTCTTTGTTGGTATTTTTTGTGGTTGAAGGCATAAAAGCATGGCGCCGATGGCTCACCATTGATGCACACAAATGGCTGACGTGCCCGAACTTCAGTATCCGTTCAGTGTGTTTATTAAGTCTCTTCCGGTTCTCTTTCAAGGTTCTCTCCCCCAACACATAATCTAAATCTAAGAGTATTTGCCTCTTGTACCTTTCCATGAACAGTGTTACCATGAATGAAGTCTCTTTAGGCTTACCGTCCCACGGTGCACAGAGGAGGAGGCTGATGGTCAGGAGAGATGCTTCCCTTCCAGAACCTGTGGGTTCTCTGCCTTTGTAAGTCTGGAACCTCAGTCATGGCTTATCCTGGGTTGATCAGGCACTAGGAACAACTGGCTCACACATACCAAACTCACATGGGTCTGATTTGTATCAGAAAATCAATTTAATCATTTATAACAAGAAATGTAGCAGCCAAGTGGGACAATATTTATGTTGGCCAGTTTGTGAGTTTTCTTCCCACAGAGGAAACGCGAGCTTATTATTGGTACAAGGAATGGGTCTGAGAGATATGTATTTACAAATTGATCTGCCTAGAATTCCCCGATTCCCTTTCAATGTCTACTCCCCTAAAGGCCCAGCGCAGACCTCACCTACTCTGCAAAATTTCTTCTACATCCTGAGCTCTTGGAAAAAATGAATCATTCGCCCTGCCAGGCTACTGTACTTTTATATCTCTGATGGCACCTATCACTTTGTGTTCCAGTAATTCTTTTCTTTTTTTTTCTTTTTCTTTTTTTTTTGCAACAGAGTCTCCCTTGCCCTGGGTAGAGCACAGTGGTATCATCATAGCTCACTGCAACCTCAAACCCCTGGGCTCAAGTTATCCTCTTGCCTCAGCCTCCCTGGTAGCTGGGACTACAGGTGTGCACCATGACGCCCCGCTAATTTTTCTATTTTCTTTTAATAGAGATGGCTTAGTAGAGACGGGGTCTCTCTTGCTCAGGCTGGTCTCCAACTCCTGAGCTCAAGCAATCCTCCTGACTCGGCCTCTCAGAATGCTAGGATTACAGACATGAGCCACAGAGCCTGGCCTATGTTCCGGTAGCTCCTGATGTACTTGTTTCCCCTGCTGTTTCAGTAAATGGGGTAGGGACTCTTATCCACTTTTGTTCCCCCAATGTCTAGTACATAATAGTTGCTCAGTACAGGGTTGCTAAATGAATGAAATTATTATTCCTGAGCTCAAGTGATTCTCCTGCTTCTGACTCCCCAGTAGCTGGGACTACAGGCACGTGCCCCCATGCCCAGCTTCTAAAGGCCTTTTCTAAATCAGGTTTTAGTAATGGATGTAGGTAGTTATTAAGAGTAATTGAGAGAGAGAGAGAGAGAGAGAATCCTGTCCCCTAACCATGAGAGACTGCTCAAACGTCATACCATGGCCAGTTGTAGGCAACACCCAGAGCTTTACCACCCAGACTTCCTGCTTGTCTGCTCCATCTGTTATTCCCTAGCCTCACCCTAGGCCCTGGCTTGTGTGTGCCTTCCCCTGACTTCTTGTTTTAGTGATCAATTTGACTCCCTCCTCAAGCATATTGATCTGGATTCTCCTAACTCATCCTTTACCCATCTTCTTTGCTCTCTTCTGCTAACCTTCAGGGTGCTTTAAACAGCGGTCCCCAACTTTTTTGACACCAGAGACTAGTTTCATGGAAGACAATTTTTCCATGGGGCAGGGGTGGAGGTGGAGCTCAGGTGGTGGTGAGAGCTGATGGCAGCTGTAAATGCCGATGAAGCTCAGGCTAGCTCAGCCACTCAGCTCTTGCTGTGCACCCCCTCCACCCTTCCGGGGAACTGTCCCGATTTCCTAAGTTTCAAGGAAGACAATTTTTCCACCTATGGTGGGGAGGGGGAGATGTGGAGCTCTGTGGCCCAGTCCCTAACATGCCAGGGCTCTGTGGCCTGGGGGATCGGGGACTGGAGCTTTAAAGAACCAGCAGCGTCACCTCCTCTGTGAACTTGCTAACAATGTAGAACTTTAGGTCCCAGAGCTACTGAATCAGAATCTGCATTCTAACAGGACCCCTAGGTGATATGTATGTACATTAAAGATGGAGAAGCTCTGCTTTAAATCTTTTATATATATATGTATATATATATATTTTTTTTTTTTAGTTGTCCAGCTAATTTCTTTCTATTTTTTTAGTAGAGACGGAGTCTTGCTCTTGCTCAGGGTAGTCTCGAACTCCTGAGCTCAAACGATCCTTCTGCCTCAGGCTCCTAGAGTGCTAGGATTACAGGCGTGAGCCACCACGCCCAGCCTGCTTTAAATCTTTGATGATAATCCCAGCACTCTGGGAGGCTGAGGCAGGAGGATTGCTTGAGGCCAGGAGTTCAATACCATCCTGAGCAAGAGTGAGACCCCATCTCTACTAAAAATAGAAAAATTAGCCGGGCACGGTGGTGCACACCTGTAGTCCCAGCTACTCGGGAGGCTGAGGCAGGAGGATCACTTGAGCCTAGGAATTGGAGGTTGCAGTGAGCTATGATGTTGCCACTGTACTCTAGCCCAGGCAACAGAGCAAGCCTCTGTCTCAAAAACAAACAAACAAAAAAACCTTTGATGATGGCCACTGCTTATGGTTTCCTCTCTACCCAGTCTTCTGTTATTCTCAGACATCAACATCCATTGTATTAGTTATCTATGGCTATGTAGAAATTCACCCCAACTTCTCGGCTTAAAGCAACAAACATTATCTCACAGTTTCTGTGAGTCAGGAACGAGGGCAATACTTATCTATCTGGACATTCTTATCTGTCCTATCAGGATCTCTCACAAAGCAGCAGTCAAGTGCTGGCTGGGGCTGTAGTCCTTTTAGGCTCTGCTGGGGAGGATCCATTTCAAAGCCCACTCCTGGGGCTGTTGGCAGGCTCAGGTCCTCAAGGGTTTTTGGACCGACTGTCTCAGTTCCACACTGGCTGCTGGCCAGAGGCCTCCGTGAGTTCCTTGCCTGGTTGGTCTCTCCATTGGGTGCTCACAACATGGCAGCTGGTTTTATTAATGCAAACGAAAGCATAAGAGAAGGCAAACAAGATGGAAGCCAGAGTCCTTTTGTGACCTAATCTCAGAAAGCAATAGCCCATCATTTTTGCCATATTTTATTCATTAGAAGTGAGTCAGTAGGTCTGTCCTACACTCACGGGGGAGGAATTATACAAAGGCATGACTAACAGGGGGTGGGGATCAATAGGGCTATGTTAGAGGCTACTTATCAAATCCATGTTCAAGAACTTGGCTGACTAGTTTCTACTTCAGTTATGCACCTGCATGGCCATACCTAGGACCTCAACACCACTTGGAATTTTATATTCTCCAAACTGTCATCTTCTGTGCTTGCCATATTTCCTGCAACTTGTCATTCTCTCTTCTTGTCCCACCCCTTCACTCCTATTGCACCATCCTTCACAGCAAACATGACAACTTATGCCTTTTAGCCTTTCTTATTACAGCCTATTAATGTCTTCCCAGTCTTACTCAAAGCTTCACACAGAGAGCTTCCTATGGTTGCCTTGTTACGTATGGCCTTGCTAAAAACAAAGATGCAATCTCACCCCACATTCACTTGTTTGATTTGTGGGGTTGTCACCTTCTCTCCTCCACCTTAGGGAAAATCTAGCATTCTCTGGCTTTTCTTCCACTTCCAGGTTGATGAGCATGCCTGAAGGAAATCTTACAATGACGCTGATTGAATTCACTATAAATCTATGCTAACGCCATCTGGGTACGACCTCTCTTCAGAAATGCATCCTTGCAGCATGTATCCAGCAGCATTTCCAGAACTTTCTCATTCCCCTCAAGTTCCCAAACCCACCTTTGCTATTCTTGGTGCATCCTTAGGTTTCCTATTGTGGACGGCCATTCCCACTTTGGCTGTCTTCCACTGTTCTCATCTCTTCACTCATTACTTGTTGTCCCTCTTACCTCAGATGAATAGGTGCTGATCATGCCTCCTGGGTCTGAACTCTTCACGTGTCCTTATAGCCTGTCCTGTGCAACCTTCTTCTTTGACTTTGCTCTATCGGTTCTTCCCTCCCTCTCCTAATTGCCCCTTCCCTTCCGCTCGCAGACATGCCCACAGCAAGAGCAACCTTGACTCAGTTCATCACCTTCTTTCCACTGCTAAGTTTATTTTTAATTTTATTATAATTATCAAATATACAGAAAAGTAAAATAACATAACAGATACCAATATACCTGCACCACGATTTAAGAATCGCCATATTTGCTTCATCTTTCTTTTTCTGAAGTATTTTAAATTAAATTAAATCATGACATTTAACCCCTAAGTACTTTAGAATACACCTCTAAAACACAGTATCACTATTACAGCTAACTAACTAATAATAATGCCTTAATATTGTATAATATAGACCATACTGAAATTTTCCCAGTGGTCTGAAGAAATGTCTTTTACAGCTGAGTTTTTTCCACGCAGGATTCAATGAGAGCCCATGCATTGTATATGTTTTTGTACTGCTTAATGCTCTTTTAATTTCAACAGTGCTCCCCTCCCCTCTTTTTTTATGTCATTGAATTGTTGAAAAGACTGGGCCATTGTCCCTATCTAATGTGCCACCTTCTGGATTTGTCTGATTGTTTTTTGGTGTTGTTCAACATGTTTGTCTAATTCCTGTATTTCCCATAAACTGGAGATGAGATAAAAAGGCTGATTTCAACTCAGGTTAAACATTTCGTCAGGAATTTTTATAGCTGATGCTGTGGACTTTATGTTGAAACACATTTTAGGCACATTACTTTTGAATGCCCCACTTTTAGTGATGCTAACATTGATGATTGGCTTAAGGAGGCAACAGCCAGAACTCCCCTCTCTAAGTTACGTTTTTTTCCCTTGCAACCAGCACATAATAGTGGAGTGACACTCTGGCACCGGGTAATGCCAACATTTTTTTAAAGACACTCATATTGCTGCCTCATACCCAATTCACTAATTATTCTTTTTCTGCCATTAGAGTGAAACTGTTTTGTAGAAGGTCACTAGTGATTTCCTTATCATTAAAACCAAGAGCCTTTGTCCATCCTTCCTGAGCTTTCTGAAGCATTTTATATTGTTACCTTTTTTTTTTTTTTTTTTTTTGAGACAGAGTCTCACTCTGTTGCCCGGGCTAGAGTGAGTGCCGTGGCATCAGCCTAGCTCACAGCAACCTCAAACTCCTGGGCTCAAGTGATTCTTCTACCTCAGCCTTCTGAGTAGCTGGGACTACAGGCAGGCAGCTGAAGTGCCGTCTTTCTGAACATAGTTTTAGATCCCACAGGGTCAAGGGCTCAGTCCCCAAGACTACCCCCCCTGCCCTAGACACCAGTCCCAAGTCTGGGCCTCCAGAACTTCTGGCCCACCAGCTTTGAGTTGGGGTTTCAATGACCCTGGCTTTGGGTTTGATCAATTTGTAGGAGTGGCTCATAGAACTCAGGGAAACACCCACTCGTGTTTACTAGTTTATTATACAGGATATTACAAAGGATATAGAGGAAGAAATGCATAGGGTTAGATGTGGGGGTAGGGCAGGAGCTTCCATGCCCTCCCTGGGCACCACCCTCCAGGATCCTCCACTACTCAGCTATTGGAAGCTCTCAGACCCAGTCTTCTTGGGTTTACAATCACTGAGTAAATGTGATTGGCCTCCAGGGTATGGAGCAGGACCCTCTCTGGAAAGAGAGTCTTATGACCCACAACCAGAAAGGTGAGAGGGGTGTAGAAGATTAGAATACTGCCTTGGGGCAGGCGAAAGGTGAAAGGAGGGCAGGAGAAGATCAGAGAGATTCTGTTGCCTGGGGCCTGCAGCACCCAACATCATAACAAAAGATTGTAATGAGGGCTATGAGCCTTATGAGCCGGTTCCATAGCAGAAAACTGATACGTATATGTATGCTTCATAACACCACAGGTATGCCTCCAGACACCCTCTTCCAAACTAATCTGCAATTACCAGATTACCGGTTTATTTCTCCATAACATTTTTTAATGGAACTATTCTGATATCAAACCCTATTAATTTAAATTAAAACTTCTGGCCGGCACGGTGGCTCACGCCTGTAATCCTAGCACTTTGGGAGGCCTGAGTGGGAGGATTGCTTGAGGCCAGGAGTTTGAGACCAGCCTGAGCAAGAGTGAGTCTCTGTCTCTACAAAAAAACAGAAAAATTAGCTGGGCATGATGGCATGTGCCTGTAGTCCCAGCTACTTGGGAGGCTGAGGCAGGAGAATCACCTGAGCCCAGCAGTTTAAGGTTACAGTGAGCTATGATGACGTGACTGCACTCTACCCAGGGCAACAGAGCAAGACTTTGTCTAAAAAAATAACAATGATAATTAATTAACTAATTAATTAAAACTCCTTATTATCCCTTCCAAAACTCTTCAATATAGAATCTCAGCCTCATTTACCCTTCTCTCCCTGGTCTTCCCTGTATTTATCCCGTGTTTCAATCCACCCCTACTGGATGCCCTTGTGTGAACCTCACTTGGGATCTGTACCATCAGGAGTTCTTTTTCGCAAGCTTTTCCCTGTGTGTGCTCACTGAAACCTCAATCAGTTTCTAAAATATAGTTGAAATTCCACTTTCTCCTGGAAATCTCCTTGTCTACCTGAATCAGAAGCAATCCCTTTCTGGGCTGAGTTCCCGGGATGATTGGTATACTACCTTAGGATACTTTTTTTCTTTTTTAATGAGCAAATGAATATGTCACTTCATCATCTATAAGAATTGTCTTTGAAATTAGATTCCAAACTCCCAAAGGACAAGGTACATATTTTATACTTCCTTCTGTCCTCTGTAACACCTAATACAACTGATAGATGAAGGATTAATTAATGAAGTGGGTAAATAAAGGGGGTGGAGAGTATACAGGGAAATAGACTGTAGAATGACAAACAGGATAATCCAAAAATGATTCCAGAAGCTCATTTGGGGTTGTCTGGAAACGGGCCAACTGGACGAGGGTTCCTTCTATCTGGCCAGCAAGAAGAGCTGCACTCAAACCCAGCTTCCAACGTGTCTGTCATTTCCCTGTTTGCTCTCAGCACTGACTTCCACCCTTTCCCAGATCTGTGCTGTGTCACAGGGAACTACATCGTCCAGGCTTCTTTGCCTTTTGGCTTTTCAGTAGTTTCAGATAGCTTTCAAGTTGTGCTGGGATGTACCTTTCTCATTTTCATTGCTGTAAAATATTCCATTGTATGCATGTAGGAAATTTATGTATTTGTTCTACTGTTAATGGACATTTGAGTTTCCAGTTTAGGCCTGTTGTTAATAATGCTGACATGAACATTCTTGTACATGTCTCTTGTAAAAAGACATGTTAGCACTCATTTCTTGAGTTTATATCTAGGACTGGAATTGCTGGGTTAGAGGGTACATGTATTTCTAGTTTTTACTATTAATAGATATGGCAAACCTCCCAAGTTGTGCAAGCAGTAGATGAGAGTTCCTGCTCCTCTACATCCTTGCCAGTGCTTAAGACTTTTACAATTTTTGCCATTTGGATGGTTATGAATATTTTGTTTCCCCTTTTGTTTAATTCATGTATTACCAGTGAGGTTAAATCCCTTTTTTAGGGGTTTATTGATTATGTGGTTTTTTTTGTAAATTCATTATCTATATCCTTGGCTAATTTTTTAACTGGCTATTTTTTATGTTTTATTTTGATACATGGAGGTACTTTATATATTCTGGATATTATATCTGTTAGCTATATCGATTCTCTCAACAAATATTCATTAAGCACTTACTATGCTCAGAGTATACAACAATGACTAAAACAGACCAAAAAAAAAAAAAACTCTTAGTTCACGGAGCTTACATTCTAGTTAGGAAGAGAAACAATAAATGCAATAAATAAGCAAAATTTGCCATATGTTAAATTTTACATATTCTATGATAAATCCTATAGACAGAAATACAGCAGAGGCCGGGCATGGTGGCTCACACCTGTAATCCTAGCACTCTGGGAGGCAGAGGCGGGCAGATTGTTTGAGCTCAGGAGTTCTAGACCAGCCTGAGCAAGAGCGAGACCCCGTCTCTACTAAAAATAGAAAGAAATTATATGGACAGCTAAAAATATATGTAGAAAAATTAGCTGGGCATGGTGGTGCATGCCTGTAGTCCCAGCTACTTGGGAGGCTGAGGCAGGAGGATCACTTAAGCTCAGGAGTTTGAGGTTGCTGTGAGCTAGGCTGATGCCACAGCACTCTAGCCCGGGCAACAGAGTGAGACTCTGTCTCAAAAATAAATAAATAAATAAATAAAAAGAAAAAGAAAAGAAAAGAAATACAGCAGAGAAGAGGAATAGGGAGTTTGGGAACAATTTAAAATAGAACGGTCAAGGAAGGCCTCACTGAGAAGGTGACATTTGAGTGAAATCTTAAAGAAGGTAAGGAAACAGGCCATAGAGACATTTGGTGGACGAGCATCTTAGGTAAAGGGAACAACCAATGCAAAGGCCCTGAAATGGGAACATAAATGGTGTGTTTAAGAAGCTGCAAGAAGGCCACTGTGGCCAAAGCTGAATGAGAAAACGAGGGCTGTAAGATTTGAGCAAAAGGTAGGGATGTGTGTGTGCTCCATGTAAAGGATGTTGGAGACCATGATAATGACTTCATTTTTTTCTCTTCGTGATGGGGAAAACCACTTGAGGAAGGGAAAGTTTCAGTAAAGGAGTGATACAATCTGACTTACTGTTTTAAAAGGCCCACTCTGGAGGACAAGACCAGAAGTAAGCTGAGTGGCTTTTAGAATAACCCATGTGAATGATAATGGTGGCTTGGCCTAAGATGATAGTGATGGAGGTGGTAAAAAGTGTTAGAGATAATTCAAAGATAACCCATGAGTAACTTTGACCCCAGCTGATGTTAGGTAGCATTTACTGGGTAGTTACTGATTAACTTTTGTTTTCTTACTCTAGAGGAACTTTCTCTACCAAGGCTTAGGATCTGAGACTGTGATGGAAAAAGCAAAGGTGACCATGTCCTTGGTGTGAATTGGTGTGTCTGTAACAGTAAATAGGCAAAGATGATCATGGCCTGGGCCAAGGTGGTACCAGTGAAGATGGTGAGAAATTTCTAGAATCTGGATTTATTTTGAAAATAGGACCAACAAGATTTGTTAATAAGTTGAACATGGAATAGAAGCAAAAGTGAGAAATCAGGATGACTGTAGGTTTTTTTTTTGTCCTAGAAAGATTGGAGTTTCCATTCATTGATAATGGAAAGACTTCAAGAAGACCAGATTTGGTGAGAATTATCAGGAGCTCATTTTTGGACCTATTGAGTTTCAGATGCCTTTTATATATCTAAGTGTAAGTGCCAGATGGCAAGTGGATATATGAGTCTGGAGGGAGTTTAAAAGGAGTTTTATTAGTCAACATTGTTGAGATAACAGCCCCCAAATCTCAGTGGATTACAGCAACAAACATTTATTTCTTGCTCTTTTACATATGGGCTACAGGTCAATTACAGCTGTGCTCTAGGCTGTGGGCCAGTTATAGATCTTATTTAAGTGTCTTCTAATTGGGGGCCTAGACTAAAGGAACAGCCACTGTCTATCATGGCAAAGTGTTAGGTAGATAGTGAGGGATTCTGGGTCTCCTAGGGACAAAAGTGAGTGCTGTTGCCTTGGTGCAATTGCCCCACCTGAGAAGAAGGAATTAGTATTTTTTTTTCTTTTTGAGACAGAGTCTCGCTCTGTTGCTGGGCTAGAGTGCCGTGGCATCAGCCTAGCTCACAGCAACCTCAAACTCCTGGGGTTAAGCAATCCTTCTGCCTCAGCTTCCCAAGTAGCTGGGACTAGAGGCCTATGCCACCATGCCCAGCTAATTTTTTTCTATATATATTTTTAGCTGTCCAGATAATTGCTTTCTATTTTTAGTACAGAAGGGGTCTCTTGCTCATGCTGGTCTTGAACTCCTGACCTCGAGAGATCCTCCCGCCTCGGCCTCCCAGAGTGCTAGGATTACAGGCGTGAGCCACTGCGCCTGGCCCAGGTTCAGTTCTAATCCATATATAGGGTTCATTCTAGCTTTCCCCATTCATATTTTTACCTCTCTTTTCTGACAGGGAAAAACTTGACTGTCGTTATTCTTAATATTCTACTAGTTTCCTTAATATCCCTGCGTGTTGCCTGTCTCCTGACACCTGTAGGCTGCCATCATGCTAGAACATCCTTCTTATGCAGGCCCCGGCCCCGATGAGGCTACCTTCTGGCCAGGAAGGAAGGAAAGGTCTTTTTCTTTATTTAGGTTCTACACACATCTCATTTAGTATATGCTTTGGTATTTTATTTGTTTTGTTGCTATTTCATTACATTTTCTGTTTATTGCTTGTATTTGAAAAGGCTACAATACATAGTTTCATTTTTTTCTTATTTGCTAATTTAAAGTGAAAAATAATTTTTATTCATTACTCTTATTGGTTCTTAGTAATACTGAACATTTTTCAAATGTTAATCATTTTAATTTATGTTTCTGTGAAACATTTTCACTATGAAAAGTTTTTACTATGAAAACTTTAGTGCTTTTTAAAAAAATCAAATTTCTTCAGTTCTTTATAAATTCAGGAGAATTGTTTGTTGCAAATACTTCCCAAGTTAATTATTTTACATTTTCTTTGTTTTTAATTTACAGAATTTAAATTTTTTATAGGGTCGAATATGTTGATCTTTCTCTTTGTAATTTATGTTATTTCTAAGCTTCAAACTCCCTTATCCAGAAGTCAGATATTTGCACATTATTTTTGTTAAATGTTTTTATAAAATTTAAGTTTTAACTCTGTACCCATCTGGAACTTATTTTGTTATACTTCAATTTGTAGAAAATTCTAATACATTAGGAATATTAATCTTTTACCTATCACAATTGTCCCATTTAAATTTATCTTCTTTTGCCATTTAAATCTATCTTATTTTGATTTTTGATGTATAGAAGTGTTAAATTTTTGTAGTTAAATCTACTATTCTTTAGTGACTCCTCCCCTTGCTTTTAAGCTTAGAAAGGCCTCCCCAATCCAGAGATTTAATAAACATACACTTATACTTTCTTTTTTCTCTTCCTCTCTTTCCTCCACCCTCTCCCTCTCCTCTTTCTTACAGTTTGCCTTAAGGCCAGCTTTAAGTAAAACAGAACCACTAACCTAGACCCAAATCACTCTGGTCTCTCGGGGGTCTTACAGACCAAGAAATACGTGGGATTGAGATGGATTTTTCTACGACACAATCCACTCCCTTTCCCTCCTACATAAAAAGCAGTTCAGTGTTGAGCTTCCTAATAAGTGTATGTATATCTGACAATTCATAAACTGCTGGAGTGAAAGGTGGCCTTTAGATATTCTGTATATAAATTTGGCCATTTATACAGAGAGAATGAAAAAAAATATAGCCTGATTCTGATCAGATGCTGCTTGTTTCTCCTTACACCATGGGGTTCTGTTCTATGTCATTTCCTTTGAAGTCAGTGGGAGCTCTGTGCAGGACGGCAACACGAACACCGGCCTCTATACATGAAGGTGAGAACTGCCATTACGATAAACTATTCGGCAATGTGGTAGAGGGAGCATTGGTTTAACACACTTGGTGGCTGCCCTGCAGATCCCACTGTCTGTGAGAGCTTTGTTCAGCCGGAGCAAACAAGAACTTTTTGAATCTTGACATACAAGGGCTCATTCAGCAGAGCATCCCGTTATGAGTGGAGGCACAGTGCTGGGCAGACATTGCAGTTTTTAGCCAGCACACTGAGGACATTTCTCTCATTCTCTCCATCTGTAAAGAGTCTGTTTTCAAGACTCCGAAATGGTTTTCTATAGATTGGAGAGATGTATAAATATTTTTACATGTTTGTACCTACTCACTTATAATGAAAGGCAAATGGTTATCATATAAAAATAGCTAGACCTTTTCAATACGGAAAGAAAGAATTCTTTGCAAAGTTTATGCTAAGGGAGTTATTTGGTGAAAAGCAGAGCTCTTAACAGAAACAATGAAAGAAATTTTGACATGGAGAAGCCACTGGAAGTGGAGATTCACATGCATTTGCTTTATTTCTCAAGAACATTGGTTTACAGAGGTTTTCTCCCTCCACCCCCTGTCACAATGACTTAGGTGCCCTTTACTAGGAACTCAAATCAAATGATGGTTTCAGGTTATTCTACACATATCTGAATGAGTAGAGGTCAAAGAGCAAAAGTGGTTTTTTCCACCCATCCTATCTCCTGACTTTGTTATTGTGGTACACCCTTCCTGATTCCTTTATAACATCATTCTGATCCTGTCTCTAGGCCTTGGCTTGAGCTGTAGCATACACCCAGCTTCAAGTCCCCTCACTTGTAAGCACCCCATCCAAGGGCAGTACACCAGCATTTTGTATTTATAATTGTCAGGTGGATAGCATGGGAGTGGAGCAGGCATTTTTAACTTACAATTTTGAATCTTTTTCAGGAAACATGTATCCACCTCTGCATGTAAAGAATACTCTTTCTTTCCATAAGCCATCAAGTGGTTAGCATATAGACAGTATTTAAGCCTTGGGGACTGGATGAGATCACCAAGGAAGGAAATGTAGATGAAGGAAAAGGGAAAAGACTCACTTCTGGAGCACTACAAATTTAAGAGATTGGGGAGAAGAGGAGAAAGTCAGAAAATACATCTTGGAGATCACTCCATAATAGTACACTGGGGGCAGTATCATTCTTTGAAATAATAGTTATATTGTAATGTATTTAGTAATAGTTATAAACTATTCCCGTGTGTGAATATTCCCTAATTTATTTAAGCAGTCTTCTATCAGTTGCTTCTTAACTGGTCCTCCTGCTCTCAGTTTATCCTTACTGCAATCCATTCTACATACTGCTCAGGTTAACCTTGGATTAATCTCAGTTATTTGTCATGGATGAAAAATGGAAAATTGGATAAGTATAGTATATTGCATTTATATGATAAAATACAATACTATTAGAGAACACAAGGAGGGAATTTAAAAAAATACAATGCCGTTATTAAAAATCATGTTGGGCCGGGCGCGGTGGCTCACGCCTGTAATCCTAGCACTCTGGGAGGCCGAGGCGGGTGGATCGCTCAAGGTCAGGAGTTCGAGACCAGCCTGAGCGAGACCCCGTCTCTACTAAAAATAGAAAGACATTATATGGACAACTAAAAATCTATATAGAAAAAATTAGCCGGGCATGGTGGCGCATGCCTGTAGTCCCAGCTACTCGGGAGGCTGAGGCAGTAGGATCGCTTAAGCCGAGGAGTCTGAGGTTGCTGTGAGCTAAGCTGACGCCACGGCACTCACTCTAGCCTGGGCAACAAAGTGAGACTCTGTCTCAACAAAAAAAAAAAAAAAAAAAAAATCATGTTGAAGAAAATACAAAATAATGTGAATGAATAAAGCATAATCTCAGTTTATATACACACAAATGTTTCACTAGAAAAAAATAATGTAAGTTTTATCTATCAGCAGTTTAACATTTCTGGTGGTAATTTTTATTTTATTTTTGATGATTTTTTTTGTGTTTTGCAAATGTCCACCATGAAAAAAATGAAGTTTTTTTAAAAGGATATTTTAATTATGTTGTGTCATAGCCAGGAAACCAGCTTTGATTATTTATTGCCTAAAAAGATAAAATCCAAATATCTTAATTTCGTAGTTAAGGCCCTGCAGACTAGAGGTCCAGTCTACTTACTCAATGTTTTCTCCCACTTTGTTTTCTCCTATGAACCTTTCGTTTCAGTTAAAAGGATCTTCTCAAGGTCTCCTAGATGTCCTCTGTACTTTCTTTCATTTGTACTTTTTTGAATGCTGGAATGTTTTTTATGTCCCTTCTTTTCCCATAATTTCTACAAATCCTTCTAGACGCTATTTAAGTTCCATCTCTTACTTGGTCCTGAGACCATGAATGATGGAAGATGTCTCCAAAAATTAATGACTCTATTATTCATCCAGCATCTACCACCCAATGCTTAGCATTATTATGGTTCTTTTTCCACAAGCCCATAACTTGTCTCCCCCACTGGCATTTTTATTCATAGAGGACTTGTTCTGTAACTTAGAGTTCTTGGTATTCCCTTGACTTTCTGTGCCTTGGTCACAGTAAACATGCAATAAACATTTGTAGTAGTTTACATCCAGGGTTATTTCAAATAAATGTAATTTTAAAAAAATTGAAATAACTCTGGATGCCTCTCTCTCTCTTTCTCTCTGTTTGTATCTTCTAAGTGCATTGGGCTTGTTGAAGGAATAATAAAATTTCAGCAGTGAATTTACTATAAGGGAAACATTTTAAATATGTGTAGTTATAAACTATTGCTTAAACATTCTTTCTTCCTTCACCAAAGGTCCCGGCTTTTTCTTCAGGGAATATTCTCTTTTTACCGTCTCCTGAAATACAATGTAGCTTTACTTTTCTTCTTTATTCCCTGGTGCCAAATATAATCCCCACATGTGCTCTATCTTTGTAGGTGAAATACTTCCTGCCTCAGTGAAATCCAGTTCTCAGTGAATTTCTGTTGGTTTAGAGAGCGACTTGATTCTGCGTTTGGCACCATTCGATTTCCTTGGCATCGCTCCACAGTCACCATTTAGAAAGCTCCTGGTCGGCAGGATTTCTCTCCATCATACACTCTGTAGAGATTAAAAAAGGATTGCGTTACATTGGCTTGAAAATGTGATGGAAAATGAAATTTGCTTTACCAAGAAAGGAAGCTTTTGAAATTCAAATTGTCCTAATGGAACCCTTAGACAGGGGTAGTTCTTAGTGGAGTAAAATGGCAGATATGGTATAAGTTTCTTATTTAGATTGCCACTTAGTAAAGGTCACAATGTTTAAAATATGCACACAAGTAAAGCCATTTACAAAACAATATGAATATGTTTATGCTTTTAAAAATATTGGTAGTGTGCCGTGTCTCATACCTGTAATCCCAGAGATTTAGGAGGCCAAGGAGGTTCATTTGAGGTCAGAAATTCAAGACCAGCCTGAGCAACATAGAGAGAGACCCCACCTCTAAAAAATAAGAAAAATTAGCCCAGCATGGTGGCACACTCTTGTAGTCCCAGCCGCTTGGGAGGCTGAGGCAGGAGGAGTTTGAGGCCTCAGCGAGTTATGATAACACCACTGCACTCCAGCCTGGCCAACAGAGAGAGACCCAATCTCTCTAAAAATAAAAAAATAAATTGGTATATATACTTATAAAGTAAGGTTGGATTAGGATCATAAGAAAGATCCTAAGCACTGAAGAGCTTATGGTGCATATTAAATAGTATCTTATTGTTTAAGATTAAAACCATGTGAAAACTGTAAGTGTAAGGAAGTCTGAACAAATTTTGATATTTTTATTTGTATGCATTTCAAAAACACTAAATTCTTTAAAAAAGTTTTCTTTTTGCGGGGGCGGGGGTCCTGGTTTATGGTGCCCTTAAGCATGTCTTTCATCTTTCTACTGGGTTTTGTTTATATGAACGTACATGCACAGATAAAGGGCTGGAAAAGCAGCACACCGAATCATTTACAGCAGTTACATCTGTGGAGAAGAGTGGCGTGGGAAATGGGAAAAGCAGGGACGAAGAGGTACTTCTACATTTCATTTTTTTTTCTAATCATCTAATAACCAAAATGTAGTCATTTATTATATGCACAATCATTCAAAAGAAAAAAAAATAGACTGGGAAAATAAAACTGTCTCACCTTTTCTTTCGCTATCAAAGTTTAATATTAAAGTGCTTATATTTGATGAATGTTAATATGGTAATCTAGAGGGCAGCTCCAATCATCCTTTGAGTTGAATGTATTGATTTACTTTCTCTTCCATGCAATAACATGGTCAGACGGCTGCCCACCATGCTTTTTTTCAGATATTGTTGCTAGTCATCATCATCTCTAACATTTACTGAGCTCTTGCTGTCTGCCAGGCACTAGATCAGAGTCCTACATATTTTAATTTTTTTTTTTTAATTTCATCTTATTGTTATGGGGGATACAGAATTGCAGGTTACATACGTTGCCCATGTACCACCTATCCCCCCAAGTCAGAGCTCCAGGCGTGTCCGTTCCCCAGGTAGTGCGCATTGCACCCATCATGTAGGTATATGTCCCTCCCCCCCACCCCCCTAATTTGTTGAACTCTCAAAAAAACCCTGTGAGGTGGGGACTATTATTATTATTGTCGTTTATAGTTGAAGAAAGAGATGCTGGAGAGGTTAAACTGTCTTGCACAAGCTGGGTCAAACAGCTAACAAGGGCTAGAACTGAGCGCTGAGCTTTGTCAATCTGACTTCAGATTCTACATAGGAAAGAGGAAGAGAGTGGAACTGCTCTGTGGTTTAAGATTTTTACTTTATTTCATAGTTGGCATATACACTTTTGTCTAATTGGGAGGTGACTAAAGGCATCTGGGTCTTGTTCATGTGTTGCTTGAAAATTACTATTATTATAAGGATAATTATTGTAGTATTTAGTAATTATGCAGTGCTTTATACTTCAAAGAACTGTGCTTTATAATCATTTATTAGCTACGTCTCACAACATCTCTATGATATAAAGAAGCATTTATCATGCATATTTTGCTGAAAAAGAAGCTGAGGAAGAGTGAGATAAAAAAGAAGTGAGGGTGGAATGCAATCTCTTAAAATTCCTAACACTCGCTAAATAGCTCAATCTGGACACCCAGAAATTTAATTAATTTAAGCCTTTTAAAGGAAGGTGTCAGTTCCAATACTTTTTTCTTGACATTTAATTAAAAATTAAATGTAAAATATGCCAAAATTGATGATCATTCCCTTTTAGGTCCTCTATTTTTGAGCTTTCACTGCATTTGTGTCACTGTGACATTTTTGCTCAATCTTGCTATCTCCCGTTTCTCCACACAAGCTGAATTTGACTACAGATATTGGTTTCCAATGTCAATATTACATTGCTTCAAACTGCTTCCATTGTCTGTGAAAGATGCCTTCTGTTCACCACATGTACAGGACTCTTCATGATAACTTTCAATAAAAACAAAGTTTGTGCAAGAAGTATATGGGAATTAAAAGAAGATTTAGACATCTGGCAATGTGTCCACTTTGAAAATAAAGATTATAAACATATCACTATGACTTGGGGTGTGAGGGGGAGGGAGATTAGAAGGATCTGTATAGGTTTATTACAGTGCCCTATAAAAGGCCTGGCAGAGATATGTGCATTCTTCTATAAATCTGGTCATCTCTTTCGGTTGGGAGGCAGTCATGCCCATGGTCCATGGGAAAGGATCAATAAATATTAGTTTAGTAGTTAAGAGTGTGTCTCTGGAAACAGACTGCCTGCATTCTAATCCAGGCCCCATCACTTGCTAGCTACCTGAACCAGCTTTGCTTTTGTTTCTCCACTGGAAAAAAAAAAAAAAGAGAAAATATCAATCATATTGCATAGAGTTGGTTATCATGAAATTTTTTGCTGTTATTTCATCATACCTCATAGAGTTGGTCATCATCAAGTTTATTGAAGTAGTTGCTATTATTTGTCTTTTCTATTTCCAAGGCAGTTGACAAATAACATTAGTTACAACTCTATAAAAATGGTGGTAATGATATTTATAATTTGATGTCTGCACTTGCCTTGCTTGTTTAGAAATGGTACAACATGGTACCCACAGTCTGCTACCTTAGAAAAATAATTTAAAATTACCTGAAAATACATTGGCGTAAATAGTTATGAGCACATGTAAAATCTATAAGGCAAAATTCTATACTTGAATTCTATACTCTTTGAAACATCCATATGATTCCATATACCAGTGGCCCCAAACTGTGTCTACCATGAAGATATCACATGTGGGTAAGGCCAACTCATTGTACTACCAGAAGATAGCAGCTGCATCTGAGCTAAAGGGACTGATGCCTTGTGGATGCATGCCAGATGTCTGCCAGGGTGGCTAAATTTTCAAGAGATGCCAGACATTGGGATTTTTTTTCTACATGACATTTCTCAATTTAAAAATTTTGACTCCCTTTCTTGGTACAAAACTCTCTGGGTCAAACAACACATTAGGGGGCTATTTGTCAAATCTTTGCCATATATACTTACCCTAGTTCATATATACTAGTACATTGCGTTATTATTCAAAGCAAATGTTTTTCAAAGCACAAATAAAAGGTGAGGAAGACAAAATACGACAAAGTTTTCAGAAACTTTCAAGTCTAGTGGGGAGATAGGCAGCAAGAGTGAAAATAGTAGAGTGGGGAACCTAGAACTTAAGGGGGGTGGGTGGGCGGCGGCGGCGGCGGCGGCGGCGGTGGCGGTGGTGGTTTAGGATCAGACCTGAGTTAAAACAAACAAAAAACAAAGAACCCCATTATTTCAAAGCTTGGCAAGGGGTGGACACCTGCGTAAGTGGCTCTTTTGTTTAACAAAACACCTTAATGGATTTTTGGTGTGGAAGCTATGCATAGACAGCCTTGCACAGTTCCAGGGGGCATCATTTGTATTTAGCACCTCCTGAGCACCATTCATGTTGTATTCTTTGTGAATGGTACCTCCTGGGATTGTGCAACTGGTGATTGTGTCAGTAAAGGTGGCCTGGAGTCTGGCCTGAGATGAGGATTGAGAGTTAAATTCTTCTACATAGGAAAGTAACAGGAATTTTAAGTCTTCCTTAGTGAGTAGAGACAGATGGGTGGAGGGGGTGCCTGGAATGGACAGAAGAAAAGGGTTTGGTGAAAAGATATCTCTAGGATGAGGATGGGCCAGCAATTTGGCAACTACCTGGAGTCTATGAACCTGGTGAGAGATTCCCTGTAATTTTTAAAAGAGTTGCATACAATCCTCTGTCATCTTCTTTTACCTCCAGGAGACACTGGCAAATGAATTCAAACAACTTTTTCTTTGGCACTCTTCTATATGAATCAGGAGATAACTAGGAAAGACTTCAATGCCCAGGCTCACATAGCAACACTTGCCTAAACATACAATACCATAATAACTTGCCTTTTTACTGTTTTTCTTCAAAAGCTCAAAGTGCTTACACTTTCATTTCCTCATTTGTTCTGACATTCCAGTGTGGGAAGGGCAGATTTATGATAACATTATTTATAGATGGAGAAATTGAAATAGAGATTAAATCGCTTACTCAATGTTGCATAGCTGGGGTGATGGAACCCACACTGGAATTTCGTTCTCCAGGCTCCAGCCACAAAGTGGAAAGAACATGAGTTTTGGAATTAGAGGGATCTTTGTTCGAACAATCCTGATTCTGCCCCTTAACAAGAAGAATGTGGCCTTAAGTTAATTACTACAACCAAGTCTCAGTTATCCTCATCTGTAAAATTACGACCATAAAACCTCATAGCAGTGCAGTGAAGATTAATTTAGAAAATGCATGTAAAGTTTTGGCACAGAGTAATTCTCAAATAAGATTAGTTCCACCTCTAACCCAGTATTATCTGGTTAAATTTCAGTACAAATTTAAAGTAATCAAAAAAGAATCCTCCTTTAATACTAATTTTTTTCCAGCCTCATCTCCCACCAAGAGCAAAACATGAATAAAAAACCTTCAATAAATTATTTAATTCAATGGGAAGAACTTTTGCTTCAGGAGAGTTACTCCTGTTGGAGATAATTAGAAAAAACGAGGAACATGTGTAAGATGAGATATTAGTGCACTGGTTCTCAAACTTGAGAGTGTATCAGAATCCCCTGAAGGGCCTGTTAAAACACAGATTTCTGGGTCCCGCCCTAGAGTTTCTGATTCACAAGGCCTGGGGTGGGGCCCAGTAATGTGCATCTAAAACAAGTTCACAGATGAGGTTGAGCTGCTAGTCCAGGGACTTCTGGGGGTGGGGCCCAGCAATCTGTTTTAACAAGCCCTCCAGGTGATTATGATGCACTCTCAAGTTTGAGAACTACTGGCAGTAGTGGTGAAAAGCACCTGAGAATATGGACTCATGTTCAAATCCAGGCTGCACCATTTACCAGTTAGATGACAAGGTTAAATGACCAGCCTCTAGCACCTTTGCATCTTGCACAGAGCCTGATCATGTTTGTGACTCAGGAGTCCTCTCACTATCCCTCTAGGCCTGGAGTGGGAAGACAAGTTGTTAGTGAGTCCTGCCAACCCAGGCCGTTTTCTACTTCGTCACACTCTTGAGGCACAAAAGGCTGCTTGCATTTGGGCATTATGGAAGTATTTACAAACACTTCGGTGATCGTAAAAATAAAATAAGTAAGACAGTGCTACAAATAAAGCCAATAGCATGACATTGTTTGCATCTTAAATATGTAATAACTGGTTCTTAACTATTTCCATTTCCCCTGTCTTTCTTAGTAGAAAATTTAAAACATCTTCCCCCACAGTTTCAAGAGATGTTTGTATGTTTGTTTTGCAGATACTATGCATACTAACAGGCTTTTTTTCTTCCCCTGTATCTGGCCTCAGATACAGAACCTGCTTCTGATAGTGCCTTTCTGATTTTGTGGCTGAGGAATCCTCACCTCTCCTCCCACCCTTCTCTCTCTTTCCCCTGCCCGGCATCTGACTCTGTAGATCTTCACACCTATCATGGGCTCAGAGCTTCAGAAGTATCCAGAATGGCTCCAGGCCATTCTTTGGCTCACCTACCCTTCACTTTTCCCATTGTAAAAACCTCTACTCTTTTCTTATTGTTTCTTTAACCAAGGTTTTCTATTGCGTATTGCTGAGATAAAAATAAAAGAATTGTTGACTTTTATCCAGTGCCAGATACTCTGAAATGTTTATCACGCATTATCATTTTGAATTCCTACAAGAACCAGAGATGATTTTATAACTTGCCAGGGTAAAAAATGTAAAAGTAAATAAGGTGATGGAGGCAATAAGATTCCAGAGGTCTCCAACTCTAGCCTCCTTAAGTTGCAAGTGATAATAGAATATAGGAATATAATTTGGTTCCTGTCCTTAAAGTATTATAAAAACCTTGTTAGGGAGAGATAAGATTTATACACACAACATGAATTAAAATAAGCCAACGTCTGCGGTATTGGGTTTAAGTATCGTTGACCCTTTTCCTCCCTGGCAAGATGTAGATAACAGCATCAACCTCAACGGGTTAGGGGATGATTAGATGAGTTAAAGCACCCGAAGGGCTTAATACAGTGCCCACTAGGTAGAAAGCATTCAATAAATGTTAACTTTCATTATTTTTAAAGGAGGCACATTGGGGTGTTCAGAAAGAGAAAGTCAGGAGTCCAGGTGTATGCGCTGGACTCTTGCACCTAAGTCTCCGAGCCTTGGTTTCCTTGTTTGTAAAATTGGGTGGCTGGAGCGGAACGACCCTAACAGCAGGTAAGTAAAGGGTGCAGCCGCAGCCTGGGGAACCGAGGGGGCGCGGGGCCGAAAGGGTTAGCTAGGAGCCCGGGGGCGGATTTGCGGGCGCCTGGCAGGAGAGGCCCCGCCCCGCCCGGGAGGCCTTGGCAGCTCCAGGCCGCGAGCAGTTCCGGTGCCAAAACCCTTCCCTCCCCCGCTCCCCCGGAAGTGCTTTTCCAGGGTTCGGGCCGGAGAGAGGCCTTGTAGGCATAGCCGCTGAGGCTCGATCGGCTCCAAGTAGGGTCTCTAGCCCGGGTCGGAGTCCCAGGGTCCGCGCCCGCCGACCCGCGCCCTGCCTCCTCCCAGCGCCCGGGCCGACGGTGAGTGGCCAGGAAAACGGACTGGGACGGCCGCGGGCCCGCGCTGGCCCTGGCGTTCTCGTGTCCCGCTGCCCGCTGCCGGCTCCGGGCTGCGAGCTCGACTGTCGAGGTCCGGGGAAGGGGGTTGTTGACCTCTGCTGTCTTTGCCTCGCCGGCGGGGCGGGAAGCAGTGGGCTGCGGGGCCGTGGGGTGGGCGGGGCGGAGCCGGGGAGGGGGTTCCCGGAGCTGTTGTTGCTGTTGGGACTCGAGAGTGAGGATGGGCTGGGCCTCCGTCTGTCCGACCCCCTCCAGCTGCTCCCCCAGATCCCGCCGCCTCCCCAGTTTGATTTTCTGTGTCCGACCTGGGGCCAGGAACCTGGGCACTAGACTCAATCTTGGGCTCTAATTCCCGACTTTTCGCCTCCTCTGAGTCTGTCCCCGGGCTCAGTAATTAGCCCGAGTCCCAGGGGTGTCGTCTTCTCGGTCCCAGGGTGGGGCGCTCCCTGTGTGGATGCCAGGGATCTTTTGCAGAGCTTTTCATCCAGACCCGCTCCGGGGTTGCCATGGATAAATTTGGACTGCGCTCGGAGCCGGTTCTGGATACTTAGGTCACCGTGGCACCAGCATGCCCCGCATGATCTTTACTCGCTTGAAAGCTTACTGAAGGTGTTGTGGAAGTCACGTTTAGAAACAAAACAAAAAACTTGCTTTGAGGAAGATTAGTACTTCAAATAAATCTCGCAGTTTTTTTTGTAGATGTAAAAAAATAATGTTATTCTCTAATCTACACTCTTAATTCTTGTGGTAATCTGAAATCGGAGTTGTATGATGAGTTCAGTTGCACGAATTGATTGCAAAGGCTGGACAATTACTATGGCCTCTTTTCCCCAAAGTTTGTTTACCTTCCTGTTTAGAACTGTCACTTTCCTTAACCTTTAAAGAAAAATTGTTCTCGATTTCTCCTAAGAGATTCCTTATATTGTTATAGTTGTTGGTGCAATACAGAGGTTCATACAGAGGTGGGCAGGGCGTTTTGTTTAACTTTATATTATGAAGTGTTTACGTCGGATAAACCGAGAATTTCCTACGGGTGAAGGTGATGTTGGTACGGATCTCTACATCTCACTGATTTAGTGAACAGATTTTAGGTGGTAAACTACTGTTAAAAGGTTTGTAGGAAATAGGGTTTTCCACATTTAATGGTGATTTTTTTAATTATGGTCCTAAGGGATGGGGTTACTGCAGAGTTTTGCAGAGTTTTGCAGAGTAAGGTATACACAAACCACCTTCATGAAACTAGTGACACTGTCTTCATCTCTCATCTTATGCTTATAATAGGACTTATACTGTAGTTTTTTGTTTTTTTTTTATACTTACGTCATTCTCTCTCCTCCCACCACTGGAAGGGGAGGTATTACCATGAATTAGGGAAAATAGACTGAAGTGAAAAGTTCAGTGAACTCTGCTATGCAAAGGAAAATTTATTTCAAGGTTGTTGATCTTGAATAGGCAAAGGGTGGGTGACTTTAAAAGTCCTTGGAAAAAATTGTGGAGAGAAATTAGTTGCACAACTTTTAGATTTAGATGGAAGCTGTTGCTTCTTAGACATTTGAAGTGCTTAATCGTTTAAAGCATAGGGTTGGAATATTGGAATTGAGAGAATCTGGAAAAAGAGTAAAGTTGTAAGTTATGCATCCTTATTGTGGGTGTGATAGTTAATGTGTTTAGATGAGAAATATTTCAAGCATTATAAGAGTAGAAAAAAGTGATTGGGGAAAATCAGATATTCTTAGGGATTGTAATTTTTATTATATTACTCAAGTTAATTCCACAAATATTGAGCATTTGCTATGGATCAGGCTATGTTAGGCAACCATGTTGGAATAAATAAAGATACAGTCATAACAACTAGGATTCATGTTTTGGAAATAATTTTCTTAGGTGTGTCTGAAGAGTTGAATTATATTGTTTAGGCATACTAAATTTTTTTTTTCTAATTGGGACTTAACATCGGAGGTGGATGTTGAGTGCTTCATGAAAACCACTATGTTAGGCATTATAGGATACAAAGATTAAGTCTTTGGCCTTTAGGAATTTGAAATCTAGAAGGGGATGTAAGATATTTGCATAAATATTTACAAGATAAATATTTGTAAATACCCACGTGGGTGTTTTGATCTAAAGTTTGGAATTAGTTGTACAAAAGGAAGAGGGTTGATTTTTAGCTTAAGTAATCATGGAAAGTAGTGAAGATATAGTAATATTTATAAGAATAGCTTTGAAGCCATTATTTATTGAGCGCTTGTTGAGCACCAAGCTCTATACTAGTTGCATTATGTGTATCTTAGCTTCACAGCAACATATAAGTATCTTTCTTGCTAATGAGTACAATGAGGCTCAAATATGTTAAGTTACTTGCCTGGGCTATGTGGCTAGCAGGTAACAGCCCCAATTTGAATCCAGTTCTGCCTGGTGCCAAAGCCTGTGTGTTTCCACTACATCATGAGTTCAGTGTTACAGAGGGTAAGAGTTTTCTAAGACAAATATTTATGTGTTGGGAGTAGGTGGGTGAAGAAGACCTTTCAAATAAAGAAAATGATGTTATCAGAAGTGTGGAGGTGGGAAAGTTCATTGTGTACTTGAGGAAGAGTTAATGGACCAGATTACCTAGAATATACGGTTCATTTTTGGGGAATAAAAGATGAGGTTTGAAATTTAAGTTGGGACTGGATTGTAGAGCATGTTTAAATGCTGTATTTAGATGTTCAGCATTTGGGAGGTAATGAGAAGTTTCTAAGGTCTAATAATGTGGTGTGCAGAATGATTTGTTGTGGAAAACCCGACTTTCAATAAAGCATGAATACTGGGCAGGGGCAATGGTAATGGGATGAGAATGAAGGCTCAGCAGGACTTGGCAATTGATTTAGTAGGTGGGCGAGGGAAAGGGGATTGTTGGGGAAAGTTTGGAGATGGAAGTTGAAGATCACACTTTTTAGGTGGGGGCAGTGTTGATGGTGATACTGTTACTAGAAATATGGGTAAGGAAGTGCATAATTAGATCAGGTTTGGATATGTTGAGTTTTTTATATACTTGCTAAACACTAGAAATGCCCAGAGGCTTTTGGAAACGTGGGCTTGCAGTTCAGGAGATAGGTCAGAGCTAGGCATATATTAAGCATGGGTTTAATGAATAATACAAATAGATGTACTGGTTGAATCTAAGAAGATGAAATGCCAAGGGAGAGTGTAGAGGGAAAAGAAAAAAAAAGAAACTTTTATTTAAGATGCCATCTATTTAAAACAGAAGGAAAAGACACCTAAATGGATTATTTTATGCCCTGGGTAAAGAATTTGATAGTCTTTGTACTGCTCCCTCACATTACAGATTCAGATGAGGTAGAAAGAATCTGATCATTAAAAATCCAACAGGGAAATAAAATTTTCTTGCCCTTGCTAGCAAGAATACTATGCTACCATTACCCTATTTCAGGGAGGACAAACTATTTCAGATTTATTTGGTCCAGAGTGTCAGACTTTGGTTACTTAAAAGCTATGTTTGGTTGTTTCTTTTGGACATTTGTTTGGCAAGTGATATGTGAGGATTTGGAAGCAAATCTCTGATACGGTATTCCATTTATTTATGTGCGTGACTTTGATTTTGGTTTCAATATCAAGAATCTCTGACTGTTCAGAGCTAATATTTATGTCTTATTATGGCTGACTGTTAATATTGCCTTTTATAGAAAATGGTGTTTAATTACATATTTTTCTTCCAACTCTCTTTGGTAAGTACTTTGGTTAACATGAGTAGTTTTGTCTCTAATCTTCTGATTAGCCTAGAGGGATAAAATAAGATAATTTTAGCCATTGTATGATACATACATGAAAATTACTATTTTATTTTGGAAACTTTAAGAACTGTAAATTTATAGAATTTCATGTGGTTTTCTGTTTAGGTATTTAAATGAGGGAACTTGTGTATTAATGTGTAAAAGATTGTAATAGTTTGCAGAATAAGGCTTAGATTTGCAATTTTTTGAGGGCAAGTTTATTATTTTTAGACTGAGTTACCATGGAAGTGTTTATTTCCTTCTTAAGAATTAATACATTCCTTTTGTTTTTCAGGAATATGTTTTTCACTATACCACAGGCACTTGGGAATGTCCACAGAGTCCTGTGTCAGTGTTGTTGGAGGCCGGGGGTTTTGTGTGTGCTTTGTCTGGGCTGTTTGGCTTAGTTTCAGCGAGGCTGGTATTAATGAGGCAAAGGTCAGGAGTTCCATTTAGCTTTAGTCTGAGTGATGGCCAGGGAGTACACCTCTCACTCCCTCCAGCTGTCTTGGAAATTCCTTGGTTTTCATTGGTCACAAGGTGATGGGATGAGGGTGGATCTTTATAGCATGGGAAGAATATTAGAGGAAACTTAGCATAATGGTTAGGAATTCTGACTCTGGAATTAGACCTCTGTCAAAATCCTTCATTTGCAACCTTGGTGGAGTCCCTAAACCCCTTCAAGCCTGCATTTCCACATTATTTAATAGGTTGATATTTGGTTTGGGCATGTGCTATCATTGGTTTTCTTTTCTAAATGGGAGCTAGCCACTTAGACCTGTGATTCCCAATTGCTGAACTGTGGGAATAGTGTCAGTCTTCGACAAAGTTTTCACTTGTCTGAAGTGAAATGAGAATGTAGTTAGCTTTTCATAAAGCTAAATCTATTGAATTTTAGAAGATAATTTTTTTTTCTAAAATTACATTTTACCATTTTTGGTGGGAACATATTCTTTTATGAAATAGTGGTGATGGGTAATTGGTAGGATTTTTTTGTTGTTGTTGTTTGTTTTGTTTTAAATGTCCTTGGCAGAATAAAAGTTGGCAACCTTATGCTGGTTACCCCACCCCCACCTCCTTTTTTTAAGATTATGCTTCTGTGAAATCCGAAAATGTTGGCTTAAACAGAATCTGAGGGATTGGGAGAGAGTATTTATCCAACATATTTATGCATATTCAAGTTAGGTCTGGGGTATATTCTGCCCTTCTATTATACTACAGAGGGTGTGTTGTGACTCTCAGCACCATTGAATTGAATTTTGTCAAGTTTCACAGTTAATACTTATAGTACATTTCAAGGAACAGTTCAGACTGTTTTCAGTTGAGTTCATAAAAGTTGCTCCAAATTATTTGTTCAAGACTGTGAGGCTCAACCAGAGCCCCAGGAGAAAACTGGTGAACTGTTGGGGTTGCCTCGGGGTGCTGCTTTTTAAGTCATTACTCTGCTGATTAGCCAATAACATAAATAACTCACCTTTGGCAAGTTATTTAGCAAAGTAGCAGAAATTGGCTTCCTTTTTACCTCTTCCATAGGAAAGATAGAGCGAGAAAAGACTTTTTATTTAATACAGCAAGTAAACCTTGTACAAATATCAGTATTCAGGATGCTTTCTGGAGAAAGAATAGTGCAGCACTGTGCATAATGGGTTATGTAAGTGGAGCCACAGAAGTCCTCCTGGGGACACAAACCAATTATTAACATAAGCGCTTATTGAAATTGCATCAGTTGTCTAGATGAGAAGTTTATTGACTCCCTGGTTCACTTAGAGTGGGGGGCGGGCGATGGAGGCAAGGAATCTAAGGTGGAAACCTAGCCTCAGCTACTGTTAAATTAAAGCTTAACATTTGTTTCCTTTGAGTGTTTGTGGTTAATTTAAAAAGTTGGGACTGCTATAGAAATACTTAAATACGTGTTAGAATGCCTGAAGCTCAATGGTCAGGTTAAGTTGAAATAGCGTGGGCCCTCTGTCATTTAATTTTAAAGAAATTTAAAGGTTTGCAGCTGCTTCAGATATTAAAGGTGATATTGCTTTATAGATAGAGTTTTGTTGTAGATTGTTTCTGTTAAATAAAATCATGTCTGATTCGTTTATTTTAACAATGCTTAAATTTTTCTGTCAGAGTACTCCCAATGGCAGAATGTGGATGAGTACCACCATAAGTATAGGGATGCAGCCCAAAGTGTGTCTGTTGTAAATTGAAAAGTCTTTGGTGCCTGTAGAGTTATATTTTTTAAATTAATATAAAATTTGCATTTGCCTATCTTTTATGCATGTAAGCTGTATTTTAAAGTACTCTCAGGCCACTCATGCCTGTAATCTCAGCACTTTGGAAAGCCAAGGCAGAAGGATTGCTTGAGGCCAGGAGTTTGAGACTAGTCTGGCAACATATCGAGACCCTCATCTCTACAAAAAATTTAAAAACTAGCTGTATGGTGGCATGCACCTATGTACTTGGAAGGCTGAGGTAGGAGGATCACTTCAGCCCAGGAGTTCAAGGTTAGTTACAGTGAGCTATGATCACACCACTGCACTCTAGATTGGGAGACAGAGCAGGCAAGACCCTGTCTCTTAAAAAAAAAAAAAAAAAAAAAAAAGGTACTCTCAAATAAAACCAATGACCCCAAGAAGTAGTTGTATTTTCATCCTGTGGATTTACATATCCCTATAACATGGCTTATATTGCAGTTCAGTAGTACTGTGCTTAACTATTTATTTATTGTTGCCTCATTCCTTTTTCTTTTTTGGAGAGAGTCTCACTTTGTCACCCCAGCTAGAGTGTAGGGGTGTCATCCTAGCTCACTTCACCCTCAAACTCCTGGGCTCAAGCTAGTAGCTGGGACTACAGTAGTGCACCACTATGTCCTGCTAATTTTTCTTTGTCTTTTTTTTTTTTGGAGAGATGGGGTCTCGCTCTTGCTCAGGCTGGTCTCAAACTCCTGAGCTGAAGGGATCCTCCCGCCTCGGCCTCCCATACTGCTAGGATTATAGGCATGAGCCACTGCGCTCGCCCCTGCCCCTTTTCTAATTCTGTGTTTGATGGTTTTGTAAGGATATAGGAACGGTGAACAATTTCTGATACTTTCTATATATATTTTAATAAACAGCAAACTTTTAAATACTATGGAGCTGTTGTTTGACAGAAATAAAATAACTTGAAAAGGGAATTTATTTAAATTTTAAAATGTTCTTTTATATTTAAGATTTTTGATTATCAACATTGCTGTAGTTTGGATGTTTTTTCCCCCAGGCCTCATGTTGTAATTTGATATCCCCAGTGTTGGATGTGGGGACTAATGGGAGATGTTTAGGTTATGGGGGTGGATCCCTCATGAATGGCTCATGTCCTCATGGTAATGAGTGAGTTCTTGCTCTATTAGTTCTTGAAAGCTGGCTGTTAAAAAGAGCCTGGCACCTCTTCCCTGTCTCTTGCCATGTGATCTCTACATGCCAGTTCCCCTTCGCCTTCTGCCATGAGTGGAAGCAGCCTGAAGTCCTCACCAGAAGCAGATGCTGGTGTCATGCTTCTTGTATAGCTTGCAGAACTGTGAGCCAAATAAACCTTTTCTTTATAAATTACCCAGCCTCAGGTAGTCTTTACAGCTGTGCTCCCCAACCCTAGGCTGCAGACTGGTACAGGTCTGTGGCCTGTTAGGGACCAGTCACCCCACCCTCAGAAAAATTGTTTTCCATGAAACCAGGGGGCTGAATGAACAGCAGGAGGTGAGTGGTGGGTGAGCCAGCATATTTGCAGCCACTCCCAATTGCTGGCATCACCACCTCAGCTCTGCCTCCCCTCTACCCCTTTTGTCTTCCATGACACTGGTCCTTGATGCCCAAAAGGTTGGGGACCACTGCTATAGCAATACAAAGACGACTAACTAAAATATATTTCTGTGTTATAATGAAATATAGCAGTACTGTCTAATAGCACTTTCTGTAATAATGGAACTGTTCTATATTTGTGCTATTTATTTATTTATTTTTTTATTTTTTTTGAGACAGAGTCTCACTTTGTTGCCCAGGCTAGAGTGAGTGCCGTGGCGTCTGCCTAGCTCACAGAAACCTCAAACTCCTGAGCTCAAGGGATCCTCCTGTCTCAGCCTCCCAAGTAGTTGGGACTACAGGCATGCACCACCATGCCCGGCTAATTTTTTCTATATATATATTTTTAGCTGTCCATATAATTTCTTTCTATTTTTTTTTAGTAGAGATGGGGTCTCGCTCTTGCTCAGGCTGGTCTCGAACTCCTGAGCTCAAACGATCCGCCCACCTCGGCCTCCCAGAGTGCTAGGATTACAGGCGTGAGCCACCGTGCCCGGCCTATATTTGTGCTATTTAATATGGGTGCCCATATATGATTATTGAGCACTTACAATTGTCTAGTGTTACAGAAGAACTGAATTTTAAGTTTTATTTCATTTTAATTAATTTAAATGTAAACAGCTACATGTGTCGAGTGCCTGCTTTGTTAGTGCAGATCTGTAGGACTAGGAAGATAAGAGGGAGAAGGAGGTTAGAAATCTTTGTACCACCTCAGTTCAGGTTTAGGCAGATTAGGCACTCAGTAAGTATTTGTTGAGTACAATAATTCATTTTCTTGTTTCAATTTTAAAGTTTTGTGAAATATTCTAGATTTTTGGGGAGTGATTCATAGTCTTTTTTTTTTTCTTTTTTTTTTTTGAGACAGAGTCTTACTCTGTTGCCTGGGCTAGAGTGCCATGGCATCAGCCTAGCTCACAGCAACCTCAAACTCCTGGGCTCAAGCAATCCTCCTGCCTCAGCCTCCTGAGTAGCTGGGACTACAGGCGTGCGCCACCATGCCCCGCTAATTTTTCTATATATTTTTAACTGTCCATATGATTTCTTTCTATTTTTAGTAGAGACAGAGTCTCGCTCTTGCTCAGGCTGGTCTCGAACTCCTGAGCTCAAACAATCTGCCCGCCTCTGCCTCCCAGAGTGCTAGGATTACAGGCGTGAGCCACCGCACCTGGCCTGTTCATAGTCTTTTGATTTTTCTTCTATATTGATTTTTAAAAAATTATTTTTTAATAAAACAAAAGTCAGAAGAGAATCTTCCATATTGATTTTTAAAATTTACTTTTATTACCCTTACAAAAGCATACACTGACTGTAGTATATAGTATATATACTATAGTTCATTTTATAATTTAAAGAATTGTAAATTTAAAGCAGTTTTAAACACTGCTGTTTTGATTTGCCTATATGCCTTATTTACAGATGTCTTTGCTCATCATTCTCATTTGCATCTGAGACCTCCAAGATCTGGGAATCTGGGATTGTTTTCTCTTTGCATGAAATGTATCTTTTAGAATTTTCTCTAGTGAAGGTATGTTGAAAAACGTTTTATTTGTTGGAAAATGTCTTTAATGTCATTTCTGAAGATGGTTTTCCTGAATATATATTCCAGATTAGCAGTTATTTTTTTCTTTGCTCATTATAGATCTTATTTCATTCTCTTCTGGTTTTTATTGCTGTTGAAAAATCCAGTCAGTGTAATTGTCATAGGTAATCTGTGTTCTTTATGGATAGTTTTAGAGTTTTTTCTTTGTCCTTGGTGTTCTGCACTTTCGTTTTTGTGTTTTTAAAAGTTGATTTTATTTATCATACTTAGCATTTGCTAGGCTTTGAAATCTGAAGATTTGTGTCTTTAAACAATTTTGGAGAATTTTTTTGCCATTCTCTCAAATTTTATCTCCCATATTTTCTATCTGGAACTTGTATTTGAAGTATGTTAGATCTTCTTACTATACCCTCCATGCCTCTTAGCCTATTTTTCATATTTTCCATTTCTGTATCGTTCTGTATCATGTTCTGGATAATCAGTGTCTTTTCTTGAAGTTATCTAGTTCTCTGTTCAGCTTTGTTCTACCAGTTTATTCAATTAAAAAATTATATTAACAGTAATACCCATTTTTTCCATTGTGTTAAACAAAACATTGAATTTACCATTTAACCATTTTTTTTTTTTTTTTTGAGACAGAGTCTCACTCTGTTGCCCAGGCTAGAGTGAGTGCCGTGGCGTCAGCCTAGCTCACAGCAACCTCAAACTCCTGAGCTCAAGCGATCCTCCTGCCTCAGCCTCCCGAGTAACTGGGACTACAGGCATGCGCCACTATGCCCGGCTCATTTTTTCTATATATATTTTTAGCTGTCCATATAATTTCTTTCTATTTTTAGTAGAGATGGGGTCTCGCTCTTGCTCAGGCTGGTCTCGAACTCCTGAGTTCAAACGATCCGCCCACCTCGGCCTCCCAGAATGCTAGGATTACAGGCGTGAGCCACCGCACCCGGCCACCATTTAACCATTTTTAAGTGTATAGTTCAGTAGCAGTAAGTATATTCACATCATTGTGCATCCTTCACCGTTAGTCATCTCCAGAACTTTTGTATTATCACAGATTGAGATCTGTAGCCATTAAGCAATAATTCCCTATTTTCTCCTCTCCCCAGCTCCTAGCAACTACTATTTTACTTTCTATCTCTATGAATTTTACTATTCTAGGTACTTCACCATATAATATGTGTCTTTTGTATCTGTTTTATTTCACTCATCATGTCCTCAGGGTTCATCTATGTTGTAGCATGTTGAATTTTATTTTATTTTTTAAATTTTTATTTATTTATATTTTAGAGACAGAATCTCCCCAGGTTGCCCAGGCTGGAGCGCAGTGGCTATTCACGGGTGTGATCATAGCACACTATAGCCTTGAACTCCTGGGCTCAGGTGATCCTCCTGTCTCAGCCTCTTGAGTAGCTGGGATTGCTGGTGTTAGCCACTGTGCCCAGCCACTGAATTTTTAAAAATTTCATTTACTGTATATTTTTTGTTTCTAGACGTTTTTTTCAGTTACTTCTTAACACTGCTTTATCCTTTTTTGGGTAGTCTTTTTCCTTTTCTTGGTCATATTCTCTGTAGTTCTTTTATTCCTTAAAAACCTATTAAATATATTTTATTTATAAATGTAAAATTTATTTTACGTTTTGTGTTTGATAATTTTGCTGGCTGCTGCTCATGGTGCCATGCTTCCTAGTCTTGTAATTTTTTTTTTCTTATTTTTTTTTTAGAGATAGGGTCTTGCTATATGGCCTAGGCTGGAGTGCAGTGGTGCAGTCATAGCTCACTGTAACCTTGAACTTCTGGCTCAAGCAATCCTCCCACTTCTGCCTCCCAAGTAGTTAGGACTATAGGCATGCTCCACCATGCCTGGCTAAATAAAAAAATTTTTTTTGTAGAGACAGGGCCTCACTATGTTGCCCAGGCTGGTCTTGAATTCTGGCCTAAAGCAATTCTCCTGCTTTGGCCTCTCAGAGTGCTGGGATCACAGGCGTGATTTACCCTGCCTGGTCCCTGGTCTTGTAATTTTTTTTTTTTCTTTTCTCAGGTAACACAACCTAGTTGTGTAATTCTTGACCGTGAAGTTCATGTAACTTTATATTAATTTTGCAGAGTGATTTTTAGCAGTACTTCAAAATTCTGTAGCTTAGAACTTAGAAATAAATCCCTGGAGTATAGTAGTATCCTGTTCTCTTAAACTTTTCATTTTGGAATAATTTCAAACTTACAGAAAAGTTGCAAGAATAATACAGTAGACTCTGGTATACCCTTTATCCCCTTTTTTGGACATTTCACCAGTTTTTGACATTTTGCCATATTTGTCTTATGGCATACACACATTTTTTTTTGTGTGTATGCCTTTTTACCCCTTAATATCTCAGAGTGTATTTCCTAAGAATAGAGATAATCTCTTAGGTAATCACAGTACCATCACCAAATTCCAAATTCCATTTTACATCGATACAGTACTTTTATCCAACCTATACTTCATATTGCAATTTTGTCAATTCGATTACATATTGTAGTCTCCTTTAATTTGTGAAGAGTTCCTTAGCTGTTCTTCGTCTTTCTTGCGATTGAAGAATACAGGTCAGTTATTTTACAGAGTGTTTTTCAAATTGGGTTTGTCTGATTTTATCTGATTTGCTTTGTGATTCAGGTTATTTATCTTCAGTCAGAATACTACAAAAGTGATGATGCTTCCTTCTCAGGATATCACATCTAGAGACACATAATGCCCATTTGCCTCTCGTTACTGATTATAATTTTGATTAAGGTGTCTGGTTTATCTAAAGTTACTATTTTCTCCCTTACAACTGATAAACGGTCTGTAGAGAGGTAGTGTAGTGTTTTGTTTTTTCTCCTTAATGAAAATCTATATGTAGTGATAATATATACTTTATATTTGTATAGTGCTTTCTAGTTTGCCAAGCATTTTTATATTTTATGATTTTATTTTAATCTTTGTGACAGTAGGTAGGACCTAGTTTATAGTTCTGGATACTAAGACTCAGAGATGTAACTGACGAGAGGTAGCATTGGAATTCAAACCGTGGTATTAAGAGTCTTTTCAATAACTACAGTTGTTGCCTTTTAAGTTACTAGATAAACTGTAAACTTTTTTTTTTGAGACAGAGTCTCGCTATATTGCCAGGGCTAGAGTGCCGTGGTGTCAACCTAGCTCACAGCAACCTCAAACTCCTGGGCTTAAGCAATCCTTCTGCCTCAGCCTCCCGAGCAGCTGGGACTACAGGCATGCACCACCATGCCCGGCTAATTTTTCTATATATTACTAGCTGTCCAGATGATTTCTTTCTATTTTTAGTAGAGACAGGGTCTCGCTCTTACTCAGGCTGGTCTTGAACTCTCGACCTTGAGCGATCCTCCCGCCTCGGCCTCCCAGAGTGCTAGGATTACAGGCGTGAGCCACTGCGCCCAGCTGATAGGCTGTAAACTTAAGTCAGGGCATGGTCTGTGTCCTGTTCATTTACATTGTCAGTATCTTGGATTATTGAATGAATAACATAATGGCATGCCATTATGCCATTCTTACTTATAGTAATGCCAATCTTATAAAGTGAGATTTAGTGTAATTGTGTTTTTTATATATTATATATGTTATTTCTGTATGAATATACAAAAAATATATGTAATAGATGTAATTACATATATAATTGTTGAGCACTTAAGGCTTGTGTGGAAGAGGTTTTTGATACTTTTGCATAACTCTAGCTAAGATTTGTCATATCAAAAAGTTGATAGATTTGTACATGGCAAAGAAAATTCAAAAGCATTAGGTGATAAAGTTAAGTAAGGCAGATTTTCTGATACCAGTTCAATTCTTTTTCTAGTTATTAAATAAGCTTTTAAGATTTGCATGATTAGAGGAGGTGACTTAAGTTTTTCCTAAGGTCAACTTTTGTATTGGTATTAGGGTTTAGTGTTTAATCTAATCCTTTGAACTGGAGAATTGGTAGAACCTGGGCCCTATGAAGATTCACCCTTTTTTTCCTCTTACTTTTAACCTCACATTCCCAGTTAAGCTGGAGGGACTTGGGTGGGCATTGAACCTTGGTTAGAATATGAATTCATCCATTGATGGATTGATTCAGTAAATAGTTATTGGGAGCCTGGTATGTATCAAGAACCATGCTAGGCATTGAGTTAAAATGATGAATTAAGACAGATGTGATTTTTATCATTGAGCACAGTCCAGAAGTGGTAAGCTATTATATCTTTTGTAGTAATTTATATATTTAAATTGAATATATGTAAGAAAATCCTATTTATATCTCTTTAAACTGTTTGCTGGCAGGGAATAAAGTTCTGAGGGCTCTTGCTTAGTGGATTATGTAACTATAGTCTTTGAGGTTCAAAACTATTCAGTTAAGCATGTTCAGAAAATTGACTGATACTTTTATTTAAATTGAAGCCTTTTATTAAAGCCTGACTTAAGTAAATTACATTCAACCTAAAGACTGCCATTTGCCTCCTATGGGGTTTTGTGAATAGTTAGTAGGTTGGTGCTTAGGAAGCTACATGTTACATGGCTCATTTTACATTCCTATATTTCTTATTCCCTTAAAAAAGTTTAATATTATGCATGCTGGCGTGTCTATTTTTTTTAAACATTTTATTTTGAAGTAGAGACTCACAGGAAGTTGCAAGATAATACAGTGTCCCATATACCCTTCACTCGGTTTTCAAATGAAAATATATCTGTCAATTACAAAAATGAGGAAGTTGACATTGATACATTACTGTTAACTAGACTACAAACCCTATACAGATTTCACCATTCTTTAAACCTGTTCTTCTTTGTGTGTGCATGTGCATGTATTTCTGTGCAGTTTTGTCCCGTGTATAGTTTTGTATAACCACCACAGTAACCTTATAGAACTGTTCTATCACCACAGAAGAACTTCGTAGTACTATCTCTTTCTATTCACAATGCCCCCCACAAACCACTAGTTTTGCCATTTTGAGAATGTTATATGAATGAAATCATGCAGTATGCAATCATTTGGGATGCATGTATTAAAAATATAATTTATTTTCATTGAAAAAGCGAAATAACATTTTAGAAAGATTAGAAAGAAAAAAATATTCTTAATTCCACCACTCTAATAATATGGTGGAATTGTATAATCATTATCATTGTGGAGTTTTTTTACAGCTTTTTTGTATGCACATTTTATATCATTCTATTATATGCTTTTTTGCTTCTTAAAAACTTAACAGATCATTTTTTTCTGTCACTGTCCATCATATTTAATTTTCACTATTATAAGAAAAGTTGCAGAAAACACCTTTGAGCATATAGATTCTTCGCATTTTAATTTATTTCCTTAGGCCGGATTCCCAGTGATATTTGAGTTGAACGATGTGAGGATTTTGTAGTCTTGAAACATTTGGGTAAATGGCTTCACAAGGGACGGTATTAACTAGTACTGTTTCATGGTTTCCTTGTTAGATTGGATACTAGTGTTAATTTAGTTTTGTTTCTTTTTAAAGAAATGAGGTCCTGGCCTTGAGGTCATGGTGGCTCACACCTGTAATCTTAGTACAGTGGGAGGCCAAGGTGGAAGGATCGCTTGAGCTCAGGAGTTTGAGACCAGCCTGAACAACAGCAAGACCCCGTCTCTACAAAAAATAGAAAAATTAGTAGTGCATGCCTGTAGTCTCAGCTACTTGGGAGGCTGAGGCAGGAGGATGGCCTGAGCCAGGATTTTGAGGTTGCAGTGAGCTATGATGAGGCCACTGCACGCTAGGCAGGGCGACAGAGTGAGACTGTCTCAAAAAAAAAAAAAAAAAAAAAAAAAAAAAAAAAAAAAAAAAAAAAAAAAAAAAAAAAAAAAAAAAAAAAAAGGAGGTCTTGCTTTGTTGCCCAGGCTAGATTCAAACTCCTGGACTGAAGTGATTCGACTGAGTGGCAGGGACTACAGGCATGCATCATGGTGCCTGGCATATTAGTGTTGCTTTTTCCCCCCTAATTTAATAGGTAAGAAAGGTACTTCATTGTTCTAATTTTAAAGCACCTTTCTTTATGTAACAGTTTTTTCCATGAAGAGTAAAATTGATTGCAATGTCATAATGACATGAACTTTTAAAAATGATATTGCTTTTAAGTAATTTGGAAAGTCATTTTAATATCTCTGCTAGTGTTCAACAGTTCTGAGCTAGAGGTTGAAATACCAGATATTTCTCATTAGCTTACAGGTTTGTCACCTACAAAATGATTGCCAGTTTCTACATTGCTTCTCTTTGGTCTGTGCCATTATCTCCTACTTACTCTCCTCAATCTGGATCTTTGACCTTTTCCCCCTATCTGTTCTTGTTCATAGAGCAGCTGCTCCCTCCACTGGTACCATACCAGCACCTCATTCTTTTTTCCTGTGTTCTTGTCAGCTTCAAGTACCCGGTCATGCTGACATGTTAATAATGCATTGCTGTAATCTTATCCTTATAGTTAAGTATAACCCTAGGACACCAAAGTCTCCTGGAGCTCTCAGGAATATTGGACATGTTCACTTTTTTAATGGCCACCACTGAATTTGTATGACTAATAATGTGTGAAGTATATATGTATAATATACATGGATACACAAATAACAGAATAGCAAGAAAATTGTGCATCTTTTACTTTTCTATATGTTTTGGGAGACAGCAGTACTATATTCTAAGAGCATTAGACCATCAGGGTAACAACAAAAGACAAAATTCACTGGGCGTGGTGACACACACCTGTAATCCTAGCTACTTGGGAGGCTGAGGCCGGAGGATAGCTTGAGCCCAAGAGTTTGGGACTAGCTTGGGCGACATAGTGAGCCCACATCTCAAGAACACAAAACCCTTGAAGTAAGACAGAAATTTTTAATTGAATATTTACTAAGTGCCAGGCATTGTGCTTAAGTACATTCGTCTTCACAATAATTCTATACATTTTGAGGTAGTTACATATGAAGATTCTGTATGTGATATATTGAGTAGGTAATTGAAAATGTTGGTTAGCAGGGAATCATAAAAAGTAATATATATTTTAAATTTTAACTTGAATATACATTACTTCACCATTATTTTTCCATAGGGTCAAGGTTTTTCTTTGTAGATGGGTCTTTTTATTAGAGTTCTGGATTGTCTTTTTAGCATAATCTACAGCCACGCAATATTATCCATTAAGTATTCTCATAGTATCTCTTTCTTACAGAACAGAGAGAATTTAAAGGCACTTTCAGTGTAATACAAGTGTACCTTGTTTTATTACTCTTTGTTTTATTGATTTTGTAGATATTGCATTTTTTACAAATTGAAGGTTTGTGGCAACCCTACATCAAGAAGTCTGTTGGGGTCATTTTTCCAGCTGCATGAGCTCACTTCATGTCTCTGTGTCATGTTTTGATAATTCTTGCAGTATTTCCATTTTTTTCATTATTAGTGATAGTGATCAGTGATCTTTGATGTTACTATTGTAATTATTTTGGGGTGCCATGAACTGTGCCCATATAGGATGGTAAACTTAATAAATGTTGTGTGTGTTCTGACTGTTCCACTGACTGGTCATTCACCCATCTCTCCCTCTTGGGCCTTCCTTTTCACTGAGACCCAGCAAAATTGAAATCAGGCCAGTTGATAACCCAACAATGGCTTCTAGATGGTCAAGTGAAAGGAAGAGTCACAAGTATTTCACTTTAAATCAAAAGTTAGAAATGATTACGCTTAGTGATGATGGCATGTTGGAAGCCAAGGTATGCTGAAAGCTAGGCCTTATTGCAGTGATCTGGAACAGAACCTTCAGTATCTTCAAGGTATGCCTGTGTATAGAATCCTTCTACAGTTTTATGCTTTTCCCCCTATTATTTTGAAGTTGTTTTTACGTACACCTGATTCCATGATAAGTTAAAAAAATTAGCCTTTGAATCTTTTTGAACTTTTCAACATAATTTTCACAGAAACAACCCGTTTCCACTCATAATTCATTAGTTTACATGATCTTAAATTACATAATTACAATAATGAGTACAGTTGGCATAAACTGGTTTGGAACAAACAGCTGGATCTTATTAAGCATTAAGCCCATTTTTGTGAGAGCAGAAGAGTGGGGACATACTAAGAAAGTGGCCTACTTAGAAGACTCTACTAGGTACATGTGGTAAACTTGAGGTGGGAATTAGAGATTGATTTAGGGAGGGATTGGAGAGCTTTATTTTTGTAAGTTGGTAAGATAGAGATCTGTTAAAAGAGTTTCTACTGAATTATTCTTGTTTCCATTTTATAGATGAGAAGACTGAGGTTTCAGAGAGTTAAGTAACCTTCCCAAGGTTATGCAGGTAATAAGAAGTGATGGAGCCCCAGGATTTGTACCTTGATCCATATTGGTTTAAATGTAACATATACTCTTACCTTCTGTGCAGGTGCTTGATGTCTTCCAGGTCATCTCATTTACCCAGTCATTAAGTAGTCTTGAGTGGTCTTCAGGTCATGTTTGAGTAGTCTTGGTTTCATTTTGCTCCTTTGTTCTTTTTTTGCATTTTTTAACTCTGTATAAAAAATGAGGGTGCATTCCAAGATAAAAATTAAGCTTATACTAGCCGGGGCAACATAGGGAGACCCCGTCTCTACAAAAGGTGGAAAAAAAAATTAGCTGGGCTGCGAGCTACTCTGGAGGCTAAGGTGGGAGGATTGCTTGAACCCAGGAGTTTGAGGCTGCTGTGAGCTACGATGGCACCACTGAATTCCAGCTCAGGTGACAGAGCAAGACCGTGTCTCAAAAAAAAAAAAAAAAAGCTCATAATCATTCGTTTTATTTCATATTGGCCATGTATATGTAGTAACTATGGCTAAGACCTTGCCGTATTGTAATTGCTGAAGTAATGGTGAAATGAAAGAGCATAAAGGGGAAAAATGGAATGGAGAATATAGACATAAACTGCTCTTCCTGCTGTTATATTTAACAGTTTAGGATCTGATCAGTCATCTTTATCCATGTCATTACTTATTTCATGAAGCATCAATTGAGCCATTGAGACTTAAAGAAAAAGATTATATGTATGTGTATATATGTGTGTGTGTGTATGTGTACATATGTACACATACACACACACACACACACACGTATATTTGTAATTCATAGATATCTTTCTGTCCTTTCTACCCAGCATGTACAAACCGTTTTCCTGATTAAACTGAAATGTGTCAGTATTTAGAGCCTGGTATGCATTTTTGCATTTTGCTTTTCTAGAACATTAAAAAAGACTCTAAATTACCCTGTTGCCATTAATTTTCAGATGCTGGATCCAAACAGTTTTTTTTCACGAAATAAATACATTTATTACATAATAATTCATTGGGTTTCTATTTTTATTACTGAATACTATAACTCCAACCAGAGCTCTGAGCATCATGAGATAATTGGTTTTACCACATTGAGTTTTTTCTTCACAGAATATCAGATCTTTTATTGTCATCAAATAAACCACATTAAGTTTTAATTTCAGTCCAAAAAAAGAAATTTTGTTATTTTAGTGTATGAAGCTATATTTCAGATGGGCTATTAGGCTATTTTTAAATCTTCAAAATAGCTTAAGGAACTCTCAGTTCTGCCTTAGGTGGTCCTGGAGTCACTGTCCTTAATTATGAATTTAAGTGTTTCTTTTTTATATGTGTGTGTGTGTGTGTGTGTGTGTGTGTGTAGTTGTTAATCCCTGGTTTTGGTATGATTGTAGTTAATATTATGATTAGCAGGACTCTTTAACTGAATGTATCAAATACCTCAGTGACTCTTGAACTATATAGTAAATAGTTTACTAATAAATATAACATTGTATAGAATAAAATTGAAAATTATCTGTTGATGACATTCTTGTCCTTTTTCTTTGAAATGTCAGGATATGTAGACTCCACATGTTAATCTTGAGGAACTTTTTACCTCCTGTTTTTTTTTTTTTTATTTTTGAGACAGAGTCTCACTCTTGTTGCCTGGGCTAGAGTGCCGTGGTGTCAGCCTAGCTCACAGCAACCTCAAACTCTTGGGCTCAAGTGATCCTCCTACCTCAGCCTCCCGAGTAGCTGGGACTACAGGCATGCACCACCATGCCCAGCTAATTTTTCTATATATGTTTTTAGTTGTCCAGCTAATTTCTTTCTATTTTTTTAGTAGAGACGGGGTCTCCCTCTTGCTCAGGCTGGTCTCAAACTCCTGACCTTGAGCGATCCGCCTGCCTTGGCCTCCCAGAGTGCTAGGATTACAGGGGTGAGCCACCGCGCCTGGCCTGAATTGTTTCTTTCAGTTTCTTGAGTTTTAATTACTAAGCAAGGGATTATAGTGTTCAATCTTATTTGGAATTTGAGAGCCAAAAAGAAAAATATCTTAAAATTGTGTGTGGTTTTTTTGTTTTGTTTTGGCATTTGAAACTTATTGCCCAAGTGTTTGTCCTCTTCCCTTCCCCTTGTTTTTTTTTTTTTTTGAGACAGAGTGTCGCTTTGTTGCCCAGGCTAGAGTGAGTGCCGTGGCGTCAGCCTAGCTCACAGCAACCTCAAACGCCTGGGCTTAAGCAATCCTACTGCCTCAGCCTCCCGAGTAGCTGGGACTACAGGCATGCGCCACCATGCCCGGCTAATTTTTTTTTTTCTATATATATTTTAGTTGTCCAGATAATTTCTTTCTATTTTTAGTAGAGACGAGGTCTCGCTCATTGCTCAGGCTGGTCTCGAACTCCTGACCTTGAGCGATCCACCCGCCTCGGCCTCCCAGAGTGCTAGGATTACAGGCGTGAGCCACCGCGCCCGGCCCTTCCCCTTGTTTTTAACTGCCTTTTGGATTCAGATAATTTTGGCACTTCTTAGGTTCTTTACAAAATATTTCTGGTCTGTGTAGCCATTTGAGATCTAGACCCTAACCAAAAATTCCAGCCAGATAGTTTTTCTCTTATGTTGAAGCATGATTTATAGAGTGCTGACAAAATTATATTGTATCTAGTTTTTTTTCCCTGTAATAAAGGTTGTTTTGAGTAAGATACATTCTTTACCCATTGCATCCACTTAGAAAGGAAGGGGGAAAAAAGAATTCTTTACCCATTTCTTCACCTATTTTGTTTTGGCTGATGCAAAGTTGCCATAGTTGTACTTCCCACTAAGGAGGAAATAAGTCTTCTACCCTTGGTTGTTGGTAACCTCTGGTAGCCTAGATTTTTAATCCTAATTAGCATTGCCTACAGATGAAGGAGTAGTACCATTATGGAGTAGAAGATTGGAAAGAATATTCTAAATCCTTTAACAATTTTAAAAATCATTCACTTTTAACAACAGAGTAGTACGTGCACATGATCTAAAATTTAAAGATACAAAAGGTTTACTGTGAAAAGCAAGTCTCTTTTTTCCTTATTCCCTGTCTACCAGGTCCCCTCCCTGAGGCGGTTGTTGTTTATAGCAAATTTTCTTTCTACATTTACGACCATATTCATCCTTTTTAATGGTTGCATAGTATCCATTGTATGCAATGTATTACGTTCCAGTATTACAAATACCTGTCTTGTTAGACTGGACATTAAGCTTGTTTCTTATGTTTGGCTTTTTAGATAATGCTGTTACGAGTATTGTGTACATATTTTACACCTTTATAAATATAGCAGTACTTTAAATTTCAGATGTGGAATTTCTGTGATAATGGATATACATTAAAATTTTTGATAAATAGTGCCAAATTGTTCTTGATGTTTTCATTTCCAAAGTTAGAAAGTTAGTTTTATAAGATCCTCTGTAAAGTATGATTAGTAGATGGGTTATATGCTGTTTATAACTAAATTTATTTTCTCTATTTTATTAATTACGTGGTTGCAAGCACTGATCACTCATGTTGTACAAACAGCTAGCATTTACTTGTTTACTTTGTCAAAAATGTGTTGTTTTAATTACTAGCAGTCACTGTAATTTTATTGTTTCATATAGATGTTTCTACCTTGTGAGTGAGTTTTATTTAAAAAGGAATTTGTCCAGGGGCTGGGGGTAGAGGAAATGGGGAATTTAAAACAAACAAACAAAAAAGGAATGTGGAATTAGGAATCCATGTTTCTAATAAGTCATATAAAAATGAAGTTTAGCTTACCAGGTCAAGCCATAAAGAATTTAACCCATTATATTCTAGCCCCCCTTTATAACACTGGTGAAAATACATTCATCCTGCTGTAGCAGGGGGGACCGGGGTCTACCCAAAGCCTAGGACCTTGGTTGGTTATGATTTTCATTACTTGTGGCAAGGGAGTTAGAAAGGGTGATCTGAAGAGCAAACTACCTAGAGGGGAAAGTGTATGGGTTAGGGGTAAAAGAGTGAGAAACGGTAATGAATGTAAGGTGTTTCCCCTCCTTGTCATTTGTTGCTGCTCTGCAGTGCTGGGACAGGCTAAGGGAGGGTATAGGGAAATGGGAAATGTTACTAGTTCCACCTAGGGAATCCTGATACCTGGGATTCAGGTGAGTTGAGATGAATTAGGTCTTAAGGGAGGTGATGGAGAGGGATGAGAAGTGGAAATGGTTGTAATTGTCAGGAAAATTTATGGAGTCTGAGAAAAAGGAAATGGAATGGAAAAGAAGTTTTCAAGGGATAAGACAATAAAAATATATGTTAAGCATTTATAGTTAATTAAAAAATATTTTATATATTTTTTGGAGACAAGTGGATAGTCAGGGTTGAGGGCATTTTAAGGATTGTTTTGAAGGATTGGACAGTAACATCTTGGCTCTATATGGATTTTTTTACTTCGCTGAAGTAAAAACATGCACAAAAGCTCTGACTTAAAGAGAATGTTCTGACTGTTACATCCCAATTAGTTTAAAGGTATCAAGTGCTGGCTTCACTTGAAAGGGTAGCAGTAATTCTCTGTTTGGTTCCATGGTGGAGCAAAACAGATTTGACTGTACAGCCGTTGTCCTTCAGACATGTCTAACTTTCTCAGTCTATTTATGAGCATCAACAAACACTTTGTGCATACTTCTGCCCTGAGTTGAATGCGTCTATTTTCCTTTAATTTAGCTTAAAACTAGTAATGGAATTCCTGAGGTTTTGAGAGAAATAGTGTTGGCAAATTTAGTTTTGAAACTAAAAGCAAATTAAGATACCAAGCAAAACAGAGGGAGACTATCACTTTAGAAAGGGATCTTAAAACTCTGCTGACATTTGCAAGCCAGTGTCTTATATTTATATAAGCTTTAGATAGGAACTGCTATTTTTCTAAAATTGTTGGTTTAAAATAATTGTTACATTTGTGCATTTTCAAACTTGCATCTAACACACTTTGGGTATGCTTTTTAAGCTCAGCCTTTTCAGCAAAGTATTCAGATATTTGGGCATGAGCCCTTTTGGTCTTATTCTGTCTCAGACCATTTAAGATAATTAAGATGGATTGCAGATGTCAGGAATTTGATAAGCTTCCATTAAAATCTAATGTGGTTTTTAAAATTGCATAAAATGCCCTTTGAACCTGCTAAAATATGCTGCCATCATCTGAATTAAGAAATTTAGCTAAGCATTGCTAAAATGACAAATGATAGCACTTGTCATTTTGATGTTTGTTCTTTAAGTTTCATAGCCTTTAGAAGATAACTAGCTGCATATAGAGAGGATTAGGTTAATTAAAAATATGCCTTTCTTTGATTAAATCTATTTAATTCTATTCCATCTGCATCCCGTAAATTTTCATTTGTGGCCTCAGGTATTTTGTGAATTTTACCCATCAATCCATGAACTTTTTTGAGTGCCTACTGTGTGATAAATCTGTCTGTATTTTTGTTGCTAGGTATCTCTTAATATTTTAAAATTTCTCCAGAGAAAAATTATGCTATCTTATATTCTTTGGTAATTCATCACAGTGCAATGTATGCTTTATTGTAGTGGGTAGGTCTCAGTATCTTCTACGTGCTGACCCTGCATCTAATCTCACAAACACCTAAGTTCTCTCACACTGGCTGTTGCTTCTAGGTTATGATTCAGTATTCCCTTATAATGGCATGAGGACCAAATCTCCTAGACATTTAAATGTTCCTTGGGAGCTGAAGATGAGCAGGAGCTTTTAGACTTCTTTTGTCTCTCTCATCCCAGAACACATACTCTTTGGCAAAAGTGGCTAATAAGAAATGTTTATAAGTGCTAAGTATGTCCTAAATATTGCAGAGCTTAGAACCTTTAAGTTAGAACAAAGAAACCAATTGCTTCAAATTAATGGAAATTTAAGAGAGTTAAAACGATACGTTGAATATACTCAGCTTAAATTATTTAAGCCAGTTAAGCCAGAAAATGTGGAGAAAGAATTGAATTGAAAAATAGCCACAGTTCTGGTCAAAGTAGTGTTTTGGACACTTCAGTTTTTAGAGGAATCTTATTTCCTTAATACCTTTCTTTAAATGATCCTTTTATTTAAGTACATTTATTTAAAGAAAAAGTTTATATTGGTACTGTAAATGGAAAACTAATATCACTTGCTTTAAATAGTTGGCAATGGAAAAATTAAAGTGATGATACCAAAATAATGATATTAAATCTTAGCTAGTATTATTAACTGCTAAATCCTCTGAACCTAAGTCTGCTCACTTAAAAGAAAACCACCAAATGAAATGAAGAAACTAAGTCTTTGTAATTAAAAGACCTGTGGGTTTGAAAAGCTATGGACTTTCTCATGACATGATTGGTTATCATATATGTTCTACCTAAAGTGGGCTTATATCCCCTGCTTGCAGAAACAATGAGGTGTGGCAGAGGAAGAGGAATTGGCAGTATTTGGAATAGAAGCAGGAATAGAGAGGAATTGATAAAGTACTTTCTCAGTGTGTTAGGAAGTTTTTATCTAGAATATAAATAATGAATGAAAATTGGAGAAGGCACATACAATGATGAGGAAAATACATTCTTAGCTTTCAGATTTAGTAACTATTAGAACATTCTTTTGATCATGTTCTTATTCATATCATTGAGCTGTAGCAGGATTATTTAATTCAGCAATAATAATTCAGTAAATGAAATTTGTGGATACAGGCACTAACATGAATCAGGCTGTCATCTTTTTATGTATGAACTGTTTATCTAAAGAGGAAGAATTTCATCCCTTTTTAGATCCTACTTTGAGGAAATTTGTTTATATACTATAGGGATAAGGAATACTTTTAAAGAGTAATTATTATACAGTTTTTTTTCTCTGGAGTCATATGCAGAGGTATGAACCAACAGTGGTCACAGACGTGAAGTTATTTTTACTTTTGGTGGAAGGGGGGAATGAGTATATTAACAGTTTACTGTGTTTTTGTTATCCTTAAAATGAAAATTTGTCCCTTAACTCTGAACATATTTTGAAAGTTCTTTGAATTTATGGTAATAAAAATCATTTCTACTTTTCATAATAGTGCTTTTTCTCTACATTATAAAATTAATTTTATAGAATAGCTAAGTAGAACATATATACTTTCCATGACTTATTTTCTTTTTTAATTTTTTAAATTTTTAAATTTTTAAAAAAAATTTATTTTCTAGTGGCCTAGAACATAGCTTTTTTCAAGCTTAATTTAGATGGTCTTGATTTAAGATGTACTTTTTTCAATTGAAAGACTTGTTTAGGAATTGCAATGCTTAAAAAAAATTATTGAATTGCTACATATAATGATTATAGCCTCAGCCTCCCTGTTTTTTAAAAGACTGAGACAAGATATAAATAAATAAAGTACATAGTGTGGTTGCCAGGCCACAAAACCCTATAATGTACCGGAAGTACAGTACTGCATCACCTAACCACTATTTATAACAGTGATTCTATGGGGCAAAGGCATTCATGACTCCCAGCCAACCAACCAACAAATCATTTTGGGATGTACCATGTTTAAGTTGGGAAATGCTGTAGAAATAATTGGTTCTAGCAGAAAAGAGATGTATTAAAAGAGAATTGGATATCTCTTGCTATTATCTGCTCTTGAAAGTGCGTGAGTCTGTATCTAATAAAAGATATAATTGCTACTATATTTATTTTGCATTATATTAGGGATTTTAAACTTACTTTGAGCAACATTCAGTTTAGCACAACAAAGAAACTAGATGTGAATGTGATTCACTCTGTAGAAATGTGCTCTACTGCTTATGTGGAGAATTTTCTGGTTCTAAGTTTCTTCAAGCATATCGGGATTCTTGAACTCTGGAGGGTGTGGAAAGAGGTGATAACTTGAATTGGCTGTATCAACTGAAAGTAAATTCCCCGTGTTAATCAGTTTGATGTTGGGATTTTATTACTGTATTGTTTATTAAAACGCTCTTGTTGTCGATACATTTACCAGGCTACAAGCATTCTTTAATGGATAGGCATCTGTAATAGCATGTATGAGACAACTGTGTATGGAGAAACACCTATCTGTTTTTGTATTAAAGGGGGTTTGTTTGTTAGGATGGACTTGGTTGGATGCAGCCTGTCCAGTTGATAACAAGAAACCTCAAATTTAACACAGTTTACTATGATTTTTGGTTATTGGCTATTCATTCAGCAAATATTTATTGCATGCCTATGTGCCAGGCATTTTTTAAGGTGTTGCGTATTCATTAGAGAATAAGAGACATCTCTGTTCTGATGTAGCTTTCATTCCAGTGAGTGAGACAAGCAGCAGGCAAATTAATACATACAGTCTGGTAATGATAAATATGAAGGAAATGAAAGCAGGGTGTTTTCCAAGCAAATATCCCATTATGGTGGCCCTTTAGTTTTCAGGCAAATTTATGTTCTGCTTCAGGTCTTCCTGTTGTGGTGTTGCTGTTGCTAAAAGGAAACCTACCTACTGCATGCAGCAGCAGCCTACAACCTTTCCCTCCAGAGTCCCTTATTAATTTTGCTGCATAACAAATTGCATAAAATCAGTGACTTAGAACAACACCCATTTATTAGTTTATAGTTCTATACCTCAAAAGTCTGGGTACAGTGTGGCTAGATTCTCTGCTCAGGGTATCACAATGCTGAAATCAAGGTGTCGTCTGGGTTGATTTCTTGTCTTTAGGCTCTGGGGAAAAATTGACATCCAGGCTCATTTAGATTATTGGCAGACCTCAGTTCCTTGCAGCTGTAGGACTGTTGTTACATTTCTTTGCTGGCTGGCAGCTGGGAGCCACTCTCAGCTTGTAGATGCTACCCATATTCTTTGCCAAGTGGCCTCCTCCATCTTCAAAGCCAGCTATGGAGCATATCTCATGTCTAATCTCGCTCACCAATCTCTCTGATTTGTTTCTTACTTCTAGACCCATATTTGAAGGATTAATGTGGTTAGTTCAGGATTATCCACCTGGATAATCCCACTTTTTTTAAAGTTAACCTGATTGTGAGAGTGAAACCCCATCATATTCATAGTCCCAGGGATTTTGCAGGGTATATATACCAGGGAATAGGGATCTTGGATGATAGAATTTTGTTGTTTACGGTCCTCATTGCATGGCTGCTAGTAAGTATTGCAGTTGGCTCTTTTGTGTCTGAAGAGAATTAGCAGCCTTCCTTCGTATGTTATCTGTGGTCAGTGAGCATGAGCTTCTGCAGTGATGATAATAGATTTTCCTTTGGGCTGTCAAGAAGAGTTTGGGCAGAAGTAGTTGGTAGAAATTGGCTGAAGTAGTGGAACAGTGCCCCTGCATTTATTTCTTCAGTGCTAGGAGTGAGATAAGAATGGTGGCTCAGGGAAGAAAGCAGAGTGGAACGGGTAGGTTCTTATGCCTCGCATCACTCCTGGGGCTCAAAGCTTAGCCATTTTATAGAAACGAGAATGCCAAGGTTTTTCCCCCCCCCAATTGAAAATTAGTATTAAATTGTTTTTACAGATTTTTTTTTAAATACAAAATTTTTAAGGGAATTGAAAGCATAGAACCAGGAGACTGAAATGAGAATATATTATATTTAGGAAGATTAAATGAAACAGAGTACAGACAGTCCTCAATTATGATGGTTTGACTTATGATTTCTCAACTTCGTGATGAGTTTATTGGATGTAACCTCATTGTAAGTTAAGGAACATCTGTATAAATTATAGAAGGAAAATAACCCAAGTCAATACCATCTCATTATAAGATATATGTTTTTTCAATAGACTCTTATAATGTAATAATGTCCTTTTTGTTTAATGTATGCATTTTATATAATGTATGCATTATTATAACTTAAATCACAAAACCTTTCCTTCTTTCTCAAAGTAGAATCACAGAGCCTAATGGAAGTAAGTGGACAACTAGTTCTAATGCCTCACTTTTTAAATTGCTCACAATAGTGCATCTGGTGGTAGAAATCTTATAATAATTGATATTATTTTTTTTGAAATGGGTATCACTGTGTTGCCCAGGCTGGTCTCAAACTCTTGGCTTTAAGTGATCCTCTTACCTCAACCTCCAGAGTTGCTGGGATTACAGGTGCAAACCATCACACCTGGCTAGCTATCTTATAATTATTGATATGTTTCCACTTTCCATTCCTAAAAAATACTGGATATCACATGGTACCCAGTGTTACCAATGAGGAAATGGAAGCAAAGGAAGTGTGAATTTTCTTTTGTAGTAGTTGATTTTTTTGCTTAATGTTTTGGGAATAGTTCTTTGGAACATTTTTCTGCTTTTATAGTGATGGGAAGGTTGGATTCACTGTGTGGGTAACCTTGGAATACTAATTGCATAAAATGAAGGATATATATACATAATATGAATTCATCTATTTAATGATAGCATCTAATCTATTTTATGATGAAAACGTTAAGTGCTAAAATTGTATTCTCATACTAGGAAAAAATTTTGATCCTTTATATCAGTGAACAATGTACCCCATAAATTTTGATTTATAGTTTTAAATATATAGGTGGTCTTACATCTCAACAGGAGTACCACTTAAAAGACTTGTAGTAGAGCATAAAAGTTCTATTAGACATGGAACTATGTTTCTGCCAATAACTCGACATTTTGAGGACAGATAGCATCCCATTTCCAATTTGAGATTGGGTACAAAAATATCCTAGGGCTGCGAATAGGCGTAGTAAATTGAACCAACAAAAACCTTTTGTGTATTAATAATGGAGGAAGTCTTCATTGGGTTTGTGTGGAAATATGTGATATAAGCTCTTTATGCTTTTAGCCCAGTAGGTGGGATCTCTTGTTTTATGGTGATTACATTGCATGATTAATTTTCAGTGCAGATTCCAAGAATGTTTCTACACATGAGTTCTTTGTCTTTTTTCTATCATCTTCATCTTTGATTAATTAGAAGCTCCCCTTCTTTTTCCAGAAGCGTTTCATTGATTTTTCTTCTTATTTTTATTTTCTTAAATTAATGTTTTTGTACTAACCTAAAATTTTCTCCTTGAGCTTTAAAAAATTATGAGACAGTAAAGTTGTCTTCAGATGTTTTTTATTTTCACCCTAACACTGTTTGAGTTGGCTTGTAAGATATGCTTATATTGCATAAATTTCTCTTCATGGAGAGGAGTCACTTCTAGCATTAACACTTCTGGGAATTGTTTCAAAATTTAGTTTATTGTCTTAATGTTAATAAGAATTCCAGAATTCTGGTGTTTTTTTTTTTTTTGTCTTGTATCCCCAAAGAGTGTATTTGATTTTGTTGTTACAATTGGGTATTATAACACTTGAATTGGTTTGATCTCAGATTCTTCATAAAATTGTAACCAACTTTTAGTAATTTCTCTAGTTTATCCAGTATTTTAGAAGAGTATTGCAAATATAATTATGTTAATAAATTTGGGAAGTACTGATATGTATTCTTTAGGGGATATGTTTTTAATATTAATGCTATTAGTAACTTAAATATGCTTATTAGATGTAAAACTGTTTAATGTTAATGCTATACTATACTCAGCTATTAGATAAAACTTTATGGTGGCGGCAATAAAAAATTATATGATTTAATTTTTGGTAAGCTATGGAAGTTTGTATAGTATTCTTTTACAATTATCACTGAAATGTAACTAAAGTTAAATGGTGTCTAACTGTCCATTAGGTATATTTCATCGGTCAAATGTTTAACTAGTCTGATACATGGTCATTGAAACAGACTAATAATTTAATAGACAGTAGTTCGTGTGTTTTTTTATGTATGTGTGTCTGTGTTTGAACTTGATAGATTGATACTATTCTTCAGAGAATTAAAAATAATAAAGTCCTGGGCCAGGCGCGGTGACTCATTCCTGAAATCCCAGCACTCTGGGAGGCTGAGGCGGGAGGATTCTTTGAGCTCAGGAGTTCGAGAGCAGCCTGAGCAAGAGTGAGACCCCGTCTCTACTAAAAAATAGAAAGAAATTAGCTAGACAACTAAAAATATATAGAGAAAATTAGCCGGGCATGGTGGCACATGCCTGTGGTCCCAGCTACTCGGGAGGCTGAGGCAGGCAGGAGGATTGCTGGAGCCCAGGAGTTTGAGGTTGCTGTGAGGTAGGCTGATGCCACAGCACTCTAGCCCGGGCAACAGAGTGAGACTCTGTCTCAAAAAAATAAAATAGGCCGGGCGCGGTGGCTCACGCCTGTAATCCTAGCACTTTGGGAGGCCGAGGCGGGTGGATTGCTCGAGGTCAGGAGTTCGAGACCAGCCTGAGCAAGAGTGAGACCCCGTCTCTACTAAAAATAGAAAGAAATGATATGGACAACTAAAATATATATATACAAAAAAAATTAGCCGGGCATGGTGGCGCATGCCTGTAGTCCCAGCTACTCGGGAGGCTGAGGCAGTAGGATTGCTTAAGCCCAGGAGTTTGAGGTTGCTGTGAGCTAGGCTGACGCCACGGCACTCACTCTAGCCTGGGCAACAGAGTGAGACTCTGTCTCAAAAAAAAAATAAATAAATAAATAAAATAAAATAAGTAATAAAGTCCTGAATGGTCAATGAAGTACTTTAGTGAATGTTATTATTCACTATTGATTTTCTGAATATAATCAATAAAGCACTGACCTGAGTTTCTTACTTGTTCTTGATATCTACTATATAATTACTTCCTTATTAACAGATTCAGATAATATTGTTTTAAATATTAATCTAAGACAGATATAATCAGGATGATGTATACTAAAAATCACATATCTAAAGGTAAGTGGAAATAATTATCCGTCTACAACTACATGGCTGCTTAGTGGAATGATTAAGAGTGTGGGTTGTGGTGTCAGGCTACCTGGGTTTGAATCCTGGTTCCATTGCTTACTTAGCTGTAGGACTCAGGTAAGTAATTTAATCTCTGTGTTCCTCAGTTTCTTCATCTATAAAATGGGGATGATATTGGTACCTATGTCATAAGGTTGTTATAAGGGTTAAATAAGTTGTAAAGTACTTAGAGCAGTTGCTGGCATACATAGTGAACACTATACAAGTGTTGGTTAAATAAGTATGATTTAAAATTACAGTTTACAGAATATTCCATATGTTTTTTTCCTTGATCGTTTACCAGAATCACAGGATCCTCTCCATGTTGTAGGCTTACTACCACTATCATCTCGACCACCACTACCACCATCTCTACTTCTACTTGTACAGCTATTAGTACTAGTACACTTCCTGCAACTACTTCCTCTTTCTCCTCCTCCTTCCTCCCCTTCCTCCTCCTCCTCCTGCATCGTCATCATCATCATCATCGTCAAAGACTGCTAAGTTAAGGCACTTTACTGGATGTGCCTTTGGAGGCTGAACATGGCAAGTTGAAATGCCAGGTGCAGGAGGTCTATTTAATAAATAGTGTAGTAGCAGAGCTGGGATTAAGATTCTGGTCCTCTTCTCCAGGTATATTGCTTTTTGTATTATGGCACAGCTGTTTTAGAGGGTGGATTGTCTTTTGTGTCTCCATTCAAAACTCCTTTCTCCAGCTTCTCCCAGTGCTGCATTAACACACATAAAAACACAGGCAGGAAACTGAGCTATACCCGGTCTATATACTAAGTAATTGTGATCAGTTCATTCAGTAGTGGATCCCTATTCATGTAGCTTAATTTACAGCCAAAATAATTTAGATAAAACACTGAAAATGTTCTGGGTATAAGTTCTTTGAAACTATGACTTTAGCTCTGACCTGAACACCACCTTGTCTTCTTCTAACTATTAGAATGTCCTGTTGGCTAGAGGACACATTGAGATATTAGTAACATATCTCTAGTTACTGAAAAGGCCCTGGTTCTAGTTTTAAAAGTTTCATGATCTTAATTAAGTGAGACCCATTGACAGTTGTGTATTATAGCATACTTATAAAAATGAAAATCTTTTTTAATAATGTCTATAGCATCCTAATTTTTGGTTGATATAAGAGATTGAGCTTGATAATAAAGCAAGTCCAATGTAAAACACTTAGTATGTTAGCACTATATAGTATAGTACCATATAATGGATACATTACAGGACTGGGAATTAGGAGATCTCAGCTGCTGTCCTTATGTAGTTTTGTCACTAACTGTAAGTGACCTCTTTTTGTCAATTTCTCATTGTGGAAATAGGATTGTAGTGCTTTTGCTTTTATTCTCTCAAGTAATAGAATGAGGCTAATTAAAATAACATTTATTGTTACACAAGATAACTGGGTTTTTGTTTTTTTTTTAAGTTGTAAATAATTTTCTCTCTGTTTACTACTTTATTTTTCTAGGTAGTTCTTTTCAGATAATCTTCCTTTTTTGATTTGCATACATTTTCCCCAAATATTTCATTATGAAAAACATTTAAATATATAGCAAAATCTAGAGAGAGAGAGTGATCTTTCTCCCTTATCTCTGGTACCTCTTCAAATGCTTTTGTACTTGAGACCCAGTTTGGTGCCCACTTCTTTCAAGTCCTCTATTATCTTGCCCTTCTCTAAATTTATAATTTTTTAGTTTAGTTCTTAGTCATTTCACTGTTTTGCATTGTTCATGAATTGTTTTCATGTCTTAATATTGGCAGCCTGCTATGGTTTGAATGTTTGTCCCTTCCAAAACTCATGTTGAAACTTAATTCCCAATGTGGCAGTGTTGAGAGGTAAGGCCTTTAAGAGGTGATTGGGTCATAAGGGCTCTGCTCTAGTGGGTTAATGGGTTGTGACAGGAGTGGGACTGGTGGCTTTATAAGAAGAGGAATAGAGATCCTTGACATGTGATATCCTCTGCCACCTTGGGGCTCAGCAGAGAACCCCCACCAGCAAGAATACTCTCACCAGCTACTGCCACTCAACCCTGGACTTCTTAGCTTCCTGAATTGTAAGAAATAAATTTCCTTCCTTAAAAGTTATTCAGTTTCAAGTATTCTGTTATAAGCAACAGAAAAGAGAGTAAGACACAGCCCTACTATATACATTTCTTACCTCCTTTCCTGCACTGTTAAACTTCAGAATCCTTGAGTGCAAGGAGTCTTGTTTCATGTGCATTTCTCTCTCATGTTCTCTCACATAATGGGCACTGAGTGATAAATATTTGGGGCTTTCCTTGGTTACTGTATCTCTGACTCTGTTTCCTGTCTGATTATGTGGGTGTGTAATGTAAATAATATAACAAATATGATTTTAATGCTCCTAAGCCTTTGTAATAGTTTAATTATTTGCAAATTTGTTTTATAGTTGACACCTGAAATTGAGCAACTGTATGTTGTAGAATATCGTAGTCTGTTAGTACTACTGGAAGAGCAAACCAAGGCTCATAGCTTTTTATCTTTATGTGAAAAGAACTTCATTAAGTTTTTTAAACATTCAATAGATTCTGATGTAGTTTTAATCTTGTGCTTTGAACTGTTTTCTTTTTCTGGAATGAGGTTCTTGGTTTTGACTGTGTAGAAATATGTTAATTAGATTATATTTAGTTGGTGGATTTGTGCCCACAAGAATGTGACTTTTAAAAAGCTGCAAGTTGCTACAGTTCTTGCAGATAAGATTGTTTCCTGTTTTCTTTTGCATATTTAGTACTTTGTATATTTTTCCATGAGGTAGGCTTTCAGTTTTGTCCATTTGTATCATTTGACATTCAGACTTAAGTTCAACTTTACCATCATTGGTGCTTACAAATTGCTAGTCATTCAAAATCTCAAAATTTGGATTTGACCCAAGAGTTGCAAATAATAGAAACTTTTATATAAAATATATCCAAATATATATTCTTGGGTCAAAAATAAATACTGTATTTAAGGAGTGGTTTCTAACAGTTAGGCTTTAGAATTGCTACATTCCCAAAGTATTTCTCTAGTGAATTGCATACTGTATCAGTTAATGAATTGTGCTACAAGAAAGGCATTTAGTATGATCGACCTCAGTATCACTGGAAATTCTAAGAATTAACAGAACTCAATAGTTGGAAAAAATAATGTATACTCAATTTAGACAATTTTAGATCCTCTAAACTTTCTGCTTTACCCTTCTAAATTAAATTTTTATTTTTAAATTAAAGTGATATTTGTAAATGCATAGTTTAAAAAGTCAAATTGTGTTAAAAAAATGAGAACAGCAGTTCTCCATTTCTCCCCACCTCCAATTTCCAATCTTTAGAGGCAGTCAGTTTCAATTCTTTTAGCTATTTGTTCTGATGCATGTCTTCATTTTTCTAAGTCAGTTATTCTACTTCTTGTTGCTTTTTCATTTTAGACAGTGGTTACTGGCTTCCTTCTAAGAAAGATGATGATTAGTTATCTTAATCACTTTACTGCCCACAAACACAACACACTCCCCTTTTCTCATGTTCTCTTTATAGGATATCAGATTCTGGGTGGTAAATTATTTATTTATTATTATGACTATCACATATTTTTCACAGCTGAATTTATTTATTTATTATGATTATATTTCCTTTCTTGTTCAACTTATTCAAATAAATCAAAATTTATTATGATTATATTTCCTTTCTTATTCAACTTACTGTTTTCCCACATAATTATTCCAGTTTAAAATTTTTTGTATTTGTGCCAATAGACACAATTTAATTCATCTGCAATTCTCTGACAAATCTAAAACAGCTTTCAATATGGTTAGACACATCAAGTAATCTCTCAGCTCCATTTTCTTCTTGGAGACAGCTTTCCTCATCTTGAACAGAATTTCACATAATTCTCCTGTTTTGCAGTAAGGCATTTTATCTTGCTTCATTTGTTACTTCTGTTCCTAAGATTGGGGTCTCTGGTTCACCCTCTCCAGAGGTGCATCTCCAGACTTTTATCAAGGATGGGGAGAATATTGGTTTTATGGGTGAGACCACACGTAAACTTTCTACTCGTTATTTGGTTTCCAGCCCCACTCTGTGTTTTGTCTTTACCGAGCCTCAGATACCCGAATCTCTTCAGCATGAGTCAGCTTGCTGGTGCTTCTTTTTTTTTAAACTCTGGTAAAATATAATAACATAAAACTTGCCATTGTAACCATTTTAAAGGTGTACGGTTCAGTGGTATTAAGTACATTAACATTGTTGTGCACTTGTGACCACTATCCTTCTCCAGAAGTTTTCATCATCTCAAACTGGAACTCTGTACCTATTGAACAATAACTTCCCGTTTCCGTCTCTCCCAGCTCCTGGGAACCATTATTTTACTTTATGTTTTTATCAGCTTGCTTCCTGATGGCTTTCCCCGGTCAGGTTTAGGTTTCAGCTTTCTTGGTCTTGATAGATTAGTTACCACTCTTCCTTTTCTAGCTTCTAAAATGTTGTTGGTATTAGGTTGGTGCAAGACTAAATGCGGTTTTGGACCATGAATTTTAAATCATTATAACTAGGCTCAAACACATCTTTATTAATCAAAATAGGACCCATTACAATCAACACATTTTTGCCAACGAGAAATAAGTTTATCTATCCCTGTAGTGTAAAAATACGTGCTTTGGGATTCCATGAACTCTTGGGAAGCATTTTCTGCATCCTGCTGGTTGTGGAAGCGTTTTCCCTGCAAAAAGTTATTGAGATGCTTGAAGAAGTGGTAAGTAGTCAGCTGGCGAGAGGTCAGGTGAATATGGCGGATGAAGCAAAATTTTGTAGCCTAATTCGTTCAACTTTTGAAGCCTTGGTTGTGTGACTTTCAGTCAGGCGTTGTTGTGGAGATTTGGGCCCTTTCTGTTGACCAGTGCTGGCTGCAGGCGTCACAGTTTTTGGTGTATCTCATTGAGCATACTTCTCAGATGTGATGATTTCGTGAGATTCAGAAAGCTGTAGTGGATCAGACCAGCAGCAGACCACCAGTGACCATGACCTTTTTTGGTGCAAGTTTGGCTTTTGGAAGTGCTTTGGAGCTTCTTCTTGGTTCAACCACTGAGCTGGTCGTCACCAGTTGTATAAAATCTCTCATTTGCTGTTGTGTCTTTCCCCATTCTCTTTATCCTTGTGGGGTTTATACTTCTAAAAACTCCTTTTGGCTGGGCGCGGTGGCTCACGCCTGTAATCCTAGCACTCTGGGAGGCCGAGGCGGGTGGATTGCTCAAGGTCAGGAGTTCGAGACCAGCCTGAGCAAGAGCGAGACCCCGTCTCTACTAAAAATAGAAAGAAATTATATGGACAACTAAAAATATATATAGAAAAATTAGCCGGGCATAGTGGCGCATGCCTGTAGTCCCAGCTACTCGGGAGGCTGAGGCAGGAGGATCGCTTGAGCCCAGGAGTTTGAGGTTGCTGTGAGCTAGGCTGACGCCACGGCACTCACTCTAGCCTGGGCAACAAAGTGAGACTCTGTCTCAAAAAAAAAAAATAAATAAAAAATAAAAAATAAAAACTCCTTTAACTTTTTAAAGTGAGGTTTCAGGAAAAACTTAAGGCCAATCATGTTTAACTGTAGGTCTAGTTACTCCCCTCTCTCATTCCTTTGTTGTTTTAAAATTTACCTTTCTTTTATTAAAAATCTGTTATGAATTTACAGGTATGCCAAAGGCAGTTTTATAGCTGTATTAGTTATAAAATTAAGCTTGATAAATGGACTCCTTCTTTATCACCGGCCCCCTTTGTGCTGATGGGTTTAATTCTCAGACCCATTGCAATCCCTAGCCCTTTCTCCCTCTCTCTCCCTAGAACACAGATGGTACCACTATGCTAAGTCATATTCTGTGCTTCTACTGCAGCCCTCTCATAGCAATGAGAGCCTTGCCCTTCTGTGGGGAGTGATTTTGGGGGGAGACTGTTAGCAAGAAACTTCTGTAAGAGTCTGTTATTCAAGATGCAGTTGAGGTATTTCCTCTTCTGTGCAACTTTTCTAAGTGCCCTGGGCAGAGTTAATTACTCTTTCTGTGTCTTGACACCTGTGAATAATTCCATTTTATTCTATCTGCATTAAATCTGGATATCTATATTATATGATCTGTCTGTATCTTTCTTTGCTAGACTGTGTTGTCAGGGTTTGGAGAACACTCCCATTCTGATACAGTTCTTGGCCCATGATAGATAATAAATAAGTATTTACTAAATGAATAAATAATCCATCTGGATTGATTGAACATCCTATTTTCTGGCAAACATGTTGTCATTGTGCCCTTTTATCACTAATGTCCACTGAAAACCATGCCAGAAACTGTATTAAATGCTTTTGCTAGTTACTGGAAGTCAATACTATGTAGTTATTAGGAGAGTGGTCACAATTTCTGGGTTCAAAGAAATGAGTTTCTCAATTTCTGTGTACTTCAATTTATTTGCCTGTAAAATAGAGATAATAATAATACCTACCATAGTGTTGTAAAGATTAAATGAATACATCTAAAGTGCTAGCTCGATGCCCTACATATTTTCTTGTACTGAATCTGGTTTTCATCTTTATGGGGACCACTGCCTGCTATAATAGCATTAGAACCCATGAATGAAAATCAAAGTAAGATGACAAATCTAGCTAGTTTTAACATTTTATTTATTTATTTATTTATTTTTTTTGAGACAGAGTCTCACTCTGTTGCCCAGGCTAGAGTGAGTGCCGTGGCGTCAGCCTAGCTCACAGCAACCTCAAACTCCTGAGCTCAAGCGATCCTCCTGTCTCAGCCTCCCAAGTAGCTGGGACTATAGGCATGCGCCACCATGCCCGGCTAATTTTTTCTATATATATTTTTAGCTGTCCATATGATTTCTTTCTATTTTTAGTAGAGGTGGGGTCTCGCTCTTGCTCAGGCTGGTCTCGAACTCCTGAGCTCAAACGATCCGCCCACCTCGGCCTCCCAGAGTGCTAGGATTACAGGCGTGAGCCACCGCGCCCGGCCTAGTTTTAAAATATTTAGCACTTTGAAGCTCTGTGTATATGAGCACGTTCTGAAATTTTCTCCATGGACAATAATAGATTATGGCATTTAGATAATAAAGTGGGACAAGAAATGTTTTCAGTGTTATATACCTACTAAAATACTGTATTCTTTAAATATACTATAAGATATCCAAATTCTTTTAAACATGTGGAAATATATATGAATGCTTTTCTCTCCTTAAGAAAGGTTTTCTGCAGCCCATCAATAAGTTTGGTATTTGGCATGATATCTTCTCATTTGGGAACCTGCTCTATGTAATTCTTCCTTCAGATATTTGTGTGCTAAGGGAAGGGAAACCTCCTTCATTCATTCAGCAGTTAATGAGTACTTGTTCATGTGCCTAGACATTTCAGATACAAGGGGAATGAGGCAATTGTTTTCCACAAGGGATCATTATCGCTTCATCATTTCAGTGATATTAAAATTAGATGTTCTAGCAGAATGTATATGCACTCTTTGACCCAGAATGCCATTTGTAAGATTTTATAAATGGAATAGAAATATGCACAGAAATTTATGTACAAGATGTTCACCAAACCACTAACAATAAAAGCAATAAAAAGGTATCAGTTTTAGTACATCCATTATATTTTCAAAGTTTCAATTAGAAACATGATATTACTTACTAAAATTTTATCTTAAAAATTCTGAACTGGCGGATTTACATGGGGATGAGTTAGAGGGTTAACTTAGTTGTTGAATTCCGTGATCCATGGTTTCTGATTAAAAAGTGGAGGGGGAAAAAAAAAAAAGAATTCCATGATCCATTGCAAAGGATCTGGATTAGAGCCCCAGTTTCACCACTTAAAAAAAATTTTTTTAAATTTTCTTTTTTAAAATAGAGATAGGGTCTCGCTCTTGCCCAGGCTGGTCTTGAACTTCTGGGCTCAAGTGATCCTCCTGCCTCAGCCTTCCCCAGTGCTAGTATTACAGGTGTGAGCCATGGTGCCCAGGCATCACTTTTTACATGTACGACTTTGACGAGTTGGTTATTTAAAATCCTGTAAATCTCAGTTTGGTTTTCTTCATATATAACATGAACATAAAAGCTATGAAGTTCGTTTTGAGGATTAAGTGAAGATAATGTACGTAACTTAAAAAAAAAATAGCTCAGTAAATATTTGCTGCTTTTATTGCTACTATTTTTCCTCATGTCCTCTCTTTAATGAATTTTCTGCACAATATTAATCCAGACAAGTCTAAACCAGGATCAGTATTTTATTTGATCTGACAACTCCCATTACTTTGTAATAGCCATCTAGAGATTTTTTAGGCCTTTTCCAGACTCCACAGAGCTGTCACCCTTTATCTGTGTCTGCCAGTTATGAATGAGGAGAAATGTGTCTTGGGTTTGCCATCGTTGCTGTAAACTTTCTTTTGTGTCTTTATATACATCCTCTCTCCTTGTTCTCTTTTGGGTTTCGTGTACTTTTTGTTCTTAAACCTTATTATGATAGGAGTCTGTTAGCTCCATTTTGTTTTTTAAGGATTTTGGCTTTTACTGTTGTTATTTCATAGCATAAATTACTCTTCGTAACAGGGTAGTAATTCAGAGCTAGCCTTAGGTCCTTTTTAGCACTGTTTCTTCTAGGCTTCTCATAAAACACAAATATAGCTAGTTTGTAAGGCTGACTTGGACATGTCTTATTTAAGAAGAGTTTAATTTTGTGTGAACTTTCTCCTCTTATTCCCCTGAATAGAAAGCTCCTGCTATGTTTAATATAAGGTAAGCAAATGCAAAAGAACTTTTTCCTAAGGGACATGGTCCTTTTATAAGGTGGGTGGATTGTGACCAGAAAAAAATTTTTTGGGTTAGTTGGCATAATATTAAATTCATGGTGTTTAGGTATATGTTCTGAGGGTATGCAGTGAATAACAACCAATATACATATTGTACTTAGTGGTTAATGAAATAGCCGTTAGCACTAACACAAAAATGGTTTTACTTTATAACATATCCTAGGTATTACATAGAAATGAACTTCTTAACACTATAAAAAGCTTTTACCTTCATGACATTTTCTACATCACTAAGTCTAGGATATTTATAAATTATTATAAATCAAAAGCTTTATTTATATTAAAAGGAATACAAACAATTGGATTTTAAAATCCCCTGCCTTAGATTTAGTATTTTTTGTTATTTTAAATCCAGAAATAATGTCATATGGTATACTTTATTTCAACTTATTTGAAGGGCAAGGTGAAGATGTCTTTTTTGTTGTTGGTGTTGTTTTTGTGAATTTTGGCATCTGACTTTATTTCCACATATACTTTCTTTTTTAAAAACACAAAACACTTTCTTTGGGGATGACAAATATCAGTATTAGGAAATCCAGTTATACAAAAAATAGTACATCTAGTCTGGGGATAGATATATTTATTTTTGGTAACATACATTAAGTGACACTAATTACACAATAACTAAGGTAACTAACATGAAACCACAGAACTGTAAGTCTGCCACAGCTCAGTGGACTGGGGCCTTTCTGGCTGAGCACATTTTCAAAAAACTGGATGCCCACCCCAGAGCTATGCCAATGAAATCTGTTAAGGAATTAAGGTCTGAGGCAGTGACTCACCAGAGTACCTTGCAGCTGACAGATGATAGGTTAGTTACAAGTTAGTTACAAAGTAGTTACAGCCTGATTCACAAAAGTTACCAACTTTTCTCTTTCTAGAAAGAAGCAAGAAGTTATTAAGGAATTGAAGATGTTTTTATGTCATCACTTAGCTAGGAATCAGAATATAGATTTCCTTGGTTAAGTTGCTTAACTCTCAAGGCCTCAGCTACTTCTGTGCTATAACATAGCTCTGATGTGTGATTGTCATGAACCTTAAAATTATATGACTTCCCATCCCTCCAATCTCTACCAATTTTTTTCTGTGACTTTTTATTACATTGGATGTAGATTAAATACTAATATACATTTCCAAATGCTTGCTTCTTATTTTCTAAATTTTATTCTGAAAAGACTGTCACTTTCTTTTAAAAAAAAGCTATACTATTTACTCAGATTGTTTATTTATTTATTAAAACATAGTTTGAACTCTGTATGGTAATTGGCTCTTGAGACTCTCAAAAACACCCAAATTTAGTCCCCCAGTTTACCCTCCCTGTAAACCTTATATCACATTTATACTGACAAGTAATAAAATTAACAGATTTGAGCTTTAGTATTCTAGACACTGGAAAAAGCGTTTCTGAACTATAAGATAGACCTGCAGAGAAATCTGGCAGAGGAAGAGGATGTGTATCAGCCTATGACAATCAGGCACTGATTTATTATGCACTGTTTTAACAGAGAATTGAATAGTTTTGCTGTTTAGATGAGTCACCGAGTTATTAGTTAAAACAAAAGAGGAGTATATATGGCCTTTTGGTATAATTTAAAATTTTTTTACCTTAAAATGACCCTTGGGGGAGCTCTTTGGTTCTAGACTCTCAAGTGAAAAGCTCCTGCTGGGAAGAAAGCTGTTGAGAGAGTATGTGAGTTGGTTTCAGCCTTGCTGGAATAATTTGTTACCTCAGTAAGAGCTACTCCGTGCATGCAGTTATTTTCCTGTGTCACTACTTCTCCTTGACAGTGTTCCTTTGAAATGAATCTAAAATTGCCTAGATATTTCTCACTTTCTAAATTAGGAAAATGATTATGCATAATTTATAAAAGTAAAGTTTCTAAGACTTCCCAGGATAAATCCACTGGTTGAAAATGAACAATACTTTTTGTGTTTTTTGGAGAGATTGAAAATTGCCCTTTTTTTTTCCTCCTGGGGGATTGGGCGGGGCAGGTGAGAATGGATGTTGCCCCCTACCTGGTATGTCAGTCAGAATTCTTGGAGGTAGTAAAAGTCAATTCAAATATATATTTTAAGAGGATATTGGGTGGAGCTCAGTGGCTCATCAAATTGTTGAGAAGGTTAGAGAATCAGATTCAGGGCTAAGCAGCCAGAAACAATGCCCCAAATCACATTGCACAATGATTCCCATGAGGCTGCCAATACCATCTAGAGACAGACAGACAGACGCCACAGCCTGCCCCAGCGACATTGCTGGCTCTGGATGACTCTAAATGCTGCCACCTCTGCCCCGAACTTGACCTTGCTAAAATTGCTCCACCGTTAGTGTGAGAATGAGTTTCCTCTGCTCTCTGCTTCTCCTACTCTCTAGTTTACCATTCCTAGTCTGGGCTGCACATGTATATTTGGCTAAGCACGTGTTCTCGATGTATAGGAGATGTGGGAAAGTGTTTAGCCTTCTGAAATCATAAGACAGGGGAAGTTTAAGCATACAAAAAGAATGATAGATGTTCAATGTACCTGATGCTTTGGCTATAATATTTGTTGAGCCTTCACTATGTGCCAGACACTATGCTGAACTTTTTTACAATAATATCTGTGTCATCCTCGTAACAAACTAACTGGTTTCATTTTAGAGATGAAAAAATAGGCCAAGAGAAAGTAATCTCTCAAGATCATATGGTTCGTCATAGCAGAGTTGGGATACAAACTCCGAGCTATGACTCCGAAGCCTCATAACTGCTATATTAAACCTACTAATTTAATGTTTTTTCCCCTGAATATATTAGCTCAGAATTCTATAAAGGAATCTATTGGAGTCTGGCAAGTTATCAAGATCTTGTGTATGGTGTGTTTATGTGTTTAGGCATTTATTTTTATTTCTTTCCTGTTGATAGTTTATTTCAAAATATTAAGGGGGTACAAATATTTTTGTTACATGGATAACTTTTACAGTGCTTAAGTCAGGACTATCAGTGTGCCCATCACCCAAATTGTGTTCATTGTACCAGTTAGATAGATTTTTAACCCCTCCTCTCCTCCCCTCTGCTTGATTTCCAGTGACTTTTACTTCTCTCTTTGGCCATGTGTGCCCATCAATTAGTTCCAAATTATTAGAGAGTACGTGTGATATTTGGTTTTTCATTCCTGAGTTACTTCACTTAGGATAATGGTCTCTAGTTCCATCCAAATTGCTGCAAAGTATATTAATTCATTTCTTTTTATGGCTGAGTAGTACTCCATGGTGTATATATACACCACATTTTGTTAATCCACTCATGTATTGATGAGCACTTAGGTTGATTCTACATCTTTGCGATTGTGAATTGTGCTGCAGTTAAACATTCGAGTGCATGTGTCTTTTTTATAAAATGACTTCTTTTCCTTTGGGTAGATACCCAGTAGTGAGTTGAATGGCAAGTCTATATTTATTTCTTTGAGGAATCTTCCATACTGTTTTCTATAGAGATTGTAGGAATTTACAGTCCCACCAATAGTGTATAAGCATTCCTTTCTCTTTTCATCCATGCCAGCATCTGTTGTTTTTTGACTTTTTAGTAATAGCCATTCTGACAGTGGTAAGGTGATATCTCATTATGGTTTTAATTTGCATTTTCCTGTTGATTAGTGATGTTGAGCATTTTTTCATACCTGTTGGCCATTTGAATTTATTTATCAATTCCGGGAGTCTGTTGTCAGAGTCTTTGGGATTTTCTAGATATGTGATCATATTGTCAGCGAAAGTGATAGTTTGACCTCCTCTTTCCCGATTTGGATACCCTTTATTTCTTTCTCTTGCCTGGTTGCTCTGGCTAAGAATTCCAGTACTATGTTGAACAGAAGTGGTGACAGTAGGCACTCTTGTCTTGTTCCAGTTCTTAGGGAGAATGCTTTCAGCTTTTCCCCTTTCAGTATGATGTTAGCTATGAATTTGTCATATATGGCTTTTATAATTTTGAGATGTTCCTTCTATGCCTAGTTTGTTGAGGATTTTTATCATGAAAGGGTACTGGATTTTGTCAAATGTTTTTTCTGCATCTATTGAGATGATCATGTGGTTTTTGTGTTTGTTTCTGTTTATGTGATGAATCACGTTTATTAATTTACATATGTTAAAACCATTGTTGCTTACCTGGGATGAAGCCCACTTGGTCATGGTGTATTATTATTATTTTTTTTGATGTGCTGTTGAATTTTGTTTGCTAGTATTTTGTTGAATAGTTTTGTGTCTATATTCATAAGGGATATTGGTCTATAGTTTTCTTTTTTTGTTTTGTCCTTTCCATGTGTAGGCATTTTTAAAGAAAATTGAAAGTTTATGGCTTTAATTTGCTTTAATTTTATCTGTTTTCAACTGATGATTGAATAATTTCTGATTCTTTTTCTCATTTTGTGGCTATTTTTGTAATTCATTTTGCCACAGGCTACAGCCTTACAAAATGCTTTCTTTCTGAATGTTAGTGCTTGGAAACTGAGTATAAGAGAGACAGGCTGACATGAAGGACAGGGGAGATAGAGTGACTAAGACTGAAGGAGGAAGGGAGAAGCATCACATACACACCCACATCCACATAACTGGAGAGGAAGGACGGACAATACGTATGGAAAAAAAGGGGCAAACATACATATGTTATCCTACAAGCAGCATTTTTTACATTTTTTGTTTCTTGTAATGGTAGGTTAAAAAACAAACTCTCTCCCCTTCTGCTTTAGAAAAGTCATTGAGGTCTTCTTTTTTTTTGAAGCTTGAATCAGTGCTTTCCCTAAACAGTAAGTTAGTTTTAAGCCTGTCTACCAGTTTGCATTTTAAATTGACTTATATGTTTCTAGTTTGAATCTAAAAAAAATGTGTAATATCTAGGAGTAATAAACAAGAGCTGTTATTTAACTTGGGAAGTATCCAACTTGGTTTGGGGAGAAAATCCTAAAGACAAACCCCTATAGTTTCTATGATGTCAACTAAGCTAGAGTATTTCTTCATAAACCACATCTCTTGTTAATTATTCTTTTAGTAGAAGTCTGTCCTGCAGATTTTTCTGTGCTTCCAAAATAGCACTTTATAATAATGTTTTTATTCACTTGTGCCTCTGGGACTAAATGGGCAGCTATAATTTTTATAAAAGTGAGTAGATGGAGTCCACACACACACTCTTGTAGACTGTATAAATGAGGGCTGGGTGCTAGAGAAATGCTTGATGTAAGGGAAATGTTCATGAAATTAAAAGTGATTTTTGTTCTCTTTAATACTAAATTTTCAGTATTGAGTATACTATTCTTTTTGTCCTTACTCCCATCTGATCTTTCCTAGTATATAAATTTTAATAACATTACACTGAGAACTGTTATTTCTTCATGAATTTTTTGCCTTTGGTCCAGTGCATGCTGTTTAAATTGGATTCTTGCATAAATGCAGTTGATGTTATATATGTACTCTTCTATCCCACTATTTTACTTTGAGATTTATGCCTCTTGTACACATGGCTTTAGTGAACCAGCAGGCCTCAAATGAGCAGTAGTTCTTTTATTGGGCTACTAGGTGGAACACAGGGTGTTGGCATATACAGGTTTAGCATCCCTAATCCAAAAATCTGAAATCCAAAATGCTCCAAAATTTGAAAGTTTTTGAGCACCAACATGATGCCACAGTGGGAAATTCCACACCTGACCTCATATCATGGGCTGCAGTCAAAATGCAGGCACATAACACACAGTTGATTCAGTGTCCCCATGGGAAAAAAAAGACTCTCCCAACCCCTTTCAGCTGTAATATATGCAATATTTCTCTTCTCTTCTCTTCTCTTCTCTTCTCTTCTCTTCTCTTCTCTTCTCTTCTCTTCTCTTCTCTTCTCTTCTTTTCTCTTTTCTTTTCTTTTCTTTTCTTTTGAGGTAAGGATCTCACTATATCGCCCAGGTCGGTCTCCTGGCCTCAAGTGATCCTCCCACCTCAGTCTCCCAAGTAGCTAAGACTAAGGTGCAAGCCACTGTACCCAGCTGCAATATATCTTTTCTGTGCATGGAATGATGGTGGTGCCAAACAACTACAATTTGTCTACGTGGGTGGCTGAGATAGTGGCTGAGTGCTTTCTGATGGGTTAATGTGTATAAACTTTGTTTCATGCACAAAATTATTAACAATAAATTGTGTTAAATTGTATAAAATTACCTTCAGTCTATATGTTATGGTATATATGAGACTAGATACAATCCTCAATATATCTCATTATGTATATGCACATATTCCAAAATCTGAAAAAATCTGAAATCTGAAACACTTCTGGTCACAAGCATTTCAGATGAGAGATACCTGTATACGTTTTCTTATTTTTCCAGGGCATTAGCTAATGGTGAATCAATCATCTATATATGAAATGCCATGCTGGGCCAGAACAGTGTTCTAGCTAACTTAGACTGGCCAAAAGAGCTGCACTGAGAAAATAGGTTACTTACTGGATTTCTGCCATTCCTAAAGGGCGCATGGGCCATTTCTAATTTCCCTTAACTTATACACTCCCTCAGAATTCATGCATTCATTTAAACTCTTCAGTATTATAATCTGTTCTGATTCATGTATCATGTTATGTATGTATTAAGGTAAAATGTCTATTATAGATTTGTTGGAATGGGTAATTCTGGGGGAAAATACCGGTTATAATGTGAACTTCGATTCTTTCCTTGCTCATAAGCTACTTTAGTTTCTTCATATCAGTAAAATCTAAAATGATTTCACAGGTTTTCCCCCCACTCTCAATATCTGTTCTTTTATTTCTAATATGGCAAATGTATGAGGTTTGTCTTGTTTGCCTTCTTAGCCTTTTTTCTACATTGCATTTAAACATAGACTATTCAGCAAGTTCTTGATGTATAAGGAAGGAGGCACATGTTAGGGAGGGTGATTGAATTTGTTTGAATTATCTTTGTAGATTTCAGGAGAACAAGTATTTCACAGCAATAGTTCAGAAAAATAGGTATATCTTGTCTTGAGTGTTTTGGGATATGGATTTATTGAAGGCCTTCTCATGAGACATGAATTCTGTTTCTCAGTTTGATGGAAACTGGTTGAAGACATTGGTCATTCCTTCTTTCATTGTCCTTTGTACAATTCCTACCATGAGAAATTACTTTAGTATTTGGTTGTGTGGAAAAATTATCTCTATATTCCTATACATTGCTGAAAAATATTTAGAGCCTACCAGAACTACTTAAGAATGAAGATGGTGTTTTTTAAGGAGGGATTTTGGAAAAAAAAAAAAAAATCTATTTTTGCTTGACTTCTAGTTTTGAAGTTATAGATTATCCTCTAGAACAGCCATCTCCAACCTTTTAGCACCAGGGACTGGTTTCGTGTAAGACAACTTTTCCACAGACGAGTTGGGGAGGAGGCGGAGCTCAGGCGGTGATATGAGTGGTAGGGGCTGTAAATACAGGTGGAGCTTCCCTGGCTGGCCCACCGCTCACCTCCTGCTGTGCGGCCCTCCACCTCTTCCTAACTTGCACAGAAGACACAGATGTAGGGTGGGGAGTGGAGCTCTGCGGCCTGGTCTCTAATAGGCTGCACACCAGTACATGGCCTGGTGGTTGGGGACCACAGCAAAATAAAGGGTCTGAGGAGTGCTTTATAAAAATTCCTTCCACTTCTGAGGAAGTTAATGCAGTGAGGTGACAGTGTCACATATGAAGACAGCATCTTCAAGAAGGGGCTATCAAAAAACTGAGGTCTTTCGGTATTCAAGTAAGTCACCCCCCTGGGATAGTATCAAAGGCAGACTTGCTTTAATACCAAGGTGCTCTTCATAATGAATATTTTGTGTATTGTATGAAAATTCTTGAAAAACAATAAAGCCACAGACTCTGATGATGTTTAGATTTGTATATGTCTTTTGTACATAATGTTGAAGAAATAAAGAAAACTCACTCTGAAAGTTTTTACCTTGTTGTTCTTAATAGAATCACAGTTAAGATGTAATGTTTTGTTTTACTAAAAAATACATTTTCATATCATGGCCTAGAATGTGAATGGCATGTTTTTATACAAAGCACAAATATTTAAATGACAGTAGTTCATACTGTGTATGAGTGTATGCAAGAGGACGGAAGGGAAGGAGAGAAAGATGAGATAGATACACGCTGGTTATAGAGAGATTGTGTATATAGGCCTGGAGGAGTCTGGGCCCGTTTCTCTGCTCCCCCTCCCCTCCCAGGCTCTGTTAAAAAAAAAAAAAAAAAAAAAAGAGAGAGAGATTATGTGTATGGTAAAGTTTCAAGAAATAATGCATACTCTGTATGCTATGCACTTCCAGCTCCTTAAAATGCAAAGCAAAACGAAGCAAATATTGAAATCAGTGTTGCGGGTGATGCCGGCAACATTGATTTCAAAACCATACAGACCTTTTTTGACCTATTGGCTTATTAAAAAAACAAAACAAAAAAACATACAGACCATCGATTTTCTTTATGTAGTCTTTTTTTTTTTCCTCGATACAGAATCTTACTCTGTTACCCTTGGCAGAATGCAGTGGCGTCATCATAGCTCACTGCAACTTCAAACTCCTGAGCTCGAGTGATGGACTTGCCTCAGCCTCCCCGAGTAGCCGGTACTACGGGCACACACCACCAGGCCTGGCTAATTTTTCTATTTTTAGTAGAGACAGATTCTTGCCCTTTCTCAGGCTGGTCTTGAACTCCTGAGCTCAAGCAATCCTTCTGCCTAGGCTTCCCAGAGTCTTAGGATTACAGGCGTGAGCCACTGCACCCGGCCTGTGTAGTCTTAATTATAGATCTGCACACAAAGTGTTTTGTTACTGAGAAACACTGAAATCCTATGATTTTGAAAAATATATATTATAATTGATATCTCGAGAGTGTATATCCTCTCTTTTCTCCCTGTTCCTTGCCTTTGTCATTCTTTTTTTTTTTTATTTCAAAATATTAAGAGGGTACAAAAGTTTTAGGTTACATGGATCACTTTTGTAATGCTTGAGTCCTGGCTATAGGTACGCCCGTCATCCACATCGTTTTCATTGTACCCATTAGGTGGATTTTTGTCCCACCCCTCCTCCCCCATCTCCCCTGATTGATTTCCACGGAGTTTTACTTCCCTGTGTGCACATGTGTGCTTATTGGTTAGTTCCAATATAATAGCGAGTACATGTGTTGTTTTGTTTTTCCATTCTTGTGTTACTTCACTTAGGAGAATGGTCGCCACTTCCATCCAGATTGGTGCAAAACCCTTCATCATTCTTAACCATCAATGTGCAATCAACTGAGACTGTGAGGGAGGTTTTTTGTTTTTGTTTTTGTTTTTGGTGCCATAAACTTAACCAAGTGGTATGAGTTTTTTTTTAATGTGAATTTTTCCTGAAAATTCTCACGTCACAAATATTTAGAAGACTAGCATGTGTATATAGTCCTTTGTGAATATTAAATCAATCTATTGAGTTTCTCTTCTATGTAAATCAGTAAGTTGTATTTATGTTTAAATAGCATGTGTTTTAGTTATGGGAATAATTTGTTCCAAGAAATTTTCGCTTTCTCCAAATAATTGAGGACATTAGTATAGCAAGGCCATATAATGTGTCCTGGTAGTTAAGGAATTACCTTGATTATTTTAGAATACAGTAGATAGGTTACTTTTGCTGTATGATAGGCAGTAGTTGTATCTAATAGTACTGTAATAATTCAGTTTACAATTTAGAAAGAAAATATTTCTACACAATATTTTCTAATTAATGACACATTAAAAATCAGATTCTGTTAAGTATGAAGAACTAAAGTCCATCAGTGTTATCTGATAGTGTCAGGAACTAAGGTATTCCACATGAAAGAATTTTTCAGAAAATGAAAATTCGGAATCATAACGCTAAAAATTGTATTACAAATTGTAAAAATTGCTTTAAAAATGCTTTCACATATGTATATATATTAATATATATAAAGAGGGATGAGAGAAAAATATTTTATATATTCAGAAAAGTACAGAAACTTTTAGTACCAACTCTATTAAACCCTAACATTTCTTCCCTGACTTCTCTAAGTGTATGGATGTGGTCAGTCATTTAGAGATGATTTAGATTAATCATCAAGAATAGAAAGCCAATTACTGTTCTGTGCTGTGACTAGCTTGCTCAATTTTCTTAGATCTAAGTGTAGCATATTCTTTGGATCCATCCCTTAATGCCACAGGCTTCCCCTTTTGTCTTCTTGTCTAAAGCAAGCAAGAATGGAGCAAAATTTTAAAAAATTAATTAATTTTTAGAGATGTGGTCTTGCTATGTTGCCCAGGCTGGACTCAAACTCCTGGGCTCAAATAATCCTCCTGGTGCAGCCTCCCTAGTAGCTGGGAGTACAGGTGTACACCACCGTGCCTGGCTTGGGGCAGATTTTTAAATGAGCAGCCTGTGTTTACATGTTACTCCTATGAGGCAAATGCAGGATTTGTGGCCAATAATTTTATTCCAGGTTACTGCAGATTATAATAGTGAAAAAGACAAAATGAGATTTGAAATCTTAGAGCTATATCTCTGGTTTGGATAAGTTACTTAATTGTCATGTGCTTTGTTAATACCTTTCCCATAGAGAAGTTCTGAGAATTAAGTGAGCTAACATAAATATGTAGCACATAGAAATTGTTCAATAAAGGTAACTTTAATATTAACTAGTCGTTGTTCAAGTAGTTGAACTTGCTGAAGTCTGATTTCTAGATGATGTGGGAGCATTTCTGTACAAAAATATTCAAGGCTTCTTTCCACCCCCCACCCCGTCCAATCAAGGCAGATTTTAACATTAAATTTCATCATCCATCTTTTGGAACCCCTGCTAATTGTTTTCATTGTAATCTTGATTTATTTTTATACCTAAGGTCTGATAGGCACATAAGTGCTTTATGAACCTTAAACTAAGTGAAAATAGATGTTCAGATGAAAGGTATGTGGAGAAGTCAGTTTTTGGGCAATTCTAGAGAACTCTTGGCAGAACTGGTATCTTTGTTTTGGTCTTCAGGGACTATTAAATGTGATCACTGAGTCATACTTGCTGTTTTCTCTGTTCCTTGACTATCTCTTTTAAGAACCTGAAGTTTGCCCAGCCGTAGGATGTTTAAAAGGCAAAGGGGGCCTTAGCCCAGAGGGAGTTTGTTTATTTAAGGAAAAAACAATTAAGTTCAAACATACTACCGTGTCATAGCTAGTTTAGTCATGTTAAGAGTTAGTGAGTTCTTTTGATTCTTTTCTGGTGGGTATGGCACGTAAAGGGCAATGGATAATTTTGAAGTAAAGTTTTCCTGAGATTACTGGGAACTTTATAATGTAATCCCAAACAAATCCCTAAGAAGTGGTAAGAAAGGAAATGTCATTTATTTTGCTAGGTGGTGTTTTTAAATGGGACTCATGTAATTCACATCTTCCACCACTTATTTCTAGAGTTATGGTACAGATGATTTAAAATCAAACTCTCCCCCCCCCGCCAAAAAAAACCCTCAAAAACCATACTGTAGTAGATGCATCTTCATTAATTCTTTGAATTTGGGAACATAAAAATCTTATAAAAGGGATAGTATATTCTCTGTAGATGTTTAGACATAAAGAAAGGTCTGAAAATTGATATTTTTGAAGATTATAGTCTCCAAAATTTATAATTTATTTTTCCTTATATATTCTCTGCCAGATAAAGAAAACAGGCAGATATTTTAGTCCTGGCCAGGGTACTAGGGCAGATCTCTTTGATGAGATGACTTGTTAAAAACTAAGTCCTGGCCGGGCGCGGTGGCTCACGCCTGTAATCCTTGCACTCTGGGAGGTCAAGGTGGGAGGATTGCTTGAGCTCAGGAGCTCGAGACCAGCCTGAGCAAGAGCAAGACCCCCGTCTCTACTAAAAAAAAAAAAAAAAGAAATAGAAATAATTAGCCAGGAACTACTAAAAATAGAAAAAATTAGCCAGGTGTAATGGTGCAGGCCTATAGTCCCAGCTACTGGGAAGGCTGAGGCAGTTGGATCACTTGAGTCCAGGAGTTTGAGGTTGCCGTGAGCTAGGCTGACACCATGGCACTCTAGCCCAGGTGACAGAGGAGACTCTGTCTCAAAAAAAAAAAAAAAAAAAATTATTCAAAATGTGCAGGTTAAGGACTCCCCATCTGTGTCTTCCCCTTTTCTCTTATGCCTCCCAGCCATCCCTTGCCCACTACCATCTCTACTTTTTTTCCTAGTCTGTAAATGGCACTCAGGAATTACAGGGTGCCGCTGAGTGAAAGCATTGAGGACTGATGAGGTCTGGTCCTGTGAGACAATAGCCTATCTTCTATCCCTTCCACCCCACCCTCAGCCCTGTTAATAATGTTTTTTATTAGAAGGTTGCTCAAGAAGTATATTGATAGTTCTCTCTGGTCATGACATTTTAGGTAATTGTCCTTAAAGATTTTATGTTTTTTGTTATAATATGTTCAAGAATAACTTTCTTAATAATTGCACCTTTATTTCAGAAATGACCATTAAGAAGTAGATGCCCAGATTCAAAAGTGATGAAACAGTCCATTTGTCATAAAGTAAGATGCAGCTGTGGCGTTTCAACCAGATCAGTAAGTGTGGCCCCATCTTTTTTAAAACTTTATAGTTATTTTATCTGCTTTGAAAAACATTTAATAAAAAATATGGTAGACATTTAAAAAGGTCTCCTTTTATTTTTGGTTTTACTTTGTAGTACAAATTCTAGCCTATAGCTCTATGTTTGTACTATACACCTTTTTTAAGAATCATAAAGATAATACAGAATCACAACTGTAGAGAAAATATATGGAAAAGAGTCATTATATTGCCACAAACACAAATATCCAAATATAGCTACTCTTAAAATTTTTGGATGTTTGTTTTTCCTTTCAATCATTGTTCTCTATATTTTTTAAAAACATAATTTTGATCATAACGTTTTAAAGAGTCCGTGTCTGGCTAGCTTTTAAAATTAAATATGTTTCAGATGTTCTCCCTGGGATTAAAAATGTACTCTTGAGTATGGAATTTCTTATTGGGGTGGTAAAAATATTATGGAATTAGATGGGGGTGAAACTTTGTGAATATGTTAAAAAACACTGTTATTTAAAGGAACGAATTTGAGATTATGTGAATTACACCAAAAAAAAAAAAAAAAGTATCCTTCAGAATATCAAGTCCTGAAGAGAGTGAAACCCACTTGATTTATTGGTGTTTTAGAATATGAAAACGTGCCACACATCATTATGTACCTAGCAAAAATGATTTGATGTTCAGTCAGTAGAATAAGTATTTCTGTAATAATAAAAGTAATAAATTTTATAAATATTTTTATAAAAAGTACTTTTATTATTAGAGACCTACTGTCTGTCAAGCTTTGGTAATATCAAATATAATATTTTGAATGTAGCATGTTAGCATTCTGTAGTTTTTTATTTTTAAGAGACTCTTTTGAAACTAACATTTTAACTTTGTACGTGAAATTTTTTTAGGAACAAAATTTTATCTGTTTTTCTCAGAAGAGAATTCCACAAGGTAAGAAATTGTTAATATAGTAATACAACAAATATAGTTGAATACAGGCTTACTTGCTCTTGAGTTTAAAAAAAATCTTTTCCCATGTATTTATTTCATATCTTTTCTTGATTATTACAAGATTCTCATAAATTTATTAGGTACTCTTTTACTACCTCAGAATTTACTATGTAAGTGACTTGAGGGAGTAGGGGGTTCATAGAAGCTATCTCAGGGGATTTAAATTAAAGGAGATTGTTTAGCTATGTTCCCATCTAAACACCTATATTTACTTTAAAAGTAGAATGCTTCTTACCAGGTAGATAACAAAAAATTAATATATATATAAAGGTGCCTATATATATATATATATGTATATTTTTAAATTCCTAAGTGATGATCTTTACAATGGATTTTGAGTCATCATTAATTTATATTATTATATTTAGATTTCTGAAAGTTGAAATGTTCAAATGAGTTGATTACTTGAAATCAATTCTTTGGCAGCTTTAAGGAGTTACTTTGGTTAAATTTTCTCAGGAACTTTTTGGGATAGGTAGTAGTGATCACCAATTAATTCAGCCCGTCAACTGGAAATGCTTATAAAGTGAATTATTCAGATCAATAACTCTATTTCTTATTTATTTTTCCTTTTGAATATCTCATATCCTGAGGAGAACACTCATTTTCAAACACACCTTTTTACCTTATTTTTGAAACTGCTGTGGATTTAGATAATCGGGTCAGTTTTTATCCTAGTCACTGAAAATAAAGGATTAAAGTAAAGGGACCCACTAGCTGAGGTGGAGAAGGGAGGAGCAAATTACCCAAGGTTTTTTCTTTTCAAGTTGCTTGTAAAACTTTTTTTCCCTATTTTTTTCTTCTATACTTCTAGGAGGTTAAAGAAGGGGTCCTGAAAGTTGGGGGCAACACCGTCTAATCTTCCAGGACACTGCTCACAGGCAGTGAAGCAGTACTTCAGGGGAAATCCAGATCCTTCCTTTTGGGGACCACAGTGCTTAAAGCAAAAGCAGAAGTTTCAAAAAATTTAATCTCAATGAATTTATTATATCTTTGTCCATGTTCTCTTGGCAAATGAAATCTAAATCTTCTGTGTTAATACAGTGTATGATACACACTGATAAATGGATCACAGTGTTTGGTACCCTTAGGGCTGCCTGTAAGTGTTTGATATATATTTATTTTTTAAATGCCCTGGCTAGAAAAAAGACTAAAAATATAAAAGTATATATATTTATTTGTATAGGTACCCAGAAGCTTTCATAATTTTTTATTTTTAGAGTAAAAAATACCAAGGGAAGATTAATTCACATTTATATAGTATTACCCTGCTACATAGTTAAAGGTATCAAAAGGACAGTGACAACTTAAAAAAAATGGTTGTACAGTTTCAAAAAATGATTAAAATGGTAAATTTTATGTTATGTATTATATTTAACCATGATTTTGTTTTAATTTTTGGTTAATTATTTATTAGGAAAGAGGATGACTTCATCTGACAAATCAGTTTTTAACCTCAAGTACAAAAGTGTTAATATGTCCCTCAATTTGTGTCATACCTATCACGGTTAGTTTATTAAGGGACCTTTCTTCTATCCCTTTTATATTCATTTCCTATATAAATGACCTTTTAATGTGTTTGATGTATATTCTTTTGTTTGTCCTACAAAAGGTTTTATTATTTTATGTGCCTGTATTTTAATTTATATAAAAGATAATACACGCACAGAAAAAGAGAATATGCTACCCTAAACCATGCTAATAATTCAGAAACCTACAGAGAATAAAACACTCTTCTTAACCGTAACAGGCCTTAGAATAAAAGGATTTGACATATATAAATATAAAATCTAATTCTTATACTCTGCTCCATTGTCCTCCTCCTCCTTTCCCCCCCCCAAGGTCTGGCCATGTTGCCGAGTATTCATCTAGTTTCTTTTGTCTAAATGGTACATTGTACTCCAGGTTGATGTTTATGAAAATGAGGCTGTTAAATGTAAAATTCCTTAAATGTGTGAGGCACACTGAAATGGGCATTTAAGAAAAGGCCAGTTTGTGCTCGTTTCTTCATATCAGAATTGAAGTTAAAGAATGTGAATTAGGTGCTGTGGAAGTCTAGAGTTAGAGAAAGAAATACAAATATCTGTTTAGAAGGCTGCCTATCTAACAGTTTGTTGGAGCAGTCAGAGAAAAGGATGATGGAGCCTAAGAAAAACATGTGTTTTTCTTCTAGAAATAGTGTATTAAAAATGCTTAGGTATCAGTGTTAGTCCACAAAAACTTACTAGTTGAAAGATAATACTGGTAATACAGAACGTTCCTGTTACCTATTACTTACTAATGTCTGCATTATATTATGTTGGAACATTCATCTTATTTCTCCTGCTACTTCCTTGAAGTAGAACATGTTCTTTGAATCCTCATTGCTGAATCTAACATGGAGTCAGAACTGAATAATTACCGATACAAATGTAGGGTTCTAAATCTGGGGTACAGAAGCACAATTTCCTCTACAGTGGCACAGTATCAGAAGGAGCACCTTCTGTCTGATCCCCTCACTAGAAATTATCAGAGAGTGGGAACTTTAGAAGCTATAAGTCTATGGTTATGGTATTCCCAGTAATAGTGAAGAGAAAAGAGACAGAGAGCCTCTTATGAGAGGATGGATTTGGCCCTGACATTAAGTAGGGGATAATGACAGCAGTCCTCCGACCTGGGAGGGTCTTCCATCGGTGGAAAGAGTTAAAAGTACCTGGTTGGAAGCGGTTTCTTTAAGTGTAAGGTGAGCATCTTAGGGGCACTTAGTTCTGGGGGCTAGGAGCAAATGTGGAACCGATTCAGTAGTGGAATAGAAAAATGGAAGTGTCTTGGTCTGTTTGTGCTGCTGTAACAAAATACCACAGACCGTGTAATTTATAAAGAACATAAATTTATTTCTCCCACTTCTGGAGGCTCAGAAGTCTGAGATCAAGGTGCTAGGAGATTTTGTTGTCCGGTGAGGGTTCCATCCTCTAGAGGGGAAGAATACTGTGTTCACACATGGCAGAAAGTAAAATGGCAAGTGAGTACTAACACTGAGTGAAGCTTCTTTTATAAAGGCCTTAATCCTATTCATGAGGAATGAACCGTCATGACCGAAACACCTCTTAAAGTCTCCACCTCTTAATACTATCACATTGACCATTAAATTTCAACACCTGAATTTTGGAGGGGACACATTCAAACCATAGCAGGAAGGGAATTCACATGTCCACTAAAAGTTAAGCCAAGGCTGAGGCTTTTTGAAAGAAGTAGTTATTTATATGTTAACATTTAAGTATTTATAAGATCTTTGGTGGGAAGACTAGAAACTCTTGAAGTTGATATTAACTTGCTATTCCATGCATTGTTGAATACTTCCCCCATCCTTTTTAAAAAATAATAATTCAGAGAATTAGACATTAGGTAACAGTCCCTTTCTCCAGTTTCTGTAATTTTTGAGCCTTTTGTATGGCACGGTAATTTCATTATTCTCACTTTAATATGTTACCACATCACTGCATAAGTAGAACAGATAGTATTCTCAGTTTACAAATCAGGAAACTGGTAGTAGCATTGGCTTTAGGTTCTTTTCACTAATCTATACTGCTACGCTGCCAACTGATACTTTACTTTATACAGAAGATGTAATTAGTAGGATAGTCTTAACTTGAAAGAAGTGTTTCTAACCAGGAAGAACTCATAGCCTGAGAAGTTTAAAAAAACACACATACACAAAAATGTAAGCAATGAATAATGTAGATGGTATTCATTTAAACTTAAGATTCACTAAAGGAACATTTATTAAATTATTTGGATTTGGTCCACTTCTGTTATATAGAAAAGTATTAAATAAATATTTACAATTTAGAACAAATGCTATAAACTTAGGTATTTTTAGTTTTGAGCATGCCTGTTTACTTTCCTTAAAGGTTAGGTGTCTGGTTTTGATAGATGGGAGTTTAGAATTCTTTTGTGGATATGAAACAAGCAATTGGATCTCACATATTTTAAAATATAGTAATCCCTCCCCTCAAATTGTTTATAGTGTGAAAATCAGGTATACTGGATTATAAACCAGTATCTTTTATTCTGAGAGGCTTAATTTGGTTTAGACCCAGCTCTAATGGTATAGGCAGACATCTAGATTGGTTTTGAGTAAACCAGTGCTATTCTAGGTCATTCTAGGTCTGGAGGGTCTTCAGATAAACTAACCACTGGGGTTTCAATACCTGGCTTACATTTGAGCCTGTGAAAGGATGGTGAGAGATTTCACATGTATGTGGTAGAATAAAGGAATGCAGACTGATAGTCTATTTAATACCTTGGAGTTATGGGACTTTGAAATTTAGCAGTGTTTTTGTTGTTCAAAATTAGGCTGTAATATTAATATTAAAAAGACACAAGTCTTCTGACTTTGATTTCTTATTCTGTGTTAAGGCTTCAGGTATTACAGTTCAATTTAATTAAAGTTGAACTTTATCCACAAAAATGTGGGTATGTTTATGGTTTTATGTAAGACAATCCTTTTAGGTACCTTTTTGTTTCATGTTCCCCTCTTAGAGTTCCATATGAGCTGACTTGATTTTATTTTTTCAGCTACTTGCTTTTAGATTAAAAAAAAAAAATTTAGAATAGGTGGAAACTCAACACAAATTGCTGCCGCAGAACAAAAGTGCTGATCAAGTTAAATCAACCCCTGTAATGTGTATTGAAAGGAAAACCTCTCTCCTCTCTCCCCCAATTTGAAGAACAAGCATTTTCCCTGCCAAGAAGGACTGACTTTAAATGCACCAGCTGTCCATATTAGGAGCATAGGGTTGCTAAGGTAACTATGGCTGTTTGGAGAAGAATGCAGCTGAGAGGGCAAGTTCTTGATGTGTGAGCCGAGGGAAGGAATGTGGTGTGATTGTGCATCATTTCTCCTAATCACATGCTCACAAAATGCTGTGTGGGCAGCATGTAGAAACTACAAGCAGTGGAGCTTGTGTGTGGTTAAAATAATTTATTTTCATATAAAACAAGGCTTACAGTTCAGATGAAAAATGTCTGCCGTGTGTGTGTGTGTGTGTGTGTGTGTGTGTGTGGTTGGGGTTAAAGGGGGAGCTTGCTTTGATGGTAGATGAAATGGGAATGAATTTATTTTGCTTTATGGACACATACTTTCATTGTTTTTTTAAAAAAGTATATGTTTTGGGATAAGTGTTGTCTTTCTAATTCATATTGTTCAGTCATACATACAATGTTAATAGTTCCTTAAGTAAATGATGTGTTCCTTGTAATTGTGTATTTCTCTGGCACTTTAATTTCAGAATTATTTGCAGAGTCCTAAAGAGATGTTGTCTACTTAGTCTATTTCTTCCCTTTTTTAAAAAAGTTCTCTTTTCAAGGGAGATCTTATCTTAATGCATCAAATGCTTCTTTCTTGAAGCATCCAAAGATAGGTTCTGGCATATCCTACAAGCAAGTGGCCTATTTGATAAAAATGATTGAAGGGCAGTGAGAAGGGTCAAACTAATATCCCACTTAACCTGAGACCTACTTAGATTTTACCATGGGCATCATTGCTAATACTTGAAATGAGATTTAGATACAGGTATTGATATAGACACTTAATTGAACCATGTGTTGTTTTTGTTTTTTGTCCTTGTTTCCAAATCCCTACAATAATGTGATCTTAAATGAGGGCATAAATGTGTAATATACTTAAGATGTGAAGTACTTGGTACAGTGGCAGCCCTGTATTGCATTAGCATCATATTATCTTTTCATAATCAGTCTACTTGCTTTGGCATGATTATTCTTTAATTGATTAATTTGTAAAATATGGAGGGAAATTAAAGGTTTGAAATAATTTGATCTCTGAATTAAGTTGATTATTTGGCATTTCTTATGTATACCTTGATAACTTTGGGGTGGCCTTCTCTAACTTGGTCCCTTCCACCAATACAGCAGAATATAATTGATTTACATACATACCTCACAACGGTCCTTCATTTTAATATAGTTAAATACATGCTTTTTTCCCCTTTATAATTTATCTTAAGAAATCCTTTCTTACCTGCAGGTCATATAGATATTCTTCCTTATATTAGCCACTAAAAGCTTTATGGTTTTGCCTTTCATATTTAATACTTAAATCTCCTAGAAAATGGTATTTTTGAGAGTGAGGGGTAAGGGATACTTCATTTTTTTCATATGGATAATTGTTATTCCAATACTGTTCATTGAAGTAGTCCTTCATTTTCTCCCTGATCTGCAAAGCTCCCTATGCCGTAAATCAAGCTTTCATATCTGGGTAGTTTTGTTTTGGTACTATCCTCTGTATCATTGGTCTGTTTGTCTACCCCTGAACCATATTGTACTCTTTAGACATCTGCAGATATTCATAGTTTTGGGTCTTTTTGTCTTGTTCCTAATCACAAAAGAAATGCTTTCAACTTTCACCATTAAGAATGATACTTGTTCAGTAGATTTTTTTTTTTTAAGACACCCTTTACTGGGGTTAAGGAAGTTTCATTCTATTTTTGTTTGCTGAAAGTTTTGTTTTGTTTGTTTTTTAAATCGTAAATGGATGTTGAGTTATATTTAAAGACTTTCCATTTCGTAACTCTAGAGATGATCAAAAATTTTTTTTCATTATCTGTTGATGTGATCAGTTACATTGACTTGCAATTTAGGCTAACCAACCATTCCTGGGATAAACCCAATTTAGATTTTCTTTTTTTATAAATCTCTCGATTTGGTTTGCTTATATTTTGTTTAGGATTTTTACTTCTATTTCATGAGTCAGATTGGCCTGTAATTTTCTTTTCTCATATTGTCCTGGCTAGATTTTTAAAAACCTCTCTTTTTTAATGAGGTTTTTTAAAAAACATTTTTAATTGTGATAAAGTACACATCAAATTTACCATTTTACTCATTTTTAAGTGTACAGTTCAGTAGCGTTATGTATATTGTTGCACAGCCAATCTCCAGAACTTTTAATCTTGCAAAGATGAGACTCTGTACCCATTAAACAATTTCCCATTTCTTCTTGCCCCCAACTTCTGGCAACCATCATTCTCTTTTATCTTTTTATGAGTTTGACTACTCTAGGTACCTCAGATAAGTAAAGTTATACAGCATTTGTCTTTGTGTGATTAGCTTATTTCACTTAGCATAATGTCTGCAAGTTTTGTCCATGCTGTAGCATATTGCAGATTTTCCTTCCTTTTAAAGGCTGATTAATATTCCATTGTATGTATATACTACCTTTTGCTTATTGGTTCACCCACTGATGGACACCTTGGTTGCTTCTAACTTTTGGCTATTTGTGAACAATGCTGCTATGAACATGGGTAGGCAGATATCTCTTCAAGATCTTGCCTTCAGTTCTTTTGGATATATATCCAGAAGTGGAATTGCTACATCGTATGGTAATTCTATTTTTAATTTGTGGAGGAATTACCATACTATTTTCCACAGCAACTGCACCAACAGTGCACTAGAGTTCCAGTTTCTCCACATCCTCACCAACATTTGTTATTTTCTGTTTTATTGATAGCAGCCATCCTGCCGGGCATGAGGTAGTATCTCATTGTGGTTTTGACTTGCACATTTCCCCAATGGTTAGTGATATTGAACTTCTTTTCATATGCTTGTTCGCCATTCGTGTATCTTCTTTATAGAAGTGTCTATTCAAGTCCTTTGCCCATTTTTTAATTGGCTTATTTGTTCTTGTTTGTTTGTTTTTGGTTGTACGAGTTCTTTATATACTCTGGATATTAACCTCTTATCAGACACATGATTTACAAGTATTTTCTTCCATAGGTTGCCTTTTTACTCTGTTGATAGTTTCCTTTGGTACACAGAAGTTTTAAATTTTTATATTGCCCAGTTTATCTGTTTTTACTTTTGTTGCATATGGTTTTTGTATTAAATTCAAGAAATCATTGCCAAATCTAATGTCATAAAGCTTCCCCTGTTTTCTTTTAGAGTTTATAGTTTTAGATTTTAGGCCTTTAATCCATTTTGAGTTAATTTTTGCAGATAGTGTGAGTTAGGGGTCTCCCTTCATTATTTTGTATGTGGAAATCCATTTGTCCCAGCATTGTTTTTTAAAGAGACTAGAGACTAGCTTTTTACATTGAATTGTCTTGGCACTCTTGCTGAAAATCAGTTGACCATAAATGTATGGGTTTATTTCTGGACCTTCAGTTCTTTTCCATTGATCTATATATCTTTCCTTATGCCAGTACCACACTTGATGATTTGATGCGTGGTGGTGGTAGCTTTGTATAATAGTAAGTTTTAAAATAAAAAAACTATGAGTACTATTTCTTTTCTTTTCTTTTCTTTTCTTTTCTTTTCTTTTCTTTTCTTTTCTTTTCTTTTCTTTTTTTCTTTCTTTTCTTCTTTCTTTTCTTTTTTTTTGGAGACAAGTCTCGCTTTGTCACCCTGGCTAGAGTACAGTGGCATCTTCCTAGTTTACTGCAACCTCAAACTCTTGGATTCAAGCAATCTTCCTGCCTCCGCCTCCCGAGTAGCTGGGATTACAGGCAGGCACCACTGCATCTGGCTGTTTTTTCTATTTTTTGTAGAGACGAGGTCTGCTTTTGCTCAGGCTGGTCTCCAGCTCCTGACCTCAAGCGATCCTCCTGCCTCGGCCTCTCAGAGTGTGAGGATTATAGGCATGAGCCACGGTGCCTGGCCTGTACCATTTCTTTTTGAATCATTTTTAATAGATTGTATTTAAAAATGTTTTCTCTGGCCGGGCGTGGTGGCTCATGCCTGTAATCCTAGCACTCTGGGAGGCCAAGGTGGGCGGATCGTTTGAGCTGAGGAGTTCGAGACCAGCCTGAGCAAGAGCGAGACCCCGTCTCTACTAAAAATAGAAAGAAATTATATGGACAACTAAATAAATAAATATATATATATATATATAAAAATATATATAAAAAGTTAGCCGGGCATGGTGGCGCATGCCTGTAGTCCCCAGCTACTCGAGAGGCTGAGGCAGGAGGATTGCTTGAGCCCAGGAGTTTGAGGTTGCTGTGAGCTAGGCTGACGCCATGGCACTCTAGCCTGGGCAACAAGAGGGAGACTCTGTCTCAAAAAAAAAATAAATAAATAAAAATAATGTTTTTTCAAAGTTTGTTTTCAAATTTATTGCTATAAAACTGTCAGTAATATCCTCTTACCAGTTGAATCACCATAGAATCTAATTATGTGTTCCCTTTTCATTCTTACTACTGTCTGTTTTCTCCTCTTCTCAACTAGTTTTTCCAGAGGTTTATTGTTTTAGTTACTCTTTCAAAGAATGAACTTTTGGCTGTCAGTCATCTCTATTGTAAATGTTTCTCTGTTCTTTTAATTTCTGCTTTTATTTTCTTTCTACTTCTCAAAACTTTTAGTTTTTTTTCTGTTCTTTTTAAAAACTTTCAAATTTGGATTATTAGTCTTTAAATTTGACTCTAAGTGCCATCTCACCTGCCACCTCATAATTTTGAATGTATAATATTCTTGGTTTTGTTCATTTTAAAAATAGTTCTTATTTACCCCATGAATTATTTAGAAGTGTATACTTAGTTTCAAAATGTATAACTTTTTTTAGATATAAATTTTTTTGGTAATGCAATTCCAATTATTTCATTATGGTCAGAGACCATGATGATATAATTTGTAGAGACTAAGACCTAGCATAAGGCTAGTTTTCATAAATATTCCATGTGCCTTTGGAAGGAATGTAAGTTCTCCATTTATTAAGTGCAGCATTACATATATGTCATTGAGCTTGTTAATTTTTCTATTCAAATCCTCTATGTGTGTTTGTCTTGATTTTGTTTTGGATTCAGGTTTGGTTTTATTTTGGGATCACTCTATCAGTTTCTCTACTGAGAAAGACATGTTAGTGTCTCACCATGGTGGTATATTTGTCAATTTCTCCTTGTAGATGTGTTAATTTTTACTTTATTTTGAATCTATGTTAAGTACATCAATAACAAACCAAAATAATATAACAAAATATTAAAACAATTTGGAATGCTTTATCTTTTTGTTGAATTGAACTTTTTATCCTTATGAAAGGGCCCTCTATCTAAAAATGTTTTTAGTCTTAGTTTTTTTTTATTGTTGTTTTGTTGTTGTCACTGTTTTCTTGGATTAATATAGCTACTCTAGTTTACTTTTGGTTAGTATAGTATTTTCCATTCTTTAGCTTTTCGTATATTTTGGTTTGTGTCTAGTAAACAGAATAAGGTTGTGTTTTGTTTTTGTTCTAAATGGCAATCTTCACTGGAGAATTTTTGGTCAGTTGTAATTACTGATAGATTTATTTCTATCCTTGTCTGTGTTCTTTCTATTTATCCTACTCCGCTTTTCTCCCATTTTTGCCATTCTTTTGTATTAAGTGTGTGCATACCTTCATGTGTGCATGTTTTTTCTCATTTTGTTTCTTTTCCACACCTTGCATGCATGTACACGCACACATATTTGTAAGATAATACATTCTTTATTAGTGGTTATCCTAGCTGTCTTATACATATTTTCTTAGGGAAAATCTAAATTAATCAGTCTTTAACCTATTCTTGAATAATATAGTAACTTAGAATGCTCTGATTGTCTTCCTCCCAACTGGTAACACTATTGCTTATCATCTTAGTTTTAGCATATTCTTCTTCTGAATACACACAAAATTTTAGAGAAATTACTGTTTTAGGTAGTCAATTTTTGTTTAAATTTATTTACCTAGTTACTATTTTCTTGGCACAGTGTTCCTTTTTGGATCTGAGATCTTCCTTCTGTGATAACTTTTTTCCTACTTTAAGTGTGTTATTTTAGAATTTCCTTTGGTGAAGATCCTTTGGTGAAAAAGACACTTTTTTCTTTATCTGAAGATGTTTTCATTTCATCTCCATTCTTAAAAGGTAGTTTCTCTATGTGTAGAATTCTAAGTTTTCTCATCACATTGACATTATTCCAGTCCTTTGACTGCCAGTGTTGCTGTTGAGAAGTCTTAATTGCCCTTCCTTTGTAAGTAATCTCTCTTTTATTTGGCTGTTTTAAGCCTTCTTTTTTTTTCTTTTTTCTTTTAGTGTTCTCCAGTTTTATGTAATGTATTGAAGTGTTCTTTATTCATTTCATTTTATTATTTTATTTTTTGTAATCCTTTTCGGGATTCTTTGGGCTTCCTGGATCTGAGGAAAATGATAATGTCTTTGAATAATTGTGGAAAATTCTTGACAATTATCTCTTTGAATAATGCCTCTTATTTTCTCCTTCTATAACTCTAATTAGACATATAATCTATTTTCCATGTCTCTTACTCCTTTTCATCTTTTTTCTTCTCCACAAACTCATTTGAGTTGGTTTATAGTTATAAATTCTCAAAGGAGATTTTTTATCTTCTTTCTGCCAGCACCAAAGTCAAGCAGGCAAGTTTGCTTGCTGTCATCTTCTACATGGTAGGTTTACTGCTCATTCAGTTGTGCTTTGCAGACTTAGCCCTTTGGATTTTCAGCTGTATGTAAGGGAGTCTCAGAATATAAGTCTGTCTCCCGCAGTCTGCAGTTTTCAAAACAGCGTTGTGAGGTCACCTTAAAGTCAAGAGCCAACTCCCATAGCTTTTTGCAGTTGTGCCAAATTAGGAAGAAGTTTAAAAATATTAAAAAACAAATTTTTTATATAGTATTGTAGATTCAGGCAATAGAACCCATCTGGGCATCCAACCTACCATGTTGCCAGAAATAGAATTCCTTGATCCATTTCAAGTAACATACATTTTAGGTAAGGTTTATATAAGAAATACAGAACAAAATTCTAATTGGTGGGCCCCCATTTTTTTCAAGACTGACCATAAGTTCACTGAATTCATGCCTTTTTATATGTTGAAGCTAAAATAAAATGTTTAAGGGGTGTGTGTGTGTGTGTGTGTGTGTTTTAATTTCCTGCTTTAACCAACTAGGTTTATGTTGAATTGGATTAAGATGGGTTCTACTGAACTTTCTTGAAATTTGTGCCAATGGAAACAATCATGCTTTCTTCAGATAGGGAGCTCTTTCATGGGTAGCAACAAGGTAAGGGAAAAGGTAATTATATCAAGGTATCCTGAATAAGGGTAACAGGAGAGTTGTGCATTCATCTCCGCTTTAATGCAAATGATTAGTAGTAAGTCAAGGGCAACATTATAGGCCATCTTTGTCTTACAAATAGATTATTATAAGAGATTTGTTAGTAGACTTGTCAGAACAAATGTGTGAGGGCACACCAAGCATGACTGCATTTAATATGAAATATATAAGAAAAACTTGGTTAGGATTTTTGACCCTGATTTTTTTCCTTTGAAAGCAATGATACTGGTAGCATCTTTGTCATGTAGAGTGGCTTCCCCTTTCTTTGACCACTGCAGCCTGCTCTTTTCCTTGGAAACATGGAGGTGGGTCCTTTTAGGCTACTTGGATGTTCCAAAACAGCTTTATAGTTTTACCCTTTTTGTTGAGAGAAACCTGTGAAAAGATTTCTCTTCCCTGAATCTGTTAGTAATTGTATGATTTTTCTCTTTATTAGTCTATTAATGTGGAGAATTACTTTGGTTTTCTAATGTTAAACCTGCCCTTGATTGCTGGTATAACTCCAAAAAAGTCATGAGGCCTTACCCATTTTATTTGTTACTGTACTCAGTTTGCTAATATTTTAAAATTTTTGCACCAATAATTATAAAGGAGATCAGCCTATGATTTTCTTTCATTGTGCTGTGCTATCCTTTTTGGGTTTTATTATCAAGGTTATGCTAGTTTCTTCAGAACTAACCTAGTTCCTTCAGGAGGAACCTTTTAAAACTATTCTCTGGAATACTTCATGTAAAATTATTTCTTTCTTTTATGTTTGACAAAACTCTTCTCACAGGCATCAAATTACATTCAAAACTGAGCTTATGTGCTGCTCTAAACCTTCCTATGTTCCCTATCTTAATGAATGTACTGTCACCTATGGGTATCTTCCTTGATTTCAGCTTTCCTTCCCAACCTAATCACCAGGTGTTACTGATATTAGCTCCTAAGTATCACTTTAATCCATCCTCTTTTTTCCATCTTCATTGTTCAGTACCCTAATTCGACTTTCATGGTTATTACTGCAACTGCCTCCAAACCTGTAACAACCGTATGAGGTAAGGGAGTATTGGTGGTAGGAAGTGTTTTTAACTTACCTATGAGGAAATGTGGAATTAGAGAGGTTAAATAAGAACTCAGATCTCTCTAATCCCATAGCTCCTATTTTCACTGTATCATGCTGCCCTGCTGGCATTATTGGAGATTGATGATACCTTCTATTGAAGAAATTTAGAATGCTAAAAACAAAGTCTTTTATTTTAGATTCTAATGTAATGTTTAAATTACATTTAGGTAGCAGAGATATATGCCATTGGTAAGTTATGTGAAAATTAAAATCTTACTTGAGCCATATTATACTTTTTATTTTAGAAGGTTAATAGTTTCAATTCAAAATTTATAATTTGCATAGGGAAAATGTAAAATTTTTAGTCTTCAACATGGGTATTTTATATACATAATTATATGAAACTAATATTCTTTGTTAGCTAACTGTTGAATTAAGTTCAAAGCCTTTTCTTAAAAGAGGATTTAAAGTAGACAGCTTTTTAGCCAGTACTGGTGAAGAAACATTTTGAAAGTAGGACAGAATAAAACATCTTAGAAATTCCAGCTGTTTTTTGTCTTTAAAAAAAGAAGAAAAGAAATACTCTTACAGTTGCTTTCACATTATATTTTATCAGAAGTTGTGCTCAGAGAGAATAGCTCCTGTGACCTGAGCTGTAATCGTGAATGTGGCTCTTCAAAACCACCTTCACCATGGATGATTGATATCCTGAGTTTAAGAGCAAGATAAATCTGAAGGAAAACAAACCATGAAAACTTGAGGGTAAGGGTGCATTAAAATGGTAGAGAGGAAAACTAAGCATTCTAAATTTAGCTTCCAGTAAAATTTTGATTAATTTCTTCACCTACAGTTTCCCATTTGAAAAATGGGGAAAGTAGTTTCCAGAAGTCTGCATTATGAGATTGTTCTTTTTTGTTTTTTAGACAGGATCTCACTCCGTTGCCCTGAGTAGAGGGCCTTGGTGTCAGCCTACCTCACAGCAATCCCTAACTCCTGGGCTCAAGCAATTTTACTGCCTCAGCCTCCTGAGTAGCTGGGACTATAGGCATGTACCACCACGCCCGGCTTATTTTTCTATTTTTTAGTAGAGACGGGGTCTTGCACTTAGGCTGGTCTCAAACTCCTGACCTCAAGCAATCCTCCCACCTCGGCCTCCCAGAGTGGTAGGATAACAGGCATGAGCCACTGCACCTGGCCGAGATTGTTCTTAGATCGATATTTAACAAGGGCTCCAAAGAATATCATCTTGGATGCTCTGAAATCCTGCCACCTGATTGTAACTATCTTCCAGCATCTGGGAAGAAGCAAAGAAAAGATAGTCCAAACAACTTTTCGTTAGTGTTATTTGTAATGCATTAGTAGTTCTTTCGTTGACTGTATACCATGTCATGGATTCTAAGAGACATTTCCCGATTTTATTCAATAAAATTTGGGTTTATCTTACAATTAGTGGCAGATGATAGTTATTAATAAATTGACAACTTTTTTGTCTCTCTCAGTAGCATATGAAATATTGGTCTTAAAATCAGTCATTTCTCAGCTTAGATGAAAAACTGTATGTTAGTATTCAAAATAATAACAACAATAATAATGGTATATTAAATAGTTACTCCTGAGGATCACTTTTTTTTTTTTTTTTTTTTTTGGTAACCTCTACTTTCTTAAACATGAACAAGAACAAGAAAGTAAGTAGAAAAGGCTTCTGATGCGTAACATCACTGTTACAGAACTCATGAAGTAACAGTCAGGCACTTTAACATGCAAAATCACTTTGGCTATGAGTATAGGGCCTTACTTTTCATCTTATTAAGAATAGTCTGGGCATCTTATTACAGAGTCTCTGAGGATTCAAAAGAGTAAACTAAAAAAGAATGCATATAAATGTTTATTAAGTGGCAGTTCTAGGACCTACTGTATTCTCCACTGAGAATGAGGGTGACCCATAAAAAAAACTAAGAATTAAAAACTGGCCAGATATAGTGGCTCACACCTGTAATCCTAGCACTTTGGGAGGCTGAGGCAGAAGGATCGCTTGAGGCCTGGAGTTCAAGACCAGCCTGTAGAGACTTTGTCTCTACAAAAAAAAAAAAAAAAGCAAAAACAAAACAATAAACTAAAAGTTAAAAACTATTTTTAAAAAGCAACACAAAACCCAGAACTGGCCTCTTACAGCTATTTTAGGAGGAGCAGACAGCCTAACACACTACAGCTTGGAAGAGATTCTTTATCAAAATGCAGTCTGTCTGATTCAACTGGCACATTCTTTGAGGGACAAAATGTATTTTATTTTTTTAATTTTGATTGAAGAATACTTGTTGGTTAATTTCCTTCTCTTATGGCTTAATGGAGTCACTGGAACATATTTTGCCCTGAAAATATCAAGGGAATAAAAAGACTTCTGTAGAGGCATCTGTCAGACATCTGAAATAGTATTTGATTCTATAATCCAGTGAACTCTAGACCCTGATAATTCTACCCATTTTGCTGAATAGTACCAAGATGCCATTTTTTAGGTTTTAGGACTAAGGACTGGGCCTGGGTGGTAAGAAGGTGTTAGGAAGGTGTAGGGTAGAAGAACTCAGGGAACACACAGTGGTACTGAAGAGTGTCTCTAGAAGTTCTCAGTGGGCGGTTGTGTACCAGGTGTCCAGCTGTATTATTCTTGTTTGGAATAAATCTAGTCTTTGTATCTCTATAAATTCTTAGTATTGGGAGCTTTTCGGGACATTCCCCTAAGACGTGAATTCGGAGCATAGCTTTGCTGGCCTCAGGCACCTTTAGCCTGAGTGAGAGTGGATGTTAAGTTCTGCATATTGGCAGGCTTCCAGCATTTACTAATTAGGTTTTGCCTACTTCAGTTCTCCTGGCACTTTCTCTTGGCCACTGTGTTCTTCACAGTCTGCCCTAACCTGTTTTGTATGTAGTCTGCCTTTGGGCTCTGCTTAGACATTTACAGTTTTTCTTCCTAAAGAAACTTTTAATAAGAGTATTGATCTATATATTCTGAAGTTAATTATTGATTATAAAAGCAATTTGCATGGTATAGAAAATATAAAGAGGAAAAAATTCTTTCCATTCTACCACCAAGTGAATCAATATTCATGTTTTAGTGTTAGTTTACTCTTTTTTCCCTGAGTGTATATATTTTCTCTGGGGGTAGGGGAGAGAAAAATAAGTATAAAATATTATTTTTTAAAATGCAAATCCTCTCAAATTTGCTACTGGGCATGAAGAGCAACTTTTAAAATAAACTTTTTTTCCAGAACAATTTTAGAATGACAAAAAGGTTGCAAAGGTAGTACAGAGATTTCCATATACTCTTCACCTAGCATCTCCTAATGTTAACATCTTACATAACCATGGTACGTTTGTCAGAACTAAGAAATAAACACTGGTACAATACTATTAACTAAACTACAGACTATTTGAATTTTATCAGTTTTTCCACTAATGTCCTTTTTCTGTTCCAGGATCTCACCTAGGATACCATATTACATTTAGTGGGGTTTGTTTTTTTAAATAACAATTTTTATCTTTTATTTTCTGCTTGACTTTATATCATGAACATTTTTTCTATCATAACATATTTTTTGAACAAATGCTTGTTAGTAGCACCATAAAAGTTAATCACATGGATAGATGTACTCTGATGGAAAATTTTCTGGCTAACTTTTTTTGGTCAGCATTTTGTGAAAGTGGGACATGTTAGCTAATATATATACAGTTGACCCTTGAACAACATGGGCTTTGAACTGCGTAGGTCCAGTGTTTTCCCAACCAAACAGTACTGGGGGGTGGTGAAACCTGTGTATACAGAGGGCCGACATTTCATATACGTGGATTCTGCAGGGCCAACTGTAAGACTTGAGTATGGGTGGATTTTAGTAGATGCAGGAGTTCCTGGAACCAATACCCCACATATATCGAGGGGTGACTATATCTAGAGCACCCTCATTAGTGGGTCAGGTGAGTCAGGTGAGTTGTTTTTGTGCTAGATTATAATCATAATTTTGAATGCTTTGCTCTAAAAGTAGAAAATAAAGAAGCAAATTTAGTTTCCTTTGAGAGTATGTTTAAGAGCATTTTAGATTGATTTAAATGCAGAAACTAATGAGCTTTTCATGAAACAATTTGGGGGTTATGTAGGGTTGCTTAGCATTTGGGTTAGCTTATTTTGAGCAGCAGATTGTGTTTGTATATACATACACATAGTCAATATTTAGGCTTTTAATACTAGTTTAGTAACTAACGTGATATCCACCTGAGTGTGGAAATACAGATTTACGGCAAATTCTATTTATATACCTCTGTATTCAATTTTGATAAATACCTTTTTATTTACTTCTCTGTTATCCATCGTTAGTGCTTATTTAATTCTACTTAAGGATATTATATAAAAAGTGAAGATAGCCAGGCACAATGACTCATGCCCGTAATCTCAGCACTTTTGGAGACTGAGGCTCCAGGATCACTTGGGGCCAGGAGTTGAGACAAGCCTCGGCAATACAGCAAGACCCATGTCTCTACAAAAAATTTTAAAAATTAGCCGGGTGTGGTGGTGCATGCCTATAGTCCCAGCTACTTGGGAGGCTGAGGCAGAAGAATTGCTTGAGTCCAGGCTTTCAAGGTTGCAGTGAGCTGTGATCACGCCACTGTACTCCAGCCTAGGTGACAACAAGACTGTGTATCTTTAAAAAAAAAAAAAAAAAAAAAAAAAAAAAGCGGTGGGTAGGGGGGTGCGGATAAAGCCATAAAGTAAAATGCTTTTTAAGAATTCTTAGGTATATGGCCAGGCACAGTGGCTCATGCCTGTAATCCTAGCACTCTGGGAGGCTGAGGCAGGAGGATCGCTCCAGGTCAGAAGTTCAAGACCAGCCTGAGCAAGAGTGAGACCCCGTCTCTACTAAAAATAGAAAGCAATTATCTGGACAGCTAACAATATGTATAGAAAAAAATTAGCCGGGCATGGTGGCGCATGCCTGCAGTCCCAGCTACTCGGGAGGCTGAGGCAGAAGGATTGCTTGAGCCTAGGAGTTTGAGGTTGCTGTGAGCTAGGCTGACGCCACAGGACTCTAGCCTGGGCAACAGAGGGAGACTCTGTCTTAAAAAAAAAAAAAAAAAATAGAATTCTTAGGTGTACGATATTAAGGAAAATATTACAAAATTCATACTTGAGGTTTTACCTCCTCCTGTTGCTCAGTTTAATAAAATCTCATTAACTAAAAGCACAGGTATAATATTAGAAAAAACTGAATTGATTTTAAGTTAGTCAGTGATTATAGTAAGAAGAATATGGCATTTATTTGGGAAATAGCAGTTCCTTTGAATTTCACAGTATTTTTTAGTAAATGGGTATTGGGTTAAAGGTTTTGTGTGATATGTGGTTTTTCGTAAGCTAGTATTTATTATGCTAGAGTTCAGTCCCTGATAGGGGATTAGTGTCTATTAGTAAATTTATAAACTAGAGGTTTATTATGAGGGATAAGTGATCATTTATTAATTTGACACAGTTGTAAGAATTAGTAAATAGAAATCATAATTGAGTTAAAGAATACAAACATGGAATTTTGATATATAGTGTTTATAGAAAACTGCACTATTTCTATAAGATCTCATATATTCATTAAATATATTTGAGTTAACGACCAATGCTTTCTGGAGAATGCCTATACTTTCTTACTACTACCTTAAAATCATACCTATGCTTTCTGTGGCGCAATCTGTAAATTTTTAATGGAGAGAGCTACACGATCTCTCATATAGAATGTTCATCCTTTTATATTGCTGGAGGACAGTATTTGATTTCCCTGGATATATTTTTATATTGTAATGTAAAGCACTAAACTAAGAGTTTTTTTGAGAGTTCAGAAGGCTGATGATATTTTTTCCCTGTGATTGAAGGTGCTGGGATCGGTGCCCTTGGCACTGATTACATTATTGAATTAGCTAAGGCAGAGTGACTCATCTGCTGAGTTTGCACATATCTTAGGACAGAGATTATGAGCATTCTGATTTAACTGTGTAAATTTTCAACACCAATGTCTCTGGGTATAGGTATATTCCAAGGTTAAGGATGACTCCAGGATTGAGTTATGAACCAGCACTATTAAAGGTAGAGGTGTGGCCAGGCATGGTGGCTCATGCCTGTAATCCCAGCACTTTGGGAGGCCAAGGTGAGAGGATTGCTGGAGGCCAAGAAATTGAGGCTACAGTGAGCCGTGAACAAGACTCTGTACTCGAGCCTGGGTGACAGTGAGACCCTGCCTCTTTAAAAAAACAAAAATGTAGACGTCGTATTTTGTGTCCTCTTTCATTTTTAGCTTTTTTTGTTCTATTTTTAGCAAACCATTTTAGTAACATGTTCTCAGTATTTGCCAAATACACACTAAATTGTTAAAATACACACATAAGAATCTATATATGTACATATACACATATATTCTTGTATTTCTGTTCCTAAAACCCAAAATGCATGATTAAAGTGGCTGTCAGATTCAATGTGAAATATAGGGCTAAGGTGGATGAGTTTTCTAGGTCTGAAAGGGAAGGGGAGAATCTGAGGTTCAAGTCATTCTACAGTGACATTCACAGCAAGTCCAGATGCTATGGGAGAATGTTTAGGTTTATAGGTGGATGCTGTGACTTGAAGATTACTATTTTGGGCATTACAGACAGTAAAACACTATTAATTATGTTAAGATAAATTTTCCTTGTATGTAATCCAGATTTTCTGCCTCTATAGGGAAGTATTTTGATAGGATGTTAGTGATTTCTTTAAGATTGTAAGGGAGAACGTGAACTGCCCTCAGTAGTGCAAATTGACCCTTCGTGAAGTGGCCATGTGCCTGTCTACCTTCCCACCTATCTCTCATGCACACTCTACACTCTGACCCTTAGGAACTACTTGCTGCTCCTGAAGATGGCTGTGTTCTTTTAGGCCCGTGGGCTTTTGCATGCATTCTTCTTGATCTGGATTGCCCCTGTCCCAGCTAACTCCCATTCTCCTTTCAGGACTCAGTTTAGGGACCAGCTTTCCAGGAAGTCTTCCTTACTCTTGCTTCTGCTCTTTCTTCTGCACTAGTTGAATGTTCTGATAGCAACGGCACATGGGTCTGCAACTCCGCCATGTATTCATTTTCTTGTCTGTCTGTCTCCCTAGACAGTAAGCTCCCTGGAATCAGGAAATGTGTCTTTTATCGTTATTTCTAGCATTTAACTCAGTGCCTGGTAGATAGTAGGTGCTCAGAAAATACTTTGTTCGATGCTTCACTGTGTGGATGAAGAAATGAATGAATTCATTTTTTAATGCTCTCTTTAATATTGATAATTATTTACAAATCATTTTTATCTACCAAGTAACTTTGTGTTAGCTTAATTCAAGCAACTATGTCTGAAATAAATGCCACTTTATTAATATTTCAGATTTATCCACAGAAAAATGAATTGATGGCAGTTTAAATATACATAAGCATGTGTGTTATCTTTCTTGATTATCCTGGTTTTACTTATCTCTTACAGAGAAAACAGAAATGAGAGGAATCTGGTTTAAATTGCAGTACAAGGAATTTAGATTAGACATAAAGAGTTTCCAGAAAATAAAGTACCAGATATTGAAGTGATTTGTAAGTAATGTAAAATATTTTTTCAAGAGTTAAAAAAGGGGGGGTGGGTGTGGGTGGAGAGTTATGAATTGTGAAGCAGTTCATCAACATTGCTCTTACAATAAAAAACCTAAAGGAAGAAAAATCTATTTAGGAATATGAAAATGTAGCCATATTCTTGGTTAGATGCTTCAAAATACCCATACCTTTGTAGTTTTCAGTTAACAAGGAAAGTATGCAGGTGTCCTTGCTTTTCACATGATGGCTCTGGTCTAGGTAACTAGTAGAATGTACTGAGACTCTCCCCTCCTTAGCTTTTTTTTTTTTTTTTTTTTAAACTCTTGTCCCTCAGGAAAATATAAAAAATTCTTGTCAATGTTAAGAATAAACAGAAAAGGAATGTGTATAAATAATAAAAGACCTACCCAATGATTTAAAAAAAAAAAGCACAAACAGCCAGACCACAGACACAAAGAACATGGTTTTTGAATGCCATTCTCTTGATTGTTTTAATATAGTTAAAAATGGCAGTTAGCTGTGCCCAGAATTTAGAGTTATGTTGCTGTGCTTCTAACTATAGATATTCTGTCCTGGCTGTATTTGAACAGAGCTACTGTAGTATAAGCTAAATTCACCCTCAGTGCTGGTGAACTGAAAGAGCAAATATACCTTCCTAAGCACCAAATTTATAATCACACTTGTGAATAGAGTTCAGTGTTCTCTTTACATGTCATTCCACAAGAATCATATTGGAATAATTTAGGACAGCTTTACTAAATTTATTAATGTAACACTTATTATAAGGATGGTGCTTAAGTTCTAGGCTTTCTATGCTTATAAGTGCAAAAGACTCCTTTGTGATATCAGAGACAGAATTTTACCTGTAGTAGTGATATAATAATGCCTTGTCTTTTAAAACACTCTATACTTTTCTAAATGTCTTTATATCCAGAATTTATTTGGTTTTCACAGTAATTCTGTGAAATTCTACCTTATGAATGAGGCAGTTTAGGCACAGAAAGGTTGACTGACTGCCAAAGGCATACAGCATTGTTTTATTATTTCCATAGCTAATATTTAGTGAGTGCTTACTGTATCCTAGGCACAGTTTTAAGCTTTTTACATGTATTAATTAATAAGAGCTTGGGCTTTGGAGTCAGATCAGGATTTAAGTATAGCTCTTCTTCTGATCAGCTATTGGTCTTGAGAAAACTACTTAATGGTTGTAATAAGCTTTGATTTCCTTGTTTGGAACACAGAAGTAATGGTAGTGTGTCTACATCATAGATCAAACTACCTGTTTGGACTAAATGACTCTTATGTCTGCCATATAGTAAGGACTGTAAAATTAGTTTGCTGTAGAAAAGTAGGGTGGTAGTGGACAGGATTCAGGATTCAGTGTAATTTTTAGCCTCTTGATTATTTTCTTTGTAAAATTGTATTCTTTTTGAGTAAGTATCATAGTTCATACTGTTAAACCTATTTTATAGAAAAACATGCATGTTACAGCAGTAAGATTATAGCTCCACATAGTGGCTATAGCCACCTCTTCCCTCTCACTACCTCCCAATTACCCTTCAGTTTATAGTCTTCCAACATTGGAGAGAAACCAAAGGGGGTTAAGAAGTCATAAGAGTATCTGAGGCATCCATATTCAAAAGTCAAAGGCAAGACATCAGTAGTCCATTGGGTTATGTTCATTCCAGGAGTGCTTTGGCATATTAGTTGTTTGGAATTCAGAATGTGTTTTCTTCTAGAAAGTATCCTTTTAAAAGAGGCACAAAATGTCTTTTTATCCCTGATACAACTGACATGCTGGATATTTGTACTGAAAAATAGTAAAAACAAGCAAAAACGCCATAATACTTGGGCAGTGTTAATAATCAGAATAAACAATAAAACTGAATAAATAGTGATCCTCAAAAAGATATCAGAATAATGAAAAGATTCATGTGAGGGCTTTTTAATATTTTCAAGAGCTTTATAGGCTGATACACTGATTCTTTAATTTAATTAGCTTCATTTCAAAGCTATGACTTTTCATTGATGCAGAGATACATATGGATCACTCTATTTCTCTTGCTCTTATTTACTTTCATTAAACTCAGTTCAGAATGGGGATTAAAGAATGCTTATAAGTGGAATGAAGAAAGAGATTTTCCTGAGTTAATTGGCTGAAATCTCTTAGAAGAGAGAGATGGACAAAGAGAATATATATTCACATAAGAGAAGTGTTTTTATGGCAGAATTAGCTGAGCCTTGGGCAGTTTTCCAAGTCAGAGACAAAGCATGATATATGTTTGAGCTTCTGCAGAAAAGAAGGGGGATAGTAAAGATGACGGACTGGATTGCTACTCATCTTAAAATGAGGTGTAGCAGCAGCAGTTCGCAAGGTGTGTAAGCAAACCCCTGGCGTGCTGATTTATATATAGGGCATTTGAGTATCAATCATATTTGTTAACTCTGGTTAATATGTAGATTAAAATGAGACTATTCCCATAACCCTTAACACAATGCCTGATGCAGCATAGGTAGTTCCTGTCTGAGTGAGTTTGATTTTTTTTCTGTGTAAGGAGTGAATAAATTGACCAGAAATTTTTCAAGAATATATTAAGATCTCTTCTAACTCTAGGCTATAATTTATCACTATAATTTTACTGTCCTCTGACTGTGGCATGCTTGTTCATACAGTCTATTTTCTGATTTAACTGACTTCTCTGAATTGGTTCTGGGGTGGTCTTGTGGAATAGGAGGATACAGAGGGTGGGTTTTAAAGAGAGTCAGCTCTTTAAGAAGAATGATGGTGAGTGAGGTTTAGGAAGAGTCAGCAGGGATGGAGAATTAGTCGGCTACTGGATTTTAGAGCTGGAAAGGAACCTTGGAGGTGGTTTAGTCTAACCCCTCATTTTATGGCTGAGGAGATGAGTATAGAGAAATGAGTTGTCCAGTGTCATAGCTGTAGTGGAGAAGCCAGAAACATCACAAAACTTAAACTATTGCATTCTTGCTTTTTCTTTTGAAAAGGAATGGTAACGTACATATTATATTAATCTGAAAAATTGATCTTGTATATTAAATACTTTTTTATCAATTTTTAATACTTTTGAGTTTGTTTAAACATATTAATTGAACTAACAGTGCTGACAAATCTCGTAAGGAAAATTATTATTTTAAAAGAAATAAGAAATTCTCAACTTTTTCCTATTATTTCTAGGTTAAATCAGCAAACAAAGAAAACATGGTATTTTAAAGTATGATTAAACTGATGCTGCAGCAGAGGCTAAGACTATTAATGGCCAGATCTAGGTAAGTCGAAGTTTATTTTTAAAAATATCACTAAGTTTATAATTATTTTTTAAACTAGAGAATTTAATGTTTTCTTAAATGTAACCAGTTTGCCTCCTGATTTATTGACACCTCCACCCCCAAATCATAAGGAAAAATGGCTTTAAACTAAGACACGTTTACTAATTTAAAATATTCAGCAAATTTGTTGCAGATTGATCTTCCCAAATAGAAGCTACCTTTTGTTCTTGAATGTACCCTGGTTACTTTTGTATGTTGCTCTCTTGAGGGAGCATAATAAAACCATTTGCTGAGTTATGAACTTGGAGGAGTGTGTGCTGATGAGATCACATCAAAGTGTTTACAATATTAGTGTTTATTATTAGGTTTCACATAACTCAAATGTGGTCTCCAAATATTAATCTGCTGGTCATAAATGCAGAATATCTAGTACCGAGCTTTCCCCCTTGCGTAGGAGTTTGTGGTTCAGGAGGAAGAACCAGAGATTTGGGCGAAAACATCACATTAAAAAAAGTCTCCTTCCAGGAGTTGGAAGATTGACCAGGACTGCCTGTGCCCCAGCTGTTTCAGTCCCTTACTCATGTTAAACCTACTCTTTTGGCTTATTGAGGCTGCCCGTTCCTTTTTGCCTCCATTTTCTCTTATTTGTTTGCCCTCTTCTTTCTTTAATTCTTTCCTAACTGGACCTGATGATCATCATTTCAAACCCTTGTATTGCCAACAGCCTTTAATATCTTTGCCCTCCTACTCTCTGACCCTGTGTCAGCTGAACTGTCCACCCTTTGGACTACTGATCACAGCTAGCGAAACAGCATCGTCTTGCTCTGCATCCTCCACTCAGCTCTCATCACAACCTACTTAATAATCCTGCTGCCTTTTCTTGGGCAGCTCCTTGGTGACTAATCCTGCCATTCTCTTCAAGTCCCTCATTCTGCAAGCCTTCCCTTCTGTTTTACAAAGGAAATTCAGGATGATAGTTGTTATCTACTTCAGTGTCTCTATTGTGTTCCACCAATCCTTATTTCTTCCCTCTAATGAAGCATTCCTCCTCCTGTGGGTAAACCTCTCAACCTGGACCCTGAAACTCACTTTCTCTAGTCTCCCCTTCTGTCTTGACTTATCAGTTAATCCTTCTCTTTCCTTTGTTTTTTTCCTATACTTTTAACCTTTTCTGACCTACTAATTACAAGCCTACATAAATCTTTGTCATCTTAAAATAAGTAACTCAAGCCACATAGTCTTTCGAACCCGTATCTGTCCACACTCTAAAATGCTCTACTCTTTGTCTTCTTAGCCAGTTCTTGAAAGACTAGTTTCCATCCTCTGGGGGCTACCTCCTTGTTTTCCTCTTGCTCACTGTAGTTTGGCAACCCTTTCTACCATGCCACCAGGGGTGGTGCCCTCCTTCTTGATACTTTGTTTTCTTAGTTTTTACTGTTCTGTCTAGTCTTGTTTTTCTCTTTCACTGGCTTCTCTCTGTTCCTATACTTAAACGTATTTGTATTGTCCCAGAATTAATTAATTACTTTCTTTCTTTCTTTCTTTCTTTTTGGTGAGACAAGGTCTCACTCTGTTGCCTGGGCTGGCATCATCATAGCTCACTACAGCCTCGAATTCCTGGGCTCAAGCGATCCCCCTGCCTAGCCTGTAGCTAGGACTCCAGGCACAAACTACCACGCCTGGCTATTTTGTAGATATGAGATCTCACTATGTTGCCCAGGCTGGTCTTGAACTCCTGACCTCAAGCTATCCTCCCACCTCAGCCTCCCAAGTGTTGGGATTACAGGCGTGAGCCACTACACCTGGCTTATCCTTCCAGAATTTCAACCGTAGACCACACTTCATACTATCCTTGAGCAGTGTCTTCTGTTTTATAGCTTTAAGTGCTACGTGTGTTCTAATAGTTTACCTCTTCCCTCACACCCATATTTGTGAACTTAACTCTCTATTGCATATGTCCACATGGTCATTCTCTGGAATCTCAATTTAACATATCTAAAACTGAACAAATCATCATCACTTCCACTTGACGGCTACTGGTTTTTTCTATCTCACGTACTGGAATCTGGCACCTTTTATCTGCCATGCTGGAAACTGCCTCTTCCTTCCATTCTGCCAAGCCAGCTACTTGGTACCACTGTCTTTTCTTCCTAAATATTCCTTAAATTAATCCTTTTCTTCTTTATTCCTACTGCTGCTGCTCTGGTTTTAGGTCTCTATCATATTTCATTTAATAGTCCCAAACTGATTTCCTTTCCTTTGCACTAAACTCCTACTTAAATTTATCCTACAGATGGATGCATTTAAAATGCACATCTCACCATCTCACTTTCCTACTTAAAATACATCAGTGGCTTTCCATCATGTGTAGGATAAAATCCCTTCTCCTTGGCACGGCATACAAAGGCCTTTGTGTCACATATTAGGCGTTTCATTAATTGTACTGAACTGAAACATTCAGTGTGGATGGAGGTAGGTTGAACAGCCTCTCGTATAGGTCACGCATTGCTTAACGAACAGGTATATGTTCTGAGTAATGCATTGTTAGGAGATTCTGTCACTGGCAGAACATCATGGAGTGTACTTACACAAACCTATATGGTATAGCCTACTACACACTTAGGCTGTATGGTATAGCCTTTTGTTCCTAGGCTACAAACCTATACAGCATGTTACTGTACTGAGTACTGTAGGCAATTGTAAGACAATAGTAAGTATTTGTATATCTAAACATAGAAAAAATATAATAAAACTACAGTATAAAAGATAAAACCAGGCCCAGCGTTGCATGCCTATAGTCCCAGCTATTCAGGAGGCTCAGGTGGGAGGATCGCTTCAGCCCAGGAATTTGTGACTAGCCTGGGCAACATAGTGAGACCCTGTCTCAAAAAAAAAAAGATAAGAAATGGCACACCTGTATAGGACACTTACAATGAATGGAGCTTGCAGGGCTGGAAGTTGGCCCTGGATAAGCAAGTGGTGAGTGAATGTGAATACCTAGGACTTTACTATACACTACTGTAGACTTTATAAACACTGTACACTTAAGCCACACTATAATTTTTTTTTCTTCAGTAGTAAATTAACCTTAGTTTACTATAACTTTTTTTTTTTTTTTTTTTTGAGACAGAGTCTGACTTTGTTGCCCAGGCTAGAGTGAGTGCCGTGGCATCAGCCTAGCTCACAGCAACCTCAAACTCCTGGGCTCAAGCGATCCTCCTGCCTCAGCCTCCCGAGTAGCTGGGACTACAGGCATGTGCCACTATGCCCGGCTAATTTTTCTATATATATTTTTAGTTGTCCATATAATTTCTTTCTATTTTTTAGTAGAGACGGGGTCTCGCTCTTGCTCAGGCTGGTCTCAAACTCCTGACCTTGAGCGATCCACCCGCCTCGGCCTCCCGGAGTGCTAGGATTACAGGCGTGAGCCACCGCGCCCAGCCTACTATAACTTTTTTACTTTATAAACTTCTACATTTTTTTAAAACTTTTTGATTCTTTTGTAATAATACTTTGCTTAAATCACAAACACATTGTATAGCTATCTGAAAATATTTTTTCTTTATATCTTTATAAGCTTTTTATTTTTCTTTTTGTCTTTTTTGAGACAGAGTCTCACTCTGTCACCTCGGATAGAGTGCAGTGGCGTCATCATAGCTCACTGCAACCTCTAACTCCTGGGCTCAGTTCCCAAGGAGCTGGGACTACAGGCACGTGCCACCACGCCTAGATAATTTTTTCTGTGTTTGGTAGAGACAGGGTGTCTCTGTTGCTCAGGCTGGTCTTGATCTCTTGAAGTTCAAGTGATCTTCCTGCCTCGGCCTCCCAGAGTGCTAGGACTATTGACATGAGCCACTGCACCCAGCTTCTTTATAAGCTTTTTTCTATTCTTAAAGTTTTTTATTTTCTACTTTTTAAACTTTTTTTTTTAAAAACTAAGACACACACACATTAGCTTAGGCCTGCATAGGGTCAGGATCATTAATATCATCGTCTTCCACCTCCACATTTTGTCCACTGTAAAGTTTTCAGGGACAATAACACACATGGAGTTGTCATCTCCTATGATAGCAATGCTTTCTTCTGGAATACCTCCTGAAGGACCCGCCTGAAGCTGTTTTATAGTCAACTTTTTTTTAATATATAGGTAGGAGTGCACTCTAAAATAATGGTAAAAAGTATAGTATAGTAAATACGTAAACCAGTAACATAATCATTTATTATCATTGTTCAGTTTTATGTACTATATCTAATTTTATGTGCTATACTTTTATACAACTGGCAGCACAGTAGGTTTGCTTACACACCAGCATCATCTCAAATATGCGAGTAACGCAGTGCATTCCAACATTATGACTGTACCTACATCAATCACTAAGCAATAGGAATTTTTCAGCTTCGTTATGATCCTATGGAACGGCAGTGGTATATGTAGTCTGTTGCTGACCAAAACATTGTTAATGCAGCATATGACTGTATATTCCTACCAACACAAGAGGTTCTGCCTTAACAGCTAGCTTGTGAAGGTTAACAGGTAGCAAGTGGAAGGATTATTTTACTGCTCCTTTTGAGAAACAGTTTAAAAACATTCCTTCAAAGCACCATCTTTTGGGGCAGAAGCTATGCTTTAGTAATCTTTTAGCTCTTTAGATTTATAAAGAGGTTGGGTGGAGAATGAATATGTAATTTTAAGGCAAATTTTTTAATGTTTCTATCAATTGTCCCTTTACTTAAAATTTTTTTATATTCTTTTTCTTCCTCCTATAATTAAACATTTATTACCTTTTTAAAAAGTAAACATTTATAAAACATGTACTATGTCAAGCAATATGCTTTAGTGCCATGGAAAATGAAGAAGACAAGATTCCTGCCTTCAGAGAGATCACAGCGAAGTGGGTGGTGCAAACAGATAAACATTACAATAGAGTGTGTTAAAGGCCATAATAAGAGTTATGCCTGTTCTGCTGTGGGAACATGGGAGGCAGGCTAGATCAAGTCCCAGATCCCTAGCTTGTTCAGGATGCTTTATACTTGTGTTCCAGCCTGCTCAGTAGTCCAGTCATACTGAACTCCTCACTTTCTCCTGAATGCAATATGACCTTTGTCTTTGTATGTACTCTTTTATCTGTCTCAAATGCCTGTTTGTCTTTTTTTTTGAGCATACTGTTTCTGGTCTCCTTTTAAGTCCTATCTCAAATAGTGCTTCCTGCCCCCCTAACCCAGAAAGCTAGTTGCTCCCTTCTCTGTGCCCACAGTAATCTGCTCATTTTCTAATACAAGATTTATTGTAGTGCATTTCTGTTTGCGTGTCTCTCTCTCTCTCCATTTAGACTCATAGCTCTTTGGAGGTATAGACAGTGACTTATCTTTGCACCATGATACTTAGCTAGCATATTAGATAGAGCAAAATACCAAATATTATATGTCCCTTTTTTTTTTTTGTTTGGTAGAGACAGGGTCTTACTGTTTCTCAGGCCAGTGTGGAACTCCTGAGCTCAAGCTATCCTCTTGCTTCGGACTCCCAGAAAGCTACTATCCTGAGTCTTAATTAACTTTACAATTATATTTATTATTTCTTTTGGTTTATACACCAGTATACGAGTACTTTTTCATCTTTTTAATCTTATAGTTGCCTGGCATTCTTCGCATTTGTTTGGTACAGTCCATTTAGCTCACAAAAGGGCCTGAAGCACCTACTGTGTGCTATTGTAGTAGGTGAATGTGGAATTGAGTACGGTTTGTCCCTGCTGGAAAGGAGCTCATAGTGGAGGGAAGAAGATAGATAAACAGGCCACCTTATGACAATTTCTATTTAGTACAAAGTGTGGTAGATGCTATGGCACTGGGAAGTCTAGGGTGCCTTGGGGCGGGGCAGGGGGATGATGCATAAGAAGTATAACTCACCAGTTGGTTTGAGTCAGGGAAGGCTTCCTAGAGGCACGGTATTCAGAGTTGAATCTTGAGAAAGGAAAGAAATAGAAGAGGAACAATGTGGAAGGATGTGAGAAAACAAAGTGCTTTGGGAAAACTACAGTTCCAGTCTGGATGGAGTAAGGCTAGAGCTTGAGGCACAGAGAAGGGAGAGTTTGAGTCAACCTGTAGACAGGGATCAGATTGTGAAGGATCTTAGGTGATACTAAGTTTTAAATTTTATCCTGAAGGTGGTGGAGATCCACTGAACAATTTTAAGCAAGTTTCAACCAGATTTATGTTTGTAATGTTTTGTAGCTTCTGTGCTTGCTTCTCTCCCTCTTTTTCAAATGTTGTCACATTCATTCTGATTCTTTACCTTATTTGTAAGTGATGCTTTTAATTTTTCCCTTGTTCATTCAGAATGTTCTTGAACACTTAATGTCACCTATATAACATTTTATTTCTAGCCTTCTTTGGGAAACGAATATTAAATAGCCTTACTATATCAATTTGTCACTATTCTGTGTGTTACATTACTGCTTGGATTTTGAGTTGTTTTTCTCTCTTATTAATACACTGTTTGAAATTTGATTTTATGTCTTATTTATCAATGAACTCTTATCTTGTGGAGTACGTAAGAGATACTACAGTGAGTAACAAGAATCAAAATACCTGCCAAGCCAGAAGTCTAGCATCGCTTCGGTAATTTTTTAAGAAAAGGACATGAAATTCCTGATAAGCCACAAGGGATTAATTCTATGATTAACTCTTAATTATTAATTAATTCCATGATTAACTGCTAATTAAGTAACCGTAAATATTTCGATAGTATTATATAAATGAGAGACCTTAAATTAGTTTGTTTTTTAGATGATTTTAGAATAGGCAGACCTTTGCAAATTAAACTAGAAATTTGAAATCTCTATTACGTCTACCTTACAAAATTTATTCTTGTCACTGAGCAAAATTGGTTAGTTGTGTGAAATCTGGCTTCAGCCATGTGCCTTGTTGGGCTTAATTTTTTTGCATCTAAATAATGTGTGTGTTAGATGATTTCTAAAGTATTTTTGTGTTACGATTTTTATATCCTACAACTAATAATTTTTTCCAAATTATTTTTCATGTAGTGCTCACATGGTCTTCTGAAGAAGCCATGGGTAGCTGTTGTAGCTGTCCAGATAAAGACACTGTCCCAGATAACCATCGGAACAAGTTTAAGGTCAGTAAAACTGGTTGAGTTATATACCTTACTCCCTAATTGGATGCTCTTCTTTTACTTCACTTAATATATCTTACCTTCTGACTTTTATCACTAGACTTTTATATTTCTCTTTTTTTCTCCTCTGCCTTTTCTGGGTTTAATAAATAAGGACAACTTTTTCTTACTGACAGTATGGAATTCTCTTTTTACTTTTCTGTTGGTCTTCTGCATCTGATAACCACACAGTACTGGTAGTACTGTCTTTAAAATGCCATTTTTCAGAGGCCTTTTCATGTGTGCCTGAACGATTTCTTAAATGGAGTCTACCTCGAGTCACCCTGTGATTCATCCTGTAGTCACCATCAAGTTAATCTTCCTCTTTCATCATTCACTAACTTGTTTGCTAAAACTTCTGTGGTTGTGTTCTGTTACCTTTAGGCTAAGTGCTCCGGTAGCCATTTAGTGTCTCTGTCGTAATCTGACCTCAGTCTGCTATAAATCATAGCCTCTGATCACACAAACGGGTGTAAGTCACACCTCTGTTACTTCATGGCTTTGTGACCTTGGGCAAGTTACGTTATCACTAAGTCTTAATTCCACTTTTATACAATGCAGTCTAGGATCGTTATGAGGGTTAAATAAGAAAGATAAATGTATAGCACTTTGCTCAGTCCCCAAGGGAATAGTAACTTCTCCATAAATGTTACCTGTTGTTAGTCTTTAGACATTTTCTGAAGCTCAGCAGTGTAAGACCTTTCCTTATATGAACTCTGTGCCAATCTTATTTTGGTCTCTTTGAAAGGTACCTTCTTTGTTCTGATTCAGCATTGCATCCTTATGATGTGTCCTACATCCCCTGACCCACTGGGTTTTCCCTCTTATTTTATTTTCTGTCTAAATTTAATTGTACTGGAGGTCCAGCCAATGTCCCTCCTTCTCTTGAGTGAAGGTTTCTCAAGAGCCTTAGGCCACACTTCCTGCCTTCTGCAGCCTCTTTTGCATTTATTTGACAATTAATCATACACAGTTTTATAGTGTTGACTTTGTGTTTGTATATCTTGTCTCCCCAGGGGGAACGTAAATTTATTACAGATATGAACTGGGTACCACACTGCTTTATAATTCATGCCCTACACACACATTGGTTGATGAATGAACTAACAAATGAGCAAATAACTGAACCAATCAGCAACAAGGCATTTTTCTGAGGAATTGGTGAAATATTTGTATGGCTGTCACCTTCTGTTTTTAGGTCATTAATGTGGATGATGATGGGAATGAGTTAGGTTCTGGCATAATGGAACTTACAGACACAGAGCTGATTTTATACACCCGCAAACGTGACTCGGTAAAATGGCACTACCTCTGCCTGCGGCGCTATGGCTATGACTCGAATCTCTTTTCTTTTGAAAGTGGTCGAAGGTGTCAAACTGGACAAGGTAGATAGAGCCTTTGTTTTTTTTTTTCAAATGTTATCCTATTTTAAATTTTGTTCTTTCAGTTAATCTATATATAGTATTTAAATTAGTGTTTTGTTTTCCTCTTGAAAGAAAAAATTCCCAAAATAAGTAGATTGTTAAGAAAAGATAATAAACTATATTCATTTATCAAATGTTGTTAAGCACATTTTCTATGTCAGAAATTTTGGCTTGTGTTAACTTTAAGATTTTTAGTAAATGATTAGTCCTGCTAAATTGACTAAGTGTCTTTATTGTTATAACTTGTTGGGGAAAGAACCTAAACTTTGGAGTCAAACAGAACATGGTTTGATCTTTTTGCTACCTACTACTTGAATGGCCTTGGCAAGTTACATGACCTCTGTTGTATCTTCTCTATAAAAGGAGAGTGGTAATACCTGTCTTACAGAATTATTATAATAATTAAGCAACATGATGATTGGAAAACACCTAGCAAAGAGCCTACTAAATGGTAAATGATCACCTTGGTAGTGGTGAGTTGGGCTCCCCCTGCTGTTAAAAAGCAGACTAGAGTTAAGTTTGCAAATCTTGGTTTTTGTCTGCTTTGTTTTGGGCCATTTCCCTTAGAAAAATGAAAATTATTCTGTGAACTTTTCTTTTGTGTTTGTTTTCAAACAGGGAAAATCATTAGTTTATTAGACATTTATGTAACGGGCCTTTCTTGTATGTAGAATGTATACATTATAGTTTTATTCTTTGACAGGTGTTCCTGTAGCTTTTTTAAAGGCATGATAACCATTTTCCTCTTTTGGTTTGTATTTGTAGGAATCTTTGCCTTTAAGTGTGCCCGTGCAGAAGAATTATTTAACATGTTGCAAGAGATTATGCAAAATAATAGTATAAATGTTGTAGAAGAGCCAGTTGTGGAAAGAAATAATCATCAGACAGAATTGGAAGTCCCCAGAACACCTCGAACACCTACAAGTAAGTACCCATTTTCCCTCTCACATTTTGAATTACAGACATTTATAAGCTATAGCTTATGAATATTTAATTTATAACACACTAGAAGTCACCATTGGTTAACAGAAGTATAATAGTTGCCAATTTTAAAAAACTATTAGTTATAGTTATAAATATTTCAAATATTTTTTAAATGAAAACATTAAATATTTTGTATTATCTAAAATGTGTGGGGGTTGGTGTTTGTGTTCTGATTTCTGCTGTCTTGACAGAAACACCTTTTTTAATCTTCTCAGTGCAGATTTTAGATTCTTATTCATTTTTATTCTCTCTGTCTTGCCCCCATATCCTGCCTTTCTCCTTACACAAATAAACAAAAATTCAGCTCCAGGGTTTGCTGCTCAGAACTTACCTAATGGATATCCTCGATATCCCTCATTTGGAGATGCTTCATCCCATCCTTCAAGCAGACATCCTTCCGTGGGAAGTGCTCGCCTGCCTTCAGTAGGTGAAGAATCTACACATCCTTTGCTTGTGGCTGAGGAACAAGTAAGCATGTGCTACTGTATTAACAGCAATAATGATTGTGTGGAGTTAAAATATTACTGTGCTAATACTTTTAACTTTTACTGTTTGTAAATTACTTTTGTAGTGAATAATCAGAGGAAATAGCATGTATTTGCTGGCATGTGCTCAAATACATGCAAGTGCGAAGCATTAGGGGGATTTGTGGGTTCACTGGAGAGGTACATTTATAGATTAAGAAAGACATAAGGCCTGTTCCCATATAAGAACCTCCGATGGATTAAGAATTTCTGCTGCTTTTCATACTGTAGTCTTTATAATCATTGAACTACTTACTAGTAGGAAGGTAGATTTTGTTGCTGATGTTGTTATGGAGCTATTTAGTGTTCCTGACTATTCTAGTTTTCATTTGTGGAATGAAGTATCTGGTTGAACATTACCTCTGTATTAATTAGTTCTACCTGTCTCTTATAAACCATATGTTATTTACCATTAAGAGGTTTTTAGTGTCTTTTTTTTTTTTTTTTTTTTGAGGGCACATTCCACATTTTATTTACATTTTAACACTGTCTTTAATCTCAAAATCACATATCCATACAGCTATATCCTTTTTGTTGACTTCACTTAATATTAAATGCATGGTTTGTTAAACAAAGACTGTAAACAAATATTTACCATGTCTGTTACGTGTAACACACTGGAATAACTTTTAACAGAAACTCATCGGGCCGGGCGCGGTGGCTCACGCCTGTAATCCTAGCACTCTGGGAGGCCGAGGCGGGTGGATCGCTCAAGGTCAGGAGTTCGAGACCAGCCTGAGCAAGAGTGAGACCCCGTCTCTACTAAAAAAAATAGAAAGAAATTATCTGGCCAACAAAATATATATAGAAAAAATTAGCCAGGCGTGGTGGCGCTTGCCTGTAGTCCCAGCTACTCGGGAGGCTGAGGCGGTAGGATCGCTTAAGCCCAGGAGTTTGAGGTTTCTGTGAGCTAGGCTGATGCCACGGCACTCACTCTAGCCCGGGCAACAAAGCGAGATTCTGCCTCAAAAAAAAAAAGAGAAACTCATCAATCCCTGCAACATTTTTTTTATTATAAATACAGGTACCAAAACAATCCTGAACATATTTTTGATACTACTGGTAGTCAGCACCCACGCTGCATCAAAAATTAACACGATTTGTGACAATATTCATTGTACCCACTATTTTAAACAATTTTACTTGCAGCTCTTTCACTAAGCAAGATGGATAAAGCATGCCATTTCTGTTTTTCCTTCTTGAGATTTTTACTTTTCAGAAAAAGACATGCTTCCACTGCCATCTGACACCTCTCTTCACACTTTCATCTTGTAAACCTGGATTCTGTCTCAAGTATTCCAGGTTTGTGTTTAAATGACAATGCCTTAACAAGAGACAAAAAATTGTGCTCCATTTTTCCTCCTGTTACCTGAAAATATAATGGTGTACATATATTAAATATATTCTTTTTTTTTTTTTTTTTTTTTTTTTGAGACAGAGTCTCACTCTGTTGCCCAGGCTAGAGTGAGTGCCGTGGCGTCAGCCTAGCTCACAGCAACCTCAAACTCCTGGGCTCAAGCGATCCTCCTGTCTCAGCCTCCCGAGTAGCTGGGACTACAGGCATGCACCACCATGCCCGGCTAATTTTTTCTATATATATTTTTAGCTGTCCATATAATTTCTTTCTATTTTTAGTAGAGATGGGGTCTCGCTCTTGCTCAGGCTGGTCTCGAACTCCTGAGCTCAAACGATCCGCCCACCTCGGCCTCCCAGAGTGCTAGGATTACAGGCGTGAGCCACCGCGCCCGGCCTAAATATATTCTTATTTAATGGGTACTACAAATGTCCAGGTCATGTTTACCAGGTGGAATTGTTTTACTTAACGTGTGGGTATTTTGCATTGTGATATTTAATCAAGATGTTAACCTGAGTAGAAGGTTGTTGATTCAAGAGAAATTTGAAATTAACTAAAATTAACCATTGTATATTTGTCCTTCTGGTGGCTGTGAAAGCTTCATATTTTCTTCAGACATCATTAGATGTCTTAGCTCTTGAAGTACAACTTTAATGCTATATGAATTTTGCCATTTTGCTAACACTGGTATGTTCCATGCATCCACCACCCCACTGGAATTATTTATTCCATTCATACTAATTTTTGATACAAATCTAACTGATGGAGGAGCTTCTGGGTATTTAGGTCCACATTCTACTTTCAAGCTGTATATTCTGTTTTCATAATTTGTCCTTGGTGGCCTAATAATCATGCCTATCCACCTTGTAAGTGTCATATCTTCATCATCGTCAAGGCCCCAGCTAACCATACCATCGCCTACCCCTTTTTGTCCTTCAAGTTCTTCCAACAAGCAGAAATTATGAGGAACTTTGACTCCTCTGGGGACCGCCATCTTCTGCAGCCCAACACAGCTACCTGCGTGCATGGGATGTTTCGCGTCTGGTTTTTAGTGTTTTTAAAATAAATTTCTTTGTGTTTTTTACATAGTGAGTTCTTATATTACTTACTGTAATTACATTTTTCCCAATTTTGCATTTCACTTTTGAATCTTTAAAATTTTATGTATAAGCTTGCAAACATTTTTATATCATTTCCCCAAAATGCCATTGAGCTTTTCTAAATAGTGAAAATTTCTTACTTGGTGGTATCTGTTTTATATCTATGTGTTTTACAGAACTCTTATTAAATCTAGTAGGGTTTATCTCTTTATACAGTCAGATCATCAGTAAATAATGATAAATTTATCTTATCTTTTTCAATACTTGTTTTTTCTTATTTCTGAATCATGTTTTAATGCATTGATGAGAACCTCTAGAACAGCATGAAAATGATAATCCCTGTTTTGTTCTTGATTTTTTTTTTACACAACACTTGTGTTTCACCATCAAATATAATGCTGCATGTTATTTTAAAGTAGTTATCTTTTGGTCATATTAGAAAGATATTTCTACATTCTTCCTCTTCCATCTTTTTATTAATAAAAAACAGGTACAAAAGTTTTTATGTAAGAGTACATTTAGAGAGAGACAGTTAATAAAATTAACTGATATGGTCAGGCGTTTTTTGTTTTGCTTTTTAAGTAAATTACTCATTCACTTTCTGTTTTGTTTTAGGTACATACCTATGTCAACACTACAGGTGTGCAAGAAGAACGGAAAAACCGCACAAGTGTGCATGTCCCATTGGAGGCGAGGGTTTCTAATGCTGAAAGCAACACACCAAAAGAAGAACCAAGTAGCATTGAGGACAGGGACCCTCAGATTCTTCTTGAACCTGAAGGTGTCAAGTTTGTTTTAGGACCAACCCCCGTTCAAAAGCAGTTAATGGAAAAAGAGAAACTGGAGCAACTTGGAAAAGATCAAGTTAGTGGAAGTGGTGCAAATAACACAGAATGGGACACTGGCTATGACAGTGATGAACGAAGAGATGCACCCTCTGTTAACAAACTGGTGTATGAAAACATAAATGGGCTGTCTATCCCTAGTGCCTCAGGGGTCAGGAGAGGTCGTCTGACATCCACCAGTACCTCAGATACCCAGAATATCAACAACTCCGCTCAGAGAAGAACTGCATTATTGAACTATGAAAATTTACCATCTTTGCCTCCTGTTTGGGAAGCCCGCAAGCTAAGTAGGGATGAAGACGACAATTTAGGACCAAAGACCCCATCTCTAAATGGCTACCATAATAATCTAGATCCAATGCATAACTATGTAAATACGGAGAATGTAACAGTGCCGGCAAGTGCTCACAAAATAGAATATTCAAGGCGTCGGGACTGTACACCGACAGTCTTTAACTTTGATATCAGACGCCCAAGTTTAGAACACAGGCAGCTCAATTACATACAGGTTGACTTGGAAGGTGGCAGTGACTCTGACAACCCTCAGACTCCAAAAACACCTACCACTCCCCTTCCACAAACCCCTACCAGGCGCACAGAGCTGTATGCTGTGATAGACATCGAGAGAACTGCTGCTATGTCAAATTTGCAGAAGGCACTGCCACGAGACGATGGTACATCTAGGAAAACTAGACATAATAGTACTGACCTGCCCATGTGAGCCTGGAAAGCATTATGTTGTTTGCACCTTTGTGAAGTTTTTAAAAATGAAGATGCAAGTGCTTCATTTTCATTTCTAAACACTAACTCCTTTTATAGACTGATGAAATTTTTTTCTGAATATTTCATGTGCATCTTTAACTAAAGGGAATTAATGTAGAGCAGGTACTCCTTAAAGAACACTAATTTCATTATATACTACTCATTGTACAGCAGCATTCCCATTTTCACAGTGCCTATTTAAAATGAGAGTTGAAGTGAATGACATGCTGATTGATTTTTATCAATATTCTGGACTTAAGCGTATCTTTCATGTCTAAGTCATGGTTGGCATTTAAAACTTTTTATAAAGCCTCTTGACAATGTGCATTGCTAACAGATAACTCTAGGCTTTGAAAGTAATATTTATAGATTCACTGTTCACAGTATGTGGCCTCCAGCATGTAACATGAGGAATCCTTTATTTCGTTAATTAAATGCTTTTTGACTTGAGCCAAAACATATGTAAAGGAAAATAGAAGTACCATACCTCCTTTTATACCAGTCAGCTCCTTTGCCTTCAGTGTCACTAGAAAGAGTCTTACGTCTTCTATGAATATGGTTTGCTGTTGGTACCTTGAAAGGCAGGAGGGAGATAAGATTTTCTGTTTACTCATCTCATGATGTCATTTCAAGGGCATGTCCAGATATCTTACTCAGAATTACAATAGGCTCAAGAATCAGTCTCAGGTCACTTTACCCAAAAACATTTTAAAATCTGAATCATAATCTCTTGAAAGATTCTCTCCTATAGATTATTGACAACACATTGTTTTCTGGAGGCATTGTGCCATTAGGTTTCCATTTATCTTCAGTTTTTTTCTTTGGTGTTTGGGATGTCTTATTTTGTTGCTTAATGTCTTTTTCAATTTAAAATGTTCGAGTCTGTATATAGTTTTAAAATTGGATTATGTGTTCGTTGTTTTTTAGTTTGCATTTTTGTCAAATTATGGTTTTGAAGGTTCATTTGGAACTTACTGTTATACTATAACAGGGTTGCCCTTGTCCAGTATTTATTTATATACTGTTTACTTTTCAAGGTGATAAAAACATTATCTCAATTTTAAATTTTACTTGTGTCCATAGGTGATCTCTTTAGCAGCTGAGAAAAAAAGGAAGATGCTTTTAACATGTAAAGTTCCCTAAAGGTACTGTGTTCTCTGTGGGCACTCCCCCCAGCACTTTAGCAGTGATTCCCTCAGCTGTACGGCTGCAGTTGTACTCTGCCCACTGTAGTGTTCCTCAGCTCTGCTGTCCTTTCACTTGTAGCTGGATCTTTGATTATCTTTTGATTCCAATGAAATGTTAATACTGTTGCCAGCATAGCATGTGCATTGGAAGCCTTGTAACAATGAGATTGTGTCATAATTTTTAGGATTCAAAATGAACTGAAGTTTATATAAACTGAAGAGAGTCCATATGTCAAACTCTTGGAAAATCAAGGATGTTCCAATTTTCCAAACACTAGAGAATACAAGAGAAAATAGAGTGGAAAGAAGGTCAGGTAACCTTGCAAAATATTTTACAATTTTCTCTAAATATGAGGAAGTTTGAGATTTCGATCTGGATCTACCAGATGTAACGTAAGGTTAATTTAGCGTGAAAAAGTTTTAGCAGTATAGCATCCAACCTATTCAAAATAAATAACCTATCATAGAATAATGAATAGATTAGCAGAATGATAGAGTGGGGCCATTATAAAAAATAAATTATTAAAGGTGTCTTTATTTTCAGTGCCATTTTCAGTGTCTTTATCATAAATCAGTATCAATGTCTTTTATCATTTTGTGTGCATAGCAGAATTTTCTTTTTTTCCCCTTTTTTCTCCCCTGTGAACTTGGTGCTTATTAAAGTGTTCACTGTTCTCTTAAAAAGAGCAGTGGTATAGGTGTGCAGTTTCCATTTTTAATATATTTTTCCATTTATCATTTTTTCTGAGTAAATTGCTAATTGTGCCAAATTTATGTAATGGCTTTTGTAACGTGGAGTAAGAATTATGATGGAACCAATGCATATGGTTTTCTCTGAAATAAGCAGTCAAGGCAGAACATTAATCTCCAAATGAAAGGGCTCATCTGTTTATTCACTTTGGAGGTTGGGTACTTTATTCTTTGTTTCCCTTCATCCTTTTCATTTTTTCCTCCAGATTCTAATTAGTTTTTATATTTTTTAGATAACTCCAATATAATCATTACAGTTTATGCTTTAAATACTATGTGCTTTAAAAATGAAAATGGGACCAATTTGCTAAGAATTTGATTTTAGGTACTATAAGAGTATTAGGAAGATATATACAACTGGTGTTAATTTCTAGATGTCTTCTGGAAATCACCTGTGTTCCTATTTAATAAAAAGTAATTTAGAATACTCCTTGTCTTTTGCAGTAGTCTAGTCATGGGCATTAAGCTCTGTCCTGGAAGAATGTACCTATTACCAGGTGCATTTTAGAATGAAATATTTTATTGGCATATAATTGTGGCCATATGTCTCAGATTTTCTATTGATAGACTATGTGATTCTACTTTTTGGTTTTAAAAATATAATCTTGTTCATATGTTTTTCCCCAAATAGAAATCCTCTTTTAACCATATAGATCGTAACAGCATTTATCCCAGACCAGGGCTGGAAACTGATATTGGTATTACCTGTGTTTTTCCTTAGTGTGTTTTATTTCCCAGTTTCATCTTCCTTTGAAAATGAAAATATGGTGCCTTCCCTCCCTCCAGGAAGATTGGCAAATAGTTCCTTTTATTTACTGCTGCTGTGGAGTGATGAGATATGCACTTTACTCTTGAAGACTCAGCAAAAAGCTTTTTACTTCCAATATATCCAGAATAGATCACATTTGGGACTTAGGAAAATTTGCCAAGTAATCTTTGTTTTTATAGATATTAATGTTGACCCCCAGTTCAATGTTCTAAGAATTAAGTCAAGCTTGTGTTTATCTCCCCACCCCACCCCAAATCTGTGGCACAGCATATAAAAATGTACCTCAATGATGTTCTATTAAAAATGGGACAGGGGCCTTATGTTTTCATAATTTCCCAACAATGTGCCACCATATTTTTGTCTCAAGTAAGGGTTTTAACAAGCTAAAAAGTACTTTCCGATTCTCCCTGTGCTGTTCCTAACCCGTAATGCCCAAGTGTTTTGTGCAATGTGTAGTGTGTGTATATAAATATATATATTCTTGAAATAGACATACCATCAGAGACATCATTCAGAAGTAAGCGATGTATTGGCATCTCATTCATATTTCTGATATGTGAGGTATATGGTACTAATTACCTTTTCCTTGATGTTTGCCAAATTTGAATGAAGGCATTGGTACGAAATTATAGAATGTAAAGAAAATGTTTTTGGCTTGAAAAATTAACAAATATTTTATGACATACCACAATATACTCTGCCCAAACCAGCACCCTATCTTTCTTTCCTATTCTTTACATCCCTACTCCCCATCCCTACTTCCTCATTTTTTGGGGGTACAACAGTTCTTCTGTAGCATCATTATAATTGCAGTTCTGACAATTGGACAATTATAGCATGGAAACAGACTGGTATTAATAGTACAGTAGTCACCAGTGTGCCACATTTGCATTAGTAAATGCAAAATATACATTTTATAAAGGACAAACTTTGTGTTATGTTTTTATTTTCATTACATTGTATAATACTGTAAGATTATTGTATGTCCTAATTTGCATTATAAATGTTTTTTTCCTACGTAAAGGCATAAATATAGCAACTTTGTATAAAGGTAGCTTATTAGATTTTTAATTTTTTCTTTTATAAAAGATTGTCTAACAGTGGGACTACCATTGCCAAATTGTATATGAAATATGAATTTTACCCCCTATAGTTGATTTCTTTTATAAACATTCCATATTTCTCTAATAAAAGACATAAGTGATACTGTACTATGCATAAATTGTATTTTAATGCTGTTTCATATCAGCATTTTAAAATTTTGGTTTGCATTTTTAATATTGGCAAAACTTAACCACTGTTAATTAAAATAAAACCTCGTTGTATATGTAACATCATCATTTGCCCTCTATCCCTTCCCACCCTTTTGTTCTCTATTTCTCCCTATCAGTGCCAACTTCATACATTTTGTAGCATGGCAATAAAATATAACTTTTACACTGAGGCCTAGTGTGGCTTTTTGCAGGAAGTGAGGATGGGAGGATTGTCCTCTAATTGTCCTTTGCATTTGACTTTTTATTATATAAGCCATGTCATCAAGCATGAGTTGTTCTCTCATATATGATGTAAACATGCTTTTAAGGACAAGTGTGAATGTGCTTTTAAACTTAATTTTTATCATGATAAATAAGAACTAATTTTGTATCTTTGGAAAAGTCAGAGTTCTTGAAGTACAATCAAACATTTATTAACTGGAGTACTTAAAGAATAAGCTGATAATTGAATTTAGTTCAACAAGGGCTAAGCAACACATTTTTTAAAAATCTTTATTTATTGTAGAGTATTGGTATACTTTACTGTCCTAAAATTTATAATCTGTAAAATATGGTTTAATCTTAGATGATTTAGGATCTTGCGACGCCTTACTCTTGTCATTCTGGCATAAATATTCATGATGAGGTACTCAAGTTGATAATAGAAGCTGAGCTGACTATACACTGACCTTAAGTATTCATGAAAAACTGCTTGGTTGGGTAAAGTCTGACCGGAGTTCTTACGGTCGCTTTCCCCTTATTGCTGAAAGTAGATTGCAATAAAACCCCAATAAAACTTTGGTTGAATACCTATTTAAAGTTTTACTGTATTTATATTTCACACATTGCTTGAACCTTTATGATAGAAGTTTTATTTCTGTCTCCTACCACTGCCTCCATTTTCAAAATGAACATATAGTAAGTTAAAGATTATGTGTTTCATCAAAATGGAATTGTATGTAATTGACAAACTCTCACAGTTTTATCTGCGTGGTCATTTAAACTAGTATTAATAGTTCTCAGCTCTGGGACTCCAAACCTGTTTTTAGCCACTGAGTGACACTATAAACTCTAGTTGACTATAGTTCAAGATGGACATTATTTAAACAATGAAGGAGATAGACAAGTCCACAAATGATTAGATGCTTACTATGTGCCAGGCCCTAGAGAATACAAAAATTGGTTAAGATGTGGTGGCAGAGACTGCATCTTGGAAAACCTGGGCATTTGTTCTCAAAAATTAAAAACTGCTTTGAATTATTTCTATAATTTTTCTTTGAAGCTCTTTTAAGGATGGTAGCTAGTCACATGTTCTTTTTATTTAACAAATGACCATGAACTAGGCCCTGTGTGTGTCCTTGTCCTCAAAAGAATTTATAGTTTGGAACAGCCCTTGGGAGCAATGCCATTCCTCCCGCCAGAGAATTAAGCACTGAGACATATAATGTATATAATGAATTAACTTCTCTCTGATACCTCTAGAATGATACTAGCTGTGTACTTTACAACAATTGAGAAAATTGTCACTCTAATTCTTTTTTTTTTTTTTTTTTTTTGAGACAGAGTCTCACTCTGTTGCCCAGGCTAGAGTGAGTGCCGTGGCGTCAGCCTAGCTCACAGCAACCTCAAACTCCTGAGCTCAAGCGATCCTCCTGTCTCAGCCTCCCGAGTAGCTGGGACTACAGGCATGCGCCACCATGCCCGGCTAATTTTTTCTATATATATTTTTAGCTGTCCATATAATTTCTTTCTATTTTTAGTAGAGGTGGGGTCTCGCTCTTGCTCAGGCTGGTCTCGAACTCCTGAGCTCAAACAATCCGCCCATCTCGGCCTCCCAGAGTGCTAGGATTACAGGCGTGAGCCACCGCGCCCGGCCTAATTCTTTATATAACTGGTGTGATAAAGGCACACACAAAGGGCATCTAACTCAGCCAAGGGGTGGAGGTTTTCAAGCAAAGCTTCTTGGGGTAATCTCCCAGGTAGGTGTTTTGATGAAAACCTTTGTAGGTTAGAGGCAGCGAGGATGTCTTAGGGAGAAGAGATAGCCTGTGCAAAGGCACAGAGGTATAAAAAGATGTTCAATGGCAGCAAGAGTTTCCATATGACTGGAGCATAGACTGCAAAGGCAAGGTTGGGGGACAGAAAAGAAGGGAGCAATGAGAGACAGATCACATAGAATGCTAAGGAGTTTTTGTTTAAATAAGGTGAGAGAACTTGAAGGATTTTTAAGCATTGTAGAAATGATAGTTTAGGAAGATTACTCTGACAACATGGAGCATACAATGAAGGGCATGACATTTTAATAAAACAGGGAGACTGGTTAGGAGCCTTTTTCAAAGATGGAGGCAAGACCTGATAGATGCCTGTGGGTATCATTAAAGGACTGTTTGGATTATTTATTGCGGTGCAAGAAACCACCTTAAAACTTAGTGGCTTAAAGCAGCAATCATTTTCTTATTTCTCAAGTTGCTGTAGATCACGATGGGCAGGGCACAGCAGAGATGGTTCATCTTTTGTCTGCTCCATGTGCTATATAGAGGGCTGGCTTCTTCCCTCACGTATTTTGTGCCTCAGCTAGTATGGTTCAGACAGCTGGGGACTGGCTGGAGCAGCTCAACTGGGTCATATCTGGAACTTCAGTTCTTGCTGTCTCCTAGGTTCCTTAGTTTTCTTCCATGTAGTCTTTTGTCTTTCTTCAGTGGTCTTTTTATATGGCAGCTTAGTGTTCCCAAGAGCTAAGCTTTCTTGAGGCCTAAGTCCAGAACTGGCACAATGTCAGTTCTGCTGCGTTCTGTTAAATTATGGACCCATCCCAGATTCAAGGGCAGTAGGTCATGCAGAGGCATGAACATCAAAGGTGTAGTTTATTCAGGGCCACCAATATAACAGAGTGCCTTAAGGAGGAATAATCAACACCTCTGACTAATAAGGGGAATGACAAATGGAGGGATCAAGGATGACCCCCTGTTTTGTGGCTTAAGTGATTAGGTAGTTGATGGTGCCAGTTCACTGAGATTAAAAATATATCTGAGGGTTATAGGTATAGAGAGAAACATGGTGAGTTCTACTGGGGACTTAGTTCATGGTCTGTGAGCCATCCACAGACCAGGAGATGTCCAGTAGGTTGACAGATGGGTAGATGGTTTCTGTCAACAGCAATTTCCTCAGTAACAAAGCTGAGCGATCTTTCTAAAGACATTGTAAATGGCAGCCTTTCAGAATACCCTATATTAGACATTTCTCACAACTGTACAAAACAAAGTTCCAAGCAAACTAGCGAGGCTGGAAGTACAGAAATAGAAAGCTAGGTATTTCTACCTTACCTCCTCATCTCCCCTGCTGACATTCATCCCTTCCTGTGTACAGAATAGTGTTTATTATGTGTTAAGCACTGTTCATATATTAATGCTTTGCAACTTTAGGTTAACCATAGGAGATAGTTTCTATTATTCCCATTTTACAGAAAAATAAAACAGAGTGGTTAAGTAACTTGTTCCAGGTCCCACCCTGTAATTTATAGCCAGGATTCTGAACCCTAGGTGTTTCGGCTGCAGAGGTCATGTTCTTAAACACAGTTTTTCCTCATTCTACACACCTGACCTAAGCACCAAGAAGTCTTTTTTATCTCTTTGCTTTCATCTTGGGTGATTCTCTTGCAGGATGTAATTATGAGCTTGTCCTATCTTCATTCCTGAGATGACTTCCCAGTCAATACCAGAAATGCTTTTTACCTATTCAGAAAAATTGGTGATGTGCCTTAGTAGCCTAAAGGACTGCTACTATAAATGTGGTCCATAGACTGGTGGCTTCTGTCTGTAAACTGTTTGCCACCGGTCTGCAATGAGATAAATACAAAATTGAGATGTTTAAAAATGTATAGTACTTGTGGCAGCATTCAAGCCCATGACTTTATATTTTCTAAAAGTATTGGTCTGAGACATTGGAATTTTAAAAAAGCCCTTCACCACAGATATTTGAATAACACTTAACCCTAGGAGGTTTAGGGCTTGCATGATATCTAAACTTGGAGATGAGGAGCCACCTGGACAATATCTCCAAGTCTGTATAACAGAATGCATAGTATCCCAAGGACAGAGTCAGGAAACACCTGTGATCAAAGAGCCTGGAACACACCCACCAAAGGACTGCACACAGTAAATACCTGGTAAATGGTTGTTGTTATGACTCTTGGAGAAAATAAAAGCATAAGTAGTTGTGCTCAAGGATTTACTTAAAGAACATTGGAAGACAATGAATTGGTTGAATGTTTGCATTTCCATGTGGAGTCAGCATGAATGCAACAGTCAAATGCAGACTTCAAAAACATATCACATTGGTGACTCCAATACTGTAAACAGTCTTGCCGTCAATAATGTGATTTTCCCCAAAATGGTTGAATAATTCTTAGTAAATTTCTCTCAACAATAAAATACAATATGCCCTCAATCTACATATACCTTATTGGCATGCCTAGACATTTTATATGTATATTAAAACTTTTTTTAAAAAAAGGCCTGCATATATGTAAAAACAGATTTAGGTTCTATGCTCATTACTGTTATAACACGTTATTCACCTATGTGAATAAAACCTGTGTGGAACCTCTGAAAGTCACATATGATGTGGAACAAATTTTTGTTGTGAAGGACACTCCGTGCACTGGCAAATATCTAGGACCCATGGCTCTACCCTCCCATACTGAAACAAATTATAGTAGTAGTTCACAACCATTTTTATAACCTCAAAGGGCTTCACTTACCATCCCCATTGTGAACCACTGGATTCAGAAGGTATCTATAAACAAACAGAATCAGCAAAAGTAACGACATAATCTAAAGCAATGTATTGCTCAGATAATGGTAAATTCTTTTCATAGAAACTTGGAATTTTGAATTGTATTAACAATTACAAAGTACTTTCACTACCATTTCATTAGCCTTAACTTAAAGACAATCTTGGCCTTAATCTATGACTAGAGTGTCTCTTTATTGGCAACCACCAAATGTCAGAGTTGCGTGTGATCTCTGGATATTATCAGGTTTTCCAACCTTCTCACTGCTACCCAAACAGTAGGAGTCTGGATGGACCCTATTTCAGTGTGGCTGTGGACTCCTAGTCCTTTATTTGGTTTCCCTCCCCAGGTATTCTCAGTGTTCCTGAGGAATGTTGACAAGTTCCATAACTCTGTTCTGGTGGTGGTTTACCACTTCGACTAGTTATTTCACTCCAAATCATGACACCACCCTGCCCCCAAACTACCTCTAGTCATCAAATAACGGTATCCTATGGTGCTTTCCTAGTTCCACATCATGCCAGGCACATCCAGCCTTGGCTACAATGCTTAACAAAGCTCATTGGAAGACTGGAGATATAACAATGATAATAGCTGAGCTAAACTGAGAGCTTACTGTAGGCCAGGCACTGTTCTAAGTAATTTAGTCTTTGTGACAGTTATGTGAGATAGGTATTATTATTATCTCCCATTTTGCACACCAGGAAATGGAGGCACACAGAGGTGATGTAACTGGAAGCTGGCCAATTAACAAAAAGCCAACTCACTGAAAGCCAAATCATACCAAGGGGAAGAGATAGGAGCACAGAAAGGAGAGGGTCACAAAGTCTGTGAGGCAGGGCGAGGGCTTAGCTAAGAGAAGCCAAGACCAAGGGGCAGAGAAGAGATGAACAAGGAGAAAGTCAAACTATCACAGACAAGTGGATTCCCAAGGTTTCACTACCTCCTTAGACCCTGTAACCTATCTAATACAAATTGTTACAAAATTTATAAATAGCTTAAAATACATGTTTTTCATAAGCCAGCAAGTTGATCACTCTCTGAAATGGCCTTCTATGAATTGATTTGAAAAGCCTATGGAATGCACCCAAGATTACAAAACTAGTATATATTATAAAAGAGTTGAAATTCAAGCTTGTGCAGCCTGGGTCTAAAAGCTGAGTGTTTAACCTCTGGAGTGGGTGAGAGGCATCAAAGGCCGGGGAGGTGGGAAAGGAGGAAGGGTCAAGAGATGCAATGTAGAGGACAAATTTCTAGGGTCTCATCATAGAGGTCTGGCTGCCTCTAGCTTCAGCTCCATAAGGTGGTAGGAACTGCCTCCCTGTCCCCATCCAAATACACTTATGTTCACCCTACTTGTGCAAAGCCTGGCAGGGAGGGGGCATTGGTTTCTCTATCACCCACAGTCTCAGGCTTGTCTGCTGGAAGACATAATAAATATTTCCAGGTCTGTAATTTTGCCCACAAGAAAAACAGCCTTTTTTCAATATTATACAGCAATCTTAGTTTTTCATTATGACTTTCCTTATTCCCAAATGTGATTTGGGATCTGCCTATTAAAGTACATTTTCTGAAAGATGAGCAAGTTTTTCCACAAAGAACAGAAAACTCTTGGTAGTTTTAAAATAACAATTTGTCCAGCCTGAACACCCCTTTTCATGTTGGACCTTAGAAATAGTGTAAACCAGGGTCAGCAAACTTTTTCTGTAAAGGATCGGATAATAAATATTTTAGGCTTTGTGGGCCCATCCTGTCTCTGCCATAATGACTCAACTCTACCATTGCAAAACTCTGGTACTGTATTGTGACGGAGTAAAAATGAATGGTTATGCCTGTGCTCCAGCAAAGCTTTATGGACACCAAAATATGAATTTCACAGAATTTTCATTTGTCATGAAATGTTCTTTTTATTTTTTTCAACTACTTCAAAATATAGACACCATTCTTAGCTCTGGGACCATACAAAACAGTTGGCAGGTTGGATTTGACTCTTCCTAGCTTGCCAATCCCAGGTGTGTATCAACCCACTTAGAGTATAACTGAAGGGTAGAAACAATTAAAAATTGAAAATACCTGTCATTGTTAGCAATTGTCAAAAACTTAGGAGATCTAAGCTACTAGGGGGGCTGAGGCAGGAAGATGGCACGAACTCAAGAGTCCCTAAAAAAAAAAATGCTTAAAAAATCCAGGAGCTTGCTAAGTGATCAGTTAATCAAAGGGAGAAGTGGGTATGAGTGGATGACAGGAAACTGACACATTTTTTTAAAGCACAAAATTTTGCTTTAGACATCTTAAGGAGTTGAAGAAAAAAAATTAAGTTTGTTTTTAGTAAATTGAAATATTTGGGATTGATCTTGATTTCTATCAAGATAGTTTGTAAGAATGTTATTATTGGAGGAAAAAAAGAATGAAATGCAAGAATTCCTGGAAATGAATAAATGGGGCAAAGATAAAATATTGTAAATGCTTTCCTCAGAGTTCACAAAACCTTGTCCTTCTGGGCAACGTCCAATTAGAAACAGCGTTTAAACCTCAATAAAAGGAAAGGAAGTCTTCCTCTGTAATACTTAATAAATATGTAAAATTAAAATAGCAATAACATGTTATTTGGAAATATGACAGTAAATAACCAAAAAAATTTTTTTTTTTAAGTTGAAAATGGCTGTCCCTGGGTAGACGAAGTGATGAGTAGGTGAATTATGTTCTTGATTATTAATACATAACACTTTAAACGGTTTATATGTGTGACTTTAATATAAATTTTAAAAACTCAAATTCAAGGAAATTTAAAAATGCGATCAGGAACTCCGTTGCTACGGCAACCCCCCCGCCCAGCGTGCCTTTGTTCTTCGGCGGTTCTACTCCAAACCCGCTTTCTCCGTCCCTTTCTTGTCCCGAGAGGGTGGCACCTCAGGGGGCGGAGTGCAAGCGGAGGCCCGCCCCCTCCAGCTTGAAAGACTGCGCTTCCAGCCGGTGGGTTCTACCAAAATGGCATCGCCACGAGCGGCGGCGGCGGCGCGCAGGCCGGGGCTCCGCCCCCTTCAGTAGGGCGTGTAACGTCACTTCCGGCTTCCTTTTCACTGTTGGACCGGGGGCGCGAGCCGTGAGGGAGTTGCTTGTTTGCCGAACTCCTCGGAACCATGGTAAGCCTGGCTCCTTACCACATACCTCTTGCTCCTGCCTCCCCGTACCCTGCTACTCAGCTGCTCTCTCTGTCCTTTCAGCGTCGCAGGCTCCCTATATCTGTCTCCGAAGCCTGCCGCACATGGCACGCACGGGCCGCGCGGCGTGTGGCCTGCGCCGCGCCAGCCACTGGGGCCTACGTGCGGGCCGGGGGCAGAGGTGGGCCGTAAGGCCAGCGTCCCATTCTGACTCGGTCTCTCCAGTCTTGGGACCTTAAGGCCCGGGCCTCACCTCAATCGTAGAAATTTCTAGTGCTGGACCGGCTCCGCCCTGAAAGGGAGGGCGGAGCCTGGAGTGCCGGGGAGGGATCTACCCGAGGGTGGAAGATGAAGGCCACGCGTTCCCGCGGTCTCCTGGTGGTCGTCCGGCCGATGGCCTGCGACCTCTGCCTGCTTCGTCCTTAGTTTAAGATCGTGTTTAGTCTTGCCACACTTAGCATTAAAAATCTCTGGTGTATAATTTGTATTCCTGGCGCCCTTGAAAATCCAAAAAGCCCCGTGTTGCCCTCCGTTAAGTCCTTCCCTACCTCCCGCTTAAATGCCTTTTCCAATGATGGAGGCTTCATTTGTTTGAAAATACTGTTTTAAATGGATTTTCCCCTTAAATATGTACTTGTGAGACTATTGGAAGAAACATAAGTGTATGTTAAAAGTATTACTCAAGCTGAATGTTTCTTGATTTTACTTTTTAGGCGTCCCTTTCCCTTGCACCTGTTAACATCTTCAAGGCTGGAGCTGATGAAGAGAGAGCAGAGACAGCTCGTCTGGTAAGCCTTGTTCGCCTCATTCTTTTAAAGATAAATTGTACTTTTCTCTGTAAAATTGATTCTTACAATCTTTCTGATTGTTATTCCAGTCGTCTTTTATTGGCGCCATCGCCATTGGAGACTTGGTAAAGAGCACGTTGGGACCCAAGGGCATGGTAAGAAAAATAGGGAATTTTTATAAGTTTTAATAGTGTTTTAGAGACCTTAGTGGAAATATAATGAATAACAAACATTTTTAATGCTTTTTAATCTTTAAAACTCTTAATTATAAAAGTGAGAGGAATGTATTCTTTCAAAAATGAAAGTCCCCTTGGGTCACCACCCCCAATCCTACACATCTCCCCAGTGGTACCACTGTTACCATTTGAATGTACATCTTCCCAATATTGTTCATTTTTGTAGATAGGTGTGTATCTTATGTATTATGGATTTTTTTTCATATTCTTAAGTAGTGTTTGTATAAAACACTATAAGTGCTTTTTCTATAGCTTGCTCTTTTAAATTCAGCATAAGCAAATAATTGTCAAATATTCTGTAGCTTGATTATTTTATAATTTGATTATGATTGTATTGATGGGCATTTAGTTTGTTTACATTGTTCTTGCTATTAATAGTGCCGAAACAAACCTCGTTGGTGTGTTTCTAGTGTTTCTAGGGATAGATTCCAAGTTTTGGTTGTGGGTGTATGCATTGAAAATGTTTGAATGGATACCGCCAAATAGCTATATATGAGAGTATTTATGCACTAGCAGTATATGAGAGTACCGATTGACTCATGTATTCTTCAAGATGTACTTATGTCTTAACTTGAACCAAATATTTCTCCTTTAGGACAAAATTCTTCTAAGCAGTGGACGAGATTCCTCTCTTATGGTAACCAATGATGGTGCCACTATTCTCAAAAACATTGGTGTTGACAATCCAGCAGCTAAAGTTTTAGTTGGTGAGTGTATATAATGTTTAACATTTTGAAATCACTTTTTTTTTTGTTTTTTGGAGACAGAGTCTTTCTCTGTTGCCCTGGCTAGAGTGCAGTGGCATCATTGTAGCTCAACTACAACCTCAAACTCCCGGATTCAAGCAATCCTCTTGCCTCAGCCTCCTGAGTAGCTGGAACTACAGTTGCACGCCATGATGCCTGGCTAATTTTTCTATTTATTTTTTTATTTTTTATTTTTTTTTTTTTTGAGACAGGGTCTCACTTTGTTGCCCTGGCTAGAGTGAGTGCCGTGGCGTCAGCCTAGCTCACAGCAACCTCAAACTCCTGGGCTTAAGCGATCCTACTGCCTCAGCCTCCCAAGTGGCTGGGACTACAGACATGCACCACCATGCCCGGCTAATTTTTTCTCTATATATTTTTAGTTGGCCATATAATTTCTTTCTATTTTTTAGTAGAGACGGGGTCTCGCTCTTGCTCAGGCTGGTCTCGAACTCTTGACCTCGAGCGATCCACCCGCCTCGGCCTCCCAGAGTGCTAGGATTACAGGCGTGAGCCACCGCGCCCGGCCTAATTTTTCTATTTTTATAGAGATGGGTGCTCACTCTTGCTCAGGCTAGTCTCCTGGGCTCTCAGCTCAAGCAGTCCTTCTGCCTAGGCCTCCTAGAGTGCTAGGATTACAGGCGTGAGCCATTGCACCTGGCCCTAAAATAACTTTTAATACCCTGTGTTGACCATCTGTAAATATACCTTTAGGAGTGCTATGTAATAATTGGTGGTAAAACTATTGTATTTCATGCCATAAAGTTCCAAAGAATTTGTCAGGCTAGGAACCTAGGTAAGTGAGATTTAGATTGGTAGTGGTTATTTTTGGAGAACTTAGTGAGCTACAGAGAAGTAATTTTAAGTTGGTAACTAATTTCTTTTTCTAGATATGTCAAGAGTTCAAGATGATGAAGTTGGCGATGGCACTACCTCTGTTACTGTTTTAGCAGCAGAATTACTGAGGGTAAGAGTAACTGAGCAACTCTAACTTTGTTTTATTGTTTGCTGCTGTGGTTTTGAATACCAGAAGTAATTGAGTCCTTCCTACATCTTTACTATTGATGAGTGTTTACTAACTTTGTTTTTGTAATTTTTTATTTCTGTAACTGTTTATTAATAGGAAGCAGAATCTTTAATTGCAAAAAAGATTCATCCACAAACCATCATTGCGGGTTGGAGAGAAGCCACAAAGGCTGCAAGAGAGGCTCTGTTGAATTCTGCAGTTGATCATGGGTTGGTATACCAAAGTACTATTGTTCTGAACATTTAGTGTTCTTTCATAACATGCTCTATGCACTGAAAAGCATACACAAGCATGATCCTGCAGCTCCACCCCCAATAGTCAAAACCATTTCACCTTCCCAAGATAGCCACTAAAGTTAAAGTTTAGATTTCCAGTCTTTTTACATGTATAATCAAACATGCAAACAAAACAAATAGTATCATTGTGTAGAGGTTGTGTTAGCCTCTTTTTAACCTACTTAAAAAACAAGTACACTTTTGGGTGTCAATATTTTCTGTAGCATTAGTTATGATAGAGTTAGGCTTTTGAGTATATGGCTAGAGTGATTTACTTAACCTGACTATAGGTGAAGATTTGTGTTTTTGACAATTGTTAGCCTTATAATAATGTGACAAATTTGCTCCTAAAATGTTTCTAGAAGTGTAATTGCTGAGTCCAAAGGTAAGTATGTGTTTTAAGGCACTTTTATATACATTACCAAATCTCTGGAAAAAATAGATTAATATGTGCTCTCACTAGCTATAAAACAATGCTTGTTTCCCTGTATTATTGACAACATTTGATATTCATTGTTTGCTTGTTTTCCTTCCCTCCTTTTTTGTTTTTTTGTCAGTTTGATGGGAAAATAATAAATAATATCCTTTAATTTGTGTTTGTTTATTACTGGTGAGGTTTAGTTCTTTTCATATGACTTAGAGGCCTGAGAGGGTAAAATTACCTATTGTCATATGATCATCTGGATAAAAATTTTTGAAAAGTTAGGGCTGATATCTTTGTATAAGCATTTTAAGAACAGGCATGAGTTTCTTTTTGTTTGGTTGGTTTAGTTCTGATGAAGTTAAATTCCGTCAAGATTTAATGAATATTGCGGGAACAACATTATCCTCAAAACTTCTTACTCATCACAAAGACCACTTTACTAAGTTAGCTGTAGAAGCTGTTCTCAGACTGAAGGGTTCTGGTAATCTGGAGGCAATTCATGTCATCAAGAAGCTAGGAGGAAGTCTGGCAGATTCCTATTTAGATGAAGGTATGTATGAATGTCAAATCTCAGAAAGAAGCTTTGATCAGATGCTGAGGGCTGAATATTGAGTGAATCTTGTTTTTAGTTAACATATTGACTGCCATACTAGAAAAAAGTGTTTCTTCCTTGGGGCCACAGTGTTATTATTATGAAAATAGAATAAAAACTTCAAAAACAAAACGATCCTGTGAAAAATTTATTTTTTATTGTTTTCTGTGAATGAGTTATATGCAACTTGAAAAATAGTTCTCTAGGCTCCCGGCGTGAAGAGACGTGAGTTACATATGCTTCATGAAGCCCCTGGCTCAAAACTAGCATGAGTTAAATACAACTCACATGGCAGTTAATGTGTTAATTGGGACCAGTGACGCTTTACAGCCTTTTTTTTTTTTTTTTTTTTTTTTTTTTTTTTTTTTTAACAGGATCTTGCTCTGTTGCCTGTAAACATGGGTTTGAACTGTGTGGGCCCAACCTATACATGGGCTTCTATTATTTTTTAAAATTAATATTATTAAATAACTTATTTTTCAATACAGTGGGCCCTCCATATTCACAGATTCTGCATCTGCAACCAAAAGCAGATGGAAAATACTGTATTCTCAGTATGCGAAACCTTCTTGGAGGGGGCAACAGCAGCTTTTGTATCTGCTGGTTCCTTAGGGCTGACTGTGGGACTTGAGTTCATGTGCAGATTTTGTTAGACATTGGGGTGCTGGAATCAGTACCCTGAGTGTACTGAAGGGTGACTAGTTCTTTTTTAAAAAATTAAAAAAAAATTAATTTGATAAATAATCGTATATGTTTATAGGATGTGAGGATCTAATTCTTGAGTGATAAGTGAGTCTTAGCAACTATTTTTTTTTAATACTACGGTTATAGCACATAGTTTTTCAAAGTATTTTTACCTTGTATTTACTTCAGAAAATGATTTATAGAAAGTATAGGCATTCTCTGAGAAGGAAAAAAAGGATTAGGTTATGCTTTACGGCTTCTGCTTTTACCTGTGATTTGAAATCTTGGTTTTGCTGTATGTCATATGTGTCTGTTTATTTTAAGAAAGTACCAATTCTGAAAATGTTCTTGGTAAAATTTACGTGCAAGGGTTCTGTAGATTTTTAATGGGGCTGTTGGTAGGGAAAGATTAGTAAAACAAGGATAGTAGCATGAGCAGTTCTATTCTTGAATGTCTGTTTTGTGCCAGGCATTGTAATAGGCATTTTAGTCATTTAGTTCTCATTATGATGATGCATTGAGGATTAGGTTCAGTTGAATAGAGCAGAAAACTCAAGATAATAATGGCTTCTTAAGATAAAAAAAGATTCTCACGCAACTAAAAAATGCCTGGAAAGGTAGGCAGTAGTGAGTTAATACGATGGTTCCAAATCAACTGGCGTAGGCTGGTAACTAGTATCTCGCTGCCACTAGTTATATTCCTGTTTTATAGATGAGTGAATAATTTGTCTGAGGTTACATAGCCAGTGAGCATCAAGTGCATGTTGGGGCCAGGTTTACTTGACTCCATTGACTGGTTTTTTCATTTTACCAGCAGCCTCAATTCTTTGAGAAGTTCAGTAATTTCTAGCAGTATCCTGTGTGTGTCTGAATCTTCACAGCTGCTTTTCTCTTATGTTGATTTTAAGCTAATGAAAGTGGACTTAGCCTAGTAGCTTTACATTGCAGCTCATACCTGTGTGTGTAATATATATTTGAAATAAAAGTTTCAAAATACTGTTTACTTTTACTATCTGTACTGTGTGCTTATATTTTCTGTTTCATATATTATTTTTTAAATAACTCACTAAGTTGATTTTGTGATCGCTGGTCCAGTGGAATGCTTTATAGGTTGCCGGAAGTTGGTAAATTGGACTTAACATGTTTTCTGTTAAGTAGTAATTTGATAAAACAGTTTTGTAAGACTTATTAATGTAGCATTGAAGTATTTAATACAGGACTACCCTTCTATTTATTGTAGGCTTTCTGTTGGATAAAAAAATTGGAGTAAATCAACCTAAGCGAATTGAAAATGCTAAAATTCTTATTGCAAATACTGGAATGGATACAGACAAAATAAAGGTATGTAACTACATTTCTTGAAATTCTAATTTCTGACTGCTGTAAACTCAGGTTGGAATAATTTTCACTAAAAAGCTTGAAGTATATATATACGAATATTTATGTATTTACATGTATATATATTTTTTGGTATATACGTTGATGAAAATGTTGAAATATGCTGTGGGACTCTTTAATAGAAATAATGAAACTGATGCTCTATTTGTGCTTTTCTTTGTCTTAGATATTTGGTTCCCGGGTAAGAGTTGATTCTACAGCAAAGGTTGCAGAAATAGAACATGCAGAAAAGGAAAAAATGAAGGAGAAAGTTGAGCGTATTCTTAAGCATGGAATAAATTGCTTTATTAACAGGTCTGTGTTTGCTTGTGCTAACAATATTGGTAATCTGAGAAAGGAGTTTTTTGCTACAAAAGTTTATGGAGATGCTTTATATTGGATTACTTATGTTGAATTAGTGATTTGTTATTTAGGAACTGTTGTGCATATTTTTGCTCTAAATTATGGATTTTCATAATTGAAACCATTTCATAGTATAAACCATTAAATTATGGTTTATGCACACTCTTCTAGTGGACATTTAGTTTGTTGGCAAGATGCATTGTTAAATATAAAAAGTCTTAGAAATAACCTTATTAAGATTTTAAATATTTAGTTTTATTGCTGTAGATGCCCAGAAATGAAAGCATAAAAATACATTGTCCTTTTTTCACTCGGACTTAATTTTTTCCACATATAAATGTAGGTAAGATTTTTGATTCCTTACTGCTAAATTGCTTTCCAGGATTATGGGAGCAATTTATATAATCAGCAATATAATAAAGCCTGTTTTCAGTGCTAGCATGGATGCATTAGTATTACAATTTATAAGTCATAAGTACAGGTGAGAAATAGTATCTTGTTCTAATTTGCATTTCTATGGTTACTGGTGAGATAAAAATGTTTCCTTGTTTTTTAGTCTAATGTAGTTTATCTTGTGAAGTAGCAGTTTTAAACATATTGCTTTTATGTACCTTATTTACAGGCAGTTAATTTATAATTATCCTGAACAGCTCTTTGGTGCTGCTGGTGTTATGGCTATTGAGCATGCAGATTTTGCAGGTGTGGAACGCTTAGCTCTTGTCACAGGTATGATAAAAAAGCATTGATTTCTAAGAAGCATAATAGTCACTCTTGAGTTTATTGAGTGTTAACTTTATGCAACTCGTTGTTGAAGATACAAAGAAGTCCCTTTAAGGGGCTTAGAATCTCAACAGTTACTCTGAAATCTGATTTACACTTTTGGATACATTTAATTTAGTTATTTTAATTATTATGGGTACATAATTGTTGTATATCTTTTATAGGGGTACATGTGATGTTTTGACACAGGTATACAACACGAATAAATCAAATCAGGGTAATGAGGTATCCATCATCACCTCAGGCATTTTTCATTTCTTTGTGTTGGGAACATTCCAGTTTCAGTTATTTTAAAGTATACTTAGTTATGTTATTTTTACTATACTAAATTATATGCCAGGTTTGCCGTAGGTGCGGATTTCTTTTTGTTAAGTTATTGCTTTAAAGATAATAGGTTTTTTTTCTCAGAAACCTATAAGATCACTGTTGTAAACATAATCTGAACAAACTAGAGGTTATAAAAGGAGTCTTTATTGAGTTTATTCATTTATTTCTGTTGTTAAGTAATTTAATGTTTTGTGTACAATATAGTAGTACAGTTATAGTAGTTACCTTTATTGAACACATACTGTCTGCTGGAGAGAGGGTCAAGTACTTAACTTATACTTAAATATTACTTTTGTTAATTTTTAACAATTTCTGGAAGTAATAGATACTGAAGTAAGTGAAACAATCCAGCAGTGTATGATGAAAGTCAGTATACTCCAGCACCCTTCAGTGGAAGCATGAGTGATACAATCCCAGTTGTGCTGAGTAGAAATTGTGTTTACAAGTTAGGTATGTCTATGTCTATATCAAAATGACAGAGTGCAGCTTGTTTGTGTTTTCTTGAGGTAATGGTTTCTCTAAGTAGTGCTCAAAAAACTAAGTTTAGCAATCTTTATCTAAATGTTAGGTCCTTGAAAATGAATGAATTGAATAGGTAGTAAAGTTGGCTTGGCATCTGGGAATGAGAATTAAGGAGACCTGGGTTTTGAGATACGAAGTCACTGGGATTGTTATATTCCATTTGGAACTGTCATGAATAGTAGAAAAAATTAAAGTGTACTAATATTCGAAGAGTAGACTTGGTCTCATCCCAGAATGATTTCTTAAAACACTTTATAATTTGGAGATATTTTCCTTTCATTATTTTGAAGTAGGTTTACCTGCTTTAAAGGTCTAAGAAATAAATTTTTATGATACCACAGAGGATAACCTGATATGACAAGGTCTTGATACCTGAAATTGTTTCACGCACACACACCCACCCAGAAGAAAGTTTACTGCATCAATCAGACCAACTTTATGGCTGCAAAACTGATCCCATGCTGGCTCTTATCCTTAGGTGTTGAGTTATAAGGTATATGACATTGATTCTTGCAAATGTCAAGAAATGTCTTGTGCTGGGCATGGTGGCATGTGCATGTAGTCTCAGCTACTTGGGAGTCTGAGGCAGTAGGATCACTTGAGCCCAGGAGTTCAGCCTTTTAGTATGCTATGATTGTGCCTGTGAGTAGTCTGCTCTATTCCAGTCTGGGGAACGCAGTGAGATCCATCTCTTTAAAAAAAAAAAAAAAAAGAAGGAAAGAAAGAAATATAAGCAGATGTAGAAGGATCAAGTGAAAATGCTCATAAGACAAGTAGTCTTTGTTTTGTTTTTAATTGCAAGAAGAAATAGACTAAGTCTTACTTTTGAGTATGATGTCTCAAGTATCTATCTTGTCTCTCATCTAGAACACAAAGCAGTCTCTGAAATTTCCCAACCAAAAGTAAAAAACCTAAGCTTTTTATTTTATTTATTTTAAAAAGAAAATAGAGACGAGATCTGGCTGTGTTGCCCAGGCTGGTCTCAAACTCTTGGGCTCAAGCTATCCTCCTGCCTTGGCTTCCCAGAGTGCTGGGATTATAGGCATGAGCCACTGTGCCCAGCTAGCAATCAATTTTTAAAATGTTAGATAACATGTTTTCTATCCATTACTGCTTGCTAGAAAACAGGAATTTTAAACCTGTCATGCATTTAATTAATACATGTTTACGTTTTATAGGTGGTGAAATTGCCTCTACCTTTGATCACCCAGAACTGGTGAAGCTTGGAAGTTGCAAACTTATTGAGGAAGTCATGATTGGAGAAGATAAACTCATTCACTTTTCTGGGGTTGCCCTTGGTGAGTGATTATGTAAATCCTGGTTAGGGTACCTGAATCTTTGGTAGGCTCTGTTGAAGTGAAAGATGGTTACTATAGTTACTAGAAAATGGTATCTTACAAGTCTTAACTTTTGAAACTCTAAGATATGATTATATATATATATACACATATATATTTATATATCATGTTTTGTTTCAGTCCCTTTTGAGGTCAACCTCATTTCTGCCACGCCTTAGTGAACATAGTTTTTTTTGTTGATTACTTGGAGCCATTATGAACCTAGATTGTTAGCGAAGAGAACACATAACAGTAGAAGATGCGTCAGCTTTCAAAACTTAATATTACAAAAAACACCTACATAAATAATAGAAAGCAAACTGTTTTATGTTTTATGACTTAGGTGGTCACTGTGACAATAAGAATATTGTTTTACCTTTAGGTGAGGCTTGCACCATTGTTTTGCGTGGTGCCACTCAACAAATTTTAGATGAAGCGGAAAGATCTTTGCATGATGCACTGTGTGTTCTTGCTCAAACTGTGAAGGATTCTAGAACAGTTTATGGAGGAGGTAAGCATTTAGAAAATATTGAACATATTTTCTTTCATTAAAGTATAAGAAATGGTTTTAATGGTTCTTATAGAAACTTTATATTCCCTTTGCTCTTAATTTTAAAATGCTTGACATATCTGAAGGGAAGTCAGAAATTCATGTCTTGAAGATAACTGAGCATAACAATATTTTTTTTTTGGAATTTTAATCTGTAGGCTGTTCTGAGATGTTGATGGCTCATGCTGTGACACAGCTTGCCAATAGAACACCAGGCAAAGAAGCTGTTGCAATGGAGTCTTATGCTAAAGCACTGAGAATGGTAAGTTAATACAAATAAGAGATCTGAATTTAAGTTTTGTGAGTAACTGATAGTTTGAAAATGAACAGAAAATGAATTGGTTAACACCTCTTTTAAATTTGATTCTGGAGTATATCCTCTTTGTGAGCAGTAATTAAAAGGAAGCATATTTTACGTCATTTCCAAATGTTTAATTTTAACAAGTTACCCTACTTAGTAAATCAATGGTTCTGATAGTAGAGTAGGTAGTTAATTGTTTTCTTCATTTTATAGTTGCCAACCATCATAGCTGACAATGCAGGCTATGATAGTGCAGATTTGGTGGCACAACTCCGAGCTGCTCACAGCGAAGGCAATACAACTGCTGGACTGGGTAAGAAATCAAGGGGAACTTTGTAGTGGTTGTTAACAGTAATTGTCTTCAAGTTTTTTTCTTTTTTTGGTGGAGGGAGATAAAAGTTCTCATGATAACCATGTAAAAGATTCCTGTGGCCCATGCTTTTGTAACCATTGTATATACTTGGAAAGTGTGTTTAACTTCATATTCTCAATACTACCAAAACTTGTTCCATAAAAGGTATGATACTAGTTAAAAGATTTGTAACTATGACTATGGGATTTAAATGCATAAATAGTACTCATAGTCTGAAAAAAGTGTAAACGATTGTGTTTCTTAAATACTCAGTGGTAACTCCTAATTTCATGATGAACCTATTTTGAGACATTCTTGAGCACAGATCATAGATCTCCAACTCTCCAGGTCTGACAAGCTTTGTAGTACATTACAGGAATAGTCTTAAGCAGGTAGATAATCCTGTCATTAAATAAGAGAGGGCCAATTACTAATCTTTCAGAAGATGAAGTAGAATTCTTAATGAGAAGTTTCGTAGATGACTTCTAAATTTTCTTTCAGTTCTTAAGATTGCACGTTAGTAGTGATAAGCAAATTCTTTGCAATAATTTTATATAGATAGGTGCAGATGAAGATAGGTAGAAAATTAACTAAGTGGTCTGGTATTCTGTATAATTTTTTTGTTATTTGACATTGGTGCCCTTTTAATATAGATGGATCAGTGGTTTACCTTTTAATTTTTTAAAAGCCTTTCCTTGAGCGCATTTATAGGTGGATCCTCTTACTAAATCAAGTTGTTGGGTGTTGTAATCTTACTTTATTAATAACAGGATCGATTTCATTTTTTTATAAATCATTAGAGGTGTTTTGATATAATAGTTTGTTAAAACTGCTTATAATAAACACTTTTTATTCAGATATGAGGGAAGGTACCATTGGAGATATGGCTATACTGGGTATAACAGAAAGTTTTCAAGTGAAGCGACAAGTGCTTTTGAGTGCAGCTGAAGCAGCAGAGGTTATTCTTCGTGTGGACAACATTATCAAAGCAGCACCAAGGTACTGGTAGCACTTCTATTTCTCAAAAAAAAAATTACACTGAAACAAAATAGGAAGCTGTATTTAATAATTGTAATTAATGGAAAAGTGGAGACATTTTTGCCTAGATAAAAGTATTTCTGAAGTTGTTTAAACTGTGTAATCACATCGCTTACATTTAAGTTAGAAAAGTTAGGAGGTAAGAGGGATGGGCAACAGAATTTAAAGGGCACAAAAAGAACTGGGCTTGGAAAGTCAAGTACTGGAGAGCCTGGGGGTTAGGAGGAGGGCCCAGTAGCGAGAGCTTAAGCGCATAATGTGCAGGATTTCTTAGTGTTTTTATGTCAGCAGTTTTTCTTTAATATTTAAAAAACTCATTCACACAAAAATGGTTAAATGGCAAGAAAATCTTAATTCTTGAAGATTCAGTTAATAATTTTTAATTGCTTTTGTGAGTAGTTACCAAAACCATTCATTTTACTGTTAGTGGGAGTTCAGGGAGATGAGAGAGTGTGGCTGCTTGGGCCAGGAAATAATGGTGAAGATGGTGAGAAGGGATTGATTATGGATATATTCTGAAGGTGGAGCCGGGAGGTTGGATATAAGGTATGAGACGAAAGAGAATTAAGGATAATTCAAGGTTTTTGTCTGGAAAAATGGAGTTTCTCTTAGCTGAGATGGGGGAGGCTGTGGGAGGGAGGAAGAAGGAAAGAAAATGGGGGTTTCAATTTGGGACATTAGGTGTCTTATTAAGGCAGTTGGATAGTTGAGTCCATAGTTCAGGGGAGAAGTTCAAGCTATAGTTATTACATGTTTAGGAATTGTCAGCCTGTATATAGTATTTAAAACTGAGACTGGTTGGATCTCTAAGAGTGAATGTTACAGCTAAAGAAGGAAAGGGATTTTAAGTACTGAAAGCTGGAGAACTCCTGTGATAAGTTTGAAAAGATTCAGAGCAACCAGCCTAGGACACTAAGAAGGAATGTACATGTGTGGAAAATTGTTAAAACTGGGTGATAGGCACATAAGGATTCATTATACAATCGCTCTGCTTTTATGTACATTGGACAATTTCCATAATAGGAAATTCTTAAAAGGGAGGGATGCCACTGAGGGTAGGAAAACCAAGGAGTTATCTAACAGAAGCCAAATGAAGAAGGTATTTAGGGAGAAGGGATGATAACCTGCTAAAATGATAATAGGCCAGGTAAGGTAAGGACTAAAAATGTACCTTAAAAATTGGATTTAGTGCCCAGGGGCAGTGGCTCACGCCTGTAATCCTAGCACTCTAGGAGGCCAAGTTGGGAGGATTGCTTGAGGCCAGGAGTTTGAGGGCAGCCTGAGCAACAGCGAGACCCTGTCTCTAGTAAAAAATAGGAAAATTAGCTGGGCATCATGGTTTGCGCCTGTAGTCCCAGCTACTTGGGAGGCTGAGGCAGGAGAATCGCTTGAGCCTAGGAGTTTGACATTGCAGTGAGTTGTGATGTTGCCACTGCAATCTAGGCGGGGCAACAGAGTAAAACTCTTGTCTCAAAAAAGAAAAAAATGGATTTAGCAACATAGGAAAGGCATTGATGATTTTGACAAGGGGTTTTAACATGTCAAAATTGAAGGGGACAATAGTCTGAGGTAGGTTCAATAAAGACTAGAAAAGGGGAATTGGAGAAAGTGTTTATAGACCACTTTTTTCAGGAGTCTGTTGTGGTTGGGAGCAGAAAAGTAGGGTAGTACAGTAGTTAGAGGAAGTGTGGGTCTTACTGTGAAAACTCAGCATGTTTCAGTGGGAGAGATTTAGTAGAAGGGGACTAACATGCAGAAGAGGGGAACAGTCCACTAGGCATGTTCCCTAGGCTAAGAGAGGCATGGAGATCTAGAGGGCCACAGGAGGAGATGCTTTTAGGTAAGAGCATGGGGAGTTTATCCATAGGTACAGGAGGGAAGTAGAAATATTGGAAAATTATACCCTTAAATGAACTAGATTACAGTGAATTACTTTGTGCAAAACTTCGCAGCACTCATTTCACTGGCTTGCTTGTATGAATGATAGCTGTCTGGTTACTGTTAGAGGATGGAGAGTAGAAAATGATTTGGATGTCGAGAGAAAGTCCGCTGTGATGTAATGGAAAGAACACGGGGCTGAGAAATCCAGAGATTTTCTGATTGGGAGGATAGGTTAATGGGAAGCATATTTTGATAATAGGTGAGGGAAAAAGTTGACAGAAAGTTTTCTTGGAATAATAGAATGCTGTGATGTTTTCTGTTGTCTTTAAGCAGAATGATAGCAAAAGGTAACCGAGTTCTCTAAAGCTGCAGTCCCCCAGCCTGGACTGCGGACAGGTATGAGTCTGTGGCCTATTAGGGACCCTGTCGCAGAGCTCCATCATCTCTCCCAGCCCTGTCCGTGGAAAAATTGTCTTCCATGAAATTGGTCCCTGGTGTCAAAAAGGTTGGGGACCGCTGCTCTAAAGTGTTCTGACTTGGAGGGCAAGGTCACATAACCACACCTACTCTCAGAAATCTTCACAAGAATTCAGTGCCCTTATCCACAAATTACATTACAAATTCTGAGTAATTTGCAGTAAAAAAAAAAAAAAAAAAAACAGGAATAATTTTTGTTTAACTCAGCCTTCCCAAACTTACTGCACTGTGAACTTCTTTTTTATACTCCTTACTGCCCTCCAAAGGACTCGGGTTTTTTTTGTTTGTTTGTTTGTTTGTTTGTTTGTTTGTTTTCAGATTAGTGCCCTGTGATAGCTGCATGGTAACTTTTGAGAGTGGTTAGCATCCTGGTTCCCCCATAAGCTACTGAGGTTAGAAGGTTTGAGTCTGTTCTTAACACTTGTTCAGCTGCTTCTCTTAACTGTTGTGCTGGCCTTGAGAAGCAGTGTCTCTCAAGTTTTTTCTCCTTGAACAAATATTAAGTAAAAAAAATTTGTTAATGCCCTTACCTCTTTGTCTTTCCAAAAGATTGTCATGTGCCCCTTCACTTTATGGTCACCAAAGAATAAAAAATGTGAGGGATAACATTGGCATACTTTAGTGAGTTACACTATCCAATCACCAGCTTATCAATTGGCAGTTGTGTGTGTGGTTTGGTGTTTTTTTTTTTTTTTTTTTTTTTTTTTTTTGAGTAATAGCATTCCAGAGATTTTCATCTAGAAGCCTCAGAGCCTTGTCACTTTACAACTTCTGGTTAAACGTAATTATCTGATTAATTTAGTAAAATTCCCTAACACATGAATTAGCCCTTTTCTGGAGAATTCATCTTTGTTGTGTAGGCTGGTTGGAGGAGAAGTTGAGAACTGTTAAATAACTGCAGGCCTTCACATTCCACAGATTTTCTAATGTCCTGTTACAATAGCAGAGTATTTGAAGAATGTTAGTCATGACTTAGAAACATCTTGAGAGAATTGGGTTGTCTTAGTCCTTTTTCTGTTGCTTATAACAGAATACCTATAAGAAAAACTCATTTCTTACAGTTACAGAGGCTGTGAAGTTCAAGGTTGAGGGGCTACATCTGCTTAGGTCCTGCTTGCTGATGTGGACATTCTTCAGAGTCCTGAGGTGGTGCCAGGCATCACATGGCAAGGAGGGCTGAGCTGCTAGCTCAGGTCTCTCTTCCTCTTCTTATAAAGCCACCAGTCCTACCCCCATGATAACCTCATTAATCTATTCATGAGAGCAGAACCCTCAAAAACCCCACCTCCCAATACTGCCACATGGTGATTTTCAGCATGAATTTTAAAGGTGACAAACATCAAACCGTAGCAGGATTATAATGGTTTTAATAAAATTAGAATTCTAACCTAATTTGTATTTAGTTTAAAACTTTGGTTAAAATCATGCCTTTCACTTTTTACTGTTGACTTTTTTCTTAAATATATGTTTTTCCTTATAGGAAACGTGTCCCTGATCACCACCCCTGTTAAGCATTCCCATATGCTGTTGATCTTTGGACCAGTTCATAACAAAGTTGTGTTTGAAAGACTTTAACCTCTTGTCGACGACTGTGGAATCTATGTTTATCTATGCCCAGTGTATCCTTAAGTTTGGACATTTTAGCTGACCTTCTGTTTTAACATGGGTCTAATTTATTTGCTGTGTCATTTTCCATACAGTTCAGTTGATTAAAAAGTTCATTTCTCATACTGTGCATTAAAATAAAAATTTGAACAATTACTTAGTTCTTATGTCTTACTGATTTATATGTACCCTGTTTGAACTCTACCTAATGGAAATTAACGATTGTATTTTCAGTATAGAATTGTTGCACTTAAGTGATTGACCGTATACATTTATGGAATAATTATCTTGATTAATACAAGCCCAAGTCAAATGTGATAAGCACACATACATTCATCTTTTTGGTTTTGTTGCAGTGCTATAAATATACTCAATCATGTATAACTTTTACTACCCATTTAATTTTGTGTAGTGAAAGTACCATAAACTGTAGTACTTGTTTAGTTTTGTTTCTGAGTGCTTTTACATTGGAAGAAATTATGGTTTCTGTCAAGTTTGCAAAGGTGTAGTATTTTAAATATTGGTTATTGCATGATGCTCTAAGCACCTCTCCAAGTGTTTTGTGGGGTAACACTCTCCTAAAGACGATGGGTATAGTTAAGACTTAAGCACCGTTTCCTCCTCCCCCAGACTTTTGGTTAAATGGATGAGAGAGAATGAGGATGGGCATAAGGATGTGAAAACCTACAGTGAAAACATTTTTGAAAAGCAAATTTAGTGAACACTCAACCGTATTGTTTGAGAAATGTTGATTTGTTGTGTATTGATTGTTTGAGAAGAAAACAGGCTGGAATATGGGCCAAAATGTTTATAATTTGACATTTAATTCAGACTAGTTAGCTCATTAAATGAGAGCTCTCTATCATCAATTGGCTTCACTCTGTTTTATGGCTATAGTTTGCTACAGTAGAAAAGGTGGGCCCATTAATCTTGGGAGGGAGAAGACAGGGTCAAAAGAAAGTCAGCAATCCATAAGCTTTACTATAGATAAAGGTTAGAAGGCAAGTTCTGTTGACAAAAGTTTCTAGCATCAGCTGAGTATAGCTGGATTTCAATCATTAGGAATGAGAAAATAGACTATAAATCCTAGCTGTCTAATAGACATCTGAACTTGTTACTAAAGGAGTTAAACATGTGACCTATAGGTATAACCTATTACGTTAAACGATTGAAGGGGCCTTTTGGCAGTCTGATCACTGTGTTGTAGATGCCCTATAGATGGGAGGTGACAGTAGGAAGGGATTATGCAGTATCATGGAACTTTCTCTTCCTCTGATTTAGCAAGAAGTATTTCTGATAGGAAGACATACATGAAAATAGTCTTATTGTATAATGTCATTTTAGAAGCAAACTTTGCTGGGTTAAGATGCCTTTATGGGAAAAGTACTTTTTAAAAGCTCAGTATAGTATGTCTTATTTAAGATGATACTTTTTGTGTCCTTGTTTGCTGAAAAAATTCAAGCACATGAAGGATTGTGTTATTAAATCATCCACTTAACAGCAATTTCTTTAAAGTTTATATATTCATGGGAAGTTTACAATTTATATACTTCCAAAAACAACACCCAAAATACTGAGGTTTATACACTGTCAAAAGACCCTATAAAAATAAAAACAAATCAGAACAAAGGCAGAGGTACTTGGGCTAAAGAGGCAGAGACTTTGTATATACACTACAAACAACCCTGCAATTCAAGTTTCAAAGTGCTTGTTTCAAGTGAACAGATTTCTCGCTTACTACCTTTAACCTAATAGGATTCTGGAAATACGGTTTCCCTCCAAGGACGGGATTCAGTTGAGCTCAGTTCTGGTTCATTAGTGTGAACAAACAAGGGCTCTTCCGCAGGGAAGCAGCCAAGAATCATAACAAGGCTTGACTTACACGAGACCGCATTGCTGAAGAGAGGTTCTGCTTTCCAGATGACTTCTAGTATTGTCAGTGACAGTAAACTGTTGGGAGCAGACCTTGGGTCAAACCTTTTAGGGGAAACGAACTAAATCAACATGAACCACTGTCAAGTTTAAAGTGGTAGCCAGACTCCACCAAGAGGCATTCTCCATCAGGGGGCTTTTCAGCAGGCGCTAAGCTGCTGGGGGCCATGTTTCATCTGGAGCCTTTGCAACAAAAAGCTTTTTTCTGTGAATCTAACTGATGGACTAGGTAGAAATGTCCTTTTCAGTGGCCTGAATCAGTAACAATACGTTGATACTCTTTATGCTCATTCATAGTAAAGAATATATATCCTGCAAAGGGGCAGGCCACCTGAATAATTAGCTCTATAACAAATACCTTATTTGAAGAGCTCATGAGCCTCATGACCAGCCACTCTGAGCCAAAGCGTCCTGGCCTTTGTTCTTTACTATTTCAAAAACTGCTTGGAGAAGCCATTTTCTTTCAAAGAAGTTATGATCACTCTGGGTTGCTACGCCACCAATAGCATGACAACTTCCTCCTGGAGAGATGCTGTTGGCCAGAAATGTTTTCTCCTCCGTGTGATGTGGCTATGGCATTTTACCTAGCTCTCCATCAGCTCCTACTGGCAGAGCCACCCCAGAGGACCCAGAGCAATCCTTTCCACTCTAATGGAGTGGTCTCTGGAACATACTTGTCATTGGCTTATGAGTGAAGCTCCTTAGGAGCTGCTAGGAGGGGCTGGGGGGATGGGGCAGGAGCCTGTGCCTCCTGGCTTTCCTCTCGGACCAGCGCATAACGCCGGGCTTTTCTGGGGTCAGGCTCTGGTGTCTCCTCTGCCCATCTTCCCACACGGCGCACACCTTTGGCCACCTTGGGTGCGTTCCTGCAAGGATTGTGGTCATAGATGACCAGCTTCAGGCTTGACAGGTGGGCCAGGCTGGGGAAGTACCGGATGCTGTTCCGGTCCACATCGATTACCTCCAGGAAGGGCATGTGAAGCAGCACTGGGGGGAAGTTGGTCAGCAGGTTGCCTGAGAGCCAGATGGTCCTCAGCTCCTGGAGGCGCCGGAGCTGGCCGGGCAGCAGACGCAGGGCATTGGAGCCGGCATGCAGAGTCTTAAGGAGACTCAGCTCACAGACCACGGCCGGCAGCTGGGTGAGGTAGTTGGCCTCGATCCACAGAGTTCGGAGGTTCTGGAGCAGGCTGAGCTCACTGGGGAGGTCGCAGAGTTTGTTGTTGCCCAGATAGAGGATGCAGAGCTGTTTCAAGGTGCACACCACCTGGGGCAGAGCCTTGAAGTTGTTGAAGTCCAAGGCCAGGATCTGCAGGTTCTGCAGCTGCCCCAGCTCCGGAGGCAGGCTGTTGAGGTGATTGTCACTCAGGTAGAGCTTGACCAGCTCCGTGAAGGAGCACACGTGCACGGGGCAGCGGCGCAGCTGGCTCCCGCTGAGGTCCACCATCCTGTCCAGCGGCATCTCTCGGAGGTCTCCGACCACGTAGTTCTGGCAGCGCTCAGCAGGGATGAAGGCCACGAGGGTCCTGACGGTGTTCCCCATGCGGAGGCCGGGGCATGGCGAGCCCCAGTGACCGACTCGTGGGGCTGACTCTGCAGACTGCTCTGGGTCCTATCCTTCCCTCCCGTTATAACCTGGGGATTGCGTGACAAAAGCCAGTCTCTTTGACAGAGAAAAGTGCTCCTGATAGCAACTTGAGTGTCAGGCGACAGGTCCAACAGACAGGCCGGGGCCAGCAGGCCATGTCTGACTCACATGCTTGCCTTTAATCACCTAAACCCCAATCCACTTTATCTACTTTTTTTTTTTTCATTTCAAGCTGAAAATAGATTTGCTGGTTTTATTTTTAATGATAAAATATTGACACACTACATAAAGGTGTAGAGGAAGAAAGTGAAAAACACCTGGAGTTCAACTCCCCAGGGATAAATACTGTAAACATTTGAATGTGTCCTCTAGCCTTTTTGTTACAGATATCAATTTGTTTTAAAAAATTGCACTTTAGGAGTCTTATGTTTTTATCATAAGATGTCATGGACATTGTTATGTTTGCAGGTATCTACACAGTTAAACACCTGCGTAGTATTCCATTATATGGATGTACACAGTCATTTAAACCGTTCTCTATGGTTGGGCATCAAGGTCTTACAATGTGTGACTGTTATAAACATCCTTGTTCACACTGACATGAGCATGATCCACTGATTTCTTTAGGAAACATACTTAAAGTTATGCATCCTTTAGAAGGTTTTTGCATTTTGTTGAGTTCCTCCCTATCCAACAAAAGCTGAACCAGTGTGTATACCCACCAGCAGTGGTTACAGGTGTCCACTTTCTTGTTTCTTCATTCTTATTAGGCAATATCTTTCCACACTTTAAAAACTTACCTTTGACAAAAGGCAGGTAGGAAAGCAGAAGAAAGAGAAGAAAACTAGCTTTCTAGAGCTTAAATAAATCCCGATGTATTCCTACGGTGCAACTTGTTGGGTGTATTTGACGTCCCACCAAAGGTTTGTGCTCCCCTTCTAAAGCGTAGGGTTGTAGGGAAGCAGCTGTCCGGCCAGGACATCTCCTAGTACTTGTGTAGGGTGGGGGCTCAAGTTCTGGCCAGTGGAATGTGGGCAGAAGTGTTAGATGTCACTTCTAGATGTGGCTGTCTGTAAAACAAACTTCTCACCCTTCTCCACACTCTTTCCCCATCTGCTGGCTGGATAGTGTCACCCAGGGTAACTTTAGAAGCCACCAAGTATGTGGGAGTCACATGTTGAAGGTGGCAGGGCCTTGGTCACCGTGGATTCCTGAATCAGTACTAGGAGCAGAACCTTTTCCTCCCCCGCTTTCCCCACTCGATCACCAGTTGGATTAAGGTAAATGAGAAATAAATTTCAATGATGTAAAGTCATTGAGATCTGAGAGCTTATTGTTATATTACCTTATAAATAGAGCAGTTGTTAGAAATAAGGAGGTCCATCTGCACACATTGATACAGGAAGCTACTCAGGGCAAATACAGTGGGAAGGGGAAAAACAAGCAAATTTCAGAACAGTTTTTTATGATTCCCATCTGTGAAAAAATATGCATATAGCCTTGTGTGTGCATAAAAATGTAAGAAATAATGGTGATTATCCCTGGGGAATCTGCCTGAAGGTTTGGGGGTGATAGGGATGCTGACTTTTCCATTTACCTCCTTTTGTACTATTTAATTTTGCTTTTAAAAAAACTATAAACATATATGATTTTAAATTTAAATACTCTATTCCATAAAAAACCCAATCCATCAGCCGCCTGCCTGCTGTCTGGACAGAGCGTCTAGATGTGTGGGGAGGCCTGGCACCCCCTGCACTGCCCCCCACGCCTTTGCTGCTCCGCTGCTCGAAGCAGACCGCAGCGTGGGGGATGGAGGAGCATTCCACCGAGTGGCGACTCCGCAGAGCTGTTTGGTGATGCAGCATCACCACCCACCTCCCACTCACAAGGTCACGACCGAAGTCAGTGTTCCTGGACTTTTGACACATTGAATGTCAAGGGCCATTATCTCGAGCCCTCCCCTTGCTTTGCTTATTTGTACTATAGTAACTGGCCTCCCAACTGTGCTTTGCTTCTATATTTTGCATGGTCTGTGGGGACCACAAATGGTTGTGAAGCAGCTGCCCCGATGCTATCCCTAGAAATGATAATAATAATAATGTTACTACCAGTTATTACTTACTAAATACTAAGTACTGTGCCAGATGCTTTACATACGTTAGCTATTCTTACAACACCTGCCAAATAAATGTTTTACCCCGCTTCTCAGACGAGAAAACCGTGGCTCAGAGAGGTTTAATATCATTGAACACCTACTATGCTCTCGGTGCAGGGAATCTGCTGACGCACAAGACAGAGAGGACCCTGATCTCACAGAGTGTACAAGTCTATCAGGGTGCAGGAGGGTTCCTGTTAAGCCACACCAGGTGGCAAACTTTGTCCCCACACACAGCACTTCATTCAGCATTTTAATTAGCTTTGAGGTGCAGCTGGCTTTTCCTTTGTTTGAACTCATGGTGACCATGGTGCCAGATGCAGAGAAGAGCTCCCACGGGCAGAGTCCTGGGCCTTCCAGAAGAGCAGTCCAAAAACAGCCCTGTCCCACCCAGCCTGTGTCTGACCATTTGCACCTGTTGGTTTTGAATTTGAACTCTTCCACTGAGGTGTTTGTCCAAACTTTGTTTCAGAGATACCTGATATTGGGTCTTCAAATGCTTCAAGGTACAGTTCTAGTGTTGTGGTTCTTAACTTCAATGCAACAGAAACCATCTTTGGATGACTTGGATGAAAAGGAATTTATTATAAGATATTAGGAAGCTCATAGATTCCCTGGGTGTGCTGGGAACCAGTCTTGGATGCTATAGCCAGGACTACAGTCCTAAATCACAGCGCAGAACTGGTGCTGTGAGGGTGTCATTGTCATCATCCCTGGGCCCAGCCCCTGCTGCTTGCACCTCTGACCCCAATGGTGTCGGCTGCTGCCCCTGAACCTGAGTGTAGCGACTGCCCGCAGCTACCCTGCTCTGTGGAATGGATTTAGCGAAGGTCCTGCTCTTTGTATCTCTAGCAGTTGAATCAGGGGCCACAGGGGAGGATCCACTGGTCACATGCCCCATGTTAGCAAAAGGGGCGGGGTTGAGCTTTCAGACTGTATAATGGGGAGTGGTCTTTTTCCACCACCAAGATTCAAAAGATGAGAAATTCCCCAAACGTAGGAAGGTGAGTTGTATACTGACAGAAAGAATCACAAATACCCACCACCGCTAGCCTGTGGTCCTCCTCCCCCCCTCCCAGGGCTGGCTGACTCTGCACAGTTAATTTTTCTTCACGTAGCTATGAGACCATTGTGAGCAGTTTATTAAAGCAGACTTAATTAATATGGAATACATGATGATTCCCCAGAGCTGGGACATGACCAGTTTTCTAAACAATTGGGTAGTGTTAAAAGATTTTGAATGGAAGCTTTATAATCTTAAGGCCTCCAACAGAATCCCGTAACATTCAATGTGACAGCTGTATCAGCAGTTGACAGTACTACTTTGGCAGGAAAATGATGTGTCAATTAAACATTAATGGATAAGAATTATTTCTGTCGGTTACTAATAAACATTTATTGAAAGTCATCCATCAAAACAGTAACGTTTGGTTAGCCTGATTCTGTTATGTACTTAAAAGTAAAAAATGGAAAGATTTCTTTTTCCTATATTGTGTAATTTATTTATTTATTTATTTATTTTTTGAGACAGAGTCTCGTTCTGTTGCCGGGGCTAGAGTGCCATGGCGTCAGCCTAGCTCACAGCAACCTCAAACTCCTGGGCTCAAGCGATCCTCCTACCTCAGCCTCCCGAGTAGCTGGGACTACAGGCATGCGCCACCATGCCCGGCTAATTTTTTCTATATATTTTTAGTTGTCCAGCTAATTTCTTTCTATTTTTAGTAGAGATGGGGGTCTCGCTCTTGCTCAGACTGGTCTCGAACTCCTGACTTCGAGCAATCCTCCCACCTTGGCTTCCCAGAGTGCTAGGATTACAGGTGTGAGCCACTGCGCCCGGCCTATATTTTGTAATTCAGACTTGATTAATTCTGACTCTTTGACTATGTAGTATTTTGGTTAATAAGGTGACAGCAGAATTTAGTGTTAAGAGCAAAGACTTTGTCATTAAAGAGACTCATGGTTTGAATCTGAACTGTGCCATATATTTATTTTAGGACTTTGGACAAAGTTTCTGTGCCTTGGGTTCCTTCTCTGTAAAATGGAGTTCATCCCAGTTATCCATTTTATTGGGCTATTGTGAGGATTAAATGGAATAATATACTTAAAGTAATTAGCACAGGCTTTGCCAGTGGTGCTAACCATGGGCTGGTGTCGTTGCTGCGCTGAAGGGCCGTTTACTTACGGTGCTGCGCTGGGCTCTGTCTACAACCAGGGTGGACACTGAGCAAGTGCCGGGCCTGGGCGACCCTCGTGAGCTGGAGTGTAGCGAGGGTGTCCTAAGGCTTGACCGAGGTGGGAGATGAAGAGAACAAGCACATAGTTGGCGCCTGGTCAGTGCTGGGGAATTAACGACATGGATGAATCGAGTATTTGATGAGAGGCATGTGTACGCTTATGCAATCCTTGTAACGCTGAGGTAACTTGGGCTCCTGTTTTGACTTGATGTTGCAATAAAAAAAAGTCACACAGCATCCAAAAATAAATAAAAAGGAATTTAAATCTTTATCACTGTCGCATGGGAAAATGACAAAGGAAGGTGACTTTCATGATGCCCAGCAATTCTTCCTAAGACTGCCCCGACTGTGTCTTTCTCTCCCTCCAGCTCCCACCCAGAGCAGGTGCCCCTAAGGCCATGTCCTTGAGTACAGCCTCTGGACCACCCAGGGGCTTACAGAGAATAACATGTGTGCACCAGGGGTGACAGGTGCCAGGAGGCGGTGCAGCATTCGTCCCAACGCCCTCACAGGTGGTGGCGCCTCACTCTCTCCTGGCCTCCTCTTCTGATCACTCTTTCCACCCCCCCAGACAGCTCTCTGCTCTTCTGGAATTAAACGCATGAAACCCGTGCAGGCCTTTCTCCCGACTGCATCGGCTCAGACTGCACCGTACAGACCTACAGCAGGTGGGAAGTCTCTTGCGGGCAGTTACCAGAGTCCAGGCAAATCTTGAACGTCCTGTTGCACATGTGGTTCTTGTCGCTTAGCTGGTGGTTTCCTCTTTCAGAAGCCTCTTTCTCCCTTCCCTCTCCTTTCCCTGGATCACGCCACCAAGATTTCCCAGGAAGCCACTTTGCAGCACAAAAAAAGGATCACACCTTCCTTCTTTCCTTGGGAGCAGCATTTTCCTGACCTAGAGTGGGCCAGCCCCAAGGTCCCCTCGCCCCCCAAGGCTCAGTCTGTGGGAGTCAAAACAATTGAACCCTTTCCAGTGGATTTTACCTGGGGGGAGGTGTATCCTGCCCTCACATTTAATGCTTTTGCATCCGGCTTAGAGCGAGTAAAATATCTCTGGAAAATCCTCATGGGTTATGGATGAATCATTTCACGATTGGTTTATTGACTCACCCTGTGTTGTTGACAGTTGACTGGCCAAGGGACAGGTTGCTGGTTCCATGGCATTTCACAGACCCACGTGACCTACTTCACAAAGTCACTGGAAGGACGGCAACCTCTCTGCCCACAGATGTCTGTGAATATATCGAGCATGTCAGAAGACCCCCGTGGGACAATCACCCTGGATTACCACCTATGGCCGGCCGGTTTCCAGGCTCCACAGCGCTCTGCACCGGACCCGTAGAAGGTGTGCAGGGCCTGATTCAGCCAAGAACTGTGTGTAAGAAGGCAGCGGTTTAAGAGCAAGAGAAGAGCAGCCTGCTCTTGGCAATGACTGGTTCCTGGGAGGTTTCCAAAGGGCTCACAAGCCCCATTGCCCGTGGCATGCAGGGTTGGGATCTCGAGGCTTCAGGGACAGAGCGTGACCTCTTCCAAATGGAAGCACCCCCTGCTCTCCATCTCCAGTGGCCTCTCTGTTGTGTCCTCCCCAGCCTCCCCCTACCCATTTCCCAATGTGTTGGCCACAGTGTCACCTGGAGGGGCCATGTGGGTGGCTGAGTACAACTCCAGGGTCTGTCGGGGGTCTCTGGGGCAGTGTTGGGTCTGGGGGAGCTTCCTAAAGTGCAAAGCTGTGTCATGCGCCACCTCCAGCCTGTGCAGGGGCGTCCGATTCCCGATGGAAGGAAGCCCAGGTTCCTAACGTGGCTCATAAGACCCTCCGGGACCGGCCTTTGCCCCTCTGTCCAGCCCGTCAGCCGCTCGAGTCCTCATTTCCTGGTTTAAAGTAAAATTAAAATGGCGACCGAGCCTGAAAGATTTCTGAGCAAACAAAACCAGCTAGGCCTTAAAAATAGCCCCAATCTAGCTTAAACTGCAAACGTAAGTGAAACCTGACTTGGATCATAATTGCAAATATAAGCAAAACTTGGGTCATTTCTGGTAAATGTTGTTAGACAGAAATAAGACTTAATCCCAGCCAATCGTAGGCAGCCAACTAACATATAATTATGTGACTAGAGACTTTCCAACAAGTTAGCCCCCAAAAGAGAATTATGTAACTGCAAACCAATCAGATTTCTCTATTTTTCACTCCTGCATTTTCCCAATAAATGCTTGCCTCTGAAGTTCCCTCATTGCATCACCAAACCTCTGTTGCTCTGGTATTCCCCAATTCGCGAATTGCTTTTTTACTCAAATGAAAAAAAATTGAGTTGTGGATCATTTTTCTTGTACACTGGCCTCCTGCCACTCTGAGCGTCTCTGGGTTCAGCAAATGTGCCAACTGCCCCTGCCCCCCATGCCCAGGGCTTCCCACATGCAGCCCCCTCTGCCTGGAAGGAGCTCCTCAAACCACCTCTCTTCGCTGGCTGACGCCGATTCTTACTCATCTGGAGGGTCCCAACTTGCAAGTCATTTCCTGACCTCTCAGGCAGAGTTAGTGATTTTATAATGTGCCATCAATACTCTATAAATGTTTGTTGATTGCCCCTCTTCCCCAGCTAGACTCTGCCAGTGCAGAGACCGGGGGAGTTGCCCACGTTGCATCTGTCAGCCTCTAGCTCGGTGCCTGGCACATGGTAGGTCCTCAGCAAGTATAAACAAATGAGCTGATGCTAATTGCTGGGGAAGTAGGCATTGATTTGCACACGGAGAATGATTTTTAATTGCTAAAGACAGCACTATATTTAGGAAGGAACACAGATTTAACTGATGTTCCCCAGGCAGCACTGCTTTTGACAGGACTTTGTGTAATGTGACACGGAGCAGACATGTAGTTGAACATAATCAAAATTATTGTTTCACTGGCAAAGGAGGAGCATAGGCAAATAATTTTTGATACAGAATAATAAAAAATAACAAGCTTACTCTTCTGGATGGTATTGAAATCACAAAGTTTTTTTTTTTCCTAAATAAAAAATAATTCTAATCCCATAGTCCTAAAATCTATACATTTGGGAGAAAATCCAGAGTTAGTCCCAGTAATAAAGACCTTTCCTTATTGTCTCCTGCACCGTTATGAATTTAAGATTTCCTGACCTATCTGTCACCCAGCATTGTGGCAAATACAGTTGTCATGGGAGATAAAGTGTCTTTTCCCTTTCTTTTTACTGAGTAATACAGATGAGTAAATCTCAGGGCCTTTGTGCTAAAGTCTTGCCTCTCAGCCCTGAAATGTTCCCTTGAAGCAGATCATGTGTGTGTATGTGTGTGTGGTGTGTGCATGTGTGTGTGCATGTGTGTACATGTGTGCATGATCCCATGAACACCTTTTCAGGCCAACTCCTTCATCGGTATCTCCCCAGGGTCTATTTAAGCAGGGCTGCCTCCTTTCCCAGCTTCTCTCCATGTTAGCTCTTATTAAAATTTGTGATTGTTTTATTTCTTAATTCTCTTGCTTTCCTGCTGGACCATAAACTTGCTGAGGCCAGGGATCATGCCATTTCTATTCACTGTTGTACTTTTTTTTTTTTTTGGAGACAGGATTTTGCACTGTCAACTAGGCTGGAGTGCAATGGAGTCATCATAGTTCACTGCAGCTTCAAGCTCCTAGGCTCAAGTGAACCTCCTGCTTCAGTCCCCCAAGTGGCTGGGACTGCAGTTACGTGCCACCATGCCCGCCTAATTTTTTTTTTTTTTTGTAGAAATGGGGTCTTACTGTGTTGTTCAGGCTGGTCTCAAACTCCTGGCCTCAAACAATCCTCCCACCTCAGCCTCCCAAAGTGCTAAGATTACAGGCATGAGCCACTGTGCCCCGCCACTGTTGTATTTTCAGCACTAATGACAGCACCTCAAACAAGGCGGGCATTCATCCATTCAATAAATAAGTGGTGAACCATGGACGAAATTTCCTTTCCTCCCAGAGCATTTGAATGAAGGCGTGAATGAAAGATGCATTGCTCTCAGTTTGCTAATGTAAACTCAAATTGCCGGTAGAATTTTTTTCCTGCCATTGATAATCACTGAGGTAATGGAGAAATGTTCTGAGAAAAACTCACAGAATTTATTCAGAAGAGCTCACAAGATGCATATAGGGTTGGAAGAACCCAGAAAGGGATTCACATTTGCTTGGTAACCTGTAAGATAAACTCCAGTTTGGGGCTTTCTGGAGCGCAGGGCAGGGGGGAAGCTACTGCTCTGAAATGGGCCGGGCCTGCTGCATTGGACAAGGCCAAAGCTGCATTCCAGAGCAGTCTTCCAGAATATTCTGTAAGTTAATTAGATTTTCTTTCAATGTTAAACTGCTGGAATCTGTTCAATGGCAACTGCTGTGCTAATTATTCTGAGAAAAGGGGCTTCAACAATGCACAGCGAAATGAAACAGGAACGCTGAAGGAATTCCATCAAGTCGCAGGGTGAGAAGCCAGGGGAAGGATGAGCCCACGTGGGAGAGGCGGCCTTTTTATAGCCTGTGTGTGAAGGAAAAGAACCAAAGTCAGGAAAACGGGCCTGGAGGGGATTCTGCCTCCCGACCCCCAGGAACCAGCAGTTAGTTCGGGGATATGCTCTCTCCAGCTGGGTTTCCTGGTGGTTTGGAGAAAGGTCTTGCCCATAATTACAGCCGGAGGCCATTTTTGTGACCATCTGCTCTCTGCTTTACGAAGGTCGGATTCGCTGTCAGCATTTCTTACTTCATTGGAGTGTTTTCCCGGCTCTGTCAGGTTTAATGCAGCCTTGAAAGTAGGTCTTCTGAATTTATCAGCCTCTGCCACTGGTTCTTAACTAGTGGTGATTTTGTCCCCCGAGAGGACAATTGGCAACGTCTGAAGACATTTCTGCTTGTCACAACTGAGAGGGTGCTCCTGGCATCTAGTGAGCAGGGCCCAGGACACTGCTACACATTCTACGACACGCAGCCCAGCTCCCTGCAACAAAGCATCATCCGGCCCCAGTGCCAGCAGTGCCAGGGCCGAGAAACCCTGGGCTATCACAGTGCCAGCCAGTCGTCTTCCAGGGAGGCGAAACACTGTCATCATAAAACAGACATAATTAATATTTTACCTTCTTGGCTGGAATACATTTTTTTCAGTCTTAAGGAAGATTTTCTTTCAGTTTAATAAAGTGGGGTGAGATAGTACAGAAATACCCCTTAAATAACTATACATTCAAGAACTTCTTTTGGAAATCTTGATATTTCTAGATCTTCCCAATAAGTAAAGGGGTGATAATAAGAAGGCGGCTTTGGATTTGGACCTGTGAAATTTGTATTGACTATAAGCTTTATAAAAGATTCACGAAGGGCCTGGCTCGGTGGCTCACACCTGTAATCCTAGCACTCTGGGAGGCCGAGGCAGGTGGATTGTTTGAGCTCAGGAGTTCGAGACTCAGCCTGAGCAAGAGTGAGACCCTGTCTTTACTAAAAATAGAAAGAAATTGTATGGCCAGCTAAAAATATATATAGAAAAATTAGCTGGGCATGGTGGCGCATGCCTGTAGTCCCAGCTACTTGGGAGGCTGAGGCAGGAGGATTGCTTGAGCCCAGGAGTTTGAGGTTGCTGTGAGCTAGGTTGATGCCATGGCACTCTAGCCCGGGCAACAGAGTGAGACTCTGTCTCAAAAAAAAAAAAAAAAAAAAAAAAGAAAGATTCACGAAGGCTCTTGTAAGTTTTGTTTTGGGAGGGTGGAGTTGGGGGTGGAGGGGTGATGGATCTTGCAATGCATTTTCCAGTGGAAATAATGCCATAAATGGTGGTATTCAGCATTAGTCGACAAAAGTTGGCTTCATCCGTAGAGCACCATACGTATGGTGACGACACAGTGATTGCAGCCACACTGACTGCTGTGTGTAAGATGGTTTCTATATGGAGACAGATTCTGAGCTGCAGCTGAAGCATCAGGGCCAGTAGCTAGAGGTGATTTCAGAGGACAGTGGTTGCTGCTAAACTCTGGGGCCACCCGGGGCTGTGCACATTGCTGCCTCAGTACAACCAGCGTTCTGTCAATAGCAAGAAAGGGGAGGTTAGGTAGGAAACCCACAGTGCCTGCCACAGGAACGTCTGGTGTGTGCAGGATGGCACTTAGGTGACTCTAGGATGGAATTTTACTTCTACCATTTCCTGTCTGTTCTTGGAGAAGTCTTTGAAAGTCTAACCTCTTTGAAAGTCTTTCTATGTCTGTCAAATGGAGATACTAACAACATCACAGTGAGGACTGAATAACAGTAATGTACCTGGAATACAGCAGAAGCTTAATACATGTCCATTTCCCCCTCCCCCTCCCAGCTTTCTCTCCGGCCAGCTCAGTACTTGTTTGGCTTCACCGCACGTCTTTAAGGAATGTCAATATTTGCCCAAGTCTGGGGTCAGCTCCAGCCACATCAATAAAACTGCTGCCAAAGTAGAACCTCCTGGAACTGGTAGAGCAATCTCACAACTCTGGGAACCAGTGAGCCATCGACGAGCCTGGAAGTGGGGAGAGGCTGGTGAACGAGAACAGCGAAGCTGACCCAGGTGGCTCCGGTGAGCGTCCCGACTGCGGTGGGTGTGGGGGACGTGAGGGAATCTTGGCACAGCGTGATCTCCTTGGTTGTCACCTCTCATCTCCCACACACTGCTGAGCTGACAATGGAATGGGACGATCTGAAGCCGGGGATGGGGCCAACACCGTGAGCTCACTCATCCCTCTCTCTGCAGGGTTTCTTTGATCCAGTTTATGTTCCGCAGCCATCATCTCTGGGAAGCAGGGACCCTGGAGTAGCTCACGGAAGGCCACCAGCTGGATGTTTTTGCTTGGAGACATCTGTGATGCTTCCCTCAGGAAGTGTATTTATGTACGTGCCAGGACGACGAAAGAGCGCTGGTGTGACTATGTGAGTAGGTTGTATGAGTCGAATGAGGATGCCTGGACTCCCCAGAGGTCCAGGACGAGCAGGGTTTTTCTTTTGTTAGTTTTTCCCATTTACCTTTGGAGGGAGAAGGGGCCTCGGTTCAGTGTCGTCCCGTCTCCAGCGTCTTTGAGACGGTGGGGCTCAGTTTGAACCTTTCCTGGATCCTGCCCCGCTGGAGTCACACTGACAGGGTGGGAGTGGTGCTGTGGGAAGGGTCCCGCACTTGGACTCTGGAGATAAGTGTTTGAATTTTTTAAATTGCTGTGTGACCTTGAACGAATTGTTTAACTTCATGATCTCCTTTCCCTCATCTAGAAACAAGACGGTGGGACCCGATCGTCCCGAGGGACACCATTGAGCTTGGCAGCATGGATTACCCATTAGGTGACTTTGGTGTCACCAAACACGCTGCATCACTCAGCTGCAAGTGTAGGTTAGGGGTGGCGCAAATGGGGTGGGGATTGTGCTTGAGAAAAACATTGTTTCATTTTAGTTAACTGCTGGGCCACAAAGTTAAAGTTGGCAAAGACCTTGACTCAGCCTTCCTTTTGTGTAACCCCCAAGATGCTTAGAGGGGCCAGCATGACAAATGGAAAGAGCAAGCCTGGGCTTTGGAGCCAGAAAAATTTGAGTTTGGATGTCATCTCTGCCATTGACTAGGGCAAATGAACGTCTCTGCAAAACTGGAATAAGAACACTCATTGTGCGGAGTTGTCCTGAGGTCCCTAAGATAATGTGTTCAAAGGATTTTGCACACAGAAATTGCTTGCAAATGGGCTTGTATCATTGTCCTTTTCTTACTAGTGTTACAGTCGGGTTTTGGGCTGGGCTTATCCCAGGGAGTCCCGATGGATCCTCACATGAGCCGGACCTGGGCCAGCTCTGTGCTGTTTCTCTCAATTCCTGGGTCCTATCCGGCCTCCTGGTTTGGTGTCAGGAAGGCCTAAAGCTGGCTGGGCCAACTTTCAATTCACTATCCACTCCCTCAACTCCTCCTCCCACCATAACGTATAAAATATAAATTACTCCTATGATCTCTTGTGCAGATATTTGTTTCCTTTCAGCAAAACAGCATTTATGTTTTTTTGCGGCTGAGGACAGAGTCTCACTCTGCTGCTGGGGCTAGAGTGCCATGGCGTCAGCCTAGCTCACAGCAAGCTCAGACTCCTGGGCTCAAGCGATTCTCCTGCCTCAGCCTCCCGAGTAGCTGGGACTACAGGCACGCGCCACCATGCCCGGCTAATTTTCTTCTATATATTTTTAGTTGTCCATCTAATTTCTATTTTTTAGTAGGGATGGGGTCTCACTCTTGCTCAGGCTGGTCTCGAACGACTGAGCTCAAACGATCCACCTGCCTCGGCCTCCCAGAGTGCTGGGATTACAGGCGTGAGCCACCGTGCCGAGCCAAAACAGCATTTTATTGACTTGAATGGTATTCTTTGAAATATTAGCAAGATGCTATTGTTTCAGCAGTACCTGACAATGTCTCATGTCCCCCTTTCTGGGGCATAAAGTGTTCAGTAAGTCTTTTGGTTAAATGCTCTGGAAGGTGGTCCACTAACCTGCAGAAAATGAGCCCCAAGTGAGGTGAACGAGCGGAAGTGGCTTGATCTTCACTGGCTACGCCGTAAGATGGAGCCGGCTTGCTCCTTTGTCAGAAGCACAATCCCGAAAAGAATGCCTTTCTCTAAAAATAGGGCAGCTGGCAGCTAGAGAGGCTTCCCAGCGGCTTTGGGACAGGCCAGCTGATAAGCTTTCGGCTCCGGGTGCCCCAGATTACTCGCAGCTGTTTCCAGACCAAAGGGCCGTGGGGATGCTGGCCTCGCGCCACACGTCAGGTGCTTGTCATCAGACACCACATGGGAGGCCAGTCAGCCTCCAAGCCTCGCCTGAACTCCAGAATGATTAGGAAGTGTTGGCAACCCGAACTGGAACCATATTCCCAGCAGTCTCCGTGTCTCACTTTACATGTGTGTTTTTTTTCTTTTCAACTTTCAACTAAAGCCTGTTTTTGTTGTTGTTTTGTTTTAAATTAACAAACCATTTTTTTAAAGAGCCGTTTTCGGTTCACAGCCAAATTGAGCAGAAAGTACAGAGAGTTTCTGTATACCTACCCCTTGTCACCACACACACAGCCGTCCTCACTAGTAACATCCCCCAGCAGAGTGGTGTATTTGTTACAGCTGATGAACCTACATTGACAGGTCATTGTCACCCGAAGCCCATAGTTTACGTTAGGGTTCGCTCTTGGTGTTGTAGATTCTGTGGCTTTTGGCAAAGGTATATCGACACGTACCCATCACTGTAGTATCATACAGAGTATTTTTGCTGCTCTAAAAATCCTCCGTGCCCTGGCTATTCAACCCTCCCTCCCCCCAATCCCTGGAAACCACTGATCTTTTTACTGTCTCCATAGTTTTGTCTTTTTCAGAATGTCATAGAGTTGGAATCGTACAGCATGTAGCCTTTTCAGATTGGCTGCTTTCACATAGTAATATGCATTTAAGTTTCCTTAATGTCTTTTCATGGCTCGATAGCTCATTTCTTTTTAGCACTGAATGAGATTCCGTTGTCTGGCTGTACCACAGTTAATTATCCATCACCTACTGAAGGACATCTTGGTCCCTTCTAAGTTCTGGCAATTATGAAAAAGCTGCTAGAAACATCTGTGCAGGTTTTTGTGTGGACGTAAGTTTTAAACTCATTTGGGTAAATAACAAGGAGTGTGATTGCTAGATTGTATGGTCTGAGAGTAGGTTTAGTTTTGTAAGAAATCTCCAAACTCTCTCCCAAAGTGACTGTACCATTTTGCATTCCTACCAGCAACGAACGAGAGTTCCTATTGTTCCACATCATTGAGAGCACTTGGTATTGTCTGTGTTTTGGATTTTTTGAAGAAGCCTGTTTTTGTTACTTCTTAGCTTTTTATGACTTGAGGCAAATTATTAAGCCTCTCTGCCTCCGTTTCCTACTTTGTGAAACACAGAAAATAGCAGTACGTCCATGATTGGGTTGACATGAGGGTTAAATAAAGGAATTCATGTAAGGCATGTAGAATGGAGCTGGTGTTTGGATGTACATTCAATAGACATTAGCTATGATGTTTGGATTAGGCTGGATTTCTGTTCTAAGAAGCATCTGAGATTCCTGAGCACAAAGCAATGTTCAGGTTGGGGATGGATTCCATGAAGTTATTTCTAATAATAAGGGTTGACCTCATACCATCACCTCCCTGAGGACTTTATACTGTATCTCATTTGAGCATCACTACTGGGCTACAAAGTAGACACTAGCATATTCTCCACTTTCAGATGAAGGAGTAGGGGGTGACCCTGGGAGCCGGGGGCTTCCAGAACCCCGTTTCAGCACCACGGCGTCACATTGCATCAGTCTGAGTGCTTATATAATTGGGAATTGCCCCTGTATGGTCCTTCCTGTGTCCTTGGGAAATGGCACAGGGCGGAGGGGAGCGAGGCAGGGGATGCAGGAGGGGACTGGGGCAGTCTCCCTGTTCCCCTGGCGCTCGCACAGTACTGACAGGAGGCAAGAATCTGGCCCTTCCAGACGAGTGATGTGTTGTTTACATGCCCAGCTACCCACCGTACAGAAGCTGCTCCGCACATTCCTTCTTGAGCTGTCTATATGGAGAAAGTTTCTGGAAAACAGCCACCGTTTATTGAGCCCTCACTACATGCTCAGTACTCAGCAAAATGCCCATTTAACACTCTGTGAAGGAAAATTAAAAATCTCAGGACCCCCCCCCAAAACTCATTATGCCAAAAGGGAGACTTGAGCCTGAGAACTGAGTCACACGAGCACTGCCATCCTGTTCCCAATGAGGCATAGGGGTTCTCTTTTATGAAATGAAGGGGCTTAGACAACAATTAAACAGGGGTTCTTTTTTGGTGGACGGGGTGTGGGAGGGAGAAAGGAAGCCTGGTTGGACAGTGGTCTTGTTATGCAGATAAGCCTCATGATAACAGGCCTCTGGGAAATATTTTCTTTTTTTTTTTTTTTTTTTTAAGACAGAGTCTCACTCTGTTGCCCAGGCTAGAGTGAGTGCCGTGGCGTCAGCCTAGCTCACAGCAACCTCAAACTCCTGAGCTCAAGGGATCCTCCTGTCTCAGCCTCCCGAGTAGCTGGGACTACAGGCATGTGCCACCATGCCCGGCTAATTTTTTCTATATATATTTTTAGCTGTCCATATAATTTCTTTCTATTTTTAGTAGAGGTGGGGTCTCGCTCTTGCTCAGGCTGGTCTCGAACTCCTGAGCTCAAACGATCCGCCCACCTCGGCCTCCCAGAGTGCTAGGATTACAGGCGTGAGCCACCGCGCCCGGCCTTTGGGAAATATTTTCATCCAGCACTTTAAGGGTGTCAGACTCTCAGCAAATCTCTCCCAGACCAGTGTTGTCTAATCTACAGAGATTTGTTCTTTCTGAACTCTCTTAAGAACTCATGGTATGACCTTAGGCCAGCCACTTTCCAGCTCTGAGCCTTTGGGTCCTCATCTATAGAGAAGAAAATAGATTAGACATACTTTAAGTTCCCAATGCTAACATTTTGTAATCGATTCAGTGCACAAGATGATATCGATCTGCCTATTTTTTTCACCTAACATCCATCTTTCTGTTTATTTACCAAATGTCCTCACTGTTGGTGCAGAGTAAACTCTACCATCTGGAGCCACTGCTTAGGATTGCTGTCTCAGTGGAAAATCATTTATTTCCTTCTCCAGCCCTCTTTATTTTCTTTATTTTCCCTTTCTTAATTCCTCACCTTTGCTACAATCTAGAATTGCAAGAAAATAAATATTAGAATAAAATTTCACCAAATATCTGGGTACCACGGCCCAGTCAAGTTGACCACAGAAAGTTAGTCATCACCTAGTAACTAATACATTGGCTTTGCTTTTCTTAAAGTGTTTTATATGCTTATTTCGGTGAGTGCTCACAACTCTCTAAGATAAGAAACACTGCGGCAGGGAGGGATGGGAATGGCTTGCCCAAGTCACAATAAGTGACTCTGTGGGGCAAAGCCCCAAATCTTGTCGTCGTGCATTCTGCACTCTTGCTCCCGCATCCTGTTGCTTCTCCACAGTTGGCAATGTCCTCAGGAATGCGACATTCACGGTGATCTGGCACCTGGATGTGAAAGGCCCCTGGATCAGAGGCACAATGATCATCACTGATTTGGAATCTTTGGTCCCATGACATGAAACACAAATGGCCCTGGCTCATACGGATGGTCTTGAGAAGCTGGGAGTTTTTCTGCACCGAGTTTTTCCCATTGCATTTTCTTTCATCGTTGTAAGCAATTTGGCTTTCTGATACGTTTTTTTTCTTTTTCTTTTTTTTTTTTCATTTTTCAGGAATGGCAAGCTCATGATGGTGAGTTGCTTCCGGGAAGTATTAACCATTCCTTATACTCAGGATCCATCTACCGGGTGAAGATCACTGAAAGAAGTTACTGACAAGTTACTGTGAACAAGTACGAACAAAGCCACAGGAATAAAAATGCTTCTGGGTTTTTCCTGGGCTCTTTTACTTTATTTGCTTATTGAATTTTCAGCACCACCTCTTTCAGATGTGTCTAGGAAATGCCTTGTATATCTCCTTATTGCTAAGATTGGTCTAAACTATCAGCTGATAATGAATGTATGGTCCTGGGTTGTTGGGAATCTTCATGATTCAGTTTGAATTAAACCCTGCATTTGGTTCATGGGAGCCAATAAAATTTTTTTTTTTTTTTGAGACAGAGTCTCGCTTTGTTGCCCGGGCTAGAGTGAGTGCCGTGGCATCAGCCTAGCTCACAGCAACCTCAAACTCCTGGGCTTAAGCAATCCTACTGCCTCAGCCTCCCGGGTAGCTGGGACTACAGGCATGCGCCACCATGCCTGGCTAATTTTTCTATATATATTTTAGTTGGCCAGATAATTTCTTTCTAGTTTTAGTAGAGACAGAGTCTCGCTCTTGCTCAGGCTGGTCTCGAACTCCTGAGCTCAAACGATCTGCCTGCCTAGGCCTTCCAGAGTGCTAGGATTACAGGCGTGAGCCACTGCGCTCGGCCTGGAGCCAATAAAATTGAAACATGTAATGACTGGGTCTTAGCTGGACAAAGGGAAAAGCATTCATGTGATAATATTTATGAATGACTAGTACATGGAAGGCATACTATCATGCTAGGGCCTGGGCCTTGGCCTCTGTCTTCACAGAGCTCATGGTCTCAGAGGAGAGACAAATATTTATTAAGGTCCTACTGTGTACTAGGCACTGAATATCTTATTGGTGCTGTCACAGAACGTCGGTTCACTAGGGCATGTGTACTGTGATAGGGGACGCAGAGGCTACGGAATCCCATGGCAGGTCTCCTGCCCTGGGGAACTGGGAAGAGCTTTCTAGAGGAAGGGACATCAAAGCCTCATCCTCAGGGATGGGTGGGAGTTAACGAGATGGAGGCCACTTCGGGTCTGGTGGTTTCACTCAAAAGAAAAACAAATGCTTCTGTTGGAAGAGGCACAGGGCCATCAGTGGAAGTGAAACTGCAGACTGGCTGGAAAAGGCAAGCACAAAGTGAGGTTGGGGAAAGGTTGGGAGAAGGACGAGGGGCGTGGGGAGAAGCGAGGGTGAGGTGATGGGGCCAGGTGATGGGGCCATATTAAGGAATCTGGGCTTCACTTTGAGGTTAGTCCTTGGAAAGATCTAAAAAGTTATGAATAAAACGATGAGGTCTGTGGCTTTGCAAGTTCGCTCTCTCTGCAATTCCGTGTGCCATGTCCTCTAATATACACCACACAATCGTGCTTCCACAGCTTATTCGAGGATGTAGAAGCAAGATAAGGGGGTGTGGGCACAGGCAGGGCTGTGTCTGTTGGTGCCCAGCTCTTGGCTCCCTCTCTGGGGCTGTGGGATCCCTGCGGCGCTCCAGGCACCTTCTCTGATGTCTCTGTCTCATCAGATAGTCCTGTGCTCGGGGCCTTCAGGGTAGATGCTGTCACCACCACCCGTTTTTATCACAGTTTAAGTCCCTCCTGCAACCCTGAATTTCTGGCAAACTTTTCTTTCTTTTTTTTTTTTTTTTGAGACAGAGTCTCACTCTGTTGCCCAGGCTAGAGTGAGTGCCGTGGCGTCAGCCTAGCTCACAGCAACCTCAAACTCCTGAGCTCAAGGGATCCTCCTGTCTCAGCCTCCCGAGTAGCTGGGACTACAGGCATGCGCCACCATGCCCGGCTAATTTTTTCTATATATATTTTTAGCTGTCCATATAATTTCTTTCTATTTTTAGTAGAGATGGGGTCTCGCTCTTGCTCAGGCTGGTCTCGAACTCCTGAGCTCAAACGATCCGCCCACCTCGGCCTCCCAGAGTGCTAGGATTACAGGCGTGAGCCACCGCGCCCGGCCCAAACTTTTCTTTTGATGTGTGTGTACATGTTTCCCATGAGTATAAAAATGAAAGGACAGACTGAATTTTGTCGTGACGGTTGCGAAGCCACTGTGGGTGCAGCTACTTCCCTCCCTGCTGGCCCCTCTTTGCAAATCCAGCCGCTCCTGCCTTGGTGCCAACACCCACTGGAGGGTGAGTCCGGAGCCTCAGTGAGGAGACTCACGTCAAAGCCGAAAAGCAAGGCCGGGCGCGGTGGCTCACGCCTGTAATCCTAGCACTCTGGGAGGCCGAGGCGGGTGGATCGCTCGAGGTCAGGAGTTCGAGACCAGCCTGAGCAAGAGCGAGACCCCGTCTCTACCAAAAATAGAAAGAAATTATATGGACAACTAAAATATATATATACAAAAAATTAGCCGGGCATGGTGGCGCATGCCTGTAGTCCTAGCTACTTGGGAGGCTGAGGCAGTAGGATCGCTTAAGCCCAGGAGTTTGAGGTTGCTGTGAGCTAAGCTGACGCCACGGCACTCAATCTAGCCCGGGCAACAGAGCGAGACTCTGTCTCAAAAAAAAAAAAAAAAAAAAAAAAAGCCGAAAAGCACATGTTCTTTTTCTCCCCATTCCAGTTGTTACTGGCAAAGTCTTACCTCATGGGGTGGTGACAGGAACGTGCTCTCTGGAGACTGACTGGTTTGAGTTCTGGTTCCATTGCCTGATGGCTGTGTGGCTTTGAGAAAGCTGTGAACCTTCCTGACCCTCAGACTCTCGATCTGTAAAACGGAAATCACAGTGACAGACATTGCACGGTTGCTGCGAGACTGGTAGGCGCACCGCGGATAGGTTTAAAGGAAAACAATAGGATCAAGGGCAAAGCTGTCTCTGGTAGTGACCCTGAGGAGGAACTAAGCTGGCATCTCTGTCTTTATTTGATGTTTTCTTCTTATAATAATGCTTTTACTATTTTGATTAAATTCCATTTTTATATTTTTCAATTTTTGTCCAGATGTTTTTGCCTTGGAGTTTTTAGAGTGTTGAACATTGATTGAAAACAGTACATCTAAGGTTAGTCCTTGGAATTCTCATTGTTGCTCTGAGATCTTGTCGTCCTGGTGCCGTGGTAACAGGCCCTGGAATATTACTGAAAGGTAGCACGGGAGAGAAGGTTGATGCCGTGCAGAGTTCCTGAGATGAAATTCCAGGGCATGTTGTTTATTAGTTAGGGTACCAGCTAAAGTGCTGCAGTGAAGAGACCCCAAAATACGGTGCTCACACAAGATAGATGAGTTCTCATGGAACAGTTCGTGAGTCACGAAACAGGTCCAGGCAGGCAGGTGGCTCTGTCATCCTCAACACCTGGCTTCCAAGATCGCCCCAGTCACCCCATGTCCTGGTCGGCAGGAATGGGGCAGGGAGCCTCCAGGGTGGGAAGCGTCCTCAAGGAGATGGGAAGCCGAGCATCGTAACAAGGAGGCAGATTATGCTGCTCTACTGTGCATTGGTGAAAAAAAAAAAATCCAAAAAACCATAGGGAGTATTGTGCTTGCTTCTGGGTGCATATTTGAGGGGAGCCATTTATGAAGGTGTCAGCAGAAAGAGATCAGGACAGTGGAAGGACTCAAGAGCAGATGTAAAGAACAATTCGGTTCTCGGTTTGGCAAGGTTTGGTCTCAAGAACAGGTGTGTGTGTACACTGTGTGTGTGTTGGGGGCAGGTACAGAAGCATCATACTCTTCAGATGCTTGAGGCTGGGCCTGAGTGTGCAGAAGGATGGACTTCTCAGGTGCGGACCCAGGGGCGGAACGCGAACCAGTAGGAACTGCTTGTCAGGAACCAGCTTTCAGCTCAATGTGGAGAAGGCCATCTAACGAGCGTAATGTCCCAGCGCGCAGTGGGTCACCTTGGAAAGGTGACTTGTCTTTCCCTAAAGGCATTCTGGCTAGATGAATCTCGTCAGGGACATCGAAGACAATCCTATCACACAAAGGGGCACTGAGCTAGGTGACACCAAGATTTCCTTCCCACCCCAAGGTTCTAAGAGCTGGCAGATCAGTGCGGTGGAGACCCGACATGAATGCATTTATTCTAACCAGTCTGTGGCCAGTGGGTATCGTCAGCCCCTGAGGTCTGTTCCTTGATGACCTGCAGATGAAGAGAGGCTCCATCCCATAATTTCCCACTGCATTGAAAAGAGGACCAGCTAGATCTGAGGGGCCCTAAGATGTGCTGAGGGCTAGAGCTCCCCGTCTCTGCTCAGTGTTAGACTTTGACTAACAGCCTTGCCTTCTCTGTCCCATCCTGGTCCCCCTCCTCAACCTAACGTCCCCAGGTGCCGAACACACCTGGGAGGGAGCCGCTGTTCCTGACCTCAGATGACACACTCATCTTTGTTCCATCATTTCCCCCTCCTGAGAAGACCCTCAGCTGCCAATTTCTTGGATTCTGCCTTTGGCAAGCAATCCATTTGGAAGGGACTTTAAATGTTAACAAAAGTTTTAAGAACTAACTCAAGAGTATGTGCTTGGGCTGTCAGTCCCAATCTGATAACACCCGTGGATTTGCAGGGGTCGGTGGTATTTTGGCCTGCTGTCCGGAGTTCAGGGAGCGGGCAGGCCGCCCACCGCACCGGGTTACTGAGCGGGCGGGAGATGACGTGGAACACTCTAGCCATTTGCCCGTTCCCTTTCCTCCCACGCCACCCCAGGCTTCCTCCTTTCCCTTCCCCATAGCGCTTAGACCCAGCGATGCAGGACCCCTGCCCCTAAGGAGGCCCGTTCCTCCTCCCAAGACCCTCTGCACTTTGGAGCACTTTTCTCTAAAGTTTCTCATGTTCCAGTCCCTCCCTGGAGCCTGGGGCTGGTGGGGCTGGCAGTGCCATCCGGACAAGGCGCCCCAAGGCTGTCCCACGGGCCCTGGCTCCAGGAGGGACCTGGCTGGCTGATGTGTGGATCAGTGATCACTGTTAGGACTGGTGCAGCGTGTGTGTGTGTGTGTGTGTGTGTGTGCGCGCGCGCGCGCGCGCGCGTGCGTGAGATTGGGCCATCAGAAAGGTGCTGACATGCTGATTTGGGATGGCAGAAATTATTTACATAGACAGGAGTCCTGCACACCCTGGGGCAGCCCTGTCCATCCATGTCCCAAGCCTCCTTCCCCAGAAGCAATGTCAAGTGCATCTGAGAACCTCCCGTCACCCTCAGGGATGAACGTCGCTTTCACCCTCGATGTCAGACAGATTTAACCGGAGGGTCTGCGCTGGGGCTTTGTGAAGCGCAGCATGTAACATGCTGCCACCTGGCGGCAGGCTGGGGCTGGGCTTCTTGGGAACCTCCCACTTTGCTCCCCCTCTGGCCTTTGTCTCTGCTGAGTGGAGTTTGCTACAAGCTGTTTTATCAAATCAGGCCAAGGCAGGAAATTTAAGAAGTTATGTACGTAGATCTTTGACTCCACAAAATAGTCATTTATATACTTTCAGGGAAGAAACGTTAAAAATTCTCAAATCTTTTGCTCCAAAGTCAAGCCTATTTCATTAAGTAATAATAAAAATGTTTAACAATTATTGAGCCATAACTTTGCCTCAGACCCTGTGTTGATTGCTTCATCTTCACAATTTCATTTAGTTTTTAAAACAACCTGGTGAGGAAGATTCCAGCATTGATGCCGTTTTGTAGTTGATGAAATGGAGGCTAAGGGATGTCAGGTACTTGTTTGAGATCTCACAGCTAGTAAATGTCTGAGCTGAATGGATTGCAGTGCCTCGGCTCTTAGTCATACTACTTAGTAATATGATGTTATGAAAAGCAATAGAACACGTTTATTAAGTGTTTACTATATGACAAGCCATGTACTATGAGTTTTGCATTAACTCATTCAATACCCACAATAATAGGTAATACTATTATCCCCATTTTATCTATGAGGAAACCAAGTCACGGAAAGATTAAGTCACTTGTCACAAAGAGTGGTAGATCCAGGATGTAAACTCATGAAATCTGAGCCCAAAGCTTGTCTTCTTACCCTTATGTTCAAAGACCTCTCTTCTTGAAAAAGGTTGACGAGGCTACGTTTGCAGTTTGGTCTTATGCATGGAATGCAAAGTAAAAACAAGAGCTCCCTGGGCCTTCTGTGCCTTCTGTGGACTACACAAGACTGTGGAGTTTGTCTTACATACCTTCACCACGGATCGTGGGAAGTACATGCTGTCACTGAAAAATGTACAGGAAAGGTGCATGGCTGGTACCAAGCCAGCAGGGTGTCGTGGATGCAGGGTGGCAGTGATGCCCATGCCACCCTGTCTGCTCCTTTAGATTCTAGGAGGCCCTGAGGGATAGGATGGTACATATCGCCGGCTTTCAAGTTCTAGATGTCACCATCAACTCTGGACAGCTCCGGATCTTTGGAGCCATGCTTATGTTTGAATTTTACTACCTGTTTATTAATAACTGGAGTAACAACAGAGTGGGATTTGCAAAAGCTGTGCATGGGGGTGGCGTCGACCCCCTTAGCCTTGGGTACTGAAGGCGAGGCAGCTGCAGAGAACTGCCCCGGGTGGGGAAAGGGGCTAGGGAAAGACCCCGTAGACCTTGATGGGCTAGTGAAGGAGAGGATCATTTCTAATCTGACCTCAGGCTTTCTGCTGTTTGCTCTCAAACTCCTCCAAGCTCCTCCCAAGGGCTCTCTCTTGCAGTATTCAGCGACTCTGGACTTGGCGTTGCCTAAGACAAAGCCAGGGCCCATCAGGGAGAGAACTGAACGACTCAGGAGTGTTCTTGCCTCTCATATTTGGTCTTTCCCCTGACACCTACTCTCTTATCAACTTCTGGTCCCTTATGACTTTTAGAAGTTTTATTTCCCCAGCAATGAGCAGGTTTGATCTTCTTCTTAGCCGTCTCTTTCTCACACCACTAGGGTGTGCCAACTCTGGCTTTGCTGTTTCTTCTTCCTCCTTGTACTGGCTTGCCTTTTTCCTTAGGAGAGGAAAGCTGGCTTTGAAACATTCTACTTTCTTTCATCTCCCTCTCTGTGGAGCTGTCCCCATCTCTCGGCGCTCTGGGCCAGTTGCTGTGGGGCTGACCTCAGAGTGACTGATGGGTCTTGAGGTTGATGATGGAAATAGCGAGGGCTCCCGGATGCCCCTGCCCATGGCAAGAGACACCCAGCTTGCTGGGTACCGTGAATAGCAGCTGGGGCTACACGAACCTGAATGGAGAGGCTCGGGTTTCTCCAGTGGGAATGACACAGCAATGACAGGCTGTTCCTGAGTTGTCTGGGATCTGACATCTCTGCAAGGCCTGCTGCCAGCAGGGCTTGGTTGAGCAGGGTTGGCTGGTGCCAGGAGTCCTCGTGTCTCAGATGACTTGCACTGTCACCGAGCCAGGGGGAATACTAAGACTGTACATTTTACTCAGAAAGGCAGGTCAGAAAGAGAAAAGCGTACAGGCTTGACATGTCTGAGTGGTAGCAAGGGGCTGCTGGGAGTTTACAGTAATAAGTAGAAAGATGATCTGAGAACTTTCAGCTTCTGCATTTTCTTATTCTTTCCCTCTTTGCACATTTATGGAACCCATAGTGGTTGAGGTCTCCGTGGAGCTAGTGACGCTTTAGTAAAAGAATTGCAAACTAAAGATACCTACTAGGGTCAGGTGGGCAACAAATGAGTAAAGCAGGCCTAGTGTAGGACAATAGGGAGTGGTGGGGACTGTGGTAAATTGGAGAATGCTGGCCAAAAAAGAGCTATCTGAAAATCAGATTCAGACTACCAGCCACCAACTCCTCCACCGTCACTCCTCCGCCTCTGCTGACCACAGTGACTAAATATATTTACTAGTTTGATCATGGACTCCACCTCTCTGGATTCCATCCTGTTTTCTTTTGAGTGTTGAAGGATCCTGAGCTATCCTTGTAACAACATTTCTGTCTCTTCTTTAGCAACAGCTCCTTATGTATCAGGCTTTACTCTTACAGTTTAGTCCGATAAAAGAGATGGCCTATTTTTAGTAGGCTTTGGGGCAAATGAATGTTAAGAGAATTTACACTCCCCAAGTGCTGAAGGGGGAAAAATCACCAGTCAACAGATAACAGGAGAGAATGTAGTTTGGAGAAAATTTATATTTGGTGGGGAGGAGCTAGAGTTTTATGAGGTTAAAACTCATCTTTGTTTTTTTCCATTCATACCACCCTATCTTTATCTCTCTTGGATGGTGTTTTGTTTCATACCAGAGTATCTGATTTTCAAGAAATATGTGGAACTTATAAACTGGTCATTTAGTAGGAGGAGCTGGGGGGAAGACTGGCTCACTCTATGGAGAAAAATAAAACTGGTCCCTATATAACATTGTAAAGGGAATAGGACAAAAAAATGTAGGAAAATATCATGAGATAAGGACAGGGAAGTAGTTCTTATCTAAAACTTCAAAAGCATAAAACAAAAAATTGATGAACTTGATTATATCAAATTAAGGATTTCTATTCAACAAATGACACCATGGACACATTTAACAGACACACAAAGGACTGGAAAAGACCATTGCAATGTCCAAAACCAACAAGGGTCTGTTATCATTCTAGAAAATAAAAGGAATTCCTGAAAATCAACAAGAAAAATATAGAAACCCTGTTAGATAAAAGGGCAAAGAATTTGAAAAGGTTGATTTTCAGAAGAGGAGTCTCAAAAGAATTAACAAACATTTGAAGAGATGCTTAATGTCATTAGTAATCATATAAATGCCAATTAAACAATAATTAGGTGTCACTTTACATTTGTTAGACTGGAAAAATTAGAAATCGAGGTGATGTCAAGCTTGGGGCAGGGCATTAGAGAGGCCAGGACATGTACATGCTTCTGGGTCAAGGTTGGTCGGCTTGTGGGCCTATACCCCCCAAAAAGCTCTTTTATGGGTCCGTAAAAGAACTCCTATAAAGGTGCTTACTGTGGAGGGAGGTGCCGGCAATTGGGGGAGTAGGTTAGCAAGACAGAAGTCATCTCAGAGTACGCAGTAGTCAGAAGTAATGGGTGAGATATCCACAAGGGAATTTGGGAGGATCTTAAAAACACAATACTGAATAAAAAACAAAGAAACAGATGAGACCTATAATATAAATCATTTGCGCACACAACCGTAATATGCATTTTATAAGAATGCATACACACAAAGGGCTTTGCATTAAACAAACTACGATAGTTGGGGGGGCGGGGAACAGGATTGGGGATGAAGGAAACGAACAAACACAGCAGCGAACACGAGTGAACTTTAGAGGGCATTTTGTTATTCCCTAGACCTGCAGAAGAGAGGGACAGAGCTGTGAGGTGGGGCGGCAGGGTGGGCGCGCTTCATTTGAATGCCTGACACTCAATAGTTGCTTAATGCTTCATGAATGCTATGAATAAAAGTCCAACTGGTGACATCATCCAGGACTTCATCAATCCCCGGATGTTGCTGTCCCATCTGAGGAATCCATGAGGCAGACAATCCATGAGTTTGCTTGGCCCGTGGGAAGGAGGTCAACTGATCCTACCCATTGTAACTATTTTCTACTAAAAAGTGTCTCGTTTATATAAAATACAGTGCCAAATTATCTGTCTACAAGAGACAGTTTGTTCAGTCCTAAGAAAGATGTACGCAAAAGCTGAAGCTGGATCAGTTGTCTATCCATAGTCTAGCAGTTTGTTGGCACCAGTTTTTAAATAATATTTGGTGGAATATATTATTGTCACAACCTACAATCTCACAAAATTACAATCATGCCAGCAATGGCATTTCACTGCTCTCCTGGTAGGAGCCATCCGAGGAATTCTCTAAGAGTGAAGCTCAGGATTCAAATCCAGTTTCTCTGAGTTTGAGGTATCAGGTCCTCCAGCATCAGGGGAAAAATGGTGATTATTTGATAGCTGGTACACGGTATAGGAATTAGGTCATTGCTGGGTTCATCTGTTCTCTTCTAGTTCTATTTCTTTCTCTAGCTCATCCCTTGTTGTTAATCTCCTCGATGGCTGTCTCATTTTTACCTTCCTGTTGGCCTAAATCAGGTTTCTCAAACTTGCTATTTTGGGCAGAATGGTTGCGGGTGCCTGTTCTGTGCATTGGAGGATGTTTAGCAGCATTCCTTGTCTCTACCCCCTAGATGCCACAAACATTCCCTACTATGACAACTAAAATTGTCTCCAGACATGACCAAATATCTCCTGGGTGCAAAATCACCTCTGGTTGAGAAACAGGCTGGGTGCAGTGGCTCAAGCCTACAATCACAGTACTCTGGGAAGCCAACGTGGGAGGATGGGAGGATCACTTGAGCCCAGGAGTTCAAGTCTAGCCTGGGCAACATAGCGAGATCCCATCTCTATTAAAAAAAAGAAAGAAAGAAAGAAACGCTTCCTGAATGAAAGAGATTAGAATCCTGGAAAATAAGAGGATTTTGACAAACAAATATTTAAAGGGGACAAAGAGAAGGCCTTTTTTTTTGAAACTTCATGGTGAATCCATGGAGCCCCAATCTTGGGTCATGCCTATCATCCAACAGTGCTGCCTGGGGTCCCGGCCTTTTCTGAAGACACCTCACAATGGCCCAGTGAAACGATCCAAAGAAGAGCCCATTTACAGATGAAAATATGAAATTCAGAAGGAGGGGAACTTGGTCAAGTTTATAAAGCTGTTCAGAAGGAGTTCACAAACTGGTTTGTCAGTACTTCTTCCATCACACCACATGGGACCACCTGAGCTCAGCAGATGCTCAGAGTGTAGATTTTATGACAATAAGGTCTCAGGAAAATGATATAGGATTGAATCAATTTCTCTGAAGAAGGAGGAAGCTACAGAAGAAAACACTGAAAAAGAAGGGGTGTATGTTTAAATGAGTCTTTACACGAATGATAAATTTTGCATTTCTCTCTTCCTTTTAAAATATGTTTTCCATAGCTTGGCTGAACCAGGTTGAAAGTGGATGCCTGGCATGGTGGAAGTGATGTGCCCAGAAGCAGATGGGATGACGAGAGGAGAGAGAACAACCTTCTTTGTTTTGCCAGGGGCCAGTCATCCCCAAATTCTTAGATGACAGAGAAAAAGTTAGTGAGCCTTTATCTTACCGAAGGGCAGACCCCAGTGTTGGGGCAGAGTATCTGCAGAACAGGGAGAAAATGCAGCAAATATGACTTGGCCTCACCACACTCGCTGGTTTGTGGATGACATTTCATGCAGAGACAAGAAAAAGCCGAGCCTGTTCTTAGAATGGGCAAGCCAAACAGGCTAAGCCACCAGGCCACGTGACCCTTTATCCAGGTGGTTGAAGATTCCAGAGCTTGGGAGAAAATGGGCTAGGCAGGCAATGAAATCAGGCACATGAGAAGAAATCATTTTGTTTTTGCAAACTTAGTCTGCGTTGAGTAAAAACTCATTTTAGAATGAATAGAGAATTTCTTCATCTCCTCTGGGCAATTGCTGGCTTGAATTTATAGCTGAATTCAACCACATGGGTTCACCGAGTATGTCATAATTTAGTTTTCAGTGCAAGGAGAAAATGAGAGGCCATCTCAAAATTTGAAGAAATGTTGAGAAAACTAAATAATTCTCTTGATAAAGATACGTAAGGGATGGATGGAAGCAGAGATAAATGAACACCCTCCTAGCCCTCCATAAAATGTATTATTCTATTTGTGTATAATTTATCACCTTGGATATCGGAATGAAAACTGATTATATTGAAAAGTATCTAAGTGGCAACTTATTTGAATTTGAGCAACACATAGAATCAAAGAGAAGAGAAGAGAAGGACTGAAGTTGAGACCCCAAGAAAAGAGCACGACAAGGCTAGTGACTGAGAGGTTAGGATTCTGCCTTTTACAAGTGTGATATTGGGGCTTGATCCCACAGTCTGTACCTAATGCTTGGGGAATATCGGTGCTTTCCCAGGTGCTACCACTACCAACTAACATAGAGAACCATCACTGCGTGGCATTTTCTCTAATGTTATTTCCTTTTAGTCCTTTGAGAAAAGCCAGTTAAAGTAAATGTCATTGCTGTCATGCAGCTCAGGAGGCCTGGGGAGATTGGAGTTCTTGTGAAAATGTGCTAATCATTAATATGACATATCAGCAGGAGTTGGGGAGGGAAAAGGGGATCCTGCCAGCTTTCTTCTGTCACGAAAAATGAAGAGGACCCCGGCTGGGGCTCAGAGTTGGAGCATCGCCCTCCTCCATGAATGCGTAAAAGATGCAGTTAGACTCAAGCAGGGAGGACCCAGAGAGCCTCCAAGGCTGGAGAGATTTGGCCTGAACCTGGGATTCGGGCACGGCTCCTTTGGGGCATCCTCCAGAATTCTGGGCAAACCGCTGTGGATTCAGGACTTATAGACAACACAGGGCAGTGTGAAGTGTGGGCTCGCTTTGAGTCGGGGAAACCTGGGTTTCAATCTGAACGTGGCCACTTCTTGGCTATGTGATTTTAGGTAAATTACTTTTCCAAAGCCTCTATTTCCCTTATCTTTTCTTTTCTTTTCTTTTCTTTTTTCTTTCTCTCTTTCTTTCTTTCTTTTTTTAAAGAGAGAGGGTCTCACTCTGTTGTCTGGGCTGGAGTGAAGTGGTGAGATCAGAGCTCACTGCAACCTCAACTCCTGGGCTCAAGTGATCCTCCTGTCTCAGCCTCCTGAGTAGTGGGGACTTACAGGCACAGGCCATCACCCCCAGCTAACTTTTTGATTTTTTTTTTTGTAGTGATAAGGTCTTGCTATGTTGCTCAGGCTGATCTCAAACTCCTGGCCTCAAGCGATCCTCCCGACTTGGCCTCTCCAAGTGCTGGGAGTGAGCCACCACGCCTGGCCTTCCTCATCTTTAAAATGGAAATAATAATATATCAATCTCATAGGATTCCTATGAGGATTTGTGGGATCATCTGTGAACTCTACACGCTGCTGCCTGGAATAAATGGTAGCTATTAGGGTTATTTTATTTCTTCAGCCATCTGTAGTCAAGCTTCATCATACGACGAAGGGTGAGAGCAGCACTCATATGGCATGGCCTTCCAGACAGAGCTGGGAGCCCACAAAAAGCAGCCACCCTGAGAGCTCCTTGCAGGGAGCCAGGCAACATCCGATCCCCATTATGCCAGTCCTGGACCCCATTATCCACCCAGCTCCAGTGTCCTACCTCATTCCAAACAACCTGATAGACCCAGTAACTGGTCCCACATTGTGACACAATTGGGGTATTTGCTTAAGAGTTTGAGTTAAACAGATTTGAGCCATCTTATTCTTTGGTGCCACAGCATTTGGTTATGCAAGTTTCATATCCTCTTGTCTTCCATTTTCTCCAGTGTCCAAGACCAAAGAGTGGAAGCAGAAAGAAATGGCAGTGGCCATGAGGGGCTGGTGAGGTGCCGTCACCTCCCACAGCTCTTCCATTGAAGTGAGGCCAGAAGTGAGTCAGGCTGGATTTGTGGACATCTTTGATTATTCTGCAGGAGGCTTGGACAATGCCTCATATTTTGAAAACCCAGGCAAGAAGTAAGCAACAGAGCTGGCAAGAGAGAATATTATAACCCTAAAGGTGGGACAGATTAGGGTCACTAGAGAAAAAGCACAACTAGAGAGAAGGGAGGAAAGAAAGGATGAGAGAATAAGGGGTAAAGAGAGAAAAATGAAAACCTGAAAGTAGAAAAGGAAATTGAAGAGAGACGAAGCTTTTTGGTGCTGATAAAGCTTAAGAATCAGGAAATGATAATAATAATAATAATAGTTAGAGAAAGTGGGAGTGAGATGGTTAGAAAGACTCAAGCAAAGAATCATTAAGTGGGAACAGGCCTCTGTGATCCATCTCCTGTCCTCATAGTTAAAGAGAAGAAAGAGAAAGTGTCTGGGCCTTTGTGCCTAGAGGGGACTGGACTGTGATCTAGAAGGCCCTTTCCACAGGTAAATGTGTAAGTCATATATATTTTTAAGGTTCCTTATTTGATTAAGAGCCGTCACCGTGGCCTGTGTAACTTCCATGAAAGCCACGTTGTGATGGATGATATGGATGTGTTTGCTTTTCCCGGTTCTCACATAGTCAGAATCATAATGCCCTTCAAAGTTCTAAGTAGCTTATGCAGTATGCTTGTTTTTTTGTTTTTGTTTTTGTTTTTTTTTTTTTTTTTTAAACTGACCAGTTCCCAGATTTGTCCTGGGACTAATGCTGAACTTTCGGGAAAGTAAGAATCTCGGCTAGAACCAGGTCCTCGAACCCTGTGGCACTCCTCTGGGCGATTCCTCGGCTTGCTGGTTGTTCAGCTCTATGATATCTGTTTCCTTGGTGTCCAGGTTTTCCATTAAATATAGCACATCAGGAGAGACTCGAGAGCCAACCATAAAGTTGATTCCACTGGTCTCTGAGGATGTTTCTGTGTCGATTAGAAGGGCTGGCTGAGAGCTCACAGGGTCTGGACTCAGGTTTCCCGGGGAGGTGTGGCTGGACTCCAGGAACTCTGGGAGGCTCCACCTTTTTAGAAACCTGTCAGTATCACCAGGGTCTTCTTCATACTTGAATATGTTTCTCTCAGCGTTGGCTGGAATGGTCTGGGGACTGGGGCCCCTGGGAGCTTTCCCCTTCTCTGAGGGGGACAGGACTGACCCTACCGGGCCCTCCTGCTGCCCACTCCCACTTGGCTGAACCCCAGTAAACTCAAGGCTCAGGACGGAGGTAGTGGAGTCATGGTGGTCGCCGTCTGATGTGGGCACTGGTGCTTTGGCCGCTGTGATCAATACCTCGGGGACCTGTGGCATTTTGGTGGGGGAGGTCCTCACACTGGGCTGTGGGGTCAGGCTCGGTAAAGTGCTTGTCTGGCTCGTCTCCCGGATTGTGGACAGCTCTCCCACACCGGAGTGTGTGGGCGAGGCCCTGCTGGGGTTTCTGGAGGGCACATCCAGCAGATCCTTGGCAGGGCTGAGGTGGTCTCGGGGGAAGAACATGGAGCTGTCACTGGTCTGCCTCCTGTAGCTTCTCCTCCTGGGGGTGGAGGGGTGTTCGTGGGTGCTCAGGAACCGCTTGACGCGTCCAATCATGGAATGCCGATGGCCGTGTTTCTCATAATCCCACAGCCACTGCTCGTCAGGAAAGTTGTACTCAGACAGCCTGAAACACACAATGTCAACAGGTGGGCAGAGTAGCTTCAGGCGCCTACCTTTGGGGGCAGAAGCTCAAAGTTAAGAGGTGAGTTTGGTACTTTCACATCACAGGTTACATTTCACATGGGGGTAGAGGGACTTGAACTTGAGATAGTCTAGCAGAGCTTCTCATGCTTTTTGGTCTTAGGACCCTTTTAAATTCTTAAAAATTATTCAGTACCCCAGAGTTTTGTTTATGTGGTTTGTATCTCTCGTTCTTTACTGGATTTGAAATCATAACTGAGGATTGTCAAAAACAAGAATGTACAAGCACACATTCCATTAACTGTTAAGTGATGACATCATCACATATCTAGTAGCCTCTGGAAAATCCCACTATACACTCATGAAAGAATGAGAATGAAAAAGGCAAATAACATTTTAGTGTGTAAGAAGGAACTCAAAATCTCAAAGCCACAACCCTCCCCGCCAACTCCTTATGTAAAAGAGAAGGTAAAAAACTCAGGCATCTGTGAAGAGCTGGCCCCACGGATCATTCATTAAGGAAATTACGTGCTAACCTCCCATAAGCAAGGACATGCAAATTATACCTTTGCCTGGCACCTAAAACCAAAGCCTGTTTGATTCCGCACTAATAGTGAATTACGAGTTTATCCTACAGGTAACAGAACTGGAGACAAGACAGAATCAGGCATTTTTCCACCTACCCAGAGACATCTACATAATCAATGCTTCCTTCACTCCCTTACTTTATGTAAAATGTAGATTTTTTAGGTCTCACAAGAATGTAACCACTACCTCACCAGCACCCCCCACCTCCCTTCGCCTTTTTCCTTCTCTCCGTGTGCCTTTAAAATGCTGACGTTTCCAAAAACTTCCTCTTGGGAAAAACAGCCACAGCTTGTCTGTGGTTTGTGTTTTTCCCAAGTGCATCCTCAAAATCTTGGCTTAATAAGCCTCCATTGATTGAGATTTTTGCCTCAGTCATTTATTTGGGTCAACAAGTGTTATTATGAAAATAGGTTTGACCTTGAGGTCTCCCTAAAAGAGCCTTAGGGATCCCCAGATGTGCCCAGATCATACTTTGAGAATCACTGATCTAGAGACGTGGACATTGAAAAAATACACATGTAGTAGGTGTTCTTTCTTCCTTATTGCAGTTGACTAAGGTCAAGTTTTCCCCAGGACCCATAAAATCCCCCAAACAATGGATCATAAGTAAATTCAAGAGAGCGCGAATAATAGCTAACATTTATTGACTAGTACTAAGGGTCAGCTAAGCACCTCGCATGCATTAATTCATTTAATTACCACAATCATTGTGTGAATTGGTACTGTCATTATTATTCACACTTTACAGATGAGGAAACAGAGGCCCAGAGAGATTCATTAAGCCTGAGTAGTTAGTGGGCCAAACTAGGAAGTCTGACTCCGAAGCTTTTGTTCTTAATCACTTTGTTATAAAGTCTGCTACATGGATGTCAAGGGAAGAGCTAGAGCCCTCGACAGAATAACGAGGTATAGTCCTTGCCGAGAGGTAATTTGTAAACATTGTTGGTGAATGCTTTGCATTTCTGTCTGTTACAATTAAGGTTAAGGAAGGAGAAATGTGACCCTCGTGGAAAGAATATATTCATCTAGGTGGGGCGAACTCACATAGTGGTCGGGCTCCCCTTGTGATTAAGTTTGATAGATTTGCTATGGCTAACAATTTCCTATTGAATTTTTAGCATTTAAAAACTAAAGCCAATAATCCTACCATTTTTAATCTGCTTCAAGGCTGAAATAAAATGGCTAATTGAGATTAAAAAAAAAAAAAAGCCTGTTTGGTAGTGAGGTCTACTCCTGCCTCAGGTTACACAGTTACTTGTCTCACGTCTCACGTTTCTGTGGACTTACAGTCTTCATGGGGTTCAAAGACCGACTTAAAGCCTTGCCCTTAAACTGCAAATGCTCACACTGGTTCTGGGAGCAACAGTAATCAGGCCATCCCAGTCCACTGTTAGTATTGCCATCTCTGGTGACAAGATGCTTTAACTACGCCAGGTGCATTTTATGTGAAATGACGGGAAAAGTTGGGAGAGTATAATGGTGGTGTGCCTTGAAAGTGTAATGTGAACAGCCAGAGAAAATGTTGTTTCTCGTGTTTATGAATAAAAGATGGATGATCGAGACGATTATCTGGCTAAATGTCCCGGGATGGCGTTCGATTACAGCCTGGTGCTGTTATTCTGAAGCCCTAGCATGCCCTTGGCTACCAGATAGCCTTCTGACCCCTCTCCGCTGGGCAAGGCTCAGATCGTGTTACGGCGACTTGGGAAGTGCAGACTCACGCTTCAGCTGCCTGGTGACCCGCTCGCTCGCTCGCTCGCTGGGTCTCCAGTCACTCCTCACAGGAATCCATCTGGTCAGAGAGGTCACCAGAGGAGTGACAAGCACAGTGGTTCGCTAAGACTGCCACACCGGACGTGCTCTGGGGATCGAGGGCGGGCTGGCAACTTCTTTATAGGACAGCCATCTGCCCTCTATTGGGATCATGACTATTTATTTGGGATTTGTTTTCCTCAACTACTTCTAAAGCACACAACCTTGTAAGAATGACAGGATCTTCTAGGGGAAAAACTTCATATTTTCACTGCTTCAAACTTTGTGACTCAAAAGGAAAAAACTTTCATACCATACACTGGTGTGGGACATGTACATTCAACTGCAGCAAGAGGTATAAGCCTCTGGGTCATAGATTGGAGAAAAACGGACAAGTTGCAATAGAAAACCGCAAAAAGGCTAGTGCTCTTGCTAACATTCTAGTGGTTCACTGACTGGCATTGGGTAAATCTGCCAAGGAGACCCTACCACACCTTCCTGCCTCACAAGACTGCTGTGGACCCATGAGATTTATCTTGCTTATTCACTTGACCAAATTTATTGAGCATTCACCATGAACAATTTGTTGCATTAGGTACTTTATAATGTATCATTTAAAAGGAGGGAGGAGGCGTGCATATAAATGTCTACATTTGGGGCAAGTATGTTTTTGAGCTGGACTTTGATAGAGAATTGGGATTGGACAGACAGAGAAGGGGCAGAACATTCCAGGTGGAAGAAGTGACGGCAGAACATTCCAGGTGGAAGAAGTGACGTGAGCAAATAAGCAGCAGGAAAGTCGGGTGTTTGTGAGGAATGGGAGATGCTTGAGTTGGTGTGAAACGCACAGGAGAGTGTTGGGCAGAGGCTGGGAAGATAGTCTTGGACTGTGTTATGAAGAGTCATAGACCAGGTTGAGGGATTTGGACTTTATCACACAGTGTCTTTGGGAACGGAGGGCATGGCTGCAGTTGTGTGGTGCTGGCAGTAGCGTGCAAGTTGGAAAGGCTACACGAAAAGCAACATTGATGAATGCTTTGGAAAAGAATCGTGACTTGAGAACCTTCCACACCTTTAGTCTGAAACTGGGTCTTTGGAAGAACACTTGATGGTTTGTACCTGGGGGCGGGGGGCGGGGGGGGGGCAGCTTTTATGTATCTCACAGTGAAGTGATGAACGATGCCCTCCAGGTCTTTACGCCCTAAGAGAGCAGTCAGCAAACTCCACAGCCTGATGGGCCTAACGACCTTTCTTCTAAATGCTTCCATGGAAGGTCCCATTGCCAACACACGTGCCCATCTCTGCCTTTTTCTGATAGACATTGTTCACAATATGACAGCAGAAACTGGGCCTTAAGAACAAAATGGTTCAAAGCTTAGAGCTCACAGAATAGAAAACTCTAAAAGAGTCTTTATTTCCCAATCGGGAGGTTTGGGTGTACCTTTTAGTCCTTTTATGCTTTCTCCTCCTTCTTATTTGATTTTTAAAGTGTACCCTTGATATAGGGTTAGTACAATCCTGAGGACCAAATATGATACCACTTAAACAATTATAGCAGAAACATTATATGATAGAACGTAAGTGCCAGCATTATATTCCTATATATTAGAGACAGTCAGCTGAAAAAGCTAGGTTTTATGTTCTGGAACTCATTTGGACTGAACAGGCTGGTAATTAGAGATAGGACATTCATGGGAAGTGCCATGTAGCCATCAGTTTCCAGGGATGGAATTTGAGAATTGTCTTTGTGGTAGGAAAAATGATTTATTTTGAGAGCTGGCAGAGCCAGGATTGCTGCTGTCTAGGCTGACACTAACTAGCTGAATGACCTTGGGAAACTCATTTAACCTCTCGTGGCTTAGCATCATACTTGGTAAGCTGGCGATGATAATCCTTCACCTGACTTCCAGGTTGTTTGTGAGCTAAAAAGGGGTAACATATGTAGAACATCTCTGAAGAACAGAGATATAGAAAGGACTCTGTCAATGACTGGCAAATGTTCAGAGGTGGTTTCCAAGTCATCATTGACTTCTTATACAGGGTTGGAGGAAATGGCAGCTTCTGCCTGAAGGGCACTTCCTTTTTTCCTTAAAGATCATCCTTTAAAAAATGTTACTACACCTAAGAGCTGCCACCTAACAGTCAAAACCTTTGAAGGGATGACTTAGCCATTTAATGTGAGACAAGGGCAATGGCTGCGTGTGGAGCAAACGTAAGGACTGGAGGAAGCTCGGCTATTCGAGGGGAAGAAGATATGGTGGATCAAATGGCAGGTGTTGTGGAGAAGGCACTGTCCTGACTTTGCCTCTCAATGTTGTTTTTTGTGCTGTTTGCTAACCATCGCCAAACCCTGCAGGATACATTTACTGTACAATAGAAACCGTCAATACAGAAATACAGAAATCACGAGCACAAGAAAGGTGGTGTCATATATTGGGCTATTTTTGAAAGGGAGAAGAGGGGTAGAAGAAGGAGACTGAGAAAAGGTTATGTCAAGCTAGTTAGGCTAGTTAGTTACAGTTGAGTCTAGAGGGAGGTCGAGCATGCATTATCTCTACAGGTCGGATAGATGTCTGGATTGGAATTATTTTAATCTCAGGTGTTAAAAAACCCCTAATTTCAAAATGTCTATTGAGTACCTGCACAACCATCAGGCCCATGATCTCCCTTGCCAGTGACAAATGTCTGAGGGCATGAGCAGTTGTGATTTAATTAACGACTCTTTAAAAGATGCCTAGACTGGTCAGGGGGGCAGAAGCACACTTTTTGCCCTCTGTTGTGGTAACAAAGAAGAGCCAGGCAGAGGACGGCTGAAGACGATAGCAGACTTCCATACTTCTTGGGGTGTGTCTAAAATGGAAAGACCGAAATAGCTCCCATGACTTGAAGGATTTAATGCGTATTTTTCAAAGCAAGCTTTTCACAAAGCAACCCCCTTCTCATGAGGGTGATTAGGTAAACACAGAGCTTCAAAAAGATTGAAGGATAAAACTGAATGAGGCTTGCCTTTCTTTCTCTGTGCTATTATTAAAGTGGTATTTTTGACAATTTAAATTCAAATAATAAGAGGCCATTTTAACAGAACTGAAATGAGGAATTTAGGAAAATATTTAATATGATGAGTTCACTTCTCATGTCTGATTTATTGTTTTTAAATTGCTAGTGTACTCAAAGTAGGGCAACTACCTCAGAGGGAGCTGATAATTTGCCTGAGAATTTATCAGGGCAGAGACCGTGCATTTATTCATGGGCAAAGCAAAATGTACTCTTCAAACCCATTAGTGGAAAGTGCTGTTATTTTTAACCTTCTGTACTGCAGATCACCATCAAAACTGTAGCTAAGGATTTATAAAATGGACAAAGTAACCCTCACACTGAGCTGGGAGGTGGGGCAGAGGGTTATGAGGAAATTCTGATGGACAGAATGTTGTATCCACCCAGGCTCCCCTCTAGTCCCTTTCTGGGGGACAGTTTCAAGCTAGTGGAGCATCCTGGGAGATACTTTTGCCCTAGAAAGCTGCACTTAGAGCTGACAACGCTCCCACTGCCTCTCTGTTACCTATCTGATAGTCTGGGCCAAGGATTATGGCAAATCTGGTTGAAGAAGTGGCCTACTGCACCTTTAAAGACGCATATCCAGCTTCATGCTACCATGTCGGTTATGTTCTTTCAGCCCTTACTGGCTGACAAAAAAAGATATTGTGGCCAAAAGTGGGAGTTCATTTAAATTCTCACCCCTTTAGTACTATTATATTCCATAGGAGTTTTGTTAGAAGAGGAAATTAAGCCATGTATACTTCTGGTACTATTTAAAGGTGAAAATTGAGCCCCAGTGGTGGCCCCACGTCAGCATATGAAAGAATCCTTAAGTTCTAAAATTATGCACATTTTTAATGCACATTCATATCCTTGGGAGGTTTCATTTCTCCTTCCTTTTTGGTACATTAAGTGAAAAAAAATCAATGTTCCAAGAATACATTTTTGTTGAAGTTAGTGATTCAGAATTTGAGATAATTCAGTAGTTTATAGCATAAGCACGCAATAGTATATATCAGACTATGTATTTTCTTATAAAGCTAAAATATTTAAATATAGTTGGCTAAGAAAGGACTTCTAAATAACATCAATCAAGAAATACATTTAACCACACCTTAATAAGATCTTTGTTGCTGAAATATGTATTTGATATGTTTAAATTTACATCACTAAAAATACTTCTGATTTACTATACAATCCTAATTGTTTTGTGCACATTAAGTATATACGTGTATATGTATAATTACCAAAAAAGTAATTGTATTATTGCTATATATTCTTAGAACTTTTGGAATAAAGATAGATAAATAAAGGTCATTATTTCTGACAAAGTGGTTGTAAGTACTACACAAAGTCAGGTGAATTAAACAACCTGCTGCTGAATGATCCTTGGGTCAATGATATGGAAATCAAAAGATTCCTTGAACTGAATGACAAAGGAGATACAAGCTTTCAAAATCTATGGGATACAGAAAAAGCAGTCCTAAGGGGAAAATTCATACCCTTAAATGCCTACATAAAAAAGACAAAAAGACTACAAATTAGCAACCTAATGTCACATCTCAAGGAACTGGAAAAAGAAGAACAAACCAAACCCAAAGCCAGCAGGAAAAAAGAAATAACAGACCTCAGAGCAGAATTAAATGAAATAGAAACAAACAAACAAACAAAACAATATAAAGGATCAGTAAAACAAAAACTTGGTTCTTCGAAAAGATAAAAAAAAATCAATAGGCCACTTGTCAGATTAATCAGAAATAGAAGAGAAAGGACTCAAATAACCTCAATCAGAAATGAGAGACGAAATATTACAACTGATACTGCAGAAATACAAAATATCATCCATGAATAATATGAAAACCTCTACACAAGCAATCTAGAAAACCTAGAGAAAATGGACAAATTCCTGGAAACACACAGCCTCTCAAGCCCGAATCAGGAAGGAAAAAGTAGAAATCCTGAACAGAGCAATAATGAGCAGCAAGATTGAAATAGAAATAAAAAGTCTCCCAACAATAACAAAAAAAGTCCTGAACCAGACAGATTCACAGCTGAATTCTACCAGACCTACAAAGAAGAACTGGTACCTATCTTACAGAAACTATTCCATAACATTGAGAGGAAAGGAATCCTCCCTAACTCATTCTATGAAGCCAGTATCACCCTGATACCTAAGGAAAGGACACAACAAAAAAAGAAAACTACAGACCAATATCCGTTATGAACACAGATGCAAAAATCTTCAACAAAATACTAGCAAACTGAATTTAGCAGCACATCAAAAAGATAATCCATCAGGATCAAGTGAGTTGCATCCCAAGTATGCAAGGATGTTTTAATATATGTAAATCAATAAACGTGATTCACCACATAAACAAAAACAAAGACCATATGACCATCTTGATAGACATAGAAAAAGCATTCAGTAAAATCCAAGCACCCTTTCATGATAAAAACCCTCAACAAACTAGGCATAGAAGGAACATATCTCAAAATTATAAAAGCCATGTATGACAAACCCATAGCCAATATCATACTGATGGGAAAAAATTGAAAGAATTCCCCCTAAGAATTTGAACAGACAAGGGTGCCCACTGTCACCACTTCTATTCAACATAGTATTGGAAGTCCTAGCCGAGCAATGAGGCAAGAGAAAGAAATAAAGGGCATCCAAATTAGGAAAGAGGAGGTCAAACTCTATGTTTGCTGATGATATAATCTTTTATCTAGAAAACCCTAAAGATTCCACCAAAAGACTCCTGGAATTGATAAATAAATTCAGCAAAGTCTCAGGTTACAAAATCAATGTACATAAATCAGTAGCATTTCTATATATTAGTAACAGTCAAGCTGAGCATCAAATAAAGGAATCAATACCATTTATAATGGCTACAAATAAAATAAAATACCTAGGCATATACTTAACTAAGGAGGTGAAAAATCTACAAGGAGAACTATAAATCGCTGATGAAAGAAGTCACAGATGACACAAAGAAATGGAAAAACATCCCTTGATCATGGATTGGTAGAATCAACCTCATTAAAATGTTCATACTGCCCAAAATAATTTACAGATTCAATGTAATCTCCATCAAAATACTGATGTCATATTTCACAGATCTAGAAAAAATAATCCTAAGCTTCATTTGGAACCCAAAAAGAACCTGACTAGCTAAAGCAATCACAAATCTGGAGGCATCACATTACCAGACTTCAAATTATACTACAAGGCTATAGTAACCAAAGCAGCATGGTACTGGTATAAAAGAGACATAGACCAATGGAACAGAATACAGAACCCAGAAGTAAAACCATCTATCTACAACCAAATGATCTTTGACAAAACAGACAACAATACACACTGAAGAAAGAAAGCCCTATTCAATAAATGGTGTTGAGAAAATTGGATAGCCACATACAGAAGAATGAAACAGGACCCCTATATCTTGTCATATACAAAAATTAATTCAAGGCCGGGCGCGGTGGCTCACGCCCTGTAATCCTAGCACTCTGGGAGGCCGAGGCGGGTGGATCGCTCGAGGTCAGGAGTTCGAGACCAGCCTGAGCAAGAGTGAGACCCCGTCTCTACTAAAAATAGAAAGACATTATATGGACAACTAAAAATCTATATAGAAAAAATTAGCCGGGCATAGTGGCGCATGCCTGTAGTCCCAGCTACTCGGGAGGCTGAGGCAGTAGGATCGCTTAAGCCGAGGAGTCTGAGGTTGCTGTGAGCTAAGCTGACGCCACGGCACTCACTCTAGCCTGGGCAACAAAGTGAGACTTTGTCTCAAGAACAACAACAAAAAAAAAAAAAAAAAAAAAAAAAATTAATTCAAGATGGATAAAAGACTTAATGTAAGACATGAAACCATAAAAATTCTAGAAGAAAATGTAGGAAAAACTCTTCTAGGCATCAGTCTAGCCAAAGAATTTATGACTAAGACCCCAGTGGCAGATACAGCAACAACAAAAATAGATAATTGGGACTTAATTAAATTAAAAAAACTTCTGCACAGTAAAGGAAATAATCAATATAGAAAATAGATAACCTATAGAATGGTAGAAAATATTTGAAAACTATACATCTGACAAAGGTCTAATATCCAGAGTCTACAAGGAACTTAAACAAATCAGTAAGGAAAAACCAAACAACCCCATCAAAAAGTGGGAAAAGAACATGAACAGAAGTTTTTGAAAGATGATAGACAAATGGCCAACAAATATATGAAAAAATGCTCAACATAATCAATCATCAGGGAAATGCAAATTAAAACTGCAACGAGATACCACTTTACCCCTGTCAGAATGGCCATTATTAAATATTCAACAAACAACAGATGCTGGTGTTGATGCAGAGAGAAAGAAATGCATATACACTGTTGGTGGGACTGCAGATTAGTACAACCTCTGTGGAAAAAAGTATAGAGATTCCACAAAGAAATAAATGTAGACCTACCATTCAATTTAGCAATTCCATTGCTGGGTATCTACCCAAAGGAAATGAAGTCATTTTATAAAAAAGACACCTGCACTTGAATGTTTATTGCAGCATAATTTACAATTGCAAAGATGTGGAATCAACCTAACTGCCCATCAATTCATGAGAAGATAAAGAAAATGTAGTATATATATTATATACCATGGAGTATTACTCAGCCACAAAAAGAAATGAAATAATGTTGTTTGCAGCAGCTCGGATGGAACTGGAGACCATTATCCTAAGTAAAGTATCTCAGGAATGGAAAACCAAACACCATATGTTCTCACTAATAAGTGGGAACTAAACAGTGGGTACACATAGGCATGAAGCAATATAGAGGATGGGAGAAACTAAGAAAGGGGGAGGATGGATGGGAGTGTGTGGGATAAAACTTATCTACTGGGTACACTGAACACTATTCTGGTGACAGGCACACAAAAGCCCTTACTTAAACATTATACAGGGTATCCATGTAACAAAAACACTTGTACCCTTTTAATTAATATTTTGAAATTAAAAACATGTGGTTGTAGTTTCATAGTACCAAATAGTTAATAAATATTAAATAAATTCCCTACTCCTAACCAGAGCAACTACAAAAATTTGAATGTTTTCCCTCTTTACTAAAAGGATCCTTAATTGACTTCTCAGATCCCTTCCTTAAGATCACTATAAATGGGAGGAAGATTTTTAAAAAATGTTAAAATTTTTAATTATTATGGGTATATAAAAATTCTATATCTTTATGGGGTACATGTGATTTTTATACAGGCATACATCGTGAATTAATCAAATCAGAGTAATTGGGGTATCCATCACCTCAGGCATTTAACATTAAATGTGAGGAAGTTTTGACATGTTATTTGAATCATGGCAGAAACCCCCCCCAAAACAAAGCTCAAATGGGTTACATACAGTCAGCAGTTTATAGTTTACAGGCTGGAAACATGCCTTTAGATTCACAGGACAGTCAAAGCAAGCCCTCCTGACACACTTGAGTGATCTATTTCATAAGCAGCTACAGCCTCTCTTCTCCAGAATTTTGAATCCTTTAGCTGTAATGGATGGAGAGTTTGTTAGGGCTTTTCTAATTTTATTTAAGTGATGTATATTTAGTAAATATTCAGAAAACAGGGCCGTGCTTTGAACACGTTCCTTAATATAGAGAACAAAGCGATTGTCTCCAGGGGGGTTCCGTTTTATGTGGAAATGGGTAGTGTGCTGAATGTGTGGGACGTGGGGCAGAGTAACGTCTCAGGCCCCCTTTGCACTGTGCTTTTGCTCAGTCTGTGAAGGGCACTGCCTCGATTTCAGAATTTCTGGGTTATGGGAATTGTGACTACACACCTGAAATGTTGACACGAAAACATAAGGGAAATTTGATTTCTGATTTAAATACCCAAAACAGAATAAGGAAATAAAGAATTTACTCATCTAGGAAAGGATTTTAAATGCTCATCAAGCAGCAAGCACTTTTATGAAATGCTTACGTCTATAGTATCTTGACACCTGATCTTCACCTAACGCAAAGAGCTCACTGGCTCAGCCATCACCAAGAAAACCACCTGTGCTGCAATAAGACTTTCACTTTTGCCTTTCCCTTAGCCTCAGCTGGCTCACTTGATGGTGGCCTTGTATTTGGTGGGGGAACAACTCATTGCTTGGGGAATTATCTTCTACGATTTTAGAAGACGTCTATTGTTTTTGCCAGCTCAGCATAACCATTTGCCCTTCTCCTGTTATTAGAGCCCCGATTTTTCTTGAGACACCACATACTCCATACGGTTGGATAGGACTGACTATACCCTTGATTTAAAGGTGGACACTGGACCCAGCCTTAACTAATCAAAATATCGTGTCTCCCTGTCCACAGTGATTAGTTCAGGAATGGCTAGGTTAGCCAAGCCCAGCCAATCACAGCACATTTAGTACTTCAGTTTTAAGAGTTGGAAAATAAATGTGCTTTTCCACAGGTTTGCTGAGAAGATAGGTCGTGAGCCTGGGGCTGCTGGCGTCATTTTCCACTTGCCATCTGGAGGGGGGAGCCTGCCTGACGTCGGAGCCAGTGGAGAGAAAAGCAGAACTGAGAGGGACGGGGCCGGAGTGAGAACCGGCAACATTCATATTTCCTTGTTTTCTCTCAGTTGTTTTATTTTCTGTCCCAAATCTCCTGAGTTAGTTTAATATGAAAAATAGCTTAGATTTGTTTAGTCTTTCTGTGCCTTGGTTTGACATCCACAAATAAGGGAATTGGCTAGCTGATTATAATATGCTCTATAGAATATTTAGAGTGTTTTTATGTTCACAATCACATTTAACCTTCCCAGTAACATTTCTGGGGAAGGAATTCTCTCCAAGATCTTATCAATCCCTAATTCTATGTTTTCATGTTTAGAAATTGGAGAAACAGGTGTTTTAATATTTTCTAAAGAACATGGACATTTACTTAGGAACCCCCCAAATTATGATGATTAGGATGAATATGTAGATTAGGATAAAAACCTTGAGACCTGTAAAAATCATTTAACTATTGTGCAAAACAACTCAACGGACATTACAGATGCAGCCCACGCCGCACTTGCAGTCTAAATAAAATCATCACAGTGATTTCCTGACTCTATCAAGGGTACAGGTCTCTCTTCTTTTACAAGTTAGGCCTTCAGATAATTTAATCAGTGGTGGGACTGGGAGGAAGGATAAAGCATACTCAATTATCTGAAAACAAACTCACAGAAAAACACTGCTTATTAGTTTTCAAAAGTGAGAAGGTTGCCAAATGTCCATGAAACTCTGCCCCTGTGGAGGGCATTGCAAAGGCTGAGAAGGGCACACAGTGGGAAGTCACTATTTATGGGGACTAAGAATAGGCCGGGGTAGGGCTAAGTTTCCTGGCCTGGAAGGAGCCCTGGATGGGAGGGTCCAGTCTTAGAAGGCTGTCTAGAGGCAGAAGCAAGTCTAGTCTGGAGGAGGTGACTTTCTCTAAGGTGTCCTTTGAGGGCAACAAGGAAAATCTCCTGGCTCCTAACTCTTCCTCATGATCTGCCAGAACTCCTGAAATTCCACCTTCAGTCATCCCTTTCTTTGGGTCTTGAAAGGTTTTCAGCCTCAGAGGCCCCTTTGGAAGAGGAGTGCCAGAAATCACCATTTATGAGGATTAGGAGACATTCAGCTAAGGGTAAAGCTTCACAGGAATAGGACTGAAGCCAGGTGTCCCGAAAGCAGAGAAAGGGGAGGGCAGACCACCTCGGGGAGGAGGGGGAAGAAGGTCACAGGCGGCAAGTACAGGACATGAACCGGCTTCACAAATCTGCCCAGAGTTGGTCTCAGGGAACAATGAGCCACAGTTTTGTCTAAAGTTATGAGAAAAATTCCACAAAATTTTTCCCTTTTTCTATAGTTTTTTTGGGGGAAGGGGGGATTGGTTTTCACTTTCTAAATTTGTCCATGCTCTCCTCTTTAATTTACTTGGAAACTGTGGCATCTGCCTTCAGCAAATATACTTACACTCCCCCGCCCCCCAATTTACACATTTCTTCAAAATCACATACATTATTAGATGTAATAAAATTATTCTAGAACTGTGCCTGATTTACTTCAGGCCTCAACCCATTTATTTAAGGCTCCTAGTATATAGTGACAGATTGTTATGTTAAAACCACTCAACAGAGACTGACTTATTAAGTGCAATTAGAAAAAAAGCCAAAAAAGTAAATAGATCAAAACCGTGATCTACTTATTTCCTAAATATTGGAGATTTTTAAAAAACACACTTACCCCATTTGGACTGTTGACCCCAGAAATGAGGGTATGCAGTAGTCAGCAGCTGCCAGTGTGTATGGCGGTCGGGCGGCAGAATCGTCCCAGTAAATGTCCTTCTTCATCTTGGGTAGGCTCATGTGCATTTCATCCACAGCTAAAAGAGAGACCTAAAATCACCGTTATATTGTTAGAATAACTCAGATGCAAATTATATAAAAAAGAGAAGTTCCAGTGGGTGGCTGGGAGTTGGAGTGGGCTAGGACACAGTCTAAGTGAGTGAATATACAAACATCTGTACTTCACGTTTGCCACAACCACGGCTGCCACAGAGTTGTGTCCATCGTTTACTGCTCAAGAGCACTTGGCAATGAGAGTAAGTGGGGATTCACTCCTCCCATACTCCGTTCAACAAGCCACATGCCCAAGTGGAGCTGCATCTCACCTGGATACCGTGCTCAGGGCTACGGTATCGTCCTAGTGGCTTCCCTGACAGCACCCACTTAACCCCAGATAGTACAGGAGGTGAAGAGTCTCGGTATTTCAACTTGTTAACCCCATAACTTATATGCCCTGGTTTCTTGTTTGTTTGTTTGTTTGGAAAAGCATATCAACAAGTCTATACTGGTTGAAGCTATAGCAATCTTTCCTCTTGGCTTTGACAAAGTGATGCATGAATAAATTATTAATCCTCTGGGAATCCCATTTTGACAAAGAGTGAGTGACCAAGACATTACACTTCCTCCCCACACAGACCGACAATGAGATGTACTGTGAAATGTCTGTATCTATTTAAGAGCTGAGTAAGGGCTTAAAGAAATGAACCAGGTAAAGGCCTTTACTCCATCTGTGGTTCTCAGGGAAGAGAATGGTCTGAGGAGGGTCTTGCCTCAAAGGAAAATTCCCTCATGCTGGTTTTTCATGAGAAGCTCTCTGAACAGTGCTTCAGGGCAAGGCCCTTGGGGCCCGCCTGGTGCGTTTCAGGTAGATTTGAGACACAGGATTTGAGAACAGGATGGCAAGGCCCAGGCTCCCAGTGTCCAGCTGCCAGACATGTGGCTACCGGGATCTATGTGAGACAACTTTTACGTCGGATTGTGTCACTATGAACCTCTCTAGGTGGCAACAGAAAACAAATTTAAGAATAAATTAAATTATTGCTCTGTACTGAGATGGAAGTGGCTGGGTAAAGCTAAGAGAGACACTTTCAAACAAAATAGGCTTGAAATTCTACTTAAAAGGAACTAAATTTCAATGGGACGAGATCCAGGACGCGTGAGGTTCCAACAGGACTTGAGACAGCCTGCTGAATGGCCAAACCTCTTTCACTTGTGGCTGAAGCTCAGAGGTCCAGGGGCCCGTAGCCAGGATCTTCTTAGATTTGAAACATCGTTAGTGATTTATTAGTAATGTTTGTAAAGGAAAGAAAAGTTCTGCTAACCTGCAAATTTCTATCAATGCACCAGTTAGTTTCAAAATCATCATCATCCTCTCCAAAAGGGTTGATGAGTTGCTCAGCTACCTGTAGGTGAGAACATAAAAGAAATCCGTCATGATACCTGTGAGGACTGAGAACAGAGACTAAAACGATTTCCTGTTTTGCTCTCTGCTTCATTTTGCCACTTTCATAATATGAAGCCTAGAAGGAAGAGGATTGTTCTACAGACACAGATACTTATTAGCAAGGGAGGCTTGATTCTCAAACCGTGAATGATGCACCTTCATGGGCATGCTTGCCACATGGATCTGCCCATCCAACTGGAGACTATGCAGGCCCTATCCAGAGAGGCCAAACACTGGTAAGGAGCCAAATAAAACCCATGGATATTGAAGGAGCAACAGCTGTGTGCAAGGCACTGCGAGGGATACATAGCCCGTGCTTTGAAGGAATCTACAGGGCCCAGATGATAAGACAAAATGTAAACAAGGAGAAGATTGAATCGCAAAGAAAAACTTAAATCCCAGTTTAAAGAAAATAACATAAGGAGCTGTCACAATTATTGGACATAACTGCTAAGTGAATGAATCTGAGAGCCAGTAAGTTATAAAGCTGGAAATTGAGGCTTACTTAGTTTTACTCTAAAGGATTTACCCTTATCCAGTAAGTTAGTTTTTCTGCTGGGAAAAATTTAGGTAGCTTATCATCACATATATTCTAATATTTGGTCAATATGAGATACTCTTACCATGTTCCTGAATTGAATGGCCTTCTTGATGAGAGGTTTATATGTCAAATATAACGTACCCGTCATTCTCCTTTCTGAATAATTTCCTTTGATTTTTATCATCTGGATGTCTGTGCGTGTGTGTGCGTGTGCACGTGAATGTGTGTGGGGGGGGAAGAGAGAGACATGGAGATTTTGCATATATTGCATATATTGGGTCTAGATGAGAAAACACTTACAAGTATATAAAATAAAGGCACAATGCGATGAGTCTCCAGAGTCTAGATATTCTAGATTCTGGGACTATTCAGTAGAAAATCTACCTACTTATTTTTTAGGACTTAAGACAAATTACTTAAAGCAGTTGTTTTCAGCTTTGGCTACACATTAAAATTACTTGAGGAGCTCTTAAAAATAAACAACTGATGAATGAGTCCATCCCCCAGGGATTCGGATTAAACCAGTGTGAGGTTGAGCTCAGGCATTGGTATTGGGTAAGGCTCCCAGGAGATTTTAATGTGTGGCCTGGGTTAAGAACCTCCGATTTATCGAAGTGTATCTCCCTATTCTAAGGGACAGCCCTAGGCCAGGCTGTGCCCTGCCACAGTAAACCTCAGGGTGATATCCATATCAAAGTCCTTTATTATGAGTTGCAAGGGGCTAGGTACCATTTCTTGCCTGGGGTTCACTTAAATTAATTGGACCACTTGCTGGGTCTTGAAAATATTTTTGTTATATCCAGATTTTCACTTTTATGGGATGAGTTCTGCGTATATTATTATAGTTTACATTAAATTAACAAAATAGCACATATGTTTCTGAATAGACAATCTCACAAGATATCCTTTACTCCATTGGAGGCTCCATTTCCAGCAAGTAACTGAGTAATACGTTGTTCATAAAGTTAAGTTGGTTTTTCTGCACTTTGAAAAGATTTGTAAATATCTGGATTGTCAAGATAGAGCAGCTATTTATCTCTCAAGGCACAACCCATTGCTGGTTAGGTTTGCCTATCTCTTAACAGAGCTAGGATTGTGCCTTTTCATATTTTGCCTTTTAAAAAAGGAAGGAACCACTATCTACTCTTTACAGGTTGGTAGAGGACCTTACCTGGACACAAAGCAAAGAATAAAAAGCTCAGCACTAAGCAGGAGAAAGGACAAAAAAAGACCAGAATCATTGATCATTTGGGCCAATTGTGGTGATTTTATATTTATGAAGGTAAAGTCTACTTTTTTCCTCTAATGGAAAATGAAAGCCATTAGTCTCTCTTGCTCATTCTCGCTCTTAAACGGGTAAAAATAATTAAGAATCACTGTTACCTGGTCAAAAATGTTTTTACCATTTGTAAGGGACATGCCTTTACTCTTCAGAGTATAATTTGAAATGCCAATTCATTTATTTTTCCTGGTTAAAATTCAAACCAACGAAAGGAAAAGCTTCTGCCGGGAAAATTCTGCTGCAACCTGAAGACCTCGATGGTGCATGAGAACAAGTGGCTGTTTGGAAGGTCAAACATTTGAAAATTCTACCTTATTAACATCATCTTCATACTATCATCAGATTTCAGTTAACGTAATGAAATCATTGTCTTTGATTTTTTTTCCTATCACATATGTCCCTGTTAGAAGTTTGCAAAAGAGATGGAAGAATCAGGCCTCTGATACTCACACACATACATCTGGGGAAGTTTGAGAGGAGTGAGGGAGGGTGGTGGTGGTGGGGAACACATAATATTCTACGACGATAATTAGACAAGCTGTTCTCACTGCTTGGACCTGTTTTTAATTTCCTGGCAAACCAAATGTCATCATTAATTCTAGCGTTTCTGGTTTTGATTCTGATGAATTCTTTCCTGAGTTTCTGTTCTGTTTTGGAAAATGGGAAGCATTTAATATTATGGGATAGTTAGTAGGATTTCAGGGAATTGCAAGTAACTATTTACAGAGTTGAGCAGAGCCAAAATACCACTACAATATGAATGCTTAAGTCTGATAGACAAGGCTTCTTGTTTATTCTCTTTTACTCTGCCTAGTTGCTTATTGTGGTATAAAATATCAATGCAGACTTATTACTTTAGTTACATTATTGTAATTCTAATGGGAGCACACAGAGACTTAAAAAAAATCAATAGCCATAAAAGAGTGCTCTTCTCAACTATTTGCACAGATGAGCTGCTTCAGATTGCTGCAATACAAGTGTGGACTACAGCCCTGTCACTTTAATCCCTGGTGGAAAAGGAATCACATCGCTGAGCTAGTACATGTTAAATCTACCTTTGACTCACTCACGAATGATTTGCTGAAGACTCAGTAAAGGATCAGTGTGCAGAGTTTGGAACAGGACAGATTATAGAGTGGGTCTCAAGCATTGCGACTGTGGGCTACCTTGAGCCATCCTGCATAGAAGAAGAATTGTAGGAGAGTGAAGATTGGAATGTAAAGATCCAAGTCATGCCCCGCATAGCCTTTGGTGGGATCCAAAAACTGGCGTCCAATCAGGCACGTGAAGAAGAAGGTGTAGACAGCAAGAGTGACAACCTGCAATAGAGAGAGACTGGAGTGAGGACACCCACAGTGAGCTAGAGTGCCAAGGTGGGCACATGGAAGTAATGAATCACGTGCAAAGTATTTGGTACCTGGGTGTAAACCAGTGGAATCCCAACCCAGTCATAACCGAATAAGAGGCTGCACCAAGAGCGGTATCGATTCATTTCCTAAACCAGAAACAAACCGAAAATAACTTACTAAAATGATGGGTGTGGGCCTGACTTGGTAAGGCTAGTAAATTGGTTTCCAAGACTACTCTAAAAGGAAAGCTGTAAAAATGACAAGCAATGAACATCATTGAAAATTGTGCAAAAAGGACGAGGACATTGGGACTTTTTTAAATATTAAAATAAGTCAGGACTTTGTAGAAATATACCCTATGTGTATATTGGCCCAAAGTGGTGATGAGAAGGCAATAGTTAATATTTTAAATAAATAATTTTTAGCTATTTTGGTAAATAATGTGGAAAGAAAATTCTTTTTGTTTCACTTCTTTAAAAACAGGCTTTATAGATCTTAGAAAAGAGATATAAATACATCCCAAATCTTTCCCCCAACAAGTGAGGACTGTAGAACACTCAGATTGACAGAAAATCTCTCTCAGAAGCAGGAGGGATGGGATCTTTTGATTTTTTTCCCTTCTATTGCACATAAGTTATTATCTAGGACTGGGAAGAAAAGTTCATATTAACATGGGAACTTTTTAAAAATCATTCATTCCTTTTAGACTAAACCAGGCAGGAGACTGTCATGGCACAAATATATCCAGCCCTTACATAAATTTTTCAGATGAATTCAGCATTATTTCGTTTAGAAAGAACACTGTTTTGTTCACTGCAGCATCTGAAAAGGTGGCTTACCCTCAGAATATTCCAATTTGGGGGAAATGGCTGGGGAGCTTTATTTCTCCTCTAGATTTTATTCTAGGATCCTGGAGTTAGGGATGGGAAATATGCCACGTGGGCACCAAATCCTTCAGAGCCCTTGGTGGCCCTTGGCTAATCAATCAAGGAATGCTTTCTTACAGAGACTAGTACAGCTTCTTGGCAACCACTGCCAAGCTACCTGAGTTCAACCTGTATACTCTCTGCTTCCTGAGCGTTGAGGGTTCTGATACTAGCCCAATCTTTCCAGTTCCTTTGGAACCAGGATTAAACAAAGCAGATTCTCTCAGGTCTGACTTGTTATATTCGGATCTCTCTTGGTCCCTAATTAGCATCTTTTACTGATGGTTTATGATGTACTTACAGTCATCAACGATTGCAGATCAACACTGTCTCTGATTCTACCTTCATTCCGGGCTTTAGTTGCAAGATTTCCAAACCAGATGAATGGAACCCAGTATTTCAGATGAGGAGATTTGAGGTGGTTGAATAATTTCCTTTCATCTGCTGTCATAAAACCTTTACACAAAATAAAAATGGCTAGGATGTACACACTTAGTTTAGCATTAACACATTACCGTATTTCAGTGTCTACTGTGTAAGCACATAACGGGGGGATATTAAAGGGATATGAAAAAAAGGTTCTTGTCTCAAGTAGTTTGTACTTGTATGAGAGATAAGAAATGTGGGCATATGAGCGTGCAAGCACAGACACACATGCAAGGATACACACAAGTTATATACCAAATATATGAGGCGATGCATAGTTACGTGCCAAAATACACGTCGGCAATCCCTGATAGAGAAGGCTAACAGGAAGTAAGGAGACATTAAATGTGGACCAGAACATCTGGAGAAATTTCTTCTTTAAATTTTGGTTTATTCTTCTAAAATTGGGAGCAATAACACTTAGAATTGTTGGATGAAAAGAATAAAATATAATGTACACAAGCACTTCACATAGTGCTGAACACATGATTCACATGACTTTTCCTCCTGACCTCTCCTTTCAAAGTCTTACTTAATCATTCCTTCTTTTGTGAAGCCTTCTTTGATGCCTTCCTTCTCTTTCCCCTGGGATTTCTCCCCTTTAAAGCTTCCCTTATAGTAATATTCTACTTAAATGTTTTCCCTGCGATGATGCTTTTGAAAGGCATAGAGCATATTAATCTTCAAAGTCCCCACAGCATTTTGCACACGCTTTTAAAGTGCTTCTTTAATTGTTTTGGTGTGTGTATAAAATGCAATTTGTTTGAGCTTGCAGTGATCTTTCTGAGTCTCAGTTTTCTCATCTGTAAAAGAGAGCTGATACTATCTACTTCACAGGGATGTTGTAGACTTACCTGGGATGATGAACATTTGTCAAGATGCTAGAATCATGCTTAACATACACTTAGCACTCAATAAGTGCTGAGGCATCATGAATTACATAAAACTTCCGCTATCTCCTGCCTCCTCCCCCCTCCCTGAACACCAAGGAGAGAAGAGATTTGAATAATAGAAGAGGAATAAGGTAGCAGGTTTATTTAATAAGCAAACATTTACTGAATGTCTACTATACACGAGGGTTTGTTCACCCAAAGATGTATTAATACTTTAAAAGGTTAAAGTTTACAGGCTGGGTGCAGTGGCTCATGCCTATAATCCTAGCATTCCAGGACGCCAAGGCAGAAGGACTGCTTGAGGCCAGGAGTTTGAGACCCAGCCTAAACAAGAGCAAGACCCCATCTCTACAAAAAATAGGAAAATTAGCTGAGTTTGGTGGCACTTGCCTGTAGTCCCAGCTACTCTGGAGGCTGAGGCAGGAGGATTACTCAAGCCCAGGAGTTTGAGGCTGCAGTGAGCTATGATCACACCACTGCACTCCAGCCTGGGTGACAGAGTTGAGACTTTGTCTCAAAAAAAAAAAAAAAAAAAGAAAAGAAAAGCTTAAAGTTTACATTTGATCTTTTAATTTTTAAACTTTTAGGAATGCACCACCATGCCTGGCTAATTGTTTAATTTTTTGTAGACACTGTGTCTTGCTATGTTGCCTAGGCTGGTCTTGAACTTCTGGCCTTAAGTGATCTTCCTGCCTTGGCCTCCCAAAGCACTGGGATTACATGGGAGAGCCACTAAACTGGTCTTATTTTTAAAAATTTGATTGAGTAATTTAAGTGAATCAAAAAGCCAAAAAGGCCAAAGGTATATTAATGGAGACGTCTCTTTTCCGGACCACACAGTTTCCCTCCCTGGAGGAAATCACTATAATCAATTTAGTGTGTATCTTTCCAGACAAATGTCATAGATTTTCATACAGGCCTATTCTTTTTTAAACACAAATGATTTTATACTACATACGTATCTGCCATTTGCTTCTACTTTTCAATTACATCTTGAGGATGTAAAAAAATTAATATAGAAAGAGCAGCAGCATTCTTTTAAATGGCTGCTCTCTATATATTAATCAACATGTTAATTAATAGTTAATTGTACACAATATTTTATTTAACTGCTTCCCTTTTGCATAGACAGTTAAGCTGTTTTTAATTTTTTGCTACTAAAAATAATGCTGCAATGACTCTCCTTGTACCTGCCCCTTTGGCTCTTTATTTTAAAGAGCTTTTAAATCGTAATTATGATTTAATATAAGTAGTGTTTTCTGAATTAAAGCTTATCTCTAAAACTGATTTTTGTTAGATATTAATTTTGAGTTATTTTTCTCTCAGAAATGCAAATATTAGCTTATGAAATTCTGATAATACATTCAGATGAAAATCAACTTTTGTCCTAATGTAACACATGTTATATCTCTAACCATCTGTAATCAGTTTACAAATCTGATTGTCCTGTTGAAAGTAATTCTCCCTCCTTACCATGTAGAATTTTATTTAAGAGATGTTGTTGTAATAGAAAAGATGTCAAAGGAAAAGTGAGATGTGACCATTTTGAAAGTCATTGGTTCAAAGAGCTTTGGAGTTACCTTGATCTTTGACCTGACCTAGGCCCTTGTTTTTAAGAATAAGGTCCACAGACCATGGGTCTGAATCACTTGTGATCCCTATAAACATGGAGAGGGCTGGCCCCACCCTGACCTACTAAATCAGAATCAATAGGGCAGGAGTTCTCAACCCAAGTCTATACCTTAGACTCTCACATGGGTACTTTTAGAAAATACCAATACCTGGGTCTTATCCTTGGAAAATTCTGATCCAGTTGGTCTGGGATGAGGTCAGGCATCAGCATTTTAAAAAATCTTCCTGGGTGATTTAATAGAATTGGATCCAGGCAGGTGCATGTTTACCAGGCTCTGCAGAAAATTCTGACATATGGCAGTATTTGCAAATCACTGTCCCACTGAATGAAGTTTCTGTTCATTTAAGATTTGAAATAAACAAAGTAACAACTACAAAGCCAATATTTACCAACAGGAGTCTAGTTATAGATAACACTCAGGTTATTTATACTAGCTTAGAAGGGTTCTGCCCCTGACTGGAGAATGGTACTTTCTCTGGAGGTAAAAAATAAAAATGAGCCTGGTAATTCTCTTCTTAGTTCTCAGTGCATCTCAAAGTTGTTTCATGATCCAGATAATCTGCTGTTTTTTTAAAAAAGACTTGCAGAGCATGATTAAATCTTATTACAAGAAGTTAATAGATAAACTTGACCTGTCTTGGCTTTATGCTTAAAGACTTGCTGTAGCCTATTTTCACATATTCCATATCAATTGTCTAACAGTTACATTCTTGAGATCTATGGTACAATTTTCAAAAGTAACCCCACTTATATACTGGCTGCAATCTTTGTCATTTGACCAAAGAATAACTTTGTCTTTGCGGATTTTTCATTGAGGAGTGTGGATCAAATTGTGCTAGCAAGTCTTTTCTTGGCTTCTAAGCAGAAAGCAAATATGCAGAGTAAGGGTTTATTTAGTGTAAACACTAAAGCAAGAGTTAGGCTCTTCCCTCCATGTAGGACATCTACTGATTGGAAGGGGACACATAGACTGAGGAAAGCTTGTAATTTTAAGTTTTCAGCCCAAATTTGTCAAGTACTTTGCTAGGTGCTGAGATGAATGATGAGTCAATCAGACATTAACGTATCCTCCAAGAGTGCCCGGGCAGAATGATTTTCGTTACTCCCTTCAGGGTCACACATCTTACCCAAAGTGACCCCATCTTTGGAAATCAAGTTTTTGGTCAATTGAAAGAAAATCTCTAGGTTGTTGGCCAAATCCATTCAAAGAGTATCTATTATAAAATGGACTGTTACTTCCATCAGCACTTCAAGCCATTTTAACCAATGACCTATGATCTTCTTGAGAATATGGTCATTATCCTCATCTCTAAGTCTATGTTAATTACAGTTATTGAATCGCTCCAGTTTGGCAACATGCTCAGTTGGCTGGTCCTCCCACCACCCTGTCTCCTTCACATGTCTGTCTCCATGCCATGCTCCTTCAGGCCCCATCGACACTCCAGGCATGGCTATTATATTCTGCCATTGAATCTGCCTGGAGTTTCTCTTTATCTCTTTTCCATCTCTTTCCCTCAGCCCTGCTCAGCAATTTTCATACTGCTTATCCCCAAAAACCCTCCTTCATATTTCTAATCAGAGTAAAATATCTATATTGAGAGATACAGATTCATGTTTGCATTTACTTGCAACTCGAGCTGTGGTTTGATGGAATAGAATCTGCCACTTTAAGACAAAATTTTGCTGCCCTCAAGCCAAAGGACTAATTAAATCCATTGATAAACAAGATTCCAGTCATCATAGATGTTGCCTGCTGTACAGTTGGTCTATTTTTCCTTGATTGAAGCTGAGGCAGATGTCTTTTGCCTTTAACGTACAGTATTCAAATGAGGCTCTATTAGCAGAAGAACTAAAAGCTCTGCATCTCAAAATTTGCAGGCAGAATCTGTTTGATGCCAGTTCTTGCTGAAAGAGAAAGTTGTGCATTCAGCATCAGAGTCCTCAGAGGGATGACTTTTTCAGGAAGAGTGCAAGGTGCCCGGCTCTTTTTTATCTCTGTGTTTTCCAAATGAATGGAATGACGCCACCAGCTTCAGTTATAGCTGTGCTTTAAATTCAATGGAAGAGGTTTGGAAATCTTGGCCAACTGGGAAAATCAAGGGAGGCAAAATGAGATTGAGAAAGGGACGAAGTCCCATTGTGACAATATTGTGTAGGGCAGTAGGTCAAACATTCTTTACCATAAACCACAGGAAGATACATGTAGTTCACAAAACAATTATTGGCCTTTCTTCATGATGTGCTCTCTGATAGTTTCTATTCTATTCCATTCTATTCTATCCTATCCTAGTCTAGTGTTATCTATTCTATTCCATTACAAATGCTGGTTACAAGCCATTTAAATGATTTAAGAACCCAATAATTTTACAACCCATAGTCTGAAAAGCCTGAAATAGGATGTGGTGAAGTAAAATCAGTTTCTGGGGTAGCAATGAGGAATGAAGACAGAGATACTTCTCTATTTTATTGCTATGAGCAAATCTCTAATCAGCCATATCCCTGCCCCTAAATTAGTATTCCATTTGGTAGCTCAATGTACAGAAAATCAGTGCTCTTGTTTCCTCATCTGCACAGGTGGTCCAGAATTTCATTTGCCCTGGGTGAATAGATCTGAGGTGATATGCAATTAAAACTGGATGAATTAATCGATATGCCCTAGTGTGATGGTTCCTAAACTTTGTTGTACATTAGAATGGTCTGGGTAGCTTTAGAAACTCTTGATGCCCAGGTTGTACCACATACCTATTTAACCCTAATGTCTGAGAATAGGAGCCAGATATTAGCATTTAAAAAAGATCCCCCTCCTTGTTTTGTGCTCCCAGAGGATATAAAAAAAAAAAAAAAAAAAACAAAAAAACAAAACAAAACAAAAAAAACAAGTAAAAAAGATCCCCAGTGATTCCAACTTACAGAGACATTCAGGAACAAGTGCCCTAGTGCTGGTCCTTTCAGCATTCCCAGACTTGGTCAAACGCTCTGCAGTGCTTCTAGGGAGCTTGTTTAAAATGTGGATTCCTAGATCCTGAGCCCCAGAGATTCTCTAGGCTACCTAGGAACCTGCAATTTAAATAAACACCCTTGATAATTCAATGAATGTGGTCTACAATCATACTTTGAGAAACATTGAGGGGATAGTCTTTCTCTAACTCCTAAAACAGAACTGTGGGGGAACCTTCAAACAGTGACCGCCTGAGCCGGCCAGTCCATGGCATCAGTTCAAGGAGGGGTAGTTCTGCCACGCACTTTCTTTCCTTGTACAGCAAGTGTGCATAGGTGAGTCAAGTTTCACTCACAGGATGACATTCTGTCTGCTCCGGGCTCATCATGTGAGAATATAGGGGTGACTGACTCAGCCTCTAAAAGTTCAGCCAACAGAGGGAAAACTGGCACAGCCGTGAATACCACTGTCCCCTTGGTCCTCTGTTCTGTAACACAGGGTGGTAGGAGATTTCAGAGACCAGGAAGCCCCAGAGCCACAGAATGCATCAGGAAAAACAAAAGCATACCCACGGCAGAAATGTTAGACAAAATTCAATTGATTTTATGAACGTTACTAAAATGTTATACAAAATTCATTTGATTTTACAAAGAGAACATCACAGCATAAATGATCTATGTGTGCCAGAAACTCAAATGGGGCTAGCCTTACAGCCAATGCATCTAAAGTTAAAATTTTTTTTTTTTTTTTTTTTTGAGACAGAGTCTCACTCTGTTGCCCGGGCTAGAGTGAGTGCCGTGGCGTCAGCCTAGCTCACAGCAACCTCAAACTCCTGAGCTCAAGCGATCCTCCTGTCTCAGCCTCCCGAGTAGCTGGGACTACAGGCATGTGCCACCATGCCCGGCTAATTTTTTCTATATATATTTTTAGCTGTCCATATAATTTCTTTCTATTTTTAGTAGAGATGGGGTCTCGCTCTTGCTCAGGCTGGTCTTGAACTCCTGAGCTCAAACGATCCGCCCACCTCGGCCTCCCAGAGTGCTAGGATTACAGGCGTGAGCCACCGCGCCCGGCCTAAAGTTAAAATTTTTATCTCAACATTCTCTTGACAACTGGGGGCTTGCTTAGTTGTATCAATGTCTGTTACCCTTACGTGCCACTAAGTATTCCAAAGGAGCTTCTCTAGTCGTAGAAGCCCAAGAACATTCATGTTAAGATTCCAGAGCTTTGAGAAAATTAAAGGATACCTTTTCCTCCCTCAGTTTACTGTCTTCTAACCACTCTTATGAATTACCAAACATAGAAATTATCTACTTTAGAGAGATAGAAATGCAATGCAGAGATGTGAAATTTAACTGTAAATATTAATATATTTGTGCTTGTCTCTGACAATGATTAACATAAGAAAAGATTTGTGTATTTTTTTACTGATCCTTGAGGACACGGACCACACCTGTTCTTGCATCTAGCTGTATTCCCAGTGTCCAGCACAGTGTGCACACAATAAATCTGTAGAATAAGCAAAGGCATGCTAGATCTAGCATCAGTTTGGTAATGTTTCTTTTGGAGGAATGTATATAATTTACTATTACTTATCTTTGTGCTTCTGGTGAGAAGAGAGAACTATTTTCTTCTCCTGATGTCTGTGACACATTAAATAAGATGTTTTGATTCAATCTGAAACATAAGCACTCATTTAAGGTCATAATATAAGCACTCATCTAAGGTCATTTCTTGAATCAGCAAAGATCTGGAATTGTGCTCCTGACTTGACTTGGAATGAATGACATCTTCCAGGGCAGGTGATTGAAATGACTAGCATTTTCCAGGACAGGTTTGTACCCAATAAGTAAAATAACAGAGACTATATTGCAGACCCTCTGGTAAATAACTGATAACAGACCGGTTCAGGGACTTTTCAGTATAACAGACATTATTCTGAATTTGTTGGTTGTATTTCTATTTTCGTATGAGCAGAAATAAAAAGCTTTTTATTTTTGAGAAATTCAACCCATAACATCAATCATATATATTTCCTTGGCAACATGCATTTTGGTCTTTTTATTTCTCAGAATAATGTAACTTGATTGTCCAACTTAAAAGCAAGAAACCTTCAGGGACACCCAGGTAAGTGACCTGGCTTGTCCAGCTCCAGTCAAGGAATTGCCAGACGCTTCAGACGGAGGTGTTGATCTTCACCTTCTCAGCCCTCTCACTAATTTCCTCCTGGCCAGCCCTGAACCCTCCCTGAAACAAAAGAGAGCAGGAATCGCAGGGAAACTTCCATTGCCTTAAAGTCTCCACCTGCCTCAGAGTCTCCAGGAGTATGTTAAATACACTGATTCCTGGATCCTACTCCAGACCTACTGAATCAGAATCTTTGAGGGTGGTATCTTGGGATCTGAATTTTTAGCAATATTGATTTTAGCAATATTTAATGCATGCTGAAGTTTGAGAACATGTATTTTTCCTTACAGGCGATTTAACATAAGGGATTCAACTGACAAGAAGGCCTTTTGTACCCTTGGCATTGCCCCCTTCTTTTGTCCCCAGCCCTTTGGGGCCGTCCCCCAGCTTTACTGACCAGTCCTCACTGCCCTCAGGCAGGAGCAGGTGCCCTGGCTCTGGACTCAGGGGATCTGCCAGACATTTTCCGCCATCCCTGAGCTTCCTGTTCTTCCCAGAAACCTTGGCACAGGCAAAGGACAGTCAGGGAGTGGCGGAGGCATGTGCCCAGTTAGGAGAACTTGGAAGCAGACTCGTGCAGACTCTGAGTCAGCGCTCTCCACTGGGGACAGGAGCTGGAAGTTCGGTGAGTCAGCGCTGCCGTGACAGAGGGTGCTGGCCACGTGGCAGCCAGGAGGAATGGGCCTCTGAAGTGTTTCTCTCACCTGAGAGGATAGTGGCTTAGAACCTTTGCCCTGCTGCCTAACACAAACTTATTCTTGTGGGCACAAGCTGTGCCCACTATCCTTTGCCTGCCTTTGGGAAAACACTTAGGAGTTAACAAGAGCAATAGGGGCCTTTTTACTCAAGATGACCAGTGTTTGTCTCATGGGACGCTTGGAAAGGCGTTAGCCTCATCATATCTCCCTCAGTTCTCTTCCTCCTTCAGTCACTCCAAACAAACCAACCAAAAATTAAGTCAGAACGATGCTTGTTAAGTCCAAGCAAGTCTAATTCCAATTCCCTAGACCTGTGGTGCCCAATCCCCGGGCTACAGATCAGTACCGTCTGTGGCCTGTTAGGAACCCGGCCGCACAGCAGGAGGTACGTGGCAGGCCAGCGAGCAAAGCTTCCAGCAAAGCTTCGTCTGTGTTTACAGCTGCTCCCCATAGCTCCCATCACTGCATAAGCTCCGCCTTCTGTCAGACCAGCGGCAGCATCAGATTCTCGTAGGAGCACGAACCCTGTGGATCTACAGGTCACATCTAGAGATACACTAGTTTAGATGCACATCAAGGAGTGAATGACTCTTAAGATTTCCTTGGAATGGTAGGGCTATTGATGGTTGGGGAGAGAAGTATTCCAATATTTCAGATACCTTCAAAAGGGAAAAAGTCGGATGCGAGTACATGACAGACATTTGTACAAGCTTGACAAAGAGTAGGACTTGGTATTTTGAAAAATACACCCAAAGGAGATAGAATCACATCATTCTCCTTCTTTGCCTCCTCACATCTACTTGCTGGTCAGACCTGAGCACGAGTCTGACCTCCAAGCGCTAGTCTGACCTCTAAGTGCGAGTCTGACCAGAGGCCCCAAAGGGCCGTCCGTCACCAGCCAACCTGGCTTCTTCTCGATGTGCTTTTAATATGAAGGTGACGCTGGGAAGATAAGATTTGCTTTGAGGATTGGGCCTGGCATCTGATTCCTGTCAGAATGCACTCTCTTCATTCCAAGGGTGCGTCAGATTTAGAGAAATATCACCTCTGTTATTCAAGTAAACTTTACCTCATCAATTTGGAATGGGCCAAAGCTTTCTTGTTTGTTTTTAAGTCTTTTTTCAGAGGTGGTAATTCTTACTGCATTTGATCCTGTAGACATTAGCGTAAGAAAATTAAGTTGTCAAGAAGCATTTTCAAACATGGTCATTCTGAAGCAGTATTCTACTTTTGCATTTGGAGGAGGACTGGCAGCTAATGGTTTTTTTAAGTTCCCACTGGTTTTATATAATAATACACCTGTGCATTTGCCAGGCCGGTCAGATCCTCCACGTGAATCCTTAGCCAACCCCTTGCACCCCATTACTTTCTCACAACTTACTCTGTATCCCTGACAACACCATCTATACCCCTCCTTCCTTATTGCCACCTTGGCTTTTATAACCTCGTCCAAATAGGTCAAGACGACCTACTTGATGTCCTATCAACCAACCATGAGTCTTCTAAAGTGACCAAAATGCTGTGATGTTGTTCCAGATGATTTCGTTATAATAGTAAGAAATCATGTAGCACTTATCATATGCCAGAAATGCTCTAAACACTTTGAAAATATTAACTTAATATTCCTCATAAAAAATACCTATGAGGTATATGAGGTAGGCATTATTATAAGTTACTATAAGCCCATTTTATGGATGAGGAAACTGAGGCACACAAAGGTTTACTAACTCAGACAAAGTCATATAGCCAGGAAGTGGTAGAGTAAGGATTCAAACCCTGGCTCTGTGCTCTTAGTCACTGTGAAATTTGATCATACGAATTGGGCCATTCTCATTATATACAAATAAAATGGAGTCGAGAATCCAGTGGGAAAAAGCACTCAGGACACACAATGCTGCTCTAAGAATGTAATTCACTGCAAGCCTGGCTGCGGACACTGCCTGCTATACCTGAAACCAGTTTTATCTAATAGTTTCAGAAAGGACCTGCTGCAACTCTAAGAGTAATTTTACCCACTGGCATCACCCACCAGTCAAAACTTGCCCGCTCCCCAGAACCATACTAGTGCCAACGAACCTTCTCAAACAGCAATATGTAACATTTCTCTTTTTAATAAAACCACCAACCTTCTCTTTGTTCTTCGAACATACTGAAGACCACCCATTGGGAGTGTAGGTCCCAAGTTGCAATTCTTCCCAAATAAAACATTACATTTAGAGATTCATATCTATATTTTTATTTTGACTTTGACAGTCACTATCTATATTGCCTATCTAAGAATTCAAAACAAAAACAAAAAAGCCAACAAAAACTCCAAAACCAAACAAAAAATATCATACTTAAAAAATCCATTTTCAAGGACATTTCAGAAAAGTCGACTAGACACTGCAACCTAATGTGAGACTCGATATACTCAATGTACTCAGTGTGCTCAATGTAAAGGCAGAATCATCTCATGGTTCTTATATTGTCTACATGTGCCCAAAATCATCTCATTTAATGAAGGCCAATTTAACAGCTTCTTTGCTGAATATTTACACACCAAAGAGAACCATCCTTCAGACATGATTGTTCTCAGTACACTGTATCCAGAAGCCCAGAATAACTGCGTCTACCTGGAGGCATAGGAGAGACAGCAGATCCACACTGAAGCAGCCTTTTACTACCACCTCTCCTGGGCTGCCCTGGAGAAAACTGATATTGCTGGTTCCTACCAGAATCTAGTATGTTTTAGGGAAAGCATTAACGTAGGAGTTCCAAGACTGGCTCTTTAATTCTGGCTCCATTAATCAGCTGTGCAATTCAGGGCAGGCTGTAACCTCTCTGAATCTATTTTCTTCCTTTTTCATGTTTTCCTGAGGTCCAAATGAAATAGTTACAAAAGGAGGTAGAAGATAAAGTGCTAGAAAACTGTAAGATGATATAAAAGATTGTTTTAATAAAAATGATAACTATTATATTTTCTTAAGGCAATGTGACTATCGGCCGCTTCCCCTCCCCCACTACCCAAGTCAACTTCTAGAGGGCAGGAACCTCGTCTTCTTCTTCTTTGCCTCTTAAGACTGTTTCTGGCACACAGTAGGCAATCAATAAATGCTTCCTGAGTGAATGAATAAATATAAGGAATTTTAGAGGTCCCTATCTGGGTTGAGAGGCGCCGATGGAAGGAAAAGCCATTCACAGTACCTGCCTCAACCACGTGGTCCATCGTTGGGAACCTTTTGTACACTGCGGTGCTCACGGAGCGGAAGATGAGCAGGGAGGTGAGATTCACGTAGCGCATCAGCGTCCTTCTGAGCAGGCGCCCGTGCTCGTCGCTTCCGTGGACACTGCTGGAGATGAGGAACATCAGCCTGTCCGGCCAGGGCAGATTCACAAACTGGTTCCACCATCGGTTCACTACCAGAGTAACATAAAACCCTGTGGAACAACAGAGAATTATAGAGCAATGTCTTACAGCAGACACGTGGGTGACACTGATGCTTTTAGCAGAATTTTAGCCTTTAGAGGGGCTGGGGTATAAACATATGTTGTTATCCATACCTTATGATTTTTGCCCTTCAGAAAAAATGTCATTTGTGCCTGACAATGCCAGAGCACCCAGTAAGTGGGTATTAGATGTCAAATATTGACTGCAAAAATGGAGAGTTAGTGAAGAAAAAGCTTAATTGTCCAATAGCGGATTATTACCTCAAACGTGTTTGGTGTTAATTTAGCGAAAGCAGCCCTGAAGGCAAACCTTATGGATGATTCTGGTTCTATCGCAAGCGGCGGCTTTTCAGGCATGCCTCTCAGCTTGGAAACACTCCCATGCAGAGTCATCGGTGTCATCCTAATGGAGACAGCTGTGTGGCTGCATTCTGCGTGTGACCTATACTTACCAAGCACAAAGGTTACTGGAATTTGTTCAGCATATCTGTCACAGTAAATTGATAATTTTTCAAAGTAACGTTTTTGGGCTCCTGTAAGTAACAATCTGGAGCAAAAATAAAATGCACAGCCCTTTATGATATTATACTTCTGCACCTGCTCTGCAAGTGACATTAAGTGCAAACAGTTAAGCACAAATAATCCGCTTTATTTTTAAAGGAGCAATAACTTTTTCCTTTTTCCTAGGCTGATGTGTCTCAAAAGCTTTTTAATTGCTTAAAAGTACTAAAGTTTTTAGTACACAAATGTTATTGGCCATCAAATAGTGGGATTTATTAACCATTTTATTTTAAAAACTTTATATTTGTAAAATTTTATGATTGATTCACTGGATTTGAAGCAAGATATGTTTATTTTTCAGTTATTCATCACTTAAAAAAGAGTGTATTAAGGGTGGATTAGCATTATTAATTGTTAAATAGTAACCCTGATTTTGACATCTTGATCTTGCTTTCTCCTGAATATGCTACTTAGTACATTCTTGATTACCTGTGTTATACTTCAAGGGATATTATAACTTAATTTTAAAGCCCAGAATTATTTGAAATATAAAATAAAACAGATTTAACAACGAGAAGTGAAAATTTTTATTATTAAATTTAGTCAGTGTCTCAAAATTTATATTATAGATCTGACCCAACCTGTCCAAATCCATTTTTTGGTATTGTTAAACATAAGTGCATTTAACAAGATTATTATTGATATTTACACTGTAGGAAGGGAATTCAGAGTCAGAAGAAATGTTTTAAGACCAATTAATATGATCAAAATATGGAAAGGAAAGCCGAACAGATGAATGTGCATAAATCAATGAGTGTAGCTGTTCCAAAGGAGGAAGGGACCCAAGGAGAGATCCATTATAACAAGCGGCAAAGGTCTATTTGGGTCAGTAGAACTTTGAGAAAGGAAGTGGACAGATAATGAAATAGCAGTGAGCAGCTAATCAGATTGCAGATGGAGAACCTTTGGGAGCTGGTACTGACAAAGAAGATGTATGGGGTGCAGGGTGAGCTTGCAGTTCATGTGCCAGTTTTGGAAAGAGGTGTCTGCATTACAGAAGTCAGGGAAAGCTGACAAGAGAGGGACCAAAGGGTTGCACGGGCCTATCAGGGTCATACTGATGACAAGTTCCAGCCAGAATGGTTTCTGATACTCAAATGGAAATGGTCAAAGAGGATTTAGATGTGAAAAGCATGAACCTTAGGGTCAGAGGAAGCCAGATTTTTAATACCATGCCTACGACTTACAGATTTAGACTTTGAGTATATTTTTAAATCTCTCTGAGTCTGTTTTCTTGTTTGTAAATGAGGATAATAATACTTTATATCGGGGTGCTATAAAGATTAAATAATATTATATATATAACCACTTAACATACGGCTTCATACTTTGTTAATAATAAAATGTTTGGTATTAATTGACCAAAGAAAACATATACAGCTAATAGACACATAGAAATTTTAATAGCTAGAAAATACTACACAGAATATTTTGTCAAATTCCTCCAAAAATAGAAAGAAGTACAATCAAATTAATGAATTCTGGTTCTGCCTTATGATTTTTGTTAAGTATAATTATTTGTTTATAATAGGATTAATTTAAAAAACCCACTTAGGACCATTAGTAGACATGAGAATGAAACTATGTTTGTATTTTTCCAAAGGTATGTTGACTTCCTTGACAAATTCTTCCTGTAGTTCTTGGTATACTTTTGATGAAGATGTAAAGATCTATTTTAACAAGTTTTACAGTTGAGCTTTAAAAAATGAAGGATGGCTTGAACTAATCATTATTGTTATAAATGTAAGCACTCTTTGGTTTTCAGAAAAAATATATACATACAATTTTGTGGGGTATAAGTATGATATTGAAGCAAAAGTTGAGGCCCCAAGGAGCATTTCTGGCTACATTGCAACTGTTCTAAAGGGCTATTCTATTCTAAGCAGCAGTAGCAGCAATAAACTCACATTAGTAAAAATAAACTAATGAGATAATTATCAGGAAACACCATTATGTCTTCCACCATTTCATATTCTGAAGGTTTAGGTGACGCATAAATAGTCAAAAATAATATCATATGGCATATTTGAAAAATTATTAGAGGTTTTAATAAGACTTTCCCTCTAAAAATATTTTCTCAAAATGTATACCAATATATACACTTGTTTGGAATGGTAGTTCTGATGGATAGCAAACTAGCTCTTCCTATTTTACTTTTGATAATTATCAGCCAGCTGAGTTAATATCCTTCTTTTCCAAATAGGTTCCTGTTGCTGCAAGGAAGAATGTAGGTGAGAGCAGTGATACACAAATTTGTTCATCTGTATGCAGAAGAATAACAAACTGATGAACATAGAAAAGGTGAAAATACAGCCTCAAAAACCTTTAGTTTTTCTGTTTTAAATTTTCTGTTTCAAATTGCCTGCAGATAAGAAATGTATGCATTCAATTTTAATCAAAAAACCCCTAAAGTTTCCCTTTTATCATACTGATAAAATTTTATTGACTATAATATTTAGTCATAAAAGTTTTTCTTGGACTTGATATTGCTAAAATTTCCTGTTAATCTGACTGGCATATGTCGTGATGTTATAAAGTATAAGCACCTCCCTTTGTGAACATAACATGCCCCGAACTCAGAAGATATTAGTCTCCAGGCCTTTTCTTCAGTTGAGGTATAGGTAAGAGTGGCAGACACCATCCTGGATATGACCTTGTCATTCCAGGCAGAAGGAAGGAAAGTTGCCTGATATATACCATTCACAACTATGTTAATTACATATGCAGTAGTTGCTACAAGCTGTCAAATCACAAATTCAAAGGGTGAATGACATAGTGGAGAGAAGCACATGTAATTATTTGTCTGTGGACTTTGCCCATTCAAAATCATCCCCTAGTCAGGAACTAAGTATATATCTTCCAATTGATGCCAGTTGCAACATTCTTGAAATACAGCTAAACCTCATCATGATCAATTAATGTGGGGCTGGATTGAGAGCCACCTGAGACTGACAGTGTCTATTGATCATCTTAAAAATGGTTAGGTGTGGGTTAAAATACTCTGTCCTGAGGAGAAGAAGACAAAAGAGAGGATCATGCAAAGGAGGAGGTGACATAAGTCAGTGGCAACCAAAGGGTTCAGATTTTTGAGACTGTATTCTTACATGATATTTCATGGCCATTTAAGGAGACATGCAAAGGAAAGTACCTGTACACCAAACTTATTGCTGTGTAAAGAACAGCAAAAACAATAAATTCCCTGTACAGTAGTTTGTAGATGCTGCCTCTCCACTTGAAGAGTAACCTATGAAATCCAAAAAAAGTCGCATTTGCTACTTTACTGGAGTAAGTGACAGTCATCTTGGGTAGTTTTTTCTAGAGGAGCTAGAAGACAAAACACAAGTAAAAAGTAATGTTTAAGATAGGATGTATATCTGTATATAAAAGGAAACTCAAACTAGCAACAGGTCAGCCATATCCCCTTTTTGTCTTTCTCAGTTTGTATAATTTGGAACTTGTGGATAACCACGATCTCAGTGCTAGATCTTTTAGCAGAAAAAAGGAAGAAAGGAGTCTCTGGAAAGAGTGATACTAGAAACCTTAGACTTGCCTTAATTGCTAAGTATTATTTTTAGATTATATGGCCATTGTTTAATAAATAATTGAATGAATAAATGAATTACATGAGATATATTATAATGTCACCTGCCATATATTTTCTTAATCCATGGGAGGATTTAGGGTATTGATATGCTATATTAATTGACACTTTCAAAAGCAGTGGCCAAACTTATTTGGGCCTCTATTTGCCTAAGTATGTAAAGAGGTATTTATTTTACCCTTAAACTTCCTAAGGGGCCGTTTTGGCTCTCTTCTTAGAAATCAGGAGATACTGTTAGCAAGAAGCAAGGCCCTGTTGGGAATTTAATTGATGGGTTACTTTTGGTGGGTTTAGGTGGATGTTGGTGTCTCTCTAGTGGAGCTCTGAATGCATAGTTAGCACACTATGCATTCAAAAGGTAGCCGAAAAGTTGGGTCACAGTGATAAGAAAGGCGCACTTTTCTGATGAAAAGTCTTGAATAATATGCTTAGGGATGGTTCACTTTCTGTCTGGAGCTGAACAAAATGAGGTCATTAGTTGGGACTCTCTCTACTGGGATCTGTTTCATGGATGTGGTTAGGAAGTGCGCCGGGCCCCAAAGCCTCCTTTTCAGTGAGTTTTTCACAACTCCATCACTTTTCACCAAAACATTAACGATTCAGGTTTTGAGATAGATGGCCCAAAGCTAAGCTTTATTTGAAAATTCTGCTCAACTACTAATATGGAGCATATGCAGATAAAATGAGATTTCCTTGAAATTTTGTTTTTTTTCAAGAGGATCTGAGAGTCTTATAGAGCTATACAGACTGAAATCATGGAGCTTCTAGATAGAATTGTACTAGACACAAAAAATAAATGATATAGCAGATTTCTTATGTGAAGTAACCTACATCACACATTTTATCATAAACAAGAAAATTGTCTTTATTTAGCACTGGGAAAACAATCCAACTCTGATTTGCCCATTTTCCCTAAGGAAACGAAACTCTGGAGCTACATTACAGCATTTTTTAAAAATCACAAACTTAGCCTTCAACATCACTGATTTTAATAAAGAAACCAGGGCCTTTTGGCATAAGTAAGTGACATTACAAACGGATGGGACTTATGCCACCAAACTGGTTTCATTTTTCCATCTTTAGCTTGTCTATTTGTCTAATGTGAATACAGCCAAAATGGGGAGAGGAGCATAATAAATTATCCCATTTCATAATTTGTTCTCATGGGCATAGTAGTTTTAAATAACAGTCCTCAAATAAGTTTCCTTTCTTTCATTTAATAGTTCACTCTTTCAGGACAACTAAAATCTAATAGAGTAGAGGTCAGAATTAAAATGCATAGGTTCACTCTGTGCACTAACCTATATGTTTGGTTTGGAGTCTCCCACAGGAAAGAGAATCTTCAAATTTCGGGTTCCCCCTGAAGAGGTGCCTTCAGGTCGGTGCGGCGCTGCACTCTCGGTTTCACCCTTCGCTCGTGCACGGATAGATTTTCTTTCTGTTCTCTGGCTACTGAGAGGGCCCAGAATGTGGCAAGCACAGGGGTTAAATGTTTTTCCACTTGTGGAGGCCTGTTTATGCCAGTTTGCCCACTGATGACAGTTATATCCGGGAACAAACAGAAGCAACAGCTGCTGATGTTGCTGTTTTATAATCTATAATTATAACTCCACCTGCCGTCCAAAGTACCTCTTTGAATGAGAAGTCAACAGTGACATGAAGGATGTTGGGCCGTGTAAGTCTATTAGATTTATTCTGACTCCACTCTGGGATCAAGGAGGAAAAGTCCATTTGCCCCTAAAGAGTTCTCAAAAGTTCAAGGAGGAGACTCCACCAGCCAAAAAAAAGGGAATTAGGACAGACTTTTTGTGTTTGAAATGAAGAATAAATTCTTACAAAGCCATAAACTGGAGCAGACAAGAATACAAACAGGATTTCTGTTCATTTGAGAGGTATTGAGAATGCTCTTCAATTAAAAGTAACAAGCATGTGTTGTGTGTTTTTTTTTTTTTTTTGGTGTGTGTTTGTGTTTTAGAAGAGCATAGAGAATTGTGATATATGATGGCTTAGTGTAGTGGAAAATGATAATGCACTGATTCATTACATTTGTTATCCTTCCATGGTCAGCTAGGAAAAAATTTAAATTATTAAAAATGTTTTCTCTTAGGTTGATTATGCCTACATATATTCATTCTTAAAAGAGTGAGTTCATCAGAATTCTTTAAATAATGGAATAAATAATTTCAGGGCCAATTCCTGGGACCTTTCCAACCTTCTAAAGTAACTTGTGCATCAAGTATTGCACCGTAAGCTTAAAGACAATGACTACCAAAAAAGTGTGTTTTTGTGGGGAAATATATAGAAAAAATGCTTATTCTAAAATTGAGAATATATATAGTTAAATATTTTTTCTAACATATTTTTAAATTTTATATGCTTTATCAAACTATAAGTACCTTAGAGCAAAGCCAGAGTTGTAGGTGTCTTTAATTGCTTGCCCCGACTCCTGCTCATAGTTTCAGCCCTATGGAATAATGTATATTCAATATATATTTGACGTTTGAGTATCACCTTCATTACTATACTTCATTACTATACTATACTGTTAGTATTTGGGGGAATTTGTTAACATTTAAAATGATATATAATGTTGCACATCTTATATTTGGGTTGCCATGAAAAGTGGTCAGATAGATCTGATGTTGCATTTATAAAGGTTTGCAAACCTTTGATCAATGTTGTTGCATTTGAGCAAATCTAAACCCAAGTGCTTATGAAATAGAAACATTGGAGGTATTTTGTAAAATTCTCACTCTTGCATCTTCTGTTGGAAGTGTAGTGGTCCTGAAACGTGGCATAATTTCCAGTAGTCACAACCACATAACCAGAGGATCTGCCGCCTCTGGGGGTACTGTAAGCACTATTGGTCGGTCTCGTTTTTAAATGGGGGTAATTATGTTCATCTCTCCCATTGGATTGTTGTGGAGAATTATTGATTAATGGTTGGTGGCAGGATTCTAAATGCAAATTAATCAATAATGATTAGATTGAATGAACACACTCCTATTGTTGAGCTCTGAGTCTGGTGGCTATTTCTAACAGGCACTGAAGGAAGCCCTGTAGAAATTAACTCTTTAGAGAAGATAAGCCACTACAGCTAATTTCAAAATACCCAACAAACAACAGATTGCAAAGTGTTCATATGACTTTTTCAAGTAAACTTTAAAGTTTCTTGTTTAAAATAGACAATGTTTTTCCTGATTCTAAAAGTAACACAACATATAAAGAACAGAGTAGTACCCTACCATGCCACACTATAGGGGTGTTATCATTTGGCACAAAATTTACCTTTCTAGACTTTTGTAGAAAATATGTTAACTAACAATATAATAGATGCTTAAGCAAATTCAGGGCTTTATGAAATAACTATACCAGTCATATTTTCTCCTGACAGCAAACATCAAGTTATGCTGATTTTCAACAGTCCAGATAAGCACATTTGTTGTTGGTTTCAGTAGACCTTCAGTGACACGGACAATTCATAAAAAAGAACATGTGATCATTTCGAAGCAAAGGAATACCGATGTTCATCCATAGATGTCAGGATAAATCACCCTTTGTTCCTAAGGAAACAGAAAATAGTAACAGCAATAATAAATTTAGGTAGCCACTACTACCTCCTAGGTGAGAACCAGCTATTTAAAAATCCCCACATTCATTTGAAACTGATTTATCACTCCATTGATGTAGGAAATCTCTTGCCAAATTTCTTTTGAGTGCTTAATTTAACATAGTCATATGTAGATAAAACTTTGCATTCAAATATTAACCAAAGACAAGACATTGTTGTATTTTGGAGGATTTGACTCTGAATCTAAGACTTTTGGACATCATTAAATGGGGAATAAGAAATCAGTAAATGTTTTTGAACAGGCAAAGGGTTTGAAAAAAATCTTTATTGCATAAAGGTGAGTCTATGAGAAGAGTGTGTGATGGATTGTAGGAAGAGAATCCATTTGAAGGTTTTTACAGTTGTTCCAGCACGAACTGGGATGGTGGGTGAGAGGAATGCAGAGGAAGGATGGTGAGAGACAGCGCAGAGGAAAACTACCACTGGAAGGAGGAGAAACAGAAGAGGTGGGGACTGAGAGGAGAAGAAGTAAAGAGAAGTCTGATAGGACTCTTGTGTAGTCTTTTGAGCCTGTTTGCTCATGAACAACAAACACTACAAAACATGATTCTCAAATTTGTTCAGGTGTACTGTTCTTCGTGGGGCGCCATGAAATTTTGATATGTTTTATTTGATCCTGTAAATAGGAATAATTTACCAGCAAAAATCACAAGTGGGAGCTCACAGTCCCATAAAAAAGCGAGTTGTTGAATTAAATATGATTTGCTGGTGCTCGGTTTTGCTGTTAATACTTGTTTCTGGCACACATTTTGATATGTGCGAGATCTGTCTGGAAAGAAAGGCAGTATTTAGTGCCAAAAGTTCAAGAAAAATCATAGAGTAAAACATAGAGAACAGTCATTAATTATTTTTTTCTCCACAGCAGAATATGTTGGCTCAGTTGGTTTGAGAACCACTTACAGTGATTTTTTTTTTTCCTACAGGTAAATTTTTACTGGTCCAGTTGGATGATAAGTTTCTTGAGAACTCATGAAAACAAGAAAGAGTTTTTTTTCTATTTACTCGTTGCCATGATGGATACAACAGCTACATAACAAGCAGCTACTTGGAATAAGTCATGGGGCACTCCAGGTATACGGAGGTTTCTGCTACATGTCGTTGGATGTAGAACTCTGCCAAAAATCAAACCAAAGAGGGTGGGAAACCTCTCCAATTAAGTTTTTCTCTTTTATTTCAGGGTAGAAATGGCCAACTCCTTGGACTAGAAAGGCTATTGAGTTTTATTATAGCTGAAGCGCTAAACTCCTAAGAGACTGGATATTTGAGGAGTCATCATTACTTTCCTCGCATAGAGTAATTGCCAACTCAACAAAACAGAAATGCATTAGCTCAAATTTTGAAGGTTATCTTTTTCTAATGGAAGGTATGGAAACTTTGTTCTATTTTAGAGATGAAAGCTTAGAGTCTAGAGAATTATTACTATGGTGCTGAAAGTATATCCTGTACCCTATAATCAATGACATTTCTTAAATGGATGATATCATTCAGCTTAAATACATTCCAGATCACTAAAGAAAAAAAATTGCAATATAGAACCAATTAAAACAATTAAAAATCAGTTTAATTTCATAAAAAAGACATGCAAATCCAAGTATATGGTTTATTCCAAGCAGCTGTGAAATTGTTTCTTTATCACCATAATGGTAGAAATTATTACTATATTATTGTGTGGGTAAAGGGAAGATATAGGTAAATAGAAAAATGTTATGCATAATTATGTAGATGACTGTAAAACACCTGTTCTTATGTGGTAAAACGCATGTGGAAATGAAAATTGTTGGTCTGCTTCTCTAATAAGGTGTATTGAGCATTCTTTGAACATCTTTTTAGTTCTTTAACACATAACACCTCCTTAATTGTGATTACTACTAGGGAGAGTAATAGGTTTGAAGTAAGAGGATAAAGGAAAAACTTCAGTTTGTGCTCCATGTAATTTTTTATTATTAAGATAACACCCATATTTTCATATTTCATCATATGTAATAAAAAATATGATTTGATACCACTCCCACATTTATACCTCCAGCCCAGATTTTTCACCCAACTCCAGACTTACATTTGATATTTCCATAAACATCGCAAACCCAACATGCCCCAAACTGAACTTCTGATCTCTTCCCTCAAACATGTTCCATCTGCAACCTTTTCCATCTCAGTTGATGAACATTCCTTCCCTCCAAAAGGCCAAAACCATGGAGTCATCCTCAGCTCCTCTCTTTCTCTCACACTGCAATCCAATCTTTCAGCAAATCTTATTAGCTCCACCTTCAAAATGTACTCAGCATCTGTCATCTCGCTGTCTCAGCTCACTGCCCTGTCTCCACTGCCCCTACTGCTCCAGAGCCACCTTTGTGGTTCTCCTGGCCTACTCAGCAGCTTCCCACAGGTCTTCCTGCATCTGCACTTGCTCCCTGCAGTCTGCTCTAACACACAGGCAGAATGATCTCATTAAAAGGTAAGTCAGGTAAGCCATGCCACTCCTCTGCACAAAACTCCAAAATGGCTCCCTGTTTCTCTCAGGGTAAAAGCCTAAGTCCTTCCATGGCCTGCAAGGTCTTACAGGACTTGCGCTCATTTCCTTACTGGTCTCATATTATTCTCACTTGTGGACCCATCTCCAGCCACCCTTGTCTCTTTTCTGTCCTTCAATGCACCAGGCATGTCTCCAGCTTAAAGTCTTAGTAATGGTGACTCTTCCCACCTGGAATGTTCTTCCTCCAGATACCTGAGGTGCTGTCTCCCTCGCCTCTTTTGAGTCTTTGCTCATACATCTTCTGAAGGAGCTGATCATGGGCTTAAAACTACATACTGCCCTGCACACTTCCTCCCCACAACACTAATTATCCCCTTACCTGGCTCTGTTTTTGCTTTTTATCTACACCACTTACCTCCTTTGAGTATACCATGTAATTGACACACTTGTGTTTATTTTCCATTGCTTCCCACTAGAATGGAAGTTCCATGAAGGCAGGCAGCTGTTTTGTTCACTGATAAAAATTGCCTCAAATAACACCTAATTCAACAAATATTTATTGAATGAATTTAAAAGATCCTAGAGGGGCTTCCACCATTTCTCATGAATGTCAATTTCATGAGGACAGGGTCCTTTTTAAAATTTTGTTAATTGCTTTGTAGCCAATGCCTAGTGTCGTATCTGGCATCTAGTCGGTACTCAATAAATATTTGTGGAATGAATAAGTGAACATATATATATATATATGTATACACGCAAACACACACACACACACACACACACACATATATTTTTTGAGACAGAGTCTTGCTCTATTGCCTGGGCTGTAGTGTCGTGGCATCAGCCTAGCTCACACAGCAGCAACCTCAAACTCCTGGGCTCAAGCGATCCTCCTGCTTCAGCCTCCCGAGTAGCTGGGACTACAGGCATGTGCCACTATACCCAGCTAATTTTTTCTATTTTTTTTTTTTTTTTTTTTAGTATAGATGTGGTCTCTCTGTTGCTCAGGCTGGTCTTGAACTCCTGAGCTCAAGTGATCCTCCCACGTCGGCCTCCCAGAGTGCTAGGATTATAGGTGTGAGTCACCATGCCTGGCCAATATATTTTTATTCAGATGTTTAGCCCATCTTTTTCATACAAATGGTTTTTATTTAATAATTTTAAAAAGACTCAAAGACTCAACATTTTTCCAGCAGAGGTATAAGCTTTACAGCTCTCCAGAAAGCTAAAGACAGATATTAATCAGGGGCCCCTGAGAACTGAGTTTGCATTCTCTGTGTCCTGTGGAATGCTTTATCTGCGTCCTGTGTGGTTACCTCTCTTCTGAGTTTCTGCATCCTTAGCTAATTAAATCAGGAACTTTGAGTAGGGATGTGAGTGGCTTCTTCCAGCTAATCCATCTAAAACACTGTCTCTTACCTTCTTCTTTTTTTTTTTTTTAACTGACCTCAAGGAGATTCAGACTGGAGACTACAGCACACTAAATAGCAATATAATATGTGAATGGAGAGAGGCAGAATCAAATTGATTCCTCCCACTTCCTGTTGTCTACTGCATAGTGTCACTATGGCATAGGACTGAGCACTCACATGGCGAGTGACAAATGCATTGCACACTCCTTAAGATAACAGTAAATAACTATGAAAGGATGAACACAGTACATGTTCTCTGATGAAAGACGGTGATGGTGATATCATTCTGTGGCTCATAAGGCGCCTCAGGGTTCTTGACCTCTAATGCCCTTCTGGGTTAGGGGATATGAGTCTTGGTGAAGAATAAATTGTAAAGGTCCTTTAATGGAATTTTAATGACTAAATTCCAACAGCATAGTAACAGTATAAAGGAGATGTGGATACTCAGATCCACTATTAAAGTGGTATCTCAGAGCACATTCTGATATATTTTAATATTTCTGTGAGAGAAAAATGCAAGTAAATTGGGAATTAAGTGTACTTTCTCTCTTCACTCCTTACCACTCCCTTCATACCCTGGTAGTTTTGGAATCATTCATGTTCTCCCTTACCCTGTTTTTCTCACTGATACATAATCAGATTAAATTTAAAACACAAAAATGAGTTGCATAAGCACAATTCACAATAGCAAAGATGTGGAATCAACCTAAGTGTCTGTCAATGGATGAGTGGATAAAGAAAATGTGATATATATGTATATGTGTATATATAAATGTATACATACCATGGAATACTACTCAGCCATAAAAAGGAATGAAATAATATCTTTTGCAGCAACTTGGATAGAACTGGAGGCCATCATCCTAAGTGAAGTAACTCAGGAATGGAAAAATCAAATACTACATGTTCTCACTTATAAGTGGGAGCTAAAGAATGGGTATGCATGGCCAGACAGAGTGGAATAATAGACACTGGAGACTCAAAAGTGGGGATGGAGAAAAAATTTCCTCTTGGGTACAATGTGCACTATTCAAGTGATGGGTACACCAAAGCCCAGACTCTACCACTATACACTGTATCCATGTAGCAAAACTGGCCTTGTATCTCCTAAATCTATAAAAATAAAAGTAAGTAAGTTGCATAAAGGACACTTATTGAACTTAGCTTCTACTAGATCTCATGGCATCCTACCAAAACTTTAATCCTGCCTTTAGGAACATAAGGTATATTTGAGTGCTAATAAGACTACTTTCCTTGGCATAGCTTTATCTTCTTATAAGAAGAAAAAAGAAAAAGGTAAATGTTATACAAATTTCCATTCCCTCATGGTAAAAAACTGAGTGGTTGTTTCTTCCTCTTGGGCTTCCTTTCTGAAAACTCTTTTAGGATATGCTTATTTTTTGTATTTATCATAAGAGAACAAGGATTGTTCCTTGCTGATTTGTTAATACCTAATAAAATTACATTCAAATTTATGAACTTACCTTTTGACCTAGAAATCCCATTTCCAGGAATCTATACAAATTTCTCCTCAACAATAAAGAAATGCATATGTACCAAGTTGTTAATTGTAGCATTGTTTATGATTGCAAAATGTTGGAAAAAAACTAAATGCCCACACGTATGAGAGTGGTTGAATAAACATAGTATATCCACAAAATGGAGTACTATGCAGCTGCAAAAAGGAACAAGAAAAATCTTTATGAATTGATATGGAATGATTTGCAAGGTATACTGAAGTGTGAAAAAAGGTGTAAAAGAGTACCTATAGACAGCCTGTAATCCTAGCACTTTGAGAGGCAGAGGTGTGAAGATTACCTGACGCCAGGAGTTCAAGACCAGCCTGGGCAACATAGCAAGACCCTGTCTCTACAAAAAAATTTTTTAAAAAAATTAGCCAGGTACAGTGGCATATGCCTGTAGTCCGAGCTCCCAGGGAAATTTGGAACAAACTGAGCTAAATAGTAAATAATGATAGTAATGAATTATAACCCAGAAAATAAAATAAATATTCCCAAGTCCTTTCTGATATAAATAAATAATAGAATATATAAATAAATAGAGAGAAGGGCCAGCTCTTCTATAATAAATATAGAAGGAATGATGGAAATAGAAAATCAGCATTAGGAAAAGAGAGGAATCATTAATAAACACCAACAGTAGTAAGGGAACATTACACTGAGAACAGGATATCTGCATAGGGTCAAAGTATCTCCCCAAAGATACTTTAAGTTATTGAAGGAAAAAGTAGTAACCTCATAGAGATGAAACCTAGTCAACTACCACATAATCAAGTGACCAAAGTTAACTAACTTCACCAGTTATATGTCAGATTGACATCACGGGCCCTGAATATGTTGTACCGAGAAGGGCACAAACGCCACTTCTGTGACATTTTTGCCCAAAATGAACAACCTCAATCTAATCACAAGGAAACATCAAATGAACATAAATTGAGAGATATTCTACAAAATAATGGACCAGTACTCTTTAAAGGTGCCAAGGCAACAAAAGACCAAAAAAGACTGAGGAACTGTCACAGATTGGAGAAGACTAAGAAGATAAGGAGACACGACATCTGGATCTTAGACCAGTTAGGACATTAGTGGGACAACTGGTAAAATTTGGACAAGGTCTGCAGATAGTTAATAGTGTTGTACCAATACTAACTTCCTGGTTTTTATCATTGTACTGTGGTTTACCTAAGATGGTCACACTGAAGGAAGACGAATGAAGGGTATATGGGAACTTTGTACTATTTTTGCAACTTTTCTCTATGACTAAAATTTTTCAAAATAAAAAGTTAAAAACATAAAAAGTTCTTTTTCACTTAAATTTTTTTTGTTTATTTTACTTGCTTTGATGTTTAAGTGGGCCTAAATTTTAAAAATATATTTAGAGTGACATCATTAACTTTTATTTTCAAAAAAATTTTAAAGGATTAAGGAAATTGAGAACGTTGAGTTGCTGCAATTTAAACAGGGAAATGATGGGGCAGGATGTGGATGGGAGGATTCAGTGTGGATCCCCTGGGATGGAAGTATCTGGAAAAATGATACCAACCCTATGCCCGAATGGGAGGAAAGAGGGAGAAGTTACTAGAACCCAGAGAAGGTAGCTGAATGAAAAGAATACCGGACAGGATCTGTGGCCTTCAGGTGCAGGACACAAGCAACCCACAGTAACCAAGCGAGGCAGCGAGATGAATGAGCCCTTTCTGCCTTCCAAGCTCTTGCCAGGGCCTTACATTGACTGCATCCAGTCTGCACCCAGAGGACAAGGGAGCCCATTGATGTAATTGAAACAAATGCACCTCTAGTGGCCCAGAGCAGGGTGGAGAAGGTTGGAGGGTAGATCCGGAGGAATAAATATAAGGTATCAGCATGGAGATCATTTAGTCTGCCTCTCTCATTTTTCAGATGAGAAAAATAAGCCTCAAAGAAGTGAAAAGATTTATCCAAGGTCACAATAAAAGGCAGTATGGTAGAGTTAAAACCTATTGGTCTGCAAGTTGGCACACTTAGGTTCTAGTCTTGGCTGGGCCACTGCACTGGGCTTTAGTTTTCCTATCTATGAATATGTGGGGGTAGACTAAAGCAATGGTTTTCAAACTGGGGTACACATACCCTTGGGCATACAGAAGAGTTTCTAGGATGCGTATAGCTATGAATAATTTTAAGTGAATCATTTTCAAGACCCATAATTTCCTTATTCTCTCCTAAAATGAATCTTCCTTTCTCTTTAATAATTATCCTTTTCCCACTTGACACAAGAAAAGCATGCCTCTCATCCATCATGAGTATTACTAAAGTGCATCACTCCAGGGAGTGAAAACTTCTGGGGCACCAAACAAAGGAACATTTTGAAAATGCATAGCTTTTGAGGCATATTCCTGTGACAGCACACCAGAGAGCTTCAATTAACAAATATTGAAAGGCACAGCACTTACTCATGACAAGTGTGCATTGGCACATTGTCTTTCTGAGAAGGGTTTGAATCTCACAAATGAACGTTTCACATTTCAAACATAAGACCCTAAATGGGTCTTTGTCCCTTTAGGAGGAAAGAAGATTCTAATCTGATTCAGATGATGAGCAGCTTGAGCTCTTCCCGGAACTGGTTGTGCCACATACCAGGCTGACTGGTGCAACCATGAGTGACAATGTGCATTTATCTCCACTTCTTACACATGGTTTTATCCTCCTTACAGAGCTCTGTCGTCACAGAAAAACAAGCTCACAACGAGCTAGCTGGAGCCAGGAGCTTCCAAGACCAGTCGTCACTTCCCTTTGAACATGTTTAAACTAGGACATAGAACTGCCCACGCTGGGTCAGCCTTACTTATGATTCATTCCTCTCTGTTAGCTATTTGGAGAGCAGTCAGTAGTGGTCGCCTTAGTGCCAACCTTAAGGTTAATAATTTTCAAGTTTCTATTACTTAACAATTGGTTCTGCCTTCCTTACATTTCTCCACGATAACCCCTCCAAATCTTAAAAATACTATTATTGTTTTGTTAAAATGACAACATGCTCACTGTAAAGATTCAAAAAAATTAGAAACTGTAAACAGGAAGGACAATAACATCCCAAATTTTACCATTTGTCAATAGCTGTTAACATTTGATGATTGTCTTTCTGTGCCTAGACACATTCTATGCCTAGATATACATCGGTATTATTTTCATAAATGAGACCATACTACACATGCTGTGCAGTAACCTCCTATTTCACTCAAAAATGTGTCATGATCTGTGTGCTGCATATCATACATGGTTTATATATGTGCTCAACACTCCCTTATTGAAATCCATTTGGATCATTTCCAATTTTCCACTCTCTTAATGCTGTGGTGAACATCCTTACGCTATTTCTTTTTATATTTCTGCAAATATCTCTTGAAGTAATAGATTACATTATTGTTGAATCATAGGCCCCTTAGAGATTCTAATGAGATGTATGGATTACCTCCCTTCCAAAATGCACGTATTCATATATCTAACTTTTTCTTTTGTGTGTGTGTGTGTGTGTGTGTGTGTGTGTGTGGTTCATAGATATGCCTCCTGAAGTTCATCCTTGAACTTGCTAAGGATCCATGGACCCTAAATTAAGATACATGGCTTTAGGGTTAATTCCAAGACATGAATTTTTAGTAACTTTTAAGTTAATTCATATTAATTTATCACTTATATGTTCCTCTACCTCTTTTAATTGGTAGACCCATCCTCCAGTCTGTGTCCAGCTGTGAAGTTTTGGTGACATCATAATCAGATTACATAAATTTCCATGGACTATCTCAGGGGCTGAGGGATTTTGAGCACAAAACAATGCATTCTACTTTACAGTATACCCTTTAAGAAAGGTTCGTAAGTCAGAAAGTTTTGTTAGGTAAAAAGTTTCATAAGGTAAAAGAAAAAGGAAAAAAATATATTTTAGCATTTGGTTTCTTCATTCAACAAAAAGATAATAGCTATGTGCCAGTCCTAGAAGCAGGGGATATACAAGTGAATAAGACTTACTCCCTGCCTTCAAGGAATTCACTGTCAAGATGGGGAGACAGACATACCAACGAATCATTGTCAGCTGGGGAGATATTACAGTCTGCCCATTGTCTATCTCCACCCTCCTGAATCTTCCCTTCTCTCTATACAGTATTTATTTCACTTTTCAGGGAGACTCAATACTAACTTGAAACTCAATGATCTCTAGGGTGGCTGACGTGAATCTAGGGAGGTAAAGGGCACAAGAAATATGCAGGCTGTTCGATGATAACATTCCTTCTGCAGATTTGCCCCTATAGACGCCCTAGTGATTGAATCACTCCAGTAGATTAAAAGCCAGAGCAATCGCAGGTCAGGTTTACTTACGTAGATAAGTAGATTGCTTGCTGTCCGGTGGAATGTGTACTTATCATAATCTACTACAGGCTATCTAAGAAGCTTTTGGTTTTACATACCTTTTCACTCAGACTTACTCAATAGTTGAGTGTCCTTAGAAAAAGCTGTTTTATTTATTTCCACCACAGCCCCGGGATCTCTTCAGTAGCTTGATCTCTTTTTGAAATAGGTGAATCTAACCTATCTGCTGTGACTTTCATGCCATTTTGGTTCTCTGTCTATATCCACTCCTCCCATTGTTTACCATACCTGTATGTTTCCTCTTTCCTCACTGACCATCACATCCCTTTCTCCAAGCCTCTCACATTTGAATTACCATTCACTGGCAAATTCTAGATTCTTCTAGGTCTTCACATTTGTGACAATCTTCAGCCCTCTCCACTTACATGCCTCTCTGAGCCAAGCCCTGGGGTTCCTCCGCCACAGCAGGGGACATCCTCAGTTACGGTCCCCTTTATCTGGGAAAGAGGAGGAAGAAGGTGGGCATAAGTATTCCTCCCGATGTCTTATTTCTTAAGGACAGTACTCATCAAAATTTTAGTTATAGTGACTTCCCCTAGGATTTTGATGCATGGTTGTTCCCAATAAAGATTGATATATTTTTTCAAGAAAAGCGTTCGGTGTATGTACACGTTTCATTCAAAATGAAAGTATAGAGTGATGCATAAAATATTTTTTTAATACATGTATTAATTATTTACAAATATGAGTCACAGGCATCTGAAACCAAGCATTTAAGCCCATCGAGAATAGGATAAGTGGTATTTAAACAGTGCAAAGGAGGATGAATGTAACATCTGTCAGCATCCCATTACTCCTCTAGGTTAGAGGCAGTTTTTTTCCAAGTCTTCTTTATGATACAAATAAAACAATTTTAAAATCTCTATAATATTTCTTGCACAGTGTTGACACAAAGCTTTATGTTAGTGTCAATGTTGTTTAATTTTGGTTTTGATGCAAAATGTGACTTATTTTCCTTAACTTTTTATATTTCGTTGATATATTGTTTTTCAAATCTAGTTCACACCTACAGCTAGAGATTCTTTTTTTTTTTTTTTTAGGTTTGAATAGTGTCTTATGTTATGTTTTTATAATTAGTATAACTTCTATTTTCTCTTGAGTAAAAGGGGGATCATAGTAGGGTTGTCATAGGGTCCATAGGGTTGTCATGAGGGTAAATGAATTAATACATATAACGACAGTAACAACAATTAACATTACTCAGATGCTTTCTACCTGCCAGGCAGCACTTCATGTGTTTTGCATGTATTAACTCATTTACTCTTCTCTATAACTCTATGTGTGCTAAGTATTATTATTATTATTGTCATCCTCTTCTTGTTACAGATGAGGAAACTGAGAGCACACAGCCTTTGAGTAATATACTAGTTTACACAGGTGGCAAATGGCAAAACTGGGCTTAAAATTTTGGCAGATGTATTTCAGAGCCTGTATAGCACTTACCCACTGTGCTATACTGCCTCTCAGGTAAAATAATACTTAAAAGAATCAGGCTGTGGGAGGCCGAGGTGGGCAGATCATTTGAGCTGAGGAGTTCGAGACCAGCCTGAGCAAGAGCGAGACCCCATCATCTCTACTAAAAAAACAGAAAGAAATTATCTGGACAACTAAACATATATATAGAAAAATTAGCCGGGCATGGTGGTGGATACCTGTAATCCTGGCTACTCAGGAGGCTGAGGCAGTAGGATTGCTTGAGCCCAGGAGTTTGAGGTTGCTGTGAGCTAGGCTGATGCCACGGCACTCTAGCCCTGTCAACAGAGGGAGACTCTGTCTCAGAAAAAAAAAAAAAAAAAAAAAAAAAAAAAAAAAAAAAAAAAAAAAAAAATCAGGCTGTGGATAAGTAGGAATTCTTATAAAAATTGAAAAGTAAAATCTAGAGCATATGAAATCAATGCTTTTATGTTACTGGGCGCTCAGTGCAGTCTGGCTAAGGTATCTCTAATACTTAATGGTTAAGTATTTTAATAAAATTTTTAGGTCCCTTCCTTCTTCCTTTTCTTAAATGCCTTTACACATCTGACTTCAGGTAAGGGCATGTTCATGGAATGGACATGAGTGTTTTGAATCAGAAAGAGTTTGACTCCTTATAAGCTATGTGACTTGGAGCAAGTCATGCGTCTCTCTGAACCCCTGTTTTCTTATATGTAAAGACAGTAATAATATCTATTTCAGCTTCTACATCAGGAGGTATGAAATGACTAAACATTAAAACACAGAGGAAGGTAATCAGGAAACTTAGACTATGAATGTAGAATATAATACACGCTGACCAGGACTGAGAACATTGCCTGAGCTGCCTTCAAGGCTCAAGGTTTTGCCAATTTTTGATAAGGATGGAAATTAATATCAAGATCCCACTAAATATCATTATTTTGTTGCTTATACACTTATGTTTTAAGTTCTCTCTATAAAAATTACATATTGTTCTCATAGTTTATGTAATAATTCTTAATGGATCTTTTAATTTTAATCAAATCTGAACATAAATAACTCTTTAAGGTATGTTATAGATATTTATAATATGTACTGTTGGTAACAATTCTGGTATACAAATGATAAGAATAAACAATTCGTGCAATAGAAAATACAATCAGTTAGCTAATATACAGAAAACTGCTAAGCCTCTCTAGAAATAAAAGAAATGCAAAACAAAAAACAAACATTATGTTTAACATATGAAAATATTCAGTGCTGATAAGGGTTATATTCATTGTTGATGAGTATGTAAACTGGATAAAAATCTGTTGGAAGGAAATTTTTAATATGCAACAAGAACCTTAAATATGTTCATATATTTTTAAATAATTTCAGTTTCTGGAAACTAGCTTTGAGAAACAATGTGAACTACAGAAAAAGCTTTTAGTATAAAGTGTTCACTGTGGCATTATTTATAAGAAGAAGAAGAAGTTGGAAACAACCTAAGTGCCCTACAAACTGAGAATAGTTAAGTAAATAAGATTCCACATAATAGATTACTGTGCAGTTATTGTAAATTGTGCTTAAAAATAATTTATAATGGCATGGCAAGATATGTGTAATATAATTTAAGTGAAAAGTAGAATGCATTTTATATATAGTGTGATCACAATTATGTAAAGAATAGTTGTATACATACAAATACTTGAAAAAAGATGTCAGAATGGTAATAATAGTTATTGGTGAGGTGAGGATTATGGGTGATTTTTTTTCCTGCTTTCTACTTTTCTATTACTTTTCAATATTCTTTTCACAATGAGCATATGTTATTTTACAATATTAAGAAACAAAGCAAACTGTATGAATAAAGATTTTGTTGGTAGGGTGGGCAGTGATATCTGTTCAGGTCTGATGCCTTGATTCCCATGTGCATATTCCCATATGGTTGTGTTCCATATTATACTGTTCCACGGGCTTTCTGTGGAAATTATATACCCCATTATTCATACATATTTCTAAGAGACTGTTATAGAAAATTAAATTTACAGCCTTACATGAGAGATAGGAAGGTATTTTGTGAAAAGATTTTTTTTTTTTTTTACATTTCCAAGGAATTCACAAATTTTCTTAACTAGCTACCTTTCCCATATATTTGAAATTTCATTAATGTAACGTGCAACTTTTCAGGACTTCTTTTGTGTGAAGTAAGATACATTTGTACATGTTGACACCTTTATCAAGAGCACACCAAGAAGGAAAAACAAACTATAATTCTATCAAGTCTTTTGTTAACAAAGTTTTCACCCCTTATTTGGTGGAGGTAAGTAGGATCCTGGTTCACTCATGACTGTCCTGGTTTACACTATTGTCCTGGTATTAATAGCACCTCCTTTTTCTCTCAACATCGCTTTGGTTCAGACAACAAGTCACGTGGTCACTTTAATGGGGAGAAAGGGAGGAACAAGTGGGGTGATCTGGAGGCTGACTCCTGAGTGGAGGCACGTCTGTGGGGGGCAGGGTGGGGGCAGCTGGCTCCAGTCAGTCCACATGCAGAGAGCAGGAGCCGCAGCTTCACTGGAAGGGACAGAAAGCACCCCAGTTGTCAATCAACACTGGCCCACAGGCTGTGTTACTTGGTCTAGTCAGTAATATATCTATGACTTGATGGTGATTCTGACCACACTGGCTCTACCTGAAGGGGGAAAAGAAAATCTGTCTGGTTGGTTTAAGATACCAAAGACACACCTGCCCCAGGAGTTCTTTTCCACCAGCCCACTCCGGAGCTTGGCATTTCCACCACTAAAGTTATTATAATTCAATTCTATCATGATAATTAAAATTCTAACGCAAGAGAACGGCATAAGAGTACAGGGGAAATGACACCATTAAGGAGTTAGGAGGATGCTCCTGCTGACTCTGCTCTTCCTCAGCTGGACGAGCCTGGGCAAAGGACTTTACTTCTCACAGGTCAGTCTATTCAGTAGTAAAAAGAGGAAAATAAAACCTGTCCTGCCTATCTCAGGGGGTCGTAGTGTGAGTAAGACGGTTAGTATATGTGCAATGTCTCAGTAAATACAAAAGCACTCTGCAACTATCAGAGACCGGTAGTATTATGAAGTTATTAAAATAAAACACCACATCAGCTTGAACTAATAGTACTGCCTTGGAATGTAGTGAACAAGGCCTGGGGAAAAAGACATGAACTGGGTAAATTCTGATGGGTGGTTACAAGGAGGAGAAGGATGACTGAAGCAGGCTGGCTGATCCTCTGAACCATCTGGACAGTGTTTTAGGAAAATAAAACAAAACAAAACAAAACAGATTAGCAGACCCTGTCCCAAGAGCTTGAGATCCAGTTGACCAGACACAGACCAGAGTTAGTTGTTTGGGGAGGGGTGGGAGCAAGGAGGCTGCTAAATATGACACAAAAGGAACCAGAGAAGATTAGAAAGAGAGAGCGATGGGGTGACAGAGCTTCATTGCTTTCACAAGTTTTTTTTCCCACAGCTGGCCTTGCTAGGAAGCTAAGAGCTAAAATGAATGTTTGGTTGCTGTTCCTCCCAACCCACTTCCCGCCAATCCTAGAAAATAAACTCCACGTGGGTGAGGATTTTTGTCCCTTTTCTTCACTGTTGAATTCCAGCATTTAGAACATCTTCTGGCACATAGACCCGGGATAATAAATATTGCATAAATGAATATCATTTGCCTGTGTCAACTCCTATCTCCATTCATGTCTGTAATTCAAAGTTGGCCAAGTTTTGTTACTGCAGTTCTGGAGCTACTTAAGGGGAGACTTAGACCAAGTTTAGGACACTGGCCTTGATCTAGGTCACAGAATGGTAGCTCTCACTTGTAACTGCTACTCCCACCACCAACCTTAATTCTTTTTTGGCAACTTGTCAAATTCTGTTGATAAGTCTTGATATCTTACTGATATTCTTCAAGCCCTAGGATTACCTGATCAAGAACAGAATTCTTTTTAAGTTGTGTTTAATTGGTTATATCTAGAAATAATATGGTAACTGGAATCTGAGCTTTCATTCTCACTGCAATTTGTTGCTATCCTTTGGGCACTGCAATATGATAACGATTTAAAGAATGCAGTTTGGTGACAAATTTTGTTTGTTGACTTTACTGATAGCCTTAAGCTTTTTGAATGAGAGGTGATTCAGATTTCATGTTGTGTATGTTCCCTTCCCTGTTATTACTTAACCTCCCACCAGATGTGCAATATGTAAATTGCAGATTGAGATAAACAAACCTAATTGTTTCAATTCAAGAAATGCTTGTTGAGCTCCCACTGTGCGCAGGTGCCAGGTTAGGAGTTGAGAATATGATAAGTAAGACAAATATCACTGCTTAGTCCCTGGTGAGATATATGACACCAGAATGTATGTATGTTTGCATGTTTGTATAAATATTATACATTGTTATATGTATAAAGTATGTGTGTGTGTATATATATGCACACACAGGATGCTTTTAAAGGCAATTAATATCCAATTTAAAGTGTGAGTACATTAATTATCTCACAAATCAAGAATTTTGGGGTAGGAGTCCTCGTGGTTACTTAATACACTGACTTGTTCTGTTTCTCTGTACTTCATTTTGACTTGTCCCTCACGATTCTGAGAAAGCAAGGGGAAGAATTGAAAGGGTGATTACAAACAAAGCTGGGGTCTGCCAGCAAGGAAGAAGTGTGCGTGGGGGTGGCTGTGTGTGAGTGTGGTGAATGATCAACTGTCATACCCAGATAAAAAAATGTGGAAATAGTATACACTGATTTTGCCTGAGAAATGTAATTATTTAATGATATACCAAGTGTGTAAAAGAGAAAAGTAGGGAAACATACTAGTCTTACTACTATGGCAGGATTTATCATATTAAGTTATTGTTTAGTTAAATATACAAAAGTGAAGCACATTGAATAAAAGAATGTAAGCAGCAAAGGCAGACCACTGTTAAGGTCTGATGTATATCCTTCTCACGTTTCTATGCATTTACGAAGGCTTAGGTGTATGCATGTGTATATACATTCACCAACATTTTATATATAGCCTTAATATCTAGTTTGCTTATGATATTAGTCTGGGTCCCCCAGACAGGAGAACCAGAGTCAAAGATTAATTTGTTTCCACTTTGTTTGGGAAATGCAAATGAGGATGATGAGGGTGACAAAAATATGGAAGTGAGGCCAGAAATATGCAAAGCAATGTGATGTGCCGTGTAACTGCACTGGCCGCCATGTCATCATGGGTCTGGCAAAGTCACAGCAGATGCTTGGCAGGTGTGTTCACTCGGCATGCAGGACTTCTCTGGAAAAGCAAGAAGAAACCACGCTTCAGAGTAGTCCACTGCAGGGAGAAAGGGGAGGGAATTTTTCTCCTTGGATCCCTCTTGCCTCTCATTTCCCATTGGCCAATTTCACCCCCCGGGGGGGGGTAACTCCCCATATTTCCAGCCCTTAGCAGCCATACAGGAAGCCAATTCCTGCTCCATAGTGTGGCATTGCATCCAAATCTAGAAATGGAGTGACAACTCGATGCTGCCAGGGTTCAGCACATTGGGAGAGAGGGCCGTACAGGCTCAGGGATCCAACTCGAACTCCAGCCAGCTCAGGCAGCTCAGCAAAGGCAGTTGTTGTGGTAGGTGTGCAATAGGGGTGTGGGGGTAACTTTCAGAAAAAAGAGGGGGTAGAGGAAATCTGAGAAAGTGCACAAAGATTGCATCCAATACACTTTTACAAAATGGAAATTTTGCAAAAATGGAATATTATACACATTGTTCTATTTGCTTTTTTTTGTTTTAAAAAGATAGCCATTTTCCCATGTCAGTATTTTGAGATCAAACTCATTCTTTTGAACAAATGCCCAAGATAAGATTCAAGAAAATGCATGTGCTCTAATTTATTTTGCCATTTCCTTTACTGATGGACATTCAGGTTGTTCCCCCAATTTCTCATTATAGCACAATTGGGGGCACAAAAAGTGCTAACAATAATTTGAAAAGAAAGGTCTTATTTAAAATCAGTCACCACATCGGCCTAGAGCTCTACTGGTCTAACCCTTGTGACTGCATTAATTGTGCCCTACTGCATTTTGCCCTGAGTCTGGCAGTTCTGAGTTTATGCTCCTGACTGGGACCTGGCTTTTCAAATGTCTGTCTGTGACACTGAGAAGACATAATACTCTCCCAGGAGGCTCCCATCCCTGAGAGGAGATTATTTTTCATTTTTGCATATGCCCAAAGCCTTTGCATTTGAGTTATTTTGTCATTGAATAATTGTCTTGAATAAATAAAAAAATGGAATTCTGTGAATTCTGACTTTGCCCAGCCAGGATTTTGTGAGCTCTGTCATCTAGACAGGTGAAATTAGTCAGGCAATGGCTAAGGGGTGGGACCTTGGGGAGACAGGTGACACTGCATTCCCTGACAAGGGGTTTGGAGTGTTCATTGATAAGAAAACACCACCACATGGGAGATTTTACATGTCCTCTACATCAAAAAACACCTCAGTTTTCAGGCTTGTTTTGGAGGAAAACACTTTTATCTTATGTTTTTGTCTTGTTAATGCTTTGACACCTTGACAGTTTTGAACTCCCCTTATGTGGAGCAACAGGAACTGCATTTGCTTTTTCTATTTTCTAGGCAGCTCTTCCTCCTCTGTCTGCAACACATTGCTAAGCCTTTGAAGATTATGCTCCTGTCCTTCCCCTATTACCCTAAAATGGCTAACTATGACATTTCTGGAATATGCAAATTTTCCTGACTTTAGTAAACCCCTTCACTTTATTTGAAAAGGTAACTAACTGCTAGAGACAGTACTTGTATTATAGAACACAAAAATATTCTTCATTATAGTGCCTTTGATTTTGTTCTCAGAGAAGCTTAACAACACAGTTAGATTTGTTGTAAAAGAAAAAGCAAGTTCTGCATGAAACTATTTAAAAAATTGATCAGACTAAAGAGAAAAGACAAAATTATTAATGTAACCTAGCCCTTAAAGGTGCTTGACTAGTAATGTTGAGTGAACCAAAGAATGCTTCTAGAATCTTAAAAAAAACTAATCTGACCACTAAATTCAGAACCAGAACAATATTTCTATTTTGCATGATATTATTTAATATTCTTAAGGCAAACATGTTATACTACTTTATTGATTATTTAACACATTAAACCTGGAGAATTAGACAATAATTACAGGTGAACAAATTGCAACATGTATCTTTTAGTTTATGATATCCTAATGATGGAATATATTTTGTGGTTTTTAGTGATAAAAAATTTTTATAAAATTATAAATGGTACTGCCTAGATTCAATGACTCTTTAAAATTGAGAAAGGCCTGGAACTTCTCTATTCTTGGAACCTGCCCTTGGGGCCATTTTTCTTTAAAATGCTGCTCCTTTATTAATCAAAGTTGTATAAAACCACCTATCACACTTCTGATCAGCATGAGTTTATACTGCATCAACTTAAACCTAGAAAACGTGACATTTTAGTTTGCTGTGCAGTCTTGTCAAGGATAGATGTACAATTTCTATGTGATATATTTTGATATGTTGAAAATAGTTCAATGAGCTCCATAATCACATCTGAGAACCCTCAAGGATCCAGAGACCCCCTGGTTGTGAGCTACTTCCTTAGCCAGGGGTTGACATGGATTCTCAGAGGGTACTTGCATTGTGATACTTGTAGGCTGCCTAATAGTAGTAGCTGTTTGATACCTACATCGTCTCAAAGTGGCCTAAAAGAAGCAATCTAATAATTACTATTCAATTTCTGGCAGAAAACAGGAGAGAGTGGTAAGAGAGAGGTTGCGTATTTATTTGCATAGTTCCTCCCTTGCTAAGTCACCAGAGGCTGGTTGCATCCCCTGTCTGAAGGTGACAGCTCCTGTCAGGCAGCCCTCTCCATATACTTCTCTGTTTCTTGGTTCAAGTAACTTTTCTCTTCCTTAAGTCAATTTTTAACCAGGCCTTTAAGGATGTATGTTTGGTATTTTACAATATTCTTTTATCAAGAATACTGCTGTAATAAATAACTTTGTATATATGTCATTTTCTCCTTGATTTGGCTCAAAGGATTGCTGGGGGTACTAAATAGAATAAATTACAAACAAAGGAAGTGAGATGTCAGCAAATAGAATGATGAAACTAAGATTATGAAGTTATCTATAATGAACCAAACTAGAGCATGAACACAAAGGTGAGTGACTGAGGTATGGTGGAGAACAAGGTCATTTGAGCAGAGAAGTTCAAAAAACTGAGACTATGTGGTAGAATGATCACCTACAATAGTTATTAAAATCACCAGGAATTAGGACTAAAGTGAGAGATTATCAGACTGGAGTTAATATCATTGAGAAATGAGTGAGACCAACCCAGGTATAGTTTGGATGACAGTAAAAATGAACATCTTTGGATGAATTAATCAGATAACATGAGATTTAACACTAGAGAATTTTAGGAAACGGAGTGAGAAAAGTCTGAAAGTAGCAATGGGGAGCAAAGAGGTGTCCTTCCCCAAACGCAGGCCCAGATATATGAGGACTACAGGGAACGAAAACAACTGCTACATAAGATGGCTGCAGGGGAAGTGCTGTCTTCAGGGGAGAGCTAGTTTTCTACAGCAATGAGGGGTGAATGAAATGTTCAGAGAAGAGGTTGAGGGGACAGAAGATTTGGCTGATGATGGATGAATTCCAGAGGGCACAAAAGAAGGATTTCATTAGTTAATGAGAATAATCACAAGTAGTCTTTTTGCTATAGTTTCACCAATTGTCTTTTGTTGCCTAAATTCATCTTTTAGAAGTTTTCTTAAGAAGGACTAATAGGAGGAAGGCTACCTGAGCTTTTATATATTTTTATCTCTTTGTTTGTAGTAGTTGTAGTTTATCTCTTTTTTTATACTTGAAAGACAATTTGGTCAGACTTTGTGTCTACTTTCTCTACTTGAGCATCTTGTATATGTTGCTCCAAAGTGTTTTTGGAATGAACATTGCTATGCAGAAATCTAAGGTCAGATTGACATTTCCCTTTTAAAAGTAACTTGATTATTTGCAACCTCTCCAAAAGATTATTTCTTTTTCTTTGTAATCAGTAAGTATACCACATAAAATGTCCTTGGCATGTAAAATATCCTTTCAATAAAAAGATGTACTATTTTTTTTTAAACCAAGAAAAGTTTTCTTCAATTATATCATTAAGTATTTGCTTATTCCATTACTTTGAATCTTTTCCTAGTGGGCACCAATTACAAGTTTACAAAAAACTTTCTTTGCCTGTTTTCTGTATATATTATTTTGTTTCTAATACCATTCAACTCTAATTTTTGTTTCATTTTACTTGTTTTTCTCATTTTTTCCTTTATATTTCTTAAGTTTCTTTTCTTTCTTACTTCCCTTCTTATTTTGTCTTTATTTCTGTGATTTTTATTTTTTTTTATTTTTTTACTACTTCTTTTCTGAATTCTTCCATCTTGCATTTCATCACCTCCTGTTATTTCACCACCTCCTGTTATTTCACTATATCTTCCTTGAATTCCTGCATTTCTGCTGTATGGCTTTCTTTTTATGGGGGTGATTATCTCATTTTTCTTTCTAATCCTAGAAAAGATATTTTCAAAAAATGTAGCTGGCATAGCTTCATTTTACTTGTAAAGTGTTCTTCATCTACTAGGTTTTGCTCCTTTTGCTAAAATTTTGTTATAGTTTCTTTATTTTGGTGGAATACTACTTCCTTTCTTATTTCTCATCCTTTAGTCAAGTGGATTTTCCTAGACTAGCTATTTGCAAGAGTTTCTTGTATAGGTGGGTGTAAGAGTAAGAAGGAAATGTTTTTCACTAAGTATAGACTCACTTCTCTGCTGCCACACGAACAGACTGCTTCCTGAGAATATGGCTTACCTGTGTGACTGTTTGTGCAACCTCACTTGCACTGTCTTTTTGAATCAAACTGGGTGCGGGGGGCTTTTGTTGCCAGCATGGCTTGCCCCAGTTCCCACACCTCCTTTGGCAAAGAAAGGATAATGTTTCTGTGACTCAGGGTGTATTTCTTACCTTCAGGAGTTAAACTTTTGCTACTATTGTCTAGCTGAAACTTCTTGCTGCTGAGATTGGTCTCTGTTTTTTTTCTCTCTACTTTCTCCCACACAATTTCTGTTCAACCTCAGATGTTTTTGTCAATTCTTATACATGTTTTGGAATCTGGATGGTATATTTATATTCTAATCTGCAAAAGAAAAAAAAGGTTTGTGAATTTTGGGGGTGGGGTGGGGTTTTGTTTTTATCCTTTTAGCTCTTCAGTTGTTTCCAAAGGTAGAAAAAGAAAATACTAATGTACTCAGTCATGTTCACACCAGAAGTCCTCTCTAATTCTTTAGAATAGTAATGTCCATATTTTAGGGATAATCAGAAATCTATATGCATGTGGCGTGAATTCTCTCCTAATGATGTTCAAAATTACAGATTTTTAGAATAATATAAAAAGAGTCCTTCAAAACTTAGTCATCTGTTAATAAAAATGCACATGACAGCCTACCAAAACTAGAGATGACTCATATCTCTTGGCAAGGTTTTACTTGAAGCCTTGTAATTATGATATGCTGGAAATTTCAGGATCCCTAGGGACAGACCAATTAAGAGTTTCTATTCTTCATTTACTCCTTATAAAAAAACAGGCTAAGCAATATTCAGATATTTCTAACGCTGTTTCCAGATCTTTGCCTCAAGGTCAGATTCTACAATTTGAATCATCTGGGCCCTGAGTTGGCATTGCTAGCATTGAACTGGGGACAGTCGCCCATTCCTTGCAGCCAAAAATGTCTGCTTACCTGGCAAGAATTATTTCACACAAGGATGATGTCAGAGTATTTTTGGTCCTGAAAGATATTTACCTAAAACAGAAACTTGTTGATTAATTTTGATTATGTCAACAACAATATAGTTATCTACGTGACTAAATAATTCTTGAGATGTCTGGTCTGTATTTAAGCAATGTATAGCTGAATTTCTACTCCAGATTTTTGTTACTGATGATATGGTTGCTATAAGCCTGGATTTCAGCAGTTTCATGAAGGAGAGCCAAGCAGACTGAAATTTAGGATAATTTTGTGATTCATATGCCACTTCTAAATTCTAATTAAATTTTGTCTTTTTTGATAGCACAGTTCCCTTAGTCTGTGAAATTAAATCCCTCTTGCAACCAAGCTGCACAGATAGAAGAGATACTTGGTAATTCAAACACATCTTAAGGTTTGCACACCAAAAGCAGCTGCAGAAACTTAAAGCATGGTTCATGTTCATCAAAATATGTCTTCTGAAATTTGGACTTTATTTCTACCAAAATAGTATAGCAACTCTTCAAAATCTTTAATTCCATTAAGTTCAGGGCAACTGCCTGGTTTCAGGCTGAGATTTTTACCTCTTGAAACAAGAGCTCTTGCTTTCCCCTGTGGTTTCAAGTTCAGTATATTCAGATGTTTCATCAGAACAGCAAGAAAGCACAATCTCTTGGGCCCCTGCATGTTGAATAAGTTGGGCCTCTGAGAGCTCCTTAATTCTCCAAAGTTCTTGACCTCAAAACATCTCTTTAACAAGTTCCCATAACCTAGCCTTCTGGCTGCACTAAAATAAACCAAAACTGCATACACTGCTTTGTCTTTGTCCAAACTGGTGATGGTTAAGAGCACAGGCATGAAGAATGTTGACAACCATGATAACTTCTATTCTTACATCAGGAAAATAACGTTTCTTACAAAGCTCAAATCACAAACACACCCGATGAATGATGTAAGGAGCAGCAGATCAATTTGTATTGAAGCATTTCTCCCCTCTTTCATTGCAGGTACCCCACCTAGAGTAAACATCCATGTTTATACCAAACTTCTCAAATTCCTTACTGGCAGAGATAGCCCCTGCAATGTTTCTGTGTTCTAGCTAATTAAGATCATTTAGATCAGCTACTGGATACTGCTGCTTTATAGCATTCCATTCCATATATTTGGCACATGTGATGTACATCTTAAATTAAAAATAAAATAAATATTTTTACATCCTTGGGTGTCTATATGTGTCATAATGGTTTTCAGACTTTTTTTTTCAAAGCTAGAAGTTCAATATGGAAAGAAAACAGAAGAGAAGCCAGCTGTAGTTAAAGGAGGCAGAGAATAAAGGAGCATTCCCCTTGCCCCTCTGTAGGCAAAATCTGTAGGCCCGTCCGAAGTACCTTTTGATGCCTAGTCAATTTTGTGAATAGTCTATGGGTATATTTATTAAACTGTATTCTTATTCTTGCTCATATATTTATTTACATTTATAAATATATAAATGCATGTATACAGTGTAATTGTTACAAGGTAACAATTAACCTTGTTAATTGTGTTATTTAGGCCTTCTCTATTCTTATTTTATTTTTGACCACTTGATCTGTTCTAGGAGAGAAATTAACTAGTCATGTCTTCTGTTGATTTCTCTTGGAATTTGCTGTAGTTTTACTTTATAAATCTAATGCTATGCTGTTTGGTACATTAATATTCATAAGATGAAACATTAATTTTGTATCTCTTGATTTATTGTTACAAAGTGCCCATCTTTGTCTCATTTAATGCTTTTTCCTTGAATTTAGAGATAAAATCTTGATCTTGGCTTTCATTTGCTTGGTATGCCTTCACTTATCCTTTTATTTCCCACCTTTCTAAATCATTTTGTTTTTACTGTCTCTTAGGTAGATAGCATATGGTTGGGATTTGCTTTGATATCCCAGCTGAGAAAATTAGTCAAAAAATTTCAATTAAATAGTAAGTTTAATCTTTTATGTGTATTGAAAAGAAAGTTATATTTTAGTCTACCTATCTTTTTTTTTTTTGGTTAGGCTTTCATTTTGTATTGCTCATTTAATTTTTTTTCACTTTATGGCCTACATATTTTTTGTGTATGCATGTTTTTTGAACTTGGAAGGTTTGCATTTTTGTTCCAATGCTCATCTTAATAACTTTGAAACTATACTTTAAGATATTACTCAAAGCAATTAGCAGTTTCTTTCCTGTTCCTCATCTCTTCATCCCCTAATCATATATTTCTTTAGTGTTACCTTATTTCCTTTCTGTTTCAACTTTTGTTGGTTACTTCATTGCTATAGTGTCAGGATTTATAACTCTCTGTTCTATGAGCATACTTCTCACATTTGTTTTAGATTAGTTCTACAGATAAATGGATTTAATGGTCACTGCCTGTTTCCCCTCCCTCCTTCATATTTCTAAATTCATCTCTTTGGTTGCTGAAATTCACTCCCTAGTGATAAAAGGGACAATATGGAAACCATATGCTTGCATATTCAAAAATGTTTGCCCCTTATGTTTTTATTTAAACAAGTTTCTCTGGTATAAAATTCTTGGGTATAAAATCTTTTGAGTCACATTTTGAATTTTCCCTCTTCTACCTGTCTTGATCATTTTACTCTAAATACCCAAGAGATTCTTTCATTAGCTTGGAATCCAGTAGCTATACTAGACTAGGTCTTGGTTTGACTATTCTGTTCCACTTTTTCCTTTGGGATACGGTATGTTCTTTCAATCTATAGCTATAGATATTTTATTTCTGGAAAGTATCTCAAACTATTTATCTACTTTTTTCCCCCTGTTCTAATTTCTAGATTCTTTTGCTAGATTCTAGATTCTTTTGCTAGATTATGCATATATTAGATTTCTTTTGTCTCTCTTCCATTTGCATTCTCTCTAATGCTTTTAAAACACTTTTTTCACTTCCATTTCATTTAACTTGCTTTTTTCAATCTAATATTGTGTGATCCTTTAAAATTATTTTTTCTTAATAAGTGTTTATTGCAAGTTTGTGTTATTCTAAGTTTGTCTTCATTTTTGAGATAGTTTAATTTTTTTTCCTTTCCCTTCTTTCAATTCATGTTTAAGTTCCTTTTGGTTTTGCTGCTTTTTTTGGGTTTGCTTTCCTTTTTTTTTTTTTTTTTTTACAAACTCTTGTGTTCATGGCTGACTTTCAATAAACTACATCAAGGGAGCCGCTCTGCTACATAGGAAACTCTGGACCATTCCTTTTTTTTAAATTGCAAATGAAGAAACTTAAGAAAGTTTAGTTAATACTTATCAGTTGATGCCAGATTATCATAATTGATTCATGCAAGGCCAGTTTTATTTATTTTCCTCTTTATTCCTATCCCTATCTTCTCCTGGATAAACAAACATGCAAATGTGTTAAATATGTATATTTTTATTTGCATGTATTTTTATTTTTGTAAAATGTGTATTGTTTTTATGTATGCACTATTTAAAATTTAAAACAGAATTTTCTTTAGAGATGTTGGGGGGAGGGTTTTTCTATGTTGCCCAGGCTGGCCTCAAACTCCTGGGCTTAAATGATCCTCCTATCTCAGCCTCCTGAGTAGCTGGGACTATAGGCCTGGGACTACACTGTGCCTGTCTTTTATGCATTTTTAAATGTACATGTATTGTCTTGATCATATATCCACATTTTTTTTTAACTTAGAACTATATTTTTAAGATCCATCCATGTTACACTGTGGTCCTCTCATTAGTTGTTTCTAATTGCAGCATAATATTTGTGATGGTTAATTTTATGTGTCAACTTGATTAGGCCATGGGTTGCCCAGAAGTTTCAGCAAACATCATTCTGGGTATCTCTGTGAGGGTGTTTCTGGATGACATTAACATTCGAATCAGTAGACTGAGTAAAGCAGGCAGGTTGCCCTCTTGAATGTGGGTAGGCTTCATCCAATCGACTAAAGACCTGAACAGAGCAAAAAGGCTGAGTAGGAGGCAATTCTTCCTGCCTGACTACATGAAATTTTCCCACCTTTGGACTCGTACTGTAATATTGGCTCTTCTTGGGTAACAAGCCTGCCAGCTTCAGACTGGAACTTGCACCATCAGCAATCCTGGTTCTCAGCCCTTCAGACTCTATGACTACACCGTTGGTTCTCCTGAGTCTCCAGCTTGCCATCTGCAGATCTTGGGACTTCTCAGGCTCCAAAATCATGTGAGCCAATTCCTTAAAATAAATCTCTCTCTTTTTCTCTCCTGTATCTGTCTATATATCCGTCTCCTAGTGGTTCTGTTTCTCAGGAGGACACTGACTAACACAATACTCTGTGGTGTGCATCTACCACTTTTTTTTTTTTTTTACCTATTTGCTCTCCTGCTGATAGACCCCCAGAGTGCTTCCAACTCCCCCCTCCACCACAAATATGACCCTTTATGAAAATTTCTTTGAGATATATTAAATACACCCAGGAGTAGACTTGCTGGGTCATAGGATGTACAGCAACTTAATTTACAAAGTTTGTGTTCCTCCTGGAAGTTCATGAGGGGTCCTGTAGTCCTACAGCCTCACTAACACTTGACATTATCCAGCTTAATAAGGAGCTTGAACATTTCTTCATATGCTTGTTAACATTCTGGATTTTCTCTTCCATCAATTATCTGTTCCTTTGCCAATTTTTCTGTTGGGGTCTTTTCTTTTTCTTGTTGATTTGAAAAGTTATTTTTAATGCTAAAAATGAATCTCTCAGTTTTTGACCCTGTAATTATTTTTCCAAATGTGCCATATATTCCATGAGCTTTAGTATCTACTTTGTGCTCCTGTTTTAAAGCAACAATTGTACACTTTTTTTTTTTTTTTTGAGACAGAGTCTCACTCTGTTGCCCAGGCTAGAGTGAGTGCCGTGGCGTCAGCCTAGCTCACAGCAACCTCAAACTCCTGGGCTCAAGCAATCCTCCTGCCTCAGCCTCCCGAGTAGCTGGGACTACAGGCATGCGCCACCATGCCCGGCTAATTTTTTCTACATATATATATTTAGCTGTCTATATAATTTCTTTCTATTTTTAGTAGAGGTGGGGTCTCGCTCTTGCTCAGGCTGGTCTCGAACTCCTGAGCTCAAACGATCCGCCCACCTCGGCCTCCCAGAGTGCTAGGATTACAGGCATGAGCCACCGCGCCCGGCCAATTGTACACTTTTAAAATTTATAGTCATAAATTATGTTTGTCAAAATTTCCTTTGCTTAATGGCAACTTTTTTTTTTTTGGATGAAAATTTTAACTTGCCATTTTCTCCTATTCTCCACTTTCTTTTTTCATATGGTATCTTTGTATGCTGGTTTTTGATTGATTATTTTTTGTTTGTTTTTTGAGATGGGAGTTTCACTATGTTGTCTGGGCTGGCCTCGAATTCCTGGGTTCAAAAGATCTTCTCGCCTCAGCCTCCCAAGTAGCTGTGACTATAGGCACATGCCACTGTACCCAGATGATTGATTACTTTTTGACCGATTACTCACCTTCAAAGGAGATATTTTCCAAGATGTGCTAATTGCAGAAGGTTTCTGCTGAGAGGCCTGGGCCATGATTCAGCCTAACAGGGCTCCTCTTCACCACTCAAAGATTGTGTAGATGAGTTCCTTTATCTTCTACTTCTAACTCAGAGAAATTGGCCGCTGCAGGACTGCTCACATTGCAGTCTGTTTTTTTCATTTTGCCTCACCAACACAATGCTTCCTGCGTATGTGGCAGGTCTGAATGATTCCCCTTTCAACTGTGCCTTACCTCCTTCTCTTTTATAATTAACCAGGTTGCAGGAAGCCACTGCTGCTAATCCACACACTTGATTCCTTTGTTTGAAACGAAAGATTGTTGGTTTTGTCTCTAAGGTAAGTCATTCACTTTTGTGAAGTGTGCTTTGTTGATGTTTTCTGTGGTCTGTAGCCATTTATATCTTTTACCAAAATATGCCTGCCTTTCACTGTATTTCACAAATATTGTAGTGAAGGGTTTCAGGTGTCTCCTGTTTTCAGTGAAAATGGATTTTGCATTAGTGTCATTATCCTTGCTACTGGGTAATTTCTGGGAGGAGGAGGAATAGAGGATGCTATGTTTACTCTTTGGAGGACATATAAAAAAATCACTGTTTTATGGATACATTATGTTATCCCAACTATATTGTAGTTTGGGGATTTTCTGCTTTACTTTCCTGAATTCCTTACTGTTGATTCTTAAAGATTAGTGTCATAAGAATTGCTTCCATTGTTTCTTAAAAAATTCCAGGTGAGCCCAATCCTCAAAGGTTCTGATTCATAAGACCTGGGTTAAATAAGCTTTTCAGGTGATTCTGATGCTACTGGTTTACCAATTGAATCTTGTACGTAGCCATTCAAAAATATTAATTGACTGATATACAAGGGCACGAGTATTCATGTGAGAACTCTTAGTATATATAACAGAATAGATATTGTTTTTATAAGTTAGACTGCCTGATGTTAAACAGTAAATAAATACAATTTTATCTGCCAATTAAAAAATGACTGGCTGAGATAAAATATACAGCAACGAAGGAGGTACTGAGGTGGGACTATTTTCCTTGGAGGATGCAGAAACATTTTTTTCTAATCTCAGAAATATCCCATGATCTGTTCAATTGAGTATTATTCAGCACACTAATGATACACAATAAATATTGATGAATGCCAACATCAAAATAGGCTGAATTCTGAAAGACAAAAAGTCTCAGACTCCCCCAAAGTAACCCAAGAAATGCAAGTTATCTATATGTTTATGTGACTAACCAGGCAAATATTCCCTTCAGAACAATTTAACCAAAAGTTGGATTGTTTGTTAATCTGTGAATGTGTTAGATATATTAAAATGTATCTTCTTTCCTGTTTCTACGTGCAGCATTTTTTTGTGGCAGACTTTTAGTTTTCCCTTCTTGCTGGGCAGATGACTGTTGATCTAGACTCAGAGACTACATTTTTCAACCTACCTTATAGCCACATTTAGCTATGTAACAAAGTTCTCATGAAGTAATGAGTTCTGCTCTATTTTTCTTCATAGCACATATCATTACTAAACATTATATTATATATTTACTCTTCTATTGACTGTCTCCTCCATTAGACTGTAAGAGCCCAAAAGAGAGAAACATTGTCTTATTCTGTCATATTCCCAGCATCTGAAAAGTATCTGGCATATAAAGGAACCCAATAAATAAAAGAATTAATGCATAAAGGAATTATTGTAAAGATATAGAGATAGATGTTATACAATATGTGGGTCCCAGTTTTTCTATAATAAAGATGAATAGTAGGTCTCATGAAGTATAGTTTATCTTTATTTGGGTTACCAGCTGAACTTGAATGACCACCATCTCTGTGCACACTTAGCATTCATATTTTCAAAGAGGGGGAACCAACTGGGTTGCTTTCATTTGACAGAATGAAGGATCTCTATTGTGGAGAGCTTCATGCCATTTCAGAAAGTTGACCTTTCTCATACTCAGTCTAACCACACAGGGTTGCTTTGGGCTCAGGTATCTATCCAGATCCAGTCATTAGTGGTTAACACAGCACGGTTGGTTTCACTTAATATACAATAACATGCGCCACACCTACACTGTGCAGAAAGACCATCTATCCTCACAAGAATGTGATGAGTGTTGCTGGCACTCCCAGGCTTTCAAAATGAATATAGTCCCTTTAGAATAGTTGCTTCATGGGAAGTTGTCTGTATTTGTATTATATGTATTTCAAACATATTTGAGAACTTTTTTAGGTGTCCTGTTTTCATGTGTCAGGATAATACAATGGAAATATACAGACTAGTAATCCAAAGACCTGGGTTCAAGACCCAGCTTTGGCACATATTAGCTCTGTTACTTTGGATAAATCTTCCTGGGTCTCAGTTTTCTCATTTGTGAAAATAGGTGGTGAGGTGAGATGACTTTAAGGTCTCTGCCAGCTCCAGTAATTTATGACTCTGCATTTTCAGAGCTTTCATGATATTATTGTGAATACTCCCAATCATATCAAATATCTTCAGTTTGAATGTAGATTTGATTTTTTTGAACAGATAAAATTTATCAGAGTCAAGTCAGGTTTGTGTATGCACTATGTATGGCAAGGTAGATGATACTGTCTTTAAAACTTGGAATTATCACTGACTCCTTTCTCATCTTTATTTCTGTATATTCAGTTGCAAGTAACAGAAAACCCAACATAAATGGGCTTCAGCAAAGAGAAAATTACTCGTTCATATAACCAAAAGGTCTGGGTATCTGGCTTCAGCTTGCTTGAGGAAGTCAAATGATGTCATCAGGACCCACACTTGGTTTTCTTGTCTCTCAGATCTGCCTTCTCCATGTTAGTTCCATTCTCAGGCACATTCTCCATTGTGGGGCAAGGTTGTTGCCATTGTGTTTCATTTCTCCTTCTCTTCCTTCTTACTGAAGACTATTTTTTTATGTACCTGGCATAGAGAAGCAATAAAGACATATTTTGTTTAATTGATTGCAATTTGCATGTATGTATGATAAACTGGATCTAAAATTAATTCCCAAAACATTTTCTTATATATATGTAGCTTGTTAAAATGATTTGCTTGAAGGGAATCATACTTTTTAGAGTCTAAGTTCTCTGTTAACCCTTTCTATCAGCCATCCAATTTCTCCCAGTTGATTATTCCAACATCAGAAAAGGGGCTTGAAAAGTAGAGCTTTCCATAATTGATCTAATGAAAGACTTTAGAGATAGCTCTGCTTTTGTACAGGAGATGCAAAAGCAAAATTTTATAGGAATGCAAGCACTGGCCCACAAATCACTATTTTGCTAGACAAGAAAATGATAGGCTATTTTTGGTACATTTTCCCTGGTAACTAGAACTAAAAAGTTCTCTTGTAACTTTATTTATTCTCTTTCAATTTTGGATTGTTATTATTTACTGTCTGGGTTCCCACTTTTACCCAGTTTTTGCCCCTGATGGTTTTTATGTTCTTGCCAACTCATTGATATATGTTTGATAAATGTTTCATATATTTTATCCAGCACTTTGAATTGCTTTTGATGGGAGAATTAGCCAGAGTCTCTTGTCTGACACAGTCCTGGACATGAAAGTCCAATATGCCTTTTAAAGAGTTTGGAATTCATTTGCTTGTAAGATATTAATCTTCATTCTAAAGATCAGGGCCCTAACTTTGGTGGTCTAAGCTTTCTATCTATAAAGATGAAGAATAAACACCTTTTCACCCGTGTCAAATTGTTTTTTGTAAAGGACTCATGACATAATTAATGTGAAGTCAGTTTGAAACTGGAAAGTACCAGGCAAATATGCATTTCCTTTGAAAACAAAATGGGCAAACAGGCAATAAAAGTTATAACGAAGGGTAACAACCTTAGAATGATTTGTTCAACTTAAAATTTCTGTATCTTTCTTTGCACTCATTTCCTTTGTTTTCTGGCCCCAAGTATAAATGGAAAAGACAAGATTTTTTTTTTTAAATCAATCTTATTTTATGTGTAATATTTGATATAATTGTATAATTTATTTTTTAACAAAGGGGAAAAAAGGGCAAACTTGACACTATAAATTTTATCATAACTTTGAAGTTTTGAAGTATCTGTCCCTTTGATATATGGGTAAGCAATCTAACTTAGGATGCTCACAGTACTTTGTATATTTGTAGGCTGGGATTCTGAGTGCCTAACATTCTGTAATCTATGCAAGGATACTCAAGTGTTGTTATATATAACTACCTATCATTCTCAAACTGTGCGAGCAGGTTAAGTACTCAAGAGAAAACACCTCTAAGTATGTTCCAAAGAGCCTTGTAGATGGCAGGTGATTTGTAAATGGACCAACGCAGGATTCAGGCATATGGCTTATTGCTTACTATTTCCTGTAGATGTATGAAGTCTTAGGTCTTATGTAGAATGTATCATAGGACGTGTCCTCTAAACATTCGTATACCAAGACAGTGCACTCTGCAAGTCTGTCATCCACTCATTCTGCATTTATTGAGCCAGTCCTACTTCATGTCAGGCCTTGTGCCTGTTCTCAGGAAGCTCTAATTAGGAAAATGGAGAAATAAAACTACAATTATAATTCTTTGTGATAAGTTTTAGAAAGAAATAAAGTGCTGTGGGAGCAAAGGTAGGGGCACCTATCCCATACTGGGGTGAGTGGCTTAGGGCTAGGTGGTAAACAACAGGGAAGGGTTTACAATAGAATTGACACCTGGAATGAATAATGAAGGATAATAAAAAATTAGCTAGGTAAGGAAAAGGTAAGGGATCATGACATAACAAGAAAAAGGAATAGCATATGGAAAGACAGGGATGTATGAGAGTATGGCAAGACTGGGGAAACCAAGTGGTTTGCTGTGTGTTGAATTTATTCATCCACTTAGTTATTATTGACATACTTGTCTCCCTATGTTTGAATCCTTGGATGGCGAGGACGTTGTAATGGTTTTACTGTCCCCATGTCTAGCAGTAGGCATAGACATTTAGTGCAGTAAATGTTTTATGAATCAATGACCAACTACATGGTGTTAGGGAGAATAGTTAGGAGTCCATAATGAGAAAGGTCATATCTAGTGGCAATGAATATGAGATGAGATAGATTTAAGAATGATTTGGGAATAGGAATGGGTAGGACTTGGTGACATATTGGAGATGCGGCATAAATGAATAAAAAACGACTTCCTAGGTTTCTGGTGAGATTATAGGCAGATGATAATAGTGATGTTATTCATAATAGCTAATATTCATTAGGCACACTCTGTCATGCAGTGCACTGTTTACAAATATTAAGCCATTTAAATTCTCAACTACTCAGAGCTCAGTGAACAAATCTTATACCCATTTATTGATGAGAAATTGGGTCTATTAGAGATTAACTTGACCAAGGTCACACAGCTAATAGGTGGCAGATTCAAACCCAAGATTTTTGATTCCAATAGCATACTTTATTGCCTCTAATAGATGTGATCAATACACAGAATGATGGTCCTATTCAACACGTGTATCACATAAATTGAATGTCCCTTTTACTAAACCCAGGGACACATATAGTGACTGCCTCTTTTTTTTGTCAGAATTTTAGGAGCTTGGTTCTTTCTGTATTTTCACTTTTCCTACCTGGGGGACCTAAAGTGGGATGGAAGTTTGATAAAACAGTTGACACAAAAGATGAGAGATGGTAGATACAGAAACAACATTCTCGAATGCTCTGGTAGCTGCTGGGATCTAAGTTCGATGAGACTTCCCCTTCCCATCCCCCGCCACACACACACACACGTTTGTAAGGTATAGAAGGACGCTGAGTCTCAGGTCGGTTCCAGCAGTCCTCAACTCACGGAAAACGTGCCTCTGCCCACTCGTAGCGAGCCCAACGTACTCAAAGTTAACCCCAGGCCGCCTCTCCAGCCAGCGAAACATCTCTCAGCGCCGGCTCGCGCTTGTTCCCAGGGGAACCGCCCGCGTAGGAACCTGGAGCCCGCGCCACCGCACCTGCGACGAGCCCAGTCTGGCGCCAGGGGGCGCGGAAGCGCATCGGCCCCTCCGACCCCACGCCGGCCCCGCCCTGCCCTTGCCCGGCCCCGCCCCCAGCCCCGCCTTCCCTCCGCGGGGACCGGCCGCTCCCGGCTCCCGGCCCCCGGCCCCGCTCCCAGCGCAGGCGCAGTCCCGCGTTCCCGTGGCGGCTCCCAGCGTAGTGCGCCCGCCGCGGCGGAGTGTAGTGGCCTCGGCCCGCGGTTGTCCTCTACCTCTCACTGCTTCGGGGCGCGCTCTGTGCGGCTCTGCGAGCGCCTCCGAGAGTGGGCAGCGGCCACGGTGGGTTCGTCAGGTGAGTGCGGCGGCGGGAGGGAGAGGCCCGGGGCGTGGAGCACCGCCCCCCTCAGCGCCCGCGCGCCCGCCTCCCGCGAGCCTGCCGGGAGGGGCGGCCGCGGCAGGTGCAGGTACCGGGGCGACTGAGGGTGCGGCGCGCGGGGACCCGGCGGGGGCTGCCTTGGCCCGGCTAGCGCGCTCCCAGGCTGGGCGCGAGGGGTCCGAGACCCCCGGCGGTGGGATGTGGACGGCTCGACACCGCGGCTCAGTCGGGCTCCCCCCGGGCCGCTGGTGGGCGTCGGGCGGCGGCTCCTCCCCGGTCCCCCTTCCCGGGAACGGGCGCGTTACTCATTAACTGCGCGGCCCCGAGCACCCGACGGGGTGAGCCGGAGCCCGGTTACCTGGCGGCGGGCGAGCGCAGCCCGGAGCTGGGGCCCAGGATTACGGCAGGGGTGAAAAGAGAGTTCCCGAACAAGTCGGAAGCCAGTCGCAGCACGGGACGCCCCGAGGCAGTGGTGTGGAATGGAGCTGTAGCTGCGGGCCACGGGTTCTTTCGCTTCCCAGGCTTAGTAAGCGACATGCGAGGCCCCGTGCCCAGGCGTAGAGGTCACCCTCGGGAGATTTCGGCGAAACCTGGTGGGAAAGAGCGAGCGCCCAGAGTCGCGCTTTAGGAGACAGCGCAGTTCAGCCGGACTTTTGTTTGGGGGAGTTGAGACGAGCCGCACAGACGTAATTGTAATGACACTGCCCGCCCAGCGAGCTTAATGGCTCAAGAAGTGATGATGCTAGGTGGAATCCGCAGCACGTGAAGAGTTGCCAGTTGTTATGGGATTGAAAAACCATTTATCTGTAATGGCTAAAGGGTAGGGTCTTGAAAAATAAGAGCGCTGAATTAATACCGATTCCCGAGACAGTTTAGTTTCCTGGAAATGTTGCCAATTCGGAGGCTACCTGTTATACACTCTTCTGTTTTCCTCCAACTCCTTTCTTTCAGCGTTGGGGATGGGGGTGGCGAGGGCGGGGAAAGCGTTATAATCTCTTGCTGTGGGATCATTGCATGATTGGAGCAGACGCCAATAAGAGGATTAAAACAAAACTGTTCCATTGTAAATCTGTTCAAAGAGCAGGTTTCTATTTATTATCCTCATTTTGTTGCTCACACAGTTTTTCTAAAAAAATGGTGAATGACAAATCAAGGAGAAAAGAAGCAGAATAGGACTGTAGACCAATCATAGTAAATATTTGATACTGTTAAATATTTCACCAGTTTTATGAGGCCTTGTTCTGTTACCATGTGTTATTTATTTACTAGTACTGTGAATTTTGATAGGACTTTTCATGTTTGGACAGACATTGTATTCCAAATATGTTTTATGTGATCTAATCCTAAAGCCCTTGTGGAATTTATAGCAATAAATTTAGCAGTTATACAATTTTACTAAAGTAGTCTCTTACTACTAGAAGAAAAGCCCTTAATTTTTTTTTGTTACAGTAATGTATATTAATGCATATCTTTGTGTACCAATGTTTAATATAACTGTTCGTTGAGTGTTTGGCAAACAAGTTATCTGTGTTGTTGAATACCTCAAACCTTTTACCAGCATGAATATTTGATGTTTAGCTGCCTTGTGGAGTTTCTAATTAGTGGAATTTCTAATTAGATCCAATTTTGCTTTTTGAATTAGTATAGTTATGCTTCCTTTAATATTCTTTACCTCTGATTTCCCCTAATCCTCCCCCAACACACACATAGATGCTCTACAAATAACTTTTAAAATCAAAAGGGTCTTAGAAATCTGGCTCCCCCCCTCATTTTTAAAAATAGCAAAACAAAAACTTGTAGGTTACAGTAGTTTTGCATGTTTTATAGTGATTAGTATACGTTTTTTTCCCCTCCTGAGCAGGACTCACTGAACAAATTAGTGAGCTGGCTGAATGAAAAATTATTGAACTTTCAACTCCATCGTTTACTATGCATATAGCCTTGAATAAATCATTTAATCTCTGAGCTATTTTCTCCATTTGTAAATGGAAATAGTTTTAGATTGAAACATAAGAAATTGCCAGTATTCTGCTGTTTTTTGTATATTTCAACCTAATATGAACTTCATAGTGGTGGGATGAGGATTTAATGAGATACTCCATGTGAGATGTAGGGGCGGGGAGAAGGAACAAATTATAACTTGACAGTGTGCTTGTTGGTTTAGATACCTTGACTCTTCAGTCCTCAGGACATTCCTGTAATGTAGGTGGTTTATCAAATTTTACAAATCAGGAAATTAAGGCTCATAAAATTGAAAGTTGAAATAATTTGTCTGTAGTTACTTAGTTGTCAGTGGTCATATAGCTGGCTAATGGCAGAGCCAGGATTAAAAACTGTGTGTGACTGCCCAAAGTGGAACTTGTAATGCTCTTGTTCTTTATGTTCCTGGTCTACATCTTCTGTAAAAGAGCTTTGTAACTATAAGGAGGCACACGGATGAAAGGTGTTGTCATTTGTATTTCTGGTTAAAAAATTTCCAACTTTTCTGATGATGGTGACACTAGCACTGCTACTACTGCTGTTGAGTCCAGTGCTTATCATGTGCAAGGCCTGGTCTAAGCACTATTCTAACTCATTTACTCTCACAGTGAGATAGGAGATAGATGATATTTTATCCCTATTTTATTGTTGAGAAAATCGAGGCCCTGAGAGGTTATGTAGTTTGTCCAGGGTCACATAGTTGATTAAGTGGCAGGTCTAGATTAGAAGTCAGGCAGTGTGTCTTCCATGTTTGTGCTCTTAACCACTGCTCTATCCCTTCTTCGCAAACAAGTGTAATGCTGAGAAATTGTTTGCTCTTAGTCACTATCCTCCACTTTTTCATGTGTAGGTTGTAATGCTGAAGAATTGTTTTTAATTTAGCTTTTATTAGATGCTTAATATTAGTGTAATATGTAATTCTCATTGTGTTGCCAGAGATTTTTAAAAGTATTCATTGAGCATCTACTGTGTAAGTCACAGTGGGAGTTAAAGGAAAGTACTCATAAGGAGTCTGGAAGGTAGGACCATATAATCATTCCCATATCTTTTATAAGTTCTCCAAAAGGCACTTTATATATATATATATATATATATATATAAATATGTATATATGTGTGTGTGTATATATATATGTATATGTATTTTTTCGATACAAGGTCTCACTCTCTTGCCCAGACTGGAGTGCCTTGGTCAAAGCTCATTGCATCCTCAAACTCCGGGGCTCAAGTGACCCTCCTGCCTCAGCCTCCCAAGTAACTAGGACTACAGGTGCACACCATCATACCTGGATAATTAAAAAATTTTTTTTGTAGAGATGGGGTCTCACCACTTTGCCCAGGCTGGTCTTGAACTGCTGGTCTCAAATAATCCTCCTAACTTGGCCTCCCAAAGTGCTAGGATTATAGGCATGAGCCTATGTATATATTTTAATGAGTGCTAAATAAGACAAATTCTTAGAATTGTTGAGTAGTGGGAAGGAAGGATGAGTAGTGGGTAGAAATATTTGTGCATTGAAGTAATGAGGGAAAGCTTTAAGGATATTCTGAGGTAGTACACTTTTTCGAACTAAAATTTTGTGCAATATAATTCTGGTTAACATGTATTTCAACAAAAGGTAGTAAAGGGTGGTAAATTGGTTACTATACACTTGATATCCTAAAAATAAAATATCTGAGCTTTTGGAAAAACTCCTTTCTAGTTAGTTTCTCCTTTTCTTTACTATCCTTAGTTGTACCAGGTAGTACTTTTTTTTTTTCCTTTTATGCTTCTGTAGCATCAAGTATATGCCTCTATTTTGGTACTTCATTTTGATATTTGCATTGTATTGTAACTGTTTCTAGGGCACTAGAAATATATTTATTGACAAGGTGATGTCTTCCTCTAGTCCACAAGTGCTTTGAGGGCAGGGTTTACCCCATTATATAGCTCTAGCATTGGGCCTGGGAGATACCATGCTGGGTTTGGTGATGGCTAGTCAGTTGAAAAATGTTAGAATGTATGAAATTGATCTAGCAGTAGAACTTGAAATGAGTGTTCTGAGTAAGAATTGAGGGGACTAAGGAAGGAAGAGGGGGATACTTAAAACAGGTAGCATTAACTTACTATCTCTGTTTTCCCTTCTTTCTTTTTCAACTTAGCACTAAATAAGGTATTTTATAAGCTTAAATTGTATATAGTCATGATTAGACAAAGGTAGCAAAAGTAATCTTGATTTATCTTAGAATGTAGGCAACACAAAATTAAATAGCTATAAGCTAAGATTATGTAGAGGAAAAAGAATGAAAATTACTGAAATAGTTCAAGTTCATGAGAGATTTGCTGCTTTAGTTTGACAACAGGATTGTAAATAAGCATAGTGGAAGTTCATGAAATTCCGCTGGTGGGTGTGACTACATACACAGTTAAGTATATGAATTGACAATTTAGTATAAAGAAACTCTGTTCAAGAATGTGAGAGTGCCCTAGAATCGTAAAGGAGCATATGAATGATAGCTTGGAACCAATTAAGTAAGTGAATTCCAGATAAAAGTAATAGTGTTGAATATTTATTTTGGGACTCTGGTTGACAGATCAGAATAAAGTATAAAAGAACAAACAAAATAGGTTTGAAAAACAATTAGTAAATGTGCATTAATTAATTCCCTGTTGGGAAGAGAATCATATTTGAACTATATACCTCAGAAATACTTGTTTTCCTCTTTCTTCCCCTTTTATCTTAGATAAATAAGAATCCCTTCTGATTTATAGGACAAATCCCTCAGTATGCTCTTGCTATTTTCTCCCATTACTTATTCTTTCTTTCTTTCTTTCTTTTTCTTTCTTAGATTTTTATAAAATCATACATTTGTATTGTGCTTTACAGTCTGTAAAACATTTTTATATTGATAAGCCATTTGATTTTCTTAAATGTAGGCAGGGAAGATAATATCACTATCATTATAGATGTGGAAACCGAGGCTCAGAGAGATTGTGACTTGCACAAGTTTACACGGTTAGTCAGTGACAGAGTCTGAACTGGAAGGAAGTTTGTCCGAAACTAGTCTGATAAAATGCTCAGGTTTCCTCAGATTTAAAAAATGTAATTTCTCCAGTTTTGATACTCTCTCAAGGTACTTACTGTTTTATTTCTGTATTTTCCAACAAAAGTAACCTGAAATAACTGTCTCCACTCTTTACTGCTTTGCTTTTCATTCCTTTTCTAAAGACTCTTGTTGTTTATCCAGTCAATGCATACTTCAGTGCCTGTTGAATGTTTAGTTGACATATATTCTTAAGAGTGTATACAAGATAAGGCGGCTTCCACTATTAAGAAAAAGAAATTTGGAAAACTATTTTTTTATATTTCTGTTCCAAGAATTTGTAATTAAATACAGTGTAATACTGGTAACCCACAAGTTCAGAGAATTTTCTGAATACTCTCAATGTAAGAATCTGCAATAACTAACATCTCTAAATATGTCAGGTTGTATATTCAAGTACTGTATAGTTAGTGGACATTCATCTGTGGTCTGTTGTAATAAAAGTGGGGAGATTGTGTTGCTTGATTGACCATTTGGTTAATTTTTTCCCTTGGGTTATTAATTACATTCCCACTTATAAACATAGAATGCTTCTTAAAATGTAAATGTGATGTTTTTGGTTATGATCAAAATGTTAGTTTGGAAAGCCAACCTTAAAATTAGAATGAAAGTTAATGAAAAACTGGTGTATATATAGACTTTTTTGTTTTGTTTTTTCCTCCTTATATAGCATTAGAATAAATCTTGGAACTTTTTTTGAGAACATTCTAATTATGGAGAATTTCAAATAAGTAGACACAATAGTATAATGAAAGTGAAAGTTTCCATCACCTAGCCCAATAACGATAAACAATGATCAGTCCTGACCCCTCCACTGTGTTACCTTTCAAAGCAAATTGCAGGCATTTTATAATTTCATCTATAAGTATTTAAGTATGTATTTATAAAAAAATAAGGGCAGCTGGCTGCATTACTATTATAAATTTTAAAAAATTTTATAATTTCATCTGTAAATATTTATGTATTTCTAAAAAAATAAGGACAGTTAACTACATTACTGTTACAAATTTTAAAAAACTAAGTCCTTGGTATCAAATATTTACATTTTTTTAATACATGGGAATAGGGCTTTTATAGTAAAATCAAGCTTCTGTTTATTTTGATTTATATGCTTTTCCCCCCTCAAGTCCTCTAAGGAGCTGAATAAGTATTTTACACTTGATCTCAGCCAAAAGGTTGAGAAGCAATTGAATAAGTATTTTAAATCACAGCATAGCAGCAAAATAAGGGAGGAAATGATGATAGCAAAAATAATGTAGGGAAAAAGAATAGAAAGGACACAAAGCAACAGCAAATGCTCATTTCAATAGTGGTGCTTTAGAGAAACTTCAGTTTTCTCTTTCTGAAAGTAAGACAAGGATTCAGAGATTAAAGAGTATTCTTCTGTTTGGATTGTTCACTTCTTAGAGATCTTTTGTCTTGATCTAACCTTTATTCCCACCTTCTCCCCAATCAGTTTTACCTTCTAAGCATGTCTCGGGGTAGTGGAGTTAGGTATTGGAGTCAGACACACCAGGGTTTGATTCCTAGGTCTGTTATTTATTGGCCTTTGATCTTGACTGTATTATTTAATCTCTCCGAACCTCAATTTCTGTATCTGTAAAATAGGGATAAGAATCATTTCAGGGTGGGTATGGTGGCTTGCACCTGTAATCCTGGCACTCTGGGAGGCCAAGGTGGGAGGATTGCTTGAGTTCAGGAGTTCAAGACCCGCCTGAACAAGAGCGAGACCCCCATCTCTGCTAAAAATAGAAAAATTAGCTGGGTGTTGGGTGTCAGGTGTGTGCCTGTAGTCCTAGCTACTTGGAAGGTTGAAGCAGGAGGATCGCATGAGCCCAGGAGTTTGAGGTTGCAGTGAGCTATGATGACGCCTCTGCACTCTACCCAGGGTGACAGAGTGAGACATTGTCTCAAAAAAAAAAAAAAAAAAATGATTTCAAAGGAATACTGTGAGGATTAACTAGAATAATTGTGTGTGTATGTATAAATATAAATGAAGCTATTGTTCTGAGTGTTTTCTATATATATGGAAACGCTATATATATGCCTCCATCCCCTCCATTCCCAGTGCATGACCTTGGCATTAGATCAGACCTTCACAATCTCTTTTGTAGCCTGAGGCAGTAATCCTTTAACCAATTGCTTGTAGTAAAGTTCTTGTATTTCTAATGACTACAGTACCTTTCCTCAATATTTGAATGTACAACCTGGCATATTTAGAGATGTTATTGCAAATTCTTTAATGACTACATTAAAATACGCTTTCTAAAATGTAGACCTCAACATCTCTTCAGGATAAAATCCAAGCAACATTTTCCATGTTAAAGGAGGTTTGGAAAAAAAAGGAACTGGGCATGGTGGCTCATGCCTGTAATTCCAACACTTTGGGAGGCTGAGAGGGGAGGATCGCTTGAGGCCAGGAGTTCAAGACCAGCCTGGGCAATATAGTAAGACCTGTCTCTTAAAAAAAAGAAAAAAAAAAGAGAGAGAGAGAGATAGGGTCTTACACTGTGGTCCAAGCTGGGTGCAGTGGCATGATCACAGCTCACTGCAGCCTTGAACTTCTGGACTCAAGTGAACCTTCCACCACAGCCTCCTGGGACTACAAGTGCATGCCACCACACCTGGCTCCCCCTACTTTTTAATTTATTTTTAATTTTTATTTTATGTGATTTTTTTTTTTTTTTTTTTTTTTGAGAGATAGGGTCTTGTTTTGTCACCTGGGCTGGAGTGCAGTGGTGCAATCATAGCTCAGTGCAGCGTGGAACTCCTGGGCTGGAATGATCCTACTGCTTCAGCCTCCCGAGTAGCTGGGACTACAGGCACATGCCATAAAGGAGTCTTTTAATGGTCTGTCACGTGTCTGCCTAGCCAGTCAGATTTTCTGTCACTTTATTTTGTTTCCTTAGTGCCAGACTCTTGTTCTCTGTCCTGTCACCTTGTCCACCTTATTGGAATTGTATTCAGCATTTCAAATCTGACTGACTTCTCCTTAAAACATTCTCTGCTTCCTCCTTCCTTCCCTACAGGCCTTAGGGTAGTCATGTACTGGCTTATAATAGGCTGTGTGCCATCCCTACTCCATTTGTACCTGTATTCTTAGAACTTAGCACCAGGATTTTGCCCTGAGGAGTAGAAGCCAGCAATCATTCTTCCATTCCAAGAGGAATAAATGTAATTTATCATATATATGTATAAATAAATGTATTTAATAAATATATGTAGTAATGTTGATGAAGGTTTTTAAAGAAGTGAACTAATTGATGGAATTTATAACACTTCAGTTCATTATCTGTTATTGAAGTAGCAATCAAATTTTTAATGTCAGGAACAGTTTCTTCCATAATGCATGCTAAATTAAGAAGTCATTTGGGAATTACAAAAGCATCTGGACCTCCCTCCCTGCCCCCCATCTCCCAGCAGTCTCTGAATAAATTGAAGGAGGAAAATAATGCTTACATAATCCTTAAACCTTTTCTTTTGACCTGCCTTGGAATATTCAATTTTTATTATTGTGATAATAAGAGTAAAAAAAATTATAGTATAGTATATAGATGTCTGCTTTGTTGAGGAAAAACATTCAGAATAAAAAGCTTTTAATTTTTAATACATATTTAAACCAAACAAAACAACCATTGTTTTTTGTTCTTATTGATGGTGTTTGTGCTGATACAGTATGATAATATTTAGTGAATATTAGTCAGAAAATGCCGTAGAGATCATTATAATAACTAATTTTCATTGCTAAGTGCCAGATATGGTGCTAAGCCCTTTTTGTATATTTCTGACTTAATTTCCATGACAACCTTATGTGATAGGTATGGTAATTATCTACATTTTTCAGAGAAATTGAGAATTAAATCTCCAGGATCACATTATTAGTAACTGGTCGAGCTAAGATTTGAGCCTGATTCCAGACTACAAGCTTTTTGTTGAGGTAGCAAATACTTACTGGTTGAGTCATCCCATTGCCCTTGCTTCTAGTAGACAGGTGCACTCGCTATTTTATCATCCAGAATTATTGGAAACAATTCCAACATGAAACAGATGAAGATACTTGGTCTCAGAGAAGTTAAATGACCTGCTCATGTTGTTCATAGGTGTAACTTAAGAGTGTGGTCAAAATTAGAACCTTAGCTTTCTTCTTCAGCTACTGCTGTTTCTGCTCTATTGTGATGCCATACTACCTGCTGTGTTGGAAATGATTTACTTTCCAAAGTGTAGGGCTTTGAGGAATTTTAGTAAATACAGAATTCAAACTATTTAATTTTCACATATATTCAGTTCATACGGAAAAAGATAAAAATCACATCTTTAACTTTTTTTTCTAGAAGTAAATCCTGTTTCCCATTTGTCAAGGTAAGTCAAATAAGGGGAATGTACTTTTTGTGGGAAAATGGATTTTATTTGTTCTTTTGGACTACCAAATTAAATTGAGTTCCTAGCTTTCATTTAAATTATGTATTTCCATTTTATTCATGTCCTTCATATGTTTCATTGAAAATATTTCAACAGTAATTTGTCCTACTTTCTTGAGTTGTTCTGGGGATGCATTTTGTTTTCAATAAGAATATTTATTTTAATTAGAAAAAATAATTTTTGTAAGAAGTTATTAGGATTTTTCTAGGCATTCATCAAATAAGTTAATATATATGAAATTCTTAGCACCACTGTCTGACATATAGTTAACTTTCAATAAAGATTGGCTGTTGTTTTAACTGTGATGATAGTGATGTCCAGAAAGAAAAAAAATAACATGAAATGCATATGCGGGATCAGAAGCAAATTGTTTTGATCAACTTTTTCTTATGATTGGAAATCAGCTTTATTACTTGGAGCTCACTAATAAGGCCAGCCAAGTTGTATTGGTAATACACCCATAAGAATTTAATGTGGTCATCTTTTTCGCATACTGGTAGTGATCCTTGACAAGTTTAGTTTATGAGTTGGAATAATCTCCAATTGAAATTAGTTCTTTTTCAGTCACTCATTGCTTAATGCAAAGAGTATGACTGCTTAAAAATAGCAGTTTATTTTACTCATATAAAGACCTTAGAGATGAAATAAATCTTTAAGCTTCCATGTATTTTAAAAAGCAAAAGATTTTTCAGACCACTGAGATTGGCAGCTCATTACCAGCTAAATTACATTTTATGGAAATTTTACATGCTTGAAAAAGGGACTAAATTTAATCTCAAAATAATCTCCTTTTCAGAAGTGACTTAAGACAATATTTAATTGTTTCTTTCAGAATGGAAACATTATAGGTTAGAGGCACTGCTCAGAGGTGCTGAGTTATAAGTGTTATAAAGCTGTGGTCCCCAAACCCGACATCCCGAAAATATTTATATTTCCATAAATGCTTTGTTTTATCACCTTAGACATGCCTGGAAGGCCCTTCCAAGGGCTTTGTCTTTCTCATTATTTTCTGTTCATTGTTTGGGTCTGTTCTTTGACTCTTATTCTGAGAGTCCTTTGCCTCTGCTTTACTTGTCCTTCCTATGTGGTCTCTGAGTACCCTTTGTATCTTCTGTGGCATTTATCACAGTGTATCATTGTCTCTAGTTGTCTTTCTCTCCTACTGTCTTGAGCCTATTTGAGGGCAGAATGGATTTTTCATCTACTTTCACCAGCTTTCAGTGCGTAGTAGGTCCTCGGTAAATACTTGCTGAAAGAATGTCCAAAATGTTGTGGTTATATATGGGAAAAATAGGGTCGTTGTTGCAGGGATGATGGATTTTAATCAAAACTAACATTTTTAGTAGAATGGTCTAACACTGGAATGGCAAAGCAATTATAGTGGCAGTTGTATGTCCTGGTGGTTAAGAGCTTGGACTCTGGAGTTGGACAGGCATAGGTTTTAATTCTGGCTGCTCTAAGCTGCAGTTTTCTCAACCATAAATGTACGGAAAAGTACCTAATATTTAGTAAATGTTCAATAAATATTAGCTGTTGTCATTATGGGAGAAGCTACCTTATCTTCCTGTGTGATTGGGGTTTGGTATATGGTTGGCTCAGCTTCCCAGTCCCTCCCCTGAATTATTTTGAAGCAAATCTAAATAATCTTCTTATTTCATCCATAAATACTTCAGTGTGTATCTTTAAAAGATATGGATTTTTTTAATGTAACTGTATTGCCCCTAAAATTAAATGTAATTCCTGATAACATCATTTGTTTTTACAGTTGTTTTATTCAAATAAGAATTCAAACAAGGCCCACACACTGTGTTCAGTTTTGTCTGTTTAAATCTATAAATTACCTCTACTTCTTTTTTTTTTTTTTCAGTTTACTTATTGAAAAAGCAAGTAGATTTACTTGCTACAGTTTTGTTTGTATATGTTCTGGAAGGTCTTTGACATGGTCTATAATTTTGAAAGAATATGTAGATATGGAGTTACCCAACTTTACTGCAACCTTTTTGTTCTCTACTTTTCTTATTTTTAACACTTTTTATTAGGGATATGAGAGGGTTAAATTTTTCAGTTAGTTTAACAAGTGAATGAATATGTCTGCATTTTATGGAAGAAATTATATGCTATATTGGTGCTCATGTTTGGCAATTTGGAAGTTCTGGAAAGGTAATCACTCACAATTATCAAAGTACTATCGTAGATAGGAAAAAATTAGGAAGAGAGATTGAGTTCAGATCATAGAAGTCCTTATTTTTTAGTCTAGTAAGTTTGAATTTCATTCTGTAGACAGTGAGAAATCAGTAAAGGATTTATAAGATTTCTTTTAGCTTTAGATTCTTCAAGTGGAAAACTTAAGTGGTATACTTCTTAGTTTTTAGTATTTGTGATGTAATTGAGTAGTTATATGAAATATCTTTTGCTTATGGAGAAATGGAAGCATACATGTTATTGTTAATGGATGACAATGATAATGTTTATTGAGGCCATACTCTGTGCCGGGTGCATAGTACTCTACAAAGTACTTGACGTGGATTGTCTCCTTTAATCTTCACAGCAACAAGGACAAGGGAGGGAATACTGTTATCCCCATTTTCATCCTATCACAGGAGAAATTTAAGGCTTACAGAAAGGAAAGACATTATCCAGGATTGGTCCTAGACCTCTAAAGGACATTATTGGGATAATCAGATCTGAATGGGGCCTGTTAATTAGATGGTAATTTTGATCAGTGTTAACTTCCAGATTTTGAGATTAAATGGTTTTGTGGTTAGATAGGAGAATGTTCTTGTACTTAGGGGATAGATAGTATCTAGCCATATACTATGAAAAATGTATTAACAATGGCTGGATACTTTCTGGATAGCCCTAGTACATGTATACACTGAGAAATTAAGGGATAATGGATATAATGTCTGAAACTTATTTTCAAGGTGCTCAAAAATGTTAACAATTTCATAATCTGGGTGAAAGGTATACAGGAGCTCTGCAATTCTAATGTAAATTTAAAATGACTTCAAAATAAACAAGAAGATTAAAAACACTGACTCATCCAAAGTCAGATAGCTAGTATGAGGCAGAACAGAACAGGTAGTTGAACCAAGGTCTATTTCATTCTGAGTGTGTGTGTGTATATGTTTTTACTGTGTTTTTTCCTTATTCTAACCAAGGTCTCATATGATAGCAAAGTTAAATATAAATTCAAGAGATTTATTGTATAGCAGGGCGACTATAGTTAATGTTGATATGTTCTTAAAAAAAACACAGGGTGGACAAAAAAAACTGTGAGATAATGCATTTGTTAATTAGCTAGAGTTAACCATTTTACAATGTGTATGTACCTTGAGACATGTTGTACATTATAAATATATGCAATGTTATCTGTCAAATTAAAAAAATTGTTTTAAGAGTTTCATAGTGTAACGATTGTTATTGAGTCTAAGATTATCCTTTTAGGTTATATTTGTAACATGTTATTTTCATATTTAAATAGTATACTCAATGAGAGAAATGAGTTTAATATGAACTTTTAAATAATTTTAAAATAAAAAATATTAAACATATTTTTATTCATTCCTCATACTTATTAAATTATACTCACTTTAAGAGCGTTAGCTGTCACTTTCAAGTCTCTTCCAAATCAGATTGTTTGCCTTTTGTAGTAGTTATACCCTGAGGTCACTTAATAAATGTTAAATGATTATGGGATTTTTTTTCCTTTTTTTACTGTCTCTTTTATTGTAAGCTTATATTTTATAATGGACTTAAACACATTATTTATACATCTTAATTTAGTTTTAAATATCACCATCTAAAAATAATTATCTACCTTTTGTTTTAATATAGGTTATCTTATGATGAGGCTTTTGCTATGGCTAATGACCCCTTGGAAGGCTTCCATGAAGTAAACCTTGCTTCACCTACTTCTCCGGACCTTCTTGGTGTGTATGAATCTGGGACTCAGGAGCAGACTACCTCACCAAGTGTAATCTACCGGCCACATCCTTCAGCTCTATGCTCTACCCCTGTCCAGGCTAATGCGTTAGATGTTTCTGAACTTCCTACACAACCTGTGTATTCATCCCCCAGACATTTAAATTGTACGGATATATCTGGTATCAGGTAAGGGATCATCAAAACATTTATTTTGGATTATTGTTTCTAAACAATGGACAGTTTGTTTGCTTGTTTACCTTATTTTAAGTTTTACTGTTTCAGAAAATTTGAATAACATATACTTGCCGATGTAGAGAAATACATGTTAATGTTCTAGAACAGGGGTTGGCAAACTTTTTATGTGAAGGACCAGATAGTAAATATTTTAGGCTTTGCAGGCCATGGAGTCTCTATTGCAATTTTTCAACTCAGCCTTTAGAGTATGAAAGCAGCCATAAGCAGTATGTAAATGAATGAGTGTGGCTGTGTTCCAATAAACTTTATATATGAACACAGAATTTTGAAAATCATATAATTTCCATATGCCAAAAAATATTATTTCATCTCTTTTCAACCATTTGAAAATGCAAACACCATTCTTGTCTCATGGGCCTTATAAAAACAGGTGGCAGGCTTGGTTTAGCCTGCAGACTGCAATTTGTCAACCCCTATTCTTGAATAGCATTATACAGTAGAACTTTCTGTGATGAAAATGTTCTGTTTCTGTGCTATCTAAGGTGAAGGATAGTCATTAGCCACATGTGGCTATTGAGCACTTGAAATGTGGCTGATATGACTGAGGACATACTGTTAATTAAATACAGAGGCTACCAAATTGGATGTTGCAGTCCCAGGGCTGTGTGTTTATGCCAGTTCTATTTGAGCATATGATGATGTTTTCTGAAAAATGTTTCTCTCCTTTGCAGCATTCATGTTACAGACCCAGCAACTTGTTCTACCTCTGGAGTCACAGCTGGGTTAACTAAATTGACTACAAGAAACGACAACTGTAATGCAGAGAGGGAGTTTTTACAGGGTGCTACTGTAACAGAGGCTTGTGTTGGCAGTGATGATATTTTTGGGTTGAGTACCGATAGTCTGTCCCGTTTACGAAGCCCATCTGTTTTGGAAGTTAGAGAAAAGGGATATGAACGATTAAAAGAAGAACTCGCAAAAGCTCAGAGGGTAAGAAAAAGATATTTTATTCTTCCATATATTATTTTAGAAATTAATATTTCTCCATGGGGTCTGGCAACTCATAAATTAAGTTGTTACAACTCTACACTTATCCTTCACATAGGCCCAGCCTCAGTTCCTGTTGGGAAGCATTTAGCAATCTGTGAAATTGGCTGGGTAGTTAGGAAGTTCATTTAAGAGTACTAACTGGAAAATTGAGATTCTGAAACTCTTCTATAACTCTTCTGTGTCCCCTACATTGCCTGCTTGCATTATCTGTAATGCACATTTAGCAAGTTGTATTTCTCATGTGGGTTTCCCCTCCTTATATGTAGTTGACTTTGATGGTCATTGATTTGAAGTCATTCAGTCCGAGTCCTTTTGAGGAATTGTTTTAGTAACATCACCTTTGTTATTCAGCTGAGTTTGAGTATTTTCTGTATCTTGCCTCAGAGAATTTTCTTGGTAAATTGTTTCCCATTTGGTCTTTAAAATTTCTGCTATTTATTTCCAAATTTGTGGCTGTATCTTATTCTTTTTTTGAGACTATAATTACATTTCGGAGGTAAATTTATAGGACAACATGCGTACATTAGAAAACAGGAGCGCCCCTTTCGATAGCTCATCTGGTAGAGCAGAGGACTGTAGACTGGACAGAAAACAGGAAAAGTCTCAAGTGAACAATCTAAGCTCCTATTTTAAGAACCTAAAAAGAAAAGCAAAATAAAACCAGAACAAGTAGAAGGAAGGAAATAATATAGGTAAGAGAAGCAGTCAATGAAATTGATAAAAAAGAGAAAATGAATGAAACAAAATGCTGGCTATTTAAAAAGAGTAATAAAATTGACAAACTTCTGTCAAGACAGACAAAGAAAAAAAACCACAGAAGAAAATTATCAATAGCAGAAGGGAAATGGGATAGCACTACAGACAATCTAGGTGAAATACCAATTCATATTTAGAAAATTGAGAAGATAGGGCAAACATTCTGTGGGTGTAATTTCTAGCATACTGTGACATTTCACAAATGTATATTCCCACTCTCTCCCTATCATACTTGTGTCTCAGGAGCATAGTATATTCATTTTTTAAATCCCTGCTGCCTAGCATAATATAGTACAATGCCTGCTATATATCTCTTTATAAATGCTTCAATGAATGGCTAATGGTTAAACAGCCATGCACGTATATTAACATTTTTTGTTAAAACACATTTTATCAGGAAGAAAAATCCATAGTCTTTTTAATCTTTTCCCAAAGGGAAGGGATGTGGTGAGATGTGATTGCATTTTGATTCTGCCATTTGGCTCAGACTCTGTTGCCTTAGCGCACAGTATTTTAGTGAAATCACATTATATTGAGGTAAACTATTAAGTATATTCATCTTTGAAAACACATGAGGTTATTTATTGATTAGAACAGATTGCTTATCTCCTAGTTCAGTTGGGAATTTCTCTTGAAATCTTTAATTTGCTCTATTTAGGGGGACTGTTGAGATAATTGAAATAAAAATGATGTGTGAACACATACATATGGTGAATTTATTATGGAGAATGTAAGATAGTGTTAATATTTACTTAAATCTTAAGGCTTGAAAAGGACTTTTGCATATGAAAATGTTTCCTGAATTATGACAACTTGTGAATCAAAACTAAGTCAACAGCCTTTCTCTTTAGTTTGCTTATTCTTTTAAGAGAGGACAGATAGGTGGCATATTCCATTCTTTTACTTTTAACCTATTTGTGTCTTCCTATTTAAAGTGAAATTCTTGTAGGCAGTGTATAATTTGATCTTGGTTTTTAATCTTTTCTAATAATCTCTGCTTTTTAATGGATATGTTTAGACCATTTACATTTAAAGTGATATTAATGTGGTTTGGTTTAAATCTCCCATCTTACTATTTGTTTTCAATTTGTCCCATCTGTTTCTTTCCTTCCTTTTATGCTTTCTTTTGGATTAATTCAATTTTTTAATGATTTCATCTGATTTCCTTTGGCTTATTAGCTATATATCTTTGTTGTGTTATATAATTTAGTGATTGCTTTAGGGTTTATACTATACATCTTTAACTTCTCATTGTCTGCCTTCCAGTGATATTATACTATTAATACTTTGCGTACACTGCAAGAACCTTGCAAGACTGTACTTCTGTTTTTCCCTGCCATTGTGTAATGGTTGTAATGTATTTTACTTTTCATACGTTTTAAACTCCATAAGACATTATTTTTGCATTAAACAGTTGACCAGCTTTTAAAGGGATTTAGAAAGAATCTTTATATTTATTTTTCTTAAAATTTTTAATTTCTTTTAGAGACAGGGTCTCGCCGTGTCACCCAGGCTGGAGCCCAGTGGTGTGATCACAGCTCACTGGACTCTTGAACTCCTGGGCTTAAGTGATCTTCCTCCTTCAGCCTCCCGAGTAGCTGGCACTACAGGCATGTGCCATCATGCTCAGCTAATCTTTTTATTTTTACTTTTTGTAGAGACAGTATCTGACTATGTTGTCCAGGCTCATCTTGAACTCTTGGTCGCAAGCTATCCTCTCACTTTGGGCTCCCAAAGTGCTGGAATTATAGGCATGATCCACCGCTCCTGGACTATATTTGTTCACATAGATATCCACGTAGCTAACATTTCTGGTGCTATTCATTCCTTTATGTGGATCCAGATTTCCAACTGGTATTAATTTCCTCCTTCTTGGAGGATATCCTTTAACATTTTTATCGTGTGTGTGCGCTGGTTAAAAATTCTTTTCCCTTTTGTATATCTAAAAAGGTTTATTTTCACTTTTGTTTTTTGGAAGATATTTTCACTAGGTAAAGAATTTTATGTTGATAGTTTTTTCTCTTAATAATGTAAAGATGTTTCTTCAGTGTCTTCCAGCATGCATTGTTTCTCTCAAGAAGTCTCCTGTCATCCTTACCTTTGTATGTGGAACTTTTCTCCCCAGCTGCTTATGAAAGTCTTTTGTCATTGGTTTTATAAGCAGTTTGATTATGGTTGGCTTGGCGTAGTTTTCTTCAGGTTTCTTGTGCTTGCGATTTGTTGAGCTGCTTGAATCTGTAAGTTGTTAGTTGTCATAAAATTTGGGAAATTTTGCCATTATTTCTTCAAAAAGTTTTACATTCCTTGTCTATATCTCCTCTCCTGGGCTCCTATGACATGTACATTAGACTGCTTTAAGTTGTCCCACAGCTCATAAGTGTTATATTATTTATTTTTTAATATTTTTTCCTCTCTGTTTCATTGTGGATAGTTTCTACTGTGTCTTCAATGTCACCATTATTTTCTTCTGCAATATCTGATTTGTTAATATCATACAGTGTATTTTTTAATCTAGGTATTACAGTTTTTGTCTCTGAAAGTTTGATTTGGATCTTTTTTGTATTGTGCTTGCTCTGCTTAACATACTTAGTCTTATCTCTAGCTTCTTTAACATATGGAAAACAGTTTAATAACTTACATCTCATAAATCTTTCATTTAATCAGGTAATAAGATGGGACAAATCTAGGCTCACCTTATTTGTTTTCTATTTCTGGAGGCTCACTCTTTTGTTGCCTATTGTCTGTGTCTTTAAATTGTTGTTTCATATATTTTTTTTCAGGTTTTTAGTTGTGTCAAATGGGTGGTAAATCTGATTCTTGTTACTCTATCTTGATTGGAAGTGAAAATTCTGTTTTTTTATTCGTATTATTTGATTGTCTACCCTACCCCATTCAAATAACCTGCACAAACCTACACTTACACACACGCTTCAATAATTTTGAGCTTCATGAGGATAACAATTGCACATGTTTTTGCTCATGATTATATCTTGAGCATATAATGGATTCCAAATACATTTTGTTGATTAAATGAATATATACAGGTGTATGAAGTTATACTGGTATATGAATGTGCATTCATATACATTAGTTAGGTTGAGGCTAGCAGCTTACAAGCAACCCCAAAATTTTAGTGACTTAATCTAATAGAAGATCATTTTTATTCAGTTACATTCTAAAGCAGATGTTCACAGTTGATAGGCAGTTCTCTGTGAGATAATTCATGGATCTGTGTTTCTTCTGTTTTGGGCTCTTGTAATCTCTTAGGGTTTTATTATCTGTATCTAACCAATCAGACAAAAGAAAAGAAAACTTAGAAAAAGCACAGCTGCTTCTGAAAATTCTTGGCTTAGAATTGATATGCAACACTTTTGCTCACATTCTATTGGTGTGAACCTGTTTTATGCTGATACCTGGATGTGTGGTGGGCTAGAAACTGTAGTCCCTGACTGAACAAGCACCCACCAGCAACAAATCCATATTGTGTGTGTGTTTGTGGGGGGGGGGGGGCATGTGGTCACTGATTTTCAGGTGAAGGGATGCCAGAGATTATAATGTAGTGCTTTAGCTTTTTGGCCTTCCACAAGTTGTTGCTGAAGAATAGCTTTTGGTGGAATTCTCAGGTGGAAGGTGAGTTTTAGTACATTCTTATTAAGATGTATTAATAGATCCTTGTACTCTACCTTAGATCTACTGAAACAAAATTACTGTGTTGAGGTTTGGGGATATGCATTTTCACGAAACTGCCCTTTTGATTCTCACATTCCCTAAAGGGTGAAATCTGCTGGTGTAATATTTTCAACTTTTATTTTTCCTTAAAAGAGAATGAAATAACTTAGAAAATAAAACCCAGTAGGATAGCTTGCAGCCAGAGAAAGTCACTGAGAAATATCTGTACCAAATCCATGTTCAGCATTGGCTCTAACTATAGCCGACAATGTTTACAAACATTTATTATGTTCTTATATTAACAAATATTTATTGAATAACAAAAGCACTCACAGCATTGTACTAGGCTGTGAAGGGGGCAAAAATAAATTAGGTACAACCCCGCCCTTATGGAGTTTACTAGTTGGGGAGAAAAGACATGTATACGTGGTAATGTTTCATTGATTCTGAGTTGTACATTTTTTCCATGAATATCTCTGAAATCATGAGTTTTAAATTTGCAGTCAGCTAGGCAATAATCGTGACAGTTGTCATTGCCTGCTTGGATGTGAACCTGTTAATAGCTGTCCATGTTATTAATTTAATTGAATAATGTCAGTTGGGTGTGCTATATTTGATCTTAATGACTGGGTTAAGTATCTTCAAAAGGATCTCAATAAGATATGACATTAAAACAAAAAGAAAGGAACAAAAAAAAAAAAGCACTGTAACAAATGATAAAAATCTATGTCTCCATCAGTTTAAAAGAGTTCTCCCTGAGGATTTAAAATGAAAATTCTAAGTGAAAAAAAAAGCATCATATCATAGTTTCATTAACAGAATTTTTTCTTTCTTGATGTGTAAGATGTTCATCTTACAACGATGGTGAAGTCTCCTATAGAGAGTGGAATCATAGACATTGGGGAAGTGGGAGGGTGGGAGGGGAGTGTGGGATGAGAAATTACCTTGTGAGTACTCCATACACTATTCGGATGATGGTTACACAAAAAGCCCAGCCTTCACTGCTACACAGTATATCCATGTAACAAAATTGCACTTGTACCCCCTATATCTATAAAAATAATAAAAAAAGATGAAGTCTTAAATTTGATGAAATACGCTTGATCATAGAGTCCTGATATTCTGTGTTTTAAGTACAGTTGTCCCTCAGTATCTGCAGGGGATTGGTTTCAGGTCCTCCCTGCCCTCCAGCCCCTCTTCCTGCCCGCCTTGCCCCATGGATACTAAATAATAAAATCCACAGATGCTCAAGTCGCTTATATAATATGGTGTAGTTATTTGCATATATGCTATGTACATCCTCCTATATATTTCAAATCATCTCTAGATTATAGTACCCAATATAATGTAAATGCTATGTAAGTAGTTGTTATACTGCTTTTTAAAATTCATATTCCTTTTTATTGTTTTTTCCCAAATTTACAGTCTCTGGTTGGTTGAATCTGTAGACATGGAACCCACAGATGCAGAACTTGCAACTATGAAAGCTGACTTTATCTCTCAAATGTCTTTTCTCCAATACTACCGCTCTGAATCCATATCTCTTGCCTAAAAAATGGCAGCGATTACTGTTTTCTCTCTCTTTAGTTTTTTTGTTAAAAACGTAGTCATGCTGTTCAAGTTATCATTTTTTAAAAAGTTTCATTTTATTTTTTAGAGACAGGTTCTCACTCTGCTGCTCAGGCTGGAATACAGTGGCTCTGTCATAGTTCATGGTAGCCTCAAATTTCTGGACTCAAGCAGTCCTCCTGCCTCAGCCTCTTAAGTAGCTGGGTCTACAGGTATGCGCCACCATGCCCAGCTAGTTTTTTTATTATTTGTAGAGATCAGGCCTCACTACATTGCCCAGGCTGGTCTTGAACTCCTGAGCCCAAGTTATCCTCCTGCCTTGGCCTCCCAAAGTGCTGGGATTATGGGTGTGATCCACTGTGTCTGGCTCCATAAAGTTTTATTTTATTTTTAATTGAGACATAATAATTGTACATATTTATGGGGTATGATGTGGTGTTTTGATATATGTATACATTGTATAATGGTCAAATCAGGGTAATTAGCATGTCCATCATCTCAAATATTTACCACTTCTTTGTGGTGAGGAGATTTAAAATTTTTCTTCTAGCTATTTTGCAATGTATAATACATTATTATTAACTATTTACCTCATTGTACAATAGAACACCTTAATTCTCTTATCTAACTGTAACTTTGTACTTATTGACCAACCTCTCCCCATCCCTTCCTCCTCCTTCTCCTCCCCTTACCTTCCTTCCTACCGTTGCCAGCCTGTGATAACTGCTATTCTACTGTCTACTTTTATGTGATCAACTTTTTTAGATTCCATGTATGAGTGAGATTCTGTGGTATTTCTCCTATACTTGGGTTATTTCACTGAACATAATGTCCTCTAGGCTTATCTGTGCTGCTGCAAATGACAGGATTTCATTCTTGCTTATGGCTGAATAGTATTCTATTGTGTATATATACACCACACTTTGAAAAATCCATTCATTACTTGATGGACACTTAGGTGTGTTCCTTATCTTGGCTATTGTGAATGGTGCTATAGTAAACTTGGGATTGCAGATATCTCTTTGATGTACTGATTTTATTTCCTTTGGATATATACCCAGTAGTGGGGTTATTGAAGTATCATTTTATTTTTAATTTTTTGAGGAACCTCCATACTATTGTCTGTAATGGCTGTACTAATTTACATTCCATCAGCAGTATATAAGAGTTTCCTTTTCTCCATATCCTCACCAGCATTTGTTGTTGTTGTTTTTTGTCATTTTGATTACAGCCATTTTAACTGGGTTGATTAGATATCTCATCGTGGTTTTGATTTGTGTTTCCCCTGATGATTGGGGATACTGAGCATTTTTTCATATACCTGTTGGCCATTTTATGCCTTCTTTTAAGAAATGTTTATTCAGGTCTTTTGCCCATTTTAAAAATCAGTTTATTTTATTTTATTTATTTTTTTGCTATTGAGTTGTTAATTTTCTTAAATATTCTGATTACTAATCCTTTGTCAGATGCATAGTTTGCAAATATTTTCTCCCATTCTGTAGATCATTTCTTTGCTCTGTTGATTGTTTCATTTGCTGTGTAGAAGCTTTTTAGTTTGATGTAATCCCATTTGTCTATTTTTGCTTTTGTTGCCTGTGCTTTTGAGTTCTTATCTCTAAAATCCTTCCCCAGACCAATGTCATGAAGCATTTCCTGTGTTTTCTTCTAGTAGTTTCATAGTTTTGGGTATTACATTTAAGTCTTTAATCCATTTTGAGTTGATTTTTGTATATGGTGAGAGATAGAGGAGTCTAATTTCATTCTGCAGGTAGCTATTCAGTTATTTCAGCACCATTTATTAAAGAGACTATCCTTTCCCCAGTTTGTGTTCTTGGCACCTTTGTTGACAGTCATTTGGCTGTAAATGCATGGGTTTATTTCTGGGTCCTCTATTCTCTTCCATTGGTCTGCATGTCTGTTTTTATGCCAGTATCATGATGTTTTGGTTATTACAGCTTTGCACTGTATTTTAAAGTCAGGTAGTGTGATGTCTCCAGTTTTGTTCTTTTTGCTCAAGATTGCTTTGGCTATTTGGGGTCTTTTGTGCTTCCATACAAATTTTAGGATTGTTTTTTCTATTACTCTGAAGAATATCATTGGTATTTTGATAGGCATTGCACTGTATCTGTATATTGTTTTTGGCTGTATAGAAATTTCAACAACATTAATTCTTCCAATCCATGAACACAGGATATTTTCTCATGTATTTTTGTCCTTTTAAGTTACTTTCATTAATGTTTTATAGTTTTCATTGTAAAGATTTTTCACCTCTTTGGTTAAATTTGTTCCTACATTTTTAGTTTTTTTGAAGCTATAGTAAATGGGATTGTTTTCTTGATTTTTTTTTTCCCCAGATAGTTACCTGTTAGTGTATAGAAGCACTAATTTTTGTATGTTGATTTTGTTATTCTGCAACTTTACTGAATTTGTTTATTCTAGTAGTTTTCGGTGGAATCTTTAGGGTTTTCCATATATAAGAACATGTCATCTGCAATCAAGGACAACTATGTTGAATAGAAGTGGCGAAAGTGGCATCCTTGTCTCTTTCCAGATCTTAGAGGAAAAATATTCAACTTTCCTTGTTCAGTATTATCAGTATTATGTTAGCTGTGGGTTTGTCCTATATGGCCTTTATTGTGTTGAGGTATGTTCCTTTTATACTTAATTGGTTAAGAGTTTTTGTCATGAAGGGGTGTTGAGTTTTATCAAATGCTTTTTCCTGCATCTATTGAAATGATCATATGGTTTTTGTCTTTGATTCTGTTAATGTGATGTAAGACATATATTGAACCATCCTTGCATCCCTGTGATGAATTCCACTTGATTGCAATGAATGATCTTTTCAATATGCTAAGTTTAGTTTGCTTGTATTTTTGTTGAGGATTTTTGCATCTATGGTCACCGGGGATATTGGCCTATAGTTTTGTTTTTGTTGTGTCCTCATCTGGTTTTGGTATTAGGATAATAAGGCTGGCCTCAAAGAATGAGTCCAGAAGAATTCTGTTCCCTTCAATTTTTGGAATAGAGAAAAAGTGGTATTAGTTTTTCTGTCAATATTTGGTTTAATACAGCAGTGAAGTCATCAGGTCCTGAATTTTTCTTTGATGGAAGACTTTTTATTACTAATTCAATGTTGTTACTCATTATCGGTCTATTCATATTTTCTGTTTCTTCTTGATTTGTTTTTGTCAGGTTATACATGTCCAGGAAGATACAAATTTTAGGTTTTCCAATTGGTTGGCATATAGTTGTTCATAATAGTCTCTTATGATCTTTTGTATTTTTGTGGTATTAGTTGTAGTGTCTCCTTTTTCATCTCTGATTTTATTTATTTTAGTCATGTCTTTTTTTCTTAGTCTAGCTAAAGGTTTGTTGATTTCATTTATCCTTTCAAAGAACCAGCTTTTCATTTTGTCTGTCTTTGGTATTGTTTTTTTAGTCTCTATTTCATTTATTTCTCCTCTATTATTTTTTTTCTTTTACTAATTTTGAGTTTAGGTTGTTCTTATTTTTCCACTTATTTGAGTTGGAATGTTTTTTTTTTTATTTTGGATCTTTCTACTTTTTTGATGTAGATGTTTATTGCTATAAACTTTCCTCTTAGAATTGCTTTTGCTATATCCTATGGGTTTTGGTATGTTGTGTTTCCATTTTCATTTGTCTCAAGAAATTTTTAAATTTCCTTTTTAATTTCTTCATTGACACATTGGTTGTTCAGGAGCATGTTGTATAATTTGCATGTATTTGTATAGTTTCCAAAGTTTTTCCTGTTACTGATTTCTTGTTTTATTCCATTGTGGTTAGAAAAGATATTTGATGTGATTTCACTTTTAAAAAATTTGTTGAGACTTGTTTTGTGGCTTAACATATGGTTTAGCCTGGAGAATGTTTCATGTACTATTGAAAAGAATGTGTATTTTGCAACTGTTGGATGGAACAGTCTGTAAATATCTGTTAGGTACATTTGGTCCACAGTGCAGTGAAACTCTGATATTTCTTGTTGATTTTCTTCCTGGATGTATCTGTTGCTGAAAGTGAGGTGTTGAAGTCCTTTACTATCATTGTGTTGCAATCTCTCTCTGCCTTTAGGTTCATTAATATTTGCTTTATATAGTTTAGGTGTTCCAGTGTTGGGTGCATATGTATTTACAATTGTTATATTCTCTTGCTGTATTGACCCCTTTATCATTATATAATGGCCTTGTGTCTTTTTACAGTTTTTGGCTTTAAATCTGTTTTATCTGACACAAGTATAGCTACTCGTGCTTTTTTTTTTTTTTTTTGGCTTATATTTGCATGGAATCTCTTTTTCCATCCGTTTACTTTCAGTCTATGCCTGTCCTTACAGGGAAGTGAGTTTCTTGCAGGCAGCATATTGTTGGGTCTTGTTTTTTCATTTAGTCACCCTGTGTCTTTTAATTGAAGATTTTAATCCATTTACATTCCAGACAATTGTTAACAGGTAAGAACTTACTATTGCCATTTTGTTACTTTTCTAGTTGTTTTGTAGATCCTTTCTTCCTTTCTTATTGTCTTCTTTGTAGTTAAGTGATTTTCTGTAATAGTATGTTTTGACACCTTGCTTTTTATCTTTGGTGTATCTACTTTTGGTTTTTGCTTTATGGTTATCACAAGGCTTACAAAAGACATCTTATAGTTAAACAACTTATTTTAAACTGGTAACTTAACTTTGATCACAAAGAAAAGAAATGAAACAAAAAAAATGTATACACTTTAACTCACAAAGAAAAGAAATGAAACAAAAAAAATGTATACACTTTAACTTCATTCTCTTTCCACATTTTGAATTTTTGACGTCACAGTTTACATCTTTTTATATTGCTTATCTCTTAAAAATTTATTATAGTTATTATTTTTAATGGTTTTGTCTCTTTTAGTCTTCATACTAAAGATAGAAGTGGTTCATACACCATGATTACCATATTAGAGTATTCTGAGTTTGTGTACTTTCTTTTGCCAGTGAGTTTTGTACTTCAGATGTTTTCTTGTTACATATTGGTGTCCTTTTCTTTCATATTGAAGAACTCCCTTTCACATTTCTTGTAAGATCTGATGGTGATGAATCCCTCAGCTTTGTTTGGGAAAATCTTTATCTTTCCTTCATTTCTGAAGGATGGCTTTGATAGATGTGCAGTATTTTTGGCTACAGTTGTTTTCCTTTAGCACTCCAAATATATCCATTCACTTTTTCCTGGCCTGCAAGGTTTGTGCTGCAAGTCTGCTGCCAGTCATATTAGAATTACCTTATATGTTATTTGTTTCTTTTCTCTTTCGGCATCCTCTCTTTGACCCTTGAAAGTTTGACTATATTATGATATGTCTTATGGTAGTCTTAGTTGAAGCTGATCAGTGGCCTTTGACTTTTGTCTGCCTGGATATTTATATCTCCAGGTTTAGAAACTTTTCTGTTATTTCTTTGGATAAGCCTTCTACTCCTTTGACTTTTTCTTATTCCCTCTTGAATTCCAATAACCCAAATATTTGCTCTTTTCATAATATTCCATAGATCTTGTAAGCTTTCATTTCTCAATCTGTATTCTTCTTTGTGTATTTTCAGATAGTCTGTCTTTAAGCTCACTGATTCATTCTTCTGCTTGATCAGTTCTATTGATGCTTTCTGTTGTGTTTTTTCACTTCATTCTTTATATTTTTCAACTCCAGAGTTTAAAAAAAATTATTTGAATGTCTCTGTTAAATTTCCCTGATAAATTTTTGAATTGTTTGTGTTTTTGTGAAGTTCACTGAGCTTCCTTAACAAAGCTAGTTTGAATTCCTTGTCTGATAGTTCACACATCTCCATCTCTTTAGAGTCCATCACTGGCACCTTATTTTGTCTGTTTGGTAAGGTCATAATTCCCTGATTGTTCTTGATGCTTGTGGACCTACAATGATATCTGTGTGTTAAAGAATTAAGTATTTTTTCTAGTCTTTGCAGTCTTGCTTTTTTTGTGCCCATCCTTATTCAGTGGACCTGTCCAGAAATCTAAGTAGACTGACTGTTGTCAGATCCTTAGTGCAGCCATTACACCACTAGAGGGCACCTTAAGACCAGCTTTGCCGTGAATCTCATGAGCACTTCAAAGTTGGCATGGCACCTCAGCCATGGTATACCTGAGAAAGACCGAAGAAGGGGTTACTCTGGCTGTGTGGGAAAGCAGGCCAAGGACCTGAGTTTGGATCCTATTCCATTGACCTGGACAGGTATGTTTTCCAGCAGTTTCCTGCACAGATCATACAGTTCTCCAACTGCAGCAAGAGGGACTGGAGACAAGACTGCGCCCCCTCAGAATCTGCTGTGGAGCGGAGGTTGGTGATCCCACCCTGGTGGCCCAGATGTGTGCACTTCTCAATTTCTTGCACAGTCAGGACAGTTCCCTAATTGCAAGAAGCTGAGCCTGGCCCCCTCAGGATCTGCTTTGGGGTGGATGCTGGTAGGCCCATCATGGAGCTCAGATGGATGGATCACTCCTGGGTTGTGAGATATGAGTGAGTCTCCCTCTGGGTCCTTGTGTAAGCAGTAATAAGCTTAGACCATGGCTGAAGGGGGCTGGAGCTGACTTACGGGACAACTTTGAGGTGTGCTGTGGAGACCAATGTTGTTGAACAGAAGAGCCTTCCTGCTGAGGCACTAGCCTGTGTAATTCCTCCTGGATGTTTTTTTTTTACTTTTGTTGTTATGGAAGGTTTGAATTTTATTTCACTTGGTACTTTTAATCAAAGATATTTATATATCTTATCTCTTCTTTAGATACTGCCTTTGTTCCCTACCATAAACAATACTAAAATTATTAGTAACTCTTTCCTTTTTCTGTATCATTTAATTTTAGTTATGCGTTATCTTAATCCTAATCTTTATGGTCTTAAATGTGTTTAGGTTTATACTAATTTATTTGAGAGCCTCAAATTGTAACCCTTTCCCCCTGCTAATACTTAAGAAATTAGTGAACTTAGTTTCATCTTTCTCTTAATTTCTTTGTTTTTATTTTCATGTGTTATTTTTATATTCCTTGAGATATGTCACTTATATACTGTTTGTCAGTTTTGTCTCCATTTATTAAAAGACAGACACTATTTTTTAGAGCAGTTTTGGGTTCACAGCAAAATTAAGAGAAAGTACAGAGTTCCCATGTATCTCCTGTCTCCACACAGGTGCAGCCTCCCCCACTATCCATCTCTGCCACCAGAGTGGTACATTTCTTACATTGATAAATCTCCCAAAGTCCATAGTTTGCATTAGGGTTCACTCTTGGTATTGGACATTCTATGGGTTTTGACAACTGTGTAATGACATGAAGCTACCATTATAGCATCATACAGGATAGTTTGCCCTAAAAATCCTCTGTTCTCTGCCTGTTTGTCCCTTTCTCTCCACAAACCCTGGCAACCACAATCTTATCATCTCCATAATCTTGCCTTTTCCACAATGTCATGCAATTGGAATCATACAATACGTAGACTTTCAGATTGGCTTCTTTCACTAGTAATATGCATTTAAGGTTTCTCTGTATTTCTTCCTGGCTTGATAGCTCATTTTGTTTTAGTACTGAATGATATTCCATTGCCTGGATGTACCACAGTTTACCCATTCACCTACTGAAGGACATCTTAATTGCTTCTAAATTTTGGAAATTATGAGTAAAACTGCTATAAATTTCTGTGTGCAGGCTTTTGTGTGGACCTGAGCTTTCAGCTCATTTAGGTAAATTCCAGGGAATATGATTGCTGGATTGTGTGGTAAGAGTATGTTTAGTTTTGTAAGAAACCACCAAACTGTCTTCCAAAGTGACTGCACCATTGTACATTCCACCAGCAATGAATGAGAGTTCCTGTTGCTCTACATCCTCGCTACGATTTGGTGTTACCAATGTTACGGATCTTGGCCATTTTAATAGGCATGTAGTGGTATCTCACTGGTGTTTTAATTTGTAGTTCCCTAATGAGATATGATGTTGAACATCTTTTCACATGCTTGTCATATGTGTATCTTCTCTGGTGAAGTGTCTGTTTTGGTCATTTGCCCATTTTTTAATCAGGTTATTCTTACTGTTGAGTTTTAAGAGTTCTTTATATATTTTATATAAGTCATTTATCAGATATGTCATTTGCAAATATTTGCTCCAAGTCTGTGGCTTGTCTTCTTACTCTCTTGATATCCCCATCTTTTAGTTGTAGTTCTACTACCGTTAGATTTATTTTCTTCTCACCTCAGTTCTTAACTTTAAAGCTTCTTTAGTTTTTCTTAGTTGTCTGAAACTTATTCTCTACTACATCACGTAGGCAGGCTCATGGAAGAGATATTTCCTAAGCTCTTACAGATTTATAACTTTCTGTGGCCACACACTTGATGGACACTTTGGCTGGGTATAAAATACTCAGCTCACATTTTTTTCTCCTTGAATGCCTTAAAAATGTTACTTCATTGTTTCTAGCATAAAATGTTGCTGTTGAATTTTAATACCAATATGATTTTCTTTACCTTGTAGGTGACTTGACTTTGTGTTTAACTTTTTTATTGTGGTAACTTTATATATTTGTTTTGTTGCCTATGCTTAAATGAGTTGGATTTTCCTGGGCTATTAGGATAAATTCTTGTGAAGGAGTAGGATAAGCCAGGATGGATAGCTTTCTCAGTTTATTTTTGAAGGGGTTTCTTCTGTGGTGTTATTGGTGTATCTGTGTAGCCACTTTTGTCTCTTAGAGGTAAGCTTTGTTCCAGAAGGTTTTTTTCTTCTAGTGCAGTGTTTCTTAGAGCTTTACAGCCTTAATATTCCATCATAAGATATGTATTTTCTCTTTATAGTACTTTCTGTGATCTGTTTCTTTTGGAACCTTGCCACTCTCTTCCTCCTTTTATATATAATTTTCTCTCTCCCTACTTCATTGTTTCTGTCTTGCAGTTTGGCTTCATGCTCTAAGAGTTTTTCCCTTAGGGTGAGACCTAGTGCTTCTGAAGAGGATTGTTTGCTAAATACTTCCGACATGCTTGAGAGTTTAGAACCTCATAGCACTGTTTTCTGCCCACAAGGCTGGCTATACAGATTTTTGCACTCATCTGCAAATGGGAGCCTGTGAAAACCTTTTTCTGCATTTATTCTCAGATTTGTTTTCCAGTTTTATTCAAGGATAGCATCCTGTGCTTGTGGAGTATTTGTTAGTGACTTGGGGGTTTTGATGCATTCTAGGGTACCTCTGTAGTCCCCTTTCACTTCCTGCTGCTCCCTTTTGCACAGCTACTGATCATACATTATGGGCAGTTTAGCCACATTCTCTTATATTCTGAGATTTGTAGGGATTCTCTTTTTCCTAGTTTTGTTGAAGATATGGTCATTGGGGTCTTCAAATACCCTAGTTGGTATATTTAAGTTTTCAGGAATTGTCTTTGGGGAAATTAAATAGTTACAACACAACTAACTCATTATTTTATTTATGTAATTGTGACTAATATATAGGAAGCTTGTTTTTTTTTATCTCTATGTTTGAAAGATTAATTTAAGGCTACTTTAACATATAAAGTTGCATATTTTGACATATTAATGAAGGAATATTTAAATATCTGTTTGTGACCTGTAGAGGACTCATGTATAAATGTAGGATGTGATTCTTGTCACTAGCATGGTTCTTGATTTTAGATAAAAATATGCATCATTTACCTCTGGTTGTAGTGTTAAATGGGCATAGGCTAATGGAAATTTTTGATTTATTGCAGTATGGTACCTGAAGTTATCTATAAGTAATAGCTTTTAAAGTAAACATGAAAAAAAACCACTGAACTTTTTTTTTGAAATTAAAAAGCACAATTGAAGAAATTCCTTGCTTGATGGAAATAAGTAGGTTCAGAGAAAATTTAAAGGCAAAAAGAATGAAGTCATTTTATTGTCCATTTTCATATGTAATATATATTCATATTTAATCTTTAGATATTTTATGAAAGAAATATAAAAATTTAATGTTATTGGGTTTATTTGTAGTTTTAGACTTGTCTTCCACATAGCAAATGCTAGATATGTATTTTCAGTGTGAACATTATAAGAAGACATGGTATTAATATTTTGTGATTTTATTAGTAAAGATGATATGGTTTGCTGTTTTTGACTTCAAACAATGGAAATCCAAAATAAAATTATCAATTTCTCATAGGAACTGAAGTTAAAAGATGAAGAATGTGAGAGGCTTTCAAAAGTGCGAGATCAACTTGGACAGGAATTGGAAGAACTCACAGCTAGTCTATTTGAGGTTGGTCTGTTTACATCTTGGCCAACAGCAACATCTTGATTTTTATATATTGAAACAATTGTTTTTTGAGGGAATCTTGAAGAAGATATGCTTAGCTTCATGCATATTTTTAAGTCCTCTAAACAAAAGATAAAACCAAATCTTTAAGCAATGTAGTCTACAACTTAAAATGATGTGAAAAGAAAAAAAAAAAAAAACCACTGTGGGCTACCAGTATCAGATTATTTAAAAATATGTGTGTGGAAAGAAAGGAGGTAAATTTTACTTTTGATTTTAATTTTATCAGATATTTACCTGCTGCTTTAGAGTAACTGTATATGACTCTATAACTGGGAGGGCAAACCCTTGAGGTAGTCATCTGATATGGGGTGATTTGCAAAATGTTAGAAGGTACACCTGCTTGTTGGAAGGTGTACCTCTTTATTTCCAGCCTGCCACCAGGACCAAAATTTCTACCCAACTGGAGCACTGTTTCTCAATAGGGAGGGATGCCATTGACATTGTAGGACATTTAGTATCCTTGGTGTAATTAGGGTTCTCCAAAGAAACAGAACCAATAGGGTATGTATGTGCACATATACATACATATATAGAGAGTGAGCGGGGTGGGGGACACTCATTACTGTAGGGAATTGGCTCACGTCACTATGTAGGCTGGCAACTCCTGGGAGCTACAGGGTGAGTCAACAACCTGGAGAACTGATCGTGTAGTTCCAGTCCGACTTGGAAGGCCTGGGAACCAGGCCTTCAGTTTGAGTCTAAGACAAAAAGAACTCTGTTACTCAGAGGAGGGTCAGCCTTTTTGTTCTATTCAGGCCTTCAACTAATTGGATGAGGCCCACCCATATTATAGAGGACAGTCTGCTTTACTCAGTCTACTGATTTAAATGTTAATCTCATCCAGAAACAACCCAATATAATGTTTGGCCAGATATTTGGGCACCCTGTGATTCAGTCACATTGACACATAAAATTAACCGACATGTGAGGCTTTGCCCAGAAAGTACTAGTAATACTCTGTAATCATTTTCACAACTTAAAAATATTTCTGAAGAGTGGGGAGAGGATAGTACTTCCATCATTAAGAACCATTGCCTTAAAGTATCTTCTTTGGATTAAGATCTTGAGTCTTTAGAACGTCTTTAACAAAAATATTGATATATTACTGGAATGGCTAATGCCACTATCACTTAGCAATGTATTCTTTTTTCCCCAAAGATTTGTTCTTAAAACTCTTGTAATAATAAAAAATTTTTAGGGGAAAATTTCATCATTTTTTGTAATTTTTATCTATGCAACATCTATTCCAATTTTAGAGGTATGCATATTTTCTCACATAATTGTAATTCTAACAATTTTGTATTTTTTTTTCAAATAACACTTCAGGTTACTACAAAGTCACTAATGATAATCATAATTTATCAGATGCACGTTCCACTATTTTTATCATTACAAGTAACATTGCAATAAGTATCTTTACACATATGGGGGCTTCCCTGTGTCCTCTCTGCTCCATAGTCTTTGCCTTCTTTTCTGGATCATTTTCGTTCATGAACATTTTAAAACTTTATTTCTTTAGTTAGCTAGCCATCAGAGATGAGAGGAAAATAAATTTAAGGATGGGAAGAATGGAAAGTTAAAGATCTAGAATAGGGAGCTGTGTGACTTGTTACATTTTTATATGTAAAAGAATATACAGCTACATGAGATATTTTTTCCAGTATTGTCTGGCTAGAAGAAAATTTTGTAATGATTTATGGATATTAGATAAGAAAAAAATACATTAAGCTACTTATGTTAATTTTGATTTCCTGCCTGCTTACATTTAATTTTAGCCCTACTTAGTTTCAGCCATCTGCACATGTATGTATGTTCTGTTAGCTGAAGTAGAACAAACAGAAAGAAACTTTTCCCTCTTTGTAGCAGGATGTGAAGGGCCAGAAATGTAGTTTGTGCAATTAGTGGAAAAACATATCTAAAAAAATATAGTTTTTTGATCTCTAACCTATCCCGAACCCAACAATGGCTAATAGCCCTGACACTGAATGCTTTTTGGGAAAGAAAGTACATTGATTCATAAAGATGATTCCAGTAATGAAGAAATTTGTATTCAAACCAATTATTTATGAATTGTGGAAAAAGTGCTAAAAGTTTTTCGGGGTCTTAATTGTGCTTTCATGATCTGTTTACCACTGTTGTATGGAAAGATTTTTTTTCTTACATTTTGTGTTTATATAATGCATAATTTTTTGAGAATTTAAAATAGTTCTGAATAAACTCCATCTGCACACTTTCGGTAAACTTAATGTGTAAATTCAAATTAGGAGTTTAGTTTATTATTATATATGATCAATAATCTTGAATGTAGTTACACTTTGTATATAACAAAGTTGAGTTTCAAAAGTATCAAATACAAAGATCTCTAAAGTTATATATTTTTATCCTAATACTTCAATTTTGAGATAATGTAAAATTAAGTAAGTTGAAAGACTGCTTTACAAAGTAGTCTACATGTAACATGGAGAAAAAACGTCCTAAGATGATTTTTAAGTTTTAGCAGCCAGTTTTAGTAAATGTCTATGATGTGCCTAGTTTTCTGTCAACAATATGCTGAGCATTGAGGGCAGATAATTATTTTGTCTGACATGAAAAATGAGGCATAATAAAGCTAATGAATAATGCTGGTACTCAAGTTCATGATCCTAAGTCTTACATCTGTTTGTAACAAGCCGCAGAAAAGGAGTCAGCGTGGAGGCATCTCATTTCTTCATCCCATACTCAAATTATCAGTAAGATCTATGATGTTACCTCTAGAACATAAAGCAAATCATCGTCCAAGCCACCATCATTTCTTACTTTAATCAATAGATGCCAAACTTTTAGGTTCTGTACCTGTCCAGTAGAAGAAAAACCTCCATTATAATGATGATACCTAATATTTATTGAGAGTTCCCTATGTGCTAGGCACTGTTCTATGTGCATATACATAATTATAAATTATATGCATTTTCTAACGTATGTACTAATGTCGTATGTACATTATGAAACCCAAAAGTTTTAAAAGGTGAGATAATAAAAATGCTGAAAAATTTTTATAATACAAAAATATTTTATTCTCCTTAAAATATCACTTGAACACACTTGTATATACTTAGCGAGAGGAGTGTGATTGAATGTTACTTTGCTTTGAAAATCTTGTTTTAACAATTTATGATCCAGATGAAGGTCTGGTCTAAGTTCCATTTTTAAAATTAGTTACAATGCTGCTGCTAACTCACAGATATATTAATCTATATGTAAGAAGTATATCTATCCTTGTATTAAATCATTATACTCAATTTCTGGTTCCATTGCCAGTTATGTGAAGGTTTTTCCAGAAAACTGTCTAGCAAATTTCCATCTTCCCTAATAGTAACACATTGTTTTTGGCAAATTAATCTGAAGATGTTGCCCTGAAACATTATTTTTGAAAAAAGGGAGGAAAAAAAAAAACAACTTCTTCGTTTGAATCATTACTAACCAGGTAGGAAAAAATTCTGTTTTCCAAGTTTGTAAGTGTATACACATAAATGTATAGGTCAGAGGTCTGCAAACTACATACTGTAGGGTGAAACCAGCTTATGTTTACCTTTGTGCAGCCTGTAAGCTAATAATGGTTTTTACATTTTTAAATGGTTGGAGAAAATATCAAAAGAAGGATGTTTTGCGATGTGAAAATTGTATGAAATTTTTGGTATTACTATATAAATTATAAGACAAATATAGTTCAGAATAACTATAACCACAGAAATTTGTTAATGAAAACACAACATAGAACTATAGAAGTAAAATCTGATATTACATAAAATGTGTGTGGGGGGGAAGCAAAGTTTAGAGTATTTGCATGTGATTGAAGTTATCATCAGTTTAAAACAGACTGCTCTAACTGTAAAATGTTCAATGTGAACTCCATGGTCACTACAAAAGAACAGGTACAGTAGATAACACAGATAACACAAAAGACAAAGGAATTAAAGTTACATAACCACAAAAAATCATCACACCACAATGAAAGACAAGAGAAGAGAAGAATAAGAAACCTGTAAAACAGAAAATTAACAAAATGGTGAGCTTAAGTTCTTACCTTTCAGTAATTACTTTAGATGTAAATGAACGAAACTCCTCTGTCAAAAGATATAGCATGGCTGAATGGATTGAAAAAAAAAAACATATGCTATCTATAAGAGAATCACTTTAGATAAGTTTTACATATAGGCTGAAAATGAAGGGGTGGAGACATATTTCCATGAAATTGGTAACCAAAAGGGGCGGGGGCGGCGGCTATACTTAGACAAGATAGACCTTAGGTCAAAACTTTCACAACAGACAAAGAGTATCATTATATAATGACAAAGGGGTCGCTTCAACAGGAAGACAAAACAATCATAAATAAATACAGTCTTGCATTAATGACAGGGATATGTTCTCAGTAATACGTTGTTAGGTAATTTTGTTCTGTGATTTTGCCCTCATGTGAACATCATAGAGTGTACTAACACAAACGTAGAGGGTATGGTCTATTATACATCAGGCTATGTGGTATTGCCTATTGCCACTAAGCTACACACCTGTACATCATGTTAGTGTACTGAATGCTCTAGGCAATTGTAACACAGTAGTAAATATTTGTGTATCTAAACATAGAAAAGGTACAGTAAAAATATTGTCTAATAATTTCATGGGATTAGCATTGTATATTCAGTCCGTTGTTGACTGAAATACTCTATGGTGCATGACTGTATATATGCACCCAGCATCAGAGCACCTGAATGTATAAAGAAAACATTGACAGATCTGAAAGGAGAATTAGCAATACAATAATAGTAGGGGACTTTAATACCCCACTCTCTCTCAACACAGTACTTGAAGTCCTAGCCAGAGAAATTAGACAAGAAAAAGAAAAGGCAACCAAATCGGAAAGGTAAAAGTAAAATGATCTCTGTTTGCAGGTGATGTGATAGCAAATGTAGAAAATCCTAAAGATTCAACAACCGCAGCCAAAGTTAGAACTAATAAATAAATTTAGTAAAGTTGCAGGATACAGAAATCAGTGATGTTTCTATACACAAACAATGAGCTATCTGAAAAGGAAATTAAGACAACAATCCCATTTGCAAAAACATCAAAAAGAATAAAATACTTAGAATAAACTTAACCAAAGAGGTGAAAGACTTGTACACTGAAAATTATAATACATTGAAGAAGGGAATTAAAGAGACACAGATGAAAAGACATTTGTGTTCATTGACCAAAAGAGTATTGTTAAATGTCTAAACTACCCAAAGGGATCTACAAATACAGTGCAATGTCTATCAAAATTCCAATGGCATTCTTTACAGATACAGAAAAAACAATCCTAAAATTCATCAATCTTGAGCAGAAGAATAAAGCTGGATGCATCACACTTTGTGATTTCAAAGTATATTACAAAGCTACAATAATTAAAACAGTGTGGCATTGGGCACATTTACAGCTCTGGCTTAGGTGACACAAAGGCAACATATGTAACCAAAATGTTTGTACCACCATAATATTCTGAAATTTAAAAAAAGACAAAAGTTAAAAAAGAAAAAGACATATAGACCAATAGAACAGAATAGAGAGCCCAGAAATAAGTCCACGCCTTTACAGTCAATTGATCTCTGATAAGGGTATCAAGAGCACTCAATGAGGATAGAATAGTCTCCTTAATAAATGTGCCAGGAAAATAGTATATCCACATGCAGGTGAATGAAATTGGACCTTATCTCACACCATAAACAAAAATCAACTCAAATTGGATTAAAGACTGTAAGATCTGAAACTATAAAACTCCTAGAAAGAAACAAGGAGAAAGCTTCTTGATATCAGTCTGAGCATTGATTTTTTTTAGATATGGTACCAAAAGCACAGGCAACAAAAGCAAAAATAGACAAGTGGGATTACATCAAACTAAAAAGCTTCTGCACAGCAAGCAATCAACAAAATGAAAAGACAGCCTACTAAATGGGAGAAAATATTTGCAAGCCACATATCTGATAAAGGGTTAATATCCAAAATATGTAAGGAACTCAATAGCAAAATTTCACATCCATTCATGATAAAAACTCTCAACAAAGGTAAAGAGGGCATAGGTATAGAAGGAACCTAATAAAAAGGCAGACCTGAATAGACATTTCTCATAAGAAGACATAGAAATGGCTAGCAGGTATATGAAAAGGTGCTGAGCATCACTGATCATCAGGTCAATGCAAATCACAACACCAATGAAATATCACCTCACACCTGTTAGAATGGCTATTTTCAAACTACAAAAGATAACAAGTGTTGGCAAGGATGTGGAGAAAAGGAACCCTTGTACCCTGTTAGTGGGAATGTAAATTGGTACAACTATTATGGAAAATAGTATGGAGGTGGTTCTTCAAAAAGTTAAAAATAGAACTACCACATGATCCAGCAGTCGTACTTGTGGGTATGCATCCAAAGGAAATAACATCAGTATCTTGATGAGATAGCTGTACTTCCATGTTCATTTCAGCATTACTCACAATAGCCAAAATATGGAAACAACTTAAGTGTCCATAGATGGATGAATGGATAAAGAGTGTGTGTGTGTGTGTGTGTGTGTGTGTGTGTGTATGGATATTTTTCAGCCTTAAGGAAATCCTGCCATTTGTGACAACATGAATGAACCCATTATGTTAAGTGAAATAAGCCAGATATGGAAAGACAAATGCTGCATGATCTTGTTTACATATGGAATCTAAAAGAGTTGAATTCATAGAAGCACAGAGTAGATTGGTGGTTTCTAGGGGTTCGGAGGTGGGAGAAATGGGAGATGTTGGTCAATGGTACGAAGTTTCAGTTATGCAAGATGAATAAATTCTGAAGATCTAATGTATAGCACATTGACCATATTGTATACTTGAAATTTGCTGAGGAAATAGATCTTAAGTGTTCTTACCACTACCATCACCACCACCACCACAAAAAAAGTAACTATGAGGTGATGGATATGTTAAAAGAACATAAAGAAAATTATATGAAATGCATATTTCAGTGTTTATAAATTTTTATAGAAACAGCCACATTCATTTGTTTATGTGTATTGTTTATAGCTGCTTTCACACTGCAACAGCAGAGTTGAGTAGTTGCAACAGAGACTATATATGGCCCTCAAATCCAAAAATACATACTATTTGGCTCTTTACAGAAAAAGTTTGCTGACTCCTGGTATAGAAGACACTTGTATCATTTTCAGCTTCAGAAGAACAGAGTGATGGAAACATTTTCAAACTTTTTTTGAATCTGCCTTTTGATGTCTTCTATCAGTTTGTCAAAATCCTATGCGTTATCTTCTTAGATATTGCTTCTGCCCCAGTCTAGCTCTCTTCTTTCTCTTTGGGACTCCAATTATAGTATGTGCATGCTAAACCTTTTCACTGTATCTCTTATATCTCTAGTGGAAGAGTCACCTAAAACCCCACCTCACTTTTCTGGATTTATTTCTCCTGGATCTTGGCCCTTAATTCTTCACTATTTTGGTAGCTCTCATTCCTTTAAGCACGTTAAAAAAAATACTAGTCCAGCTTTTCTAATGGTTCTCCATTGGAAGTTTGGTCCAATTGCATAGTCCACTATTAATGAAAGCAGAACTCATTTCCAAATGGTTAAACAAGCATCCTTTCTATAGTATGAGTTACTTTTGCATTTATAGTTAAAATGTTAGTTACCTTGAAAGATTAGATTAGATATGTTTATTATTTAAAAAATATCTGCCAAGTAGTCTTTTGTTGACCGTCACTTATCCCGGAAAAATTCAGCAAATATTTGTTATTTTTAAAAGGACTCATTATTAGATATTATTAGTTTAACTCATTATTAGATTTGACAGCTCTTAAGGACTTTGCCAAGATAACCAGCATAATGGCATATGGAATATTTTAATGGTTAATTTTAACTGCAATTCATTAGAATACTATAAGAGCAAATGAACAAATGGGAAACAAACTGTCAAATTCTGATCTAGTGAACTTCCACTCTTTCACTCTACCACTAGTTGACAGACTTAGTGAGGGTGCCATTGTCAAATTATTTGTTAAACATTTTTGAAGCTCATTTCCTTCCTTTCTTCCCTCCAATAAAGTGTAAATTAAAGTTCTAATGTCTTGGGATTATCTCAAGAATCCTCTAGTCCATTCTTAATCTTTTATAGGGATTAAGATTATACAGCAGCATCATTTTTTAAAAATACAAGATCATGTCACTTTCTTCCTTAAAATATAAGGTAAGGTTTCATATTGTACTTAGAATGAAATCCACAATTCTTACCCTAATAACTTTATTTGATTATTGGAATGTACTCAGAATGTAAGCTCCTTACGAGCCATAGACCTTATCTTTTTCTCACTGTATAATCAGCACCAAGTACAGTACCTCACAAAGAGATGTCATGAATAAATGTTTGGTGAGTAGAAGGGAATTAAATACCTAGAATCTCACGTTTGTGTTAGTAAAAAATTGAGACCCTATTAAAGGTAAATTGGTTTCTTTTTAAGATTGCTCTGTACAAAATTGTCACTTAATGCTTTGTGAATGTTTTTATTATATGCCTGTCATTCCTGTAAACTGCAACGTTATTGACATGTTAATATTTTTACTTGTCCCTCTGTGCCTTCGCTATGTCTAATAATATGAATACATAGTGACCAAATTACAAAAACCTAATTGCAGAGGAAGTTGGCTTTGACATGTGGGTCATTGTCTATTTTCCTTCATCACAATTACAATCCTTACACAAGCATTGATCAGAATGAACGAACTCAATTTGGCTGCCTCACTGATAATAGGTACTAAAAGAAGGTACCTATTCCTAATTTCTAATAGTTTGTCTATCTGTTGTCAACTGCTATTTCTGTAGTTGACATCAAATACTTATTTTCAGTCTAACTTTTGGTAGTATAGCTTTGATTTAATCATTGATACTTGGTGAAAGATTTTTGAAAATAAATGCTAAATATTTTGTTTCCATAATTTGAGTTGTTCACTTTTTCAGGAAGCTCATAAAATGGTGAGAGAAGCAAATGTCAAGCAAGCAACAGCAGAAAAACAGCTAAAAGAAGCACAAGGAAAAGTAAGTTTTTGCTGCTTTTACTAGTATAAAATTTAAAGAAATTAGTGGTTACTGTTTTAAAAACACCTTCACATCTGTTGGATTTTGTTCTGATGTAACCGTACTATTTATTTTAGATTTGGAAACTACAGAAAAATATAAAGAAAATAATTGTTTTATATTAGAACCAATTATTTTAAAGCCTGTAAATCATGTGTTATCAAAAGGATTATATAATCACATTTTAAAGTTAATATTTATTTTATTAATTCACTGAGAGAAGCCACCTAAATGTGACTAGATTTTACTATTTAAGAGTGAGCTATTGTAACTAATCATAAACTTATATTTTGAAGATTTAAAAAATTCACATAAATCTTAGATATTTTAATAATTTTAAGAATTTCATTTGACATTGTGAATAGTAGCAGAATCTAAATTCTATGGAAACATCAAAAAACTTGATTTTCACTTTCTCTTTATTACTCAACAGGAAATACAAGTTAAAATTTTTCCCCATCTTTGAAAGTGTTTTGAAAAAATTGCTAACATTTAGCTATTTCTGTCATGTCTGTAATAAAATATAGTATATATGACTATGTTGATTTATTTTCTAGATTGATGTACTTCAAGCTGAAGTAGCTGCATTGAAGACACTTGTATTATCCAGTTCTCCAACATCACCTATGCAAGAGCCTCTGCCAGGTGGAAAGACACCTTTTAAAAAGGGGCACACGAGAAATAAAAGCACAAGCAGTGCTATGAGTGGCAGTCATCAGGACCTCAGTGTGATACAGCCAATTGTAAAAGACAGCAAAGAGGTAACTCGTCAAGGACTGTCCCCTCTGACTCTGTTGATACTTGTTAATTCTCATCACTGAGGTGTCAGTTATCATTTTTACCAGCAAAATTTTTAGTACAAAATATGTGATGTTAAGATGGGGGAGGCTTTGTCTAGAGCTGGCTACTTTCAGGGATTCTTCAGTTCCATTCTCTACCTGGCTGACCTTGGAGTACCTGCTGGAAACTTGGTAAGTTTGTTAATCTCGGTATTTCATTAAGGGAGCAAACTGTCAGTAGTTGTATAAAGGAGAGTGAGTGGCTTTAATGACCTGCATAATCAAAATTTATTGCTAGAGTGTTCTTACAAAATATGAATATAAGAAATGAGCGAAGATAAGGTGATTTTCTTGAAGATTGGTGCATTGCTTTTATTTAAATTCTGGCAGAAGCAGAATTTTATATCAGTAAAGGAGTCCTAGAGTTAATTCTGATAATTAAGCAACAAAACATAGAAATAATAGTAGGTTTATCATTTTAAAAGATGACTGAGACAATGTATAAATATTTTGAGCTCTTTAGAATAAAAATTGTATAATTATAAAATGTTTTTTTTATTGTTTGGTTTAATCATTTAATTCATTTCCAAGGGGATTGATTAATAATTCATGGAGCACTAATCTCCTGTTTTTTTCTTTTTTCTTTTTCCTTTTTTTTTGGAGACAGAGTCTCACTCTGTCACCCTGGCTAGAGTGCAGTGGCATCATCATAGCTTGTTGCAACCTCAAACTCCTGGGTTCAAACGATCATCCTGTCTCAGCCTCCTGAGTAGCTGAGACTACAGGCATGCATCACCACGCATGGCTAATTTTTCTTATTTTTTGTAGAGATGGGGGGTCTTACTCTTGCTCAGGCTGGTCTCAAACTCCTGACCTCAAGCAATCCTCCCACCTTGGCCTCCCAGAGTGCGATGTTTACAGGTGTGAGCCACTGCGCTGGGCCTCCTGTTTTTTCTTAAAAGCTATATTTTACATTGTTGAATTCAAGTTTATCGTTAATCTTGAAGAAGCTGTGTGAACTTGTTAAATTTTGCGTGGAAGGCAGGAGTTTATTAAATTGAATAATCAGTGTTACCTATTTTAATTGAATTGCATTTTGATTAGTTATTAATAAAAAAGATGCTAGTGAGAGAGAAGTTTCAGTACTTGGTCAAATCTGAACGTAACAAAATCTAAAATTCATACTGGTTTCTGTTAACTATTTAGGAAACTTTTAGTCATAACTTTAATTCTAATTTCTTTGAATTTAAATAGCATTTTAAATTGCTTGTAGAACTTGTATTTTTGCTATTGTTTCTCACTCATTATATATAAATATGTATTTTTTTCCTGTTGCTTACACTAAAAAAGTTTTAATGTTTTTCTCATGGAACATTTTAAAGGTTCATTTTTAGTTTTTGAAATCCCTTAAAGTATGAATAGGGAGCTTATTAACTTTAAAATAATAACCTTTTGCTTTCCAGGTATATCTTATAGTCTGATGTTTCATGAGAAACTTGTCAAAAAGTCTTATTAGACAAAGGAAACACACAAATTTGACCTGTGTTAGTCTTACAAAAGGATATAACAATCTGAAAGAAAGTGAAGCATGTTCATGTTTTTGTAGAAAATGTGATGGGGCACTCAGTCATGACATTAGCAACATTATATTTTCTGTACATTTTTAAAACATTACATGCTTGCATACAGACACACATGTGCAATCAAGGCTTTGAGATCAAGCCACTTAGATTTAAATTTACTTGCTTTATAAACTTGAGCAAGTTACAGAAGGGAATCATAATATCTATCTTACACAGTTGTGAAGATTAAATGTTTATAAAATGCTTACCATATATAGTTCCTGGCAGAGTCAGCTCTTAATAAACGGCTTAAATTACTGCCTTTAAACTGAATCTTTCCTTACAATACCGCTTACCTACTTTGGGGTTTATGTCCATTTTCTCAGTAAACTTTACCAAGAAAATGAATTTGAAAATTTAAGTATTGCTTATCTACTAATATTATTTATCCTTTTGGCTTTAGCTTTGATTCAAGGAATTTATGAATTGGGAAGGGAAAAAAAAACCTCACACTGAGATTGCCATTATACACTTTAAAAGAAAGTATATAGGGAAGCTTGGATACACTCAGCCTTTTGTTACTTTCACGTAGACTACCTGCACATCTGATTAAGCTATCCCAGGGGCAGGCCGTAGCTGTGGTCAGTGCGTCATTCAGTGGACAAGAGTAGCTTGGAGCTGTAGGAGGACAAGGGAGACTGCTCTGTGTTTGGGTGGCTGATGGAGGTTCATCTTTGTATTCCAGCAGATGGCATTGAGCTAGGCTGAGGGAATCTAAGGATCCGTAGGGAGGAATACTTAGGGAAACTTTATCAGGGCAGAGGGAATGGGAGGGACAATTGGAGGAGTGAATGAGAAGGTGGGTGCCAGTGGTAAATTATTTTTGATACCTCATATGGTAGTTACTTGATGCCCAAAATATGCCAAAATATCTAAATAAATGTTATATTTTATAATAGTTGATGTAGGACGCTGTATGTATGCTTCTTTTAATCTTGTTGCTTATACAATAGACATTTTTTTGTCAGTTCTTTTGGGACTGCCTTCAGGTAATAGCAGAACAACTCCTGTCATTTTTTTTTTAATCCCAAATTAGGTTTTACAATTTAGTCTCAGTTTATTCAAACACTTTATTTAATTAACTTGGCTCCAGATTACTTTCTGATTATTTTCAGAAAAGACTTGTCATTTTTTTATATCCAGAACAGTTTGCACCTGTGTCTTAAGAGGAGCTCCAACATTTTGAGGGGGCCAGGGGTTGCAGGTGAGGATAATGGGTAGCAACATTAGACAAGATAGTAGATACATTGAAAAGGTCCAGTTAGCCATTTGGGAGTCATTTCTTTTAAAAGAAAAATTGCTACTATGTATTATAACTAACGAAGAACAGTTCAATTTATTGTTTTTAAATGAACATTTTTTTTCAGTAATATTTCAATTAGGTTTTGGTTTTATAAAGTGGTTTTATGTTTGTACTTTTAAACAAGTTTTTTTTGTGTTTTCTTTTGGTTTGTTTGCTAGGCTGATTTATCTCTGTATAATGAATTCAGATCTTGGAAGGATGAGCCCACAATGGACAGAACATGTCCTTTCTTAGACAAAATCTATCAGGAAGATATCTTTCCATGTTTAACATTCTCAAAAAGTGAGGTAATTTTTTTTTCATTTTAATAGGAATGCATTATAGTTGTTTATGTGCTTTTTACTAAATCATTACATATTTTTCAGTATGTCTTGCCTAAATAAGTTATTATAAAATGTCATATTTTACCATTTCTCCATTCCATATTAGGATCATATTAATTTCTTGGTATTCAGTTACTGAACATCTTTCCTTATTTGAGCAGAGAGTCATTTGCACAAAAATGTGTATTGCATTGGAGTGAAGTATTAAACATGTACAGGGGATAGGGTTTATTTCTTGATTCCTAGTCCAAGGTTCAGTGTAAGGGAAGTTCTGTATTCTGTTAAAGACGTTTGTTGGGTTTATCTATACATGATAAAAAATTATATTTAGTTTCTTTATCTTTAAAAGAGGAAAAATAATTCTTTCTTGTCTATGCCACAGGGTTGTTAAGAGTATAAAATGAAGTGGATTAGTAGACAGAAAAACTTAGAACAATTTTAGGGCACTATATAAAGTCATTGCAACACTGCACTCCAGCCTGGGTGACAGAGGGAGACCCTGTGTCTAAAAAAAAAAAAAAAAAATTTAAAGTCACAATTTAAATTTGTTCTTACATGTGAAAGGTTTGTCTACAAATGTTCTGTTAATTAATGCTTAAGAAATTTTACTATTAAGAATCTTATGTTAAGTCTTTCAAGTATTTAATTATACCATTGCTTATAAGGAGAAGTTAAGATGAACATTATAATGCTTTTGATATGAATATGTGTTGTGCATTGTGGCTTTGTACCTGGTTTCAGGTAGGCCATTCAGTAATAGTAATCTTGCCAGACTGCAGAAGTTTGCCTGTTTTCATCTGTTATCAGTTGCTGCATTCCCCTTCTGGGCATATAATATTTGATAATTCCGTTAATTCTTTTGTAGACTCACTTTTGTGCACCTAAATAAAAGTTTAGAAAATATATAGTTATAATTAGTATATATTGCTGTTATAAATGACCAATATTAAAAAATATTGCATAAATTTGGTAGAATAAAGCATTAGGATATTCATTTTGAAGTGCCATTATCAATAGATGTTAATTGTGGGTAAGGAGTGAACAGACATCGGAATTAATGCCTTTAATCCTCTTCCAGATAATGAGAAAAGTTATTTCACTCTAACTGAATTGCCTTTCATAACAGTGTTTGAATTATAAAAGAAATCAAACCAAGATTACATGATTTCTTCCTTTTTCATTGGACACGGCCATGCTAATGGAACTTGGGGGAAGAATAATTTATAAATTAGTTTACAGTAGAATATAATTTTGATGTTTTTCTGCTAGCATGGCATCTAATACTTTTTATTCTTTTAAAGTTGGCTTCAGCTGTTCTGGAGGCCGTGGAAAACAATACTCTAAGCATTGAACCAGTGGGATTACAACCTATTCGATTTGTGAAAGCTTCTGCAGTTGAATGTGGAGGACCAAAGTAGGTTTCCACATCCGTGACTTATGGAAGATTCTGAGTTTTTGAAATTTTATATGTTGCAGTTACTTAGTTTTTCTAGTTTAAAATCTCTTCATATTGCTATTTAGAGTGTGTGCAGCCCAAAGACAAATCCTCAGTGTTGGATATAGCATTCCAAATTTAGCATCAAAGGAGAACCCTTTTAATTACAAAAAGTGTGCATACATGATAGGAATCCAAGTAGACAAGAGATTCAGAACATGTTTTTTTTAGCTCCATATGATGACCCATTAGTGGATCATGAAATCAGTTTAGTGGTCATAAGCTGAATTTTTGTTTATTATCCATATATGTATAGCCATGTAAACTGAATTTCTGTGTAAGATATTTCTTTCTGAGGGTTGTCATCAAAAATAGTTTGAGGAGATGCTGAGTTAGACCAAGTCTTATGAAGCATGAGAACAGGGTACCCAGAAGACCTGGCTGGTCTTCTCCTTTCATATTATTATTATAAAGGAGTCTCACTTTGATAAGTAATCAGTTCTGCCTTTCATATGTGAGAGGTATTTGGGAATTTGGGAATAAATCTTCAGAGGTAAGACTCCCACATTTCATAGGAGGGCAGGCCTTTTTCCATCCAGTCAGTCCTATGAGGAGAAAAGACTGAACTCAACAGTACCTAAAACCTCTGGCAAAGGTGAAGGTTTTGCCTAAAACCGTGCCTTGGCTTCTGTTTAAAAAGTGACTTGGGGCCTGGGTGCAGTGGCTCATGCCTGTAATCCCAGCACTTTGGGAGGCTGAGGTGGGAGGATCACATGAGGCCAGGAGTTTGAGACCAGCCTGGGCAACATAGTGAGACTCTCTGTCTCTACAAAAAATTTAAACATTAGCTAGGCATGGTGGTGTGCACCTATAATCCCGGAGGCAGAAGGATTGCTTGACCCCAGGAGTTTGAGGTTGCAGTGAGCTAGGAACATACCAGCCTGGGTGACAGAGTGAGACTTATCTCAAAAAAAAAAAAAAAAAAAGACTTGGAAAGCTTATGAAGAAGCTACTTATTAAGTGGTTAACAGCCAGATCAATATGGGGACTGGAAAGCCAGAGAGAGAGATCATAGAAAGCAATAATTGACTCCTGTTAGGGTTATTTAGAAGCCAGAACAGGAAAAGGCTGGTTGAGATTAACTAAATAAATAGGTGTGTATAAAAGCCTCTTGTGGGAGTTGTGTGGTTCTTCCTGCTTCCTGTTATGCATAGTACATTCCCAGCAAAATTATAGAATATTGGTATTTCAGTGACTGTAGGTGACTGTTTGTGGAGGTTACCTAGTCATATATTTGCTTTATGAGCCACGCATGCACCTCACTCTTCTGTGTGACACCTGTAGGACAGTGGCCTCAGAATTTTAGGGAAAGGATTTCCAATTTTAAATTCTACAAACACCCAAGTGGTTTTATCCTGATCCTTCAACCCTAAAAATGGAGAATTAAATCAATGATAGCAGTTTTCATACCTTTTAGGTCTATGTAAAGCGAACCCAAGTGGGTTCTGCAATATTTTATCTTAATTGAATTAATAGACAACTTGTATAGAAGGTAGGGGCAAATGCTTTTAATTTAAAAAAAACTAAAATTTATCATTATTTCACAGAAAATGTGCTCTCACTGGCCAGAGTAAATCCTGTAAACACAGAATTAAATTAGGGGACTCAAGCAACTATTATTATATTTCTCCTTTTTGCAGATACAGGGTAAGTGACTTAATCATGAGTTTTAATAAAGCTTGCATTGATTTGAGACATTTAACTATTCATGACTTTTGTTTTTCCTTTTGGTCTAGATCACTTCTGTATGTAACTTTTTTACATACATTCGATATATTCAGCAGGGACTCGTGAAACAACAGGATGGTGAGTGTTCTTAATTTATTGTAAATATTTACATAAAAGTTCAGCAAAAAGTATAGGACATGTAGTAATGGTCCAATAAACATTGATACATTTGTATAGACTTCCTTTTGTAATTCTAATAAAATGTGTAGAGAATTTGAGGACAAATGTTTCTTTTAAAAAATGTTGTATTTAACCCTTTTATTTGCCTCATTTTACCCTTAATTTTGAATTTTAAGCAGGACCAATTTTAACTCGTATGGGGCATATGATAAACCAGACAGTAAATGTGAGGAGAGTACAAAGCTCATTGAATTTACTCCTTAAGAGATGAAAATGAGCAAACTCTAGAAGTGGTCAGATTTATTTTAATTGATGGAAACCATGAAGGAGCTAACAATAAGTTTTTGGTGTATTTTCTACTTTCACATGTGAATTAATAAAACAGTCATGAGGATAATTTGGAATGGAATAAATATCACTGTATTCTAAATCACCAGGAATGTGCAGATGACATGTCCTGGAGAGCCAACCTCATGCAAGTGTGTTAATATTTTTAATACAGTTTTGTGTGGTTTTACAGTTGAATGTCTTAAATATCAGGCATAAAACCTAATATGGCCTGACAGCTCCAAAGCAGCATTTCTTGAGTACACGTGATTGTTTTAAAACAGAAATAGCAGGTGCTGGGCTAGGGACAAGTCTGTGCCAGTTTCGTATTTGAAGCTGTGCGAAATTTTCCTGGTTATATTTTTTTACTCACCGAAAATATTCTTTGTGCTTAAAATCTATTAGAAGCCTACCATCTTTCAGTCAGTAAACCAGTGAATCTTAATTCTATCGGAAAAGTAGTCATACTGATAAAAACTTAGTTTAGCCTTTCTCAAGCTCTGGTATGTTACAAACAGTCATATTTATTTAGAATCCTATATAATTGGATTTTAATGCCTAAAAGAATAGGGATGAAACCTGTCTCTAATTTATGTTGAGTTTTAAAAGACTGGATCACATAAAAGTAGTCTTTAAACTGTGTAATACTTTTTGTGACTTTAATAAAATTGAAATCTTTTTGAACACCTGTTAGTGGTTAATATGGTTTAAACTGAAGAACTGATGATTTATGTTAAGTTAAATTGTCAAGCATGTTTTTCTCCTTGTTAAAAAGTTTGTAGGGAAGCCTGAAAAATAACTTACTTTATGGAACTAGGAAGAAAGTGTCGTGAAGCGGTGGTGAGGGTGATGGTAATAGAAGTGGTATCTTCTCTGGTTTCTATCACTCTTCCACTTCACAGTATTGAGTATACATTATATACTGTGTAGGTTTGTAGTAAAAAAGCATTATTAATTTTAAAATCTGTTTATTGTATATGCCTTGTGCCAAAAAGGATTTAGGACAGCTAAATCTAAAGCAGGATTTTTAACCTTGAAACTATTGATATTTTGAGCTGGATGCTTTCTTTGTGGTAGGGGCTGTCTTACGCACTGTGGGATGTTTAACAGCATCCTGGCCGTTACCCATTAGATGTCAGTAGCAACCCCCAGATGTGACAGTGAAAATGTTTCCAGACATTGCCAAATTCCTGGGGGGCAAATATCTCCTGGTTGAGAACTGATCTAAATGAATCTAATCTGATCATAAATTAAATGAAGACCTTTTATTATCTGAAGTATAGAGCTAGCTTTTTTCACTTAGAGTGGGAGCTTACAAAAGTATAGATAATTGTAATTTATAGATCCACTACATTTATTTTTATTGAGCCATACATAAAAACCTTTCCATGTTATTACAAAGAATATTGAGTTTTCTGGATTGTCTCTTGGTTTCTTGTTCTCGCTCTGCTAGTGTTAGTGAAGAGTAAAATGGCCAAGTATAAAGCAAACTAGAGCAAGAAGCTTCGTAAGTTAGGTGATAACTCTTGAATACTGAGCATTGAGTATACTCGCTTCTAAAAGCAACAACATTGCCATTTACTCAGGACACTGAAATGTCTACCTTTTTTGGGCTAAAATGATATTTTTTGATATATCTAACAAATAATTTTGACAAAACTGGTAAACTTGCTTATTCATTGATAAAACTGGGATCCTCACAAGTACATGGAAGAGTGTATATGAAATATCAAAAGAATGGGCATTAGGTACATCATTAGGAAATGCCTAACTGGAATCAGTTAATCTTAAAATTTTAGCAAAATATTAAAAGTAAGATGGTATTTTATGATATGAATGTCTTTCTCTTTTCTGTTTGTATAGTTGATCAGATGTTTTGGGAAGTTATGCAGTTGAGGAAAGAGATGTCATTGGCAAAGCTGGGCTATTTCAAAGAGGAACTCTGATGCTCTGCGTGGGACCATGCATGAACCTCCCTGAATAACTGAAACATAGCTGAATATTTTTATGGTTACTGGATATTTATTTCCAAGGAGTGGGCCCAAGACTTTACCCCTTTTGGAAATTACTCTAAGAAGTACTATGATTTCTTTTAAACTGACTTAACACTGTGTTTGCTTATTCTTTAGTTGAACACACTATTGAGAATTACAGGTGTACTAGTGATTGTAATTTATAGTTGCAAAAAGAAAACAAAATAAATAAATGTTAGATTGAATGTGTGTGTGTGTTTTCTAGCTCTGAGGTGGCATTTAGGGGCAGCAGAATGTATTAAATAGTAATTTTCAAACTGCACAGCAACTTCCTTGTAAGAGGCAGGGAAGAAGGGCTGGGTGGACAGGACTCAACTTCCGTGCTCTCCACCACTAGAATTGTTCCATTTTGTCTGTTTTATATATTGGGCTTCAAAAAAGATTTTATTTGAAGAAAGAGTGCTGCTAAAAAGTTTGAAAGTTAATGGTTTAATCATTGTGTTACTTGTAATTTAAAGAATCCCTTCATTATGGTGATTTGTTAAGTATAACAGAGAGAAGACAGTCACAGTTTATCCCAGGGATGTATTCTTGAATATCGTGATGCAACGTATTGAGCACTACAATGGCACTGGAGGGATATAAAGATAAGTGAGTTTGATATGTGTCAAGGAGATTCGAAAGGATGTGGATTGAAAGAATGGTGTACACTGATAATAGAACCACTTGATCTGTAAGTTCCAAATTGTAAAACTGACTCATGGGGAGAAACTGTTTTTTTTTTTTGTTTTTTTTTTTTTTTTTGAGACAGAGTCTCACTCTGTTGCCCAGGCTAGAGTGAGTGCCGTGGCGTCAGCCTAGCTCACAGCAACCTCAAACTCCTGAGCTTAAGCGATCCTCCTGTCTCAGCCTCCCGAGTAGCTGGGACTACAGGCATGCACCACCATGCCCGGCTAATTTTTTCTATATATATTTTTAGCTGTCCATATAATTTCTTTCTATTCTTAGTAGAGATGGGGTCTCGCTCTTGCTCAGGCTGGTCTCGAACTCCTGAGCTCAAACGATCCACCCACCTCGGCCTCCCAGAGTGCTAGGATTACAGGCGTGAGCCACCGCACCCGGCCGGAGAAACTGTTTTTAAATTTTAAATTTCAAAGTATTACGAGGGTACAGATGTTTTTGGTTAATGTGGATCGCTTTTGTAATGCTTGAGTCAGGGTTGTAAGTATGCTTGTCACCCAGATGGTGTTCACTGTACCCATTAGGTAGGTTTTTGCCCAGCCCCTCCTCCCCCCTTCCCCCTGTTTGATATCCATTGTGTTATACTGGGGAGAAACTATTTATTAAAATGATTTGTAAAAGCAAAGAGGTTCATGGTAGAAATGTGTATAGAAAAACAAAAAGAGGAAATGAGAAACCATTTCAATATCTTCATCTAGAGAAAGCTACTATTAATATTTTTGGAGAATAGCCTTTCAGCTTTAAGATATTTTCTACCTATATATGCATATTTCTGAAACAAAAAGACTTTCTTGCTTTTTTTGAAAATAGTTTTTCCCTTGCTGATAAACCCACACATCCTTACCACTGTATGTTGATTATGGAATTTTAACATAATTTAACTAATTGTGTTTGGAGATTGGGTTATTTTCAATATTTTTTCATACTGTAATGCTGTGATGAGTATCCTTATGTGTACTTCTTTGAACATTGTTGGGTTATTTCTTAGAAGTAAAATTGTTGAGCCATGTACATGTATTTTGCAATGTTTGATCTGCATTGCTAGGTTGACCTCTAGAAAAGTTGAATCAATTATATTGACAGCAGCACTATATGAGAGAGCTGGTTTTCTGAGGATGACTTTTTCATTCCTGTTCAGAGGTTTGGTCAACCTTACCTGTAGAATTCTCATCCCTGAAGCTGGATGGGAGCCCACAGACAAAAGGACATTTGAATATGGTATGGTAAAAACCGTCAGTACTATGCCCAGCTCAAGAATCTGAAATTGAACATGAAAAAAAGTTTGAATCTGGAATTTAATGTCCTGGTAAAGTTATCCTAATGTGAGGGCATGATAAAAATATTCTCAAGACTTTAGAAGATTTTCCACACAAAGAAACAAATTAAAAATACTTTTAGAGGCCGGGCGCGGTGGCTCACGCCTGTAATCCTAGCACTCTGGGAGGCCGAGGCGGGTGGATCGCTCGAGGTCAGGAGTTCGAGACCAGCCTGAGCAAGAGTGAGACCCCGTCTCTACTAAAAATAGAAAGAAATTATATGGACAACTAAAATATATATATACAAAAAATTAGCCGGGCATGGTGGTGCATGCCTGTAGTCCCAGCTACTCGGGAGGCTGAGGCAGGAGGATCGCTTGAGCCCAGGAGTTTGAGGTTGCTGTGAGCTAGGCTGAAGCCACGGCACTCACTCTAGCCTGGGCAACAGAGTGAGACTCTGTCTCAAAAAAAAAAAAAAAAAAAAAAAAAAAAAAATACTTTTAGAGAAAGTATTAAAAAAGGGAAACAAATCCAGGAGATAACTGAGATTTGAAAGAAAGATGGCCATAGACTTAGGGAAAGTTTGTTGATGACCTAAAGTTAAAATTAGGACTAAAGACAATCAAGAACAGAGTGTACATCCATAATAATCCAGAACTAAAATTCTTTACAGTGCCAACACAATGGCAGTGGGCAGAGACCAGAGAGCATGAGGATATGTTAGAGTTCGTATTGTTAGAGGGAAAATAGAGATATTTATTAAAAGTGAGACATACAAAAAGAATGACCAAATAGAACAATAGTGTGACTCGGAAATAAAAAAGGTGAAATGGTGTAAGATGACAAGATAGACTCATCAGTTTATTTTGTGAAAATATAGTCAAATTGGATTAAAAATGTATTTATACGTAAAGCATAAAGTCATGGAAAGTTTGAAAATGAAAGAAAGAAAAAAGATATCAGGAAAATATCAGAAGGAAACTAGTGCGGATTAAGACAAAAAGCATTAGCGATTATTGATAAAGGGCTGATAACAAAAATCTATATAGAACTTAAGAAAATCAACAAGAAGAAAATTAAACAACCCTATCAATAAATGGGCAAAGGACATGAACAGAAACTTTTCAAAGGAAGACAGACTAATGGCCAGCAAACATAAAAAAGTGCTCAACATCTCTAATCATAAGGGAAATGCAAATCAAAACTACAATGAGGTATTGCCTAACTCCAGTGAGAATGGCCCTTATCAAAAAGTCCCAAAATAATAAATGCTGGTGTGGATGTGGAGAGATTGGAACACTCTTACACTGCTGGTGGGACTGCAAATTAGTACAAACACTGTGGAAAGTAATTTGGAGATAACCTCCAAGAGCTAAAAATAGAAATACCATTTGATCCAGCAATCCCAGTACTAGCCATCTATCCAAAGGAAAAAAAGACATTCTATAATAAAGACATCTGCACTTGAATGTTTATAGCAGCACAATTCACAATTGCAAAGATGTGGAAACAACCCAAGTGCTTATCAATACATGAGTGGATTAATAAAATGTGATATATGTATACCATGGAATGCTACTCAACTACAAAAAACAGCGCTGATCTAGAACCTCTTAGATTATCCTGGATAGAGATTGAGCCCATCCTTCGAAGTGAGGTATCGCAGGATGGAAAAACATGCACCACATGTACTCCCCATCAAATTGGCACTAACTGACCAACACTGAGGGGTTCACATGGTAGTAATACTCATTTGGTGCCAGTCAGGGTGCGGGGTGGGGGGTAAACCCACAACTAATGGAAGCAGAACGCACTGTATGGGGGAGGGACACACTTGTAGCCCTGGCTCGGGTGGGGCAAACGCATTTCATGTAACCAAAATGTTTGTACCCCCGTAATACCCTGAATAAATGAAAAAAAAATCCCAAATGTGCTATAAAATAAATGCTGAGTAAATAAAAACAAAACAAAAAATTAGGGATTGAGATGGGCACTACATAATGCTAAAAATTGGATTCACTAAGAAGACAGTAAAAAAAATTGAAAATAGAAATAAATTTAAAAATTCTAAAGGCTGAATAATGAATATTAAAACTTACAGGATGCAAAGAAAGTTATGCTTCAAGGTAAATTTTATAACTTTTAAGTCCTTATATTTTTAAAATGAGCTCAGTGTCCAAATAAGGTACATAAGAATAAAATGCAATAAAGATAAAATTGAAGGAGATAAGAGCAGGAATAAATAGAAAACAAGAATCTAACAGACTACAAAGCTATTAGTTGACTCTTTGAAAAGATTAGCAAAATAGACAAAAATTTCTGGCAAGTTTATCATGGAGGAAAAAATAGATAACCAATATTGGGAATGAAAATGAGTATGTCACCACAGATGCTGCAGATATTAAACAGATAAAAATATTATAAACAACATGCCAATAAACTTGAAAATTTAGTCAAAATGGAAAAAATCCTAGAAAAAGTTTTGATTAAGAAGAAACCAGGGCTGGGCGTGATGGCTCACGCCTGTAATCCTAGCACTCTGGGAGGCCGAGGCGGGAGGATCGCTTGAGGTCAGGAGTTTGAGACCAGCCTGAGCAAGAGTAAGACCCCGTCTCTACTAAAAAATAGAAAGAAATTAACTGGACCTAAAAATATATAGAGAAAAAATTAGCCAGGCACGGTGGTGCATGCCTGTAGTCCCAGCTACTCGGGAGGCTGAGGCAGGAGGATTGCTTGAGCCCAGGAGTTTGAGGTTGCTGTGAGGTAGGCTGATGCCACTGCACTCTAGCCCGGGCAACAGAGTGAGACTCTGTCTCAAAAAAAAAAAAAAAAAAAAAAAAAACCAGAAGCCTGAGCAGTACTATTTTTTACTATTAAAAGAAGTTAAAAAGTTTTTCCACAAAGAAAAAGCTAGGCTGTAGTGCACTATGATTGCACCCATGAATAGCCATTACAGTCTAGCCTGGACAATGTAGTGAGACCCTGTCTCTAAATTTTTTTTAAAAAGTAAATACACTAATGAAGAAAAAAATCACGCCTGGAACATTAGTGGTGTATTCTAGAGCAGGCAATATGATTAGCTCAATTATATGCACCTGCATTGCAAAACAAAACAAAGATGGCAAGACTATTGGTGAATTGCATTTGAGAGAGGAAAGGAAAGAAATTAGGTCTGAATCCTAGGCTTTTGGCTTGAGCTATTGTTGCAATTTATTAAGATGAGGAAATTTATGGTGGGGACTAATTTGGATATGTGTGCTACGGAGACAAACATTCACTGTTTGGCACATAAGTGTGAGATGCCCATTAAGCATCAAAGTGGTGGTGTTAAGTAGGTACTAGATATACGAGTCTAAATTCAGTAAGGTCAGGCCAGGAGATAAATTTGGAAGCAGTTAGCCATGGGATCAGATGAGAGCTTTAGGGATACTTTGGAGACAGAAGTACAGTGCTGAGCCCCGAGTTACTGTGACAGAGAAGAAAAAGCCTAAGGAGAAGAAAAGGACTAAGAAGAAAAAGACAGAGAAGAAAAAGACTAAGGAAGAACTCTAGGAATAGCAAGGCAACAGAGAAGGAAGAAATAGTGTGCTGATTATTTTCAGGAGAGGCTGATTAATGGGTACAGGTACACACTTAGCAAAAATAAGACCTGGTGTTCCATAGATCAGCAGGGTGACTACTTAACATTAATCAATCGTACATTTCAAAATAGCTAGAAGAGAATAATTTGAATGTTCCTAGTGTAAAGAAAAGATAAATATTTAAGGTGATGAATATCCCAATTACTCTGATTTGAGCACATGAATATATCAAATTATCACATGTACCCGGAAAATATGTACATGTAATATATATCAATGAAAAATAAAAAAAACTTATGTTCAGGACAGTATTTCTAGACAGAATTTAATTGCCAAGATTACTAATTCTAAAAATGAGGAAGAGTTTAGGACAAGTTTTTTATAAATAGGTTCAGAGCTGGGACGAGAGCCTGGCCTGATGGAGAGACATCTGGATTGGGAGTCGCTCAGGAGACCTGTGTTCTGGTCCTGGCTTGGCTCCCAAAAAACTGGGGGGTCAGGCAGGTCACCACTCCTCTTCCGCCTTCCCAGTGAAGGCTGAATCAAGTGTGTGCCTCATGGTCTCTCCCAGCTCTAAGGCAGGCAGTTCACAGCCTCTGACTAAGCATCTACACTGGAAGAAAGAGATTTGGTTTCTGAACATAGTCTTAGTCCTTGGTCTTAGTCCTCAAAAGAACTTGCGACCACCTGCCTACCTACACTTACCACCAGCACCACCAAATGCATCGTGTGTTTTTGTTCTGTGCATCCAGCCTACAACAGATCTGCTTTTATTCAGAGGCTTTTGTTTTCAAAGGTTTTCTTTGTTGCATTTTTCCCTAGACAAAAATGTTTTTTTCTATAAGACACAATGTTTAAAACAAAAAGAAACGTCCAAAGCAGTATGAATTTGTATTTGTGTTTAATTTTTGTGCTAGGAAATATGTCTTCATTTTGTTCATAGAAAGCAGTACAATTATCATCTCAATAGATAACTAAGTTTCTTGTCTTTGATATGTAGACAGATAAAGACCCAGTAGTGTCTGTAATTTTTGTGTAGAACTAGGAACAGGGAGCTCCCTCCCACTAAATTCATTTGTTCTTTCATTCATTCACATATATTTGAATGTGTGCCAGGTGCTACTTTAGGTGCAGATACAGCATTGAGCGAGACAGGTAGGGTCCCAGTGCTCAGGAAGCTCTCAGTCTAGTGAGAAATGGGCGACCAAGACGAATTCTTTTTTTTTTTTTTTTCATTTGCTATTATCTGTATTTTTGTCCCTGCCACCACCTTCCTCCAAGGGGATGAAGGGCAGAGCCACTACCTGCTTGCACATGGAGGGAGGAAAACATGGAAGGGAGGGGAAAACCCTCCTAATACTGTCTAGCCAGCGTGGGCCTGGCGGTCCTGAGCAGGCAGCGCAGGGTAGGTGTGGACAGCAAGAGAGGCCACATTTCCCCGGACAGGAGCAGTTGGGGAGAGCTTCCTGGAGGAGGCAGAGCCCAGGCTGGATGTGGGGAGAGCTGCAGGGGTTTCCCGGAAGGACAGGGAGGCCATTATCCAAGGTGGCGGAGGGTGGGAATCTGCTGGAGGTTCCCAGGGAAAGCTGCCGACAAGGACAAATTCTAAAGCTCAGGCTAAGGGTTCTACTATAGGTACTTAAAATGGGGAAATGGGCTAGAGAGAGCATGGATGACTACTTCAGATTGGGTGGTCAGAAAGGCTGCATTTTAGGAGGTGATATTTCATGCTGGGCTCCGAAACGGCCCAGTCTTGTGAAGAGGAGAGAGCAGGGAGAGCATTCTACAGCTAGCACAGAGCCCCCAAGGAAGAAACGGACTCGGCATATTTAAAAAATAGACAGGAGTGTAGTTGGTGGTAGGAAGAATGGTAAGAAAAGACTGGAGAGGTAGGCAGGAGGCAGACCAAAGAGATCTTTGTAAGCCATGGTTGGAGATTTAGTTTGCCATGACAGCTCTGGTCACAACTTTGCAGTGTCCTTTGCCAGCTCATTCTCAGCTCTGACTTTAAATACTGGAATCCCCACAGCTTTGCCCAGGCCCCCTTCTCTTTATTTAGATATTCTTTAGACCATTCCATGTACGCCCTTGGTTTTAAAAACTAAATAACAATTGCCTATAACCTACATCCCCAACCCTGGCATATCCCTTACTTGGCTTCAGACTCTTATACCTGTCTGTCTACTTAGTCCCCCACTTGGATTTCGAATGGGCATCACAAACCTAACACAGCCAAACTCTTATCCAGTTGCTCAAGCAAAATTCTAGGGGTCATTCTTGGTTCCTTTCTTTCCATCACCATCACCCCAATCCAATCCATCAGCAAATTCCATCAACTTTCCAAAACATATCTTAAATCCGTCTACTTCCCTCCATGGCCACTGTTACTGTTCCATCCAAGCCATTATCCTTTTTCACCTGGACTCCTGCAATAACCTCTTATCTGGTGTCCTTGCTCCCACTCCTGCCCTCCTACAGTCGCTGACACGGCAGCCAAAGTGATCTTTTTAAAATAAAAATCAGGTAATGTCACTTCCCTGCTTAAAGCCCTGTAGTGGCTTCCCATTGCACTTAGGAAAAACATCCAAACTCAACAGAAAATCTTCATCAAGTTTTCACAGTGGTAGTTGTTAACAGAGAAATAACAATAAAATCAGCTTTAAGAAAATTCATGAAAATTGAAAAAGAGAGAGCGAGACTATACCACAGAAGAGGCACAAACCTTCCAAACTATGGAGAAGAACAGGAACCCTTCCTAAAGGCAGCCTGGCAAGGATGTGCAACTTCAGAAGTAAAGTGGGTGTGAGCGCTAGACCCTGGAGCTGTAGGTCTCAGGGACAGTTTCAAGAGGCAGACAAGGTTCCTGTCACCACATCCCCAACTGTAACCACACCCCACAGCAACTCAGCTTTTATCTATGAGAGTTCTCTAGGAAATGCCAATACCAAAACAAACCCAAACTACAACTCAATTAGATTACTCTTCAGGAGAACGAATCTCCACTGCATCTGTGCAAAATGGGGACATCAAGAGAGCTAGCAAGTGTAAGGAGATGTATAGACCATAATCAAGGAAATATGGGTAATATTTGTTATTCACTGATAGGAAGAAATTTCCACCTATTAATAAATTCCATTTGCCACCGGCTGGATTGTACTCTCAGCTGAGTGCTCCGGACTCGAATTAATACAGATATATTTTCCAGTCCCCCTAACAACTTCCTTTTCAATTCACTGGACTTTCCTCAGACCCTGCTGGTGGTGATACTCTGGCCTCTGACGCGGAAGTTGCAGCCTGAGGTTGGCAGGCTCGGGTGTGCTTTCACGCGTGTGCTACTTTCCTTGACAGCTTTTTTGTTTATTTTCCTGCTTGCTTGCTTTGTTTTTAAACGAATTAGTTGCCGACATTTAAAAATGAAGAGATTTAAAATTAAAAATCTGCATTTCAAGCTTCTGTTTTAAAATTGGCCACCGTGACAACACTGTGCTGGAGTTCTTGAATGAGAACGCTTGGGTGAAGCTGAGCGTCTCCGCCTCCTGGGTGGCTGCAGCCTTTGGCAAAGCACGTGCTCCCTGGCTTGCTCTCTGCCCCCCGACCCCCGCTTGTCTCCTTGACACCACTGCTGAGGGGCACTTACCGGTTCTCAATATGCCTGCGTGGTTGGCTTTTGCTTATTGTGACCCATTTTACTCACCTACATGCTGACCTTGAAGTGTTTGAGCTTGGGACCCTAATTCTAACCTTAGCGCCTCAGGCCATTAAATGAAATCCCATTTCTTTCTCTGTGATGTTTCCTGTCACTCATTCTGCTGCTGAGAACATGAAGCCTCTGGGTGAACTGGTGGGTAGGATCCAGAGTCATCATTTGGCCGTGGTTTATAGGATGATGATTTACAAGGGCCTCCAGAAAACTTGGCTGGGAGCTGCCCTTGGAGTCTAGGCTTAGCCAGAGGCTACATGCTTTAGGCATACAAGTCCCTCAAAAGATCACCTTGGCTTCGTCCTTGTTCCCATATCCAGTCAGTAGCCAGTTGTTGGTTCTGCGTTGTCTTACTTCAGGCTTTATTACTGCCTCCCTGGATTCTTGCAGTGGCTTCTTAATTCTTCTATTGATTCTTCTGTTAATATCTTTGGTTGACGCCCTAGACAACACATTTGAACACAGCTATCTTTCTGAGTTTTAGATGTAATCATATCATGCCCCATGCCCACCCAAATAGAAACCATCAATACATACACTTAAAATAAATACACACGGAATCAAATGACATTCAAAATCTACCACCATTAGGTAGTTAGTAGAATGGTCCTTAACAGAGGCTGGGAAGGGTAGTGGGAGAGGGGATAAAGAGGAGCTGGTTAATGGCACAAAAACACAGTTACAGAGAAGGAATGAGCCTGTGCTCAGTAGCACAATAAGACAACTATAGTTAATAATAATTTATTGTATATTTCAAAATAACTAAAGGAGTAGATTTGGAATGTTCCCAATACAAAGAAATGATTAATGTTTGAGGGAAGGGATATCCCAATTACCCAGATTTGATCAGTACACATTGTATGCTTGTATCAAAATGTGATGTGTACCCCATACCTATGCACAACTATTATGCATCCATAAAAATTAAGATTAAAATCTCTACCACCATCTTTCTTCAGTCTATTTTCCAATGTCCTCCCTCGCTGTACCAGGCACAGTCTCTCTAGCTGTGCTCTCTCGCCTCTCGCCGCCAAGCCAGTGCTCATGTTTAGAAAGACATACCCATTGTTTGTCTCTTGAAACTCCCGTTCTTTGTGGCACCTTTCCAGATCCTCACAGGTTAAATTACTCTTTCCTTTCTTTGTTCTCTCTAGACATTTTCCCCAGCTCTTATCAGTCTGCCTTGAGTTACAGTTGCTTGTGTTTTTCTCATGCCCTAGATTTGAGCTTATGGAGAGCAGGAACTATTATTCACTCAGATTTTTATTTCCTGCACCCAGCAGTTGGCTTCACACAGTTGATTTGAAACCAATTGAAAATTCATTTGTTTAAGCAACTTGATGACTTGTCCTTATGGATCTGGGGGGGGGGGGGCTCAATGTGACCTTCAAAAGAGGCTCCTAAACCTCCTTTTATTTATCTAAGCTAACATTAGTTTGTTCATTTTCAAGGGACACTATATATGTGTGAAATTTTGAACATACTTGCTTGGAAGTATACCACATCACCTGTATTAATTCTAATAATGAAACAATAGACAAATTCAGAAAGTTAGACATCCTACAAGACAATGGGCCTAGACTGTACAAAAAAAAAGGTCAAAATCATGAAAAACAAACAAACCAACCAAAATGACGAGGAACTGTTTTATATTTTAAAAAGACATAACCAAAGGCAGTGCACGAACATTCATTGGATCCTTAATTAGAAAAAAAAAGTCATAAAAGATATTTTTGGGAATGGTAGAAATTATCTATGAGATGATAGTATGAAATTAATATTACATGTCTTTGGTGTAATCGTGATACTGTGTGGGAGAATGGCCTTATTGTTAGGAGACAAACATGTCAAGATGTCAGCAACTTATTTTCAAATGGCTCAACCAAAGAAATGATGTGTTTATATTCAGAGAGGAAAAGAAACAATGTCAAGATAATAATAATTGGTAAGTCTAGATGGAGAGTATATGAGTATTTCATGGTACAATTCTTTCAATTTTTCTGTAGCTTCGTAACTTTTTTCAAAACAAAAAGTTCGGAAAAAGAGAAAAGGAAGAGGCTGAAAGGATAGTTTAATTTCTTAATTGTATTTTTCTTATGCTGTTAGTAAATAAACTATAGCTAAGCAGTGAAAACAAAACATTTATTTGGATATGGCTTTATATTTAGGAGTGAGACCATCTAGTAGTGAAACGTATACTCAGTTGTAAGGATTATTAAATTGTTAATGCAGTTTGTTGCTTGTCAGAGGGATTTCTCATACTTTATGGTTTATACTTTGAAATAAAATAAGCTTTGGAAGAAGTAGACTAGGTATGTGTTGAGGAATGCAAGTTTTTGCTGTAAGTTTGGAAATATTTAATAAATCCTGATTTTTCATTATCACAAGCCTTTTTAAATTACTTGCTCTTCTAGGTATCAATAAAAGTGATTATATTGATTTGCCCCCTTTTTCTAGGTTAAAAAAAAATAACTGTAGCTTTGCTTGGTGATGGCTAAATGGATCTGGTTCACAAAGGTGGAGATATAAATATATTGGTGTAAAAGGCCAAGTAAGAGATAAGACTATGTATTTATTGCCCATTTATGTAATTACATGTGTCACTGAGGACAAAGGTCCTTAAAACAAAGACTAAAGGCAGAGTAGAAACAATTCCCTACGTGAAGACAGATGGATTTGCTACCACTTCCCCCTTCGTGATTTTTTTCCCCTGCACAGTTGCATATCCTTCTGGTGTTATAATCACATTTGAGAACTTAACCATCCTTGTGGGCACCATTTGATGGTGGAAGATATGCTTTGCTCCAATAAAAAGAAAATGAAGATTTTTCAAGAACATTCATAGGCTTTGAGTCGAGAGGACAGCACTTACTTCCTGAGGTCCGATAACCCTTGTGTTATGAGGAAACAGTACCAGGACCACAGCACCATGGATGTGGTAGGCGAAAACGAGGCTCTGCAGCAGTTCTTTGAAGGTAAGAGGCCAGTTTCCAACACACGTTTGCTGCTTTGGAGAAAGGCTCATTGTCATTGTTTCGCCTTTTCTGAATTCACTTAAACTTGGTCTTGAAAGGAATGCTATCATACTTAGATAACTCTCCTGAAATTGGAAGTGGAGGTTTATTTGCTACATTGGTAGCAAAAATCAATAGTATGGATAGTGATTTAACAAAATACAGGATTTCCTTACAGCTTGGTTGTTAAAAGAATCAAAGTGTCAGCATATTTATGTTACTATTTCTTGTCCCTGTCCTGTGCTAGATTTTATTCCTTCTAATTCTCTACATTTTAAAAAATTACGGATGTGTCTTATCTCTAAAATTATGGAATACAGCACAAGAAAAATGTGAGATTTTACTTAAAACATTTTGTTTTCTTAATATAATTAAAAACGAAACAGCCTAAAACGGCAAAGAACACCACCCCATGCTCATATTTTTGTTTTCACAATGCTCTAAAAATGTGTAACTGAACTATGATTGTTTTTGAACTTGAATGTCTTTTTCCCAGCGGAGAGGTATGCTACAGGCCATGGTTACACAGGTTTTCTTCCTTCTAAAAGCCTAAAATGGCAGTACAGCTCCGGACTCATACGAAGTATGAGTTGATTTAACTGAATTGGCTTGATAGTCTCATGGTGGGTTTGTTGAAAATGTTGGTAAGGACTTGTCTGTCCTCTTGTGGTGGCTTTCAGGTGTATCACTGGGGACTCCATGTCAGTGTGGCTTCAGTTCCTTGTCAGTCAGCCGTGCCCAGATTCCATGTCAGGGGAAACGTGGCCATGGCTTTCATGCATTTCAAGGCATTTCCCAGGAGAAAGTACGAGAAGAACTGAGGGCAGACCTGCTTATTTGCAGAGTCCAGAGGGCAGTCAGCAGCCTGTTGAGAAAGTGCTTTTGGTGTTTCTTGTGCTTTATTAAGTTCCTGACAAATAATAGATGTGTAAAGGTTGAGTGGAATGAATTGAATACTAAACAGTGCCGAACACCAAAGAGTGACAGGTCAGACCAAAGAAATAGTGAGATTCTAGGTCACTATCGGGAAGAACCAACACAATGGGGTGGTTTCTGTGGCTTGGATTTTGCCAGCAGTGGTGAGGAGGAACCCAAGATGGAGAGAATGATCACGTTATCTCAGGCCTCTGATCTATCCCATTAAGTGTGTCTCTGGCAGTGGCCAAGTTGGTGTTGTCTACCTGGGTCATGCTTGGCACATAATAGACACACCAACACTGCTTGGTTGTTACTGTCTGATTTTACACCATGTGTAATTTTCATTTGAGCAGTAGGTAGCAAGCTGCAAGCTACAGTTGCGTCTGTTTTAGAGAAAACACCACTTTATTTTACACATGCAAAAAGTTCACTTCATTTCTTTTCAGTGCTAGAGAAGACCTGAAAATCTAATCTGGTCTACCTTCTGTATTTTGGAAAGAGCTACAATATTATACCTATGGGATCCCTATTCTCTTCTTTTTTGTATGATTTTTCAGAGGTCTCTATGGATATAGTTTCCACAAGTCCCCTCTGTAGCTTGTTGCAATATCTGATTATTATTATTATTATATTTTCTTAATCCAAACCGAACTGTATGGTTCCATTTGAAGCCTTTTTGATGGAGGAGAAGTCTGTTCTCCATGAAAAGGGAATAAAATACTTAATGTTTTTCTTACATTATCTTTGAATAAATAGCTGGAAAAGGTGGTAGACTTTACAAATAACAAATGAAGCCATGAGCTCAAGTGATTTCCCTCCCCATGAAAATCACACATCTGGTTGTCAATTTTTCATTCCCTCTAGTATTCAGCAAATATTTGGCACCTACTCTGTGCCAAGTCCAGCAACCACCTCCTTTAAATGGTAGCTTGTAGGGCTTTGAAGCCTTTCCTTTAGATGTTAATGATTTCCTTTCTCTGGACCTTTGCAAACTTTCCTAGGATTGAGGACAGCAAAACCAAATATGACATTCTAATGAGGAAGGCCAGTGGTGCATGTCATGCTCCTGTTAATATGTCACTGTTTCTAATCAAAAACAATCTGCTAGAAAACAATCAAGGTCTGAAAATCAAAAACAATTTTGGCAAATTTTAAATCACTCCAAAGCTATTTTTCTCCATTTCCTCACACTCTTTATGCTAAGATACTAAGCCCTAAATAATGTATTTTTCCTTACAAACATTTTTGTATTAAAAAGTATCGGGATTGACAATATCATCTTGAATTAAATGGCATTGACTGTCAAAGCTCCTGATGGTCTTAGTTTTTATTTTAAATTTTCAAATATGGCTAAATCTTTATGGTGCGTCTCAGGAAAATAAGGGTAGCTGGTAATTCCTATTCTGTTTCAAATCCCCTGTCTGCCACCGATGCAGAAGGTAGGTCTGTTAGCTAACGCAGAAGAGGCGGTTCAGGCACTCTAGGGATCTCAACATCCTCTGGAAACTCAGATACCATGTGAAATGTTTGGCTTTTTCCCTGAAACTGGTATGACTGCAAGAGAAAAGTTGTCAGAAGAGAGGCACATTATTTTATTTACAATAACTAAAAATTGGTTGCAACCTAAATTTCTAATAGTGATGGATTAGTTAATTATGGTTCTTGTATATAACAGAATATTTTGTAGCTATTAAAAATGATGATGACAAGGAAAAATGTTGATAATATTAAGGAGAAAAGTGGATTACAACTTGGAGTTTATAACATAGTTGTATATATATTGATAACTTTCTAGAATATTTATTATTAATAGAACTGATTTGAAAACAGTTAATAGATTTACATACATGCACACACAAATACATAGAGAAAAACTGAATGAATATACATTATTAATAGTAGCTACCTGTGAGTGGTAGGATTATGAGGATTTTTTATACTTTATTATCTAAGTGCTTCATAATTGGAATGTATAATGTTATAATCAGGAAGAAGTTTATCTTAAGTAAAGGAGAATGAGTTTAATTCAGCAAAATGCTTCTGCTTAAGATCCAGGTGTCAAGAAAAATTGTAAAAGACTTTGATGTAGATTAAAAGCATAACTGGATGTCTTCCACAGAAAACTATACCCAGATGACACCATGCTGGACTATTGGATTCTGCAGGGTTTGCACCTTTCATTGTGTTAGAGCTATTTTAAAATTCTATAAATTATAGATAACTGATATCAATGCAAATAATTTTATCTATAGATATTCAAATGAATTACATCTTAGGGGATCAATAGTTTCAGTAAAAGCCAGTTTTGCATTTCTATCTGTCTATCTATCTATATCTGCTGTTTGAATTCTCCTTTGAAATAGTAACATCTTCCTGCTCCCTTCATTAAGTAGTTAAATAAAATTTTTGACATGCATTCATATTGTTTTTGTATGAGAGTTGTGATTTTATCTTTAAAAATCTATAACCTTTAACATTTCCAAAGTTTTAAGTTAGTTAACTTGGAAACATTGTCAATTTCACCTTGTTTGAACCAGATTAATAACAACACTTACTGATGAACACAGCATTCACAGATGAACAAGCAGAGGCCTTGCCCTATAGCAGCTCCTTTCCTAGCTGAAGGCAGAAAACAATAAGGAGGTAGATAAAAAAGATGATTTCAAAAAGTTATTAATTATGAAGAAAATAAAACCAGATGATGGTGCAGAGACAGTCTGATGAAGGGAGGGAGAGTGAGTTACTTGAGCTAAGGCAATCAGGAAGGGTTTCTGAGAAGGTGACATTCAAGCTGAGACCCGAAGAATGACCAGGAGCAGGTCATGTGTCGGTCTGGAAGGAGAACATTCCAGGCAAAGAGAGCACCAGTGCAAAGTCACTGCGCTTGGAGTGGTTGTGGGGTGGGCAAGGAACAGTGAGGTTAAGGTGGCTGGAGTGTAGTGAGTTACGATGGGGAGAGTGGTAGGAGATGACATTAGAGTCTGGAGTTTTATTCTCAGCATGATGGGAAACCAGTGGTGGGTTTTAAGCCAGAAGACAAGAGGACTTGCCGACCGATGGGACATGTGGATGAGGAATAAACAGGAATCAGTTAAGGACAATGCCTAGGTGTTGGTGTCAACAATTCATGGATGGGGGTATCATGCATTCAGATGTGGAAGACGGCAAGGAAGTGTGTGTGTGTGTGTGTGTGTGTGTGTGTGTAATTATGAGTTCACTGGGGACATTTTACATTTGCGATATCTTTTAGACAACCAAACTGAAATGATAAGGAGGCAGTTGGTTATCGAATCTGAAACCAAGGAAGGAGTTGGGACTGCTTATGTCAATTTAAGAGTCACCAGCATATAAATGGTGTTTGAAGTCCCTGACACTAGATGAGACTACCCAAAGGTAGTACAGAGAGAGGAAAGGACCCCAATAACATTTAGGGATCCAAGTGAGAACAACTAGCAAAGGAATATTAAGTGAGGCAGGAGGAAAACTAGGAGAGTGTGGTGTTACACTAGGAAAGAAAAGTGTTTCAAGAAGACATATGGGCAAATTTTCCAAATGTGTCTGAAATACCAGCTAATTGACCATAGAATTTGGGGAAAAGAAGGTTGTGTGTGACCTTGACAAGTGGTTTCCCTGCAGTGAAGGACAAAGCCTGGTTGATGGGGTTGAAGAGAGAATGGAAGGTGAGGAACTAGAATTGATGATGCTTTTGAGAAGCTTTGCTGTTCCAGGAACAGAGAAATGGCTGGAGGGGTGCAGAGGTGAGAGAGTTTTTATTCTATAATTTGTTTGGTTTTGAATTTAGCACGGGAGATGCAAGAGCATGATTTGCTGATGAAAATGATTCAGTATAGAGGAATAAACGCATGATGCAGAAGAGACAGGGGGATAATTGTGGGAGGGGAACCTCGAGAAGGTGGGCAAGGATGGGACCCAGGCCACCCAGAGAGGGCGTGTCCTTAAGTAGCAGGAACACACATGTACTCTGTCATAATAAGAAAAAAGGTGGAGTATCTGGAACAGATGGAGGTGGTTTGGTAAACGTGTCAGGGTGGGAACCTGAGATAGATTACTTCTGCTTTACCTTTGAAGTTTGAGGTGCCCTAAGAGGTAGCTGGCAGTGGGAGTGTGGTAGGGGATTGTTTGAGGACTGGAAGAGGGAAAATAAATTATGAAAATGATTTTAGCAAGTATATTAGCTTCCTAGGGCTGCCATAACAACTTACCACAAACTTGGTGACTTAAGACAACAGAAATTTATTCTCTCATAGGTCTGGAGGCCAGAAGTCTGAAATCAAGATGCTGGTAGGGCTGTGCTAACACTGAAGGCTCTAGGGGTGAATCTGTTCCCTGCCTCTCTCCTGGCTTCTGCAGGTGGCTGGCAGTCCTTTGTGTGCCTCGACTTGTGGATGTGTCGCTCTGATCTCTGCCTCATCTTCACATCACCTTGTTCTCTGTGGGGCTCTTCTGCCCTTCTCTTCTCTTCTAAAGACACTTGTCATTGGATCGAGGGCCCATCCTAATCCTGGATAATCTCACTGTAAGGTCTTTAACTTTATTACTTTTTTTCCAAATAAGGCCACATTTACGAGTTCTGGATGGACATACATTTTGGGGACCACTTTTCATCTCGCTACAGAGAGTGAAAAAGAAAATCTTTTAGGGAGATTTTAGAGGGTGTTGCTGTTACTGGTGACGCTGATGTCTAGGAAAGGGTCTTGACAGAAGGTGGCCTAGGTGAGATGGAGAAAATATAGTCCGAGCTGAGGAGTTTAAGACCCTGAGAGGCTGGAGTGTTATGTGGATGTTGAGACAACCAGCAGCGATGGTACGAGTGTTGGTGAGAGGAACAGGGAAACCAGATGCTGAGGTGTTCAAGGAAAACGGGATAGTGAAGTGACTACAAGGTTCGCAAATGCCACTACCCGGAGGTGGCTGGTCATTTGGCATATGCTTCAAATGAACCGACGCTTACGAAGAAGAGAGGAAGAAAATCAGTTTTAAAACAGTGATGATGAGGAAGGAGGACACTACTCCCATTTTCAGGCCCCAGGAACACGTGAGAGAGAAAAACCACCTCTATTTGAGATGCCCCATAATTTAACCATTTCTTATTGTTGGACAATCACATCGGTTCTGGATTTTTACCTGTTATGCGTGTATTGTGATGGAATTTTCCTCCCAAATTCTTGTTTATTTGGGATGAATCTCCCTAAAATTGAAGTATTGGCAGATAGGAATTTTTAAAAATTTTAGGTCTTTGGTAAGGATTGCCAAATTACCTGATAGGAAGTTTATATACTAAAAAAAAATCAATCTGTAGGCTTTCACCGTCACCTCTCCCTAATATTAATTTGTATTTATTTATTTATTTTTACTTAGAAAAAGTTACTCTTTGCCCAGAGTCCTTAACCTGAGATAAGATTCAGGGGACACTTTAACCCTCTGAGTTGGGTGGAAATATGTTTCGGTATGCTCAGACTTATAGGGAAAGGCTGCACAGTTTTCTGTGAGGTCCGTGACCCAGGAGAGGTGAGGACTCACTGCTGTGGTCCCGGGCATTGGCTGCTTCTCTCAGCTGCCCCCTCCTGGAGCAGCCAGAGCCTAGAACAGTTCGTGATAGAAGGTCGAGCTCTCAGTCAGGTAGGAGACTCTGGACTGGGGCACGTTTCAATTAAAGAGTCTAGAGTGTAAACTTATATACTCTACTCAAAATGTTGTTAAAGGATGGGAAAGGGTGATTTAACAGTACGATTAAAAGCAGTGATGAAAAAATTATTGTCTGAGCTGGAAAAATATTGGTAAACATGTATTCCAAAACAACATTATAACAAAAAAGGGAGAGAATTCTTGAAAGTCTGTTCCCAATTTTGCTGGTGGGGATAGAAAACCTGGTGACTTCTCCTTGAGAAGTTCACCTGACCAGGACAGGTGATTATTTCCTTGGCACTGGCCTTCCTTCTATCCCCAGGGGCTCTTGCTGAAAATCCCCCACCAGAGGCACTTGAAGAGATGTTTCTAGGGTTTGAGCTGTTGCCCAATTTGATGGGAGGAAGCACCCAGCAATGGATCAACATCTATTGGTTATTTTTGTCTAGGCTGCATCTAAAAATATTCTGGGAATAGTTTACATTAAAGGATACTTTGGGGATTGATTTAAAGTCAATACAAGGGAAAGGAGAGGGTAATAGAATTATTTAGGGAATAATAGAGAAGTCAAGGTGATAGTGGGTCAGCAAGGGAGTTAATAGCTCTTCCCCTGACTCGAGCACTACCTGCAAACACTCACTGTTCTTTCCCTCTCCTCACCAAACTCTGAAAAATACCAACTGCCTTCATTCCTCAATTCCCATTCTCTCTTCAACCCACTTTAATTTGGTATCTGCCCCCATTTACTCCTGTGGAGTTTCTTCTAATTGTGAGGCATGTTAAAAATCTGCAGCCTTCATCCTCCTGGAGTCGTCTCTGGGCTCTGTCACTGTCACCCACTGTTTACTCATGGAGACGCTCTCCTATTCGCTTCCCTGGTATCTTCACATCTGGTCTCATCCAGCCTCTCTGTTTCCTCTCAGGCTCTCTCGGTCATTCACCCTCCTCCTGCTCTGCCTCAGAGACCTGTTTCTGAAACTCTTTCCAGTTCAGTGCCAGAAGCTGACCCCTGGATTCCCCTGCATTAGCATATCCCAAACCCTATCACCAAGTTCCAGACCTCCGCATACATTTACAGCTGCTTAATGTCCATGCCTAGGTGCCTGGGTGTCCCTCAGCTTCCCCAGATCGGTACGTTCAAACTGGAACTCATTATCCTTCCCCTTCCTGATTCTCCCACATTAGAAACCGGCATGTCACCCTTGATGACTCCTCCTATACTCTATAGCTAATCATTTACCAAACTCTGTTGCTTCAACCTCAGAAACGTCTTTCAGCTGCAACCTCTCCTTTGTTTGGACGTTCATCTCTTGCGAGAGCCTTCTACCTTCTCTCCCTGGGCTGACCACCTTCCCCATTGCTAGTGGCTCACATCAATGCCACTGCTTACACATCTCTGTTGTATCTCCATTGCCTGAGCTTGGAATAAGGGTCCTGCTGTAGCATTCCAGGGAGCTTTGTCTCCAGGGACTCCCCCATATTCACATGTGTGAGAGGCAGCTGGTATATAAGAGCACCCTGCAGGCAGAATTCTAATCTCCACGCTGCCCCTTGCTAGCTGTGTGATCTTGGGTGAGCTATTTAATCTCTTTATAGCTATAGCCGCAGTTCTGTATCTAGAAAATTGGGATAATGCTAGTACCAATACAGTTATTGTGCAAGTTAAATGATTCAATATACGTGAGGCTCAAAAGTAGTACCTGGATTACCATGTGTTTGTTGTCATCATTAACAATATTGTTATCATTATTATCTATACACCAGCTACACTGAGCTTTTCATGGTTTCTTGAATGCACTCTGCCTTTTCAGAGCAGAGGTCTGTGACTGTGCCTTCTGCCTCTCATGCTACTTTTCATCTAGCAAACTTCTCTGGGCAAAGTTAGGAGCAAAATTCCCCACGCTTCTCCAGCACTTTGTCTACACCTTCGGATTAGCACCTTTCACGGTACAGTTTAATTTATGTGTTTACATGTCTGTCTGCCCAGAAGACAGTGAGTACTTCCAGGTAAGGACTTGACTTTGTCTCACTCATCTTTTGACGGCTTAGAGTCTTATGTGTGTAGTTGTTACTCAAAAAATGTTCGTTAAGTATGTATCAAATAAATGAAATTCTTCGCCAACACTTCTTGTGGAAAGCAAGAAGTATTCTTTATTGTATTATACATAGTAGCTCTGTTTATGCTCCTTTTCCCTGCAGATATTTTAATATCAGAATCAACTTTGGGGAGGAAGTCGCAGCTCCCCATCAATGTGTTCTATGTAGATTTCTCTTGGATCTGGTACTCACAGTAGTGATTTTTCTCTGTTATAGTAACTCTATTTCTCCTTAAAAGGAAGTCTTCACTGGCAGGGAGGTAATGGACATGGTGTGGTGTTCAGTGAAAACACAACAGCGATACTAATTGGGGATAGAGAAAATTGGAAACCAAAGTCTACAGAGGAGAGGTTCAGGCTGTAACTCTAACTGGGTCACGAGCTGAGCTGAGAGTCAGGGTCAATACTTGGAAATGTCGGGAGTCAAGTCGAGGAGTGGAAGCTGTTGTCTTTAGTAGGAGTAGAGGGGTCAAGCACTAGGAGACACAGTCAAGGTCATGGACCTTGGAGTTGTGGAAATGGTATTGGGGATTGTCTGGCTACAGCATCTTTCCCATCTGAGGTTGCATTTAGCAGGCCATTCAAATCAGCTTTGGAAATTGGACACCATTGTAAATCGTGCACATTAACCGTGAGCTCCAATTTCTGTCTGCATATGTGGTGATGAGTGACATAGTAGGTAAAGTGTAGAATTGTACCCAAATTTCTCTGGGTTCAAATCCCGTTTCTATCACACACTTAAAATGTTGCCTTAGCAAATGACTAGACCTTTCTGTCAAATGAGGGTAATGCCTACCTCATAGGAGAGGAGTGAGAATTAAGTATGATGAAGTAGTAATTTGCATAGTGCCTGAAATATAGCCATTGCCCAGTGAAATAGTATTAGTATTCTATAATTAAGAAAAATATTTATTCTTATTAAGGGGCTCCCTAAAGTAGTCTGTGATTACTAAGAAAACCACTACCATTTAATAAATGGTAGACATTGTACTTAGACATTGTACTAAGACCTTTTGCTGTATTGATTCTTAATTTGCACAACACAATGAACAGGTAGATAATGTTGTCACCATTTTACAGGTGAGAAAACAGAGATTCAGAGAAGTTGTGTACCTTGCCCAGGGGAACACAGCTATTATGCATCAGAGCTTAGATTTGGACAGAATGACTGTGAAGTTCTGTGTTCCTACCCACTGTACACACTGTCTTTTAGATAGGTTACAAGGGAACATCTGTGGAGATGGCTGTAGAACTTATGGCTTTTGTTAAGACAACAGGGGCTTTTTTTTTTTTTTTGACAATGTGCATGTAAAATTACTCTGGACTGCAAGCATTTGGTACTTTACTGCCATCTGGCACTTTTTGGCAAAGCCCAACTCCAGCAACAATAAGGTGAGGTGTTAGTGGTAAAGGTAATGGTTCTGTTCATGGAGCAGAGAGCTACAGAAATATAAAAGATAAAGCCACTAATATTTTAGAAGACGAAGATATAAGAACACCAATGCTAGTCTGTAGTACTGCTCTGTGCATAACAAAAATCTACAGAGAGAATTTAGGCAGCTAGGTTTGCTTAGAAGTGTAGTAGAAAATATTAGCTCTTTAAAAAAATTTTTTTTAATTAAAAAGAATTTTTTTCTGCCCAATATGATCTGCAGGAAAAAAAATATTAACTCTTAATCTTGTCATTTTGGGTAACCAGACTCAGGACAAAAGTCCAGCAAGATGGCACACCAATGTTGATACCCTGGTATTAGCGGTGTAAGAAACAAGTGTCAGGGATAACAATAGGAAGTAATGTGTTCTAAGGAGAACACCATATGACTTGATAGTTGGAATTAGTGTCACTCTTCTAGGGTTAAAGCTGTCAATAGCCTCAAATATTGAGAGCTGAGAAATATGCTTTCTAGGACTCTCTCAGGGTGCTGGCTAATAGCACAAGCCTTGATTCAGGCAGACCTGACTTTGAGTCCTGGTTTCTTTGCTTCTTAGTTGTGTGACCTTGTGTTAATTACTTAACCTTTTAAAATTTCAGTTTTCTCCATCTGTCAAATGGGGAAAATAATACCTACTTCTTAAGGTTGTGAATACTGATGATAAAATGCTGAAATGATGAAGTAAATAGTAGCGATTTTTATTATAATATTTGCAAGTGTGAAAGAACCAAATTGCTTGCTTTATTTATTTTGAAACAAAAACAAGTACAAGCTACATACATATATCTATACATTTCTTTTTCAAAGAGATAGTCCTGTCTCCAGGGAGTTATTACAACTTTTACATGTTCACATTAATTCCAGAGCCTTTATAATCATAAAATCCATTTATAGCCCTTAGTTGCCAAGCAACAAAGGACAAAGTACCGAGTATTTCCTTTTATTGCAGAAGATTCAGCTTTTCCATGCTGGTTTTGAAATCAACATTTTTCAGCAAACACAGAACTGTGAAACTTAATACCATATTTTCACAGTTTAGTTGGCATTCCTTGTTGGGGGGAGAATCAAAGCTGAAAGGAATACATTGTTATTATTGTCCTGTTCTTAGATAGTCTAAAGCATTTGGTGCTAATTTTACAGTAAATCTATAAGAAGATCTGAAGTTGAGAGACTGAAAATTCATGTTAAGGAGCGAACTTTTTTTTTTTTTTTTTGGTTTCACCTATGCTCTGTAACGCTCACTGTAAAAGAATCAGTTCTTTAATCTGTCAATTGTCTTGAAGGAAAGGCTCAGGTGATGTAAAATTCATACAGAAAAATGTTATCTGTTGACCTTGTTAGCCACTGACCTCAAATAGGTCATTTGACCATGCATTGGCACAGTTTGGGGAAGCTGGCTTTTAGGCTTATAACGAAACCAAATTCTCTACCTCCTTAAAAGGGATCAATTCCTTTAATTAATTCATTAATTAATTTGTTTTTGTTCATGGATAATTAGTAAGTAAAGATTTGTAAATCCAAAAAGAATCAAAAGAATATATTACTATTTAACATCCTACACAGTACAACCCATATTTTTCAAAGCTCATAAAAGCATGTATGGGAAGCAGTTTTATAATTTTGACAGCTATTTCTGTATTCATCTGTATTAAAAGAGTACAAAATCAGATTAGAGTACCTTGTTTGGAATTTTACTGTCCTTGTTCCCATGTGCATTCTCTGTATGTGGTAGATTCTCTACATGCAAAGAGTGGAGATAATGACCCTCTTTTGTCTTCCCTTGTGTTAAGGATGCTTGTTGCTTCGAAACAAATCTATTGATAAATAACACAAAATGTTCTACATTCAGGAAGAGACAAAAAGGACTAGAAAATATTATAATTCCAGGAGGTAACAACTAGTCAAGGCTCCTCTGCAGAGTAAATGTCCTTCGGAATGATTTTTTTTTTTCTCTGTGAATATAAAAGAGTAAGATCTAACTGTTAATATGAGTAGGCTAATTCTAGTCGGTCAGAAGAGGGACACTTTAAAATCTATTATTTGTGCATCTCAAGTGTTGTCCCTCAAAAAGCATTTGAAGAGCTACCATTAGCTCTTTTTGTCTGCGAAGGCATAAGACAAAGGCAAAAGTCTGCTGCCCTCCCCTGGGAGAGATGTTTCTGTGTGAGAATCTGGAATAACCTTCCCTGGTGGTGGGGAGGTCAGGTCTGTGAAACAATGCTCAGGATTTGTCTCCCCCTTTGCTGGAGTTTTATGAAAATGTTGGAAAAGACAAAAATCCATAAAGAGCCACCAATTTTTACATGTATTTATTTTTCCAGTTCATTTCTATTAATTACCCAATTTGAAAGTTTCCTTCTCACTCTTCCATTGGTATTGTGCCTGTTTATAGAGTTTGACATTTTACAAACTTGTGTATTTCCATCAACTCGTTGGTCATTCACACATAAAAAAATGGAGCCTTAAAAAGTTGACAGATGTGTCTAAAATCACAGTGATAATTATCAGAGATGGTGGCAAGACCTTTGTCTTCCCATTCCAAGTCCAGTGCTCTTTCCATCTGTGCACCACTCTGCCTCTCCACAGGAAAAAGCAGGTAAAGACATGTATTGGTTTATTAGCTTCCATATTCCAGGGCTGGATGTCAGTAAAACAAGTAAACATGGTCAGTCTTTGGGGAAATCTCGTCCCTCCTATCTTCCCCCTCACTTCCCCCTAGCCACCATGTGGTGGTCTCTCACAAGCTGGCCACTGGCTACCCAACCCCACCTCCTCTCCAGGACAGAGCCAGCAAGTTTCCATCTTTTTGGCCTTTTCCTAAACCTTCTGTTTTGGTGGAATTGATCTGCCCTGAGTCCTATCTTATGGGGAGTAGGGGCCAGGGGCAGGAAGGAATGAGAAAGGGATGCACATTTATCGTGTGCCAAGCACCAGTAGTGGAATTGTACATGTTATCTATCATGTTTAGTCTGCAAGCAACCCTCTAAGGTGGTAAAACCCAACTCCTTTTTCCTGATGAGGAAATAGACCCAGAAAAGGTAAGTAAAACTGGAATTTAACCCAGGTCTGCTTGATCTGTGGTTTCCCAAATTTCATGCTCTTCTTTCTTATCTCCAGGTCACACAGGGCTCCCTCCTTCTGGAACACCCTTCCTGCCCTTGTTTACTGGGTTAACTGCTATTCACTCAAGGTCCTGGCTTTGGTATCATTCCCTCAGGGGTTCCCCGTACATTTCCATAGTACTCTGAACTTCACCTTTCAAAGCATGTGATCCATGCTTTTTCTGTCTCCAATGGACTACTGGAAGGAAGGAATGATGTCGCATTCATTCCTGTAGCCTCAGTGTCTAGGGACTGGCACATAGCATACACTATGTTTTAATAGCAGAAAACCCCTCAGCCCCTGAAATAACAACTGTGTTATTGCAACTTGGGCAATACTGAATCTAAGATTCTTTGCTTCTCTGAAAAGTGGGGATAATGATAGTACCTATCTGATAGAATAAAATTGTTGTAAGGATTAAATGAGAACATCAATGAAAAATTCTTAGTACAGTATCGGTACTTAATAAGTGTTCACTAAACTTACCAAGTCTTCTTGTTCTTCTCCATTGGCTGTCTCTCAGATGGCTTGACTTATGATCCTTTCACTCCCTGTTGGATCTCCTCTGGATACCCTACCCTTCTTTTTAGGCCTGGCTCCCACATCATCAAGATATGACCTGTGCATGGAGGAACTAGGACCTCGCCATCCTAGTTCTGTACTCAGTAATTTTATTATTATAACCCTACCTTACTTTCTTTGTCTTTACAATACTTCCTCATGATAACACAACAAAAAGACCTATTTCGTTATCATCTACTCATTCATGGACCAAGTTTCCTTATGTTATATTTGCATAATTAGAATAGTTAATGCAAAGCCATATGCTTAACCTACTGAATTTATTTTGTCGGTGTCAGCCGTCAGTCCAGTCAGTCAAGATTAGATTCTGACTTCCATACCATACTGTGCCTTGCCCACCTCTTTCAGGCTGTCTGCACACTTGGCCAGTTTGCCTTTTCTATATTTCTCCAAATTACAAATAATGTTATTGAAAAGGATGAAAGCAGAGTCATTTTATACCAAATTTTAGGATTTTCTCCAGGTTAGCATTCTGGGGACAGTAAATGTACACATTCACCTAATTCTAATATAATTCCCTCTACCTTCCTCCATCTTAGCTACAAATATGGCCACCTTTGACCTCTCTCCCCCACTCGCTACTTGGGTTAGGAGCCCCTCCTGAATGTCTCCTGGGGTCTGACTTAGCACGCACCGTGTTGTTGCTGCTTGGTTACCTGTCTGTGCTCACCTGCCCTGCCTTGGAGGCGAGCCTGAGTGCTGCTCCCTGTTGTCTCCCCAGGGCCTGGCACACAGCGCTTCATCACATATTTATTGAATGTTAAATGAATGAGCAATTTCGTTTAGTGCCTCACTGAAATCAAGATACCCATTTCCATTGAGAGTCTTCTAATCTGCCAATCGGCCAGTTGAACAGCAAAAGAAATGAAGTCCATCTGCACAGCCAGTTCTTGGTAGGCACTTGTAGGCTCCTTGATGTCTTCTGCTGTTCTCAGAGTCCAGCAGCCATGCTTTTCACAATCTTTTCTAGAAGTTTGCATTTGTGACCCTTATAGAAAATCAATGTGGGAGTTGCCATCCGGTTACACAATGTGCTTGAACTATTTACTTACTCAAGTTGAATAAAGGTTAATTTTTATTTTATCTGTCAATTATCAGGCACATAAATTCCAGGTGATTCATATCATGTTAAAGTCCAGAGACAGTCTTCTAATTCTTCCACTGTTTCCAACAATGGGTCATGTTACCTCTGCTTGAAAGAACTGATTAGATTCTTCCTGGGTCAATGTAAGGCTACCTGTACAAGGGGACTGGGAGATTCCCAGGATTCCATTAGGTGGAGATTTTACTGGGAGCAGTGCCCTGCTGCTCACTTCTATTTCCAAGAATATGAAAGAGTTCATGGCCCCAAGCAGATAAACTCCTCATGCTCCTTCCCTCCTCACTCAACTCTCTCATATTTCCTACCTCAAGGCACCAGCACGACCAATCAAGACAGGGACAGGGAATCACCCAGGTTCCTTCTAGTCTGTCACAAAATCTAATGGTTTATCCTCCCAAATACTAATCACATACAATGATGTGCTGGTAAATGTTTAATAACCAACTCTCTGAGGGAAAAACACAGCAGCGTTGATTGGTAGTGCTTGCCAATTTCCATGGTGTAAATCTCCCAACTGCAGGCTGAATGACCTTTCGAAATTATAAACCTGACCATGTCACTCCTCTGGTTAAAATTTTTCAATGACTTCATAATTTTCAAGATAAATTTCTTACCATGATACACTTTCCACCACTCATAATTACATTTATTCATTCAAAGCTATATTTACTTATCCAACAAATTCAATAATTAGTGAATAATTATCATGTTCTAGGTCCTGTTCTAGATGCTTAGGATCTGTGTGATAAAAGACAATTTCTGCCCTAGAAGGGCTTAGAGTTGAGCAAAGAGAGACAGACACACAGGGGCTGAAATAAAAGCACATTCAGTGGGGTCCCTGAAGGGTGTTGCTCTCAGTCTCTGCCAAGTTCTTCCCCTGCCTCCTGCATGGCCAGGCTATCGGCACATATCCACAGGAGTCCTGCTGCTGCTCATTTGCACATGTCTTTTTCTATTTCCAGAATGTTTGTCATCTTCTTTCATCTAGTGAACCTAAAAAGCCCTCTCAAGTGTCACTTATAGAAATCCTGGGCTTGCCCCCGGCTCACACAGTATCCAAGCATAGTTCATCATCACTTATCACCTCACCCTGCTATAGCCGATTTTCTTATCCCTCTCACTGGACTGTGAGCTTGTCCCTGATTTTATTCCTAGACACAGAGTGGACACCAAGTAAATGTACAAGAACAAGTGAATAATAATTAGTGGATTAATGATTGGTAATGTCTCTGGGAAAATGTCATCCTTACTCCTCTAACTCCAAACTGGGTTGTGGCTCAAAACACCAATATTAGATTTTAGATCTATCTGGTTCTACTTTCAATGGCTCTTCAAGACAAAAGTATTCTTAGAAAATGAGAGAAATAGAATGTTTTATTTCTCTTCCTTTCTTCCTTTTTCTTCTTTGAAATATCTATTAACATTTCTGCTCCAATTTCTCATGAAGAGTGGTATATCAGAGGGAACCTATCTTTACGTTTAAATTCAAAGGGTAACCATTTGGGATATCCTCACCATTACTTTTTTTTTTTTTTTTTTTTGAGACAGAGTGTCGCTTTGTTGCCCTGGCTAGAGTGAGTGCCGTGGCGTCAGTCAGTCTAGTTCACAGCAACCCTCCTGGGCTTAAGCGATCCTACTGCCTCAGCCTCCCAAGTAGCTGGAACTACAGTTATGCGCCACCATGCCCGGCTAATTTTTTCTATATATCTTTTAGTTGGCCAGATAATTTCTTTCTATTTTTAGTAGAGACGGCATCTCGCTCTTGCTCAGGCTGGTCTCAAACTCCTGCCCTCGAGCGATCCACCCGCCTCGGCCTCCCAGAGTGCTAGGATTACAGGCGTGAGCCACCGCGCCCGGCCCACCATTACTTTTTAGAATCCTTTAAACAACCAGAGTTGTTATAACAAACAAATTTTGTCATCTTGCCTATTGTCTCTGGGCGTTCTTCGGTGGCACAAAGGATTAAAGAGAGGATAAAAAGAGGAGCAGGGGCACCAGCGCTGAGGAACGTGCTGCAGGAAGGAGAGCTTATCGGATGGAAACAAGAAGAGGTCTTCATGTAGGACTGGTGGGTGGTGGATGGGTGGGTGGGTGGTGAGGGCAGAAAGTTATGACAGGAAAGTCTTTGCTGTGCCCGCCCTGCTCACACCCTTGGAGAAGCCCCAAAGCCATATGTATGTTTTTTATCAGGTCCTATGGATGCAACTGGGATTTGTCTGTGGTACCTCCTGATGGATGGAACGTCATAACCAAGTGCTTTCTTTCTTGTCTGCCTAAGGCCACGGACAGCAGGACAGGTTACCCCCATCCTGTAGTGTTGCTGTGCCAGGAAGGGGAAGCAGAGAACTAGGGTAAGGAACGGTCTTGCTTTACAAGAGCAATAAAGGGGAAGCTTCTCTGACACTCCCAAGAGGCCTGAGCAGTGTCTTCTTTTGTGAGCAGGACTGTAACAGCCCTTCCCAGCCACAACAGAAAAGAGTGGAATCAAGGTTTGAAACTGAGCCTTCCCGACACGGGATGGGATGGCCAAGGATGCGCTCTTTGCAGGCTTGGGTGTTATAAACAAGTGTTTAAGACATTTATAGCAAAGTGATTATTTTTAAAAGCATGAGATTTATTTTAAGAGCCATTTGAGAGTTTGCTCTGTGTGTAAAACCTCCTGAAAACAATTTCATCTGACACCATGGATTTATCTTGTTGAGTAATTTCCTTTGGGTTTGGAAAACACAGATGTGATTCTGGAGTCCTAGAGAAAGCCAGCTACTACAAGGATCATCTTTCCTTATTCATTAAGGTGTTGGGACAAGCCAAGTCAGGCAGGTCCTGGGAGCTGTGGCCCACCTCCTGTTTCTCCCTGGGAACTCGAGAGTGTGTGTGTGTGTGTGTGTGTGTGTGCGCGCGCGCAGGGTTCTGTATAAAGCAGATGGGACACCAGCAGGGGCTTCACTGGGAAACTAAACAGATTCCTCCCTCCATCTGCTTCCCTTAGCAATCGGCTTGCCCAAAACCCAGTGAAGCAGCAGCAGTAAGTCAGTCCTCTGTGCAGTTGGCTGGCATTTGGGGCTGGGGTGTGTGTGTGTGTGTGTGCATGGGGCAGGCGGTGGAGTGATGTGGGGTGGTGAGAGCATCATGTTCAGGATCAGGACAGGCCCAGGCTGGCTTCCCTGTGTGTCACTTCCAAGCTGTGTGACTCTGGGCGAGCTAGTTAACCTGCATAATCTCTTGGCCTTACCTCTAAACTGGAAGTAACATTGATGTCCACCTCCTGGGGCTGTTACGAAGATGGAACAAAATCATGCAGGTAAACTGCTTATTCTTTTGCTTGTCCCGGAGGAAGAAATCCAGACTCTGAGTGTCCCTGGACAACTGCAGGAGTGTTCAAATTAATCTCCCTTCTTTTGTTCTTGTCCCCTCATAATCCTTTCCTACAAAGCAACCAGAATGACCTTTAAAAACGTAAAGCATATCATGTCACTTTCCAAGGGCTTCCCCTGGCTCTGCCCTCGTGTCCTACTCTCGTGCTCCTGCGCGCTAGCCTCACTGGATGATCCATTTCGCAAACGCTCCGAGGTCCGTTCAGTCCCGAATCCAGGCCTGGCCTGCACCGCCCTTGAGCTCCACAAAGCCGGCTCGTTCCTGAGAGGCCTCCGCATCGAAAGGAGCTCCCTCCACCATAGTCTCTCATACCTGTTTTATTTTCATCACTCTCTGAAAATATCCTGTTGATTTATTGTTTCTCCTATATCGTGTGTGTGTGCTACCCTAGCGCGCGGGCGCCCCTTTTCCCTCCCTGAGAATACAAGCCCCTAAGGGCTTCTTGTGTCCCCAGGACCTTGTGCAGCGCTTGGCACATGGTAGGTACTTAGCAAACAGTGCTTGAAGCAATGAAAGAATGAATGTGTCTTGTCCCACCTTTCTTCAAAGACTAGCTCAAGACTAAACTCCAGCAGGAGGTCATTTCTGACCATCTCAATTTCTAGGAATCTCTTTCACCTATGACAGAGGCACCTGGGATACATTCCACCCATTTCTCTCTTAGCTCATGTCACCAGAGTTGATGATGTGTCTCCTGCACTGTTTTCATAAATCTAGAACATAGAGAAGAAAAGCCTCCAAATTCCTTTTATGATGCCGGCATAAAACACAAGGGATATTGGTATGCAGAACAGAGAGTTGAAGTATTGCATATTTAAGTTGTCCCTGGAAAACTGCACAAAATTTATGACCTCATTAAATTATCTATCATCTATTTCAGATTTTAACAAGATAAAAGAAAAACATTTTGGCTTTTCACTGTTGGAAACCCCCCCACAAAACACCAGTTGTTTCAGATTCTGTAGATGGTGAATATTATAATCCTACACCACAAAGTGTGCCATACCAAATGGAGCTTGGAAGTTGCCAAAAATAGTACCCCCACCATGCAGTGTCCTTGACACCCGTCTAAATGATGGGTTTGAGTGTATTTGTTTATCCAAGGCAGCTTGGAGAGCAGTTGACTTCAGCAGAACTGGCTCCCCTCTGGATTTAGCACAAATAAACTGCTTGCCTTGGTTTAACCGTTGGATGTTGGCTTCCAGATACTGGCTATTGACTACCAGCTAGTGGTATTCAGGAGCCACAGTGGGATAACTGTATGAGAGATTGTCCATACAATTTGGTAATTGTATGTTGGGTGGGAGGTTTTCGTTCCGCTCAAACTGCTGTGGTAAGACAAGCACTTAGAGGGCTCCGAAGGAAACTCAGATTTCAGGCCCCTTTGTTGTTGGGTGCTAATGTGTCCTCACTCAGGAGTGGCAGAAAGGATGGGTAGCGGAGGCTATACAGAATAGAGAGCATATGCCCATTCACGTTGCCTCTTTACTCAGTGATCATCAGCTCAGTCCTTGCTAGTGAAGATATTCATTCATTCATTCAACAAATATTTTTTGACTGTCAACTATGAGGTTACAGTAATGAATACGACAACTATGATATATGTTCTCATGAATCTTTTCTAGTGAGCAGGATATAGGCAATGATTAAGAGGTTTTGAAACCTTAGGGGTGGCATTTGCTCTCAACCTTGCTTTTTATGTGGTCTGAAAAAAATTCAATTTTTATGTAGTCAAATTTATATATTTTTTTATGTTCCCATCATGGTTTGACAGCCCTCTTATCCTTTCAAAATATACAGACATATGTCCCTGTTTTCTTCTAGTAATATTATGGCTTATCTAAATCTTCCATATAAACCCAGAAAGATTATTTTATTTATACATAGTGCATAAGAGGGTCCTCTTATTTCCATCATCATTAACAGTGGATTTTATTAATTCTTTGAATGTGTACCTGTTTGATAGGCAAAAATTTTTTTTTGCTCTTTAAATTCCATTTGTTAGTAAAGTTTAAGACTTCTCATTTCATTAACTGCCATTTAATGTCTTTTATAATTTTTCTATTATGGTGTTGCTGGTACTTATTGATTTTAAAGAGCATTTTGTATATTAAGGATCTTGACTCTTTTTAATATATATTGAAAATAGTTCACAGTTTGTTTTTCACTTTTTTAAAAAAAATTTAAAAATTTCTTTTAGATGCTCTGTCACTTAGGCTGGAGTGCAATAGTACCACCATAGCTCACTGCAGCCTTGAACTCCTGGGCTCAAGCGATCCTCTTTCTTCAGCTTCCTGGTTAGGTAGGACTACAGGTGCTCACCCAATTCCAGGCTATTTTTTTTTTTTTTTGTAATTTTCATTTTTTAGAGATGGAGTGTCACTATGATGCCCAGGCTGGCCACGTCTCAGCCTCCTGAGTAGCTGGGAATATAGGCATGAGCCACTACTTTGGGCTCTCACTTTTTTCTTATATTAAAATACTTATGATCATCAAAGGATGTTAAAACTATTGAGTAAAAATTTGAGGAGAAACAGAATATTTGTACAATCTCAAAGTATCTCCTCACAAATTATAAAAGGAAAAGTAGTAACTTTACAGTGGGGAAAGCTGGCTGACAGTACCTTAACCAGGGGATCAACATTAACATCAATCTTAACAGGACATATTTATCCTCCTGATTTAAGGCACTGAGAAGGACACAATGTTACTTACGTAATAGTCTTGCCAAATGTACATAACTTGAATTTAACCGTGAGAAAATACGAGGCAAACCAAAATTAAGGGACATCTATAAAACAACTGGTCTGTGCTCTTCGAAAAATCTAAAAAGACATGACAACTCCATGCATTATGTTATCCTGGATTAGATTCTGAACCAGAAAAAAGATTGAGATAAAAGACATTATTGGAACAATTGGCAAAATTTGAATATGGAATGTAAGCTATATAATAAAACTCTATCAATATTAGTTTTCCTTATTTTTATAAATTGAATTGTGGTTGTGAAGGTAATGCTTCTGTACTTAGCAATACACACTGAAGTATTCAGGGGTCAAGGCAACTTATTCCCAAGTGGTTCAGAAAGATATGATAGGAGATTGTGTCTATATATGTGTTTTTATATATATGTGTGGATGTGCATGCATGTGTGCATGTGTGTATGACAGAGAATGTATATGCGTGTTTTAGATATGTATGTGTGTGTGTTTGTGTATGAGAGGGAGGGTGAGAGAGAGAATGCTAATGCAAATGTAGTACAGTGTTAATTATTGGTACATCTGGGTGAAAGGCATATGTGAGTTTTCATTGTTTTCTTGGAGCTTCTCTGTAGGTTTGAAATTATTTCAAAATGAAATGTTAAAAATTCTTTCCCCCTCAAGAATATATAAAGTAAAATTTATGTTCATTTTCTTTATGGTTTCTGGTTCTCATGCCCTGCTTAGAAAAACCTTGTTTATCTCAAGATCATAAGAATATTCATTCATGTTTTCTTTCTATGGTTTCATGTTTTACATTGAAACCTTTGATCTAGCCAGAATTTTGATGTTGATGCAGGAAAATGATCTAGATGTTTTCCCCCCCTAAATGCTTAGCCAATTTTCTGATCTTTCCTCACCGGTGTCCAAATATATATTTATCATATACTAAAATTCCATACGTATGTATGTATATACATATGTATACTATTTCTGTAGATATCCTGGACTTGTTTGTGTTCCTTTGATGTGCCCATTCATGTGTCTCTCTGTACTTATTTACTCCTCCCCATAATTTTCCTGGCCATTCTTGTGTTTTTCTTCTTCCAGAAGAATTTCAAAACACTGTAGCTTGAAGATTATTTGATTTTAGGTAGCACACAAACCAATTCAAAAGGGTTTTTTGGGTGTATACGCAGTTTGTCATGTAATTGGAGTAAAAGTGGCACAACCAGGCCTCAGTAAGGGTAAAAAAATCAATCAGGATCTGGGTAAACGTGGCAGAAATATTTACACTATTATTCCAGTCCTCTGCCTTGCCTATTGTATGACTTAATTTCAACCATCAGCTTTAAAGTCTATTAGTTCAAATTCTTGGGAGAAATAACTGAGTTGGTCACTGGCCAACCCATGGATTGGTTCTCCCTGAGTCAGGTGACTGTCAAGGTTATGTGTTACAAATACGGCTGCTGGAGACTATCTCCTGTTTGGGGAAATTTTAGAAAATGAATGCGTGGGTTTGGCAAACATCCTAAATAATGTCTAATAAGATTTTTGCAATATTGAGTCTTGCAGCCTAAGAACAATGTAGATCTCTCCATTTTTTTTTAAATCTCTTCTTAAGGTCCTTCATAGAGGTTTTTTGTTAAAAAAATTGTCCCTAAATACATAGATATTTTATGCTTTATGTTATTTTGAATGGAATCTTTTTCCCCCATTATATTTGTCTGAATGATTGAATGGTTATTATTATAAACAGCAAGTAGTTTTCATATCTAATTTTAACCAACTACATTATTTAATTTTCTGATTATTTCTAATTGTCGGTTGTTTCTCTTGAGTTTGCTAGTTATAGAGTCAAGTTATCTGGAAATAAAGATATTTTTGTCTTCTTTATACATATATGTCCCTATATTTTATACTATAAAAATTCTAACATATTTATGATAATCAGAAAGAAACCGATGAATTTATTTTCATTTTGTAAACCAAGAAAAAGGACAGAACTATTGTGCTACATTTTGGGAAGTCTAACAAAAATGCAAAACAAGGTATTAAACTTCGTGTTGAACTTAACTGGAAATAATTTGTCTGACCAACAAATCAACTATATATACATCCATCCATCCATCCATCCATCTGTGGAATAAATTTTTACCTTTTGCTTCTTTCATGCCGTAGATCCTTGTGGATACAATAAGAAAGACACAGTCCTTGCCCTTAAAGACTTGTCAGTGTTATTTGCCATTGGCTGTTCTGAAATCTTCATGGTTCTCAAGATTTTCATTTTGCCTTTGCAGCTCAGGGGGCCAACGGCACTCTGGAGAACCCGGCCCTGGATACAACCCTGTTGGAGGAGTTCTTGGGCAATGACTTTGATTTGGGGGCCTTGTAAGTAATGAGAGCGCTGCTCTCCATTTGATGTTTTAAAAATTATGAAATAATTAAATGACCTAGGAAGTGTTCCCTCCTCTTTAGTTTTCCAAAAGAACTTGGGTAGAATTGGTATTATTTCTTCTATGAATTTTTGATAAATTTCAGAGGTGAAGCCACCTGGTCCTGGAGTTTTCTTTGTGGGAAGTTCCACCTGCTCCTCACCTTCATCCCCAAATTTAGTTTCTTTAATAAATATGGAGCTACTCAGGTTATCTATTGCTAGTTACTGGCTTAGGTAGTTTGTGACTTTCAGTGAATTTGTCCAGTTCATCTCAGTTGTCAAATTCACTGGCATAAAGTTCTTCATATTTGCTTATCACACTTTTCATGTCTGTAGGATTTATAGTGATGATTCTTTTGTTGTTCTTGATATTAGTAATTTGTGTCTTTTTTTCTTGATCAATCTGGCAAGAGTTTTATCTGTTTCCTTAATCTTTAAAAGAATCAGCTTTTGGTTAAATTTGTATATTTTTTGTTTGTTTTCTATCTCATTGATTTCTGCTCTTATTTTCTGATTTATTATAGCCACTCCAGTTTTCTTTTTCTATTTTTAATTTACATATAGTAAAGTTCAATGTTTTTGTTTAAAGTCCGGTGGGTTTTGACAAATTCATACAACCATATAAGCACTACTATAATTGTGATACACAGCACTTTCCTCACCTGAAAAATTTCCCTTATGCTGCCCATTTGTGGTCAAACCCACCACCCACTCCTAACCCGTGGTAACCACTGATCTGTTCTTTGTCCTTATAGTTTTGCTTTTTCCAGAATGTCACATAAATTAAACCATACAGCATATAACCTTTTGAGTCTGCCTTCTTTCATTTAGCATAATGTCTTTGATTAATAGTTCATTCCATCTTATTTCTGAGAAAGATGCTTCTGAATGGTTATAACATAGTTTGCTTATCCATTCACCCATTCAAGGACATTTGAATTATTTCCACTTTTTTGGAAATTATGAATAATGCTCCTATAAATATTCATGTACACGTTTTTGTGTGATCCAAAGTTTTACTTTTTCTATCGTAAACACTTAGGATAAAGACTGCTGGGTCATGTTGTAAGTGTAAGCTTAGCTGTAAAAATCAATTTTCTGGAGTGTCTGTACCATTTTATATTACCACTAGCAATGTATGAGATATCCAGTTGCTTCTCTTCATCATCAGTTCTTGATATTGTGAGTTTTTAAATAATTTTATTATAGTGGTGTCTCATGTTTTAATGTGCATTTTTCTAATGACTAATGATGTTGAACATCATTTCATGTGCTTGTTTGCCATTCATACATTTTCTTTGGTGGAACAACTGTGCAAATCTTTTACCTATTTCAATAAATTGAGGTCATTTTCTTATTTTTGAGTTTAGGAAAAATTTTTAATATACTGAATATAAGAACTTTGTTAGATATGTGATTTGTGAACATTTTCTCCCAGTTTGTAACTTATGTTTTTATTCTTCTAACACTATCTTTCTTAGAACCAAAGTTTTAATTTTGGTGATGTCCAACTTATTAAATTTTTCTTACATGGCTTGTGCTTATAGCTAAGAAATACAGGTTTTGTCTAGCCCATATTTGATGTTACACATTCATTCTCATAACAACTCTGTAGGTTAAGTAGCTCTCTGTAGGTCAGTAAGTGGCAAAGCTGAGATTAAAGTTGGCCTGGCTCTGGAACCCATGCCCTTTCTTCTAGATGAAACTTTTAGATTAATTGATATTTTAGGGGATGTTCTGGAGTAATGTGAAGCTCAGGGAAATATATTAAATGCATCTAAAATTCTATACCAAAAGGTGTGACTCAGAATAGATCTGAGCCATAGTTTGCAAAGATTATCAGAGTTCATGTTCATTAAAGAAAAGTCCTGTGATCAGACAATCTGTCATTATTTGATAAAAAAAATGCTCAGCTGAGTGCAATTAAGTGGAGCTGCCATAAAAATCTGAGCAAGAACAAGCAGAAACAGGTCTAGTCCATGACCGCAGGGACGTTGGGCTGGTTCAATGATCATTACATCGGTTCAACCTGTTCAAAGACTCCAAGTTTTGAGTATTTCTAAATACCAGGCTCTTTGTGCAGGTTAGAAGCATTTCTCACAACAGCCCTAGGACGCAGGTTTTCTTGCCTGGAGTAGTAGAGCTGGGATTCAGACCTGAGTTTGCTATGAACCATGAGTTACTTCCCCTCTACTATGTTGCCCACCAACTGTGCTTTTAAAAATGTCAGTGACAACTCTTTATCTAAATGACCTAAGAGACCACCAGGCTACGATATTGCTGAGAGCTAGTTTGAATCTCATAGGCAGATTTTCAGATCTCAAATACATTAAAAGAGGAAATTTTTTGCCTTGTAAAAAAAGATTTCTTTAAATGCTTTGTGGGAAACTTGTCCATGAGATGCTGTGGGAAAAAAAAAAAAAAAATAAAAGTTCCACAATCAATAAATAAACTTGTGACTCACTGGCTTAAATAACCTTAAATGAGCGTCTTTTCGGCAAGACTTCTCAGAGCCTTTGATGCACTAAGGTACAACTGGGGAAGAGAAATGGTACGCAGTGTTCCTCAAACTTATCTGGCCACGGGCCCTTCAGGGAGGCACGCACTCATGTATGAGTGTTGGGATACCCTGCTCAGGACTTTCTCATCTCTTTGTGTGAATGTAACTGGTGTGCAGAACTGGGGACAGTCCTGTCAGCATTTCCGAAGGTTTCTGAAAATTGCCCTTTCCCCTTTATTTCCTTGTGTGGTACAGTCTAGGACGGCTGTCACCTAGGAGGAGCAGGCTGAGGTCCTCTCTGTTTTCCTAGGTTAGCCAGTCAGTTACCTATTAGGTACACAGGTGAGCTGTGGTGTGGGACATACTGGGAAATGTCCAGGTATGGAATGCTGCTTGGAGAGAGGGAGTGAGAGATTTAGGGAACAGCGTAAAACCTTGGAGGCTACACTGGAAAAGGATAAGAAGTGTGTGTGTGTGTGTGTGTGTGTGTGTGTGTAGAGGAGGGAAGGCTCTGGAAAAGAGACTAGTGAATCTTCAAGGCAGGCTTTGTTTCCTTGAGAAACGCCCAGAGGTTCACCTTCTTCCTTCCTTTATTCAAGATGTGGGCCAGGGAGCCGCAGTGTTGGAATCACCTGGGAGCTAGACACGTTAGCATCTCAGGCCCTGCTCCAAAAGGCTGAATCAGAGTGTCCATTTTTAACAGGATTCTGTGGGGCTCATGTGCACATGACAGTCTAGAAGCCCTGTTTTAGGTCACATAAGCAGGCCTCCTTCCTCACTACCCCCCAAGTCCCAAACCACATAATTAATAGAGTTTGGTTTGAGGAAGCATGCCCAGTGGGGGTAGATATTACAGCGAGCTGTAGGCTGGCCTCGAGGTCCCACATGTGGGGTAAGAGGGAAGCTGCTGGAGGCACTGGTGTTTGAGTAGGCGACTTTACAGGAGGGGGCCTTAGGGACACGTTAGATCTGTGAAAGAATCTACAGGTTTCATTTCATTTCATTCCGATGGTTGAGCTCAAGCATCTAATATTCTGGGTTTTACTTGGGACCTGGCTTATTGGGGTTGGATGGCAAGATGAGTTAGGAGTCAATTACCAGCTGCATGTCTTGGTTCTGCCATCTGCAGAGTGGGACTGATAAGCTCCTTACTGTGATGTTGTGGAAGGGAGTGAGGTAGCACATGTCGTTCTGTGATAAGAGCTTGTTAACTGTGGTTTCTGTTCATTGACTGGTTTGACTTCTGAGTTCAAACTGATGTAGTCAGAGAAAGACGGGGCTAGAGCATTACCCGATACTCCTTGATTCTAAGGATATTTGTGCAAAATGAAATAACCTCTGATAATTAATGTGATTAGGGTGGTCTGTATTTAAAACACCCTGTTCTTTAAAGGATAAACTCTGGTGGTGGACCACCTGGCTCTAGCTTGACTAATCACCAGATGAATAATGACAAGTAAATTGTTTCACCTCATCAAGCGCTGGTTTCATTGTCTGTGGTTTAGGGTCAATAACTACCTTTTCGCAGGAGAGTTGTAGAGATTAGATGGGACGACCCATGCAAAGGGTTAGCCTGGCACCCGGCCCAGAGCAGTTTCTCGGAGAAGCTTCTCTACGTGTAAAGCAGCAGGGGAGGGGTGTGAGAGGGTCAGGGCCCTTGCCGTTTGCCGGCACGGGGCTGGAGGGGAGGCGTGGCATCTTCCTTGCCTTGTTTCTTGCTGTCCTATCATGAAAAGGATTTTTAGGGCTACTTTATCCACTGACAACATTTCTGCCAGGGCCCTTTCCCTTCCCACCTTCCAGGCGGTGGGTACAAACCCTAGCCAAGCTCGAGCAAGTATTTATTGAGCACCTACTACACTCTCACCACTGGGGCACTGCATACGTAGCACGTGTGTGCACGCACAGAGTATTAAGACGTGTTCTTAAGAACATGTGAGTGGATAGGGCCATGTGAGTGGATAAACCATACACATGAAAAAATTAGAGGAAGTACCTTCAATAACAACCATGTTTATAGTGGGGGGATGGGGTGCAACAGTGAACAAAACAGACGAAATCCCTGCGAATAGCTTACCGAGGGCAGTGTGGTAGGAGCAGTCTGCCCTGGCAAAGCACCCAGGCATTTTTCTCGGAATTGGTGATGCAGAGTGACGATAAAAAGGAGACTGACTCTACATAGGCTTAAGCATTGTTTTTAAATTCTCTACAGACAATGCATTTCCTTATTGCCTGCTCCTGGGGTGGGCCATTCCCATCCCCTCCCGTCCACTGCCCTCGTGCCACTCCAGTGGGGAGAGCGAGACTAGGGCAGGCAGTCTAAGGCCACTGAGTAAGACGAAGACAAGTAAGAGTGAGGTAAGGAGCGAGAAGGTGAGGGTGGGAGAAGCTACCGTTTTAGACTGGGCGGTCAGGAGTGTCCTCTCTTGATATATGAATTTATACACGTAGCATATTCATGGCCACATGTATTAAATAGTCTAAAACAGTCTTTCATACCTGTTAAGCACCAGCTCTGTACCAGGCACTATGCCGAGCGGAGCTCACCGCGAGGTGCAGCAAAGCTCTGGAGAAGGGGTGGCTGGCGTGTGAAGGCACCAGGGGAGTCAGTGGAGAAAGCTGGGGATTGGACTGTTGAATTGTGAGTATCCTGCCTGGATATTCACATGAAGGCCACATCTTCACACCGAGCATGAGTCCTGCACAGTGCCTAGTAGAGTCATGAGCATAGTAGGTACTCAATGTATACTTGATTGTATCACCTGGTTGTGATGTGAAAGAAATACAGGCTGCTCTGGGGACAGCGTGTAGATGTCATGGATGTATATGAAACCTCACCCAGCTGGAGGGTAGAGTCTATTTTGTAGACCTCCTCTTTTGGTTTGGGTAGCATCCAACTCCTAGGGGACTGTGTTTCTCTATCATCCTCCAAAAAACAAGCTGTATGTCTGAGAGGAAGGGGCTAAGAAAGCAAATTATTCTATTTTTTACCTGCTGCTAAGAATCTCTTGATTTTCACAACTATCTGCTACTGTAGCTAGAGACAGAGTTGGCCACTCAGGGTGTGACCCATGGTGTCTGTTGCACTCTGGTGTCTGTCTACTTTATGGAAATCCCTTTGACACATAGACAAGTTCCGAGCACAAGGCCCAAAACGGTTAAATGTGCATTGCTGGGATTCCTGACATGGTGATTGTGAGTAGGGAGGAGTTTAGAAGTGCAGAAACAATCCCAAACAGTGTTTTCCTTGAAGTTAATCATTGCTCTTATTTTAACAATTTGCTTGGTTTTGAGGGTGGCTATCATTAATTCTTTCCTAAAATTCTCTGAACTGCAAAATTCCTCTAAATATATGTAAATGCATTGAGCATGGAAGGGTATATAATACAATGAAATAAAGGAGTAGCTGTGGTGAATTTTGGAAGGGGGAGTAAATTGTAGGGAAAGCATTTAAAATTTTAAAAGCTACATTTTAAAACCACCAACACATATTGCTGTCACTCCACACAGGGACTCTGGGTTCTCCATAAGAGGACTGCTGGATGGAGCATGCATTCCTGCTTACGATATGCCATGCCATATTTCTCCAGTAAATCGATGATTTGTTTGTGATTGTCATTTTTTATTAACATTATTTAATTCAGCGGCACCTCTATTGTAAGGGTAACAAATAACTGCCTAAAGCCTTGAATGTGCAATTGTGAGATCTCAGAGTCAATTACACAATTTAATTTGTAACTAAAAATTTGTAGATGATACATGCGCAGAATATATGAAGTTGAATGATACTGTATATATGGCATATAGCAGAGCATTACTAGCAGTCCCCTGCCCTGCTTCTTCCCTTGCCCTTGACTTTGGCTTTCCCAGAGGCACTTTCCAACTCCTGTTATAGATAAATATACTCCTGGTAGATATTTCTACCATCCCATATCTCGATGATGTTTTTATATTGCTTTCTTGCTTTATATATGTGAAGAACTTAATATCATCTGAGAGGATTCAATTTTCTTATACCACATCCTGCAGTCACTTCTACCCCCAGCCTCTCAATATCATAAAATTATATAAAAGTTTTTAGTTAGGTCAATATCCAGGGCTTACATTAGTATCACTATGTGTTTGTATATAATTTACTATGATGATGTTTTCTTTCTTTTTCTTTTTCTTGAATCACCGCCTTGTTTTCACATTTTGCTTGGCTTTGATGCAGCTATCATTAATTGCTTCCTCAAATTCTCTGAACAGAACTGAAAATTTTCTCTCAATATGAAAACACATCAGTTTCTTTTCCTCTTAAAGACTTTTCTCAGATCTCTGTCTTTACTGACTTTATGGTTCTTCAATTTGTTCTATCAATTGACGAAAGATTGTTAAAATCTTTAACTGTGTGATTGTCCAATTGTGTATATCTTCTTTCAGTTCTACCAATTTTTGCTTTACCTATTTTGAAGCTCTGTTGTTAGGTATATAAACAATCCTGATTGCTATGCCTTCATAATAAAAATGACTCTTTTATTATTATGAAATGAGCCTCTTTACCACCAAGTACTCACCACTTCTCCCTTCTTATACACATTTTTTCTCTCCATTAACTTTCAGCTTATCTGAGTCTTCATATTTGAAGTGTTTCTTTTTGCAGGCAACATACAGCTGGGTCTTGCTTTTAAAAAATCTGTTCTTATAATCTCTGCCTTTTAATTGGAGTGTTTAATCTTTTAACATTTAATGTAACTATTGATATTATTGTACAGTGGGGGATATGTTACAAGACCCCCAGTGGATGCCTGAAATTGTGGATAGTACTGATATGTACTATGCACAAATTTCTTTTTCCTTCGTCACAATTTCTTGGATAGATTAGTTCTTATAGTAGATCTTAGCAACTTCAGCCTATGATGTTTTTTCCTTTATAGCTTCTCTTCGGCGTGTCCAAATTGCCAGCATCACTACTCCTGAGTTTGGGGGCCACTATTAAGTGAAATAAGGGTTATGTGAACACAAGTACTGTGATAAGGTGACAGGTGTCTGTCTGTCTTGGGTAGGCTACTAAATGACCAACGGGTGGGTAGTGTATACAGTGTGGATGTGATGGAAAAGGGGATGATTCACAGTGTGAGATTTCATCATCAGAATGGTGTGCAACTTAAAACTTATGAACTCTTTATTTCTGGAATTGTCCATTTATTATTTTTGGACTGAAGTTGATTGTGAGTAACTGAAACCTCAGAAGGAGGGACTACTGCATTTAGGTCTGCTGTTTTATTATTTGTCCTTTTTGGTCCCTTCTGTTTTTTATTCCCCTATAACTCTTTTCCTGGCTTATTTTTATTATTTGAATAATTTTTAGAATTCCATTTTATCTATTGACTTTAGCTACACTTTTTTGCATTATTTAACTTTTTTACAGTTTACTTAGAGTTAATGAGTTAATATTGCACCATTTTATGTAAAATGTAGAAACCTTCAACTATGTATTTGATAGTTCCATTTATCTCCCATGCCCATCCTCTATAGTTGTCATAAGTGTTACACCTATGTGCATTACAAACTCCATATAATGTATAATTTTTGCTTTAAATAGTCATACATTTTAAAGAAATTAAGAGAAAAAATAATTTGCATTCAAATATATACCATTTTTGATTCTCTTCATTCCATCCTACAGTTTCAAGTTTCTATCTGGTATTATTGCCCTTTAGCTTGAGCAACTGTCTTTAACATTTCTTATTGTGTATGTTTATTGATAAATTCACTTAGTTTTCTTTTATCTCAAAATGTGTTTATGTTGTTTTCATTCTTGAAGAATCTTTTCATTGGATATCAAATTTTGGCTTGCCAGTTCTGTTTCTCTCTAGCGCTTTAAGGATGCTTTTACACTGTCTTCTGGCCTCTGGGGCTTTTGATGAGAATTCACTGATTATTTGACTATGACCCTATAATAATGTGCTGTTTTTCTTCAGCTACTTTCGAGAGTTTCTCTTTATTTTTGGTTTACAGCGATTTGACCCTGATGAACTAGGTCTGTTTTTCTTTGTATTTGTCTTGCTGGGGATTTGCTGAGCTTCTTGAACCTATGCATTTATATTTTTTTTTACCAAATTTGTGAAATTTTTGACTGTTATGTATGTATTTTTTTTATGTCATCCTCTCCACGGGTTCACAAATCTCTTTTTCTCTCTGTTTTGAAAAGTTGGGTTTTTTCCCTCTCCATTCTTTAGATTTGGATGATGTCTCTTGATCTGCTTTCAAGTTCTGCTGTTAAGCCCACCCAGTGAATTTTTATTTTTATTTTTAGAATTTTTCCAATTCTAAAATTTCTATTTTCTTTTTTTATAGTTTCTATTTCTTTGCTGAAAGTTTGTATTTTAAAATTGTTTTTGCAAGCACATGTTCTACTACATTTAGCTTAGTTATAGTGGCTGCTTTAAGATCCTTGTCTGCTATCTGGATGCCTTCTGGGTTGGTGTTCATTGATTGTTCTTTCCCTCCAGGCCAGGCCACCTTTTCCTGGTTCTTTGTTGAGTACCTGGACATTGTGCATATCTAGATTCTTTCATATTCCTCCTAAGATTCAATATACTTTTCTTTAGCAGGCGATGACGTTGCTTAGACTCAAGCTGCAAACTCTGTGTCCTGGGACGTAGCCCATTCCTCCGTTCAGCGCTTGTTTCTCTGGCTGTGTGCAGTTAGCCCCATACGTCGACTGCTCAGGAGTCAGCAAGAGACTTGGGCAGAGTTACACACAGAATCTGGGGTTCCCCCTCTCTGATTCTTTCTCTTCCAAGACCCCCCTTGTACTTTTCAGCAGCTATGCTTGCCCTCAACTCTATTTTCCTGTTATTCGGGCCAGAAAGACTGTGGGTTTCCATTGGAGTTTTAGCTGCTCTGTGGTTTTGACGTCAACCAGCCTTCAGGCTAAATGCTGTAAACAAGTAACTCACTATATGAGTGGGTTCCAAGTTTTAGTACCGCTTCAGAATCTTCTTGCTTTTATCAACTTTCCAGTGTCCTCTTTGATTAATTTTTTGTTTGTTTGTATTTTTCTTGAGTTTAGAGTGCTCGTCTGTGGAAGGGTCAGGTGTAGTAGGAGTTTACCAGTCATAGCAGAAGTAAAAGCTCTTTGTGATTCTTTTGCATTCCTTATTTATCTGGTTGTTGGTTCTCTGTCTTTAACATTAAAGGCTTGCTGAAAATGTCTGATCCTGCATTGTTTGCTGCTGTTTAAGAAGTTTTGTGTGCAAATCATTATTCTTTTTTTTTTTTTTCTTTCTTTCTTTCTTTTTTTTTTTTTTTTTATTTCATCTTGTTATGGGAGATACAGAATTTCAGGTTAATCTTAAAGGATGAATTTCTTAGTAGAGTGATGGGGCAGAGACAGGCTATTTTCCTGGCAACTTCAAATTATCATTTTCTCCCCTGAGTACATTCAGTTTTTCCTGGGAACAATATTCCCATTCTTACTTGTGGGAAATCTGCAAAGCAGAGTTGAGGAAGAGTTGCACAGTTCAGTGTTTAGATTTTTAATTAATTCTTCTATTTTCTGCCCAGGAGCTGACTCAAGGCCTTAACTGTGCCTATTTAACTGTATCGCAGTTTCTCTGGGTCTGTTTCTCCAGAGAGTGAACCTTTCCAACTGTGTTGGGTGATGGAGGTAGCCTTACAGGGTGGGGAAGCCGATCTAGGGGTCCAATTTTTCTTACCCAAACCTTCAACCGAGCCTTTTGTTTTCAGCTTTACCCTTATTCCTGAATTCAGAACATCATGGTGACTCCAACTTCCTGGGCTTTTATGGAGTTTTGTTTGATTGGAAAACTTCTTGTTGGCTAGCTATGTCCCCTTCACCATCTCCAGGCAGTTTTGTTTTTCCTTTTTCTATTCTACTAGTTCAGCTACCATCCATTCTATTCTGTCTGCTGCCATGTTATTGCAATATAGTCTGCTGTGATCAGCTTACGTACTCGGTATCCTTTTGCATTTATGCCTCCATATTCCTTTACATTCCTTTGGGTGGTGTTTCTGGAGGAAGGTAAATATGTGTGCTCGCTTCCCTTATTAATAGGAAGTGAATAAATTATAAAGAACCAATTTGAGGAGAAAATATGACTTTTCCAGTAAATGATAAAAGCAAGCTTTTCTCTTCATTGTATTATGTTGGAATTTTAAACAACCAAGAAAACAAGATAGCATACTCTCCAAGAAAGAGATTCAAGTAGAGGGTGGTGGTGCTTATGTATGGATGTAGAATCAGAGATTCTGAGCTATAAGGAACTTGTAGATCTTTTGGGACAGAAGTTGTCACACTTTTTTAGTGGTAGTATACATTTTTTCAAAAATGAAATTTTACTTGCACTTCAATATATAAAACAGAAAAAAGTTATTTTCTCCCCAGCCATTTAAGTGTTCTTTCGTAAAAATCCTGATCTCCTTTCAAGAACTTTGGGATCCCCTGGAACACAGATGGAAAATCATTGCTTTAGCAATATCAATTTACATTGCCTTAGCCCAAAGAATGTATACAACCATCTTTCTGGTATAAGTGCATTGAGAATATTAAGCAATAATAATTTAAAAAATATCTTTTATTGATACACAATAGATGTACATATTTTCAGGGTACATTGATAATTGAATACATTCATATAATTTGGTAAAGATCAAATCAGTGTAATTGGGATATCCACCACATTAAATATTTCTCTTTTTTTGGAAGCAGTAGTATTAATTAAACTTTATTGAGCACTCATTGTGTTTGGGGTATTATGTTATGGGCTTTGTGTACATTATTTCATTTAGTTCTCACAACAACGCTGTGAGACAGATATAGTAATTATCCCCATTTTGCAGATGAGGAAATGGAGGCCTCGAGAGGTTAAGTACTTGTCTATGGATCATAGCTAGGAAGTGGAAGAGCTGGAACTCAAAGCCCACTCTCTTGACCATGACATGACACTGGGCATGGTCTGATGGGCTTTGCCCCCATGTCCCCAGCACCTGGAGCCATCACTGGGTGCTGTACACTGAGGGCTGCCTCCTGCTGTGACAAAAATCTAATGGAATAGAGTGAAACAAAAGAGCAATGCATGTCTCTAATCCTCAGGCAACGCCAGCTCCCAGATACCCTACCCTATTCTGCATCAGACTCATACTGTCCTCCTCAGGTCAAAGGTGAGTGTCACCCACCTTCTGCACCTCTTGCACTGTTACTCCTCTTCCTGGACTCTGGGTGGTGAGAAAGAGAGGCACGTGTCGCTGTCTTCCCCCAGGTGCGTGCTACCGGACCCTGAGGCCTGGCGCTGGGAAGACGCCAGCTACTTTTCTGCACGCCGCAGCCGCCCCTAGGATGCCGCCCGCGCGCCCCCCGCAGAGCACCTCTGGATTGGGCGACCCTGGCCAAGCCCACGGCGGCTTGCACAACTGCTACCCAAACAGCAGTCATCCTGCCACCCCTCTGGACCAATGCGTGTCCTGCCAGCCGGGGATCAGTGGTTCTTACCATCAGCAGCCTCTGTGCCACAGCCCCGGGTAAAGGGAAAGATAATGAGTCGCCAAAGACGCCGGCAGAGAGCCTCAGCGCAGCCTCTGGCAGTGACCACGCTGTCCAGGAGATGGCAGTGTTGAGACGTGCATGGGACGTGGCGCGGTCCCGGTGTTCTTGGCTCAGATAATCTTTTAATTAAAAATTCACTAAACCCAACGTCCTCATTCAAGGAAAAGCTAAAGTGTCAGAAATATTAACATATAAGAAGCTTCTGGGTGACGGAGGAAGCACTGTTGGCATATGTAGCCTCAGCAAGACTATTCAAGGGAATTGTGAGTTCTCAGAAAAATATGTCAATGAAGCAGTAACTTATATTCTTTTCTTCTCTCTTCCCTCCTCTCCTTCTTTTCTCCCTTTTATTCACTTTTCTGGATATTTAGGGTGGTAAAAGAGTAAAGGCCATCAAAAATTGTGGTAAAACTCCAAGTGAAAAAAATTTTCAGGTGTAAAATGTATACCTATATTTTATGTCTGGATCTTCTTCTCAATGAGCCTTCTGCCTTTCTACCTTTGAAATGTCAGTTTATTTTTCAGGTAGGTGAATCTCAGATCCCTTGGGATAAAAAAAAAAAAACCCCAAAACCTTAAGTTTCAGACAAGTAGAGCTCAGGGAACCTTAACTAATTGGAATGAGATTCAGGAAAGCAGAGAAGAGAGTCCTGGGAAATTAAATTTGATTTAATGTAACATGGACAGCAAAGAATTATTCTAACATTCACTTTGGTTTCTTGATTTTAGAGCCTCATTGCCTCCAACCAAGAAGAGGAAGTATTCACAGGCGCTGGAGGACTCTGAGGACTGCCGAGTGTGGGGCCACCACCCCAGACCAAGTGAGCAGACGGGGCTGGTGACAAGGTCGATGCCATCCACGCCTTTCAAGGCTTCTTACCAGCCTTTGAGCAGCCCTAGAAAATTTTCCCTCTCGTGGATGGGCAATGATAGGATCTGAGAGTTTGTTTCTTCCCTCTTGACATATCTTTCCTGCAGGTGAGGTCACACGGGTGCCTCCAGGAATAGATGCTGTTCTTGCTCTCTGGTGCAGGTGAAACGCCAGTCTTTTAATTTCAGGCACCATGTGTCTCAGAGGACCCAGGCTCCAGGCCTGTGGCAGCTGTGTGGTGTGGCAGTGACCTCAAGACCTGCCGTCGTGTCCCGTGCATTGTTCATGCAATCCTTCTCCCTTGAGTGTGCACAGAGCTATGCGAGGACCATCCTGGTAAATGCAGATTCCCACGCAATCTCTGGGGCCTGAGATCTGCCTTTCTAACCAGTTCCCAGTGCTGCTGGTTCACGGCAGGCACTCTGAGAAGCAAGACCCTGGAGGATTCTCCAGTACAGCAGGAAGGTGGAAAGTTGAGGGTTCCTCATACTCACTTCAGATTGGCGAGTGCCCAGTAGGTCTCTGAAGTTTTGTATGGTCATTTTAGAAGTCCTTCGTCAGAATCACCCGATGCCCAGGTGATCAGCCTACCTAGTTTTTTGCCTTATGTAACATCCGATGTGACCTGATGAAGTTGCAAACTCATTGGTCTTTTGGAGCCTGAAGCCTTAAACTTCAGAATTTTCAGAGTAAATACTATGGCACTTAGTAGGAAAACGGGTAATACTCCAAGCCAACTCTATTAGCTACTGTACATACTGAAATGTGGGCAGTGTGAACAGTGCCCCATCTCTTCTATCCTGATATGTCAGCTTGGCAAGAAGTCCAAGATTTCCCTCTCAGGAAACCCCCTCCCACTAGTGTCCCCAAACTCTAGAGGTTTACACCACCCTGAAAGGAGACATGTGGTGTGTCCTTACTGAAGTGGAGGAAAACGCAACCTCACCAGCTGGGGTTGCTCCCCTGCCTTTAGCAGTCTCACAATTAGAGCTGATGCTCCGAGGGACATCTGGTGTCAGCTCCGGCATGGGCTGTGGATGACGACAAGTCCCACCCATCAGCATCTCCTGGCAGTGCTGTGTCCGAATCGCACTGGGCATCCAGCCCTCGTATAAATGAAACCTTTAACTGCTTCCTTTCTCCTTTTGCATGGATCCACTGTGGCTGGCAGTTGCTCGACTTTTCTTTTCCCAACCCCAGCAACACGATGCTAATGAAAGCCCCCTTTTTGGATAACGCAAAGCTCTCTACATACCTTCCTATGCAAGGTTATCCTTTCAGGGATCCCTGCAGCTAGCCTGAAGCTAGCTGCTTCATGATTCTCCAACATAAAAGGCTGAGTAAATTCCTAGCCAGACGAGGGAACCATCTGTTCATTCTCCTACAGACTCACCAGCTCACTAAGGGATACAGGGCGAGTCACTCAACCCTTCCAAGAGTTTCCTCACCACATTAGATTGTTGCTCAAATCGTCCTGGCCATTCCAGAGTGAAGCGCCATCCTGTGATGGTTCTCTGCTGCCTGGCCCAGAGACGGCATGGAGTTTTCACCATCTTCAGAGAACAGCCGTGGGAGAGTAGCTGAAACGTCTCAACACATAGGAAATCCTGTGGCCTTTGCTTAAGTCCCATTTGCAGGTCACTGAAAAGCTGACTAAAGATAATTGGTTCCAGACAACAGTTCCACAGTGAAAATGAGCAGGTTCCCAGGGCCAAACACAAACGAACAAACAAAACAAAGCAAAGACTTAGTTAACCCAAATGCCACGTTTTCATTGCAGTTTATATTTTTAGCAAAAGCTTTCCGAAGGATAACTCCTATTTGATGTTGCAGAAGCCAGGGGTTTTTACAGAGGTCCTGGGGAAACAGCATATTGGTAGATGAAGGAGGAACTTATGCCAGTCTTACAGGCAGGAGTAGGATTGATTGGAAATGTTCTAACCTAAATCAGTGGACAAGTCTTTTCTGGTGAACTTCTCCCAAGTAGTACACTTTGGCCAAGGGTTCCAAGAGCCTCGTTTATAGGGCTGAATACGTAGATTACTGGGTTGGTGTGAGCATATGGAAAATCGTGCTTAGCAAGGAAGCTGCTGGTGGAGGGGCTCCTGCTAGCTGGGTCCTGGCCCCACCTGGTTTGAACCTCAAATATAACAGGGCTCATTGTCTTCCTGGGAGGCTTCAACCCTCTTAAATTTTAAACCTCACATATGAAAGCATTTTCCGGCCCCAGAGTCATGGCTTTGGCCCACAATGAGAGGTACACGGGCTGAATTCACACTGTGGAGTCGGAAAAGTCACCTGTCTCTTCTCTCCAGGAATTGGGGACTCTCAGAACCCAACTTTTTTTGATTATCAAATGAAAATCATCATTTTTACTTTACCCATCTCCAGGATTTTTTTAAAGTAAGGTGTACAAAAATAGTTTGACAGGCGTTCAAATTCCAGCTGTCAGTTTTCTCCAAAGGGCTGGGACCTGGGCCTTTTGCTGCCCTTCTTCACATTTCTCTCCACTGTTACATTTTCTCAAGAGATCTGCAGTCTAGCAGGAAGGGAAGAGGAAGGTTTGAATCCCCTGTCTTCCCGTATCTGTGATGCTGGGAGAGTTATTTCAGATCTCTGAACCTCAGTTTCCACGTTTGCTAAGTGAGATCAAGAATCCTCACCTCATCACCACTTTAGAAATATGTTTGGCAGTATCCACTACAGCATGTCCTAAAATACAACCAGTGATTCCACCCAGGAACATACCTGGCAGAAACGTGTACCCATGCCCACCAAAAGACATGCTTAAGAATACCCATAGCAGCATTATTTGTAATAACCACAAAATGAAAATAGCCCCAATGGCCATCAACAGCATGACAAATTGTGGTATATTTATAAAATAAAGTGCAATAAGGCAATGAAAATGAACAGAGGATTGCCATTTGCAACAGTAATGGTTGAATCTCATAAACATAATGTTGGGCAAAAGAAGCCAGCACATAAGTGTACACAGTGTACCGTAGTATTATTCCACTTTTGTAAACTCCTCTATAGTGCTAGATGTCAGGATAGTGGTCAGTCTTGGGCAGAAGAGAGTAATTATTAGAAGGGGACGTGGGGGTGTGCCCTGGAGAGTTAGAAGCATCCTATTTCTTGATCTAGTCATAGTTACACAGAATTCATTTTATACAGAAGTATGTAGTTGTGTACTCATGATCTATGTACTCTTCTTTGTGTATCTTATACTTCAGTAAAGACAGTTTATTGAACTAAAGGATCCTTACCTTGGAGATGATTTAAGGAATTGACGAAATACCCCGTGAAGTGTCTGGGACAGTCCCTGTGGTGCAGACAGCACCCAGAGTAGCAGATATTATTAGTAGTATGAATAAGAATAAGTCCCAGCATTAGGCTCAGGCTCGCGCCTGGAATTTCAGTGTGGGCCTGGGATCTCAGTTACCGGTCCCTGGGGTTTTACCAGCTGATAACCATCTCCCAGGGAAGCCACAACCATGTCACCCCTGTTGGAATGGCTGCTCTGATATCCTTGCTGCTGTGACAGGAAAGAGCAGGTGATGCTGTTATCCTTGAGGACAATGCCCCCTGCCTGCCATCCGCCCTCCCCATCAGTGTCTGGAGGAGCAGAGCTGGCTTTTGGTTGCTTACCTGGCGGCCTTGACCTTGCTGTCACGCTTGAGTAACAAGGGCCGGAGTTAGCTGGTATTTAGTCAGGTGCGTGAGTTAGTTATTTCACATCAGATAGAGTACCATGGAGGCCTAGAACAGAAGTATTTCCCAAGGCTTCTTAGGGATAAGCGAGTCACCTGAGCTGAAACAAGCACAGGTGATAATGATAGTGCCAGTAATAGTACCCAAAGGCACCATTGTTTAAACTCTTACCGGTGGCCGACCGTGTGCTGTACACTTTACAGACATCGAACCCCTTCAGCAACCCTAACGAGTGTCACAGGATTACTCCCATTTTGCAGATGAGGAAACTGAAGCTCAGAGAGCTTAAATCATTTTCCTAAGATCGTTCAGTCATGCAGTGTAGAGTTGTGGTTCAAACCTAGGTCTATCTTCACCTGAACTCTAAGCTCTTAACCCCTCCTCGACCCTCTCTCTATTGTAGGAGAGAGGAAGGAAAGAAGGAAGAATTAGTTCCTCCCTTTCTCTGAATTTGGTGTAAGCAGGATAACCATAAAAGGGTTTCTTTTTTGGAAAAGATTTTAGACCAGGTAACTTTTGGAGGAGCAAGGGCATGAGGAGCGCCTTGCATTGCTCACCTCCAGGGTTCTTAGTGGGAAAAAAGCTTTTCTGGATTTTGAGAAATCTTTTCAAAATGGATGTTTTATAAAAACCAAAAAGAATGCATGTTTTGTTTAGGTGACATTTAATAGTGATACCCCAGGAAAAATAGATATTTTTGTGACATTCGGGATCAAAAGCAACTTGAAGCAGCTCTATCTATTTATTTTAGGAAGTCTTCAGTGGAAGTATAAAGAAAGGAAAAGTTAGATGAGAAAAAACAATCCATCCCCTTTCTCCTGCATTTTCCAAACCGCAGGCTAAGTGGACACATTCAACAGGAGCCGATGTCCTATTTCTATGTTATTGCTGACAGCCCGCCCCTGGGCTTTTGAATGCCCACTATTTCCCTTTCCCTCCTGATGCCAGGCATGAGTGATGGTAGGGGAGTTAGGAGAAGAGGGAAAAGGCAAACATACCAATAGCACTTTACATAAAAATTATCCGAGGTTGGATTGTATGGTTAGGGAAGCATACTCAAATTAAGACATACAACTTGCAAAGATTATGCAAAAATAGTAGGTTGCAGATGCAAAATTGCTCTTATTTGGCCATTTTTGGCATACAAAAGTGGTAATTTCATATAGTTGATATTGTACACTAACAGGGTCTTCTCTCTTACTTTATCTTGGTTTTAGCTTCTGAAAGTGCTTTCACTTCTATTATCTCATTCTCTCTGCTTGTATAATGTTGCATGATAGCAGCACATATGTTTTTAATTTCTACTTTGCAGTTGAGGGAAGTAATACTCAAAGTGAATAAATAACTCCTCTAAGTTCAAAAAGCTAGTTGGACCACAAAATCTTGGTACCATGGAAGACCTGTAAAAATTAGAATATATTGGTTGCAATTAACAAAAACAAACAAAAACCCAAAAACCTCAAACTGCCTTGAGAAAACAAGCAAAGTAAAACAAACAAACAAAAAACAAAACCAAGGGATCTATCATTGGCTCTTGTAACCCAAGAGTTTAGGATTGGATCCCAGAACTCAGATCACATCATCAGGACTGGGTGCCCTGCACTCTTAGCTCTGCCTTCTGCTTGCTGTGCGGGCTTCATTCCCAGATGGGCTTTTCCCTCGCGTCCCAAAATGGTGCCAGCAGCTCTTGGGGATGTATGTCACAGGTTCAGACTTCATGGGAAAAGTGAGCATCTTTGAACCTACATTTCCTGAAGTGAGGAGATCCACTCTGCTTGGATTGGATTGAGCCGCACGTTCCCATCTGATGCAAGTACTGATGCAGGTACTGAATGACGTGCTTTGATCAGCCGAGTCCCTGCCCTCCTGGCACTGGGACTGGACTTCACTGGAACCACACAGACTGGACACGAGGAAACGCTATGCAGGAAGTAGGGTAGACTGATATTGGGGATGAAGTTTCCAACAAGTGTCTACCACCTCCTCTTTGAGATCACGGACCCCAAGCTCCTTCTTTTCCAGATGAGGAACTGAGGCCAGCAGCACACTTCCTCTCCCTAGCACTTGGCACTTCCCACGTGGTCACTCTGCCCCACGTATGGCCCACTCAGCTGCATGCTGCTGTACGTGAGTCTAGGAAGAACAGTCTGGTGGGAAGTCTCTAATCCACCTATTTCTTTGCAGTGACAAGTAGGAGCCACAGCAGTGAAGTACAGAACCATGAGAGTGAGGGACAGAACGGGATGCCCGTGGACCAGTGCTCTCCCGTTCTGAAGTGGCAGCCATACCAGAGTGATCCTTGGCATAGCTTGTTAAACAGTCATTACGAAAAACTGTAAGTGGCCGTAGCAAGGCCTTAGGGTGGGCTGGAGGGTGAGGGGAGAAAGGTGATACTAAACCAAGTGCTGGGGCTTTGATGTCACCCCTGGCCAAAGAGACAGGTGAATGAGAAAGTGTCTGTGTTACTGCTCGTGTTTTGCATCCTAACAAATGAAGAGCTGAGACATGAGTTTCTGCCCTTCAGGAACCCAGATTTGTGATTCTATCTCATTATAATTTGCCCACTCAATGATGAACGAAGAGGAAGTCTTTCCGGGATCACATGCCCAGTTTAAACTAAAAGCTGGAACATGGAGATTCCCCAAATCACTAACATTTAATCTTGCAGTTAATTTACAATATCATAGAATACTTTTCTTGGGACCACATTAAATGGTTAGCCCATGACCACCCTCGACAACATGCTGCAAATCAGCATTGCCAAATTCTTTGACAAAATATCCTGCAGCTATTGTGGTAGGTGGTTTCTTTGTATTAAGACACCAAAATCAAATCATATGATATATCCTAAAACTGGAAAAGTTTCACCCTATTTTTATGACATTATAGTTTCACAAAAGAAATGTAGACTCATGCATTATTATCCTTAAACATCCTTTAAACCATCTCTTTATTCTTTGGGCTATAATTTACCTACCTAAATCTTCTAGAATTTTCATTAGTTATAAATCTTTCTTGAAACACTAAAAAATGTTAATGATTAAAGAATAGGATTTTCAAGTTATAACTATAATATGAAATGAGAAATGTTGGGCTATAAACTTGAAGGCCTTCTTGGTATTTTCCAAATTCAAATATAGTAAAACTTATCACTAGGAATTTTATGTTGGATGAACTAGAAGGAAGAAATAGTTTCCTTACAAATCTATGGAGTTAATCAGACTTTGGGAGTTGGTATATTTAATAGGAGGCAAAAGGAAGATAATTGCTAATTGTATCACTGAAATGTCATGAATTTATGTCTTTTACACTGTATGCAATTAGAAAAAGAAATGAATGCTCTGTAGGTCTTGGCTTTGAGTCTTAGCCTTCATTTGATTTTCTTTTGAGGAGCGTTCCATGTTCTATCTTAAATATGAGCACCGAGGTATGAAACAGTCACACACAGGCACAATGTTTTAATTAAAACCTTTAATGCCTCCCGGCCTCTATGCACCAAGTTCTTCAAGTATTCATGGTAACTGTCATCTCTCTTCTTATTTAAAGAGATATCTGCGTTTATTTGAACAGCCTATCTCTGCTCCAAAGGTAGATCTAGGTCTAGAAAAAAAGAACACAGAAGGTATCAACTCAAAAGTATAGAAGCAGATTTATTTTGGATGTTTAGCCATAATTCATTTTTCCTAAGCAAAAAAGAAGGCAATATTGATCGAGATGAAAATTTGGCCCCTCCTGATTTTATTACTTATATCACTGAGACAGAAATATCACTGTTCTTTTCTTCAATAGTTACGTCTAATTTGTTACAAAAATATTATTCCCCTAAATTACCTAAGGACAATAAAGTTAGGACATTAAAAATTTATCAAATATTTTTTTGAATGATATTTTAAACCTGTATTATCAAAGAGCTTTTAAAAAGTTAAGTATAGTTGACTTTACACTTAACTTTTGATATCAAAAGCAGAATTGCCATTCTTAGGTAAATAGATTTCTATAATCAGAGATTGGTGTTTAAGGTTCAGAATAATCTTCCACAGTATAATTCTTGTTAGTTGATTAAGCTTCTGCTCCCATCCTTAGATTTCAGGCTAATGCTCATATCTGGGCTGTAATCCTAACCTTCTTCCTTCAGAGTTTTTGAGAGTTTAGCACAGAATATCATTTAAAAAATTTTCTTCTTTCAACCAAGACAGTTCTTATTACCCTTGTGGTAAAATCTATATAATTCTATCCATCTAATCTTTAGATGAGCAAGTAAGCTGGTTAATTCTAGAAATCTGGGTCAATATAAAGTTCCCAGATGGCGTAAGACATGTGATCTTTATCAAATTCTTCATTCAGTGGATTTTCTTTTTGCCGCCGGCAGGCACTGTGATTGTGGAGCCTTTGACCGATTGGCTACTTGAGGGTAATCAATGACCCAGTAACTTGATCTATCGGAGAGGTGCTCAACTTGCAAAAAACATGAATGCTCTTTTCCCAAGAGACCCATTAATATTTTCTGTTTCTGGAATTAGAAAAGTATGGAAACTCTATGTTGTTCATTATAACGGCAGCCATCCGAGCTGAGATCCCAGGTTGCAAAGATCTGTACAGTAGTAGAGTAGTGAGTACTGCCCCCCTTGGCTTGTAGTCCTGGGAAAGAACTTCTTTCTTGGAAAAAACCCCACATTTAGGAACCTCGATGAATTAAAAACCATGCTTCATATCTTCAGTATATAAGGGGAAAATTCACCAAAGAGGTTTTCAACTTTTATATTCTCTATTTGATAACATTATGGATTTAATATGTTTTATTTGGATTAACATATTATTTTTATTTATTTATTTTTTATTTCAGCATATTATGGTATGGGGGTACAAATGTTTAAGTTACATATATTGCCCTTGCCCCACCCAAGTCAGAGCTTCAAGCGTGTCCATCCCCCAGACGGTGCGCACCACACCCATTAGGTGTGAATATATTCATCCCCTCATTCCCCCTCCCACCTGCCCAAAACTTGACAAATGTTATTACTATATGTGCACATATGTGTCGATCAGTTAATACCACTTTGATGGTGAGTACATGTGGTGCTTGTTTTTCCATTATTGTGATACTTCACTTAGAATAGGTTCTAGCTCTATCCAGGATAATACAAGAGGTGCTAGATCACCCTTGTTTTTTGTGGCTGAGTAGAACTCGGTGGTATACATATACCACATTTTATTAATCCACTCATGTAATGATGGGCACTTGGGTTGTTTCCACATCTTTGCAATTGTGAATTGTGCTGCTATAAACATTTGAGTGCAGATGTCTTTTTTATAGAATGTCTTTTTTTCTTTTGGGTAGATGCCCAGTAATGGGATTGCTGGATCAAATGGTAGTTCTACTTGTAGCTCTTTGAGGTATCTCCATATTACTTTCCACAGAGGTTGCAGTCCCACCAGCAGTGTATGAGTGTTCCTATCTCTCCTCATCCACGCCAACATTTATTGTTTTGGGACTTTTTGATAAAGGCCATTGTCACTGGAGTTAAGTGATATCTCATTGTGGTTTTGATTTGCATTTCCCTGATGATTAGAGATGTTGAGCATTTTTTCCATATGTTTTTTGGCCATTAGTCTGTCTTCTTTTGAAAAGTTTCTGTTCATGTCATTTGCCCACTTTTTAATGGGGTTGGGAAGGGAAAGGGGAGAACGAAGCAATATGGTGCCTGCCAATTGGCTTGGGTCTGAGGGGTGGGAGGTGCCCCGAGGGAGCTGGGAGCCTGGTGCCCTGTCCACAAGAGGCTCACAGTTCAGCTGTGGCAGCCGTCTCTGGGCTGGTGTCTGCAGGTCTTTCCAGCAGCTTAGGAGCCCACCAAAAGTGTGAGATGCAAGGGAGGGGAAATTTAACCGCTCCACCTACCCTTGTTGCTGGTCTCCAAACCTCTTAGGGTTTAGACATTGTTGATACCTTTTTCCTTCCAGTTCTGCTCCACAACCTCTTCCTGGGGAGTCTCCTGTAGGTTCAGGCACCCTTCCTTCAGACTCTCATCCGGTCTATGTTTGTCTGCCTGTTTGTGTCTCTCACTTTCATCTAAAATTTTTCCTTCTTGCAAAGACACTCTGGCTGGAGGTGTTTCTCATCTGTCATCTTGCCTCCAATTGTATTAACATTTTAAAAGTATTTTATTAAACAGATTACAGGTTGAATTTTGCAATGCTTGGGACGAGAAGTGTTTCTGATTTCAGATTTTTTCAGATTTTGGAAATATTTACATTATACTTACCAGTTAAGCATCTTTAATCCAACAATCCAAAATCTGAAATGGTCCAATAAGCATTTCCTTTGAGCATCATGTTGGCACTCAAAAAGGTGTTGGAGCATTTGGAGCATTTCAGATTTCAGATTATTACATTAGGGATGTTTAACCTTTATACACAAAGCATTACTACTGAAAATAGCAATGATAAAACAAATAAAGCAAAAAGTCTGATTAGCCACCCCACAACTATCCCATTCTTTTCTGCAGAAGTAACCATTATAGTAGGTTTTCAGTTCTATTACCTAATTGGCAGAATAAAAAGTAAACTACCATACTCTAGTGAAAACTGGTTTCCAATTGGTAGTATGACTGGCTCTGGCTAAGTGGGTGTAAAAGCTGTTCCTAGTCATTCTGACCACTCTGCTTTTTCACGTGACCACCAATAGGGTGAATATTCAGTCATCTGAATGATTATTTGAGTATGGTGTTGCTGATGAAATTTAGAGACTTTTTTTCAAGAAGAAAAGAGATTAATTCTATCCCAGATATTTCACAAGTCTGTGTAATGTGACTTTTCAACTGTTATCCTACATCTTTCTATTGTACTGTGGAGGCAAATTAAAAGTCTAGAAAGCACCAGGGGAAAGGCAGTTTGTGGAAACAATGCTTCCATTTGGCAAGAATTGTCCTCTTCCTCGTGAGAAGAGAAAAAGCTGGGAGACAGCCAGCTGTGCTTTGCAATATTATTTTCATTACCTTATTAAAAATTGAAGAAATCAACTGATTAAATATAGAACAAGCACTTTTCACAATACATTTTCTTGAAATGTTTACACAATTAATATTGTTAATGAAAGGAAATGTGTAGAAAATATTTGTAAAACTGGTTTCTTGGTTTCTCTTTTCACAGACCTGATGTGGGCTACAGAGTTGTAACAGACAAAGGATTTAACTTTTCACTAGCAGATGATGCTTTTGTTTGTCAAAAGAAGAACCATTTTCAGATAACCATCCACATCCAAGTTTGGGGAAGTCCAAAATTTGTTAAAACCCAAATGGGCATAAAGCCAATAGAAATGTTTTACTTGAAAGCTTTTGGAATTAAGGTATGTCTTTTATTTAGTTCAGTCAACATTATTAAGTGTTCTAGTTGTCTATTGCTTCATAACAAACCATACCAAAACTTAGTGACTTAAAGTAATGACAGTCCTTTATTTGGATCACAAATCTGCAACATGGTCAGGGCTCGGTGACGAAAATCCATCTCTGTTCAGAAGTCAACAGCTGGGGCAGCTCAACTGGACCATTTCCAAGATGGCTCACTCACATGCCTGTGAAGTTTGGGCTGGCCGTCAGCTGGAGCTTAAATGTGGCACTAGCTGGGAGGTCTTAGCTTTCTTCCATGTGGACTTCTCTATGGGATAGCTTGTGCTTCCTCAGACTATGGTGGATGGGCTCAAAGAGTGAGCATTCCAAGACACAGGAAGTGGAAGACGCCAATTTCTTATGCCTGGGCTAAGAAAAATGGCACAACATGACTTCACACTATGGTTTTGTAGTCTTCAGTGTACACATCTTGCACTTCTTTTACAAAACTTATTCTTAATTATTTTATTTTTATTGATACTGGTGTATTTTCACATGGAATAGATAGATAGTTTTTATCAGGTTCTCAAAAAAGTCTCTGACTTAAAAAAAAGCCAAGGAACCACTAATTTAGTTTAACAGACTGAGGCCCAGTAACGTTACACAATTCATCCAAGATAGTAAATGATGGACCTGGATTTAGAATGCAGCTTGTATGACTCCTGAGCGGTCGGAAAGTATTTATTAAAGTGTTACCTCATCTCCAGTTCCCTAGGGGAGGGGCATTCGTTATCTGCATATTTTATTCTGGTGCCTAACCTGGGGTTAGGCACTGAGTCTCTTAGAATATGGCTTGGCTGCTGCACACATCAGTTGCTCTTGCTCCAAACTGAGCTCTTAAACCAAACCAAAACAAAACAAAAATAAATACAAACAACAAACAATTATTTTTTTGATTATGGAAGTAATATGAGTGCATTGTGAAAATTTTGGAACATAATAGAAATGTATGAAGAAGAGATAAAATTCATTCATCTTTGGGATTCACCATGTGATAGCCTAATTTTTCTGTTATTAAAATTAATCTCATATTGCTAATATTATATTGTGAAAATAACATTACATATTATTAAGAACTCCATAAAATATTTACGAAGATGATATAGTTTTCCATTGTAGGAATGTATCATATTAATTACTTTATTATTAGAAGTTTTGTTTATTTCTAACTTTTTATTGTTAATAAAACTACAGTGAACACTCATCTTTGCATGAGGATAAATTCCCAAAAGGGAATTTACACATTAAAGAGGTGAACATTATTAAATTCTTGATATGGGCTGCCCAGTTACTTTCCAGAAAGATGGTTACACTGTGAACACCCACAAGCTGTCTATTGTAGGGCTGGTCTCACAGGACCTTGCCACTATTCACAGAACAAGAAGAAGAGTATGTAGCAGGTGCTGAATAAATGCAACTTTATATATTCTATTTATTTGTATTGTATATCATATGAATTTCTTCATATTAGAATGTAAGCTCCTCACAGGCAGAGAGTTTTGTTAATTTTGTTCGCTTCTTATCTCTAATGCCTAGAGCAGTGCCTGATACATAGTAGGTGCTCAATAAATGAATGCCTCCATGCACGTGTCCTTTGAACTGCTTTGCTCCTGATGCTTTAATCATCTATTAGCCCACTCTGTATTCACCGCTTACTCAAAATATTCTGTTGTCTTGTGTTTTCATCATTTAATTTCACATGTATTTATTCATTTTCTCACCAACAGTACACTGCTTTAAGGTAGGGACCATTGTCTTACGTATCTTTTCAGTAACTTGCCCCTCCTGCTCAGTGCCTAGAGTGGAAAACTAGCCTTAGAAAACTGTTTAAGTATTTGAACATTCTTTACTAATTAAGATTTTTATGAATAATTAATTTATTAAGTAATTAATTTACTTTTGTTGTTCCATACAGGTAGAAGCCACCAATCAAATAATTGCTATTGAACAGTCCCAAGCAGATAGGAGCAAAAGAATTTTCAATCCTGTTAAGTAAGAATTTCTTTTCTGAATTCCTTTGCAAATGTTTTGGGAAGAAGGCCTATCACCTGATTTATTTTGCCTATTTAAAATGAAATACACAGTAGAATCTATTATAAATTAGTGGGCTGGGTGTGGTGGCTCATGCCTGTAGTCCCATCACTTTGAGAGGCTGAGGTGGGAGGATTGCTTAAGGCCAGGAGTTTGAGACCAGCTTGGACAACACAGTGAGACCTCATCTCTACAAAAAATTATAAAAAAGATTAGTAATAATATGTTAATATTATGAACATATGTTCAACAAAAATAAAGTTGGTCAAATGCATTGAAGTCATTGCAAAAAATTATTTGTAAAAAGATCCATTTTAAAAATCATCATTATTTTTATAATCATTTATTCCTAACAATTTTGCTAACAACCTTAATAACAACTTTTGTGCCTTGAGATAGATTATGGCTAGATCTTCCTTTTAATTTTTCATTTAAATCAGCATGATGCCAATTGAATTAATTTCAAGGTCCTAGATCCATGCTGTGCTTACAATTCATTTTTTTCCCTTATTTTTTAAGCTACATTGATAGATGGCTGGGTGGGTTCCAAGACAGAGAGCACATACAACTGGTAGTATCCAAAGCAATATGGCAGTCCACAGCCAGAGTCCTCTCTGTAGAATGACTCCAAGTGAAATTTCCTTTTTGACTGATTTGGCTGGGATGCAGGAGAGACATCTCAGAATTCTGACCCTGAGTCAACCCCATGTGGGCTGAGAAGAAGGTGGGCCCACAGCCTGGACAGAGCAGAATCCCCTTGTACAAAGACAGCACTAACTTTGCCTGGTGCATCCGGTTCTCCCTTGCCCGGGTAGGCTGTGTGTGGCCCTCCTTTGGGGGAAGCTGTCTCTCACTGCTAGGCTAGAAGGCAAATATGTGACGGAGATGCAAAGTTCACAAGGAACCGAGAGGAATGCTTCGGTCAGGAGGTGAGTGCAGTCACAACAGCAGCGGCACGGCATGCATGGAATATCTTTTCTCCCGGTGGTGGAGGACAAAGAACCCACGTGCTGTGTAAGGAGCACGGGGCCCTTGTGAGTCAGAAACCCCAGGCTCACGCCTCTGTTAACAGAGCGTTTCTTATTCGTACCATTTGCGTTGTTCCATGGCCTTGCCTGGCACCTATTCCTAACCATGCTGTGGATAGTGATTAATAATCTGTGTCTAGAATAAACTGTCTTCCGCACTGTGATGCAAACTGGGGCCCAAACATACCTGAGAGGCTGAGATTGGATTAGATGTGACCAGAGACTCCGTGTTCTCTTATAGTCTCTTGGTGTTTCTGCTGTTTGTTTTAGAATCGACCTATTGGCCGACCAGGTCACCAAAGTAACACTGGGACGATTACACTTCAGCGAAACCACAGCAAATAATATGAGAAAGAAGGGAAAACCAAATCCTGACCAGAGGTACTGGTTTTCCTGTGTACATGTAGCGTGGCCGGGGACCTTATCTGACCAGGATGTGCCCTCCTGGGGCCTCTCTGATCCTCCTGGCCCTACCAGCTGGCACACTGGACCTCCCTAAGCCACTTTCCTCTCTTCTCCACTCTCCCAGTTCATGAACATATCTCCTTTACCTCCTTTCTTCGCCCATCTTCACGCTCTGCGATGCCCACTCCCCTGGCCAGCCCTAACTCTGCCTGCCTTGATACCCTCCATTATTCTCCCAGTGGTCTCCAATATGTTTGGCACCAGGGACCAGTTTTATAGAAGACAATTTTTTTATGGACTGGCATGGGATGGGGTGTCATGGGTGTCGGGGCAGGGATAGTGGTGCAGAGTTCAGAGTTCAGGTGGTGATGTAAGGCCTGTTTTTTAACAGGCCATGGATTGGTACTGGGCCGTGGCCCAGGGGTTGGGGACTGTAGCTCTAAAGTGACCACCTGTTTATGTCTCATTGCCATCCGAGAATTGAGGCTTGACTGCATTTCTGAAAACTGTGTGGTGTGCTGGTCGCTCGTATAATGTTTTGAGTCCTGAAGCTCTGCTACAACCTTTTTGATTAAAAAAACAAACAAACAAAAACCCCCAAAAACCTTGCCTTTCTGATTTAGACCTCTGGTTCTCAAAGTGTGGTCCCCGGACTAGCAGAGATAGCAACATGTGGATGCTTGTTAGAAATGCAAGTTCTCGGGCCTCATCAAAGACCTACTGGATCAAAAACCCTGGAGATGGGGCTCAGCAATTTGTATTTTAACAAGCCTTCCAGGTGATTCTGATGTGTGCTCGAGTTTGAGAACCACTGGTTTTAGAACATAGGTTTTGGAGTTAGACAAAATTGAGTTTGAGTATTTGATAATGGCATTTACTAGCTGGGTGACCTTAGGCACGTAACTTAACCTCTCTGAGATGCATTTTCCTATCCTGTGAAATAGAAACAATAACATGGCCTACTCTAATAGGGTTGTTTTGGGGATCTAAATAAAATAATGTAGGTACACTGCTTAGTCCAGTACATGACACATTTTGAGCTCTCAATGGTAGCTAATATTAATAATGATAATTATTACTGATTTCCTTTAGATACAGAGGAGAACTCTTATTCTCTAGGAGTTGGACAATCTACAGTGTTACAGAGGAAAGTTGGTGAAGTTTTTTCATGTAGTTCTTAGGGCAGAAGCTTCTCTGATAGGAACAGTTTTTATTTTGACTTTCAAGCAATGGTCCCATCTTAAAATTATCTGACCAGTGGCACATATGAGGAAGCAATTGAAATAATAGTGATGAAAATTGGCTTGGGAGTAATTGGAGGGGAGGTTCACGCTAGAGTCAAGACCTGAGGATTTTGAAGGCTCAGAATACATGGCAGAGAGCAGGCTGGGGTGGGAAGGATGGGGGGGGGGGCGGCGCAAACCCTGCTGGGTCAGCCTCCATTAAGGCCTAGGTCATGTAGCTTGGGTGGCTCTGAACAAAGAGACCTCTAAGGCAGCTTCCTGTTGTTTGTGAGGGCCCTCCACAGCGTAGCGTGCGGTCTGTGCTGGGCCCAGGCCTCCACTGCGCTGTCTCCCCAGGGAGGGGGGCTGCTTTCCTGTTGCTCTGGGGCCTGCAAAACAGCTCACAGATACCTCCAACTGTGCAAAGGGCCAACACAGGACAATAGCAAGTGACTCAACTGCTCTCTTGTTTCACTAGGGGGTCAACTTAGAGCAGAAGGGAAAAGATGATCTTTAAATAAGCAAACTCATCTGGCTAAATTCACTATTGATTTACTGTCGGGTGGTATTTGATTGCTCAAATGATTTCTCCATTCCCTGATGTGTTGGCATTGGTCTGCTATCTCTGAATTAGATACTTCATGTTGGTGGTTGGACTGTATGCTGCTAACCAAGACCAGTTCTATCTGTTGTCTGCCCACATCTCTGAAAGGATCATTGTAAGGGTAAGCCCAGTTCTCTGACTTTTCTGGATCCCACATGCTTTTCTCCCTCATAGGTAGAATTTGAATTTTCAATGGCATGCTTAAAGTATGCTATTTCGATGATGATGATGATGATCATGATAGCAATAGCAGAGACTATTATTTTAGTTTTTACGCAATGGTTCTCAAACAGTGGCAATTTTGTCTCCCAGGAGTCATCAGGCAATGTCTGGAAACATTTTTGGTTGTCACAACTGACATCTAGTGGCTAGAGATCAGGATGCTGCTCAACACCTTATAACGTGCAGGACACCCCCATGACAAAGAATTACACCTCCCCAAATGTAGTGGTGTGAGGTTGAGAAATACTCTGTGTTCTAGGCACTGAGCTAAATAATTTATATATGACATCATTTTACATTGTAGTATGTTTACATTATATTCTTTACACCCAGAGGAACCGAAGCTTCAGAGGCTAAGTAATTCATCTGTGATCACAAGGTTTGTAAATGATAGAGCCTGGAAAATAACCCGGTTCTCTCTGACCCCAGAGCCCACAGGGTGGGAAAGTGGTAGGAAGGCATTCCGTGCCCCGGAGTGATGGGTGAGACCCGAGTTTCTGGGCCACTGCCTCCCACATAGCAATGGCTCAGCGCGTTTTGCTGAATGAATGATGGCTCACAGCTGTGGAGGGAAGTCTTGGCAGCCACAGAAACATAAAGCTGTTGGCAGCTGCAGCCGCAGCTGTGTGAGGTCAGGCTGGCCGCCGCTGAGAATGCCAGGGGCGTGAGGTAACAGGTAACCACAGGCCTGGCAGCCCTGGGAAGGGCTGTTTGTCATGGTCTTTGAAGCGATACAGGGAGGACATGCAGACTCCAGCAGGGACCATCGCTCACTGCGGGCGTGCCCACGTATGTGGCGCTACCCTTAGGCTCTGGGGAGAAGATCTGCCCATTTGGGGAAGTGGAGTCTCTCCTTGTCAGCCTTGAGCTGTTCTGAAACAAAGGGCCCTCTGTAAATTCTTGTAGTCAATTAAAATAATAAGCCACCTATTAGTGGAAATCCTGTGACTATGTCTCAAAGTTTTAATGGGGTGAAATCATGATAGCAATGAGGTAAAACGCTTACGTGTTCAGCAATCCCAGGGTGAAGGCCGGGCATGCGTGTCCCAGGCTGCATTTTTGCAGGGCCTGGCATAACCTATGGCCAATGAAGTGCCCCTGGGGCAGAGGCAGGCGGGGCCCTCTCTTTTGGTCATATGCCAGTCACAGAGGTGCCCGTCCATCCCTCAGCAGGGGTCAGGGTCATCTTTGACATCTCACCTGATGTAATCTTAGCTGCATAACGAATCTGATTTAAAGTCAAGTCTGGAAACCTAGGTTGCTTGTTGTTTTTGATTTTTCTTAGGAAGGAATAAAGACATCTAATGCCTTCTTTTCAGAGTTAGCATAGACTAGATATCATGACGATACTATCCTGAGCTGTGTAACTTATGCTTGAGTCAGACAGTCTGCTAGTCACCTGCAGACTTTGAATAATTTACCTAGTGACAAGGTTTCTCCATTTGCTGCTGGCAGCTCCTGCAAAGCCAAACAGGGCTGCTGTGCAGGTCCACACAATAGCAGTACAAGAGGGAGGGAGCGCCACTCCCTAGCTTTCTGTTAACTCTCTGTTAATCGGCACCTCCCCAAATCCAGAGCACAGTGATAATTAGCTCATAATGATGACTCTGGGAAGCTGAAAGTTTCTGCAATTTATATTCAGTATGAATACCAAAAAGATTGAATTTTACTCAGCATAGTTTGGGTGTCATGTTGTTCACTACATTTTTATTTAAAAAAATGATTGTATTCCAGATTCGATAGCTTTCTCCTAGCCGTAAGAATGTTTATTCTACAAGTGTGCTGGGTAACACAAAGGTTACTCTAACAGCAATGAGAAGAAGAGTAAGGATACTAACACAAACCCTTCATCCCCCCGAACTGCAAATGTCTTACTGGTATTATTTTATTCTAACCCCAAACACAGAAGTTAAAATGAATGCAGAATTTTCAGTCTATTTAATTGTTTAATGTTTAAATCAGCCAAGAGAAAAATTGAATTTAAGAAATAATGTTATTGTTTGAATCAGTGAGTTTTTGAAATGTCCACAGAATACATTTCCTGCCACCAAGGTTCTGGAGAAGCCTATATAGGTACATACATATGGGCTGCGCAGAGGGCAGACCAGCCTACGTGCTACAAAAAGAGCCAGATATGGCCTCTTAGGCCATAGTCTGGTTCTTAGTTAGCTTCAGAATGAAGACTGGGGGAAAAATTTGACAATAGGACATTATGAGTCCTGACCACATTAAATGGAGAATTGCAAACTGCATTTAAGCAAATCCAGAGTCATTTTGTGGTCTAAGAACCATTCCTCCAAATGTCAGAAATTAACATTTTACTATTTGATAAGGGTGATTGTACAAGGGTTAGACCTAGATGAGTTTCAGGCCTCCAGGAGGGGCCCAGGACACCAAGCTTGTCAGAATTCTCCTTGGGGAGAGAATGGTGGGCAGGGCCCAGTATTTGTTCATCTGGGTTGTCAATCAAAACAGTTTTAGAAGTTTATTATGATCCTGTAGTATAAATTGACCGGTTTAAAGGAAATTAAGGTTTACTCCAAAGAACAGATTTATTTCCCAGGTCTTTGTTTCTGGGAGCATTCCCCAGTGGAGTTCCTTCAGATTCCCCTTGTTAATGACTGGGCTTTACTTTAGCTCCACTTTCCTCCTAAAACATTTAATTAAACCTGGCTTGCAGTGCTATGTTGAAAGCAGGAGGGATGATTACTTTTGTTTGCCTTTCAAAGACACTCTAGGGTGTCCTCATTTTGAAAACTAGTAAATTATTCCAGTTTCTTTTCCAGAAGAATAGAAATGGCATGTCCCCAAGAAATGCTCCTTTACTGCTCTGCAAATCGCACTGCCATGAGGTGGGAAACCAGCACCTGGGGCGGGGAAGACTACGTAATGGTGCAGTTGCAAGGATGGCAAGGGATGCGGGGAGAGCAGAGCCAGCCCAGGCACCATCTCCGTTTTCACCGGCTCTTGCCCACTTCTTGCCACAAACCTACCTACCTTCTCCCTCAGCATGCATGTGCACACACACACACACACACCCACCCATGCACACACACGCGCACACACACACACACACCCATGCACACACACACGCACACACATACCTTTCTTCTGGAGATCAGATGAATTTTTATTTACCCAAAGGAATCAGTTTGTGGAGTAATGTTTATTTCACTCTGTAGCTGGGACTCATCAGAGCTTTCTGTCAACGATGGAAGGGGTAACTCATGACCAGGAGTACATGGCATCAAAAGTAGTCCTCAAACTATTATGAACAAGAATTTCCTGGAGAGCTTATAAAAACACAAACACCTGGGTCCCATCCTGGAGCTTTTGATTCAGCAGGTCAGGGATGCCTGAGACTCTACATTTCTAGCAAGCTTCTGGGAGATACTGGTGCCACTGGCCTGCAGACCACGCTTGGAGTTGCACCAAGGAGAGAGCATTTCTACTCCCATTTTCTGTAGCCCTTTAAAAGGTGCAAAAATTCATTTCTAAAGAGTTGTCTCTTAAGAGCTTGATTTCTTAAGAGCTTTCTCAGGTCAAGCTCCCCTATTAGCTCTTTGACGGCTGCTTTTGAATCCCAAACAATAGCAAAACAAAGAAATTCCAACTTTGCATTCCAAACTTAAACAAAGTAGGTCTCAAATTGCTAGTGATGTTGTTTCCTATTCCAAATGCCTGCAGGGGGCGCCATTTACATTGTATTTTTTGCCTGGAAACTGCAACTGTTGCAGGTGTGTTGCTGAAGAGAGCAGATTAAGCATAAATTAAACAGTGGCTGCTGGGGCCCGGCAGAGTGTGTTGAGAATGAATTTGAGACTATACATCCTCATTTTTGCAAACTGTTCACACACTCATGATTTTAATTAATCCCACAGTAACCGTGTGAGATGAGTAACGAAGACGTGATTATCTTTATTCTTCAGAGGAGGACAGAAAGATTAAGTGACTGCCCCAAGGTCACACAGCCAGTTTGTGTTACAACATAGACTGGAAGTCTTGGGTCTTCCCTATATATATGAGGCTATGAGACAAATAATACAATTATTTTAGAAATGTTAATTAATTTTGGTGTTGGATATCTATCAACCATTATTGGGCCACATGTGAATACAAACTCATGATTCCAGAAAGAGGTAGTATATTCTAGTCTGCTTTGACATATGATGATTTTGGTTTCCAGAGAAGGGGAAATGAGTTCACAGATCTTACAACATTTCCTGTTACTGATGAGGACCTCTCCCTAGGGCTATATATTGAGAACGTTGTAGGTCTGTGGCCCTTTCCAAAATGATTGGAACATCTTTTAGGGATTTGAGTTTTCATCTGATGAAACCAATTGAGAATGCTACAATTGTTCCAAAAAATTAAATCTACTTACATCTGCTTTTCCAGTATCAAGTTACCACCATGATAATAATTATCCCAAAGCTCATTAAGAACAAAATCCATCATTGTCTTATTTTTATTTTCTTGAAGTGGCTCATTATGTTCAGAACAGAGCAAAATACATTGCCATTTTATATGGCATACCTTTGGATTTAGTTGATTGCTTGCTATAAAAGTATTCGAGTCAAAGCCAATTTGCCATTCACAACCAAGGGGGCTCTCGGGACCTTGCCGGAAAGCTCTTTGTTCAAATGAATTCACACAAAATAATGTTCGAAGTTGTTACTTTATATTCTTTTCCCCTCCACCCTCCCACCCTGGTACTATTCTTTCACTCTTTTGTCAGTCAAATGTCAATGGTTGAATCTTCCAAGCAGCTCAGGGTTCAGACAAGTGGGAGTGAAACTGGAAGTTGAAGATACCTAAAAGTTCCTTAACTGAACCCAAACTAAGAACTAAACTTCGTGGGTTTTTTTTTTAATTATTTTTATTTATTTATTTTTTTGAGACAGAGTCTCACTCTGTTGCCCAGGCTAGAGTGAGTGCCGTGGCGTCAGCCTAGCTCACAGCAACCTCAAACTCCTGAGCTCAAGCGATCCTCCTGTCTCAGCCTCCCGAGTAGCTGGGACTACAGGCATGCGCCACCATGCCCGGCTAATTTTTTCTATATATATTTTTAGCTGTCCATATAATTTCTTTCTATTTTTAGTAGAGGTGGGGTCTCGCTCTTGCTCAGGCTGGTCTCGAACTCCTGAGCTCAAACGATCCGCCCACCTCGGCCTCCCAGAGTGCTAGGATTACAGGCGTGAGCCACCGCGCCCGGCCTTAATTGTTTTTTTTAATTGGTAACAAGTGCATATGGCAAAGCACTCAATACCAAGAAGTATATAGTGGAAAGTGAATTTTCCTCCCATCCAGTTCCTACATCTCCAATCTCCATCCTTGAGGAAACTCTTGTTACTGTTTCCTGAGGAGTCTTCGGAGATAATCTGTGTGTATTCTGGTTGCTGTGCGTGCATTGGCTCATTTACCACCAGAAAGGCAAAAAGTCAAGTTGTTATGTCAGTCTTGACTATTTAGATGGTCAGGGTCCCAACTGCTTATCTAAAGTTGTGACAACCTGCGTTAAACACACAAAAATCATATTTAGAAAAATGTCATAATTTTAAAAACAAATTAATTTTGTTGTGAGGATTTTGAGAGATTTAGAGATCTCTACTTAAAGATATTTGAAAATATATTCAGTGGCTACAAGGAAGCAAGTAGGAGAGAAGGTGATACAGTGGAAAATTCTTTGGCAAAGGATTTTATTTAAGAATAAAATCTCCAGAACTTTGTCTAGTCCAATAGTTTCAGTTGGATTTTTTTTTTTTCAAAGACTGCCAGGTCTACTTCTAAGGGAACACTATGAAATAGGCAAAGTTAGAATTATTATTTAATAATCAGAGGAAGTATAATTCTAGCTCCAGAACTTACTAGCTTTTTGGCCCTTGGTAATTTGTTTATCCTTTGGGAGTGTCAGTATCAATAAAATGAGGACAATAGTACATATCTCATAGAATTGCTGGATGAATTAGCACACAACAAATGCAGCTGTTATTGCTCTTCCTTCAGTACCATCTGCAGTTAGGGAATAGTCGAGGTGTGTTAAATATATTTATATTACTACTTGCTTGTCAATTATGTATGAAATAAATATAAAAGTGTTTTGAAACTATAAATGAGCTAGCTAAATGCAAGGTATGTTTATTGATCTGAGCTTTAATAAACTTGTAATATTTTCTGATGTAAATTCTGATTTTAAATCATTTTTGTTATTATCCATGAAAATCATTTTTAGTTTTTTTTGTCTTCATCATCCACCTAGTATAATTGATCATAGTTTCAATTCCAGATAGATGCAATAGAGATTGGGTGTTTCAAATCACGGCATACAGAGTTCCGGCCAGTGGGGGCTGAGTGGCTGGGGGAGCCTTCCTGGCTCTCCTGACCTCCAGAGTTATTTGGCTGTGTCAGAATGTCCCACCCAATGTAGGATTCTCACGTGAAAGACTTAGATAACATTCTGTTTTCCTTTGCTCCGAAGACTAATGTGATCATCTCTTCCTGAAACTGTAACTTTAATTGTTATATATTTCTGTGTTTTTCCAGGCCTCTAACCCTGGGCAATTTGAAAATGACAGTGATGCATTATGGCAGCGAGGACAAGTTCCAGAATCTGTTGTCTGTCATGGTCGAGTAGGAATAAACACAGATGCACCGGACGAAGCCCTGGTTGTCTGTGGCAACATGAAAGTGATGGGGACAGTCATGCATCCCTCTGACAGCCGGGCAAAGCACAACATCCAGGAGGTGAGCCCGGGGCCAGGCCTGGGCCCCTCCTCTGACACCTCAGTCAGGTGTGCTGGGCGCTCTTGGCCTCTGACACACCTTGCACCAGACATCTTTACCTGTCACCCACTGGTGCGAGACGAATACACTGCTTCAAAATGATGACTGAGCCGTTGGGCATCTCTGCTGAAGTTGTAAAGCAGTTCCTGCCCGAGGGAGTGGGTTTACCTGAGAGGAGCAGTGTGCAGTGACAGCGTGTCATTGGCTTCCCAAGCAGCAAGCCTCGGAGTTATTTTCCACAGGCCATTGCCCTTCCCTCCATGCTTTGTCAACTGCCAGAGCTCGCCTTTTTCTTTCCACCTCCCTGCTCATCTTCTGAGCACTGTCTCGGTTCAGTTCCTGATCGTATTTCTCCTGGACGTCTCCAGCCTCTTCCTCCCAGAGTCCCTGGCACCAGCCCTGCCAGCCCCTGTCTTCCTCTGCTTCCTCTCTCTCTGAGGAGCAGTTCAGAATCTCCTCCTCCTCGGCCCGTATTTGGTCAGTTTCATCGCCCCCAGGTCCCAGGGGAAGACCATGTCCCTCTGTGGAAAGACAGTCAGCTGGTGGGAATCAGAAATCAGGCCTAGATATCAGGAGACTGACTGCTCCTCTGCTCTGGGCTCTCCCCAACAATCTCGCCAAACTGAGGGTCTTCCTCTATAAGATGGAAGTGATGCTTGTCTGCCTGACACCCTTAAGTCTTTTTTATTTTTTAACCAGTTCAGATAGTAAGTACTGAATCATCTTGGAAAGTTACAACTGCTGTGTAGACCAAAGGGATTAGGATTAAAATTCGCATTCTTTACCCAGGCCACTCTTGGTTCCAAGGCTTCCACCATTTAATTCTGTTTCCCCTTTATTGCTGCTGCCGCTTCCTCCCCATCTCACTCATACTACTTCTAAGCATTGTTTGAGGCTGTGGCAGAATTGTGTTTTTAAACCTCCTTTCCTTATTCCTTTTTAGCTAATAAGAAATCTCATCTGTTAATCATTGGCTCTTCTTCCAGACTACATTCCTTTCCCAGTGCAAATCTGCACTGGTTTTTCTAAACCAGCCAAGGAATGTCCTCCTTTGCCGAGAGGATTCCAAAGGATGGTTGTAATTGTAGGCTTTTATGCTGATTGCGAAGCTGCGGTTCCTGTTAGAAGTGCTGTGACCTCCTAGCCAAATGGGAACTCAGAGCTAGAGTGTTCTCACACACATTTCCAGATATTGGTCCTAGATATCAAGCCTTTGAACTTCAGAGAGAGAGAAACAGTCTGCATTTCAGATCACAACTCAAATTTATCCTTGCCATTGGCTATACAGTTCCCTACCACGTCTTATTAAAAAGTAAATGAAATAGAACAGGAGGGGAAAACCCTCTACAATCCCTCCTGCTACCAACACGCTTAACACAGAACTTCATTTACCAAAAGTCTTCAGATATTGCTCTTTGGTTTGAAGAAAATATATTGCATTAAAATAACAAGCTTCTTTAGAACTTCTCAGATCTTTTCTAGGAAGCCTTCTCCATATAAATGAAATGTCACCCCAATCTAAGCCCTAAATGTGAAATTTCTGTATCTTGTTGCTCACAGCAGCATGATGGAATAAAGAGAATCCCAGCCTATGGGTAGAAGGCTAGAAGTTTAGTCCTGACTCTGGCAACTACCAGCTGAAGAAGTGTGGCCCAGAGACGTTGTATGCCTCTGTTTTGTTGTGTGAGAACAGGGGATGCTTATATTCATTTTACCTATGTTAAGGGATTTTTCAAAGCTTATATATGTGAAGCATCTTTTATCTGTAGAAGGCTCAGCAAATATTCTTTTTTACTTGTACATAATGAAAACTGTATGTAATTAATTTATTAAATTATTTCATATTAATATATTTGTTCTTAATAGGTCTATTCACATTTTATTTTTGAGACAGGGTCTTTCTCTGTTACCTGGGCTGGAGTGCAGTGGCACGATCATATCTCACTGCAGCCTCGAACACCTGGGCTCAGGTGATCCTCTTGTCTCAGTCTCCTGAGTAGCTGGGACTACAGGCATGAACCACTGCACCCAGCTGATTTTTAATTTTTTTTTTTTTTTTTTGTGGTATTGGGATCTCACGATGTTGCCCAAGCTGGTCTTAAGTGACCCTCCCACTTTGCCCTCCCAGAGTACTGGGGTCACAGACATGAGCCCAGCCTAGTCTATCTATATTTATGAAATATATATTCCTAGAAATCTTGTCTGTCCCACCCGCCATTTATTACAGAGATGACAGAGATGATGGTGATGTTGATGATGGTGCTGACGGATGTGTGAACTTCATCTTCACCCGACCTAACTCAGTTTTTCCAACTTTTAAAAAGAGAGGCAGTCTTCCAAATACTCTGGGCATCTGACCTTTGGTTGATTTGATTGCATGCATAGAACTGGAGGCAATTTCTCATTCTTTAAGGATGCATGCTACCCAAAGCTGGCTTCTGGATGAGCTGTTGCAAAATGTAGTGGCCAAGTATGTTGCCTACTTCTGTAATCAAGGAAAGTGAATGTAGGTTGCTGCCTTGTCCTGACTATGTGTCTCCTCGCTTAAGGCAACACAGGTTGCTTTGTGGCTATTAAGCACATGAGTGTCTGTTGAGTCCTGATGGAGGAGATCTTTGGTGCTCACAGGGACACAGATCCAAGACATAGAGAAGATGATGCAGATACGATTGAAACCTGTGTGACCGAGGGACTTCGCAGATGAGGTTGGCCCAAGTGAGGAGCAGCTCGACTTGCCCAGACAGCAGCATTGCATCTACTGATGCAACCATAAACTGGAGAAGGAAGTGCAGCTCTGATAGTGGACACTGAGCAAAATTAGGGTGGAGAGGGCATGCTGAAAACAAACCCAAGGCACATGAAGAATGTCAATGTCAATGCAAAGAAAATCAAGAGGAAGTTGAGAGTTGAATGCATTAGTCAAATTCTGTGAAGGCTGAAAAAGGCAGCAAGAGTCTTAAAAATAAAAGCCAGAAAAGGAAATCAGTTAAGATGAAATGCTCAAAGGTGGTTTTGTTTTTCTCTTAACTGCACCAGCCGTGTGCTAGTTGAAGACAAAAGTGGACATGTGACGAGCTTGAGAAAGTCACACATGCAAAGTCTCCCTCAGGGCTGTGAACCAAATGCAGAAGTTCCTCAGCTCAGGGTGAGCAGCTGTCACTGGCGCCGCTCCTGACGCCTGACTGAGGCGGGGCTGTGGGCCACAACCAGGTGACGGAGGGATAGCGAGATTGCTTTCTCTGAACCAGCTGAGTCCCACGGACCGGAAGGTGTTCTCTGTGGTGCAATTCTTGAGTTAATGATATAGAAACCTTGGGCGTGACGCAGCGTGTAGGTGATGGCCGTTTGCATTCACGGTCAAAACTTTCCAAAACTGCCAGCGGGCAAGGTCAAGTCAGACACTCACATTCAGTTTCTAGCTTCTTACTCAACAGATGTTGGTTGGGGGAGGGTGGTGGTAGTTAAGTGCTGGCCTGTGCAGGGTTGCTGAGGAGCATTGAAAGAAGACACAGCCCTTGGCTCAAGGGTCTTCCCTAGGCCACGTGTACACAAGGGAACATGCAAACAGACTGTTGACATTTAGCTTTGGGAAGTCTCAGGGCCAACATTAGAATTAAGAAGGGGATTTTCTTTGAGGAACATTGTTATATAAAGTGTTTAGGTCTCCAAGTTAACCCTCAAAACCTTCTTTGGCCAAAAGTCCATCTAAAGGACAATGGTAATAGTACTAGAGAAACTAATTGCTATGCTTAGCGATATGTCTTTGGGAAAATGTACTTAAGGATCCAACTTAGAAACCAGGGTCTGTTTTCCCTCTTTGTAGCCCGGACAGCCAGGGCGAGGGCGCGTCCTCCTCTGCTTTCTATCTGCAACACAGGAAGCGATGCTCCTCTACTGTGTTCTCCAGTGGGAGCCCACGCAGGCTGGGCAGGAACTAAGGGGACAATGGGAAGTGGGTGCGGGACTGCCAGGGGCCTGGGGGTGAGGAACTGCCCGTGCAAGGCCAGCCCAGGCTGGCTCCTGATGAACCCCCTTCTTCCATTCTCTTAGTGTCAGCATTGTCCTGGCCTGTCACTACCTTCATTCTTCCTTTTTTATTTTTCTGTTGAAGATTTTAGTTGCCTTTGATATGTCAGACACTTTGCTAGGCACTGTGCAGGTCCTGAGAGGAGGATGACACAAACCTTAACCTCAGGAATGGAAGTTTTACGAAAATTTAAGTTCCAAATAAGAAATACTCATTGCATCTCCAGTGCCTAGGAGAGAGCATCTGGCATATAGTAGCTACCCAACAAATATGTGTTGAATGAGTGAAGGAGCTCACTGCGATGCATGTATGCACAGGGCACTAAGAGATTGTAACTGTTCCTTTCTAGCATGGCCTGCAAGGTCCTCTCGGCTCTGGCTTTGACCTTTACAGTCTAGCGACCCCAAACTCTGCCTTGGTGGTGCAGATGTTGTCAGAGGATCTGCTGTCTCAGGGCCTGGTTCCTGGTGGTCTCTCTGCCTAGCATTCCTGTCTTAGTCTCATCCTTTCCACCTCCCTCTCTACCCTACATCTCTCCCTAATGCCTATCTTAAAGTTATCAATGTATTTAATGACCATTAGTTGAATACCCATCACACGCAAGGAATTGCACTAGAAACCGGTGATATGGTGATGAACAGACAATTGTAGCCTCAAATATGTCCTCGCCTTCATGGAGTGTCTATCCTCTAGGCGAAGACAGAGAATGAAACTGACACTGTTAGTTGTCTGATAAGTGTGGTGAACAGGTGCTATGAGCACATAAAGCAGAGGGCCCCTTCGTAGTCTTGGTGGTCAAGAAATGCTTCTGTGGGGAAGGGATGTTTAAATTAGCGGAGGCAAAGGTAGGGGAGTGGGAAGGAAGAGTTTCTGAGTCAGGGAAAACAGCGTGTGCAAAAGCCCCAAAGTGACAGGAGCAGAGCATGTTTGAGGAAGTGGAACCAGCCCAGGTCTCAGTTGGGCTTCCCCGTCTCTGGGACATCTTCCTTTGTGCTCTGCTGAGAATATTTTATGTGTGTCCTCGGAGCTGCCATGGTTCTTTGTTCATAATTCCGTCATTGCCCTGCGTTTCTTACGTTGTAATATAATCATTTGTATTGTGTTTGTCTTCCTGTCTAGACCACAGTCTTTTAAAAGGCAATCATTTTTTAAGTCCCACCACTTAGTAGTGCATGATATGTTGAAGGTGATTGGTAAATGTTAGTCAAATAAAAAAAAAATGAATGAATTGAACTAACCTTTTGTTAATAGTAAGCTCAAAGTTATGCTCTCGAATTAGTACCTGAAGGAGAGATAGTCCACCCAGCCAATTAAGCACCAAGCCACCTTCTTCACAGCCAGTCAAACTAGTGAAGGACGGAGAGCTATAAATGCTGGTGGGGGGCTCTCCCGCCCCTCCTGGAGTGGGTCAGGGAGGAGTTGAGTGCCATGACAGTGGTTTTCTTAAAACAACAACAAGCATTTTTGGTTCCTCTAACACAGGATGAATGCCCAGGCAGTATATTTTTAATTGCCAAGCCCCCACTGGTTTCATAATCCAATTACATTCTAAAAGAAAATTAGGGAGACCCACAAAGGGCTGCCAACTTTTTGCTTGTCAGATAAAATTAAAAGGAATTAATTCTGTTATTACCATCAATTTATTTAAAAAAAAAACCCTCACATTAAAGGGAACTCCTTTAATCCTCTTATGTGGATCAAACACATTTAGCTTTAGGGAAAATTCACTTTATTGTCTTATTATCATTTTGCCAGGACCCAGTGAAATTTGTCTGAAAACTTCAGTGACAGTTGGGAAGGCCTTTAACCACCTGAGGGCAGTGGTCTCAGGGGAGGATGCCTTGCTGACCAGGGTGGGCTGGGGGAGGGAGCTTCATAGAGAAGGGAGAGTGTGGGTCCTGAAGGACCAGCAGTTGGGTAACCCTGGTTTGGGATCCACTTGAAGAAATTATCCCCAGCAAAATGTCCAGAAGCAATTCAATGACGTCTCTGGGTCGCTCTGAGCACTGATTTGAATAGCAAATATCTAAGCGGGTGAAATCTGCTCTTCTTTAATTAAATTAGGTTGACACAAATGAACAGCTGAGAAGAATAGCCCAAATGAGAATTGTTGAATATGACTACAAACCTGAATTTGCATCTGCCATGGGAATAAACACTGCCCATCAAACAGGTACAGACGCACGTTCCTTTTTTAATTTTGTATTGTCAACTATTAAAATTTTAATTCCCCCTTTATTTGGAGGTAGTGTGCTGTGGCATTTGACAACACCGTGTTGGTCTAACTGGTTCTCTTTGAAACTCGTAGCCACTAGAACAGAAAAAGTTAAAGAATTTCTGTATCATCTTTACTCAACACCCTCACTCCTGCACCCCAAGCTGCAGGTGGAGGATTTTGGATAGTTTCTTTTCACTGGAGTCCTTTTGCTCATGGGATAGGTGTTCAGGGGCAGATGACAGCTCAATCTATATGAGGAGCAGTATTGGGCATCCTGTGATGGAGAGAGAAGGTAGCAAGGTAGGCAGGTCTAGTAAGAGGAGAAGGAAGCAAGATGATGCTTATACCACAATCCAGGAATCCCAAAGAAGGAATATTTAAGAGCAAAGGACTCTTATAGGAAAAGAAAGGAAATCAAGCTAATGCCCCACCCTTACTTCTGTGTACAGGGATTTTGAGATACTTACTCACCCATTCCAACATTTGGCCCGGAATCTCAGAAAACCAGAGAAAATGATACTCCGCACTTTTAATCCTATAGTTGTTTTTGGCTCAAAATTCCTTCCTTGCGAATGCATTGTAGATCAAAGCAAAAGCTTAAAAGGGATGAGTATCTATTTTCAAATGTGGCTGTCAGTGATCCATTCTGATGTGTGCCTATGAGGATTTTCTCCTGGAAGGTCTTAGATTAAACCTGTTGGAGTGTTTTTTACACAGGAATGATTGCCCAGGAGGTGCAAGAGATCCTGCCCAGAGCCGTAAGAGAGGTTGGTGATGTCACCTGTGAAAACGGAGAGAAGTTGGAGAACTTCCTCATGGTTGATAAGGTAATCATTGAGGAGATGTCTGGTGCTATACCTATCACCCCACGGATAGACCCCTTCTGTGCGAGCACAATGGGCTGAAACCTCAAACCCCTGAGCCATGAAGTGAGTTGGTATCAATTATCTCTCACTGGTCATAGGCACCAAAAAGAAGTCCTGCAAGTAAAAAGGAAAAAGGAATATGCACTAGAAAGAATTCAGTTCAGCAGGTCTTGTTGGAGGAAAACTGGCATTGACTGGGAAAGTCCACTTAGCAGGAATGCACTTAAACAAGGGCCAAACATCAGGACAAATACTGACAAGAAGTTTTGATTAGACTTCATCTTTAAAAATGAAACTAAAACCTATGAAAATGTATCTTATTTTGTGTAATACAACTTAAATTATAATCAGACAATGTGCTGCTTCCTAGAATGATCAAAGATTGAAGTGCTGAATTTTTTTGAGAATAGTTTTTTGATAAAACCTTATGTTTGACTTTTACAGTATAATCATAAAGTGGGTCATTTCTTGCAAAGATATTCATGGGCCTCATAATTTTTTCCCAAGGGCCTGTCTTAATTCTTTGATATTCAAATCATTCTCTTTTGAAGGAGTGTCATCATGCCTGTAGATTAGCTTCTCTTCACTTGGTAACGGGTCTAAATCTGCCAGTTTCTCGCTTGTCAATGCTGTGTGTGTGATGTGAATGGTTCCCTGCTACCAGGTACATCGATTCTGTGAAATCCTGCATCTTTTGCAAGGTTTGCAAAACCACTCTGCTGCTGATTTACTTTACATTGCATTATTATATTTGATGCTAGGAGGAAAGACCAGTTGACATAGGGCTTTTGTAGGCACGGGGAGAGATGTTTGAGTGGAGACTACTTTATAATTTGTCTTCCCAAACTTCGAAGCACACACATATCACTGGGGATCTTATTAAAATGCAGATTCTGATTTGGCAAGAATGAGGTGAGACCAGAGATTCTGCAATTCTAACCCGCCTCCAGGTGATGCCAATCTTGCCAACTCCGCTGGTCACAAGCCACACTTGGAGTAGCAAAGTAGAGTGTGCCTTTTCATGTTAGGCCCCTCCACCATCTTCTACCTACAAGCTCTTGTTCCACAGCACTTAGATAACGGGGTCTGGGAGGCTTGCTCAGCCCTGGGTTGCAGAGCCAAGTGGAAAAGTGTGATTTATTATACCCTGCTTCCCAGGAACACATCTTCAACAGAAGAAATTCTTCAGTCATTCTTCCCAACCTAGGCTAGCACTTCACTTGAGAGGTATATCATGAGAAGTTTATTTATATATTTATTCCTCAATTTTTTTATTGTAGTAAAATATACAAAACATAAAATTTACAACCTTAACCATTTTTAAGTGTGCAGCTCAATGGTGTTGGATCCATTCACAATGTTGTACAGCCACTACCACCACCCATCTCCAGACTCTTTTCCTCTTGTAAAACTGAAACTCTGTACCCATTAAACAGTAACTTCCCATTACCCACCTTTCCCCTGCCTCTGGCAGCCACCCTTCTACTCTCTCTGTCTACGATTTTGACTACTCTAAATACCTCATATAAGTGAAATCATATAACTATTTGTCTTTGGCTTATTTCACGTTGCATAGTGTCCTCAAGGTTCGTCCATGTTGCAGCAGGTGTCGAAGTTTCCTTCCTTTTTAAGACTGAATAATGTTCCATTGTATGTATAGTCCACATTTTGCTTATCCGTTCATCTTGTGATGGACACTTGGGCTGCTCCCATGATTTAGCTATTGTGAATAATGTTGCTATGTCATAAGTGTACAAATATCTCTTTGAGGCCTTGTTTTCAATTTTTTGAGGTATGTACCCAGAAGTGGAATTGCTGGACCATATATGGTAATTCTATTTTTAATTTTGTGAGGAACCACTATACTGTTTTCTACTGTGACTCTTATCATTTTATGTTCCATCAACAGTGCCCAAGGCTTCCAATTTCTCCACATCTTCACTAGCAGTTGTTATTTTCTCTTTTATTTTTTCCTATAGTAGCCATCCTAATGGGTGTGAGGTAGTATTTAATTAATTATTAATTAATAATTTTGATTTACATTTCCCTAATGATTAGTGATATTGACCATCTCTTTGTGTGCTTTATGTCCTAAATTTAGTTTTTCGATCCATTTTAAATTAACTTTTGAATATGGTGTTAGGTAAGAGCCAGCTTCATCTTTTTGCATGTGGATATCCAGTTTTCCCAGCACCATTTATTGAAAAAGACTGTTCTTTCCCCATTGAATGATCTTGGCACTCTTGTCAAAAATCATTTGATCATATATGTGAGAGTTTATTTCTGGGCTCTTCATTCTATTCCATTGGTCTATTTTTCTGTCTTTTATTTGCTTGTTTGTTGTTGTTGTTGTTGTTTGGGAAGGGGAAGCTGAAGTGGAGACTAGACATATGTCTGTCTTTATGCCAGCACCACACTGTTTTCATTACTGTATCTTTGTGGTAAGTTTTGAAACCAGGAAGTGTGAGTCCTTGAGCTTTGTTCCTTTTTTTTCTTTTTTTAAGATTTCTTAACTATTCAGGGGCCCTTGATATTCTACATGAATTTTAGGATGGGTTTTCCTATTTCTGCAAAAACCAACATTGGGATTTTGATAGGGATTACCTTGAATCTGTAGATCAGCTTGAATAGTATTAACATAGTAACAATATTAAGTCTTCCAATCCATGAACTTGGTATGTGTTTCCATTTATTTATGCCTTCTTTACTTTCTTTCAGCAATATTTTGTAGTTTTCATGGTAAAAATCTTTCATCACTGTGGTTAATTCATAAGTAGTTTATTCTTTTTAATGCTATTACAAATGGAATTGTTTTCATAATTCCTTTTTCAGATTGTTCATTGTTAGTGTATAGAAATGCAACTGATTTTTATGTGTTGACTTTGTATCTTGCTACTGTTCTGAGAAATTTAGTTTTAATAATAAAGTATTGAACATTTTTAATAATTTACTTAAAAAATAAAATAGGGACTATTGGGAGGTATTTGTATAATAAAGTCACCCTCACTGTCTTGCATTTTCATGAGCCTTCTGTAGTAAGAAGAAAGGAGTGTGGCATAGCTGTCAGTCTCAGAGTGCAGCCTTTGAAGTGTATCACCAGGCTTCCAAGGTGGGGGTCTTAGGGTTACCCATCTGGTAGCAGCTATATCACTTCTTGATGAGGCCCTCCCCTGAAACACTCAGGCAAGAAGTGTTCCTGAGTGGTAAAGTGTAGGTAATGTCTTCCTAGGGCCTTATGACTGTCATTATTCAGCCAAATAATTAGTTCTCCCTGTTTTCCCCAGTTTCTTCCCATTTCTAGTTGAGTTGCACGGGGACAGTTGGCACTTTTAGCAACAGGAGTTCCAAGGGTCACCCTCCTTCTAGGAGAGGCTGCAACTCAAGCTCATTCCCAGGAAGGCAAAGTCAGAGCTCTGGGAAAGTAGGAGGTGGCATTTCTAATCCAGGCAGCCAGGTTCATGTGTCACCTGAGGAGAAAACTATGCCAAGGCAGCATTCAGTTTATAAATAAATAAAACTGTCAGGAGTCCAGAATGGAAAGTAACAGGACCTCGTAGTGATACAATCTATGGAGATGTCGCTAAGGCCACACTCACTTCCAGAATGTGTTAACACCAAAAGCAGGTGAACATCTCCCAACTCTGATGATGCAGGAGAAGCCTGGCCGTATTCCTGGGCTCACTTCCGAGATGGACTTGATTCGCTATTAGGTCATTAAGTATGAAATGTCTGATTTCCTTAATTACTAATTTTGACAGTTGATATCTCTGACATTTCACTTTGACACTTCTTGTTTTATTTTTATTGTGAAGGTACATCCTCAGTCTTTCAGATGTGTGGTTTGGATCGTGATTATCTTTCAAAGTTTGTTTTAGAGTAATTTTTGTGAAATAATGGATAAGACAAAAATTGGCATTATTTTGGAATATGAGTTCCATTGTGGAACCAATGCAGTGCAGACAGCTCAAAATATCAACGAAGTGTTTGGGAAGGATGTGGCTAATGATCACACTGTATGTCAATGGTTTGAGAAGTTCCGTTCTGGTGATTTTAATCTTGAAAATGAGCCACATGGGTGACCTGAGACCAAGGTGGATAATAATGAGCAGAAAGCTATAGTGGAAGTGAATCGATTTCTACCTACGTGTGAATTAGCAGCAAGTTTTGACGTTACTATTCCAACAATATTGGACCATTTGAAACAAATGGGCAAGGTAAAGAAGCCAGATAGATGGGTTCTGCATGAATTAAACAAGTGTCCCAAGAGACATTGTCTTGAAGCTTGCCTTTCTTTGCTGTCACGACATAAAGGCGAATCCATTTCTATACCGTATTGTTACATGTGATGAAAAATGGATTCTTTTTGACAACCAGAAGTGTTTGGCACAATGATTGGATAAAGATGAAGTGCAGAAACACAGTCTAAATCTGAATATTCATTAAAAAAAGCTAATGGTGTCTGTTTGGTGGCCAGCACTGGTATTATCCACTGCAGCTTCATGAAACCAGGTCAATCGATTACAGCGCATATCTACTGCAACAACTGGACGAAATGATGAGGATGCTTGCAATTAAACAGCCAAGATTGGTTAATAGAGACAGGCCAGTCCTCTTGCAAGACAGTGCTTGACCACATGTCATACAAACAACACTGCTCAAACTACAGAGGCTGGACTTGGAAGCTCTCTGTCATTCACCGTATTCACCAGACCTTGCACCAACTGACTACCACTTCTTCCAGGCCTTGGACCACTTCTTGCGAGGAAAAATATTCAATTCACAACAAGCTGTGGAAAATGCCTTTTGTGATTTCATGGCTACTCACTCTCCAGGCTTCTTCGCTGCTGGCACAAACAAGCTACTGTTAAGATGACAAAACTGTGTCGATAGTTTAGGCAGATAATTTGATTAATTGTACTGCTTCTTGTTTGAGATATAGTAAACTAAACTTTGATTTGAAATCAGACCTTTCATATTTAATGACCTAATAGTTTAACCCTGAACACTGTGAGATATCCCTCCTTTACATCATAAGAGCTTCTCAGAGCATCTCCTTTATTCTTTCTCGTTAAGAATGCAGGGGCTGTGGCTGCTGTTGTCCCACGCTCATTGTTAATATTAAAACAAGCAAAATGTCCAGACAGCCTCTTGCTTTCCTGGCCTCCTGACCATTCATGTGGGCAGTGTGGTGGCTTTGATTGCTACCTCCAGGGTTCCTTGTTTTAAGGAACTTTGCCAGGACTTTCTACACTTTCTGTGCTGTAGTAGCTGGATGCAATTGGATTAAGGTACAGTCTCTCCATTCCTCACTCCGTTTTGCTCCCATCTCCTAATCCTTTTCAAAAATAAATTTTCCTTGAACCTAAAATGCAAACTAGAAATGCTCATGAAAATGTCAAAATGCTGCTGTCCACGATTGCTATATCATCATTTCCACATGTGTGTTGTAACTTGATGCCAAAATAGGAAAAAATGGCTGGATCTTTACACATGGTCCATGTAGCCAAAGTTGGAGATCAGTTATCTTTGTCAAAGTTGGTATAACCAGTTTTTTTTTTCTCTCCTTATCAGGAGAGATGACTTTGCAAGATAAATTTCTCTGATCTGAGGTAATTTGCCTCTTATAAATTCTTCATGGTTTCCGTGTCCCCCATTGAAGGCCCAGTGACGGGGAAGTGGGGCGAGGGGCTCAGGAGTGACGCTGAGAGCAAGGGGCCTGTATGCTGTGGGCATCATGGTCTAACCCTGCGTTCGACCAGGGGGGGCTTGGCCCCTTTGCTTTGTTCATCCGTCGTTTTACTTGGCAACTTTTTGTTTCTGTGATTATTTGGGAGCAGGTGGTTACACATTTCTTGAGCATTGTTATTAGGTGTGCCTGGTATAAGAAAATCATACCCAATAAAATATAAGAACTGCCTTACAGCAATTCACAACTGAGCCTATGTAAAGATGAGGTGTGTCTTGTGAATAATCATTTCTTAGACAGTTCCTGCTTTTTTCTTTTCAAGATTGCATACTGTAAGCCACCTTACTAAAGCTTAGTATGTAGCTACTTTTGACTGATTGATTCTACTTTTTTCAATCATCATGTGCCAGGAAATGTCTGTTTGAATCATACAATGGTAAGTAACCCTTCGTTCCTGTCTTCAAGTAGCCCATAGTCTAAGAGGGGGATGATAAGACAGTTGCACAAGTAATAAAGCCTCAAGTTACACTGCGAGAAGCTGTGGCTCCCACCAGGCCAGAGGGGGGAGCGAGGCAGGGCCCCCCAGGGGAAAGGAAGGGGAGGACTTGAGAGACAAGCGAAGGAGGACAGTGGGGACTGAAGGTGTGGCCAAGGGAGGACAGACGGCCTCTCACACCTTCCTTTTTCTCATCCACAACATCTAATTTGACACCAGTCCTCTTTTTCTTCCCTTGGCAATATCTCTTATGTATCAGTTCCCTTCCTTCTTCTCTTTATTCGTTCCATTTTTCTCCCTATTACAATGACCTCCTAACCGACCCGCTAGGCACCAATAGAATTATCTTTCTTAAAAACCAAAACAAAACAAATCTCTGGTCATAGGATCTCCCTTTCCCACTTTGGCTCTTTACTGGCTACGAACTGTTATAACGCCCCACAGTCTGGATCAAATCTTCTCTTTTCGACTCCCTACCACTCGCACCAACCCCTCAGCCTCATGGCACCTTCAGTGCAGCCTGACTGAACAACGACCTTCCCACCCTTTCTCAAGTTAGCTGGGCTCTTCCTGAGCACAATGTGTTCGTGTCCTCAGCTTGAAAGCCTTTGCCCCTGTCATGGCTCCACACTGAAAACTCCTGCCTGTCCTCTCAAAGCCCCGTGTTTCCCTGGACACCTACCCTCCCTCCCTCTCCAGGGGCTCCCATCGCTCCCCCTACCCAGACTCACAGGCACCACTTGTTTGCGAGCCTCTCCCATGTCAGCCCTTTTCTCTGTTCCTCAAACACCTGCGAAGCGTGTTTCTCCCTCGGGCTGTTCCGTGGAGTGTTCCCTGCCCTAAAGACTCTCTCTTTAGATGATCTCATCCTTTGCATCTCTATGCTGAGGCCTTCCCTGACCAGCCCATTTAAAGTAGTCTCTGCATCACTTGGTTTCATTTTGTCTGTAAGATTCAGGGCCATTGCGAGGGTGTACAGTGTCTTTGCACTAATTAGAAAAAGGTGCCCCTCTGGCCGATGCAGACCCATCTGCCCCTCAGTGGGGCGGGCCTCAGTGCTGTGAACAACCTGCAGGCTTGTTCCTAGCAGTCTGGAGAATGTTTGTCCCTAACTGAAATTATCTTGTTTATTTGCCTACTTCTTTGCCAATCTCTCCAATTAGTTGTGTGAGCACAGAAATCTGTATTTGTCAAAACTATTTCTCCAACACTTTATTGTGGGCTTTTACCCCAGGGCCTAGAGTACTGTAGGAATTCAACAAATATTGGTAGAATAAGTTAATGAATTCCAGGATGCCTTGGTTGATCCGGTTTCTATACTGCCTTAGGCTTCTGAATGTACAGTACATCTTCTAGAGGATTTAACACATTGTGTTCTCTTTGCATTATCTGTCTTCTTCGCTGGACTGTGAGGTTCTACAATCTGACTGTGAGGTTGGAGACTACAGTATCTGGTACATTGTGGACGCCGCTGATAAGAACTTGTTTATGTTAATGCCTGAGTTGTAGACTCTCAAAGACAGGAAGAGAAGTGGTTTTATTGTCATAAGAAAGTCTGAAGGAGAAGTGATTTTCTGGGGAAAAGATAAGTTCAATTTTGACTGGATGTCAACTGAACATTCAGATGAAAATGTCTGGAAGGTGACTTGGGAGTGTGGAACTTGAGAGAGCAGTGGGGATAGAGAGGAAGCTGCCACCATGGATGAAGATATTAATCAAGGGAAAGATTGTGGATGTAGGTCACGGATTGGAAGCCTGTGGTCTAGCCTGGCCTGCAGACATTTTTTTTCCCCTCATGGTATTTTAAAAACTTTCAAATTTGTGCGTATGTTTAAAAATTAAGAGATCTTCCTACAGATATCAGATTTCTGGCTCCCCTGAAATATCAGAAAGTCGGGGTATAGGGTGCTGGGGGGTAGCTCCCCCAGCTGGGGCTTCATGGGCCCTCCCATCACTGCTTCCTGTCACCTGCCTGGCACTATGGGCTTTTGAGTTCATATAGAATGAGAAGGAAAAAGGACCAAAGCAACACCTTGAGGCACACGCCCATTTCGGACCTGCAGAGGAAGAAGAGGAGTCTGAGTGCTGAGAGGATTGGGTGGAAGTAGGAGGAGACCATGGCGCAAGCACAGTGTCAACAAGTGAGCAAAAAAGACCAGTGGGGAAATGGGAGGAAACGGGTGAGACAGGAGGTTCTTCTCTGGATGCACAGCAGGAGTGGGGTGTAGGATGCACACAGACTTAATTTTACAAAATACTGCCTAACTGTTGGTCAGTTCTAATTCAGAACAGCGGCTCATGAGACTTGCTGTTTCTCTGTATCCTCATCAACACCTGACATTATCAGACTTTCTAAATTTGGCAATTCTGATTGAATAAAGTGGCATCATATTGTTTCAATTTGCCTTTCTCTGATTAGCAGTAAAATTGCGCATCTCTTTCTCATGTTAGCTTTAGGTTTCTCCTTCTGTGAATTGTTTTGGGTCTTTTTCAGGATGAGAATATAACTTTTCACTTGACTCTCTTGTTTTATTCGTTCTCAATACTCTCAAAAATAAAACTAATATACCAACTCTATGGCAATGGCTTAAGATAGTGACAATTATTTTCCATTTCAATACCTTGTTGGCTTTCTTTCTACTGCTAATTACAGCTTAAAACTGTATTATTTACTTGTGGTTTACCTGTTGGTGGCCAATCTCCCCCACTAGAAAATACGCTCTGTGAGGGCAGGGAGCCTGTTTGCTTTATATAATTGTTTTATCCCTGCACTTAGGAGAGTGTCTAGCATAGCACAGGTGCTTAATAAAGAATTATTGATTCTTTTCATTAACTGAATATTGAGCTATGTGTGTTGCGTACTGAGTAGGTTCTGGGGAGTCGCAGGACAAAGTTGCTGCCTTCAAAAGGAGCTCCCTGGTCACTTGAGAAGACAAGAAATTAAATAATTACAACTGTGACATGGGCTAGTTCAACTGAAAACTTGTCTCAGAGGATTCAAGCCCTCTCCACAGAAGATTGCACTTAAACAAAAATAACAAAAATTAAACGAGAATTCTAAGGCAAACAAACAAGGGCAACAATAGTACACACAATTTTAAGCACTTTTATGAATTTTATGCCCTTCCCATGGAAGGCAGAACATCAAAACGTGCCACCCAGGGAAATGAGCCCAACAGTTATTCTCCCTGCAAGAGAAATATGCATGCAAGGGAAGCCTCTCCTCCAGGGACCCGTGGAAAATCCAGCTGGAAGCCTGAGCTTCCACGCCATCTCAGCAGCCTGCTTTTCTGGTTTTGGGATTCTATTCTTTTAAACCCATCTCGGGGCCTGGTGAGCTCTCCACAAAATAAACTCTTGGACAAAGATCTAAAGCTGAGTTTATTCAAAGCCCAAACAATTGCCAGGCACACCCATTGGCCGAAAACAGTTTTTCTCCCTTTGGCAATGAGTTTTACAATGCTTCATTACAGGCTGTTTTATTCCCATGATTTTATTATAAAACATCAGTCCATGCAACATCAGATGCATCATTTACCACAAGGAGAGATTTTCAAGTCTGTGATGCTCTCTTACTGGGAAAGAAATAAGGGCCTATTTCATCTTCTCAAAGCGTTCTTTGCCATTGGGCTTAGTTACTGACATTCAGTGTTGTTGAAAAGAAGACAAGTTGTCATTCCCAAAGAGAGGAGAAATCAACCCCTCTGCCCGGCAGCGCCTCCATGTTGCAGACTCATTATCTTCAGGCCTGAGAGGGACCAAGGAGCTTCCAAGCTGTGTTCCCTACGCAGAGTCCACGGGCTTCTTTGGGTGGGGGTGCGGGTGCAGGGGGATCTTAAGGGCTTTCATCTGTTTCCTGAGCCAATCCTCTCCCAAAAAGGAAAGGACCTAACCCGGGTGGAAGCCAGTTTGTTGGGTATAATCAAACCACTAGTCCGTGGCACCGAAGGTGATAAACACTAATGTTTGTTTAATTCACCCACATGTCTATGGGCATTTTCTAACATGGAAAAGGAATTTGGACCTTAGTTTTTTTACTTTTCTGAGAGAAGTCTCGGATAAAAGAATAAACTGGCAGTTGGCCCCTCTCTTCATTTCATTAGAGAGCAGCACTACAACCTCTCAATGCCTCATGGCATGAGCCAACACTGTAAGAATATTCATTCATTTAATCATCAGATATGTACTGAGTTACTACTCTACGGGAGAACCACGTGTGGATGAGATGTGAGCCTACTCTCCAGGAGTTTATAATATAGGTAAATCTGACACCAGGTGTAAGGAAGGTGGGACAGGTGATGCAGGTAGAAGCAGCTGCACCTGCTAAGTGCAGAGACTAGAGGAAGTGTGCTAGGTTAAGCGAATGGCTAGAGATGGTGAGAGCACACAGCGTGAGGGGGACTGTGGTGAGAGATGAGTTTTAGATGAGGGGCCCACTCTAAGCTAGATAATAGCTGTGATTTCACAAATGCCTCCCTGTTGTTTTCATGTGCACATAAACTTGCCAAACTGCCCCAAGCATCCATTTAGAAAATACGCTCATTCTGTCCATGTGTACCCTGGCCCCAAAGCAACTCTTTCAAACAGTGGGTGAAAGATCCTTGGGTGATTTGAAGCAGTTGCCACTTTTTCCTCCACGGTCTCATTAGCAATTTTTGGTGGCGAGCTGGTTTAATCGTTTTTACATTGTGTTTCAGCTGAGGTAGTGGGCCCCATTTAAACTGTTAATAGCTGACAGAGTTGAGTAATTAACTAGGTTCAATTACAAAATTGTCCTTAACCAAAGTGGGTATCAAATGGGGACACTTTTCAAAATGCCCTGGCCTATACCCGTCTCAGCCCTAATGAACCCAAACCTTACATGGGGTCTGGATTCCTCGTTAAAAACTGCTCATACAGACCTTATCACTTGCATAGAAAAGGACATTTTCAGAAAACGCTAGACTGTATTTTTGAACGTATCTATACTGGCTTCAATGTGATGATGGAAGATAGAAGTCACAACTCGTAAGTATCTTAGTTAAGAGTCATCCCCTAAAAGATGTCCTGGAAATTTACTTTTTGGTCATTTTCCATTGGATCTATAAAGTCAGGGCCAGCCATAATTATAATCAGGAAGGTAGCAGTAAATTTCCTCTCCACCTTTATTTCCTCTTGAATAAGAAAACATATGAATTATCTCCTTGCCTGTTGGACCTGGAAGATATATGGTGCTAGCAAATTTGAGTTGGGGACGTTAGAGCTGGCTTTTTATCGTTATTGACAAGTAACCAGATGATTGCAGCCATTGCTCGTGCGGCATGAGGCAGTACTGAAAGTCCTGTCGGGGACGACATTGCAGAAAGAACTTACTGGGATTTAGCGGGGACTTAATCATCATTCTCCATGGTCTGCTTTGGTTTGGGCTAAATCATAAATTAATGTATCAATTGAACATTTTTACAAAAGAAAAAGCAGCCAGTTGCCAAGGGGAAAAAAAAAAAAAAAAAGAGTATAAGTAGTGCCAGTGAGGATGGAGAGCAATGAGTAGATTTGGGAGACTCAGGATGTGGAGCTGACAGTATTGCATGTTAGACCGCCTCCCTGGGGCAGGATGTGGGAAGGGGTCAGAGAGGACCGCTGGGAATCTGTTTTGGACGCCCGGTGGAGATCGGCTGGCCATGTACTCTGCTGTAAACAACACAGCTATAATCATAGTATAAGGCTCTCTCCAGAGCAAACGTAGTAAATAATCGGGTAACATTTATTATGATTTAGAATCACAGAAGGCTATTTTTGTCTTCATGATTTCTGTTTATTTTTATTAAAACAAATTTAGTAGTAAAGGAAAACCTGTACTGGGATTAGAAAATTTAGAAGGACTTTTGTCAGGAATTTTTGTTTTTGTTTTGTGATTTTTTTAAAACCATTTTTAATGAAAAATTTAAACATACACAAAATGAGAGAGAAGAGTAACGAAGTTCCATGTGTGTCTCAATCAGATTTCACGTTATCAATTCTTGTCCAGTCTTATTGTATATGAACCCCTCACCAACTGCCCTCCCCAACCAACTGGATTATTTAAAGCAACCTCCAATATCATACCATTTCATTGTAGGTACTTCAGTACTTTTTTATTTTTTTTTAAAGAGAAGGACTGCCACTTAAAAACTGAACTATTGTACTATTATCACACCTAAAAACTTACAGTAATTCTTTAATATCATCAAATGCAGTTGGTGTTGAAATTCCCCGATTGTTTTCATGTGTGTATATAACAAAGAAACAGATATATGCATATGGTTTTAGCAGTCATTGAGGATTATTGCCTAGATCGTGTTTCCTTAGGGGTTAGAAAATAGTGACACTCTGTCATTTCTTCTTTGTTGATTCTCTAGAATTCTTCTAAAATGAAGAACTTTCCCTTATCACATATGTAAATGATATATAGGGCAGGCAAGATAAAACTTGATTTTTTTTCTTTATTTACAAGTTTTCAGAAAAATGAGTTGAACACCTAATATCCTCTAAAGGTAGCCAATAAAATATTTTTAAAAATTGAATAGAATTTTGGATGCTTTTAAAACACATTTGCTTCTTTGATCTATTATGGTAATTAGTCCTTTGATGTCCTATCTTTGGCCAATGCGTATTTCTGCAGTGAGCTCCTGGAGTCATTTTGACAAAACCACAGTACACTGTGATAGCTTCCTTGTTTTCTCATTATAAAATACGCCAGTTTCATTTCATACATTTCCTACTCCAAACCTGGAAGGGTCCTGGTTCCTTTCAGTGGGAACGGTATCAATAGAGACAGCAACAAGGGTTGCTCATCATTTGTAGTCCCTTTTAGTGGACATAGCTAGAAAATGTTTTTGTTTTTGTTTTTTTTTTTAAATAGAATATATCAGGATTTTATAACAGTATTTCTAATCTAAATTTAGCTTTGCTAGGCTTTTACTTACTGTTTTCATTTTATATTTCTTTTCTTAAATGCTAAAAATCTTGGTTTAAAACACTATTAACTTAATTTTGTATTTGCTTTATCCAACTGTGTATGTGTGTGTGTTATGTGTGCGTGTGTAATCCATCACTATTATTACTAACAATATGATCATTGAAAAGTTTAGGATTTCTTTGCTGGTTTTTGTTTCTTTGTTTTTGTCTTTAGGATATATTCCTTTAGGAGTGGACAGTCAAATTACTGTTCTTTGAAGTCCTTTAAGATAAATCTTCTCTGCAAGGTTAAACCAGAAACTCCATCCCCAGTTAGGTTCATTTGTTTTATGTTGCTTTTCATTTTTAGGGAATACTTTTCAAATTCTGGTTTATATCTTATAATTATTTAAAATACTCACATTATTCTAAAGGCAAATTTATAAAACAAGGTACATTCAGAGGGCCTGGCTTCTACTCGTTTTGTCCACCTTGTTTTTTTTCTTCCCATATGTGTAAAAATTTTAAATTAGTTTTGGTTTATCCTTCATTTTTTTTAGTGTAAGAAAATATGAAAATATTTTTGTATTCTCCCTTTTTCTTAGACAAAAGGTAGCATACTATACATACTCTTCTGTACCTGCTCTTGTCTGCTTATATTATATCCTAGACTTTGTTCCATAATGGTATATAGAGATATTCTTCATTTCTTTTTACAGTTGTGTAGTATGCTGCTATGTGAATGTACCATCGTTTATTATCAGTTCCCCTATCGATGGACATTTGGGTTGATGTCAGTGTTTTTATTTCTTACCTTTTACCAGGAGATCTATGGACTAGATTTCTAGAAGTGGAATTACTGGCTCAAAAATAAAAACATATATAATTTTGCTAGATATTGCTAAATTCCACTCCAAGTGACTTTATCAATTTGTGTTCTTTGGATAGATTTTGAAAGATATCTGGTAAGACTTCAGGAAAAATATAGGGTTTTCTGATGACGTTTGAGAAGCCAGTAGGATGTCTTTTTTTTTTTTTTTTCCGTAAGTTTTCTTAAAGCAAGCATAGGTCTCTAAGATCAGGCTTTTAGTCATTTTGCTTCCCAAAGAGGAAGGCTTTCTGTTTTCCTAAGCTGCTAACTCACTGCACCTTTCAATTCACTTTTGTCCCTTCTTCCTGAGCATTTCTTATGGGCAAAAGCATGTGCTAAATGCTGGTGAGATACACAAATGAATCAACATAATTGCTGCCCTCCACAAACTCACGATCCGGGTTGGGAGACACATAACACCTGATACAAGACAAATGGCCAAGTTATCAAATTGAACGTGCTTTGAGGACATTGTAGAAGAGAGGGGTGCCCTCCGACCAGTGGTCTCTTTGGAGATCCTGGGTACAACGGGGTTTGGACTGGCTTGAGGAAAGCCATTTTTATCAGAGCTATTAGAATAAAGTCTCAGACATGGGAGAGTGCAGGGTGTCAGGGGACTTCATTAGATCTATTTGAGAGAGTCCGCCACTGTTTCATGAGACACACCTCTCTTTAAACTACATAAACTAAGCCTTAAATCTATACCGTGCTAAGTGATTGCTTTACAGTGTTTGAAACATTCAGAGCTTTGGCTTGGGTGATGAGACTCTCAAAGGCACACAGCCCTGAGTTTGACCCTTAACCACAAAACAGTCTCTATTGACCTCGAACTCATCACTTTACATTCATGGACCCACCTCTGTGAGATTCTGAAAGTCCTGTGGGATTTTTGAACTTGTAAACAGAGAGAGGGAAAGGAGGGGATAAGTCTTGGGGTTGGGGTATGAGTTGGCCAGAGCTTTCCAGGGTTTTTGTTATGGCTGAGAGGTAACTGCACGTGTTCCTATGACGACTGACATGTGTGGGTGGGGAAGCGGATGGCCTGGACTCCTAGCTTTGGTTGGTCTCCCCTTTCTTTCTCTTTCTGAGGTGTCAGTGACTTTCTCTGAACAGGAAGAATTAAGTACTTTTTGGTTTTTGTTTTTTAATTTTGCTTGGAAGTTAGGCTGAAATATAAACTGTATAGGACAGCTCATGGAATGTTTGAGCAGAAATTGACATCTCAAGAATTATCCTTTCATTTATAGATGAAGAAACTGAAGCCCAGAGAAGTTATTATGTTTTGCCTGAGATCTCACATTTATTAATAGTATGGAGCAGGATTCAGAGAAAAACCCAGGTTTTCCTTCCTCCTTCACCTGAGCAATTTGATGCACCTTTTGCCAGGGAAAGCTGGAGTCATTTCTTACGGAGATCTGGTGATGAACGCACAAATCAACGTTCAGAAGCCTATTCTTTCTTTTTATGAGTTTTAACTATAGCATAATGGCAATTGAAAATAAATCTTTGGGTTCCAAACTCAACAGTGTCCTTCAGCTCCATTTTTGAGTTACAAGGACATATTTCCATTTTATTGAAATTGAACAGAAGCAGTTTTACTGTACAGCCAGCAGTTTAGCAAGACCTCTTTAAGTTTCAAACCTCTGCAGATTTATCTTGAATGAACTTGAGGATGTGCGTGTATATAACCGTTTGCAATGGTGTATTCCAGCTGTCTTTGAATGGGCTATGGACAGCTCTCTGGTGGTCTCAAACTGTAAATTTATGCAATCCATATGATTTTCCTTTTTAGGACCAGATCTTTATGGAAAATGTAGGTGCAGTGAAGCAGCTCTGCAAACTAACTAACAACCTTGAAGAAAGAATAGAAGAGTTAGAAATATGGAACAGAAATCTGGCCAGGCTAAAACGGCTAAGTAGCTGGAAGTCTTCAGCCAGTGAAGCAAGCTCAATCAGGTACATCTAAGATCTCCATAGAAATTTCTGAAATGAGATTGATCTAAATGGTCTTTTTGATGAAACAGTGACCATTATTACTTCCTGATAATGAAGTCCCTATTTTTCTTTTAGGATATTTTGGAACATGATTGCCTTAGGGGATAACTTTCTTATTTTTTCTGTTACTGCTTTAAAAATAAAACAAAACTTGAGGCATCTGTTTAATAGCAGTTGTTATAGCAAGTGCTAAACTTTAGCAAAAGGGTAGCTTCTCCTTTAATGAGGAGAGGTGGCCATTTCTAAATTTAGAAAACCATGTTTGGGCTTCAGGGAAAAAAACTTCATTATTTTTTTATTGCTTAAGGAGGTAAATGCTCATTTCCTGGGGTCTAGTTTTGAGAAAAAGAGAAATGTAATGTTTAGTGCATTCATTTATGCTTACGAAAATTCTTTTCCACAAAAGGAATTCTCAATTGCTTTGGCTTTTCCTTTTTCAAATTATCACTGTATTACAAAAGAAAGTCATGATGCTGTGTTAGTGACAGCCTGGGCTTTTGTCATGTCACTCCTGGAGAGGTATTTGAGTAGTAACCAATTTTCTCTCTCTTTTAAAGCAAATTTAGCAGAGCTGTTGGTGCATCTTCTCCAAGAAGAGCCATTCACAAAAAACCCAACAAGGTAAATAGATAAACTTATGATGAAAAGATATGATATTTTCTTTTTTCTTTTTTTTTTTTTGAGACAGAGTCTCACTCTGTTGCCCGGGCTAGAGTGAGTGCCGTGGCTTCAGCCTAGCTCACAGCAACCTCAAACTCCTGGGCTCAAGCGATCCTCCTGCCTCAGCCTCCCGAGTAGCTGGGACTACAGGCATGCGCCACCATGCCCGGCTAATTTTTTGTATATATATATTTTAGTTGTCCATATAATTTCTTTCTATTTTTAGTAGAGACGGGGTCTCGCTCTTGCTCAGGCTGGTCTCGAACTCCTGACCTCGAGCGATCCACCCGCCTCGGCCTCCCAGAGTGCTAGGATTACAGGCGTGAGCCACCGCGCCCGGCCATGATATTTTCTATTAAAAAAGTCTTTAGAGAAATTGAACAAGAATTTTTTTCTCATTTATTTGTTGAAAGATTCCTGAGTTTGCATCCTTATGCACTGCAGGTATTTAGATATTTACCTTTTGATAGATGTTAAGTGGCTTTCTAAAGAGTGAAAGTTTAGGAAAATGAGTACAGAACATGTCCATTTCATAATTATCTGCCAGTGTTGTTTATATTGTCCTCATCAGATCAAATTCGTTGGCCTCCACATACACATGGCCCTGGGCTGCAAGATCTGTGTGTATGCCTTGACCCCACGTAGGTCCTAATCTTTGGCTTCAGAAAATCCCAAAGGACTTCAGTTAATCCTCAAATCCCTTGTTTGCCTTTGATATTGAGTACTAAATATGCAAATGGAATAATAGGTATTCACTTACTCGCAAAGGTTATAGTATGATGGTTTTATTGATGAATAAAGAGAGCTTTTATTAAGTAGGATAACATTTACAGTAAAAAGTGAAGGTTAATCATTTATGAACTTGAAGGACAGCTTCTTCATCACAGAGAAGTGTCACTAAGGGAGAATTATCTCAGAATATTAACTGTTAATAGAATGTACAGTCTATGAGACCGGGCCCTGTGTCTGCCTTCTTTAGTCTTGTGTTGCTGGGTACTAGCACATAGTAGGCACTCAAGAAATATTTGTCAAATGAATGCATGAGTGGAGAACCCAGTCTGCAAATATTCCCTGAAGCCTCACAATTTAAATTAAAAACATTAAGTGGTTCAGTGTGTTGGGCATGTGGACACAGGGACTTACACCGGACTTAAAGAGCATCCATTGAACTCAGAGACCTCCTGCCATCACTGTAGAAGGCCTGTGGGAGGCAGACAAAGATGAGTCAGATGTGATCTCTTCTCCTAGGGAATTACAACACAGCCAGGGAAGATGAGAAGAAAATACAAAGAACAGTTGTACCTGGATGTGATAAATGCTGCAGAGGCTCAGAGCACGCAGGAGTTTTATGAGAGCTGAAACTTAAAGGAGGAGTAGGCTTTGGCCAGACAGCAAAGGAACTGCAGGAGAGGTTCAGATGGAATGGCATAAACAAAGCTCTGGGAGCTGGAACTGGCTTCCTTGAAGGATTAGGTGGGAGTTGGTTAGGGAAGATAGTGGAAGATAAGGCTGGAAATACAGATTAGGCTCTGATTTCCTGGACTATCAGACCGTGGAGTTCATTTGATAAGCTATGACCTTTTGAATCATAACAATAATCTCTAAGTTGTTTCGTTTCATTTCGTTTCTTTTCTTTTCTTTTCTTTTTTTTTATCTTTATAGACAGAGAAAAGGAGGCAGCATAGCATTGTGGTTAACAGCCTAGATTCTGGAGCCAAATTTTTTGTTGTTGTTCAAATCTTTACTTTGTAATTTATTAGCTGTGTGATCTTGGGTGAGGAACTCAGCCTTCTTGTACCTCCTTTTTCCCATCTCTAAAATGGGGATGAGAAAAGCACTTGCCTCATAGGGCAGTTGAGGATTATTGCGAGGATTAAAGAAATTAGTATATGTAAAGCCCTCAGAAAGGTGCATGGCACATAAGAAGTCCTGGTAAGTGTTCACTGTTATTAATGTTTTCAAACTCCCTATGTCAGTGATTGTCATACTTTGCCATATGTCAGACTTGTCCAGGGAGATTGATAGAGTACAAATAATGGAAATGTTTGCTCCCTCTGTGCTGTCTTGGTGGGAGAGCTCAGCTCTTTCTGTGAGGTTGATTTTCCTTTCCATGCCCCCACCAGCCTGTTAGGTATCCTCTGTTCCTTGGGGCCTTCATGGGTCCCTGGGTCACTGCAGTGCTTGTGTGTGGGTGGTATGGGTGTGGGTGGGGAGTGGTACTCTGGGCTTGGGTGGGAGTGTTCATGAGCAGAGTGCTTGCTGTGGGCAGTTGATGGGCATTGCCAGGTGGTAAGCCTGGCTGGGCCCTGCCTCGACTTCCACACAGCTCCCACTGCTGGCCAAGACGGTGCTCTTTCTGGAGGAAGGCTGAGATCTCCTGCTCTAGCTCTCATCCAATACCTAGGGTTTCTCTTCCTTCCTCTCCTTCTCCAAGAGGCAGGTGGGTGATTCCTCCTATATGTAGGGATCAGAGTGAGGTGGGAAGCTCCTCAGGATTCAAGTGAGAATTCACTGAGTATTTGGAGGAGGAGGAGAAGGAGAGGGAAGGAACAAACATAGGTAAATACTTTTCACTATCTTACCTCTTACAGATTCCCAGCCCCTACCCTGCCTCAAATAAAACCTATCGAATCAGAATTTTCCAGGATGTTAGGCTTTTAACAAGCTCCATAGTAATTCTACGCACACCTGAATTTGAGAACCATTACCCTGTTGAATGGCTCTACCCAATAATTCTGAAAAATAAGCAGTCATTATTTAATATTCCTATTTTATTGATATGGAAAATGAGGATCAATGACATTTAGATAACTTAGGACTCAACTTCAAGTCTGACTCCAGGTCTTAGGCCATTTCCCTGTATTAGGTCAAAGAATTAGGAGCAAAAGCATGGAGATTTAAAATAATCCAACAGCTGTGAGAGTAGGTTGAAGGGGGAAGTGCTTATCCTGAGACTAATACTATTTAATTCCAGTTGATTCAATAAATTTCAGTGAGTTCATTCTCTGTGCAGCACAGTATTAGGACATCCCCAGAACAGTTCTAGTGAGACACAGGAACAGCATAAACCATTGACTTCTTGGTAATCAGAGTGGATTCCAGCTGTACTTATGGATGACTCAGCTACAATAGCCCTAAGGGTTTGCATGCTTGTCAGGAAAGGTATATTTAATCCTAGCTCCCCCCCCCCCCCCATACTACATTGTCGAGCATTTCCTCTAGTCAGATAATCAGCCCAAGAAATTAAATCAAAGACCAGTTTAAAGCTATTTCTTAATTACCACCAAACTCTAATACCTTTCCGACCAAAAGCACGATTCTACCTTGTATCCCCAGAAGGAAGCAAACAGAATACTCCCTGTTGCATTGGTAGGAAGTTCACATTTAAGGAGCACCTTATTTAAGTGGGCAGAAAACCTCTCTTCTTTGTTCAGCCAGATGCCCCACCAGTTCCACAGCTGTCTGTCCTGGAGCTCATGGCCCATTCCCCACAAGCAAGTTTTTACACCAATATGTATCAGTCCTTAAAGTTTGTCTCATTCACAACCTAGAGAATGTAATTTACTCATTTTCATATCTTTTATAGTGTTGTACATAATAGTGCTTAATAAATATTCACTAAATGAATATAAGAATAAATGAGACACAGGCCCAGAGCTGTCCTTATTAATAGGTGGAAGAATTGGATACCAATGTTATAGTTTAAGGAGTGCTTAGTGGAGTTTCATGGCATAAAAATCTTTTCCATGGTTTGTCGTGATCCCTGAAATTCTTCCATGAGAATTTATTTCTTCATGTCTTGAAGACCTTTTGATTTTCAAAAGTATCCTGTTAAAAGAGATGGACATCTGGGTTCTGACAGCATCTTGTCTTATAGGTTTTTTTCTCTCTCATAAAACTATAGGAATAAGTGCCAAATGAATGGCACAGCCCATTGCCTTGCAGAATGGCGGGGAAAAGAGAGAGTCTGTAGCCCAGAGTAGCAGGGAAGGGGAGGGATGTGAGTTAAGCTTAGGAAGAATATTGTTTCCAGAAAGAGGAGGAGGGAGATGTAAATTGAAGCAAGCTCTGGAACCGTCCATCCCAAGGGAGCAGCAAAGATTCCTGCTGGGAGCAATTCTTCAGGCTTTCTTCTCACAGTTAAAAATCACTAATTTATCATTTCTCATTACTGAACCTTTTTATAGGTTTATTTTTCAGGAAAAAGACAGTCGTGTCCTAACTGGGTTTTCCAGACCTTGGTTATAACTCTAATTGCTGTGATGGCATTTTGGTAAGAAAAACTTTAACGTTGTGTTATGTCAAGCTCTTTTTTTTCCTTTCTATCTTTCTTTCCTTACATATGAACTGTGGACTGACCTTCTATTTACTTTGAAGACAAGATCAGGCACTGACCTTTGATAGCTTAGAGGTGAGGGAACCCTTTTTAAACTTACATTTTGAAGAAAAGAGCACAGTCTTTCTGCACTTAAATGTGAGATGAAGGATGATTTTTTTCCCCAATCCACCACTGTGCTTTAGCAGCAAACTGTGCCTTACATGTGTGTGTGCACACACGCACACATCTTTCTTAGCTTTGCAAATAACGTTCTCAAATTCCTTGTTTTCCTTTCTGTCTACTTGGGGGAAAGAAGTGAGTAGGAAATCAGGGACAGTCCACTCTCCCTTGGCAGCTCATATTTATTAGGATTCTTCTGGGTTCTTCAGTGAAGACTTTATACCAAAGGACACCAAGAAGTATAATATGATGAAATTGTAGCCAAATAAAGCAGTTAAACCAAACAAATAAAGTAAGGATGACAGTATTTGCTGTGCAATTGGGTAACTTTTGGTACCATCCTTCCTCTGTGCAGAGGTGGGAGTCATCCCTCCCCAGAACGCAGGGCCCTTCCTCAGGCCTCTGGCCTTCAGGCTCTCGCTCCTGCTGGAATGCCCCTAGCCCTTGGGCTCTGCTCATCCCGCCTGCGTTCTCTTACCTGTCTTCTCTAGACCTTTGCACACACCTTTCTTGTCTAACTGTCCACATCATGAGAGCAATGTTTATCTATCCCTCAAAAAAATGCTTTGTTAGATTGGCTTCTGGGCCTTGTCTTAGGGGAGACAGTCATTCTCAGAGGGAAAGCAAGCGATGGTCCCAAGGCGCTGCTTGTCCCTTGCTCTAAGCAGCTTCCTAGCTACAGAAGACAGTGGAGTCTCTCTGTGCCCTTGTCTCCCCTTAGTGTTTTCACTTTTGACTTGCCATTGACCACTGTAGGGAGATGCCCAGGTATTTGACACCACTACGCAGAATTCCCATGAGAAGCCTTTGCACTTTTCTCACTCTCCTAAATGTGCTTATCTTCTTCTGCTGGGATTTGAACTCAGGACTGTCTGAACCTCTACCTTCAGCAGACACACTTACCATTCTCTAGAGCTGTGGTCCCCAACCCCCAGGCTATGGCCTGGTACCAGTCCATGGCCTGTTAGGAAACGGGCCACGCATCACCACCTAAGCTCCGCACCACGCCCTACCCACCTCCCATCCCTGGTCCATGGAAAAACTGTCTTCCATGAAACTGGTCCCTGGTGCCAAAAAAGTTGAGGACCACTGCTCTAGAACTTTCTCTAGAGACATAGATTCCCAGCACAGCAGAAAGGTTATGGGACGTCTAATTGCAAGGCAAAGAGACTGCTTTTTAAACATGCTTATCAGATCTTATAATTTTCAAAATTGTTGACCACTAAGAACATAAATGAGAGGTGTTAGGCTTATCATCTTGTTTTGGCTTATGGTATACCTGAGAAGAGTCAAAACCAGAGTTTGCTCCCAAAGAAGGGAGCAGATACCCATTTCATCCTATGGTTCTGCAAGTCTCTGGGCTACGCATTGTGGCAGATGCCAGAGACAAATCAGAAAGAGTATTTAAGGGTTAGTAATGAGGAGATGGAGAGTGGGAGATGTGCAAGAACAAAGAAGGGGAGACTGGACCACAGCAAACAGTCACCAAGGCGACACTGTAAATTCCATCTGACGGCATCTTGGGGGCTTAGCATCACTTCTCCCAGGCTGGGCTGTGCCTGCTGGGCAGTAACCAGCTGCTGCTGGGAACGCTTTGGGAGCTCACTCTTTATGAGTGGAATTCCAACATGTGGCGCATTTCCTTGTGTATACTTAATGATGCTAAAGCCACCACCTTGGATGGGGAACAGTATAACGAGGAGTGGAGTCTGGAGAACCAGGGGTGAAGTCACGCTGTCAGGAAGTGAAGTCAGGCAACCGTGTGTCAAGCCAGCACAAAATGGAACTGTGAAGTTCTCAGCGGACTTTTCTGTGTGGCTCATGAGAGAGTTCCAAAGACATCCCCGAAAGAGGAGAGGGCTGAGTATTTGGAGGCATGAGCATTGATGGGAATAGCTTCCCAAAGCTCAGAACCTTTAAGGAAAGCTTCCATTTGGGTAATCGTGGGGAAAGACATCCTCATTGTTTTGAAGTCACACAGTGTGGAAATGAATGCTTTATTGCATTTCTTTTCCTTCCTCTGCCCAATTTGGCATATTGTGCTCTGAAAAGACAGGCGGCCGGAAGGAAGATGTCAGAGAAGCAGCCCAAGGGTTTGGCATCCACAGCTGACTGAACCTGCGCGGCTGCGACCGTGCAGACGACCTCCGCCAGCGGATGTGAGCCTTGCTCCGACTCTTTCCTGTGAGGCGCAGAGGGCTGCCTCCAGCCATCGACACGCTTCCTCCTGTAATCTTCCACTAGTGACAGACGCTGGAGACAGCTTGCCAGGGCCAGGGGGCTGCTCGGTGGAAAAATCCATCAGCGAGGAGTACCCCAGGAGCCTCTGAGCTCCAGGAAGCCCGGGGCTTTTTCTCACCAGGGCAGAAAGCATACTGTGCTGGTTTCCATGGTGTTTCTGTCAGCTCTGGCCGTCCCCTCCCCCTCTGCTCCCATCTGTGTGGCCCGTTGAGAGTACATCTTCGGCCAGCTGGATGTGTGAGATATATCTGGAAACAAATCTGCCACATAATGTGTGGTTTTTTGGTTTTTTTTTTGACAGTGCCTTGACGATAGTCTCCCTTTACATACTTAGCTTAAAAGATCAAGACCGACATGCCTCCAGTCTCCCTCCAAGGTGAGAGTTCAGATGTCACATTCCTTTGGGGAGAAGGATTCTTGCAGGCCCCTCATTAATCATTTCGTTCTCCTCCAGCAATCCCACAGGCTCTCAGGAGCCAGCTCTGCCACCCACAGCCTCCTCCTCAGGTAAGGTCTTTGCGTTCCTCACCGGTGCTGAAACCCAGGCTGCGTTTCACGTGAACTGTCAGCGGAACAAGCCTTTCGGGTTCACCTCGTTGCTTCCTTCCTCTCTGCTCCGTGCCTCGCAGCATCTAATACATCCCTGGCAACCACACAGACCTCCTCACAAGTACCTGAAGTTACTTTCTGTGAGATCCTGCCATGTGAGGAAACTTACTGCTGCCCCATCTGGGGAATGAAAAGAGTCTTTTCGAGTCCTGTGCAAAGACAGTTGGAGGAGGAGTTCCATCAGAGGCGATGGGCAGGTAAATGGTCTTCAAAGAGAAGCAACTACACTGTTGAACCTGAGGGTTTTTTTATTTGCCAACGTTTGCTTGGATCACTGGTTAATGGTTCCACTCTTCTATTTGGGGTGGCAAACTCGTTTAAAACACAGATACGCAAAATGGCAAGCATCTATAATACTGGTTCTGTGCTCAGGGATGGAAATTTGGTTGATTCAACTACTTAAAATTTTCACCAAGTGGAAGGGCCTCATTTGTCCATTGCTAACAAAGGTAGTAATAGTAGCACAAGTGAAGTAATTACATGCACGTGGATTGATTTTTTTGGCTCATTTAGTACTTAAAAAATGATGTGGTATCTGGGCTCTCTGCCCAAACCAACTAGGGCAAAACGTAAGAGTCTTGGAAACTCTGATTTAGAGTTCAGGGTAAACTTTATGTCAGTGAAAAAACACAAAAGTTGGCATTTCACTTTCAGAATACCTTCCTCTTACTCCTAGAGACAGACAGACAGACAGACACACACACACACACACACACACACACACACACAGAGCTGTTTTTCAGGTAACAGAATTTTCATGTTAAAAAATTATAGAAACTTGGTCAAGGGCTACAAGTGTAATTATCTCTGTAAGATTATATATGATTCTTTCAAATGTATACCAATTTATTGTTGTTTTAGACTTGTCCTTGTATACATGCATATTAACGAAGGTCTAAACTAATACTAATGATGATGTTAATAAGAATACATATTGGTATGGCTTATTGATTAGGATGCTGTCCTAACAACTCCCAAGTAATAGTGGCTTCATGGGGCAAAAATTTATTTTTGATTCACTCTATATATTAAATGTGGATCAAAACAGAGCTCTTGGTCATCATGTCATTTAGGACTCAGCTGATGGAGACTCCATCTCATTATATATTTCCACAATCTCTGTAGCAGTAGTAAGAAAACAAGGCAAATTGTGTACTGGCACTTAATGCTTCTGCCTAGGTATAACACATGTCACCTCTGCTTATATTTTATTGGCCAAAACAGGTCAGTCACATTACTCATGTCTAACTTAAAAATGGATGGAGAAATGCAGACCTAACATGTCCTGGAGAAGATGAACCAGAGTATTTGTAAGCAAACCTAATGACTGACACAAAACATAGGCAGTTATTATCCCCGTCTTTTTCCAATGAGGAAGCTGAGACACAGAGAGTTCCTTCCCCACACCTGTAGGAGGCAGTGCTTGTACTATTTTTCTCATGAAAATTTTTTGTTGAACTTGGGAACAGATGTATCACTATAAAGTGAGGATAAAGGTTCATTTTGGAGAAAGGAATTAGTTTCAGTCATCATATTCTCAATATTTTTAAATATGGAAAAATCCAGGACTATCACAAAAATCCCCAAAGCCTCATCCCTTATGAAAGCACATGCAATCTCGTGGCCAGTAAACCCTTTTCTTACCTTGGGAGTCTACACTGGGGACACATGACATCCTCTTATCAGAGCGGTCCTCAGAAGGAAGCATCTCACCTACGAGAGATGTACTGATAACAAAAGATCCAGAACAGGAAGAGGCTGTGGCCTGGTCCACTCTTCATTTTCAAGGGTTTCTTGAGCCTTCAGCAAATTCACTCCTGTAGCAATCAGCTCTTCAAATCAAGGGAATAGTCATGTGTCACACAACATTTCAGTCAATAATGGACCACACATATGATGGTGGTCTCATAAGATTATAATCAAGCTGAAAAATTTGTATCACCTAGCGACGTCTTGATGATCCTGATCTCGTGTAGGCTTAAGCTAATACATGTGTTTGTGTCTTAGTTTTTACAAAAAAAAAAATTTAAAAATAAAAAATTTTAAAAATAGAAAAAAGCTAACAGAATAAATATAGAAAGGAAGAAAATATTTCTGTACAGCTATACAGTGTGTTTTAAGCTGAGTGTTATTACAAGAGTCAAAAAGGTTTTAAAAATTTCCAAATGTATAAAGTAAAAAAGTTACAGTAAGCTAAGGCTAACTCGTTATTGAAGAAAAAATATTCTATAAATTTAGGGTAGCCTAAGTGAACAGTGTTTATAAAGTATACAGCAGTGCACAGTAGTGTTCAAGGTTTTCACAAGGACTTACCATTCACTTGCCAACTCACCCAGAGCAACTTTCAGGCCTACAAGCTCTATTCATGGTAAGTGTTCTCTATAGGTATACCATTTTTTATTTTTTATACTATATTTTTACTGTACCTTTTCTATGTTTAAACATGTTTAGATGCGTAAATACTTACCATTATGTTACAATTGCTTACACTGTTCGGTACAGTGACATGCTGTACAGGTGTGTGGCCTGCAGCAATAGGCCATGCCACATAGCCTAGGTGTGTAGTGGGCTCTACCCTCTCCAGGTTTGTGTCAGTGCCCTCTACGGTGTTCGCACAATGATGAAATCGCCCAGTGACACATTTCTCAGAACTTATCCCCTCGTTAAGTGACTGTGTTGGGAAGAACAGCCCTTGTCAAACCAGATGAAGGTTTGTTGCCCTATTCTCTGTGACAGCGAGTGTCTGCTCATCTCATGTTTCTATATCTACGGAAACTCCTAAAGAAAGAAAGAAGATCTGGCCAGGCTGCATCCACCTAAACAGAGCTAGCAGCTTTTCTGTCTAAAAATGAAATTTGAGTTCTGCCTTCCCAGGCTCCCGGATACACTGGGAAACTTGTTTCCTCTTCCTTCTTTTAACTGAAGAAAAATGGAAAGAATTTAAGTGCTTGATTCACTTTTACCTTTAGAAAACCTGAAAACTTTGGGGGATTTAGAGCTATAGAATCTCAGAGAGCAGCTACACCAGGGCACCCTGACTGAGAATCCATTATTAACATACTTTTACCATGATTTGATTGAGCAAATACATAAAGCGAGAAAAGGAGAATGTAAATATAAATTCAGTTAAGCTTTTAATTGAATTGTTTTTATTACTGCAACAGCAATATTTGAAAAACAGCATAAATCTATGGGAGAAATGTTACTTTTCAAGTCTGCAGACAACACCAGAGACTCCTCTATGCAATCACCTGGGGTTCCAAAGGCCCTAGGTCAGGAGAACCTCTGAGTTATACCAAATTATCCATTTTACAGCTGATGAAATACAGGCACAGGGTCTTGCTTAAGATTCCCCAGTTGAGTTACTAGCAAAGTTGGAGTTGAAATCTGGGTCCCCTGCCCTGGGTTCCTTCCCACCACCATCCCGTCTCCATTTATTTGGACACAGATGTACATGTGCCTGACATCAAATCTAGAAGATGCAGAAAATACCCACTCTATGGTTCTAGAAAGCCCCTTCTGGCTTCCCCTCATGAGTCTGCCTACAGCCACTGAGATGTTCCCGAGGTGGGATATTTCTGGGGGGCTGAGGAAGGGCTCTTCTCTCTGCTGCAGGTCTGTGCCTCCCCTCTGTTCAGGGCACTGTGTAACACCGGGGCTCCTACATACAAAAGAGGAGAAAGCCAGGCAGCCAGTCTTTTCAACCAGATGTTTCTGAGGCATTAAAGACCAATTAAAAATTAAGAAGTAAAAATAAATAAGAAATTCAATGGTTAAAAAAGAAACTTAGAAAAACTCTCAGTGGGATGCAGAGTAATATCTAGCAGTTTACTAAGCCCAAAAACACATTTATGAGCCTGCTCCCTGAGGAGTAAGACTACAATAAAATAAGTGAAGGGAAATCAGCATTTTTATGACATGCTGAGCTCAAGTCATTATTCTTCTTTTGGGACTATGTAGATTGTGTCTGTGTGAAATGTCTTTCAGAAAGGTTATCTCCCCTCTTCTTCCACTTAATAAAATGTTTGAGTAAGTCTAATCAGAAGTGGAAAATGAGCATTTTGGAAAATTGAGCTTCCACTCTGAGGAACCAACTGAACGTGATGGATGGGCTTTTAATCCATGGATCTTGTAGAGATTTAAGTAGACATAAGAGTTAGACATTAAAAAGTAAAGAGCCTGTGGGGGAAAAACAATCTATGGAAGTCTACAGATTATGAGAGAGTTGGCGAGGATTTTTAAAATGTCACAAAGCAAAAAGGCATCTGAAATGCATGCTCGTTTTGTTTTGGAGACCAGAACTCTGAGAAGAGAAAACTGCCAAAAGAAAATGTTCCCCTGTGTTAAAGGACTCAGCCATTGAGTGGTGGAGCTTGTTAGCTTTTTCATGGATGAGTCTGGTTTAATCAGGGCAAGAGAAAGATATCTAAGATGCTGTATTGGACTCATCCATCAACATAGTTTTATAAGTACTGCAATATACACCTTCTACTATGATGGGACTATGCTTTGGTTGGACAGCGTCTTAAATATCTACTCTCCAGAAGTTTCTAATTTGGTTTATTGGGAGGTCTCATCCACCAGTTGTGGATGAGAGACTTTCAACTTTACATGAAAACCACTGGAAATGTACTATGCTAAGCTTCTAGTGAATATTATTGGAAGGCATTTGTAAAATGAGAGCTACCCCTGCGTGACAGTGGAGCATTTATGGCTTTCCAATAACCAGCCTTTCAGAGTCAAATAGTCCTGCTTCAGAGAAGTGACAAATTGGAGATGTTTTGTAGGAGATTTAAAATGTATTTCCTGCTTTTGAAAAATCACTTTTATATTCGTGCTCTGCAATATTATCTCTTCTCAACCTCACTTTTTTATTCTTCTAAAAAAATACCTTATCTCATCAGATACTCAATCCTATTCCTAGGGTTCTGTGTCTGCAGAACCTGAAAACATAGTTCTGTGGAAGTGGGACAAGTCTGTAGCTCTGTTGCCAGGATTTATAATGAGCTCTTTTCCTGAAAATTCAGCAGGCAAGTAGAACAAAAGGTGGAAGAAAACAGACAGGATAGAGAAGTCCTGGTTTCTACTTCTCTTTATGCCTCATTTGCCTTGTAAATTTACAGCCTTCTGTGGAAGCAATCTTAAGCAAAACTAATAGTAGGAGACATGTGTTTGAAAATTATTATTGGAATAGCTAGAATCCAAGAAATCTGGAGGCCTTTCGGCAGCATATATATTTATATGTAAAGGGAAATAAATATTCGATTTTCTAGAAAGTCCTCATATATCAAGATCTATTTCTCCTTAATGGAAAGCATCGTGTTGGGCAGTACGCTCAGGATACCTGCCTTCAGGTTCTGCCTCACTCACCTGCTACCAGGGTGCAGGAGCCCAGCGTCCCATGTTCATTCTCAGCAGCCCTCTGCATCCACCCCCTGGGCATTTCCCTTTGGGTATGTAAGAGAAAACATTTTTCTAGAGGTTAAACAATTGGCCTTACCTCTTCTTTTCCTTCCTCTTTCCTTGTGGCTCTCTTCCTTCCATTCTTCCACAAATGTTTATAAGCATCCCCAGTAAGCCCAGCATTGCCCTATCTGGGGACACAACAGTGAACAGGACACAGTCTTCAAGGAGCTGGCAGTCAGGTGAGTGGACAAGTGACCAAGTCCTTTCCCCTCTGGCTAGGAGTACTGACTAGGACAGAGATGCTTAGGACTGATTGTCCCCACATACCGTGCTCTGTTGCTTTTGCTTTCTATCCTGAAATTTGATACAGAAATTTGAACATAGATCTAAATCTGCAAATTTAAAAAAACGTGACTGCCAAAAGTTCACACAATTCTTTTGTTAGGTTTGTTTAGCAACCCACTAAATGATTGCTTTCACTATTCGCTTTTAAAATATACATACGTTTTTTTCCATAGCCTTAACAGCAATCACCTGAATGGTTACTTTTTCCAAATTGCTTTTAAAATGCCTTTTCAGCTATGAGGGGGCCTTGCCACTCCTCTGGCTCCCTTCCCCCAGGCCTGCTCTGGCCCCGCACCCGTGACCCGATTCCTCTCTTCCATGGGCTGCAGCTCAGTCCTTACCTTAGGCTTTAAGCTTTTTTCCTGCACGATATCAGTTCACAAATTTCCAGGTTAGGAAAATTGTGGACTCTGGAATGAGATGGTTTAAATTGGAATCCCTTCTCTATTCCTTTCACACAGGGTGACCCTTAGCACCTCAGTTAGCTTATCTGCCAAGTGGGAATAGCCTCCCCTTTGCACTATTGTAAGACACTCAGAACAATGTTCAATAAATAGTAGGTGTCAATGGATAGTAGGTGGAACTATCGTTATTGTCCTTCAGTGCAAAAATATGTAAGTCCTATAGAATTTCCTCTAACGCTTCATATTCAAGTTATTAAGCTGTCAAGAAGACATGCTCAATTTGATAAGTTTTGCTTATCTTCAGAGCCCCCAAACTCCATTTGCATGAAGAAGGTTAATATTTCATTATTTAACTGTAGAGAAAGTCTTGCTCTTATTTTTCTTCATTTCTACCTACTCTGTCCACTGCCCTTGAACCTATTCTCTATTTTAACAGGGTCTACTAAGCAGCAGAGAGGCCATGGAAGTAGGCAGGGTTGAAAAACCAGTGGGGACCAATATACACTTGACGCCAGGCCCTCGTGGTACCTGGACTCAACTCTAACGGGATGATTTAACTAAACTGTTGTGTCTCCTTGCTTTCCCCTGGGATCTCTAGGAATAGTTCACAAATCAGATTCCAGACATCCATATTATTGTTTCTTTCTCCTTCCTATTTTCCAAATGTTATATTTTTAATGACCTTTGTTTTCACTCAGAAAAAGAAATGTGACTCTTGAGTGCATCCCTGCTGCCCAGCAACTGCGTATGAGCCAGCTGTGGGTCGGGCAGAGCAGTTGCCTTTAGGGCCTGTTATATTCACTCAAGAGGTAATATCAGGATCAAAAGGAGATCGACAGGAAGGCAGATGCTGGCTCAGTAAAAGGGAAAACTAGTGTTCAGCACTGCCCAGCAGAGGAATGGGCTGCCCCAGAAGTTGGTGAGTCCTCTGTCTCTGGAGGTATTCAAACAGAGATTCCCTGATGATTTTTTTCCATTTTTTCTACATTAGCAGGTATAATCCTGAGATAGCGGCATTTAAGTGCATAGAAAAGAACCCAGATAATCCAAACCTAATGATTTCAATTAACAATATTACTAATTCACAAGCTAGGTAAGAAATAAAACTGCCATTAGCTTGTCCTTAATCCAAGAAAAATGATTTCCATAGTATGCGCAAGACATTATGCCAGGAGTTACAGGAGGATTCAAAGAATGTTAACTGAGGTTCCCTATTCGGGAGTTGTCAAGAAAGAGCAAAAATACATGAAAAGTTAAGTAATAATACAGCGATAATATGCCTTTCAGTATAGTGACAGATACGTTGCTGGTTGGTGACCTCACAGATGGCTCAGTATTAAACGCTATGGCGTTGGAGAGGAGGGAGCTGTGAGCTGCAGGTCATCATTGCAGATGGTACCTCAGTCTGCTTGGGCTGCCATAACAGAACACCACTGACTGGTGGCTCAAACAATGGACATTTTTCTCACAGTTCTGGAGGCTGGAAGTCCAAGATCAGGTGTCACCTGGTCTGGTTTCTTCTGAGGCCTCTCTCCTTGGTCTGCAGGTGGTTGCCTTCTTCCTGTGCCCTTGCATAGTCTGTCCTCTGTGCACCTGTCCCCCTGGTGTCTCCCCTGTGTCCTCATCTCCTGCTCTTAAAGGACACCAGTCAGATTGGATTAGGGCCCACCCAACGGCCTCATTGTAACTTAATCACCTCCTGAGAGACCCTGTCTCCAAACACAGCCACACTCTGAGGTGCTGGGGGTTAGGATTTTAACATAGGAATTTGCTGGTGGAGAGAGGACTCAATTCAGCCTATAGCAGGTGGCATTTTGGAGAAGGTGAGAATAAACTAGATCTCTAAGAAATGAGATAGGGGCTGGATGGGTGAAGGTGGGAGAGGGAAGTGGGGGGAAACATTCAACTCACAGAGACAAGCTAGGACACACACAGGGTTTCTTCTTATCCTGAACAAGCCTTCAAGACTAACAGACTATTTTTCCTTTTCAGAAGACAAACGCAAATCATTCCTGGCAAGAGATGCTCTCACCAGCCCTGATTGGCGGAGTGACTGTAAGTTGACATTTAAGTGACACTATTCTTTGGCTTTGTGGGGCCAGGCAGAGTAACAAGTTGTAAAAGCATTACTGAAGTGAGGAACAGGGACGAAGGCTGTGCCCACCACCACGTATGTCCATGGGTTTACATTTCGTGATCCATGCCAGCCTAACCATTGATGAAGCATTACAAACAGCCACTCACTACTGGACAAGTGTGGTTGATCTCCATAGATCTTAATATTTGTTTAAACTTCCTGCCCTCCTCTTCTATTCTGACTATATTTTTAGTTTGTTTTCTGTTTTCTGAAACAGATTGCATTTCATGTTGCACACTCCATTTTCAATAAATTTCGATTTAGTAAGACTTCCATGGTCCAGAAATTCTTTTGGATGTTATGGGGGCTATTTATTGGAGCCTGGATTTTTATTAGTTTTCTTAAAATGTGCTATAACCAGGAAAAAAAAAAAAGCCCAAACCTGCTCCCCTTCCTTCTCCTCCTCCTTTTTTCATTTGAATGCAAATGAAATCTATTTATCCAGGAAACTCTTACTTCACATTCCATAATTTGGGGACTGTACTAGAATACAATACTATGTTTCCCCTTCAGAAGATTTACTTTCTTTTCTCTATTTCTTCTAAATTCAGGGATTGATACAACCATCAGTTCTATTCAGATTATGGAAATCCAGCAAATAATAGATCATCGGTATTGCAGCAGAAGCCTCCGGTGCGGGTGGGTAAGCCTCCCCATTGTGCCCTGGTTGTTTCTGCAATTTACCCAGGTGCTGGGTTTTTGAGCCTGCAATGAAACCTAAAGCTGCGTGGCAAAATCAATGTGTGCTTACATTGCTCCTTAAGTGAAAACACGTTTGTTACACGGTAGATGAGGGAATCATAAAACGGTTGGTATTAGCAAATGTCAATAAACCCTGGCCCCAATGATTCCAGTCTCCTGATTTAATGGATAAGTCCAAAACAAAAAGCCTGAGAGCAGCTCTGGGCTGACTCTCTGAGGGCACATACCAGAGGCACAGAGCTGCTAGTTAATTTCATAGACAAGAAAGACATTGTTACTGATGGCTCTAAGTTATAAATGAGCTGACGTTTGTATATTTTAATAACAAGGGGATATCATTATTTTAATTGGTGAAAAAAATATAGCTTATCTTAGCTTTTTCAGTTAGGAGGAAAAAATCAGGTATTGCAAAAGTTATCAGCAACATCCATCTCTAGTGTATTCCCTACCTCCTGTATCAAGGTAGTGATACATCTAGAAGCAGAGTGCAAGTTGCTTCAGCAAGCACAATATGCAAGTTGTAGGCATTAAGGATGGGAGTTATTGTTCTTAATTTGATAAGTATTTATTGAGTGCCTGCTAGGTGAAAGGCAAGGTCTGTATTTTGAACCGGTGTCACAAATCCTATGGCCTTTGAGCCTTATTCCTTTTTTAACCTTGTATAACTTAGGCTTTAAGTTGATGGTCCTGAGTTATAAAAGTCACCTGTATGGTGCTTTATGATTTGTTTATGACCTCTATATTTATTATCTCTTTGAATTCGCACAACATCCCTATGAGGTTGGTATTATTCATCCCCATTTTCTAGTTAAGTTTCAGTGAGCTTGAAAAAGTTTGCTTAAAATCACCCATCTAATAAGTGAGTGACAGAGACAGACAATTAATATGGTAGGGAGATATAATGAAGAAGAGCAGGATAATTCAGGTTCAAATCCTAGAACTTTGACAAGATGTTTATTCTCCCTGCATATCCACTTCTCATCTATAAGACGGGGATACTGTCAGCCCAGCTGGGTTGTTGAGAAGCATGCAGATATTGGGAGGAAATGAATTCCACTTATCTATGCTTCCCCCGTCTGACAAAGTGCTCCTGATCCCAACACAGATTTTTCTATTTTTTTGATACATCCATTCCCTGAAAGAACACTGTTCTCAAGTTGATATGCACATAGCCCGCATATTTTTTTCAGTTTTATGGAGATATAATTGACAAGTGAAAATCGTATATATTCAAGGTGTACAATGTGATGTTTTGTTTTGCTATACCTATATGCTGCAAAATGCTGGACGTTTTGATTTCTTTTACTTTTGCTTTCACATTTTTAACAACTGAGTTTAGCATTGTATAAAGAAAATCTAAAATGACCAGCTCCCATTTTTCTGATTTATCTGATTTTAAGTTGTTTTTCCATATAATTCAAGGGATGGTGAGGTCATAAAGAGAACTTTTGTTAGATACAACACGCCTTGTTGCTGGAATTTTTTCATTACAATATGAATCAAAGAAACTTCCCTCTTATCCAAGTATCTCTTAGAGGGTGGGGGTGGGGGGGATCCATGTATAAGCACTTCTGTCTTTCAATGTTCTCCATTACTAAGTGGTAATTAGAACTATGCAAATTTTAGCAGATTCAGATTTTAAAAGTACATATTTCCTGCTCATGTTGCTTAAAAAGGAGTGATTTATGGTAGAAAAACTGGTATTATTTCCAATCCTCCTTTCCAGGGAGGTTATTAGTTTGTGGCCTTTGCCTCTTTGGCTTCTGAAATCTGTATCTCCTTAAAGGAAACTGAAGTCATTTCCTATGTACATTTGGGATTTGACTTTCCATTATTTTTTTTCTGTGTGTTCTAAAAAACTATAAATCTTTGTGATATATTTTATATTAGGACCTGAAAGAGATCGCTCTGAAAGTTGACAGGTATCTCTCAAAAACCATAAAATTATATATACCAGGTTAAACTCGGGTTTCTGTATTTATTATTTTTTATACCATATTTCACAGTTTACATAGTATATGATGAATGGCAAAAAGCTTTTTGAAGCCTTTCCTGCATTTTTGATTTATGGTTTTTTTTCCATAATTAGGTCTGGAAATTACAATTATAATATTCCTGTTAATAAGCACACACCTACCAATGTCAAATTCTCTCTGGAAATAAAGTAAGTTCATGGCTATAAAAAATTTTCATTTTTATCATAATTAAGGAGCAAGTCTGAATTGACTTCACTACTTGACCAGTAAGTTAGGAGGTAGAAAGCTATCAGTTCATGATAACTAATGACAGATTGAGAGGTGGGCCAGTTGAGGGAGGGGTTCTGAAACTGAGGGCTGGGCTTACTCCAGGGAATGGAAAGGCCCTAAACTGTACACTCAAGCCTGCCAAGTGGGAGTGACTTTGGTCTGATGCTCACAAGCTGCAGCCTTCCCCTGGCTGTCTCCCTTTGCGCTGGGGTGGGAACAAGAGTAATAACATGGCCCCCAGATGGGGGGGCTGCACATTTTGGCGAGTCCTGATAGCAATGCTAATGCTGACACCACGCCGCTTACTCAAGACAGAGAAAGTGAAAGGAGCCAGATTTGCATTGGGCAGACCGGTGTTCAAATGTTCTGTCACATACTCATGCTGTGATGTCGGAGAAGCCATTTATTTTCTCTGAGTTACCATTTCTTCATTTGTAAAATGAGTATTACATTATACCATAGCATGTAGAGCTACTCTGGGGATTATTGTTCATAATGGTGAAATTAATGACAACCATTTGCTGAGCACAGACTTTAATACTGGGTCACATAATCCTCACCATAACCACAACAACCCTCTCAGGTGGGTATTTTTTTTGCTAGTTTATATGCTTCAGACAGGAACACTTGGATTTAGAGTTTTAGTACATGTCAAAAAATGCATCGTGAAATTCACAGCTTATAGGTGGTGGAGCTGGGCTTCAAATCCAGCCCATGCTTTGAACCATCACTGTCTAGTCTCCCCAGTGAGGTGAGATATACAAGGACATTCCCTTTCCTAACACATGGTGGGCACTCAATAAATGGTAGCTTTTATGATGACCACCTTTCCTCCAAAATCACAAAACTCTAACTTAACATAGTCTTATCAGACATTTTAAATGATTATGGTACTTTAAGACTTTCCACTCACTTCATGCAAAAATCATACAGCGAGCTACTCACCATAAAGATAGATGGCTTTATTTTGTGTCTCCTGATTTTAGTCTCTTCTTCTCTCCCCTCTCCACTTTCCTCTATTCTCTGCTTCCTTTTCTTCCTCTCTTTCCTTTCTTTTCTGTCCGCTGCTCTCTCCCCCTGCTTGTCCAGCTCTGTCCTTCCTCCTGCCACTCACCACACTGCCCGGTCTCTTCCACCATTGCTCTCAGGCTTCCTACTCCTTTTCCCATCAACTTCGTGTCTACGAGGAGCTAAAAACACTCAACCCAACTGTTTGCCTTGGAAAGGTTTGTTTCAAGCAGCTAACTTTTTATGACTCAGAACTTAACCATATTTCAAGGCAGAGCAAAAGCTAAATGTTCTTTTCTTTTCTTTTCTTTTCTTTTCTTTTCTTTTCTTTTCTTTTCTTTTCTTTTTTCCTGTCTTTTCTTTTTGACAGAGTCTCGCCCTGTTGCCCTAGCACCATCATAGCTCATTGCAACCTCAAATTCCTGGGCTCAAGAGATCCTCCTGCCTCAGCCTCCCGAGTAGCTGGGACTACAGCCATGTGCCACCATGCCCGGCTAATTTTTCTATTTTTCATAGAGACATGTCTCACTCTTGCTCAGGCTGGTCTCGAACTCCTGAGCTCAAGCAAACCTCCTGCCTCAGCTTCCCAGAGTGCTGGGATTATAGGCATGAGTCACCGCTCTGGCCTCTAAATGCACTATTCTTACGAGCTAAACGTACTATTCTCTAGCACTCCATGAGTAACCTGGAAAAACATTTTCTTATTCATTCCTAGCTTTCAATGGAAGGAAATAAGATTATATGCTACATCCCCTGTAGTGACAAAAGTGGCTCATCCCCACCTTCAGGGGGATGAGCCACTAAATCAGACCTTTTAGTTTACAATTCATTTTTCTCATATGGGTGATTTAAAAATAACACATACACTCAACTGAGATTGTAGGTTGTCCCCAATTGTGCAAAAGGATTGTTTCCAAAGGGAGATGGATCTCATCCTCTTGATAATAATTATTGAGGCAACCTCCAGAGAAGCAGGAGCATCCTTTCTTGCAGGCCTTCTACTCTGATAGCTGGTGATATCTACTGGAACTCACTCCTAAACTCCTACCTGTATTTATTTGCTTTGTTCTTTCAAACCATATCTATTCAGACCAAGAGTTTGCATAATCTAAAATCCTGGAAGCTTCAGATAAATGAAAATTCAGCTGCCAGTCAAAAGAGAAGGTATATATCCAAAAATTATTTAAAATCTATGGAGATAAGAAGTTCTAATGAGAGATGATTTAAGTCATGAGATTGGGTTTTAGAAACCATCATATGCTATTTCATTAGTCATCTGAGATTGGGTTTCTTTTTGTAATAATGAGATGTGAGCTAGCCTATTGGTGTCAGTGAGCTTTATGTAATAAAATGCCTATTGTGAACTTGGAATGGATTTTCAAGTTCCATTCCCATCAGTTCCTCTTCTTGCCAAGGTGTGGCCTAGCAGAAGTGGCTAACTGCTTTTCCACTTGCCTTTTCTTTCCTTTGTCTCTTCAAGCACAACAGAGCCATTAATAGTCTTCCAGTGCAAATTCATCCTTGGAAATATATGTTTCTATCATAAAGGGCAAGCCAAAGGGATCCAGAGCCACAAAGAAGTCTCCCAGGAGATGACACAGGTAATGTTTTCTGGCTCCTCTGTTCCAGCAGAATTGTGTTTGGAACTGTGGCTTCTGTTCCCTACCCAGAGAGGGATGCATGAGCTAAATGCCCACATTTCCCCTTGCTCACTGGCCCTGGTCACAGCGCTGGCCTCAGCATCTTCCTTGTGTCCCTAAGAAGCTGCAGACTATTCTAGTGACACCTTTTAAAAGCTGTTATCCCAGATACCTCTCCTGCAGTCATTGAGGAAATGCTTTCTCAGCCTGTACTCTTTCCAACTGAGTGTAAAATGTGGTTATGAAATGGATCTCTCTTTCATTCATTATTTAGGGATTTCAGCACGTTTGGAGCCTCCCTGTAGCCCGGTTCTCTGACAGCGCATACCATTTCCGTGTAGCTGCACCGGTAAGCTTGCTTTTTTCTTTTTCTTTTCAGCAAGAAAGAAATGGACCAATCAATGAATCACTTTAACTGCAGTTAATTTTTATGTTAATCTTTCTCTTTTTTTCTCTTGTTCTGACAGGGTGTAGCTGACTGTTCAATGGATCCTTATTTTGCTGGGATATTCTTCACAGATTACTTCTTTTACTTCTATCGACATTGTGCCTAATTTATTCAAGTTTGGGGACTTTACCACAGAAAAATACTCAAAAATACAGTTAATGGAAAGTGCTATCCTCTTGCAACTACTTCTTCATAAAATATTCACATTTATTGCTGAAGGACTTTTTCAGGCTTTGGCTTTCAACAGTTTTGAGACATTAATGAGGAGAATAAAGTGTTTCTTGAAACCTGAAATAATGTGGTATTTGATTTTGCCATGACTATGAAGAAAACATTTCCTAGAGTAAACAGCACTGTTGGATTTGAAGATACTGCTTCTGGTACTAGGAAGCTATGAGGTCAAAACAAGCAAGTCTAGCTCTATTTTGTATTAATGTGTTTAAAAGCTTTTGAGAAAAAACAAAAAGGTCATATCAACTTGAACCTATTAAACATAGGCTGTCAAGAATGTGTGATGTGGTGTGTAGGGGAGTTGTGTGTGTATGTGTGTGTGTGTGTGCGCGCTTGTCTGTTATATACACAGTACACTAGAGTATAGAATGTATCTTGCCAATGAAATGGACTAAAAAAAAAAAAAAGAAAGAAATAGTTTCAATTCTGCTTTGCAATGCTTGATGGACACTAAACTCTCTGTGGATAGGATATGCCCGCTTGTGAAGATGGAAACTCCTATGACTCAGGGCCCACTGAAATGATTCAAACTAGCCAAGCCCAGGGCTGCTCACACTGCCTTGCCGGTTCCTTCCCTCTGACACCATAATAAAGGCTCTCGTCCACAGTTCTTTCTCTCCTGCCTTCTGATTGACCCTTGCGCTGTTCCATGTGGTCCCCTGGGGTGTGTCATGCCTCTTTGTTTGGGAACCATGAGTAGCAAACTATCTCTTTGATACCAATCATCTCCTGATTTGTTGGTCTGGCTATACCTCAAATTTTCTATTGATACACTACATTTTAGAATATGGAGAGCCAAGCCACTCTCACTCTAGTCCCATGTAACAGGGCTGATGAATGGCTGGCCTTCCCTTATCTTACTGTTGTTCCCTGGGTCAATTAGGATGAGACTATTTGATTTTTTGCCTTCATAGTGGTAATCAGCAGTAATATCATATCTTCCTCTTCCTTATTTTCAGATATTGCTAAATATGTGCATGAAAATTAATTGTGAGACTCCAACAATTAAGAAAAGAAAAAATATTGCCCCTTGCTCTTACAGAAGGCATCTTAAAATAAACATATTAACATGAAGGGAGTTTCACCCAGTAATTAGGAGCTGAGACTCAGACAGTGCTAGACCCAGACAGTGCTGAGTTCAAATCCTGACTTTATCTGTGTATCCTCAGGCAAGTTCTTTAACTTCCCTAAGCCTCAATTTATATAATAGGACAGTGAGTATCTATAACAGACAGGATTAAATGAGATAAACTATGTAAAGCACAGATAGATAGGTTCTAAATAAATATGAGTCACTATTGTTATATTTGCATAGAACAGAATCATTATAAAGATTGCAGTAGGATTATAAAGGGATTGAGTAACTAAATACATTTACATCGAGGCATTTTCATCAACTATAAAAACCAAACTGCAGATAGAGCATATGCATGTGTATCACGTATGGTTTATATTTTTTCTATATTTGAAAATCGTTTTCCCTTTTACTAATGGCATAATCTTTTTAGAAAATGGAATAAAGTAGTTAATTCATAGGAGGAGTATTTCAGGATTCCTCCAGTTTCTTAGATTCAAATTCAAATTTGCTTTTCTGAGTTGTCGGATTAGCCTGTCCCAGCATGATTTAGGTCTAGATACCGTAGTTTCACCCCATTTTCAAAAAGGATCACAGGTGGTTGGTGTGGAAGAGAGTCTGCTGATTTGACTTTTCTTCAAATAAAGAAATATTTGTCAGCAACAGAGATACAAGACTTCTTTTCAGCACATACATCCCACGTTCTTTTTTTTATGCACTTATATTCATGGTAATATGGTAGTTTCAGATATCTAATCTATTAATAATTCAGTAATATTGCCTATGAGGAGATTTCTATAAAATGAGTACTATTTTTCCATTAAAAAACTGGAAGTATTTTTCCCAGCGAAAAACCCACAGGAGATGGTGTTGAGAGCCTTCAGAAAGAAAAGAGTTAAGATAGTGAACAGACCTATGGCATCTGTGGCATGCTGGGATTAGTTAAGCCTATTGGGAAAAGAGACTTTGCTGGAAGACTCTCTCTGTATTTGCAGCACTTTCCCAGTTGTGAGATGTCAACTGTTGACCATGCTGCTTCAGGCCAAAAGTCTTCTCCTTATGCCAAAGAATTTTCTGACTTTCCAATGGAATATCCCCAAACTCAAGTAAATTTAAATGTCTGTAAGTATCTCCTCCCAAAACTCGTAACCCCAGTCTAATCATGAGAGAAACATCAGACAAATCCCCTCTGAGAGACATGCTACAAATAGCTGACCAGTACTCCTCTCAACTATCAAAGTCATCAAAACCAAAGTCTCAGAAACTGTCACGACCAAGAGGAGCTTAAAGAGACATGATGACTAAATGTAATGTGGTATCCTGGATGGGACCCTGGAACCTAAAAGGACGTTTAGGTAAAAACTAAGGAAATCTGAATAAAGTATTAACTAAAGTATGGAGTATCAACTTTAGTTAATAATTATGTATCAGTATTAGTTCATTAATTGTGATAAATATACCATACTAATATAAGATGTTACTAACGGGAAACTGAGTATGAGGTTTATGGAAACTCTGTGTACTACTGTCTTTGCAATTTTTCTATAAATCTAAAACTGCTCTACAATAAAAACCTTATTTTTTTAAAAGTCATAAAAAATGTCCACAGGAGCTGGGCTGAAACATTACATGCTCCCGCCAGATGCCATCTGTGATTACATAAGTTCAAGCTCATCCATGTATCATTTTTTAACTTCAGGTCATTTGAAGTATCTTAGTTCCCTACTTCGCCAATTATTTAAGGTCAGATTCTCTACACCAACTTAATTATCCCCCAAATATTGTAGAGTATTATAAAATCATCATACAACATACACAAATAGAATTACAATAATTTTTTTCATGAGTTTTTTGTTTCATCTGAAAAGCTACTAGGTTTGACATAGTTCTAATAAAGTTATTCAAACAAGATTTCGAGAGCCGGGCACAGTAGCTCACACCTGTAATCCCAGCACTTTGGGAGGCTGAGGCAGGAGGATGGCTTGAGTCCAGAAGTTTGAGATTACAGTGAACTATGATCAAGTCACTGCACTCCAGCCTGGGTGACACAGTGTGACCCTGTTTTGTAAAAAAAAAAAAAAAGATTTTTTTTTTTTAAAACAATTGAACTGTAAAAATTCACTTACAGCAAACAATTGGCATGTGTTCAACCTTTCAGCATTTTTTAAACAAAAGCACGCTATCGTGCTCATAACCTACTTCTTTTTCTGTTTGTATTTTAGTTTATTTTTCCTATACAATTTTTGGATTTCAACTTTAGTGACAGATTCCTAACAATACATTGTGAGTCATGAAACTGAAGACTTTCAAAAGAAAAGCAAAAAAAGAATTCTGTTGGCAGTTTAAGCACTTTCACAGACCTCTCATTTGATTCTCACAGTAACCCTGTGATGTTCGGAGTGAGGGAAATTATTCATATTTCCCCATTACGCAGATAAGGAAAACGAGGCACGGAAAGTTAAGCAAGGACAAGAGGTGAGCCGGGTTTTCTGGTGCTAAATTTCATCCCTTTCTGCTGCACTGCTTCCCTTACCCTTTGAGAACCGTTTCCATTCTTCTTGACTCTCTGGAGTTTGTGAGAGACGACTCTGCTATGGACCCACGGAGAAGGCACTAACACACTAATGGCTCTGATAGTGATATTTCTTCAGGCTTCTTAAGCTGATAGGATTTATTAGGGGCCATTTAGTCATAACACAAAATAAGGGGAGGGCAGAGGGACACAGATGAGTGGAATCTCCTGTCACCAGCCACTAAGTTACATCTCCTTATATCGTGCCGGAGCTTAACAGCTCACTCAAGAATGCCGAATAGCAACCTCACGCTGAGAAACACTCGGTGAAATCTTTACTTGGCAAAGCTAAAGGTGTTTTGGCTTTCGTTTTTTCAAGGGCATGTGTCATTGATTTTTGTGTGTGATTCTAAAGAGCCAGTTGAGCTCTGAAGAAGCATCTAAGGATTTAGAATCATTTTTGATCAGCGATTGTTTAAAGCTCACAGAAGCGCAGCTTCAGAGACTTCCAATTTACCCACAGTGTTAAGCATGCAACTCCATCCCTTTTTGGTTGGATTCTGTGAATGGGAAAGTAGTTGTCAGTTCTTAAGACACATAATTGGAGAAGGGATGGATGCCAAAGATCACAGTCTCAATCCTTCAATTTCTTTATGGCTCCACAGAAATATAAAATGAGATCATATTTTAAAAACATTCTGATCATACGTCTTCGCCAGAGCTGAGTTCTCAAGCCTTTTTTTAGCTGCACCAGTCTGACCTACTGTTTAAATGCAAAAATAACTGGGAAGAGAACTAAACTCAGGGCCAGGAGACCTACGTCTAGTCGTGGCTCAATAACTTGTCGTTGTGGTGGTCTCGAATAATTGACTTAACACCTATGGGTTTCATTTTCCCAATAGAAAAATTGGATTCATAATAGTCCTGACCATCACCAAGGGTTTTTGTGAACACTAAACGAGATATTTATGTGAAACCTCTTTGTAAAGTGGAAGATGCTGTATGAATACAGGAATCATTAAGAATGGTCTCTGGGAAGACATTATTTTGAATGAGTAATTGGAAATTCTCTTCATTTAATGAGTGTCAGTCCATTATGCCTAGGGTAAGTTAATTACATTTCTATCTACCATCTTCTTTACCTGGAAAACATGTTGCCTGGCATATAATAGATGATCAATTAACATTTATTTATTTATTTGTTTTTGCCAAGTGCAGAATAATGCTTTATTGACGCATTTAAATTTAGTTTGATTTTATTAATTTAGGTTCCATTAACATTTATTAAGTGAAAAGTGGGTAAATAGAAACATTTTCCTTGTAAAATTGTAACATGGAAAGCACCATGCAATATGGAGTGTGGCAAGATGGCACACTGAGACAGACTTGAATTCCTCTCTCACTGTGGTTTTTTTTTATGGCTACTATTTGGAATAATAGGATAATTATTGTATTATTATTATTTGGAATAATAGGTTATTATCCTCTTTCCCAAGCACATTTAAAGCACCTCTAAATGACTTCCCATAGAAACTAGAAAATCAAATGGCCTATTGTCTTTCTGTTAGAGGATTCTAGAATGCTGATAGCTACAGCTTATTATTCATTATTTATATTTATACTGCTGCATTTAATTCTGTTCAGCACAACTGCATAAGTATTTAAATTAATTGCAGATTAGTTGTAAGGCATGTAATGAATGTTTCATATTATCTCCAAACATTGAATGCATTATGTCAGTAATTAGGCTGCTGCAGTATTTCCCCTGATGTGAGTTTTAAGCTCTCAGGCCAGACATCCTATTCCATTACTAAAAAAACCTTTCCTTTTAAGTGTGGACATTCTTTCCAGGATGGAGAAGCTGCGGCCTTGGGGCCACATGTGGCCTTCTAGATCCTTGACTGTAGCCTTTTGACTGAATCCAAATTTTACAGAACAAATCCCTGGATTTGTTCTATGAAGTTTGGATTGGGTTGAGGGGACACACTCGGGAATCTGGAGGGCCCTATGTGGCCTTGAGCCCTCTAGAATTATCTGGAATTACCTACAGAGAAGCTACTCAAGATTATGTTAAAAAGAAAAAAGCTCTTAGTCACTTTCTGGAGGTATTTAAAAAAACCCAACCAACCAACCAACCAAACAAAAAAACCTCCCACACTCCAATGTAAATGGTCCTTCACATATTCAGCCCCTGAGCTCTGTAACAGTTTGTTCATTTTTACTCACTTAACAAACATTTGTGGGCCAGGCGCGGTGGCTCACGCCTGTAATCCTAGCACTCTGGGAGGCCGAGGCGGGTGGATCGCTCGAGGTCAGGAGTTCGAGACCAGCCTGAGCAAGAGTGAGACTCCGTCTCTACTAAAAATAGAAAGAAATTATATGGACAACTAAAATATATATATACAAAAAAAATTAGCCGGGCATGGTGGCACATGCCTGTAGTCCCAGCTACTCGGGAGGCTGAGGCAGTAGGATCGCTTAAGCCCAGGAGTTTGAGGTTGCTGTGAGCTAGACTGACGCCACGGCACTCACTCTAGCCCAGGCAACAGAGTGAGACTCTGTCTCAAAAAAAAAAAAAAAGAAAAAAAAACAAACAAACATTTGTGGAGTACTTTCTGTGAGCCAGACTCTGTATGTGGTGCTGGGTACAAAAGCGTGGCGTCCTTCCTGAGACATGGTGGACTAGCCAGACCGCCACACCGTCAGCCATCACACAACAGCCTGTAACCGAGGCAATGACTCTGTGCTGTGAGAGTACAGGGAAGAGGTGACAAATGCTGCCTCTCAGGTAAGTGAGAAGAGGATGGAAGGCAGGAAAGGGGGGGCTTTAAGCAGAAAGAGACATCTGAGCTATCTAGGTCTAAAAGGATGATGAGGGTTTGGGGTTTTTGTTAAACAGAGAAAAGGATAAAGGTATAAGTTACATAGGAATCACTTTTTTTGTGAGAAAGAATTTGATTTTAAGTTCACCAGGAATTGCAAAGTGAGTAATTCCCACCCCCGCCCACCTTAGCCAGCTCCTCTTCGAGCTGAGCTGATCTTCTTGCAGGAGAAGTATTCTTGTTTCTGAAAGACACCAGTTCCTTTCCTCAGCTCCAAGAGCCAGCAGCCATCTGTCCCAGGAGAGTCAAGGAAACTGTGGGAAAAGCAAAACCGTTGGGTGGGGGCCCGGGATGACTCAATGAGCTGGCCGGGAGCCCGTGGGTGGGGAGGCTGAGCCTCGGGACAGTGACTGATTCATCAACAGGTACTGTTCCCTCTTTGTGCTGCCGTAGAGAAAACATTTGTGTATTGAGCAAGGGCCACAAGTCTTTTGGTCGCTCTGCCCATTTTCAAATATAAAACGTTTTTCTTTCAAAAGAAAGTTTACTTTTCATTTTTAAGTCTCAGGTGCTCATGGTGGGAAGGGCTGGGGGAAAAGTCCTCTCACCATTCCTTCCCCCCGTCTCTTGGTAGCGGCATCCTGATTTTTCCTTCAGTGAACTATGATGCCCTAAGCTCTCAATCTCTATGAATCAAGAGAGGCTGATAGCTTCCCCTCACTCTGCAGGACGCATGACTGAGGCATGCCCTTGGCAACAGTGATTGGTTTAGGGGTAAGCATATGGCCCAAGTTAGGCCAATCACAACCAGCCCTGGGAGTCTGACTGAAACTATAAGCCAAGGGGGGCTTTCTGTGGGAATTATTAAGCTGGTAGGAATAAGCCTGGGGCTTCCGGGGACCCACTTACCACCATGGTGAACTACCTGCCAGAGAATGAAGCCAACATAAAGTAAAGCAGAGCTGAGATGTGAGGAGGACAGGTTTCTAAGCCAGATATGTCCCCGTGGGCAGTTAGGTGGACTAATGCATTTCTATTTTGCTTTAGCTAGATTGAATTTGGATTTTACCACATAGCCAAAATAATTCTGATGACTATTAGCTCTTATCAAGACTCTTTAAACACTTTCCACACAGGATGCCCAACTGAGTGATTTCAGATCCTGATACCTTGTTTATGAGGGTGTTGGTTATTATTCAGGGTTTGGGAGGTGGCCCATGAGCTGCACTTGCCCAGAAGGCCAGGCTGTTTACCTCATCCTCCTTTCCCTAATAGCTTCTAAACCCTAAGTGAAAATCAAAGACAAAACTAATGTCCTATTTGTATGGTGCTTTCCATTTTACAGTTTTACAATTATTTCTCTCTTTTGATTTTTTTTTTTTTGCAAGGAACAAAAACTCAAAGTAATTAATGAACAGTAGCCTTATTATATAAGAATATGGAAGAGTTACACACCAAATGTGGGAGGTATAACCAAGCTTTATGGGAAATAGATAGTCACCATAGCTGAATCCCACCATCTCTTTCTCTTGAAGGCAGTGGTCCCCAACCATTTTGGCACCAGGGACTGGTTTCATGGAAGACAATTTTTCCACGGAACGGGGGTGGGGATGGTTTTGGGATGATACAAGCACATTATATTTATTGTGCATCTGCTAATGATAATCTGTATTTGTGGCCACTCCCCAGGTCTAGCATCACCGCCTCAGCTCCACCTCAGATCATCAGACATTAGATTCTCATAAGAAGCATGCAACCTAGATCCCGAGCATGTGCAGTTTACAGTGGGCTTCGCGCTCCTATGAGAATCTAATGCCGCCCAGATCTGACACTATCTTATGCGGTGATGCGAACAATGGGGAGTGGCCGTAAATATAGATGAAGCTTCACTCACTTGCCTGCCGCTCACCTCCTGCTGTGCAGCCTGGTTCCTACACAGGCCACAGACGGGGACCGGGGACCGGTCCTCAGCCTGGGGGTTGGGGACCACAGCTTTAGGGGACCCCAGGGCATCTTGCCTGCTTCTCCTTGCAAGGCTGCTTCATTCTTTTTTCTTCAGACAAACTTTTCTTGCACACGTTATGGCCACCCCAAAACTCCATCTTGGTTCCAGCTTGGTTCGTCAGGGCTAAATGACTCAGTCTTTCAAATTTTAAATTCACATGAAAGAGAATCTGACTGGTTTAGCCTAGCTCAGCTACCCCCTTGGGGTTTAATCAGCTGTTGCTGGGTGCAAGGGTCATGCGGTCTGTCGGGCCACCCTGTTCAGGCTGTAGTGGTGGATAGATTCTCTAAACAGGGAGTGTGGGAGGGAAGAAAATTATAAGCACCTTCAGTACAGTCTCTTTATCTCATTTGAGCTTCATATGTCTGAGAGGCAGAAATTATTATCATCCACATTTCACAAAGACTTAGGGTAAGTGGCTTGTGTGAGGCTGTGCAGCTAGGAGGTGACAATTGTAAGGTCTTAAACCCAAGACTTTTCACTTCACATCTCAAGTGGTTTCCTCAGCGCTATTCTGTCTGCTGTGAGATGATACAGTCTCACCTTCTTGAGCATCACAAATAGCTCTAGTCTTGGCTTTCAAGGCTTTGTTTTAATAGCACTAACTGATTATTTTAAAGAAAACATTAGTGGTGATCCAGAAAGAGACCGTCGAGGAAGAAAATCTGAACTGCAGATCTTGGATGATGCACTCCTATCCGTTAATGAAGACGTGAGCAAGAGTGAAAATTCTGTGAGGAAAAGTTCAAAGGAAGACGCAGTTGGAGAACAGTAGCTCTGTGCCCGGAGCAGCTGTGTGGCTCCCTGGCCCCTGCAGAGTTTTGGGCAGTAGTTAGGACGGCTGCAACTTCGAGTCCTAATTGAGGTTTCAGTGCTAAATGCTGCCCACGGAATGTTGGTTCCTGTTATAAAGTGTCCTGTCTGGGTCTTCTGTAAGTATGGATAGCCGAATGTCAGATTTATAGCTCATGCTCCCACAAATGTAGGCTTTTCTATTCTATCCTTTATTTCCCACATTACACCAGACTTAGGGTGAGGAGAGGAAAGGAAAAATTCATTAATACAATCACAGAATTGTAAAGTTCAAGTTGCAAAATTTGTCTCTGTTGTGACCTGCTCTGTAGGACTCATCCTCCCCTCTCATCCCACAGTTCTCAAATCCTACCTAAAATAATTCTGAGCGTCCCTGAGAGTCTGTCATTGGTTGTGGTGTGACAGTTGCCTTCGTCTCTTTCTCTCTTTTGTGGCTCCTTAGGAAGTTATCTTTGGTCACTACCACTGCCACACTTGGTGGCTTACTCATTGACACTTACCAAAAATGTCACAAATAGCTGCTCAGGGTCCTCCTGTTACTGGCCATCAGTGTCCATGACTTGGCCGCCTCTGCCAAGCCTGTGTTGAGGGCTCCATCTGCCATCACCAGCATGTGAGGTGTCAGTGCCGCATCCTCCACGGGGCCTGTGATAAGGCAGCTCTTAGTGGGCAGCCTCCTCTTCCTAGGATTCAGCCTTGATTGAATTCATGCTGCTTGGATCAGGGGATGGTCTGAAAGTTGGACTCTACCATATTATAAATATCTCCTTCCCAGAAGCTGTTTTTGTCCTGGAGCCAAGTCATGGACCTTTTTTGCCTCCCCTAGGATGATCCCTTTGATCTTTCATGTAAAAAGACTCTGAAAACTCACCCCACCACCAGATATGCTTGAATCCTAGGTGAATATAGATTTTAGAACAAAATATAAACAAGTACATGTGAATGTATGGGCACCTTCTGATAAATTTTCCGATGTTATCAAATAGTTCTTTGCATAATCATACCTCTGAGGGAGAGTAAAAGCAACTCCTATTAAACCTTTTGGAAAAGCAAATGTATCCCAGGACACGCATAGCTCTACCTTAGCTCCCAGGTTTCTGGGCTTTGGCGGATCTTGGTGATCCAGGCAACTCTATATCTTACCCCCAGACAGCTGGTGCTCAGCAGCTAATTCTCAAAAAGAGAGTGCTATGCCCTTCTAACATGCTTGCTTCTTTTTTCTTTTGTAGCAAGAGCCAAACCAACCAACCAAACAAACAACAAAAACCTTAAAATACCACTACTTCTGAGGAGCACACAAACTCAACTGGAATATTTCCCAGTTGCACCCTTTCCAACTGGAAGATTTTTCTCTCCCCTGACCCAGTTCTTCTCAGTACAGATCTCTGACCTTTGAAATTTCAGAACAATGCACAATTATTTAGGTCTGTGTGCTAATACTTCATTAATAAGTTTTAGTTTTGCACTCAAGTCTTAGTCATAGACTTTCTGGAACAGACTGTTTCTTAAACCAAATTTAGGGCATCTATTTAAGACCCTTTGGAAATGCAAAGAATTTTTTTTTTTTTTGTAAATAGTGATTTACAAATGGAATCATTCCATTTCTCTTATGACACTTTGACAGGTTACAAAAATATATGTGTTCACATGATTAATTTTTGATCAGGGGAATGGGAAGTGGAGAAAATGATAATTATGGTGAAAAAAAGGAACAATGGGGTGTGTGTGTGTGTGTCTATGCACACAAAATGAAGTTAAGCTAGCCAAAAGTGATGGAGTTCTTACATCCTATCTATCCACCTCCCGGTGCCTTAATAGGCTCTTAATTATATTAAAGACCTATTGGTAGTTAGGAAGCTGATGGTGTTCAACTCAGTTTAACAGGTATTTGTGGAGCACCTATTATGTGTCCTTCATACATAATAGGGATTTAATAAAAGACAAATTTATGGTAAGGAACCCTCCCACTCCGAGTTGCCTCCTTTAGCTGTTGTTCCCAGGCTCTCTGAGCAGGAACGATTAAAATTCACTTACTTTCAGTCTCAAATTTAACAACCTCTCCCAGGACTGAAACTTTTGTACATGAAGATTTGCATTTTATTGGTTCTCCTCCCTCAAGAATGACAAGGGATTTTATAAGGCAATGCCTTTCTCAAGCTGTCCTTCCCTGAGCAAAGGGAACTGCTCTCCAGGAATAACTCACTCAGTCACATGGCTGGCATCTGTTCCCCCACACCTGGGGAGCTCATTAGGACCCAGGGAAGGAGGATTATGGAAACCGCTGAGAGGGGCCCAGTTCTTTAAATTTGGCCATGTTATATTTCCTTGGCAGAATATGAAAGGAAACAAGGTCCAAAATTATAACATTTGCTGAGTTTCTTAGACCAGGGCCTCTCACACGTTAATGTGCATACAACTCACCTAGGGATCTTGTTGAAATGCAGACTCTGTCAGTAGATCCGTGCTGGGGCCTGAGAATTTGCCTTTCTGACAAACTCCTGGGTGATGAGGATGCTGGCCCGCGGGCCCACTGTGGAGGAGCAAGGCTTTAGAGTTTGCCAAGCGTTTCCCATGTCATCCCATTCAACCCTCACAAGTCATCTGAATCCAAGTCCTGTGTTTTTTCTCCCACACAATTGTGGCCTCCTCTGCATCCATCTTGGACCATGACGTTTCTCAGGGAAATGCTACATAGCAGGGCTTTTGTTTTCAGAGAGCTTGTTCGTCAGTATACCACTGGATTTATTCCTGTTCCTTGTATCTTGTTACATCTTCTCCTTTCTGTTGCTCGTTAGCATGTTTAGGGTGGTGATTTTTTCAGCCAACATGTTTCCTAACCCTCTCCACTTTATACCATCTGCAAGTAGGTATAAAATTTCTGGTTTCTCTTGTTTGAATTGTAAATACAAGCTTTTCAGTGATGTTTGGAGGCTCAAGTATTGGTGAATACATAGAGGACCAATCTTAGAACAAGTAATACCAGCAATATATGTAGAATTAGAGTAAGAGATTAAGCATCTTCTCATTGATAGCGACAGTTAACAAATCTGAATAATTATTATAGTATAAGCTAGAAGTTGACAAAAACATGGTGAGAAAACACATGGACTTTGGGGTTTTGAACCCTGGTTCTGCCTCTTACCAAATGTGTGACTTTGGGCCAGTTACTTAACCTCTTTGTGCTTTGATTTCCTTATATGTTAAAAAGAGATAATACGGGTTTTGTGAGGGCTGCAAAATACATATATATAATATGGGTTTTGTGACAATTAATAGATTTAATTAATTCACAACAGTGCCCAGCACATATTAAGTGTTCGATAAATATTAGTGACTACCATTATTACGAATCATATATTCCAACCTCCTTATTTAAAAATATGCAGCCACTGAGGCCCAAAAAGCTTAAATGCTTTCAACATTCATTAACAAACAATTACGGAGCTTTCACCACGTAACAGATATTTGCTAGTCTGTGGTTAGACTGATGTTACAGGCTGGGAAATGGTAGAGCTGATAACTGAATGCAGGCCCTCTGATTTCTAGTCCATCATGTGAATATGAGTGTTGTCGTCACACTCACTGCCACTCCAAGTCTGTAATAGTTCTTGGATCTTTCCGACAGTTCCATGGGCAGTGTTTCATTTGACTCTATTGACTCTAGTAGCCACCAAATCTTATCTTCTTCTCCCATTTGTCCCAGGAGAAGCCTGGGAGTGTGGAATGAAAGAGAAGGCACCTAAAGCTGAGCCAGAGGTGCTGCAGGACCAGTTAAAGGGGCGCCTGGGTACGCCATGCAGGGCAGGAGGGCTCCTAAAGCCCCAGTGCTTGGTGTGGCTGGCCCCAGGTTTGAGTTTCCAGCCCCATATAGAGCTTGTTGGTTTAAAAATCAGCATGGTTTACCTGGCTGAAGTTAGTGCTGCCCGCATTTCTGTCCCCAAGGATGGTGAGGAATTTGACTGCCCTGGACCCAGGGGGTGGGGCACGCTCAGCTGCTGGCTCTCCTGCTGTGTTATGCAGTTCTCTATTTCAACTAGATGTAAAAGCCTTTGTCTTCAGAGAAGGCTCTGGCTCTGAGCTTTGGTACTTTAGTTTGGAGCAGCCTCTTCTTGTTCTTCAAGTTTCAGGTAAGGCATCTGCTGTGTAACTAAGGGATAAGCACAGAGAGAAATAAAAATCTTTCATTGCTTATGTGAAGCCAAATATGTGCAAATAAACAATAAAGAAGCACAAATGAATTTGAGAGAGGAATTGTATAAACTCTCAAGGGGCTATTACCTATTTTTAAAAACCAAGAGTTGTTTAACATTTTCACTACTTTGTATTTTCCTCTTCATTTAGAACACAAAGTTATGGTCATTGTTGGTAATTTAAGGAGTATATTCCCTTAAAAACTAAGCTTCTTATTGCAAATGTTTGTCTCTTACTGCAAATTATTTCAATGCTATTACACAAATTCCTCCTTAAACAATACCATCCACAATACCTCCTGTGTGTGAAGCCTGTGTGTGCAGAAAACCCAGAAATGTTGAGAATAAACCTTCATACTCTCCATAGCCCAGGGGAATTCACTGCCCCAGATACAGCGTTTTTGGATTACATGGGATAAAGGGCTCCAAGTTGCAAGGTGTGCAAGGTGGAAGATGCTATGGTTCTTTGCCTTTAGATAGGAAATGAGAAATTAATAATACTTACTGACTTCCCAATGTATTGATTTATGGAGCTGGACAAAGTTCAATTAAAAAATGTTGTTTTACCAGAGCAATACATGCACATGGTTTCCAAAGTTGAATAGGACTAGTAAGCTTATCACTGAAACTGCAGTTCTCTCATGCACACCCTTCCACTCTCCAGAGACAACTATTTTCTATTGTTGCAGCTCTTTATTCTTGTACTGGATCTATTTTTATAAATAATATGCACATGCTGCTATCATTCATCAATTTTAGACATTAAAGTAGAGGAGGACTTTAGCTTTCCTACCTCCCACCCCATTCTCTAATATGTTTACATCAAAATTTTGTAACAATTCGAATTTTGTGTTTTTGTTCTTCTGACTGTATCAGTATCATTCATAGCGGAGCCTAGAATTATGATTATATTTTTTGTAAGTGTTTGTTATTAAAATTGTTGTTTTCTGGGCTCTGTTTCCTGCATCTGTTGGGACTTTTTTCATCAGGCACAATTACTTATTTCATTAGAATTTGTCAGGCACTGGCTTCAATGGCCATCTCCACTACCCGCACCTCCTCTGGAATCATATTCATCTACATTGATTCCCTCTGGCTTCTGCTCAACCTCATTGAGCAGCAAAATGTGAGGGCCTCACCATAGCCCAAGATTCATAAGTAGGATTTAGAGATGGAAAGAAGAGAGAACAACATACATACAGGCAAGAGGCAAGCTTAAGCATGGGATTATCTAGAATTTTCTGAGATCTTTAGATGCTGTGTGCTATTGAATCTTACCATAGTGTGAATGTGGACACCAAGTCAGGTGGTAGCTTTAGCATCATAGTTGGGGTTTTCTGTTTTCTTCATAAATATGTCATACACATTTGTACAAGCTAAAAAATTTATTTCATTCAGAAACATACTATTTGACTCACAAAACTTGGAGCCATTAGGCTGCCTTTGGCTGTGTCCTCCTCCTCCTCATTTTCTTGTCACTATTTGAGTAAAGTCAAGCACCTGCCCGCAGTTGCATTCCAGCCTCTATCACAGATCCTCAGAAGAACTGAGCACAAAGGGAATCAAAGCATATGCAAACACACACGGACACAAAGAAGTACCAAGCACAAAGAGAGTCAAAGTATGTACACACACACACACACAGATACACACACACACATACACACACACATTGGTCTTCTCTGGACTTTTATTTAACCATCTCTGATTCTATCAAGGCCTTAACTATACACATCAGAACACATTTTAAACTTTGAGATGGGGATGTATAAGAAGATATTGCTTGATAAATGTTATTTGCCAAACTCTATTTTTAACTCCTGTGAGGATGAGAACCACTCCAGAATCTATCTTCTGTTTCCTTGTGGCTAGAGAAATAGAAAAGTTAACAAAGGATAGAAGAATTGGCAGGGAAGGGATGAGAAGAAGCTTGAAGAAGTCCACTCCTGTTTCATTTTCACTATCAAACCCTGGATATAAAAAAAACATCATCTATAATAATCAATGTGAGTCACTCCAGATCATAAGTGAAGAAAATTAATAGAAAAATGCTGGTAAGTAATTTTAATAAAAACTGAACATTTCCCTGTTTCAGTTTTCCTGTTTTATGCTCCTACTAAGTATGGGAATAACATGCAAAAGATTTTCAAAGTTGTTAGGCTTCTCATGGCCAATGGAGACTCCTAGGTTTCTTCCCACCTTGTTACTGATATTAATATTAATATTTAGTCCAATATAGCATGAATTAGGATTTTCTTTCTGAAACTTTTCATCTTAAAAGGCATGATTTTCAAGCAGAAAAAAATAAAGCAGAAGTGTATTCAAATCTTATCTAAACAAAAGAAGAAATGTTTGACTCATCATTTAAAGATAGAATTTGTGATCCACAAGCCAAATTGGAATGGTCAACAGGGGATCCAAAGATTAAATAATTGTCAGTGAGTGTTTAGCATTGTTCTTAGGAGAAGATGATAATAAGCTGGCCTTATAAGCATTGGGTCCTCTTGGCAGGGGTACCCATACACCTGGAGATGGCTATCTCCATATACCAACCTGATGCATGGAGCTTGCTCTAACTTCCCTTGCTCTGACTCCGTATTTGCCAAGAAAACTTCTCATTGTAATCTGGCTTTCCATACAGAGTTTCCTATAGGGAGCAAGCATTTGATCAACTGACATGAACATCTGGGTTGGCCTGGCAGCTTTTGTTCCCACTGCAAATGACCTGGCCTTGGTTTGTGCATCATTTACTTGAGAGGTGGGTTTGCATGAGCCTGACCAACAGAGAGATGGCATGTCCTGGTACACTAACAAAATCAAATTAATTAGTCTTGAAATTCGAGATAATTGAACTAACTTATTCCCCTTTCTCCTTGCAGGACTGTTCCTGGCATTTGCAAAGCCCAGGGCAAAAGTACAAATGGACGACTCAGACTTGTGTCTTACCCCTCTTCTCTTCCCATTGATGGCTCTAACCTTCACAACAAGGGCTATGTGGGCATGCACGAAGCACCCCAGCCACCAAGTCCAAGGTCTATCCCAGTCCCTGCCTGCCCAACAGCCACCCCTTGGCCATCTCTCAGCTCTCAGGATGCAGATATGGCAATGGCTGCCCTTGGGAGGACACACCCAAGGAGGACCAAGCGGGACCTGGCACTTGCTACAGGCCATTTGCTGAAGATGGTCTTAGGGTGAGGAGTTGACCTCAGGATAAACAGATCTCCATGGTTTTATGGACTTCTCACCCTGTGGAGAGGGATTTGGCCAGAGCAGAGCCAGAGCGAGGCCCAGAGCAAGGGACTTAGTTGCCCAGCTCTAATAGTGACACTGCCCATGGGATCATCCTTTCCCCACTCCAAGGACATGCAGGAGTGACCACATTGGCTTTTGGGATGGTCTATCTCTGCTATCTAAAACTGCAATAATTTCTAACAAAATTCATTTCACCAAACTCTGGTCTAAGGAGAATCTGACTTAAGCCTGTAGACCATAAGCAAAGTAGCTTCTTGTTTGAAATAACTCTCTAGAGAACTGAAAGTACCTTTGGGGCCTTTTAGTGACATTTATATAGGTTCCTCAGATTGCAGTCCAGGGTCACGGCCTCATTTGCCTTAATTACAGGGTCAAGGACAGAAAAGACTTTACTTAGGTGTTAATGGAAGTCCTTAATCTGAATGAACCTGAACCCTTTGACCCAGGAAAATTAGCATATAGTGTCAGCAAATGACATTCAAATAGTTTTAAAATAATCTAATCTTCCAGAGCTCTGTGCTTGGCGGATGGAGACAAGAATTTGAAAGGAACAAAGTGGAATTTACGTACTTCTGAATGTGCTTTGGGGCAAAATGGTTGCAAGAGCGATCACATTTTGTTCCAAGAGATTTCACTGCGCAAACACTTCATCCGGCCTTGCTTGTAGAACAAAGCCACAGAACTGCATTAACTGTGGAGCAGAAAAAGATTTTAATCTATTCAGCCAGCTGGTCTAGCATTTAGGTTACACAGGGGGAGGAGGAAGAGAAAAACCGTAAAACATAACGCGACACAGAGCAATTTCGTGTGATTCCCTGATTGCAAATGCCTTAAAGTTAAATGGATGGGAAATCAATATTTGCAAAGTTCTGGGTGAGATGAAAGGTTGGCCTTTTCTGATAATATTGAAATGGCTAAAGAGGTGTGGCCAGGGGAAGAACTGGCCTCCTTGGCTGTTCAATTTTATTTTATATCAATCATTCATTTAGCAAATATTTAAATACCTGCTAAATGCAAGATATTGTTCATTAAGAGACTATGTCTATGAATTATTTTCCTTCACCTCCTTTCTTATCTTTTCTTCTACACCCAGTCTTCAACTTCATCACCAAGGAGGTAGTATAACATCATGAGAACAACACAAGCTGTGTAACCTCGGGGAAGTTATTTTACATTTCTGAGTTTTGGTTTCTTCATCTGTAAAACAGGGATTATAATAGTGTCTACCACACACTGGTGGCTTGGCATACACTAATTTCCCAATACATGTTAAGTGTGAATAATATTATGAAAAAGATAGTAATAATTTTCTTCACAGGCAGATGAAGATAATTTAGAGTCCATCTTTAGGAAAAAGTAGCATTAGCCAGAAATGAATGTAGGATAGTTTGTACCTTCCAATATTTTGTATTTCTTGAGCATGAAGAAATCACCAACATTTATTGAACATGTACTATGCAAAGATATACGCAAAACTTTTTGCATATGTGATACTTGTGGGGAGTGGGGTTGGGGAGAAGCTTTTTCCTCTACCATTGGGTTCAGTGGCTGAGGCCCTGCAAAATAAACTGACAAAATACAAATTAGCAGGAGAAAAAGCATTATTTCATATGCATATGGGGGGTCCCCACAGAAATGAGGCGAAAATCCCAAAGAGGCAGTCAGGCTTGGAGGCTTATATATCATTTTAACAAAAAAGAGATAAATTGTGGAGATGTGACAAGGGGGAGGCTAAGGAGTTTGCACTACTATGAGCAGTACATCTGGGGAAGGTAAATGTGTGGGGGAAACTAATGCAAGAGAAGGGTTTTAACAGTAAGGTTTGTTATGCACACTGCTCTGTCTCTGAACTGGCAGGAATCCAGAGTTATCTGGCTATTGAGTCATTCTGCCCCTCCAGGTATGAGAGAGGGGAAGCAGGGCACACCATCATGAAGGGAAATATATTCCCCACTTTTAGACAAATAGGGGGAGTGTAGAGAGCTTTTTTCTTTGTCTACTATTTTTTAATTGCCTTATACTTAAAATAATCTTTACAGCAAAGTGGCAGATTTTGAGGTGACATATCCCGATATCCTCCATATTATTTAATAACCCTCCCAAAATACCCTATAAATTGGATGCTATTTATAGTATCCAAGTATTTCATATTTGGATAAACTGAGGCTCAGAGAGGTAAGTAAGGGCCTTGCTATGTTTATACAACCGTAGTGGAGCTGGGACTCAAATCCAGGCCTCCTGAGTCCAGAGCCAGATTCTCAGCCATCACCCTCTCGGAAACTCTTCATGAACAAAATGGTAGCCGAGATCCTGAAATAGCCAGGATTACAAGTCAATTCCAGTTCTAACTGATACACTGAAGGGAATACCAGTTTGTTCGGGGATGGGTCCTGGATTCTGTTTGGTCACCATTTAAAAAAATTAATCATATAGTGCCAGATGACAGGCTCTTATTATAGTAAGGAGAAAGGCATGCTCTGAAATTCTAACTTAAGCTTCTGAAGTTGTTCTTAACTGTGGTTCCACAGTCACCAGTTAGTCTTTCTTCCTTTGTTTATTCCCACCAGAGGTCAGGGACTGTGTCTTCAGCACTTGGCAGAGTCCTCATGCATTTATGTGACTCCCTATTTGTGGAATAAATACATTTTGGTAGATTGGTTGCTCCTCTCTGTAGATGAAACAAAAGCTACTACACAACTGAAGAAAACAATTAGGGCCATGAAAAACTTTAAGGTTGACTAATTTGGCTTTATTAAGTAAGCAGTGTATAAAACATAAGCAAGTAGAAACTACAGAATCCTACCTTGAATAGGTTTTGTTCTATTTTATTTTTTTGCCTCATCAAATCTAAATTCTCAAGCAGTTGGCTCTATTGTTTCACCTGCAAATTTAGCACAAGTCCAGATTACTTTATTTGCCTTGTTAATAGAGCCGCTCCGGAGTTCACTGGCAGATCCCTGGTTTCCCATTGAATGGCTCTAAATGTGTTTTCTCTTGGCAGAGGGGTTTCTGAAATCATTTGGGGTTGATGTACCATTTGTAGCTTGTTGCCTGGTTAAAAAGTTCAGTTCCCACTAACCCATATACCCATACAGGCCATAATAGTTTGAGATTGGGGCAAGTATGGAGGTAAATTCAGACTACAGAATATAGATATTTTAATATTGAGGTACAGAAACATACATGCAATTGTTTTATGACTTCTACACAAAAACTCCTTCTCTCAAGATTCAGTCTCAGCTCCTTTGCCTAGGAGGAAGTCCGGTGCAATGGCTGAGAATGTCCTGAGGACCCTCTGCCCAGCCCTCCTGCTGCCAGGAGGAAAGGAGCGGCTGGAAGGAGGAGCCAACATGGCCAAAAGCAGGGCTAAGAGAGAATCTGAAACCAGGTCCGGAAGATGCAGTCAGAGAGCCCTGATCAAGGTCACCTCAAGCCAGACCTACTCTCCTAGATTTTTTTAGTCATATAAGACAAAATGTGTCCGTTTTGCCTTAACCATTTTGGATGTGTGTGTTTTTTTTTCTGTCATCCATGTTTTATTCTCCACATATTAAAAATTTACCCAATCTCCAAGCCTAGTTCAAATGTACCTCTTGGTGAAGCCTTACTTATTCCCTAAAGCTTTCCTTATTCTCTCCCAGAAAAATAACGTCTGCCTCTCTCCCTCCCTCCCTCTGGCCCCATGTACCACTCAGTTGGGACCTCACTTAAGGCCCTTACCAACTATGCCTTGGGCTGCTAAGTGTCTGGGGACCCTGGAGCCAGACTGCCTAAGGTGCAGTCCTGGCTACTACACCTGCTAGCCATGTCATATCTTTCCTAATATAATATAAAGAGCTCAAGACAAAGATCTCGGCTTGAGCCATTTTCCTGTTGTGCCACTCATCCTGGTATCCAGTTGTCCCATTCCCTATGAACACAGCCTGTTTTTAGACCTACTTGTAGATTCCTACATTGGCCCCCTGCCCTCTGCTCCTTCAGAGGACTGATAAGTCCTTGGTCTCCCTCCTGTGCTCAGACCAGGTCTTTGCCTGGCCCTGCAGATACGTTGGAATCCTAGACTTCTTGGATCTTCTCCAATCTGTGGATGCCTGATCAGGGTTATGAAATAAATATACAACCTCAGTGGCTGACTCCTTCTCCTTTCTGGATTCTGGAAATGGCTGGTGCTTGAAGACAGATTAAGGTTGTTCCAGTGGTTTATCCTGAATCTTGCAAATGACTCATTTTGTAGAGTGACATAAAATAACTCCTATTCCCTAGCTACTAAAAATGTCTTTTCCAAACCTGTTACTTCCCTGCCTTTTCTTTGCTGAGAGGTGGTCCAAAGGGTTAACTGTTGACAAAAATTTTTCATTTAAATAAACAAATTCTGAGGAGTTTATGGAAAGAATATTGTATCCAGATGTTCATTTAAGATGTTATCCTTGAGCAAGTAGGAAAATAAACCAATGTAATTTAATAGAGTCAAGATGCATAAGCAGAAAATAGAAAGGATTAAAGGTTTTAGACAATGGCCTGGGTTATGATTACATTTTTGCCTCTTCATAAATATGTAGCCATGGGAAAATCACATAATTTCTCAGTGTTCCCTTCTGCAAAATGGGATTAACAATAATCTACCTCTATTATACTGAGCTGTGATGATGACCAACCGGATGATGTATAGTTGCTTTGCTACCTAGATAAGGTATTATTATTGTTATTATTATTATGGAGTGATGGGGTGTGAAATCTTTCTTAGTGAGACTTTTACACAACATATGGTAAAGATTAAAACACAATGTTGTTGAGAAACCCAAGTTTAATTCTTTATGAATTGGCCACATTTATTTTGTGGGTTAAAGTAAGGTCTGAATTTCTGGTCTGTTCATGCTATTTTCATATTTAGAGCTGACAACTATAATTAGATTAGGTAACAATGTAATGTAAATACATAAATATAATAGTTACAGCAGATGAACGAAATAGAGCATAAAAGCAAGTAGAAAAGCAAGTGGGAGTACTGAACTGGAGGAATCCCAGTTTGGGTGTTGGGTTAAAGGTTCTTTAGGCTTGTTGTATAGTGGGCTTGAGCTCACCCCATTCTAATCAGCATTGGGTTTCCCTGCTTTAACATTATATAGCTTTTACTCAGACTCCTTCTCACCATGGTGTGAACTTAGATTCTTAGTTGCTATCGAATTTGTCTTCCTAAAGTATCCCTCAGCAAGATTAATTTAGCTGGGGTTCACCTGTGGATAGTATGTTGACATTCGCACTGACATCGTAAAAGCAATCTGGGTAAAACTGATGGTGTTGGAACATGAACCAAGGCAGTGGCACCAAACTTTACTAGTAGTCATTAATTATATTCTTCACCACCAAATAACTCCCAACCTTAGCTCCCTAAACACCTCCGTGTAAGGCAAGACCTCATATAGGGTGGCCATGTAGTGTCTTTGGTAGGCTGGACCTCTTAAGTACTGAGTGCAGGCAAAGACACCCTACCCACAGGCATGGCAGGAAATCTGAGAGCCACTGGATTTAGGTTGGGATGATATGAAACTCAGGGGGAACTAGGAGAAACCAGAGATTAGAGACCCTTTTCCCGGTTCTGGGTCCCAAGAGTTCTCTTACTTTCTGGTCTTATCCTGGGAGCAGGTGCAGGCATCAGTGAGGACTAAAATGAAAGCTTCCACCAGCCGGGTGGAATGGGAGCTGAAAGAAAACATAAAGTTGATTTAAAGGAAATGAGGAAATGCAAAGGGAATAATTCTGGCACATTGAGGTTTGGGGATGGAGATGAATATCTGCTACTATACTAATGGGTATTGCATTTGTATTTCTCTCTGTTTAGAGGACTGCTTATTTTATGGAAGATGTGTCATTGAAGTGTTTGTCTGTGTGGCATTTGTTTCATCCCAAAGCCAACTGAAGTTAATTATGCTCTGCTAAGCCATAATGACTTTCAGGGTAGACGTGTTTTTAAGGCAATTAATAACACCACCAAAAAAGCAGGATCGGAATTTGGAAAACCTTTAGTACATCCTCTTGAGAACGGTCAAATATAAGCAGAAAGGAATCTAATAGGGAAAGAAGCAATTTACTAAAAGGGGAAAAGTAATTGAGTTAGAGAAGACACATCCACTTAGTCACTGGAAAAAGGACAAATCAACAATTCTAGTCACTCCTTGAGTTCTCATTTTCTTCATTTACACTCCTCTTATTTTAAATCTACCCTGATCAGAACTTTCCTTTTACTACAGGAATACAGCCCATCCTATTTAATTCACCTCATTTATTTTATTCATTTGGCAAATATCTATTGAGTACTTCCTAGGTGACAGTCATCCCATATACAAAGAAAACACCAGATGATCTTTAATGTAACAGACACAATATTAGTGTAGTACCAAACCCTGTTTCCTCTTCTTTTTAGGCACACAGCTAGATGGAAACAGGCTAAGAGAAGGTTAAATAAGTTGCCCAGGGTCACACAGCTAGTAAAGTTGCAGGGCAGGATTCAGCTTATGGCAGAACAAAGTTCAAATGTAGATGGTTAAGCTCAAAAGCAGACCATCAGCTGACATTGCCTATATAAATCCTGTGTCGATCTGTATTGCAGTAAGGACTTCACTAGAAAGTAAAGTTGATGAGGGCTGGTAACCTCCCCTGCACTTATGTTGGGTCCTACGATGGGGTCTGGGCCAGTAGAATGTGGGTAGAGATGGTGTCTGTAATTTCCAGTCCTGACATATAAACACCTCTCTCACCGTCCTGCATGGGCTCTCTTTTTCCTCATCTGCCAGCCAAATGCTGACGAACCAGTGGAGACTCCAAGGCCCTCAGGGATGAGGAATTCTCAGGATAGAAGAGCCTGAATCCCTGAATGATTGTGTGGAATATATCACCCCAGACTGACACTCCCATTGGACTCTGACGTGTGTGCAAAAACCAAACCAAAACCAAACAAAAACAAACAACAGCATAAAAACCCCAACCCTTTATTGGGTTAAGCCATTGGGAGTTGAGACTTGTTTGTTTTAGCAGCTAGACTACCATGACTAATATATGTGTCTTAAAAAAAAAAAGTACACAATCTTTTAGGGGAGAAAGGAATGTAAAAATATCACACCCCATGATAGTTATAATAGTTACTCTTCTCACAGACATCGTGGTATTTGTGACCTCTCTTTATTACCATAGTCATAGAACCATAGCCCTAAAAGGGAGATGACAGATCTAACAGGAGCAGAACACAAATGTTCCAGGCACCAGGCTTCACACTCCCAAGTGGAAGCAACCCGAGAAGCAGCCAAATGGAGACAATTCAGGGTTCTAGGAAGTGGGCCCAATTAGAAAGCAGCACATTTATACCAAAAGCAACCAACTGATTCTTTAAAAAACTTTATTGGCTAAACAATAAATGACTATGGGCCAACTTTGTCCACGCAAGTGGCGGTTCTCCTGTGGGAGATTTGACCGCGGTGTGCTTAGGTGGCCCGTTCCAGTGCTAATGGCAAGAAGTCCTTGAGTATAGAATATTTTCTTATCCATTTTCCCTTAGGAATATCATTTGAAGGCAAACTTCCCAGTCCAAGATTCTACTGTTTCTGCATCTCAATGCCCTGGTCCTTTGAGATCTGAAAGTTTTGATCTCCAAGAATACAAATTATTAATCTAATACATAATTATTGACAGGACCAGCTGCATAATTTGTGGAGCCCTTTGCAAAATGAAAATATGTGGCCCCCATACAAAAAGCAGGGAGGAAAGTGCTATTTGGTTACTAAAATATGAAACTTTTACCATATCTGATGCGTCCAGCCCAGGCCGGGGACCAGTAAATCCTCCAAGGCACCGCAACCTCCGCACCAAGACGAGCCCCACAGCTGGATGGGGCATGGGTGAGAGGCTTGCACCTGCGGAGCTGCCCACCGGAGGCGCTGCGGCGCTGCCGACCCAGGGTTGGACAGTCGCTACCACGACCCTCCCTAAGGTGCCACCCGACTAACACACCCAGCCGCAACCCTTCCCTCTTCCACGCCCAGACTCTGCCCAGAGTCAGTGTCCCGCCCTCTGTCCATGTGACCTGGTTGCCATCCAGGTCACCAGGGGTGGGGAGTGAAGTGGCGGGGGAGGAGGGGAACCCACGTGAGCGGAGGCTCCGAGTGCCAAGCTGTGCTCCACTGCACCATCAGACTTCATCTACAAAACACAAGTTCAAAGGTAGAATTATTAAGAACCTCAAGACAGTGACTGCAGAGCATTAAATCTGAGTGCGTAACCTTTGAGTGGGAGTCCTGTGTGAAGCCGGCCCTGTTTATGGAGCATCTACTACCTTCTAAGCACTGAGATGCAGTTATGAACAAAATAGACCAAGCCCTTACCCTCATGGAATTTGCACGCTAATGAAGTACTTATTGAAATGCAGATAAGCATGAGAGGCTTCATACTACAATAAACTCTTTAATTAGAACGAAGGGTTAGCAAGCAGTCACCTTTGAACCTACCATAAATATTTGAACTTGGGACCCTCCTCTTCCACTTATACCAGCAGTGTTGTGACATTGGGCAATTTACTTAACACACTCTAAGCCCATTTTCTCATCTGTAAAATGAGAATTATAATAATACCCATTACTATAGGCAAAGAGCCTGGATGGCACATGCTCATGTTTACTATTGTTACTTCTTAGCAGTAGTATTGGTATTACTCATATCCATTAACTATAGTTTAAAATGAACAAAAATAAAATGAATGGAATTAAGGAAATGGGGGAGAGTACTCAGGTGAAAAAGTACTTTCCTTCGTGCATTGCAGCTAACTGATCCAAATTTAGCGTATTTTTGCTTATTTAATACCAGCTGAATTAGATTGTCTCTTTTTTCTTCACTGAATTGACTAAATGATTTGGTGCTGTGTGAAAAAAATCTGATAGTACAACATCCTTTTATTATAGTTAAAGAAAACAGCCTTTAAAATTAAGTGAAGCACAGTTTATTTCTGATTTCTAGAGGCAAGAAAATGATCCTGTGTAATGGACTCCTCACTAAACCACGAGTCATGAGATCCAGTATTTATGTTCACTTTCACCACTGATCTATTGAGTGCTTTCTCTTTAACCTCTGGAGAATCATAGTGGTAACACTTGTCACATTTCCTGCTTGAAGTATGTTGAGGATTAGGTCAAATTCTTAAAATACTAGCAATTTAATGAAAGGTACTTACTCAAAGATTAGAAAAAGCAATGCAGAAGCTCCGTTTCCCGATTTAAAAAAAGAATCCAGGAATTGTTTGAAATACAGTTGGATTTCTGCACATCTTGATTGCGACCTTCCAAAGAGGCATTCATAAGTCTGGAATTTCCCAGGATGCTTTGCCAGGAATTAGTGTTGAATTACCAGAAAATCAATATGACATGTAGTACGCATTTATCTAGATAGTAATTCAACACACACACACACACACACACAAACACACATGTACACACACACACACACACACACACGCTCATATACACCCTTCATTGTTTGTGGAGCTCCAATTTAGGAGAAAAGAGAGTGTCTTAATCAGAGATAGAAAGGATTCATTTTATAAATTGTTCTAAATAATTGTCCCCAGCTGAGTTTTTATACCCACACTGAAAAACAAAGTCTGTATTTTCTTTCAGATTTATTTTATTTTAGATTTATTTTCATAACTTGTCATGCAATTCCTTCAAGTCTTGTCTGGTATATATCTCATTAATATGAACTACATCCAATCTCAACCATCTCCGTTTTCCCCGCTCCATTTTCTTTTCTCCTGTTCCCTGTGTGTGTGTGTCCTCAGCAATTTCCCTTTAGCATTAGTCTTTGTTAGAGATTCCAACCCTTTTCTGAGAACATGGGTGAAGTCTCCATAAATCTAGTCAGGAATCACTCCACATTGTGTCTGAAGAGTTCTCTTTCTTGCCTGGGTCTGCATGTTTCCACACTTTCCAGAAGTCTTTTCTGTGCCTGGCTGAAAGCCCAAGATCTTTAAACTATCTTGTAATATAAATCCTTTCCATCTCTGGTTAGTATACTCCCTGAAAATCCATGTGCTAGTGTTAGAAATTTGAAGATCTGGGGGAAGGGAGGAGACAGGGAACGGAGCCTGGGAAAAGTGGATAGAAAACTTTTGGCTCTTCCTCTGGACTGAGTTAATTAATCACTGTACCTTCCACCAGATCCTCAAGAGACCCCAAGAGAATTCCGGGACTCAGGAAACAGATTACTCCATCTGAGTGAAATCTTCCTTGGGAAATAAATTTCACAGAGAGAGAGGAAAAAAAAAATGTTTCAAGCTCCCATATGTCTATTTCAAATGATTTATCCTCTCCCCAGAATACTTACGCTTCTTTATTCCTTGCGTTTATTTTGTTTAAAATAACATTCCAGTGACTACCCATAATTCGGCAACCTAGATTCTGCCCAATTTTGGATTAAATAGGTTGTAATTGTCAGGCACTATAATGGAGTTTTCCCATTACTTCAAAGGAAATTAAGGAAGGGACTCAGTATCTTTTCGTGTAAATTACATCCGTTTTAAGTGAGGCTTCTGAAACCCACTGCTAGTTGTCATAAAGGTTCGGAGTAACCTGGATACATTCTGTTGTGTCGGTTTAGGACCAGTTATGATAATTATGGCTGCCCTCCACATTTGACAGAAATGTCTGTAATATGTGTGTGTGTGTGTATGTGTGTACAGAGGAACACTTAGATGCCTTCTTCTCTCACTAACAGTTCTGTCCACGCTTGAAGGCCTTTATGGAGCTCTTCATTGCTAACTACTCCCAGTGGAGGAAAGTGGAAGAGATGGGGTGTGGGTGGGAGGAGGTATGAGTGTGAGGAGAGCAGAGGCTGTCGTATTTTGAGGGCTGCTGTGTGCCAAGAACTACCCTGGGCATAGAACATGGAGGGTGAAGTTGTGTTTGATGTGTATTTGGGCAAGTTATTTAACCTCTCTAAGCCCCAATTTCCTTATCTGTAAAATAGGGATACTCATATGATAATAGCTAACACTTTGTGAGTACTTTTTGTGCCAGGCACTGCTCTAAGTGCTTATGTGCCCACAACAACCCTATGAAGTAAGTACTGGGGATAAAAGAGAGAATTCAAGTAAAGTGCTTAGCAAATAAGTGTTCAGTAACAGCTATTATCATTGTAAATATATTTTATTATCATATAATATACCTTATTTATAATATATCTTATTTAATTTTCTCAAAACCCCTATAAAATTAGGATCACCATCCCTGTTTTACTCATGAGAAAACTAAAAAGGTTAAGTAACTTGCACGTATTTGCTTAGCTGCTAAGAGAGCAGGAGGATTCAAATTCAGGTCTTTGTAATTCTAAACTTATTCTCTTTTTACTATGTTGCCAGAAAAATGACCAATTCATTACAGAGAAACATTGCCTTTTATCCCGTGGCTGCAGTAATGTCTGCGGCTCTGCTTCACCGATCTGAATTTGGTCCCAACAGCTTCGTTGAGAAGAGGGGTTGGCATTCTGTGGCACATGTCCTTGAGGTAGCATTTGAAAGTATTTCCACAGATGGATTTAACTGTTGTCATTATGTGCCCATCCCCAACTCCTTTACCTCAGAGAGCTTCTGGGACCACCACCACCACCCCCTTGCCCTGACTAATCCTTGCTCATCTTCCAGGGCTTGTTTCAAACACCATGTCTTGTGTAGCTGTTCCCTAAATGCTGATGTTCTATTCTTTTAGTCATTTATTCAGCAAATATTTAAAGAGGGCCTACTATGTGTCAGGTACTATTCTAGAAGCTAGAGTACAGTATTGAACAAAGCAGACAAAACTCCCTGGCCTCATGGTGCTTTCATTCTTGCTTAGGTAAGTTTTGCCATGACCTCCTGAAATTCTTGCTCACAACATTGCATGCTTGTGGTTATTTGTAAGAATTTGAATTAATATCATTCTTCCCCACTAATTTCTAAATGCAAAGAAGGCATAGATTGTGTGAAATTTTCTCCATTAACATGGAGCTTTGCACTTAATAGACACTCAATAAATATGTGTTGAATAACTGACTAGCAGTGGGACACATTCATTCATCTTTCTTCTAGGGAGCCCTAGCAATGAGCATTCTCAATACCAACTCCCAGGACTTCCTCAGGTGCTGTGAACTCAGGCAGCCAGCCTTGCAGCTAGATGCAGAAGGTCCATAGTCTAAAAGGGAAGAGCTCCATATTGTGACCTACCTCTTGTAAACGGTTCCTAACCCAAGGATGTGGAAGCAGGAATCTTTGCATACTGCTAATGGGAGTATAGACTGGTGCAGTGATTCTGGTAAGCAATCTTGCAGAATTTAGTCAAATTAAGTATGCATACATCCACTGCTACAACAATATAGCTCCTGGGTATATATCCCAGGGATATTCTCACACAGGTGCATAAGAGGACCTATACAATGATGTTATCATAATTGCAATATTATTTGTGGGTGTCTTCCACCACTGGGAAAGCAGATGAGTAGAATGTTGTGGGAGCACACGATTGGGTTTTAAGTAGCAATTAGGAAAAATGGATCAGTTATACATACAAGGATATGGAACCTAGCAACATATAGCCACACTAATGCTTCGTGGAATAAGTAGAAAACAGAAGGAGATGTTTAACATAACCATTAGGTAAGTTAAAAATGCACGCACATAAAACATTACATGTTTTGCAAAAACATAGGCAAATAAAAAGATCCACACTAAACACATTAAAATGATTGTCTGTGGTGCAAGGAGAATGAGGGTGGTTATGGGGATAAATGGAAATTAATTTAAATTAATTTATAAGTAAAGTAAGGGAGGGGCCTTGTATGGACCAATGATGTCGCTAAACAGAAGGTTCAAAAGCAAACAAACAAAACATGTTTTCCAGAGCACATTCCCTGTTTGTGACACCTCTTACCAGACTTTTCTGTCTGTTATGTCCACTCCCTGTTGCTACCTTTAGGTTGCATAGCTTGCACAGGTGCTGTGGAGTATCATAAATTTGTTCCTTCTTCTGTAATGGTCACCCTTGTTCTGTTTTTCCTGTGGCAGCTGCTTGAGAACTCTGAGTTCCCAGTGTCTGCTCCTGTCCAGCTTAAAGGGGAATTTGTCAAAACAAGGAGCATCACTGTGGTTGGCACAGCTGGTTCTGCTCCAGGAAATCCCTGTGAATGATCTGTCTCTGCCTTGCTATGGATGCTGAAGCGTAGCCTGCTCAATAATCTAAATGTGGCATCTGGGGCCAGGCCCTGGTCTCCCAGTCACATAGAAATATTGACATGACTTCTGCTTTTAGTCTGGAGCTTGATGCCGCATTAGCACAGCTGTGGCCTTTGTATCTGGAGTTTCCTGAACCCAGACAGGCATCACACTCCTTGGTTCATCCACCCCTAGCACTGTGATCCCCCCTCATTGACACTGTTGTCATTTCATACCTCCCAAGTCACTGCTTCCAGATCTTTGGCTCTCCAGACAACAAGCTGCCACAAAGAAGCAACACAACCATGACGTGGTGTCAGGTGCTTACTGTACTGCAACAGGCAACCATACTTCTCACCTGGGCGTTGATAGACACTGGACTCTCCAGTGTAAAAGTCACTGGGTTACAATAGCCTGGGGAGCATCCAGATATATTTTAGGAGCTGTAAAACACCACAGAGCCAGAGTATAGTCTGGTAAAGGCAGAATGAGGGAAGTGTGGGGGCTGGATGGAACGGAGTGTGCCATTGTACTAAACTATTCCAGCTTGGGACAGAGATTAAGCCTATTACCAAAGTGTCAGGAAGGCCATAGGACTCTAGACACACATTCCCAAAGGGACTCAAATTTTGATTTTTGATATTTTGATTTCCGATGTTATATCTAAAGGAGTATACAGCCAGGCCCAGAGATACTCTGATAGGGTTGCAAGAGGAAGAGCTTTATCATACCACTTTAAATTTGTGGTCCATTATAGGACAACACAGTTTACAGTACACTGCAAATAAAAATTTCCCCATAAATCCTATTCGTTATATAGAATGTTTTTTGATGATAAAAGCATTAATTTGTTAAACATAAACAGTTATAATAGACTACAACCCTGTTTTGTCATTTCTCATCTATATTTATATCCATATCTATCTATCTGCTAAAAGCCTCAAAAAATGGAAATGGTCTGAATATTTCAACCTCTGAGAAGTCTATGGCAAGGGACACACACGTGCACTCCTCCCCCACCCCTACAAGCAGAATCAGAGGACACACAGTTTTTTTTCCCACTTAGCAAAATATAAACATATATCTTTCCATATTTATAAAAATAGATCTATATCATATTAGTTAATGGCCTTATGGTTTTCATTGTGTCGATATGCCAGAATTATTTAACTGAATTCCTATTGCTAAATATTCAAGTCCTTTCAAATTTATCAGTGCTGTAAACCCTACAGTATTTAGTACCCTGTTGGTTCATCTTAGTACATTTATCCAACTATTTGCTTAGGGTAAATTCCTAGGGGTGGGATTTCTAAGTCACAGACTTTTAAAAAAGGCTTTTCTACGTGTTTCCACATTTTCTTCCAGGAAGGTTGTACCAATTTACATTCCCACCCAAAGTGCATGCCTATGCCAGCTTCCCCAAACCCTCATCAGTACTAGATAACGTCACTCTTCTTGATCATTCCCATTCTTAAGAAGAAGAAGCCTAGACTCCATCACCAGTAGCTTTTTTGAGGTTAAGCAGACATGGCACTTTATTATGTAAAGAGCTGGCTTCTCATTTGAAGGGAGCAAATCAGCTTTCTCCATAAGCCAGTGAAGTGTTTTCCTGCTCTTCAAGGTTGAACTAAGCTTTCCTTTAAATATGTGCTTGCATTTCTGAGTTTAACTGGCAAGGATAGATTGAGCTTATTTCAAAGCTCAGTAAAATGAATGGCTAAGTGAAGGATCATTGGTGGTCGGGGCTCACCTGAACTGGAAAATCATTGTCAGGACACCACTGAATTGCACCCAGGTCACCATCCCTCTGACTTATCCTAGAATTCAAGCTAAACAAATTATTCATGCTCTTTTAAAAAATCTATTTTTTTCAATCATACTATGTTTTAGGCATTTAAAAAATTTTGTTACTGATGAATCATCTCACTTATATCTAATAATATTAACATTTTGTATTTGCTTCATCAATTTTTTTTTGCTAAAGTAGTTGTAAAATAGTTACAGAAATTATGGCACTTGACCTCCTAGGAATAATTTAATCATATAATTTATGTTTTTTTCATTTCTGAATATCCTTGATGTTAACTTCTACAAATACAGACACACAAACACACATAAAATTCGAATATTTTTTTTCCTGCCAAGAATCATTTGTCCTCCCAAGGATTAAAATTCTGTCCCTTATTAAAAAAATGTTGAGAAGTAGAGCTCCTAGCTTTGTCCTGCCAGCTGTGGAGACGGAGAAGCAGTTTATTAGCTCAGACTCACCCTTGCGTCAGTCAAGGACACAGTCCAGTCTAGAGACTCGGTACGAATCCTCATGTGATACAGGTGTCTCTTTTTAGCCTGATTTTTGGATATAAATTGCAAATACTGCTCAACCTACTTCCATATTTTATGGAGTTATTTTAAAATGATAAAGTTGCAAAGGTGACTTTGCCCATCTCCTTGTTCTTCTGGGGTAAGTTTGCTGGATGGCTTGTAGGGCCTGTCAATCAGGAGATTGTGACTGCCTCACCCCGCAGAGGAAGTAGGGAAAGAGGGGCTGGCTGCAAGCAATAAACATATAAGTTGATATTAAATGCACAAGATTATTTCCTATAAACAAGATCCAGGATTTCAGAGTAGGGTGGCATAAGGTAAGAGTTCTGACTTTCAAAGTAGACAAAAATGAGTCCAAACCCCAACTAGCTCTGTCATGTTCTGAGTTACCTTGACCACATTATTTTTCTTCTCCTAAGCCTCAATATTAGGGTTTATCTTATGATCATTTTTAAGGATTCAATGAGCTAATGTATATAAAGCTCTTAGTACAGCACTTGTTGGATATACTACTCAATAATGAGAGTTGTTATTACTATTAATTGAAACATGGGAATCACCTTCCCTTCTTTGACATTACTCAATATACTATACTTCAAGGCAGCCATAGGTAAACTGCAGCCTATGGGTCAAATCCAGTCCAATGCCTGATTTTATATAGCCTATGGTTTTTACATTTATAAATGGTCAAAAGAAGATCAAAGAAGAATAATATTTTGTATGCAAGTGACATAAAATTCAAATTTCAGTGTCCATAAATAACATTCTGTTGGAACACAGCCATGCTCATTATTTACGTATTGATGATGGTTGTTTTTGTGCTACAAAGGCAGCATTGAATAGTAGCAACAGTGACCAGATGGCCTGCAAAGCCAAAAATACTAACTATCTGGCCCTTTACAGAAGGTTTGCAGACCCCTGTTTTAGGGAGCTGTTCAGCATGGTGCAAACATGAGGTGCCCTTTCCTTGCTCAGGATCAGAGACAGTGCTGTTCTCTGTCCCCTTCCATATGCTTTGTCTAGTTTTTGCTAAAGGAATAATTTGGTTAAGCTGTTCCCTGCAACACAGAAGGATCATCCTTGACAATGGGGTTCTAGTTAATGCTTAATAACAAGCTTTATGGAAGAAAAAGAAGCTCTGATGTGTAGTGTTGGCTGATTTCTGTGGTTTGAATATTTCTGCCACGATTAATTTCAAGCTTACCAACATGACATCAACTAGCTAGAAAAATTCTTATGACTTTATTGCTACTTGTGACCATGCCAGCCAGCTCCAGCACACCATTGCCCTTGACCTCTGCTGTTAGCCTCACCATTGCTTTGCTTACTAGAGCTTTTGGGGAAATGTCTATACTATCCAGAAGGAGTAATTGGTTACTGAGTCACCAAAGAGTGGGGTACGATTTAAATTTCTGTGAGGTGCTTATCTCAGAATACATTTTTTTCAGAAATATTCATCACATATGAGAGATTTAACTCAGAGGAAAGCTGACACACATGGGAAGGAGCAGTGAGCAAAAAAGTTGGAGCAATATGGTAAAAGATCTGGTATATTTAGTTTTTGAGTGAAGGATGCCACAGAGCCTACAGATTAATCCCCATCTTACCCTTGTCCTCCTAATGCTGGTCCTTTTCTGAGAATGGCTAAGGGAGTGAGCCATAACAATATCTCAAGGCAGAAATTCTAGCCAGGGAGAATAGCAAGTGCAAAGGTCCTGGGGCAGTCACCTCTTTCTTCACTCCTTCCTCTGTGCTTCATATGGGCCCTGACCATTCAACACTGGTTTTATATTTGGGCAGTACTGGGTTGATTGTTTACATGTTGGTTAGACTGGTGAGCTCCTAGCAGCTAGAACTCTCTTATGTGTCTTTGCACCTCTCGTGCCTAGCACAGTGCTAGTCACATAGTAAGTGTACAATAAGCAGGACATACAACATACAACACCTGATTAGTCTAATTCCCTCACCATGCCTCCTCTGTGTGTTCTTTCTAGCAATTTGTTTAGAGATTCTGAGAAAGAATCTTGTCTTCATGAAGCAAGCATTTCCAGTGTCCCACCAAGTCCTTTTGCAGCTGACATCCTTCCTCTCTTCATTTTTACACGTTGGAACTGATTTTTCCTCTTCATATATCCTGGGGGAAAGTTTGAAAGTTAAGACACAGAAGTATAGCTGGGTTTTTAAACAAGTGTTGCCAGCAGAGTGCACAGAGCTTTAGAAGAGGAACAGCTGTGCTTTCCCACATTCAAATCAAGCTAGAGGAGGGAGAGGGGGGAAAAGAAACAGACTGTAGTTCCTCCCATTTGACCAGTGTCTGAAAATTAAAGAAAATTAACCCTGGTCGTTGAAAATCTTCTGAAGAGTGTTCATTTAGTCTTCTTTCCTTTCTTCTCCAAATCAATTGTTAATCAGGCTCAAATTCATTCCTCTCTCTTCCTTCCTCCCTGATTCTCCCTGCCCCTCAATTCACCAATTTTGTGGTCCATGACTTGATACAGAGCCAGGTGGTCTTGCATCTGCATGACGTGGAGTCAATTCTGGGCTGTTTTCCCAAGGTGATCAGGCTATTCAAGACCAGCCATAGTAAGAACCTATTTTGGGCGGGAAACACATTGACTCATAAAGTGTTATTTTTATATTCCTTGTTTTTCTGACTGTAACCATACTCCAGAAACATACTTGGATTGAAGCTTAAACATGGTGCACAAAAGCCCACGGAGTGCTTTGAACACAGTGTAATTTTAGGTCAGACCACCAGTCACTATAACAAGCAAGGAAATTTTCCACTGTGAGTTCCCATTCCTTCTCAGTTTGAGTGGAAAACAAACTTCTGATTTGCCTGCGGTTTGTGTGCTAGGTTATTTCGCTCAGAAAACTGGAAGGCTTTGCTAGGTGAGGGAGGTAAGCACTTGGTTAAAACAGGCAGACTAAATGAAACCAAAGATTTATTTCTTTGGGGCCAATTTCCAATTATTGCTTTCTCAATGACCCTTGAATATGAGTCCACACAGGGCCAGGAAATGCCTTTCTTATTTCCCTTTCCTAACGTGTGTGTGTGTGTGTGTGTACACACACGTGTGCATGCACATGCATCACCAATGCTGATACCATAGAGCAAGGCATAAAGAATGCCTGCAGCCCTACAGATCCATCCAAGGGTTACCTTGCATTCACCATAATTCAGTGTAGATACCTTATTTCATCAACTCTAAGATACATTTTTCCACATTTTAATATCTAATATCAGGATGAGTCTCATAATCTATAACATGCCATAATCTAACTGGTAGTGATTTTTTGTTTTCTTAGAGATACACAAAATTAATGATGTGTGTGTGACAATCAATGGTCTTAGATCCAATGACAGATGATATCTGACTTGGATATTTTATATGTGCTTACAGCTGGAAAGGCAGAGAACACTTGTCAAAGTCTTCAAAGGTCAAAAAGTCAAGGTATTGCTCTATGAAGGCCTGTCTTTGTCACCTCCAGTATTACTGGCTAAATGTTCTTCTGTGCCTCTATGTGTTATATAGCTAACATTTATTATATTCTTACTACAGCCAGACAATATTCTAAGCACTTTACACTTCTAGGTGCTATTACCCTGTTTCAATCAGGGTCCAGTCAGGAGACAGAAACCACACTAGTTATTTAAACTGAGAACATTGAATAGAAAGAATTGGTAACTAGGTAGGGAGTTGATAGCTAGGTCACTAAAAGGGTAAAAAGAGGACCCCCAGGTATCAAAGAGGCAGCAGCTGTAGGAAGCATCTACCACTGCTATGGCTGGGGGAACAAAAGGACGAGGCTGGAGTTATTAAAACTTAGAAATGTGGAGGAAGGGAGCTCCAGTGCCGGACCTCGGACCTCGGCTGGGGCCAGTGTCTCTGAGGGAGGCACGGTGAAGCTGGCTCTGCAGTGTTGGAAAAGCTATAAATCTGGTTCAGTTGCTGCTACAGAAGAGAAATGTTGCTGCTGTGGTGTAGAAGCTTTTTGGAAATGAAGCTTTCAGGAACAGGAAGCAGATAGGGAAAAACAAGTCCCTTCCTTCTTAGCCTTTCCGTGTCCCTCTAGGACCTGTATTGGCAGGGCTGGGTAGCCGCTGGCAAAGCTGAACTATGGTCTGCAGAGTTGCCCAGTTATCACAAGGCAGAGAATAGAAGAAGAGTGGTTTGGAGACAAGAGAAAAATAGCTAAATACCTGGAACATACCCTTATTTTTACATATGAACAAACTGAGATATAAAAATCGTAAAAGTGGTGAGTGCATTACCCAAGATCACATGGATCTGAAGATACAAAGCCAAGATCTCAACCCAGGTCCACCTGATTCCATACTCTATACAATTAATAATACACAGACTTCTTTCCCATCTGTTACCCTTTATGTGATTCTTATCTCTCTATTTCATTGATTCAGCTAATAGCTGTTTCTTCAGTGTCTACTCTGTGTCAGGCACTGTGCCTGATCTGGGGAAAATAACAGCAAAACAGACATTGTGTTTGTCCTCAGAGACTGAAAATCCATCTCTATCTATTTCTCTGGAATAGTATTTTACTTTTCTGTGGGTAGTATTTTGTTTTCCTGTGGCCCACTCCTCCCTCTAACCCCTGCTCTGAATTTCTTTCTCTCTCTCTCTCTTTTTTTAAGAGGCAGAGTCTCACTATGTTGCCCAGACTGGTCTCAAACTCCTGGCCTCAAGTGATCCTCCCACCTCAGCCTCCCAAGTAGCTGGAATTATAGGTGTGAGTCACCATGCCTGGCTTTCTTTTTTTGTCAGTGTGTCTCAACTGCAGTTGTATATTTCTCTCTTTTTAAATTATTTCATGTCTGCCGGTCTCTGCTTGCTATCTCACTCTCTTCATAACTTTTAATCTCCCTTGGTCCTTTTCTCCTCTCATGTTACCTAGTTTTAAGTTCCTCATATTTTTCTCAATTGGCCAAAATGTAGAACTAAGTCTAGGTTCTGTTTATGTTTCCTTTTTTGACAAGTTTCACAAGCTGTGTTCTTAAAATTTTCTGTGTGAATGAATGAAATAGTTCATAGTTCTCTGTCTTAAAATGTAGACAAAATCTAATTCATTAGGATTTTGCTTTTTGGCTTCTTATTTTCCTATGTGGTTAGCTTCTCCAAGGGAATCAGTCATTGAGAGACAAAAGCAATACACTGAAGGAAGCACAGCATTTATAACAGTTCTTCCATGCAAGATTTACAACACACCAGTCATAAATAACAAATTCCTTTCTGTTTAAAGAGTGACCGAATGTGTAGTGGTTAAGGCTGGGGAACGAGCCTACCTTGAGTTTGCACCCCGGGTCTTCCATTTTCTAGCTGGGTAGCATCAGGCAAGTTGCTCCTTCTCTATGCTTTGCTTTTCCTCATCTTCAAAATTGGAACAATAATATTAGAATCGACCTCACTGGCTTTTTGGGAGGATTAAGTGAATTAATACACAAAGGCATTCAGAAAATTTCATTATTATTCATAACAAAAATTATATCATGGAAACAACGGTCTTCACTCCCACAATCTTTTCATTTTGTTTTCCTATATTCTAGATTACTGTTCTCTTTTTTTTTTTTGAGACAGAGTCTCACTTTGTTGCCCAGGCTACAGTGAGTGCGGTGGCATCCGCCTAGCTCACAGCAACCTCAAACTCCTGAGCTCAAGGGATCCTCCTGTCTCAGCCTCCCGAGTAGCTGGGACTACAGGCATGCGCCACCATGCCCGGCTAATTTTTTCTATATATATTTTTAGCTGTCCATATAATTTCTTTCTATTTTTAGTAGAGATGGGGTCTCGCTCTTGCTCAGGCTGGTCTCGAACTCCTGAGCTCAAACGGTCTGCCCACCTCGGCCTCCCAGAGTGCTAGGATTACAGGCGTGAGCCACCGCGCCCGGCCCTAGATTACTGTTCTCTAGACTTGTTATGAGGTCTCCTTTCTGTGGATCTCTGTTCACCTAAGTGTTGAGGAAATACATAATGTCTAAAAAATACCAAGTTTGTCACTTCTTCCTGGTTGTATGTGACAGAAAACCAACTCAGTTCTGCTTAATCAAAAAGGGTTATATAACTTAGAAGTCTGGGAGTAGAACTGGCAGCCATGAGTAGATTCAGGGCCTCCAATAAGGTCACCAGGGGGGTTGCCCCCACGTCAGCCTCTCACCTTGGTTTTTACCCATTGGCTTCATTCTCTCCTACTGCTATCAAGTGTCCTCCAGATGGTGACCATGGTGTCCTCTGGCAACCCATGATTTTCATCTTTACAAGTACCCTGGGGAGTCACACTCAAAAGCACTGCTCTTGAGAGTCTATGAGTGTCTCAAGCCAAGGCCTTGCCTAGGAAAGTCTCTTCTCTTCTGGATAACTCTCTATCCCCAGATATTGGGGCAGCCTTGGTCTCTTTTGTTTATCCGAAATGTTAATTCCAGCATCACCAAAGCCCAGATAGCAAATCCATTGTCTCCTTCACCATTTCTTTCAGGAAACTTAGGGGTACCAGCATACACACAGGACTGCTGGTGGCCAGTCATGGTAATCTAGTAATTTCAAGATTGGCCTGTGTAGTAGGCCTTCACCACAAACCATCCACACAATACTGATACTACACCTGCCTAGTAACTGACTGCATTTTGAAGAAGGTTCTAAGTGGCGGCACTGGACAGGAAAGAAGTGTAGAGAGATAAGAAAATTGCTACACATTGGGGAATTCTTTGTCAATTCAAATTTTAGTATCAGAAACATCATATCCCATTTCTGCCCATTTCTTTTCTCTTCTTATGTCTTATGTCTGCCATTCTGCCTTTTATATGAGCTCTTTTCCAGTTAAACAGATGATGGACCTCTGATGAACATATTTTCCTTGCAACAGCCAAGCTCAAGTAAAAAAAAAAAAAAAAAAGAACATATTTTCCCTTAGTCACTGAGTTAAGTAGTACGAAAAATTAAATGCCCCAGGTTTCTAAAACTCTATAGAGAATTGTGATGTGCCCAAATAGTCTCAATCATTTATTTTAAAAAGCAGTTATTAATGGGCAAGTGTTAGGACCTAAGTGTCTAGTCACACAGTTCTTAGTTCTCAAAAGCATCCAAAATAGTAAATGAACAAGACACAATTATGTTTCTAATCCTAAAGAGCTGCTTGGACTCAGAGGGCATCTCCCTTGGGGGCACATTAGATTTTCCTGTTCTCTGTTCTCATCAGGGCCTTCATTGACACAGTCTGTTCTCAAGCCCTGAGCAATAGTCCGGCAGCTCCCTCAGCTGCCGTGCACAGAGTTCTGGCAAAGGAGAGAGGGTGGATTTGCCGGGAAGGATGAGGTTGAATTCCTCAGAGTGGGGCCAAGAGCTGAGAAACAGGGAGGAGCCCAGGGAGCTTGCTAACACCCCAATTTCTCCGGGGGGCACTCTGAGAGCTGAGGGAAGGACAGTAAAGCCACACAGAGGGGTGGCTGAGCTGGGGGACACCAGAGAGGCTGCAGTGCCTGATCCTTGAAAGGCTGGAGGTCTCAGATGCCAGAGGCAGGGAGTGCTGCATAGGGACTCCAGCCAAAGCAGTTAAGAACTGCGCGGCCGGGACAGCTGTTTCCGAGCTCAGCTAGGAAAAGTTGGGCATCACCAAGGACTTCATGGTGGCTGCCCTGGGAATCCAGTCAGAGGCTCCAACCGAGGGCCTCTGCGAAGCTGTTTTGATGAAGTGCTGCAGGCCATGTGTTAGCCTTCTGTGCCTGTTCCCCCCGTGACTCCCCAGTGCCAATTTCCTGTGACAGTGAAGGCTGGCAGAAGCTGCTTGTGCCCAGAATGTCCCTCCTCAGGAGGTGGGCAGGCTGGGAGCCAGCGGCGTGGGAAGAGGGCCGCGGGCGACACTGTGTCCGCCACGCACCTGCTGCGGCCGTCAGGGCAGGGTAAGGACAGCTCTCTGCACTTCTCAGGGCGACTGAGAAGGTGCCCGAGGAAAGTCGTGTTTTATTTCTGACCGAAACTTGGTGGACGGCCAGGAAAGTAATTTATTTTATTTTATTTTTTTGGTGGGATCTTTTGGGAAGGAAGAAATACACAGTGTTCTAATTCATCTGCTTTAAAATTAAAAGCACGGATTATATGAATGTTGAGCAAAAACAATAATCAGTGAAAAACGCATATAGCAATTCCTCATCTATTAAATTTTAGACAGAGATGAGATGTCCAAAAAACCAAATTTACATGCCCCATAACCTTTTTTTAACTTTAAAAAACATTATATATTTTTCTGCCTTCGTAACCATAGTATATGGAGTACAATCCAATCACCTTTTGATGAGTCAGCACTGTACTTATAAACGTCAATTACAGTAAATATCTCCAGATTCTTATGCTGTTTCTGGTTTTCTTTCCCTTGTCTCTGCTAGGTTTTCATTATTGCTGCTATAAATGGTCTCTTCGAGAAGCAGACTACATTCCCTCCCTTTTTGTTCTTTTTGTTCTTACGGTAGGCAGGAAAACAGGTGAGCTCATTAGAACTCTATCTAAAATAAAGGGTGAGCAGCATGGCTGCTGGAGTCCTCAGACCCTGACTTTCAGATATAGGCACAGAGACTCACATAAGCACACATAAACATATTTTTTAAAAAGGAATTTAGATTAATGCATTAAATATTTATGGACTTCCTTCTATATGCCAGGCTCTAGGCTAGACACTTGAAGTCAAAGAGAAATAAATCCCAGTGTCCCTCCTGGATACATAGACAGACAGTTCATGGGACATGATGGTCCCTAATAATCATGGTCCCTGACAGGGTATTTAAATGTTATAAATGATCTCCAAAGAAGTGCTACTGAACTACCAAAGTGGGGCTCTAGCCAGATCTGAGCAAGAGTTCTCCCTCAGATGGGGTCTCAGAAGGTTATATTTATACTTAAATCTCAGAATAAATAGAGATTTATTAAGCAAATCAATACCATAAGGCAGTTAAAATGTTGACTAAAAAAAAAGGCATTTTGCAAAAACAAAAACATCCACAGCATGAATGCATTCATGTAAATTCTAAAAACACACCACCAATACTATATATATTTAGTGGGGCACATAAACAAAGCAAAAGTATTTAAAATACAAGTGGGAAGGAGACAGAGCAAATTCAGAAGAGGGGTGATCTCTGGGAAAGAGGCAGGGGAATAGAATTAGGGAGAGATTTCAAAGGATCTACTCTATCAATAGTCTCTATTTCCTTGTTAAGAACAGAAATGAAGTAAATATGCAAAAATGTTTAACAATCACTGGATCCAGGTGGTGTAAATAAGGATGTTCGCTTTATTCTTTTCCTTACTGTTCAAAATGTTTCATAATAAAATAGGAAACTAAGAGGAAAAAAAAATCCAAATCCTTTCTATTCAAATATAAGACGGTTCTCCTTCCAATACCAGGGACCTGGAACCTGTCCATATGTTTTACTCAGCTGAGCTATGGCTGTGCTGTGGGAAGCATTGATATTTATATGTGTCTGGCTTTGCAGTGGGTTTATTTATTCCTAGACTGTCTCTTCTATCTCACTGGATGTAAACCCTTCAAAAGCAGGAAGCAGAACAATTTTGCACACAGTGGATGGGCTCTTTCAAAGCAGGATAGTTTAAGGTTCCCTTTGTGTCCCCAGAACTAACAGTGTCTTTATCACAATTGGAGTTCAGTAAAGATTTGTTGGATGAGTGAGTTTAAGCTGACTTCCCTTGAGCTCCACTGCCAGAGGGTCCAGGCTGAGCACTGGAGCTCATACATAGAGGGGAGACAGATACAGATGCCTAACTGGCTGGACAAGAGGATAACCTATGATGGCAAATGTGCAGCCCAGTTGACTAATTCTGACCAGGGTGGCTGTGGGAAGGATAATGTGATTAGATTTTCCACATATTGATGTCCCTGTTTGGGGTAAGAGATTGTTCTCCCTGGAAACTTGGTTAAAATATGAATCTCTTGACATTTTGAATAGATCATCTAAGAAAGAACACTGGAATTCAACAGCAAAGTGACAGAAAGACTTAAGGCAAGGAAGCAAATGAAGTGAGGCAGCCTGCTTGGCCAGGATCAGCTGGGATCCTGGAGAGGTGGGGAAAGGATAAGTGAGTGACCCCTAGAAGTCCATATTCCCACCACAGACTCCTGCAATCTTAGCCACAGGAGAGCCCCTTGACCCTGGCAGGCCCTGAGACTAACATAAGAAACTGCCTGGAGACTGCACAACAGCATATCTCTAAAGAGTCAACTCATGCTGGGTCCCACACACCCCTTGAGCCTAAGCAGCTATAGCACAGCACCATTTTGAGAGCCCAGTCCCCACCAAACCGCTTCCTGTCCTGAGGCACAACAGCCCCTGCACCTCCACATCTCTGGAGTCCTGCTGAAAACTTCTGCATGCAGCCACCACCACTGCTGGCTGCTGCCAGGGCCAATATTTGAGTCGTTGACAATGACCCCACTGTGCCCAGCAGCAAGGCCACCGTGCATTTTCGTGCACCTTAAGGACAGACTCCACCACCCACAACTCTGCCCCTGCTGGCTGCTCGGGCATTAGCAGTGACCCTGCCACCCCCAGCAATGGGGCTGCCACACATTTATAAGCACCCTGACGATAAGCTCCCCCACCTGCAGCCATCACCTGGGGCTAAAGCACACACTCCCTGGCTCTCTGCCTACAGCTGCTGCCACTGGAAACAACCCCAACCTTCCTGCCAGCAGGGCTGCTGGGGATATGGGGATCACACCACCCCTGCCTACCATAGCGAATTCCCCGCTTGCACCACTGGGTTCCTGAAGACAGGCCCACTTGGCCTGGCTCCACTTCTCCCCAGTGCCCGAGCATGCCATCAGTGACCTAGGGATTGCCCTGCCCTATCCACTACTAGCGGCACCTGAGCACTCCTCCCAGGGGCCTGAAGTTGAGCCTACCCAACATGCTGCTACCACCACGGCGCCCACTGGCATGCACCACGTGTAGGCTTGGAGACTGTCCTGCCCAGCCTGTTGCAGCCACTGTTAGCACCAGCACAGACCACCTGGGAGCCTGAAGGTTGTCCTACCACTGCTACTGCCATCTCCCATGCTGTGCTCTTTGCCCAAGGGGCTGAGGACCCACCCACCCACCTGACCCACTGCTGCCACTACTGGCACTTGAGCAAGCCACCTGGAGAGCCAAGAATTGGCCCATCTAAACCCCGCTACCACTAACACCAATTCCAGTGTACTTCATCCTGGGGCTGAAGGACAGGCACATTCAGCCCACTGCTGCCTGCCACTGGGGCCCAAGGACTGGCCCACCTGGTATCCTCATCCCCAGTAAAACTTCACCATAATCTCCACTAACAACTGCACCCTAAGCCACTGAAGAAATCACAGACACCACTGATCCTGTTTACATCTGAAGAAATTATACAGAGACTCCACTGGTGCACGCACCCAGAATCAAAGCCAAAGTGCCATACCCAGCCAACACCATAGATACATCTTCCGGAAAAAGTCCTCCCTTATGGAAGCAAATCTGAAAAGCTGGAAGAAGCCACTGTTACACCCGAAGCACAGATATCAATGTAAAGACATAAGAAAAACAAAAAAGTAACAAAATATGTCTCCTTCAAAGGAACTCAATAATTCTACAGCAATAGAAAAAGAAATTTATAAAATTTCAGAAAGAGAATTCAAAATAATGATATTAAAGAAGCTGAGTAAGATAAAAGAGAACACATATAAACAATAGGAAGAAATCATAAAAATAATTCAGGATATGAATGATAAATTTACCAAAGAGATAGATACCATAAGAAAATAACCAAGCAGAAATCCTGGCTCTGAAGAATTCATTGAATGAAACACAACATATATTTCAAAGCTTCAACAATAGACTAGATCATGCAGAAGAAATAATTTCAGCACTTGAAGACAGGTCTTTTGAAATCACCCAATCCGACAAAAACAAAGAAAAAAGAATGAGCAAAGCCTTTGATGAGGAATATCAAAAAGTGATCAAATATCCTAATTTTCAGTGTCCCAGAAGGTGAATTTTCCAAGGAAGCCTCTTGGTTTCTGCATTGCCCCCAGCGAGGGAGGCCGCTGTCAAGTCGGCTTTGGGACCTGCCTGTGCCTTCCTGTGGCTCAGCTTGAATGTCCTAATGTGCCCCCAGTTTTTCATAGCTCCTTCTGACGTGGCCTGCTTTATGGCTGTCTTGTGCATGCGGTGAGTAATGACAGCTTTGCTGAGGGTGAGCTGGAGAGGAATTACAACGCTGCCCACACTTCATGGGACACCTCCCACACACCCTGAATCCTGCCTTCCCTTCTTTTACCTTATTCTTTAAGACTTGGACTATTGTGTCAGCACCTCAAGGAAGTCTCTGTGGTGCCCCCCGTTCTTCCTGGGGTGCGTTAGGAGGGCCCTTTGTGGGGCTCCTCATAAAACCTCTTTGTGTTGCTATCTTTCCACTTACAACACTACGTGGTATTCATCTGCTTGCGTATCTGCTTGTCCAGCCCACCGAGAGCAGTGGGGCTCTTCTTTGCCTTGCCTAGGTTGTATTCATACACAGGTGGTGCTGATAATGAGCTGGAGACTCCTGTTCTCTGTTCGCTACACCCGAGCTCACTGATTTTCTTTTTTCTGTTTGCTTTGTCATATTGAGTACATAAGCAATACTTGAAGCATCTCCTTGTAAAAACTCAGGCAGAAATATATAGAGTGAAAGACACATGTCCACACGTATTTCCCCCACCCCATCCTCTAATCCCACTCCCCTGCCAGAGGCTGCTGCTGTTATTAAATTTGTCTTCTCTCAGAAGTTCTCTATGCATTTACAAACATATGTACATGAGGAAATAGGCCGTTTTGTTTTGTGATTCTGCATTTTGCTTTTATCACATAACAATGTTTTGGGCATCCCATGTCAGTGCCTATAACATATTACTTTCTTTTTAATTGCTACATAGCAATTTATAGAGACCAAGTAAAGGACTATTATTGGTTTAAACAAAAAAGGAACATATTAAATTATGTTAGCTGGTCCACAGACTTTGTGGGAGGGCAGGAGAACTAGAGCCTGAAGCCACGCAGCCAGGAACAACGGCCAACTGCACGATGTGTGTGTATGTTTGGGGTGGAGGGTGGAGAGGTGGAAGGACTCTCTGTAGTGAAGACCCCCCTGTCACTGCTTCCCACTCCCAGTGGGGCTGAACTCACAGAGTTTCTCCACTGCCACACCGAGGAATGCAGTTGTCTGTGGCCCATACTTGCTAAAAAATTGCTTTTCCCCCCAGCCACCTTCTCCCCTGGCTTTATTGTCACCATCGTGGTCACCTTTCCATCCTCAAGGGGACAAAGCAATAGAGTGATCTTAGAATGAAGATTAAATCTTGGGTTGCCTAAATGAGCCATGGAAATGTAGTGATATATTAGCAATAACCAGTTAACCATTAAATAGAAAAATAGATCTCATACACAATGGCAACAAAAACTGTGAAATAAGTAGGAATAGACCACTTAATTTAATTAGAATGCTGGCTTCTGGTATCCAGGTCCCATACGGAGGCAGAGAGAGGTAGAGTCAGTGACAGCAGTTTGTCGTCCTTTGTTTTTGTGCCAGGGAAGGTGAAATGCAATTCCACTTCAGCATCTCTTACAGGCACTAAAATTCATTGACAGAATCGTAATTAAAATGACAGGTGTGCTCTTGAATTAATGAAGTGCTCTCTTTTATGGAGGATGTACTGTAATATAGGGCTTATTTTACTGTCTAACTACTCATGCTGAACATCCCTCTAACCTCCACCTGACTAAAACACACACACACACACACACACACACACACAGATACAGACATATGGCTCCACCAACATGACAGTATGAACAAAAGCTCAGTTTTAAGAAGCATTTTTGATGACTTCCTATTACATTACATTTACAGTGATCATATTTTCAGAATCCAAACTCAACTCATGATTCAAATAAAAAAATTTGAGGAATTTTCTTTTGGTTTCTTTGGTCTTCCTCTCCTCAAATTATTGAGTTCAGTAATTTGGTGAGGAGGATTTGTTTTGGGTGTATTTTGCTGTGATATACATACATTTGAGTCACATCCACTTTAAAAACAGCTGTTTCGATCTGGATATGGACCTTTGGCAAGTACTTGGACTCTCTTAGTCTCTTAGAGACTAAGAAAATGCTGAAGAGATTGGGAGGGGGGTGGAGAATGAGAGAGTTGAATGATTTAATATACGAGACAACATTTTGTGAGGGAGTGGACTAAGCTATCAAAATACAAGTTATTTCTCTTCAGGCTGAGCTCCTGAAGGTCTGGAAAATTGTTTTATTGTTATTGCATCCAGTGTTCTCCTCACTGCCTTGCCCACCCCCATGGAGAAGCGAAGCTCCATACCAACAGCCACAGCAGCAGCAGATGATATTTATCAAAAACTGTATGTGGCACTGGGCTAGGTATATGCACTATCTCACTTTAAGCCTGAAAATTTTTTTGTGTGTAGGTACTATTATAATCTGTATTTTATAGATTGAGAAAATGATGGTTTATTTATTAAATTAAAATGCCAAACACACAGAGAAACACCCATCTCCTCCAAGGAGGGTCTTTCTACTGATGCCTGAAATTGCACAATTAGAGAGTTTTCATTTGAAGCCTCCTCACTTCTTAAGATGCAAAGGCTTTGGGATGGGAAAGAAGCAGTTGTGCCTCCGCACTGCAAACAGGCTTATCAGGTCTTCTGACAGCAGGTTTGTTAAGACAGAGATGTAAGACGCTAAAGAGGCCCTCACAGTGAAGAAGAGAGATTGCCTCTGAGGAAATTTGGGGGTTGGTAGATAAAGAAATCGATTTTTCTCAGAGCTCCTTGATCACATAACCAAACCCATTAGCAGAAACAAGAGGGGAGAATGGGAAGGGGGCCAGAAAGTGGGCTGGGCTAGGCAGACAGGCCAGCTGTTGTGACATCCTGTGGAACAGAGATAAGAAGCAGAAGGCAAAACAGGGACAGCTGCCATACAAGCCTATAGACACACCACATGCACACAACTGTGTACCCGTCTCTGCGAACAGGCCCAGCCATAGATCAGAGGACTCCTTCCTTCAGCTTGTTAGGTACCTAGGCTCTCATTTCCAGCCCACAGAAAAATATTTTTTTTTCCCCTATTCCAACTACCTTCCCATTATCTGTCACATAACCAGCCTGAAAACAGGTTTGAAGTGGCAGGCAAGTTCAATAGTTTTATTTACTCATATACGAGGCCTCTCACAGGCAGCTGATTTGCCTAAGGAGGGAAGCACAGTTAGAACAAGTTCCTGCAAGAATAACAGTGAGGAGGAGCAGGCTCACCTGTTCAACACGTTACCTGCAAGGCCAAGTGGATGGGAGGAGTTCCTCTCTGGCCCAAGTTTCTCACGAAAAAGTCCTCCATTCCCTATTAAGGTTATATATTTAATCTGAAGGCTATAGTGTCTGCAAGAAGGGACTGCTCATACTTTAAGCTGAGAAAACTACATCACAGATATTAATTTTTTAAAGACAGAAACCAAGAAGTTTCTTGTAAAGAGCACAATTATGTTGTCCCATTTCTGATATTAAAATCATTAATTTGTTAAATATCAACATCAAAATATGCCACACTATTAAAAATCCTGTTTTGGCACTTTTTCATTTTGTATAAAAAGAGCCTCTGAGAAGCCTAGCACATACTTTGGCTGACTTCACTTTCCACTTTAAAATTAAGAAAACAAAGATACTGGCTATTTGCTTGTTTACTGTTCTTATCACTTAATGTTTAATAGCTCTTCTTTCAAGTTCAACAATTATTATTTTTCTTTTCCCACCTACAGCTGTCCCAGGCCATTTTCACAACCCACATAGTCCAGCTGTTCTTACTCATTACCTAGAATGTGTATATTAACTTTGCAATACTCCCCCAAATTTGGGGGGCATAGACTTTCTCAGGGGCCTTTGCCTCTCTCACCCGAGGTTTTCACTCCACAAACAACCGGGGTTCTAGTTTTCTCTTCTTCTGCCTCTTTTCTGGAAGCCACACTAGCCCTCCTCCTCTAGAGGCTAGAGCCCAGGTATAGGTGAGAAAGTTATTTAACTTTTCTTTTACTGCTAGTTTTGCCAGTTGAATAATTCCACAATGCTCCAAAGTAGAAGTTCAGTCCAATATTTAGGAGCCATTATATCATTCTTCCAGGAGGAGCAACCTGAGTAAGTTGATCCGTAGCTGCTGTTACTAAACTGAGTACAGTATACACATCCCCTCTGGAAGGCAGTTCAGGAGCCCTAGAAGAGGAAGCATGGTAGGGCTATGGAAAAGGAGTGACTAAGAGCGGGAGTTGGAACCCCAGGCTGCCCATGGAGTGAGTGCTTAGGGTGAGAGAGCCTCAAGGCTCCTACAAGATTTCACATCTCAGAAATATTTGTGGGAGTATTTAAAAAGCTAAATATCTATATTCTAATTAGTATAAGGGGGTGGAGCAAGATGGCTGAATAGAAACCTGCAGCAATCTTCCCGCTGCAGCTAATTCAACAGCTGCACCTAATTCAACAGCTATCCACTCAAGCAAGCACCTTAAGAAAAACGAAAAACTAGGTGAGCAATCATACTGCCTGGTTTAAACATTATATCAGTATCAAGGAAAGAGGTACTGAAGATGGAGGGTGGAAAAGGCAATCTTACATTGTCTATGCCGTCCCTTCCCCATCCCCTGGCAGTGCCCTACAACAACCTGGAGTGGAGAGAGAATCTGTGTGCCCAGGGTAGGGAGAGTGAAGTGATTGTAGGGATTTGCATTGAAATTCAGGGCTGCCCTGACACAGGAACACAGCACAGGGCAGAATTCTGCCAGTTCCCAAGGAGGGAGCATTTTGATCAGCTTGGCCAGAGGGAAGGAAATCCTCTGCTCCAAAGCCTGAGTTCCCACTAGCCCCAACACTAGCAGAAAAAGAGCAGCCTGGGGCCTGGACTAAATTTGTAAGACAGCTGGGCCACAAGGTCCACAGTACTTGGGCAATTCCTATGGCTGTGCTTTCTCAGACCCAGTAGACTTGGGGTGCACATGACCCAGTGAGACACCAGCAGCTGTGGCCAAGCCAGTGCCTGTGTCACCTCTCCCCCAGCTTCAGGCAGCATGGCTCAGGGAGAGTCTTCTGCCACTTGAAGAAAGGAAAGGGAAGAGCTCAGAGGACTTTGTTTTACAACTTGGGTACCAGCTCAGACATAGTGAAATAAAGTACCAAGCAGACTCCTGAGGACCTGAATCCAGGCCTTAGTTTCTGGACAGCATTTCTGGATCCACCCTGGGCCAGAAGGAAACATGCTGCCTTGAAGGGAAGGGCCAAGTCCTGGCAGGATTCACCACCTGCTGACTAAGGAGCCTTTGGACTTTGAATAAACATCAGAGGTAGCCAGGCAACAGTCCCCTCTGGCTTTGGGTGAGACCAGGATGGCCTTAGGTGTGACCTGGCACTGGGTGCCCTGGGACTTCCCACATCATTCCTCCCTCAACTCCAGCAGCCCAGCACAGAAAGTGAGGGAAGAGAGTGAGAGAATTTACCTGGTAATCCAGGGAATTCACTTATATCTTGCCCAAGCTCACCAAGGCAGTACCACTAAGAGTCTGTAAGAGACACAGCATTAATGGGCTTGGGGCACCCCCAGTGCTGATACAGGTGCAGTGACCAGAGACTTAGACTATAACACTTAATTCCATTTGAGTATCTGGAAAGTCTTCTCAAGAAGGACTGGTTCAAACAAGCCCAGACTGTGAAGATTAAAATAAATACCTAACTCTTCAATGCCCAGACATCTATAAACATCCACAAGCATCAGGGACATCCAGGAAGCCATGACCCCACCAAACAAACTAAATGAGGTACCAGTGACTCATCCTGGAGTGATGGAAATAGGTGAACTTTCAGGCAAAGAATTTAAACTAGCTGTCCTAAAGAAGCTCAGTGAACTTCAAGACAACACAGAGAAGAAATTCAGAAGCTTATCAGAGAAATTTAACAAAGAGATTGAAATAATATAAAAAATCAAGCAGAAATTCTAGAGCTTACGGATTCAATTGACAAAATGAGAAATGCATCAGAGTCTCTCAACAGCAGCACTGGCCAAGTAGAAGAAAGAATTAGTGAAACTTGAAGACAGGCTATTTGAAAATACACAGCCAGGAGAGAAAAAACAAAAAAGAATAAATAAGGATGAAGCATACCTGTAAGATCCAGAAAATAGCCTCAAAAGAGTAAATCTAAGAGTTATTGGCCTTAAAGAGGAGGTAGAGAGAGAGATTGGGGTAGAAAGTTTATTCAAAGAAATAGAGAACTTTCCAAACCTAGGGAAAGATATCAATATTCAGGTATAAGAAGATCATAGAACACCAAGCAGATTTAACACAACCAAATCTACCTCACAGCATTTAACAATCAAGCTGCCAAATGTCACAGATAGAGAAAAGGTTCTAAAGGGAAGCAAGCAAAAAGAAAAAATAACATATAAAGGAACTCCAATATATCTGGCAGTAGACTTCTTAGGGGAAATATTACAGGCCAGGAGAGAGTGGCATGATATATTCAAAGTACTGAAGGAAAAAAAACTCTTAACCCTAGAATATTATATCTTTCAAAAATATCCTTCAAACATGAAGGAAAAACAAAGACTTTCCCAGACAAACAAAAGCTGAGGGATTTCATCAACACCTGACCTGTCCTACAAAAAATGCTAAAAGGAGTGTTCTCACTGTGAAAGAAAAGAATGTTAATGAACAATAAGAAATCATCTGATTGTTACTCACTGGTAACAATAAGGACACAAATACAGAATACTCTGTTGCTGTAATTGTGGTGTATAAACCACTTATATCTTGAGCAGGAAGACTAAAAGACAAACCTATCAAAAATAACAACAACTTTTTGAGAGATAGCATAAAAGATAGGGATGGAAACAACAAAAAGTTAAAAAGTCGTGGGGGGGATGGAGTTAAAGGTTAGAATTTCTGTTAGATTTCTCTTTGCTTGTTTGTTTGTAAGCAGAGTTGTCATATGTTTAAAATAATTGGTTATAAAATGTTTTTTGCAAGCCTCATGGTAACCTGAAATCAAAAAACCTGTAACAGATACACAAAAAACGAAAAACAAGAAATTAAAACACATTAGAAGAGAAAATCACTTTTAACAAAGAAAGACAGGAAGGAAGGAAGAAAGGAAGAGAGGAGCACAAAACAACCAGAAATCAAATAACAACATGGCAGTAGTAAGTCCTTACCTATCAATAATAACATTGAATGTGAATGGACTAAACCCTCCAATCAAAAGACTTAGAGTGGCTGAATGGATAAAAAAACAAGAGTCAACTACATGTTGTCTGCAGGAAATACACTTCACCTATAAAGATACAAATAGACTGAAAATAAAAAGATGGAAAAAGACATTCCATGCAAATGGTAACCAACAGTAGCTATACTTCTATCAGATAAAATAGATTTCAAGACAAAAACTGTAAGAAGAGACAAAGAAGGTCATTATATAATGATAAAGTGGTCAATTTAGCAAGAGGATATAACAATTCTAAATATATATCCACCCAACATTGGAGTACCCAGATATATAAACAAATACTATCAGAGCTAAAGAGAGAGATAGATCCCAATATAATAATCACTGGAGACCTCAACTTTCCACTTTCAGCATTGGACATATCTCCAGACAGAAAACCAACAATTAAACTTTGGTCCATTGTAGACCAAATGGACCTAACAGATATGTACAAAATGTCTTATGCAATAGCTGCAGAATTCACATTCTTCTCCTCAGCTCATGGATTGTTCTCAAGGATAGACCATATGTTAGGCCACAAAACAAGTCTCAAAAAATTCCAAAAAACTGAAATCATACCAAGTATGTTATCTGACCACAATAGAATAAAAGTAGAAATCAATAACAAGAGGAACATTGGAAAATATACAAACACATGGAAATTAAACAATATGCTCCTGAATGATCAGTGAGTCAATGAAGAGATTAAGAAGGAAATTTAAAAAATTTCTTGAAACAAATGAAAATGAAAATGCAACATATAAAAACCTATGGGATACAGCAAAAGCAGTAATAAGAGAAACATTTATAGAAATAAGTGCCTCTACCAAAAGAGTAGAAAAGCTTCAAATAATCGTGCATATCAAAGAACTAGAAAAACAAGACCAAACCAAACCCAAAAGTAGGAAAAGAAAAGAAATAATAAAGATCAGAGCAGAAATAAATAAAATTGAAACAAAAAATACAAAAGATCAACAAAACAAAAAGTTGATTTTTTGAAGAGATAAACAAAATAGACACACCTTTATCCAGACTAAGAAAAAAAGAGAGAAGATCCAAATAAATAAAATCTGAGATGAAAAAGGAGACCTTACAACTGATATTGCAGAAATCCAAAAGATTATTAGGGACTATTAAGAGCAACTGTATTCCAATAAACTGGAAAACCTAGAAAAAAAGGATAAATTTCTAGACACATACAACCTACCAAGATTGAACCACGAAGAAATCCAAAACCTGAGTAAATCAGTAACAAGTACTGAGATACAAGCAGTAATAATAAGTCTCTCATCAAAGAAAAGCCAAGGACTGATAGCTTCACTGCTGAATTCTACCAAGCATTCAAAGAAGAGCTAACACTAATCCTACTTAAGCTATTCCAAAAAATTGAGGTGAAAGGGATACTCCCAAACTCATTCCACAAGGCCTGTATCACCCTGATACCAAAACCAGAAAAAGACACAACAAAAAAGACTATAGGCCAATATCTCTGATCAACATAGATGCCAAAATCCACAACAAAATACTAGCAAACCAAATTCAACATCACATTAAAAAGATTATTCATTATGATCAAGTGGGATTCATCCCAGGGATGCAAGGATGGTTCAACATATGCAAATCAATCAGTGTAATACATCATATCAACAGAACAAAGGACAAAAACCATATGATCATTTCGACTGATGCTCAAAAAGCACTTGATAAAATTCAACCTTCTTTCATGATACAAACTTTCAAAAAACTGGGTATAGAAGGAACTTACTTCAACATGATAAAAGCCATATGTGACAGACCCACAGCTAGTAACATACTGAATGGGGAAAAATTGAAAGCCTTTCTTCTAAGAGTTGGAATAAGACAAGGATGCCCACTTTCACCATTGTTATTCAACATAATACTGGAAGTTCTAGTTACAATAATCAGGCAAAAGAAAAAAAAAGGACATCAAAATTGGAAAGGAAGAAGTCAAATTATCCTTGTTTGCAGAACAAATCCTTTTATTTAAAAGGGTGCAGCAGAGAAATACGAAGCTTTTCTTGCCTGCTTTGGGGCTTAAAAAAGAAGAATCTTGAAATCAGAAGGATGCAGGTTCCCCACCCCTGCAGGTTAGTTCAGAAAAGGAAAGGTAGCTTTAGGAAGCTTTACCGTAATCTCTCTCTGCATCTTCAAAGTCACCCAAAATAAATGCACAACCTCACAAAAGGATTTGGGCTTCCACATTTAGTAGAAATTTGGTCCACATTTCTCCTACATCGCTGCTCTTAAATTCCTCTCATATAGAAATTCTGGTATTACCACTGAGGCCAGTAATTATTCTCTAATCATGTTACTTGGAGCAAGAAAAAGTAGGCTTTATGATGTAAGTTTTTAAAATGTGTGGCAAAGCATTACAGAAAGTGATTGATTAGGAAAAATAATTATAATGTATAAAAGGTTCTATAGATTTCATAAAAGGGTTTGGTGCCGTTTGTGTCACAGTAATTTTTTTATGACACCCCATTTAAAAAACTAACAGTGTCATTGCTTAGTTAAGCCCAAACAATGGTTAGTTCCAAACAACTAGTTAGGTCAAAAGAATCAAGGATGTCATAGAAATAAATGTCATATTACATTCTGCATAACTGAATGTTGAAACTGAGTGCCCTTGAGGTAGTAATTTGGGTCGTACCAAACAGATGTTCCATATTGCTGTGCTACCCTTTCAGTGTTAAAACATCCCATGGCACTCCTGTGAGTTTGCTGCAGCACTCTGGGGACCTCAGAGCATAATTTGGATATTGTGGTCCTAATCTGTTAGTATCTATTAGCCAACGATTGGAAAAGGGAAGCATAGAGAGGGAAGAAGTAAGTGCCTCTCATCCCAGTACACTAAATATATATCCATGATAAAAACTGACAGTGTTATTTATAGAAAATTATATTTTATTGTTTGTATGTACATAATATATATACAAAAATATCACCAAAAGATTAATAGTGATTATATCAGGATGTTGGGATGAATAGCAACTTGACTTGACTTTCTTATTCATTTAGTCTTTTCATTTCGGGGTGTATTTTTCCATATTAATTATAAAATCAGATAAAATTAAGCTATTTTCATTTGAAAAATAAAAAAACTAAAGGAATAAACTACAGGATATCTAGAAAATAGTGATGAGAAAGATACTGTGTATAAAATATTATAATGATGTAGCCAAATTTATGCTAACAAGAACTGATTGACTTAATCATTTACATTAGCAATCAAAAGAGAATAAAAACAAATGAATTAAGCACTCTAGAAATTAGAAAAATGATAAAAATATTATAATTGTTTAATAAATAGAATACATTCTTCACTTTACCATGGGCTTCACCACTCTCCTTTGTATTACAGCCAACCTGATCTATTCATTTATATTATCAGCTTCATCTCTGTAGGAATTTTATTTTTCTACAACTGCATGAATCTAGTACATTCCATCACATGTAGTATATAGTAAGTGTTCAATAAATGTTATGAGAACTAATTAATGAACCACTATTTTCAAACAGAATGACCCACCAACTAATTCTGCTACTAAAATATGTAAATTAGACTTGGAGTCCTAAAAAAAAATTGTTTCCAGACCAGATTTTTTTTTTTTTTTTTTTTTTTTTTTTTTTTTGAGACAGAGTCTCACTCTGTTGCCCAGGCTAGAGTGAGTGCCGTGGCGTCAGCCTAGCTCACAGCAACCTCAAACTCCTGAGCTCAAGCGATCCTCCTGTCTCAGCCTCCCGAGTAGCTGGGACTACAGGCATGCACCACCATGCCCGGCTAATTTTTTCTATATATATTTTTAGCTGTCCATATAATTTCTTTCTATTTTTAGTAGAGATGGGGTCTCGCTCTTGCTCAGGCTGGTCTCGAACTCCTGAGCTCAAACGATCCGCCCACCTCGGCCTCCCAGAGTGCTAGGATTACAGGCGTGAGCCACTGCGCCCGGCCAGATTTTTTTTTTAATTACCAGAAAATAAGTAATTTCCACCTTTCTCTGTGTGCCTTTTCCAAGTCACATTTGTGGGGACCAAACATCATACTAAACAGAACAAAATACGCAGCCTTAGTCCTGTTCCCGTCTGTTTTTTGGTAACTCCTTTTATTTATTACATTTTCCAGGATATTTAATATAAACAATCTTAACACGATCAAAGCCTTATACAAATCAGTAGTGTATCTGTTCATATTGTTGCCCCTTGGTCAAAATCAATTGATATGGAAATTTAATTGTGAGATTGCTAAGCTCAAGAGGATATAGAAATTTGCCTTTTTTGGAAACCTTCCCTGGGTCCTCTGACCAAAGAAAATCACCCCCTCCTCTGAGTTCTCAAAGTAGGCACATATCTTTATCTATAATGTATATTATACTATATTACTACAATTATTTTCTATGTCAACCTTCTCTATAATGACCTTTATTTTTGTTTTCTAGTATATAGCATAATGTTTATAATTGCACATTATAATGACACAAAATAAACCCGCAATATCTGTTGAGTGAATCGATTAATTAATTTATTTATTAAATGAATAATGAAAAGAATTTTTATATATGGGAAAAAATGTGACAGCATTTTTTCTATTTTATGATCTGTTTATGTAGTGTATCTACAAGAGCTGGGACTATTTATTATATTTATTTTAGGGGAAAGGTTGTCAAACTGAAAAGGTAAGGGAGTCATAAACCCTTTTAACAAACATGAGATTTTAAAAGGCTGGTAAACCTGAATCCTGTTTGGATTGGTAGCGGGGACTCAGCTATAATTTTAGAAATATGTGACTGCCACACAAGTGCACTGAGGCGAATGTCTTCATTAAACTGAATCCTGTGGGAATTCATTATAGTGCGAACCTCTTCAGCTGTTCCCTATGTTACTAATGAAAAAGGTCACTTCTACCTTTGACAGGACCCACTCAGCAAGACTGTGAGAACATGCTGGCAAACGTGAGGTTCACTATTCTCAGTTGTTGCTGGAAACAATATGTGGTAGTTTTACAAGTGATGTGGGCACTGGGTTTCAAAGTCAGTAAGAAAGGGAAAACCAAGCAGTATCAAAATTGCTCTTGAACTCCTTAAACCACCTATTGTTTTGTGTAATAATCCACTACCATTACGCACACAAACACACACATGCACATAAATGCATGCTGTGCACAGTAACATACATGCTAGGATTTTAGGGGACAATAACATTTCTTTTCTTTCCTGATTTTAGGGCCAATTGAGAGGTAGACATGAAAGTCACTTAGAAGGAGATCAAATGTTACCTTTATTATTGAACAGATATTAGGAAACACAGTTAGGTTATGCATGTGGTTACAGTGACTTCCTAATACATTCCCCTTAATTAGACAATGTGCACACCTAGTCACAAGCAGGATGGACAACTGTAGGCCTTCCCACAGGGACAAGCTCTTACATACATGGCAGAAAAAAAAAATTGGAATACATTCATCTTGTGGACAGGCTGAGGGCAAAGAAAGAGAGATGCCAGAATGGACAGAGCTGAGCATGCTCAGTTCCTTCTCATAAGATTCACTGATCACATAATCAAATTTCCTCCTAAGAGAAGGGACAAATAAGGAGTGAGAAGAGAGGCCAAGATTATTATTCTAACAGATGTTCTCCACCTGGAAAAACTAGATCAGGAGTGAGTTGGTTAGCCCCTAATAGTGCAGTATATAGTTCCACAGATGGAGTCTTTTAGAAAACATTTGAAGTTTGGACCTCTTCAGGAAATTTATTAATATTTTAGCTTGCTGATCCTACCTATTTATAATCATCATTGTTGTTATCCATAGACAATTTGTCTATGTCCTAAGTCAATGTTCCTCTATGGCATTCAATTGATTCTTTTTTAATCAATTAATTCTTTAAAAAAAAGTCTTACTATAAAAATACAGTATAGACTACAAGAACATTTCCAAGAACTGAAGGAACTCAGGTTTTCAGATCAAAAGGGCCAACTGAATAGCCAGTGCAAGAAATGTAAAAGGACACACAGCAATATTCATCCTTATAAAGAGATAAAGCTAGAAGACAGCAGAAGAATGTCTTAAAATTACTGATTGAAAATTATACTCATGTGCACATATGGTAGTAAAATTCACTGGAAATCAAGCAGGTGGGAGTGGGGAGGAAGGGATGGGTAAATTCACACCTAATGGGTACAATGCACACTATATGGATGAGGGCCACACTTGTAACTTTGACTCAAACTGCACAAAAACAATTCTTGTAACCAAAACATTTGTACCCCCATAATATTCTGAAATAAAAAAAGTAAAACAAAATAAAAAATTATTTCCAAGCTAGAATCCTATATTCAATCTGGTGTGAGGATATAATAGGGCATTTTCAGACAGCAAAGATTCAGTATTTACCTTCCATGCATCATTTTGCAGGCAGCTGATCAGAGCATATGCTCCAGCAAAAAGAGGAAATAAACTAAGAAATAAGGAAACCTGGTATCCAGCAACACAAGAATGCCAAGTGGAAGAGTACAAGGCCATGACATTAGCTATGCAGCAGACCTGAAGAGCAGGTAGTGCAGACAAGCACGAGGAGGAAAAATTTGAATGGAACTGATATTTTCCAATATGTTTGGGCATGTAAAAAATTATATGTTCAAAGATGTAGCAGATGCTTGAATGTGCGGGAAAAAAATCAAGGTACAAAAAAACTAAGCGAATGAATTTATAAGACATTTTTTAACTTTCAGAAAAATTAAAAGTCATACCAAAGTTAATATACTACTTGACTCAGTGTGAACAATATTTATATTCCCAACATAAGAAAAACATTAAATATTGGTTAAATTTAAAAATTTTAACATAATTATACTGTGAAGATAGAAGGAGAGGTGGGGAGAAAAAGGAAAAGAATTTAACTTTCATCTTCTATGGTAGAAAGTTAGTAGAGAACATCTAATACCAACAAATCCAAAATGGCAGTAAGCACATAATATTTAGAAATATGGAGGTAAATATCAAGTTAAGCAGCTTGAAGAGTTAATTGTGATTATTTTGAAAATAAAACTGTTGGGGAAAATATACAGTGAAGGATGACACTGTGCAGGCCAAACGAAATACATTAACAGAATCATTTAACCTGAAGTCTACCATCTGCGACTCTGCTCTCTGGAGACTTTCACACTGGGGCTTCCACTAAGACCCCGCGGTGCTGTCCCAGGTAAAGGAGCAGGGGATGAGGAACACGGAGCAGCCAGGGCTCCAGTCCCCACTCCTGCGTCAACCAGAGCAACAACCTTTCATCTAGTTTACTTTTGGGGCTACCATTTCAGATTATATTTACAGATAGTCTTATACTACCTTAACAAATAAATGTTTGAAAATAACTGGCCAAGATACGTGGCACTAGAGAACACTTACAAAGCAGATATACAAGCCAATAAACCACCCAGCTTTTATCGCTGCTATCTGGAGTGCAGCTTTCGATTAGCTAGAGATACCAGTGAGGAGAAAACACTGTCAGGTTCAGACAGTGCTACCGGCAGAGAGGTAGTAACAGTCACAGGATGTGGGATTCTGGTGAAATAATATACTGGCCTTCAGAGTTTTATCACCTAACAGGTTTGGAACTCTGGCTGTAGCAATATGGGAAATCAATAGCGTTGGGTCCTGGAATGCACATTTAAAGAACCAGGAAGGTATAGGCAATGAGAGATCAACATCCACTGCATCCAGGTGAAAAAACTCATAAATGTAAGAGAAGATATGGGAAAAAAAAATGATCTTTGGAATCCTAAATCAGAGGATACCGAGAAATACTTATATTCATAGCATATAAAAGTTTTTAATGTAGTTGAAAGTATAAAAGGCCAATATATAAATGGAAGTTAAACCAGAAATTAATTCAAAGAGCACATTTCAAACTTAAGTTAGAGGACTGGTCATTTCCCTTGATAGCCCTAATTTCATGTAATTTATTCTTTTTAGAAAAGTAATTTATTAAAAGTCCAACATGATTTGATATTTGTGCTTGTATGAGACTTTTCATATAAATAAATACACAAATTTGGGGGAAAATCTTTTTATTAGACTAAAGATTGAGAGTTAGTGAAAATGTGATTCTTTGAATTGCTTCTTTTAAGGGCCACAGCAGCCAGAACACGAATAAACAAGAAGAAATTTCAATATCCTCTATATACAATAAACATTAATCCCATTAGCATTAATGCTTTCATAAGATGAGTAGGCTGGCACTGGCAGTTTGAGCTGGAAAGTGGACAAAGTGAAACAGCAGGCAAAATTGTCGAGGAAGAAAGGTCTGTACAACAAGAGAAGATTTATGAAACACTTGGAACAAAAAATAAACTCTATAGCCAGTTCTGTGGCTGTCAAAATGCAGAAAGTCCTGCTTCTTAAAATCTCCCCTTTCAGATTAATTTTGTGATAACTTTATATTTTTTTAATTTTTATTTTTAATTATCATGTGTACATAATAGTGTATGTAATTATGGGGTACATGTGATGTTTTGATACAGGTATACACCGCATAATGATCAAATCAGGGTAACTGGGCTATCCATTACCTCAAGCACTTATCATTTCTTCATGTTAGGAACATTCCAATTCCACTTGTTTAGTTATAGTGTATTAAAATATATAACAAATTATTGTTAACTATAGTCACCCTATCGTGCTACGAAAAACTAGATTTTAGTCATTCTATCTAACTGTATTTTTGCATCAATTAACTATCCCGACTTTATCCTCCCTCCCTGCTACCCTTCCCTGCCTCTGATAACTATTAATCTACTGTCTATCTGCATGAGTTCATTTTTTTAAATATTTAATTCCCACATAGGAGTGAGAACATGTTAAATTTGTCCCTCTGTGGCTGGCTTATTTAACTTGACATAATGTCCTCCAGTTCCTTCCATGTTGTTGCAAATGACAGGATTTCATTCTTTTTTATAGCTGAATAATATTCTGTTATGTGTATGTACCACATTTTCTTTATCCATTCATCTGTTGATGGACACTTAGGTTGATTGTATATTTTGGCTATTGTGAATAATGCTTCAGTGAAAATGGGAGTGCAGCTATCCTTCGACACACTGATTTTATATCATTTGGATATATACCCAGAGTGGGATTGCTAGATCATATGGTAGTTCTATCTTTGGTTTTTGGAAAAACCTCTATACTGCTCTCCATAGTGGCTGTACTAATTTACATTCCCACTGATAGTGTACGAAGGTTCCCTTTCTCCACATCCTCACCAGCATTCATAGATAACTATATTTTTCAGGTGGATAAATTGTAAGTAAGCTTCAGAGCTCTGAAATCTCCCAGATACATCACAAATTAGGCCAGTTCAAGGATCATGTGTTTTGAGAGCTTATTATTTTTAAAAGAAAGTGTATGAAAAATGTGTTTTTGAGATAAGCAATTTTTTTTTTTTTTTTTGAGACAGAGTCTCACTCTGTTGCTCTGGCTAGAATGCCGTGGTGTCATCACAGATCACTGCAATCTCAAACCTCAAGCGATCCTCCTGCCTCAGCGTGCCAGGTAGCTAGGACTACAGGTGCGCTCCACTACACTTGGCTAATTTTTTTCTATATTTATGTAGAGATGGGGTCTCATTCTTGCTCAGGCTGGTCTCAAACTCCTGACCTCAAGTGATCCTCCCCCTCAGCCTCCCAGAGTGATAGGATTACAGGTGTGAGCCACTGCGGCCAGCTGAGATAAGTATATTTTTAAAAACCCTAATCCTATTATATTCAGGGGAAGTTTACTATCATTACTATTATTTTGTGTTCTATAACTAAGAACAATTAGACAAGAGAAATAATAGTAAAGGTAAAAATATATCAAAAACTTACTATGTGTCTGGTACTCCATTAAGTTCTATTTATGGATTATTTATCTCATATAGTCTTCACAACTTTATAAGATAGATACCACTATAACACCAATTTACTGATGAAAAAGAAAACTAAAGCTAAGGAAATTAACTCAGAGATATGGTAACACATCCAACAAGTTAGTAGAGCCAGGATTCAAACTCAGGCATTCTGACTCCAGACTTGGGCTCTTAACTATTACACTACATAATTTAATTGACAAATTTGTATTGAATGTCTGTCATATGTCAGGCCTACGAGCACTAGGGATATAGCAGTGTACAAAAGAGACAAAAATCCCAGCCCTCATGGAACTTACAATAGAGAAGTAAAAATTTAAAAGATTGATTTTTGGAAAGAAGGGCAAAATTGTAATTATATGTGGATGATATAACTATATACATAGAAAACCTATAAATTTTGAATACATAATTATAAGAAGCAAGAACTCTCAGCTATTGGTTAATATACACATCAATTTATTTCCTATATTCAAGAAATAATTAACTAGAAAATAATAGAATATTAATGTTTATTTATAATAGCAAAAATGATAAAACATTTTCATTCAAATATTTTAGTCAATGAATTTCATCCAAATTTTAAATTTCATTCATATAATGTTAATATTTGCTAAGGAGATGTGCAGGACATATACAAATGAAACTTTAAATCAATGAGGCTCATAAAAGAAGACAAATAAATAAAAATTTTCTCTAAATTTTCAGTTAATTTTCTTTAAATTTAGATAGAAATATAGTTTAGTCCCAATCAAAATACTAATAGTAAACTTTTTGTCACATGTCAAAATTATATCAAACTTCACCTGAAAATGCACGAATTGGCAGAGCATTATGAAAAATAAGAGAGATGAGGAAGTATTAGTCTTACCAGATAGTAAATATATCATGAAACTATTATAATAAACCACTTCGGAAGTCATTAATACATAATAGAATATTAAGACATAGGCCTACAGAAGAAAATTTAATATTTGATAAAGGTAACAATTTAACCAAGCAGAAAAAAGATGGGCTGTTCAAAAATCATGTTAGGGCAGCTGAAAAACTGTTCCAGGTATCTACTGATACATAACAAACCTTCCCTAAAACTAATGGCTTAAAACAACACCATTTTTCCAATCATCTGAACAGTAAGTTTAAAAAAAAAAAACACCATTTTATTATATCTTGTGATTTTGTGGGTCAGGAATTTGAGTAAGATCTGGCTGGGTGATTATTTTTTTTCCAACATGGCAGTGACTTTGTCATTCAGTGATATTCAGCTGGCAGCTGAGCTAGTCTAGAGTGTCCAAAAGACACTCTCTGCCTGGCACTTTGGCAGACAGAGCTGGAAGACTGGGTTCCGCTTGGTCCCTTTCACTCTCCAGGTAGCCCTGGGCCTTCCCATGCAACCTCTCCAGCAGTGTCATCAGTCCGCCAACATGGTGACCTGGGGCTCTAAGAAACCAAGGTGGAAGTTATCATTGCTATCAAATGCTAAGCCCAGAACTGAAACACCTCACTTCTGCTGTACTCTACTGGCCAAAGCAATTATAATACTAAGCCAGATCTATTTCAAGAAGGAAGGAAATAGAATCTACCTCTCATTGGGTCCACAAATTTGTGGCTTTCTTTAATCTTTCACACTAGTTAGCTGAGAAAAACAAAAACAAAATTATATATTATTTTTTCTCTTTACATCAAAATAAATCCAGAGAAACCAAAGATTTAAGTGTAAAAAGTAAACCAACTACTAAAGTGGATGAATTTTTTATTGTAATTTATTGGGAAAGATCCTTTATAGCATTAAAGGAAATGAAGAAGGTTGCTATATTTCACTTTTATGAAATTCTTAAACTTCTAGATACCAGAGAAAGAAAAACACCATTAGAAAATTCAAAAGACAAAAGATGGACTTCTGCTTCTATCCATGATGGAGTAAATGGTACTGAACTAGCACCCCTAAAATAAACGATTGTCTTTAGACATTGAACAGACAGCCCAGAACTGTGATCCCTAGGAGAAGAACAAATGAGGTGAGCTCTACAATTTGCCTCAGCTTTCTTCCTGGACACCCTACCCTTTCTGGATTGTGGCAAAGGGTTAGGGTGCCCAAATAGAGTACAGTCTTCTTACTGAGTTGGAGAGACAGAGTTTGGAATTTGGGGGGCTAAGGCAGAATGCACAGGACAGTACTGCAGAGTTTGAGAAACTACCTAGAGAAAGAGCTCTATAAATCTGCATAGAGGTCCCTTGAGTTCTTGGCTGAACACTAAGTTATGCATATGTAGGTTCAGATTCCACAAGGATGGGCAAGGAGCAAATACAAGTAGGGTTGCCAGATTTGGCAAATAAAAACATAATATGACATTTAAATTTGAATTGCAGATAAACATGTATTAATATAATTTTTTAGTGTTAGTATGTCTCAACTGTGCTTTATCGGGCAACCCTAAATACTGGAGAATAAACTGAACAATTACCGGTGCTAGTACCGGGCCAGGAAACTCAAGTTCCAATTCACCTGTGTGTAGAGGCAAACTGGGCACCTGGAGAATTCAGTGAAGACTCCAGATTATCCACTCCTTAAGGACTAAATAGCCCTAGAGCGTAGGTCAACCCAGACTCGTCCTAGCAAAGCTTATAGACTAGATGAGACCACCCAGGTAGCGAGTGTAGATAGAAAAAAGCTCCAAAGTTTGACCAGAGCCTCCTATGTTAAGCAGTCTGGCAGAAAAGATGGAGTTAGTAGGAAAATAAGAGGTGACTATTGAGGTATGAAGAAAATCAAGAGTGTGTCATGTCCTAGAAGTTAAATGAAGAAGGTATATCAGAGAGAAGGATGAGAACAACCATGTCAAATGCTTCTGAGAATTGACCACTGAATTGAATGATGTAAAAATTATTGGCAAAGTTGATAACAGCAGTTCCAGCGGAGTCATGGGGGCAACAGCCTGACCGCAGTGCATGATTTAAGAGAGAATGGGAGGAGAGGAATTGGAGAGAGCAAGCATAGCCAACTCTTTTGAGGAATTTTGCTGCTAAAAGTACGAAAGAAATGAGATAGTAGATGTAGGAAGGACTGGGACCAAAGAGTTGTTTGTTTTTAATGGGAGAAATGATATAATATTTAGGGACTTACAGGAATAGTCCAGTAAGGAAAAAAATAATGCTATAAATAATGCTATAGGAGAAAGAAAAGGAATTTACCGGAGTGATCTCTTTGCATATGTGCGAAAGGGATTGGGATCAATACATATGTGGAGGCATCGGCCTTAGGTGCATGGATAGTTCATCTCTAGTAAGAGGAGAAAGGCAGTATGTATGGGGGCAGATGCTGCTATGGGGTGTGTGTGTAGTGGGGCTCTGAAGTGCTCTTCTGAGTGCTTGAATCTTCTTAAGGAAGCAGGAAGGAAGGTCATTGTCTGAAGACAAGGATGGAGAAGACGTTTTCCTGAGGCTTTGAGGAGCGAGAAGGTGGAAAGCAGTTGTTTAGGAAAGTAGAATGGGGAATGGGCCAGGGAAATATGGTGAGATTGCCAGGCAGCATTCAGGCCATTTGATGCTTATGGTCATGAATTTAAAGTGGGACTAATCAGAAGGTGATATGCTTCCCTTCAGCCAGATATGGTGCAGAGTAGGCGGAGAGTTAGATTTAACCACGGTTGTGTTTTGCCAAGTCAATACAAAGTGAGAGAGAGGCAAAGGAATTAAGAGCACATGAACAGAAATGATAGTGGTTGTCACAGATTTTAAGCTGGGAAAGGCAAGAAGTGACGGGATGGGGACAGGAAAAAAAAACACTAGGATCGATGGGCTAGAAGTCCTGATGAGGTCAAAGGACTATTGAAATTGAACATTAGCGGGGAAAGACAAGAGGTAGGGGAATGAAATTAAGATAACGAAGGAGTGGCAACTATTGGTCATAAATACCAAGATTACAAGATGAGCATAGGAGTGAGTGGCTGAGGTAGAGTGGAGGACAAAATCCTTGGAAAAAGGAAATTCAAAGGAACTGAGAGATCAGGTTCTTGGAAGAATCATATTTGCATAGTATAATGAAACTACCAAGAATTAAGACAGGAGAATTATTGGAGAGAATGATTCTGAGCTATGAAATGAAGGGCTTTGGTGGATTTATTTGATCAATAGGCTAACCATGTAAGTACTGTAGGCTAAGATAGTTGTTGTGTTGGCAAAGACCCAGCTAAACACACTTTGACAAGATACTGTCTATTCTAGCTATCCTCAGAGGCCTTCAGGTTTATGCTGCGGTGAGAAGTAAAGGTTAATTTATCTGAGACTAACCCCTGGCAGTCCTCCCAGAGTGAGTTGGCTTCCTGCAGGGCGGTACCATTTGGCAAACATTCTGAGAGAATATTGAGGTGGAGGAACAAGATTGAAGGCCAAAGTTCTACATGCCATGCACCTGAAACTGCAAGACTTGAGCCTGAGTTCCTATTCACAATAGTAAAGATCTCCTGAGTGTGAATACTGAAATGGCAGACCAGCGGACGTCCAACAAGCCTGGGACCCTAGACTGTCACCACACCAGAGGAGATGCTGATGCTTCCCTAAGCATGCAGCTTGTTAGCCCACAGAGTTTGGACTGCAAACTGCTAGATCGCTTTGTATTGTCCCAGAAAGCAACAGGCAAAGGAAGAGCTATACACCTGCTCCTCTTCCTGCCTCTGTAAGATTCTGTCAATAAATACTGTTCCAGATCTAGTGTGTGCGGTGTCAGGCCATACATTCTGTGTGTGGTCCATCAGCAGACATGATCAAAACTCCCCTCTTTTCTTCTTCCCAGCTTATATTTCAAGAACAAAAGAGAGGGGAAAAAAAGAATTTTTTCTCTAACTATACATTCAGGATAATATAGTATAATGACTTATTTTGTGGGGGTTTGAAGAACTGGCCTGGGAAGTCCAGTAAAAGAAGGAAACTCAAAGCATTAAGGCATTTTGCGGTACCAGCAATGGGTTGCTGAGGCAGGGATGGCGAGCCTAACGCTCCTCATGCATCCATCGTACTCCCAATGTCATGGTAGATGCCAAGGCACTCTTTTCTGCTGATTCACCCCAGAAGATTTCCATGTGCAGCACTCCAGAGAACCACTGCAGTTAGTTGGAGTTAGCACCAAATACCCTCACGTGTGCCTTCCATGATAAAGAATGCATTGATGCATTGTTCATGGAACTCAAAGAGGATGGATCATGGGCACCCAGCACGGACTGGAGGTAAGTGCGACACATCTAAAATTATAACTTACAAAACAACAACAATTTAAAAAATTTGAAGATCCATTTTGCTTCCCCAATAAATGCAGAGACCCAAATCTAATGGCCTTCTTGTTCCTACCTCCTTGCTACCAGCCACATATTAGCAGTTTTGGCTCAAATTCTGATGATATTTAGAGCTGAACATGATAGTTTTACAATGCTTAATTCCACTGCAAAACTGAGCTATTATGAGATTACTGACAAAGGGAAGATATTATAGTGCAGTACAGTATTGTGGTTTTTAAATTCAGACAGAAGAAAATTTGTATCAACTTATGATCTCTTTGACTTTAAGTAAGTTTTGTAATATCTCAGACCTCAGTTTCTTTTCTACAGAATGGAGACAATAATATTAACAATTTTGAAGGTAATTTTTACCATGAAAATTTAATATTTAATGTAAAGTATCTAGTACAGAAGCTGGAATAGAATTAGTGCCCAATTAATGTAACTATTACTATAAATGTATCAGTAACAAACACTCAACTGACTCTAGGTCATGTGCAACTTTCCTACATATCAAGTAGACTTCTCCACTCACAACCATTAGCCATCAAAAAAAAAAAAAAAAAAAAAATTCAGCCAGCTGCTTCCATGTGGATTTCTGATCCTGTGAGTCACTGTTAAAAACCTTGGCTGCCCTGACCAAAACTCTGATAGTTTTACAAGCTGTTCCAGAAATGGGTCACAGTATTTAAAAAAAATTTTTTTCCTCCCTTAGTGGGAAAATAGAAGGATGGGGATTTTATGTGTGAGTGCTACAGTTTGTTAGCCTCTCTGTTTCTTATTAATTTATGATCTTCTAGAAGAAAGAGACCACATGACTTGTAACCACGATCACACCCCTGTGATACATGGAGGTGTTATTAAACTGTAAAAAATGTGTTCCCGGTCAATTATCCTAGGCCCAAAATAAAGGAGGGGATTTATCACCATGTGTCCCCCAAAGCCAAAAAACTCTAAAGCCACAACAGAGAGATCATCACTGCTGGAGAGGCTCTTCTAAGCCAGAAAGAAAACTAGGAGAAATATTCTAGCTTCTTCCTTTTGCCCATCTTCCAGTCTCCTCCCAGGACCTTCTTTTGATGGCCTGACTCATCGTGCAAGAGTCAGGCCCCAGTAATACCAACCCCCCGGGGCAGGGGCAGGAATGGATCTGAGGCCCAACAGGAGGACCACTGATAGATAGGCCTTCTTTTCAGTTCTGTCAAAGAGCCCCGTTCTCTGCAATGTCAGGATATTTACATATTCTGTGTCCTCTGCCTATGATTCTTCTCCCACCATTATTCCTTGGCTACTACTTTATCATTCTTCAGATTCCAGTTTAACTATCACTTCCTCAAAGAGGACTTCCCTATGTATGTAAAATAAGTCTTCCCGATTATTTTTTCTTTAAAACCCTGTCTTCTTAAAAAACTTTATAAGTATTAGGTCATTAAATATGAAACATCCAATTTCAAATCAGAAGTGTATTTTATTACATGTCTAACAAGAAGCAGTGCAATTCATCAAAGTATGCGCCTAAACTATCGACACAGTTTTGCCATCTTAATGGTAGCTTGTTTACGCCAGCAGCAAAGAAGCCTGAAGAGTGAGTGGCAATGAAGTCATGAAAGGCGTTTTCCACAGCTTGTTGAGAATTGAATATTTTTCCTTGCAAGAAGTGTTCTAAAGCCTGGAAGAAATGGTGGTCAGTTAGTGCAAGGTCTGGTGGATCAAAGAGAGTTTCTAAGTCCAGCTTCTATGGTTTGAGCAGAGTTGTGTGTTGCAACATGTGGTCTTGCAAGAGGATTGGCTTGTCTCTGATGACAAATCTTGGCTGCTTAATCGCAAGCATCTTCATCATTTCGTCCAATTGGTTGTAGCAGACATCCGCTGTAATCAATTGACCAGGTTTCTTGAAGCTGTAGTGGATAATACCAGTGCTAGATAATACCAGTGAATATTTGATTTGGGACTGTGTTTCAGCACTTCATCTTTGTCCAATCATTGTGCCAAACACTTGTAATTATCAAAAAGAACGCATTTCTCATCACACATTACAATACGGTGTAGAAATCGTTCGACTTTATGTCATGACAGCAAAGAAAGTCGAGCTTCAAGACGATTTCTCTTTTGACACTTGTCTAATTCATGCAATGTCCATCTATCCAGCTTCTTTACCTTGCCTATTTGTTTCAAATGGTCCAATATTGTTGGAATAGTAATGTCAAACCTTGCTGCTCATTCACACGTAGGTTGAGATGGATTCACTTCCACTACAGCTTTTAGCTCATCATTATCCACGTTGGTCTCAGGTCACTCACATGGCTTATTTTCTAGATTAAAATCACCAGAACAGAACTTCTCAAACCAACAACGTACTGTGCGTTCATTAGCCATATCCTTCCCCAGCACTTTGTTAATATTTCGAGTTGTCTGTACTGCATTGGGTCCATGATGGAACTCACATTCGAAAATAACACACTTTTTTGACTTATCCATGGTTTCACAAAAATTACTCTAAAAAATAATTTGAAAGATAATCACAAGCCAAAACATGCATTTGAAAGAATGAGGATGTACCTTCACAATAAAAATAAAACAAGCAGTGTCAAAGTGACATGTCAGAGATATCAACTGTCAAACATAATACTTAAGGAAATTGGACATTTCATACTTAATGACCTTAATAGATACATATCTCCTAACTATCTGTTCAATGTCTGCTTATACAGGAGCAAAGTATATCTGTTTTGCTTTCTACCACATTGTCAGAATCTCGCACAGTGTCTAGCATATAGTGAGTGCCTAACACCCAGTAAATAGTAACTATAATTACTACCTATTATTTTTAATAGTACTGTAATCAGATAATCAGATAGAGATGTTAGCCCTTTCTGAAGTGTATATATTAATTTCTTTCTGATGTTGTTTTCTATTTTTTTCTTCCTAATATTTAGTAAACCCAAGCTGTATGATCTAGTTCCATAAACACTTTTTAAACATTGTCTAGAATACCAAATGTCTACATCTTGAGGATTCAAAGGCCATTAGGTGAAAGTTGATATATTCCTTGAACTGTCAAAACAAAAACTATGTTGATAAACTTGGAATAAACAAATTTGTTTCATCAAATGATCTGTAACCAAAAAGAGAAAATGTGTATGGTAGAGCAATTTATCATCTGCAAAATCTGTTTATGTTTCACACATTCTGGTTTGGATCTTTTGATTTTTGTTATTTTAAACTATTGAATGATACATTTTCCTTGACATTTCCTAGGAGATCTTCACTATTTTTATCCTACAATCAATCTATTTTTTTCTCAATACAATTCAGCTCCCTATTCTTTCTTAGCATTTTATTCTATCTGCCTCCTGTGGAGTAGAGGAATGCCCCATCTTTCACAGATAAAAAAGTCTCCACATAAAGAAGGACTGTTTTTGTATTTACAGATTTTGTCCCTTGAAATTTCCAGACTCTTGTAAAGTCAGATTTCCTGACCTCATCTACCACAATCTCCCCATGTTATCATGCAGAGAAAAATTCCTGCCACCTCAGAAAGTGCAGAGTTAGGAGGACAACAGGTTGACAATGGGGTGACTAAGGTGACTCTCTTGAACAATCACCATGTGTGGAGATAAAGAGTCCACTTCCAGGTTCATTTTTGCCATTAATCCAAGATTTATTCATTCATCAAATATTTATCAAATGCCTACTGTGCATTACACACTATGGTAGGGCTAGAGATGCGATTATGAATAAGCTGTGGTCCCTATTCTCAAGGAGCTCACTGTGTAGTACAGGGAAACAGGCAAGTAACAAATATTTATAATTCGCTATGTCTAGTGCTTTAGGAAAAGTAAACACAAAGCACTATAGGAAAACACAGGTGATCCCTGACCCAATCTGGGGCAGGTGTAAGTGTGGAGATGGTACAGGAAAGGCTTCCTGGAGGAAATGATGCTTGAGCTAAAAGATGAGTAGGAAGTGCCCAGAAAAAGAACAGAAGAATGTTCTGGAAAAAGGAAACAGCATGTGCAAAAGCTCATACCAACATGTTACTGGGGAATTATAACTAATTTAGGGCCAGGTTCCGGGCAAGGAAGGGAGTAGGAGATGAACTGGAAAACTGAGCAGGAGCCTGGGTGTTGACAGGTTTTATATCCGTGAGAATCTATTCTTTATTGTCAGGTCCTCTGAACTAACTCAGGTTAAAATTAATTAATGATAGATAGTGAAAAGAAGACAGACTTTAGAGTCAGAAAACTCAGGTTTGAAACTTGGTGATGTCACTAGTTTGTGACCTGCGGCAAAATCACTTAGCCTCTCTAAACCTCAGTTGCTTTAGGAAAAAAAAAATATATTAGTATCTGCTCTAAAGGATTATCATTCAGGTTAAATAATATAATATGGGTAACATGAGCATATTGCTTGGTATCATGTTAAACCTCAATAACTGTTATAGAATAAGTTGCTATAATCAATCTAATTTTTAATTAATTTTTAAATCAATTTATTGATTAAATCAATCAAGAATATCCACACAAAGCCTTGAGTCACATATGTAAGTGAACACAAACTAGAGTCTGGTTTGTCTGTAGATGCCAGAGAGACATTTAGCCTGCCTGGACCTGTTTGGATCCTTTTGTTTGGTTTCTTTAGTACTGTGTTTTTAATGGTAGTGTACATATTTCACAATTTGGTGCTATTTCACTGCCTAATAAATGAGTTGTTTGGAGTGAATTATTATTTCTTCAGACTTATATCTACTTCATTTCCTTCATGCCATAAAATTTTTGAGCTAAAATAAGTTATAGAACTCATCTATGGAATCTAGGAAAAGAGTGAAATGTTGGAGTAGAAACATACACTAATAGCAAACAAACTGAATATCCATCAGTAGGGGAATGTCTAAATAAACTTACATCTCTATGCTGTGAAATACTATGCAGCAACTAAAAGGAATGGAGATCACTCTCTATGTACTAACATAGCTAGATCTTCAAGGCCTGTTGTTGAATGAAAAAACAGGTTGTGTAGAGATATTTTGAGAATGATAGTATCATTCTTGGTAAAAAAAAATATACACACACATTTATAAACAATATTATATGCTTTCTATGCTTACATGTGTGGGGTATAGATATGTAGAAAAACTCTGGAAGGATATACACTAAAATGGTAATTGGTTATTTATTGTCACACAAGGTTGGTCAGGGCAGAGGGAGGCAGTATTCCAAAGGAAACATTAGCCTTCTCAGAAACATTTTAATTTTTTACAAGCAATATTCTTACTGTTTGTGTAATTCCAAATTTGTTTTCTAAAAAGAAACAAAGAGTAAGGGATTTTGAGGTTGGATAAAACTGGCCCAAATCCTGACCTCAGCAACTTGTGAACACTGTGACTTTTGGGAAGACATGACCCTCTGTCTCCATTTCTTCATTAACAGAAAGAGGATGCTGTCTTAGAGGTTTGCTGCAAAGACTGAAAGTAAAACTCCTTGCACATTATCAGTACTCCAAATGTTCGTTGTTTTTTTTCCCCTACATTGAGTCCAATGGCTTTTTCTTTTGTTTTTTTAAATTTTACTTTTTTACAAATTAGGAAACCAAATACAAAGTGGTTAAGTCACTTCCATAAGGCCACACATCTGGTTAATGTGAGAGCAAGGACTATAACCCATGTGTCCCATATTACAATAAATTCAGCATTACACTCTACTGATGAGTTGAATTATGATGTGAAATGTGGCTGTTTCTAGTAATGGCTTCAATGTTCATATTCCATGTGGCAGGTTTGTTTGCAGATTTGTCATGCAGAGAATCATATTTTGGGCTTCGGCAACGATTGGACAAAGAAAACCAAGGAAGGCCAGGCAGGGTGTGTTACATAGACTTGCCAGGTTATATCTGGCACGACTGTTCTTTTGACCTTGCTGACTATCTGGGAAGTCTAGCAGTAGATATCAGGAGCCTAACTACAGGAATAATATTGATACTAGGCAAGAAATCAGTTAACACAAAGGGATGTGGGGGCAAAAATGGACATCTGACATTCTTTTTGGCCACCTAGAATTTGAATTCTCTTCCTATGTTTGGGTAATTTTTCTATGTTATGAGGCAGAGATTGCCACTCACTATATTGGTTGAAAATGACGGATACTTTTCCAGCTGCCCTTGCAGCTAACCTAACAATCAGAAGTGCCTTCCTTATCAGGGTCCACTTTCGGTAGAACTATAGAGATTATTTCCAGGTCTACGAAGAGTTACCATCAAGGGCTTTTAACACTAATTTTAACTGAAGCCCTGAATTTTAATTTTAACTGAAACTAATTTTGACTGCCAAAAACTCCAGGTGGGCTTGTGGCTGATACTATCTTGTTGAGTCCAAAACAAAGGGGGTTTTGTTTTCTGAAGCCATTGTATAGAAGCAAGACATTTTATCAGGGAGCTAGGCAATGGCATTTTATGTCATTCTATGCAGTTCAGTGGACTTAATCCAGATGAAATCACACCACAGCTGATTACACCTCCTGCTCTAGGAAAGAAGGTATACTTCCCGGGAACCTTTAGGAACAGACCAAAACTTCTGGTTATCTTTCTTGAAAGAATTAATGACTAAGTGAACATTTTCCTATTCATCACCTGTATTTTGTGCTTTACAACTGCTGTTTGTCCAAGATGCCTGGAGACTCTGCTTTCTGGACTGGGACATGAGAATTAACTTCAGTGCCTATGTAGGATTACAAGCTAGGTTTCTTTAATGTAGTCTTTAATAGGCATGCCAACCACTTGTAACATTCTAAAACTTTGAGTTGCTTCTTTCTATCGTGCAGGAAAAGACACATATGTCTCAGACCCTTCTGAGGCAACACTCCAGGCCTTCTCAGCCTAACCTATCTCTTGTTTCCATATCGCTCAAGCCAACAGGTCTGCGATGGCTCCTGCTGACTTCATGTAGGGGTGTCCTGACAGTGCCTTCCCTCAAGCTGCACCATGTGCCTCCCACTCCCGGGAGGTGTTAATACTAAGAAACACAATGCCACAAGATGCTGCCTGTGACCCACACACGCGAAACTCTGAAGTGCAGGCAGTTAATGCTCCATGAGGCAAACTTTTGATAAAAGACAGCCACTACATATGTTCTTCCCGTTTTCTCCCTCTAGATGGACTTTTTAAAGATGCAGTTTATGTGACTTCTTGGCGGATGATACTGTGGATTTGAGCAGTGGGTCTCAGTTAGCAGTTGCAAACGTGGCAAAGTGGTCGCATATTGGCCCCTGTTTTCTGTTTCTCGTCCCTTGTCTCGCACACCTGGAATTGCATTCCCTAATAAAACAGCAGTACCAGAAGCGTATTGCCTCAGGCTCTGCTTTCTGGGTAACCCAGGCTAAGACAATGCCACAGAATTTTCCATAGTAAATTTATACCAATTTCACCATCTTTGGTAGTTTTTCCTCACTTGGGAATCCTTTCTGAGTTCTCAGTTATATCCTAAATGCGTGACTTTGGAAAAGTTACTTAATGTCTCTGAGCCTCGTATTCTTCAAGATAATATAATAATGATATCTATTTCGTGAAGTGTTGGAGGGATTAAAAGAACAAAATGACTGTAAATCACTTAGTACAGTGTCTGGCATGTAATGAATGCTCAATAACTGTTAGCAATAGTATCATTATTATTACTATCAAAACCAATCTCATCTGCAATATGATGGAGCTCTAGGGGAGATAGAAAAAGGAAAGGGGGCTGACTTACAGATAATTTAAGGAGGTTGGAAAGATGTTTGCATAACTATGAGCACATACAATAATATTACACAATAAATCCTTGAAGTTCCATTCCATTGTTCACAGAAAAATTATTTCAGAAATGCAGCTACAACTTCTGCCAGAGTTAAACATTTGTAGCGTGGTAAACATGATCCTTCTTCACACAGAGAAGGGCCTCGGTAAGTTTAACTGAATTAGCACCGCGGTGCTTCCAGGCTTTGACCTTGCCGTCTGTCACTTCCCTCCCAAAGAACTGGCACAGCCCCGATGATCCAGGACTCTCTCATCTGAAGGTCTGTCCTTGGATTCTGAGCTGAGCCTGGGGCTTCCGACAGTAGATGGCCTGCCTCTCACATCTCGCCATCTTTTGATCCCAGAGTTTCAATTGTGTTGGTTTTGGCTTTTACTTGATGATGAAGAGATTTATGTGGATTTAATTTTCTTCTGTCTCTAGCTGCCAGATTTTAGTGTTTGTTATATTTGTAGGAAACTAGATCAATTCTAACCATTTTTTTGCTGGATGTAGGTTTTCACAGTAGCAGGAAGTCGGAGTGATTTGTAGGTTACTAAATCTTGGGCTTTGTTTAACATGTAATTTTTATGGCCAGTGAGAGTGAGTAAGGTCCTAATATTTCAGAATTTCACATAAGAAGTAAGCCAGAATGAAAACTCACACTGTCCACCAACTAAACCTAGCAATTGCATAATGTATCTTCTCGGAAAACATAATCCTGACCCTTCCTCCAATCTCATTTTTGTCCTCGGAATCTGGTATTCTTTTTTAAATTAACTTTCAGTGCTTGTGTTTTTTGGTAATGTAGCAAGTGCAAAATGTCCCTTACACTCCACACAAATGTGCAAAGCAGATGTGGTTTCCTTGAATACCTCTTAACTGATGTTTTCTCCCTGATAATCCCTTAGCCTGCTAGATAACAGGAAATTAAAAACCAAGTTTTAGGCTGAGTATTGACCCTTACTTAGTCTGGTCCAATCATTTAAAATCTCTTTAGGCAATTCAATCTCTGATCAGTTAACTCAGGTAAATGCTAAATGCTTCAGTGCTTTTTTTGCTCCTCTCCAAGATAGTGTGTGGGTATGGGAAGTAGTATAGGTATGGTTTACATGGCAAGATGGGGTTCCTCAAATCTATGCAGGACTCTGAATCCTCACGGCCTCAGATCTACAGTGACTGGAACAGCGGCAGGGAAATCCTCCTCTGGTGACTGAGTGGGGTGGGGGTATAAAGGCCTGACCAGTTCAGCAGATTTCAAAACAACACTGATGGGCCAGTCTCACTCCAGGGTTCTCCTTCAGGTTAGGTGAGGCTTTGTTGGATTGTATCACAGTTCAACTTCTTCCTCCACCCAATGCTGCTTCTTCCTTCCTTTTTTCACAGGTATTGGTCCCTAATATATATCTTGCACCCCAAACTCCTGTCTCAGTATCTACTTCCAGAGACGCCAACTCACAACACTCATCTATTTACCTGCCTTCTGTTGCTGCCTCATGCCCTCCCTGCACATCGTGGAGAACTAACTTTGCAGGCTCTTCCTAAAGGCTCTCAGTCTTCCTGTGTACAAAGGATGCATGGCACTAGCCCCAGTGCTCTTGGTCTTTCATTCCTGTCTGGATACTTCTAAAGACAGCCCCTAACCTCTACTCAAAGCCTCTGCTGAAGGAGGACAGGACGAGGACTGGCCTCTCATCTTCTTGGTTTCTACCTCTCTCTCTTATTATTCACAAAATCCCTCAAATCAGAAGGAGTAGGCTTTTTGGCTTTTCTTTATCTCCTTCTCTTGTCCATCCTAGACACAGAGTAAAACTCTATGATCTGATTCACCAAGTCTCTCTCTTGATAAGATAAAGTTAGGTGTTAAATCTTGGAAATCTTTTTCTTTCTCAAAAAAGTCTGACTTTCAAATCTATTATCTTTTTACCTATTCAAAAAGCCAATTTTCACATTTTATGCCCATATCAAAACATCACATGTACCCTATAAATATAGATGACTATAATGTACTCATAATAATTAAAAATAAAAATTAAAAAAATCACCATGAATGTTAACCCAATGCTGATGCGAATGTTGTGAAATATTTTCTTATACGTGACTATCAACAGAGCTCATTTTTAGTCTTTTGTAGGGTAATTTGACAATACATTTAAAAATAATTGTCGAAATGTTCAAAAACTTAATGATTTATCATAAGGAAATAAGAAACATTTTTGTTCAATAAAATTAGAAAAATACTCAGGCATGACAACATCCATGGTGGTGTTATTTATAATAATAAGCATTGAAATGAACATAAATGTCCAACAATAGGAGAATGACCAAGAAAATTACAGTAACATGAAATTGATGCAATTTTGTATAACTAATAAGAATTAAAATTATGAAGGCTATATAGGAACATAGAACATTCCTATAATAAAATCTTGTGTTATCTATGTTATCTTTAAAAAGCCTATTTTGAATGACAGAAGCCATATACTGTTTCTTTCTTTCTGCATTTCTTTTTTTTTTTTCTGAGACAGAGTCTCACTTTGTTGCCCAGCCTAGAGTGAGTGCCGTGGCGTCAGCTTAGCTCACAGCAACCTCAGACTCCTTGGCTTAAGCGATCCTACTGCCTCAGCCTCCCGAGTAGCTGAGACTACAGGCATGTGCCACTATGACCGGCTAATTTTTTCTATATAGATTTTTAGTTGTCCATATAATGTCTTTCTATTTTTAGTAGAGACGGGGTCTCGCTCTTGCTCAGGCTGGTCTCGAACTCCTGACCTCGAGCGATCCACCCGCCTCGGCCTCCCAGAGTGCTAGGATTACAGGCGTGAGCCACCGCTCCCGGCCTCTTTCTGCATTTCTGTATGACAGTCTTAACTCCCCTCTCTTTTTTTTTTCTCATAGTCTCATGGTTCTGCCCTCAAGACAACTTTGTATTCTGGTTTTAGTCAGAGTTGTAACCAGCTTTTGGTGTAAATACTTGCTATACACTGATTTCTAATTATCCCACACAGGCCCTTATATGTATCTGTTCTACCCCAGGAAACCCAACCCATCAGGTAGCAGAAAATATACTACACTATATTTTGGTACAGCCCAATAATGCCAGCCTGATCTATGGTTTCATCTCTGCAATTTCTGCCTAGACGCCTCAGGTAAATTTTGTTTTTCAGAGTTCTGCTCTCTTTCCCTGCTCCTAAAGGAAAGCAAAGGGCCAGGCATGGTGGCTCATGCACCTGTAATCCTAGCACTTTGGGAGACTGAGGTGGGAAGGTCACTTGAGTTTGGGAGTTTGAGGCCAGCCTGGGCAGTATAGCAAGATCTCGTCTCTACAAAAAAAAAAAAAAATATTGGCTGGGCATGGTAGCCCACGCCTTAGTCCCAGCTACTTGGGATGCTGAAGTGGGAGGATCACTTGCACTCAGGAGTTTGAGGTTGCAGTGAACTATGATGAGGCCACTGTACTCCTGGGTGACACAGCAAGACCCTATGTCAGTAAAAGTTTTAAAAGATTTTTTAAAATTAGCTGGGCATGGTGGCGTGTACCTGTTGTCCCAGCTACTTGGGAGGCTGAGGCAGGAGGATCACCTGAACCCAGGAGTTCAAGGCTGCAATGAGCTATGATCATGCCATTACACAGTAGCCTGGGAAGCAAACAAAACTCTGTCTCTAAAAAAAAAATAATAATAATAATGAAGAAAGAAAGAAAGGAAGGAAAGGTCTACAGGCTTACCTTTAAACTATGAGAAAAAACAGAGAACAGTTGTCAGATCCTTGCTAATCTCTGCTTTGCAGTTGCTGATTTGGATTGCTCAGTGGCCTAGTGGGCACGAGGTGTGGCTGAAACTGTTACTGATTGGAAGGAGACATACCAACACCCATTACTGGAGTCTGTGTTTTCTACTACTGGTTTCTCGAGTGGGAGTCACTGTTCTTTGCTCTAACCCTGGGCTTCAGCTGATCTCTGGCCTCTTCAGTGTCTCTGCTTACTTTTCTGAGCTCCAGGAAACCAGGATCACTGCTAAGGCTCATTGGCTTAGCCTTCTGCAACCACCACCCTCATGCTCTTGCTCCCATGCTGTATGGATGTAGCAATTAGCCCAAAACTAGGCTTCTCCCAGAGGCCTGCAGCCTCCCCATATTATGCCCAGGCCAGGGAAGCTGATCATTAGCTTTGATGTTTTTGAATGTTTTCTATCTCTCTGGGTGTTTCTGAAAGTGCTTCCTTCTACCTGCTTTTTTGAGGTTCTTTCTGGTGCTCCCAATCCAGAGGAGAAAGGGCTGGTACAGGGACTCTGTTATCTGACTTCTCTAATCTCCTCTGGCTTTGCTTCTTCCCCTAGTGCCTACTTCCTCAATGTTATGTCCTCATTACAACCTAGACAGAAAACCAGCCAAGAGAGATAGAGGAGTGTCTTCCCTACTCAAGGGAAGAAATTTACATTTTAAACATTCAGGCCTAATTCTTTGTATGCTATTAGAAGTTAAAGGAAATTTTAAAAATAATTTCTTTCTTAGAGAAGCTTGACTTTTGAGCTTATTGTCTTACTTCAATCTCAAACAAAAAGACAAGCAGCAATCTTCTTGTTCTAACAAGTATCTATCCTTCTCCTGAAGCACTTGAACCATCTTTTTTATAGAGTGAGAAGTTGCCAGGTAACAAGATTTATAATGTATCTGAATATAATTCAAAAGAATGTTATATCTGTTGTATAATAATAATGAATTTAATAGCTATTTTCTATGCTCTAGTGATTGTGCTTTGCTTTTTAATTTTCATAAAAACCCTGTGGGAAAGAAAGTATTATTACCCCAATTTTGAAAGTGATAAATGAGGCCCAAGATGACTAAATAACTTGCCTAAGGTGATGGAGTTAATAAGGGGTAGATCCAGGATTCAAATTCAGGTCTGTCTGATTCCAACCCCCTTGCTCTAGTCACTATAATTTCTTCATTTGAAAAGAATTAGCTACAAAACATGATTTTGATCACACAGAACTCTCCTCTGGTGATTTACCTTTTCTATTCAGTGAGAAACAGCTGGGCATAGTGTTTGAGAGCCAGGTTTTGAAGCTGGACTGTGTTTCTCTGTTTCATCATCTGTAAAATGGAGCTAATTCTACCGTTAACCCACAGGATTGTTGTGAAGTTTGAATGAGTTTTTAACAATACAGGACAAGCATCTGGCACAGTTCTTGGCACACAGGAGGTTTCAATAACTGTTAGCTACTGCTATTATGAAAGTCTCAGGACAATATTGTCTAGATCATCAGGCTTAAGATTTCAAATCAAATATAAAAAAAAGGGTTTTTAATTTTTGACATCGATAAACATATAAATTGTGTCCTTTTGTTTCTTTTTTGGCCTTCATCTCTTAGAAATTAGTTTCTGTTCAACCGTAGGAAGGAAAATCCTACTGTGAATATTTCAGCAGAACTGAAGCTTTGAGTGTATCACCCTGTCAGAAATACCACTGATTGTTTTAATCTGTTTGCTGTTTTTTGCTTTATGCTAGAAGAAGCAATTGTTTCAATGAAATATTTCTATGCATTGTTGTTATTATTGTCAACATCATTATCATTATTAATATTTTGCCTATGCAGAAAGGCAAGGAAAGTCCCTGGGCTTTGCAGTCAGGCTTAATCCACATCTGAAATCAGTTCCTAATTGATCCTTGGAAAGTAACGTAATCACTATGCACCTCAGTTTTCATTGTTTTTGTCTACCTCTGTGATACAATCGATATCAGATTAAATTATATAGTATGCTTCAAATGCCTAAATAGCAACTGACAAATGACAAGAGTTCAGTGAAAGTTCTTTTTCTTACCTCTGCCTCCTATTTGTCCTTTCCAATTCCTGTCACGTTAGAAAGGTGGCCATAAGGTGGGTGTATGTGATGTGTGTGGAGGTGTGGGTATTTTTATTCTTGAGATCTACCTACTACATAGTAAATGTTATGGGTTAAATTTATGTGTTGAAGTCCTAACACTCAGTACCTCAGAATGTGACCTTATTTGGAAAAAAGTTTGCTGCAAATGTAATTAGTTAAGATGAGTTCATACTGGAGGAGTTTGGACCAATAATCCAATATGTTTAGTATCCTTATAAAAAGGGGAAATCTGGACACAAACATGCACACAGGGAGAACGCAATGTGAAGATAAATGCTGAGATTAGGATGATGCTTCTACAACCCAAGGAATTGCCAGGAGTGAGGTTAAGAAGCATGGAACAGATTCTCTCTTACAGCCTCAGAAAGAATCAACCTTGCTGACAGCTGGATTTCGTACTTCCAGCCTCCAGAACTGTGAGACAATAAATTTCTGTTGGCTGAGCCATCCAGTTTGTGGTACTTTGTTATGGCAGCCCTAGAAAACTAACACAGTAAATGAAGAGAACTAGGCCTGCTCTGAAATGTTTAGCTTGGAGATTCTTATTTTTATACTTATTAATTTTCAGTCATTTAGAAAATTATATTCTGCAATCAAAATCAAAGGAGGTAAACAGTTTATCCAGAGGAGAAGTTACTAAAAATGAAGAATGTAAATGATATTCAAATCCCTCATGAGATTTTATAGAACACTGCAATAAAAAATATGATAAAATATTCAAGTGGCTTCTGATGCAATTTTTACCAATTCTCCATTAAAATAATTAGAAACAATTCAAAGGAAGGTGAAAATCACAATAATACTAACATGCAAGGTTGACGATCGAACTGTTTTCAAAATCTAGTATACATATAAACCACAGACAGATGGAACTAGGTTGAGAAACCATTTTCAATGGTCTATAAATGCGTTCCTTTCTGAAATAGAGGAAATTATTGGCCTGAATGAAGGTGAGAAGACACTTCTCTCCCTCATTGCCTGTCTCCATAACAAAAGTACGCAGCCATAGGTGCTGCTTTTTGAAGCGTCCAGATTACAATTCACCATTCTCTCATCCCTATTAGTGTATAACTTGCCATACCTACTCAGAAATTGAATTTCTTGAATGTAACAGGCAGAAATAAGGTGCAAAGAACCAGATATCGTGTTTTGCATATTTGGAGGTGGGTTTTTCATAAATAGTTTGTGGAGGTTATAGGGCTGTTGACGACTATTCTGGTTCTTTCCTACTTCTAGGCACATGATAGTACTGCATTTTCCCGCCTTCTTTGGAGGGAAGCTTTCTGGGTGAATGAGATGCAAGCAGAGGTGATGTGTGTCACTTCCGGGTGGAAGTTATAAAAGCCAGTGAACAATTCACCATGATCTTTTTTCTCTCTGTCATGGTGCATTTTCTGCCCCATATGCCAGGGGCTGCTGCCACTGCCTGTGGCCACAGAATTAATTAGGCCTGTGAACTATACCTCCTAAGGAAGTTTTCCCCTAATCCTCATGTTAGTTTACATGTTCCCTTTTTCCTATAATCTAACCCTTCACTCAGTTGGCCCTGCTTGCTATGACTGCTGCAGCCCACCAGCCTCTTCTCTGCTCAGCCTGAGCTTGCATGTTAGGGCCGGTGCTGTGTAGTTAAAAGCCAAACAGCTGAGCTACTCATCCTCTTTTGCAATAAATGCAGCAAAGTATTAATATATTCTCTATATAAATTAATACTTATCAATAAAAAAATTTATGACATGCCTAAAACTGGGCAGAAAATATAGGTAGAAAATTCCTAGAACAAAGACAAATGGCTAGTAAGCATATAAAAATGTCCAATCTTAATATAATGTATAACAAAAATGTAATAAGATTGCCTATGTATTTAGAATATATTAAGAAAAGTTATTTTCAGTATTGGGGAGGGAGATGAGCATGTAAGACACTATAAATTGCCATGAATAAATGAATAACTGAATGAATGTATATAAGATTCCCAAAACTTTTTGACAATATGAAGCCTTTTGACTTTAAAAAGTTTTAACCTAGCCAGGTGTGGTGGCTCACACTTGTAATCCCAGCACTTTGGGAGGTCAAGGCAAGAGGATTGCTTGAGCTCAGAAATTCAGGACCAGCTTGGGCCACATAACATGACCTCATCTTTACAAAAACATTTTTAAAAATTAGCTGGGCATGGTGGTATGCACCTGTAGTCCCTGCTACTAGGGGAGCTGAAGCAGGGGGATTGCTCGAGCCCAGGAGTTCAGGATTACAGTGAGCTATGATTGCCTGGGTGACAGCAAGAGTCTGTCTCTAAAAAATAAAAATTTTTAAAAAAGTTTTTAACTCTTTGTTCCAGTAATTCAGTTTCTAGGAATGTATAACATAATCAGAGATACAAAGACTCATGAACAAGATATTCATCACAGTATTATTTATAATGGTTAAAAATTAAAAATAAGCTAGAAATCACAAAATAAAGAGTTACTAAATTATATTACATCTATAAAGTGGAATATTCTGCAACCAATATAAATGGCATATGAAAAGAATTTTTAGTTTGAAAACTCTTATTTTATGTTTTATTTTGAGATAATTTTTAATTTTTAGAAAAGTAACAATAGTACCAGAACACTCATAAACTTTTTACCCAGATTTAAAAATTTTAACATTTTGTCTTTATTATTCTGTATGTGTGTGTGTAAAATATATCTTTTTCCCACCAGAAAAATTTGAGAGTAGGTTGCACTCATCATACCTCTTTACCCCTTAATACTTCAGTGTGTCTTTCCTAAGACCAAGGACATTCTCCTACATAACCACAGTACACTTACGAAATTCAGGAAATTTAACATTGGTACATTACTTTTATCTAATCTACAGTAGTTATTGTAATGCTCTAAGTTGTCTCAAAAAAGTCCTTTATATCAATTTTTCCTCCTAGTTTAGGATTCAGTCTAGAATCAAATAATATATTTAGCTGTCATGTCTCTTTAGACTTTTTTAATCTGGAAGAGTTCTTTAGCTTTTCCTTGTATTTTATGACATTGATATTTCTGAGGAATACAGGACATTATTTTATTGAATGACTCTCAATTTGTGTTTATCCAATGCTTCCTCCTTATTAGATTCAGATTGTGCCCTTTTGGCTGAATTATCACATTAGTGTTGCTGTATTCTTCTCAGGAAATTGTTCATTATTGCTGACGTTAATTTTGATTACTTAGTTAAAGTTACCCAGGTTCTCTACCATTTTTACTTTTTTCCCTATAGAATTAATAAGTAATTTGTAAGGAGATACTTTGAGATGTTGTACACTTCCTGTTTATCATCAAAACTTTTCCCCTTGAATTTGGGATCTGTTAATGATGCTTGCCTGAATCACTTTTTATTATTATAGTTGTAAATCGTGATTTTCTAACTCTACCACGCCTTCATTCTTTCTATACTTACTAGTCTGCCTTCTCCTGTAAGAGATCTTTCCCTTTTCCCTTATACATTTTTTCTCTTCTCTCCCTCCCCTCCCCTTTCTCTCTCTGTCTTCCTCATCAGTTTAAACTCATGGATTCTTATTTTCTGAATAGGTTATGATCTATTAGTATCTTTATTTATTTTAATGCTTAAGATGACTTCTGAGTCTTTTTGACATTCCCCTATCAATTGTTTTTAGTATTTCCTTAATTTATAGCACAAGATGTTCCAGGTTCATCTTATACCTTCTCTGTTCCAATTCCCAGAATCAACCATTTCTCCATGGACCCCTGGCTTCTTTTGGAAGGTAAGGCTATTTAGAAATCAAGATCTGGGTGCTAAATACTAACATGTTGATTGCCATTGGGATAGCATTGTTTCTAGGCCCTTTAAGCAAGCAGAATTATATTAGATGTTTTATACTTTGTATATGTCAGAAATCCTAGCTCTGATGTACGTATTTTAGAAACCACAAGTTTATAAAATATAAACTATTCCAGTTTAATCCCAACCACAAGTTTATAGTAAAATCTCCTATTCCAGTTTAATCCCACAGTGTTGTTCTTTGCCTTCCACCCGTCCATTCTTGTATCTCCCTTCTTCCACAGCTAAAGCTTTGGCTTCCAACATCAATCCTTTACTCATTTGGTCAAACCTACAATACATATAAAAGTTTAAGATTTGCTATACCTGTATGATGATGAAAAATAAACCTACTAATAAGAATTTAATATTAGCAGTGTTTTCTTCTTCATACTGAGGGTATTTGTACTAGTTTTCTAATGCTGCATAACAAATTATTTTACAGTTAGTAGTTTAAAACATCCATTTACTATTTCACAGATCTTTAGGTTAGAAATCTGAGCACAGAGCATCTGGGTTCTCTGCTCATGGTCTCACAAGGTTTAAATCAAGATGTCCTCCATGCTGTGGTTCTCATCTGGAGCTTGGGGTCCTCTTCCTAGCACATTTAGGTTTTTGGCTGCATTCAGTTCCATGTTGTAGGCACGACAAAGACCTACTTTCTGACTGGTTGTCGGGGGGTGGGGGGTGTGTTTTTAGTTTACCCAGAAGCCACATGCTATTCCCAGCCAAATGGCCCTCTCCACAACATGGCAGTTTGCTCCTTCAAGACCAGCAGGAGAATCCTCCTAGTTTGCTCTGATGAGGTCTTATGCAACGTCATATAATGATGGGAACAAGTATCCTATCACCTTGCTCGTATAACATAACCTCACAAGGAAGAAAATATCCCATCATATTTATGGGTTCCTACAATTCTCAAGGGGAGGGGATTTTACAGGGTTTATACACCAGGGGGCAAGAATCTTGGGATCTTCTATGGTTTGAATGTCCCCTCCAAAACTCACGTTGAAATTTAATCCCCAGTGCAACAGTGTTAGGAGGTGGGGCTGAATGAGAGGTGTTTAGATCATAAGGGCTCCACCCACATGAATGGATTAATGTCAGTATTATGGCAGTGGGTTAGTTACCTTGGGAGTGGGCTGTTATAAAGTGAGCCCAGCTCCTTGTACTTTTCTCTTTTGCACATGCTTGCTTGCCCTTTCACCCTCCCACTCTTCCTCCATGGGATGACATCGCCTGAAGGCTCTCATCATATGTCAGGCCCTTGATATTGAGCTTCCCAGCCTCCAGAACCATGAGCTAAATAAATATCTGTTCATCATAAATTACCCAGTCAGTGGTATTCTATCACAGCAAAAAACAAAAACAAACAAATCAAAAAAAAAAAAAAAAAACCAGACGAGGACAGAAAATTGATACTAAGAAGTGGGGTTGTTGCTATAACAGGTACTTAAAAATGTGGAAACAGCTTTGGAACTGGGTGATAATAGAGACTGGAAGAGTTTGAAGGAACAAGGTAGAAGAAACCTATATTGCCATAAATGGAGCACTAAGGATGATTCTGATGAGGGCTAAGAAGAGAAGACCAGGGAAAGTCTGGAATTTCTTAGAATTTACTTAAGTGGTCATGACTAAATGTTGATAGAAATATAGACAGTAAAGGCCATTCTGACAAGGTCTCAGATGGAAATGAGGAGCAAGGTATTGAAAATTGGAGTAAAAGCTGGTTATAAAGTAGCAAAGAATTTGGCTGAATTGTGTCCATGTGAGGACTTTATGGAAGGTGGAATTTAACATGCACTGGGGAAAGGATACCCCATTCGATAAATAGTGCTGGGAAACATTGGATGGCCACATGCAGAAGAAGGAAACTGGATCCCTATCTTTCCCCATATACAAAAATTAACTCAATATGGATTAAAGACTTAAATGTAAGACCTGATACCATAAAAATTCTAGAAGAAAATGTTAAAAAAAAGACTCTTGTGGACATTGGCCTAGGCAAAGAATTTATAACTAAGACCCCGCAAACAAATACAACAACAGTAAAAATAAATAAATGGGACTTAAAGTAAAAACGTTCTACACAGCAAAGGAAATAATCAACAGAGTAAATAAACAACCTATAGACTGGGAGAAAGTATTTGCAAACTATACATCTGACAAAGGACTAGCATTTAGAATTGATGAAGAACTCAGACAAAATCAGCAAGAAAAAAACAAATAACCCAATTAAAAGGTGAGCAAAAAACATGAACAGATTTTTTTTTCAAAAGAAGACATACAAATGACCAAAAAGCATATGAAAAAATTCTCAACATCACAAATCATCAGGGAAATGCAAATTAAAGTCACAGTGAGACACCACTGTACCCCTGTCATAAAGGCCACTATTAAAAAGTCAAACAACAATAGATACCAGAGCAGATGTGGTGAAAAAGGAATGCTTACACACCATTACTTTTAGCCAATCTAATATATTAGATATAATATCTTGGTTTTCTTTCACTTAGTATTTCTCTTATTATAAATAAACTCACATCTCTTTATGTTTAGGATATATATGAGGTCTGTCCAAAAAGTATTCAGCCATCGTTAACATAATGAGAACAGTTTGTGCGACATTGATGTAACCTGGCAGCCAAGGAGAGTGGGCTGTAATGCACATGTGTGAGCAATGACGCCTTCACTGTACTAGTCAGTGGGGCGCTAGACACCCTTGAGTGTGCATGTGTACCGCGTGCCCATCGCATTCAAAATGACTGAGCAAGCAGAGCACCATATGTACATCAAATTTTGCGTCAAGTTTGAACATTGTTCCGTGGAAACTATTTGGATGATTCAGAAGGCTTTCGGTGATGAGGTAATGCATGCAGCACAAGTAAAAGTGTGGCACCAAACACTTCAAAGATGGTTGAGAAGCTGTTGAAAGTGTTCCAAGTTCTGGAAGGCCTGCAACAAGCAGAACACCTGAGAATATAGAACGTGTACGTTGCTTGTATCTTTGTCAGTAAATGTCTCTATTTTTCGTATTACATGGCTGGATGCTTTCTGGACAGACATCATATATAATCTGCTCGTATCTTATATTCACTTTTTTCTATAGGATTTTTGGTCTTTTTTCTTGAACCTTTAAAGTTCTTTATATACTAGAGAAATTGGTACTTTATGATATATGTTGCAAATATTTATTCTCAATTTGTTGTTTGTCCTTGACTTTGCTTGTGGTTTTTTTTTTTTTCTGGCCATGCAAAAGGTCTTGATTTTTATGTAGCAAAATATATCAACTTTTTTATTGCATCTGAATTCTAAGTCATATTTAGATAGCATTCCCTCCATCTAGGCTATAGAGAAAATCATTTGTGTTTTCCACTAGTATTATATCGGTCAATTTTTAATATTCAGATTTGTGATTCATTTGGAGTATATTCTTCTGAAGTATGATGAATTATTCAAATTTTATCTTTAAAAGAATTTTCAATTATGTGGAGAAATGTACTTAGTAATGATAATTCAAAAAAATTATATGTTCAATATAATCTCCAAATGTATACATTGAAAACATATTATAATAGAAGGAAATGTACCAAAATATTATGAATATTTATATCTGGTTAATAGTGTTATAGGGAATTTAAAATGTTTTCTTCAATATACTTTTCATATTTTCTATAATGAAGATATATTACTTTATAATCAGAAGAAAACAGTACATGTTCTTTAATTTAAAATAAAACATTAAGACTTGGCCCTACTTTTAATTTTTTTTGCAATCTGAAAAAGAAAATACATATTTAGTTGAAGTAAAAAAGAATAGGATCAGCACATACTTCTCTCTCTTCTCTTTGCACATCTTCTCTCTGCCTCTCCTCTCTCCCATCTTCTTACTCCCCGTGTCTTACATAGCAATAAAATACATGTAGAAAATGAGCAAGCCTTCCACGGCATATTATTTTATTACTGCAAAAGCTCCTTGGGGTTAATTCTTTCATAAAATACCACCACGCGTTATGACAAGAACTCAAAGAGACCACAATGCTAATGGATAATGCAAAACCCTCTGGCATACCAAATACTCCTTCCCCCTTAGCTAACAGTCTTGAAACAAGCAACAGGTACCCTATTACAAGGCTTTCTCTGTGTTATCCTAGAGGGTGTAAAATTCCAGGTCCCTTTATTTTAGCAGTTGAGTGGTCAGAGGAGAATTATTACTTCCTCTATTTTATGGCCCTAGTGAGTCCCCAGGATATGTAGCTGAAAAATCAATACCAGATGGCTCAATAGGAGAAAGGTCTAATGGTTCTGTGTTGTTCTCAATTTCCACAAGAGGAAAGCTGTGGAGTGGGTACTCAAAATTGTCATATCTAGTGGTTAATAATATTTGTTCAGAGTTCACAGTGTGCTGAGGTTTGTTTTGCATGCATTATCTCACAAAATCGTCACCACGACCCTGCAAGGTAGGCACAATTATTATGTCATTTATATTATACATGTCACAGGTGGAGGATAAGTAACTTTCCCTACATCAGGCAGCGTGGAGGTGGCAGAACCAGAATTTGAACGTGTACCTTTTAGGCTTCAATGTCAGTGCCTTAAAGTCTATTTTGATGCCATTGGGTAAAGTGTCAGTATCAAGAAACAATAGCTTAACACATCCCAATATATCAGTAAAATCTAGGACACATCCAGATGAGATAAGGTCTGCTTTGAAGATTTTCCTAGTAGCCTTTCTCAGCAGGGGTTCCATAAAAAAATGAAACTCTACCAAAAAATGATTTGAGTATTATCTTCTCATTTCTTCCAAGGGGGATGGCACATGAGTAAACCATTCTAGATGCAATGGAGAGAAATTAATTCATTATATGCAATAGATGCCTTAGGGCATTAAAGCTTATTTCTTCTCTTTCTCTCTCTCATTCTCTCTCTCTCTCTCTCTCTCTCTGTCTGTCTTTTGTTTGCAAGGGTAACAAGCATACACTGCAATTATCAACTGAATTCCCCCAGTTCCATTAACTATACCTGAAGGAGGTCTTTCACTCAGGACTTTATACTGATAATAAAAAGAAGATAAATGCTATATTGCATATTGTTACTCCACTTTCAATCCGAGCAACCACTCATAACATGACAGACTACAACTAATAATGAAATGCTTCTAGTGTTCACTCTAATCCTTCATTGTTAAGGGATAGGTAAACCTTGAGCTAGGAGGACCAAAAGGGAAGTCCCTGCCCTTGCCCTATTTAGATCCTCTTGTTTATGTGCCTCATTCGTCTTTGCCTGGTGATCCTTTTGGAGCTCCCCTCTCCCTACTGGAGTGGGGTTTACACATTGCTACTTATATTAATACAATTGCTCAGAGTTCAAACTTTAGTTATAAAATTGCTCTCAAATCAATCAATTTATAGTTCTAACCTGTGTTGCTTCCAATTTACTAGTCATGAAATGATAGCCCTTGGTGTAGTCTGTTTGGACAGTAGTCCATGTTCTGTAAATACCAAATAACCAGAACTTCCTTTACACCTCCTCTCTCTTTCTTCCTTACTGTTCCCACTCTCTCTCAATCTAGCCTTTTAAAAAAAAGAGAAATTAATGTTCAGGTTAAGTGCTTGCTGAAAAAGTCTTTCCCTTTGATACTGATGTTCCCACAACTTAATGAGTGTCATTGTTCTTGGCTAGGTGTGACAATTTGGTTGCTTCACGCTGGCTGTCACTTAAGCAAAACCAGCATAGTTAGCTATCAATGATTGTTTAATGTTCCATAAAATACCCTCATGCTAGAGAGTTCAATGCCAAAGAATGTCTTTATCAGGAAATATGAAATGTTTCAATAATATCTGTTTTTTTGTGGAAAATTTAAAAAAGCATGAATTTCATGAAGGTTTTTTTCAGGGAAATTTGTGGCATGTCTTAGACTGCAACTTGGATGGAGGGTTCTAAACACCAGCAACATCAGTGACAACATAAACAATGTCATAGGGCATGCTAAGTTCTCTTGTTTTCCATTCTTTCATACCTGGTATGGTAGAATGATGCCAGAATTCCTGAGCTATATTTTTGATGCAGCCTCTATTAAACTTCCAGTCACAGGGGGACGGTGATTAGGAGCATAGGCTCAAGCACAACACCACCATTCCTATGTGATAATACTATCACCCAGGGGGCTGGGAGAGTAGAGGAAACACGGGATCACTTAGCACAGTACACGGCACAAACACATGCTAATAATCATTCTAATTATTATCATGATTGACATTTATTGAGCATTCAACAAGTACCAGACAGTATGCTAATAACTTCTATGGATTATCTGAACTATTCCTCACAACCATCTTAGGAAGTAGTTGCCATTATTATTTTCATTTTATAGATGAAGAAAATAGGATAAAGAAAGGTTAAGTAATTTGTCCAAAGTCACACAGCTTATGTGACAGAGCCTAGATTCAAACTCAGGCAGTCTCCCTATACTGCCCTATACTCTTCTGCTAAATAGATGATAAATATTAGCAAAATATGATGCTACCCCTCTGATCTTTGCAAGCAGCTTAAAGCACTGACATTTAAGCAGAAATTCCAAACTCAAAGAACTAAATTCAGAAGCCATTCAATGGTGCTAAATGTCAGGGCTAAGCAGCTAGAGGAATATCATCCATAATCAGTTGCCACTGTCTTTGGGAAGGTAAAGCTTGACCAAAAATATTTTTCCACCAAGAACAGCAATGAATTCATTATCTTTGAGACTAGGATGTGTAAACTGCTTAAATCTCCATTCAAGGACTCTAATCCCTCTCCCCACTTTCTCCCTTCTTTGGATGGTATCTGGTTGCAAGGGAATTTTACAAATTCTAACGGCATTGAACACACAGGTCTATATTCTGTATGTGATTTTTTTGTGTTTTAAAATGTTCCTGGGATCTGTTTTAATCAGGTATGGCAAGACATCCAGATATGGAAATGGCTGTTGTGAAGGAAAAAGTTTATACTCATAGATCCCTAGAAACAGGAGGCAAGGTGCACCATGCAAGGCCACATGCGGAAGCACAGGGGTCAGTTAGGAGGCAGAGGGAGTGATAGGAATGTATGGGCAAGAGCCTTTATGGTGGTTTGCATGAGAAGGACAGGATGAGGCTGAGTAAGCAGGGTAGACAGGTTCAAGAATGGCTACTTTGAATAATTTTTGGGACATTGGGACTGCCCCTAGTTGTCTGATACCTGGCCCTGGGATGGCTACAGAAACGGTACAGTGGCTTGGCCCAACAGAGGAGGTGGTTGAGGGTATAGGCTCTGGATTGGTTCATTTGCATTTGAAGAGTACACTCTTAGGCAAGTGTTTGCTATCTTTAAGAATCAGCTAACCTTGGGAGGGACAGGCTCTTTCCAGTGAATAAGGCCCCAAGCTGTCAAAACATCATAACACATAGGAAGTAAAAAACATGATCAATGCACTGTAGTTGAAGTGTTTCATCCCATTTGTCTCTGACATTGTCCTCGGTCCTTACTATTTCTACTGCTGAAGTGTCTGGAACTCACGGTCCCTTAGATTGACACAAACAATCTAAGGGACAAGCAAGCTTCAGGAGAGCTCAGCCTTTTCCCTGGCTGTCTAGGCTCCAATCACTGTTCTCCTTTGTACTGATGATTCTTAAAGTTTTATTTACAACTCCTGTACAATCCCAAGCTTGTACAGATGGTTAGCAAAGGGGTTGAGAGTAAAGGCAGTGAGAGGATAGCTCATGCCCTTTTCAAATCACTGAGAGGGTTACCTTGCAGAATGTCTTCATACCAACAGCACTCAGCTGCAGTAGAGTCAAAATGGCAGCATGGTGTGTTAGGTAGAGAGAGTGTCTCAGCTAACATCCCAAATTCTCATCAGCTCCTGTTTGACATGGAAGAGATCCAGAGGTTTATTAGCATCCTCTGTGAGGGTGAGGGGAAGGATGTCACCTGGGGTAGAAAAGAAATATCAAGTGACTTTTTTTGAGTATCTAAGAAGCAGTGTGTAAATTGTCAACTCCAATCTACAGAGGATATTTGGTAATAATAATATTAAGAATAATAACAAAATAGACGAACTTCTAGGTAGACTGACCAAAACAAAAAGTGGCAAAACAGCAATATTAGGGATTGTAAATACAATAAATTTTTAAATAAATAAGGATTATAGGTAATTTTATGCCAATAAATTTGAAAATTTTCAATGAACTGGGAAATTTTCTATAAAGAAATTATCAAATTACTCTTCAAACATGTCAGAAATATTCCAACCTCAGGGTTGGTTAACTTCTATTTCCTCTGCCCAGAATATTCTTTACCTAGATAGCTGAATAGCTAACTCCCTCACTTCCTACAGGCCTTTCTTCAAATTTGTATTTTTGTGAGGACTTCCCTGGCCACTCAATTTAAGTTTGAACCATTGGCCAGGTGCAGTGGCTCACACCTGTAATCCCAGCACTTTGAGAGGCCAAGGCAGACCAGGAGTTTGAGACAAGCCTGAGCAATGTAGCAAGACCCGATATCTACAAAAAATAAGAAAAATTAGCCAAGTATGGTAGCATGTTCCTGTAGTCCAGCTACTGGGAAGGCTGAGACAAGGGGATCACTTGAGCACAGAAGCTTGAGGCTACAGTGAGCTGATTGTGCCACTGCACTCCAGCCAGGGTGACAGGGAGAGACCCTATCTCAAAAAAAACTTGAACCATTCTCATAGATTTTCTATCCTTCTTCTTTTGTTGTTCTTTTCTTTAACAGTGATCACTAACATACTATATATTTTACTTATCAATCATGCTTTTTGAATGCTTCCTTCAATATAATCTATGAAGACAAAGTTTTTTCAAAAATTTGTTTTGTTCACTATGGTATTTCTATTGCCTAAATGCCTGGAACACAGGAATTAGTCATTGAGTACTTGTTAAATGAATGAATGAAATAGTCCCAAAATTGTCATATTGAATTAAATTTATGTGTGTGTGTGTGTGTGTGTGTGTGAGTCATGACCAAATGGCTTAATACTAGGAAGGCTAGGATGATTTAACATCAGAAAAATCTATAAAATTAAATAATCTTACTATATTAGGAGGTTGACACAGAAATGCCATATGCTGTTCTCAAAAAAGCAGAAAAAAAATCACTCAAAAAAAGTGTATAGAAGCCAACTTCTCCTACCTAATTAAGTGAATGTACTAAAATCTGACAGCGAATATTAATTTAAATGGTGAAACTTTAGAAGCATTTCCATTAAAGTAAGAAATAGAGAAAGACTCCTGCAATCATTTTACTATTCAACATTGTACTAAAGTTCCTAACCAAAGGAATAATACAAGAAAAATAGATGTATAAGGATTGGAAAAGAAGAAACAAAATTTTCATTTGTAGACTGTAATAGACTATATAATTAGCTCCCTAGAAAAATCTAAAGAACCTTTAGATAACTTGTAAAATTAAGAGAATTCAGAAGATTACCCAATCTAAGATCGATAGACAAAAAACACCACTATACTTAAATGATAGCAATAATAATTAGAATATATAATATAATTTTTAAAAAATTTGGTCAAGACACTTATGGAGAATATCACAAAACTCTGTTAAAGTGCATAAAATAAATAAAATATAAGTACAAAAATATAATTGGGATACATATACCAGATGATGTTGATCTTTGGGGAAAGGGAAAAGAAAGGGCCTGGTTAAGAAAACATACAAATTTTTAAAAAGAAAAAACATCTGAAAGAATAAATGTTAACATTTGTTCATATTTGTGATGAGTATTTATCATAGATATTTCATTACATTTTCTATATTTTGGGACCTCCCTCCTCAAATATAAATTCAGGTAAGTTCATTAATCTGAAAAAAAGGATCTTATGAAAAATATTAATATTAATATCGTCACTGATTACTGAAACAATTATCATCTAATGCTCATGACCATTTATAAATACTTTTAGAAATACTACATTATCCTTAAATACTCTATCCTGAGACTTTTAGGCATGATTCACTTCCTGGGTTTCAGAAGCATTTGAGACTAGATGACATAAAGTACTACAATGATTCCTGAGTTTTATTCTAGTGGATTGAATACTATATTCACAAGTGGCTTTTTTTTCAGAATCCACACCCTGGTCTTTGAAGCTCCAAATGGAACATGGATATTAAGCAACTGAACAGACTTCTCATGCCCAGACCTGTAGGCAGATCACCCAAAGCTTGCAATTTCTGTCATCTGCTGACCTGTTTGGCAAGGGATCTTTGCCCAAACATTAAAGAAAGGCTTTTATTGGAAATGACTCAAAATTCTATGGCACAGTGAGGCAGTCTTGCATATTTTCAGAATGTTGAATTCTTTCTCCTTTTGTCTTACAGGAAAGCCTAATGTGTGGAGAAAGACTTTATGAGACTAGTTTTATTTTATCTAATTGTTCCAGAGTTTATGCACTGTTTAGAATATATGTCATAAGTTAATTTATATGTTAATAACCACCACACAAAGGGCAAAGCAATATACAAATTATTAAATCCGTTTGTCTGCATGTTCTCTTTTTTCGGATAATTATTTTTTCCAAATAATACCAGCCAATCAGACAACTATGATGACTTTGTGTCCTACTAATAGAGGTCTAGTAGAGAGCTAGCAGTCAGAGAAATCCTTATCCATACTATAAGGAAGACTGTTTCTTGGAATGTCCTATAGGCGTAGGTTTCATTTAAATAATGAGAAAATTACTAGGTTTCTTCATTAGAACAATATAAATGTTTTGACCTAAAGTGTGAACATTTTGGATTACTTTTTATTCACTGATCTACTTCATAATAACTCTTCGCATAAATCTGCTTCTGTACATATAGAAGTTGGACAAACTCAGATGTGAACACAAGGAAAGAATTTTCAAAACAGATATCATAAACATCACCTAAATACACATCAAGGAACGACACCAATCGGATATCAGACTGAGGTGGGGGGTGGGGGAGGGGTTGGGGGTATGCCTACACAATGAGTGCATTGCACACCGTTTGGGGAATGGAAACACTTGAAGGTGCTGACTCGGAAGGGGGGGTGGGGAAGGGAGGGATATATACCTACATGATGGGTGCAACGCGCACTACCTGGGGAACAGACACACCTGGAGCTCTGATTTGGGGGGAAAGGCGGTACATGGGCAACGTATGTAACCTGCAATTCTGTATCCCCCATAACAATAAGATGAAATAAAAAAAAAAAACAGATATCAAAGTGGGGAGGGAAAGAAACTCAAGAATATTTTTCTCTAATCCTTTTCTGAAGGATTTAGCTCTGAAACAGAGCCACGGTTCAGCAAAACGATGAGAAAAGTAAACCGATATGAATTCAATGTCCTTCTACCTTTTTGTGCCCCTCTCCTCTCTCCTCTTCCTTTGCAATCCATATTCCCAATGGTGGGCAGCACTGCCTTCGTAGTGTTCCACATAGACTCGGGCAGTGCCCAGGGCATCAGAATGATACTTCCTACCTCCTCCACATCAAAATCCTATTGCTCACCTCTGAGGTGTTAATCTGGAATAAAGCAATTCCTTGCTAACTTGCTAATGATTAGTGATGACTCTCGATGGGCCTGCCTTCAGAGGGCAACTCTCTAAGAGCTGTTTAGAGTTCTTCTCACCGCTCCATGGGCCTCTTCACACATCCCACCTTCCCTGGTAATGCCAGACCAGAGAGGCTGCAGGGTCCTAGAGTGAATCCAGGGCCAGACTCAGAGCTAAGAGCCAGCTGTACCAAACCTAGTGTGATGGCTTCCCTGACTCATGCACTCAGGTATGGGAGCTCCAAATATTGGGAAATGGGTAAATGTTGCTGTGAGAGTGACAAAGGACCAACTAAACTACGTATGTCTAAAGCCACAAATCTTTTTGTGTCTCTCATTGTAAATGATACAGAGTGGAAACTGTGAACGCAGCATTATCCACCTCTCAAGTTGCCAGAACAAAACAAAAAGTACCTAAGAACAGGCCATGGTAACTTTGTCTTCCTGAGTATTTCAGAGGATAGAGCAGTAAAAACATCACAAGTAAATTATAATATTGGAAAAATACTTTCTGTGGTCAAGGCCCTAAGAGCACTCTGAATGTTATAATAATTCTATAAATCTAGTACCAGGTCTTCAGAGGGGATTATCCTGGGATTTGGGGGAGGGAGACAGCATATTTACTGACAGCCCCAGGAAGTCACTCCTTTGCAAATAACATTACACGTTTTGCAAGCAGATAACAGTCAGAAAGAGTATGGAAAATAGCTTTTAAAATGGATATTGGAAGATTAAATAGCTCTTGTTAAAATTTTAAAAAACATAGTCAGGAGGCATCTCCCTAGAATTCAGAATAAAGGGCTGGATACCTAAAGTCTATTTGTTTTTTAAGCTTCAGTTAAAGACTTAGAGCCTACCTTTGAGAAATAAATCCAAGTAAATCCAGCAGGAGGATTATATGGTAAATATACAAATGTTTCTAACGAGAGTTTGGCTTTTTTTTTTTTTTTTTGTCCTTAGAAGTAATTATGTACATGAAAGAGGATTGACTAGTAAATGGACTTGGATTTGATCATACTATTAAAACTATCTGTGGAATATTTTAATTTTCTTCTTTAATGTGTGTATATGTTTTGTGTGTGTTTAATAAAAACTAATGTACTATGAAGTGAATTGGAATTTTGAAGAGTCTAGATGACTTTATTTTTCTCTGTTAAAAAGTCATAGTCACCCAATTTCCACTGCAGTCTTTCATTCTGTGATGTGAGTAAATAAACATCTAAAAGAAACTAGCATTAGGGAGCAATATTGTATGTTTTCTACTGCTCCTTTTGCGAAAAGAGGAGACAATCTGTGAGGGGGACCAGAACATGCCACCCCCAAAACTGCCACTTTGGCATATTGATTATTTTGAGCTTAAGGCCACTAAGAAACAGCATATACAGGAAAGTCTGTCTGTCCTCCTCCTTTCTGCTTTAAAGCAGGGCATCAATTTCCCATGAGAAAGGTGACCTCCCTGTACCAGAAAGAGAACGTTCTTATCACCAAAGGCAGGAGTTTACACCAAGATAAGTCTGTACAAATAAACCTTACTAAAATAACCCTTATCTTCCATTAGTTTCTCCATATATTTCCTGATAACTTTCCTACAATTTAATATCCCTAGCTCAAATCCCTTTTTCCTTTGTCTTTTCGTGTCTCCATAATTTGTCGCTCTTTCTTAGAATGATATTTAGACCTTGGGTCTAACCACCTCCTTGCAATTTTCTCTTTTTTCTATGAAGTCCCCTGTGCCACATAAAAAATATTAATATCAAATAAAATCTGTATACTTTTTCTCCTGTTCATTTCTCTTTTGTCAGTCCAATTCACAAGCTTCAGGAATAGAACCTAGGAGAGTAGAGGAAAAGTCCTTCCTTCCCTACAATTACAAAGACAAGAGATTTAGATGTGAGCTTCAAGTTATCTCAGGAAAATTTTCAAATTCTTACCTTACTACGTATTCCTAGCTTGTGAAGAAAACTAAGACCAATTAGCTTAAGAAAAAAAAAAGGAATTTATTATCTCACATAATTGAAAAGTAAAGTGGGCTTTAGCCATAACTAGATCAAGAAGCTTAACAATTGTCATTGTGTCATTAGAACTTAATCTCTCCATCTTTCCAACTGATGGCTCTGTTTTTTTCTTGTTGATTTTGGTCTCAGGCAGACTCTCCACTTATGATACCAAGATGGCCACCAGCAGCTCCAAAGTGACGTCTCTGCCAGCATGACAACCATAGAGGACAAAGCAATTTTATTTTTAAATTGGTCCTATAAAAACTTCAGGATTGAATCTTGTTAAATCAACATGGAACCATTAAATTCTTTGCTATACCCATCATGGAGTTAGCATGGCGACCAAGAGTATGGTGTACACTGAGTGGCTAAATCTAGTCATTTGCCATTCCCTAGAGCTGAGGGAGGGTCACCTTCATACAAACCACATAAACTGAGGATATGAGAAAAGAGGTTCCTCAAGGGAAAATAAAAACGCTACTATCAAAAGAAGATCAAATAAATGCTGAAGAGATAAAAATAAAAGATGCCCCCCACTGTCCCACACACAATCTAATCCCACCCACATTTTAAGATCCAAAATAAATCTTTTTTTTCACTAGTACCCTACCTCAAAATCCCACTGGACACACATAGTTGGCAATTGCAATAATCAGTATAATAATCAATAGCTCACTGAAGCCTCAAACTCTTGGGCTCAAGCAATCCTCCTGCCTCAGCCTCTTGAGTAGCTGGAACTACAGGTACTCACCACCATGCCCAGCTAATTTTTTAAAAAATTTTTTGTAGAGACAGGGTCCATGCTATGTTGCCCAGGCTGGTCTAGAACTGCTGGCCTCCAGTGATCCTCCCACCTCAGCCTCCCAAAGTGCTGGGATTATAGGTGTGAGCTACTGCACTGACTGAATCTTTGGCTTCAAATATTGTGCTTAATGATGCTGCAACATTTAGAGACTTGGAAGGAAAAGCCTGGATGTTAGAAAATGTGTTAGCATTACTTTGTGGCCTCAAGTAAGTTCCTCCAAAAGGGTGACAACTGTTAGCTTAACAGGAAACAGGGAGAAAAGCACATACATCTTTGCTCAACAGGCTTTTTAGGCATATTATCCAAGAAGAATAACAGTCTAGTAATCTGGAGACTTATAGGGCTGGAAAATGTATTAATAAATTCTCTGTTTTACACTAAAGTTAGTAGCTGGAGAAGCATGAAGGAAAAAACAAACTGGGAAATAATTCTGGAGAAATCTGATTCCCTAGAACCCTACTAAACACCTAATGTTTATTTACCTTTTTGTTGGAGTAAAAACTATGATTGAGATGTTGTAAAATATTATATATGTGATTATGGCCCCCAAAGATGTCTACATGTTAATCCCCAGAACATGTGAATATACTACCTTACATGGCAAAAGGAACTTTGCAGATGTGATTAAATTAAGGATTTTTGAACAGTGAGATTAGCCTGAGTTATCTGGGTAAAAACAATTTAATCTACAGGGTCTTTAGAGGAGGGAGACAGGAGGCTCAGAATGAGAGAAGTAATTGTGACAATGAAACAGGTAGGAGTGATGCAGGATCATGAGCCAAAGAATATCGACAACTTCTAGAAGCTGAAAAAAATCAAGGAAAGAAGTTCTTCCCTAGAGTTTCCAGAAGGAACATAGTCCTGCCAACCCATTTTAGACTTCTGACCTCCTGAACTATTTTAGACTTCTGACCTCCTGAACTATAACATAATAAATATGTGTTGTTTGAAGGCACCAAATTTGTGATAATTTGTTACAGCAACAATAGTCAAACCCAGATTTTCAGATTCAGACCCTATTTCATTCTATCTTCTACAGCAAATGCTTACCTCCTGCCTGAACATACCCCAAGTTCTATTCATTTCTTTCTCTTAATCATATGTCCTTTTTCACTATTTTCTCTGAATAATCCAAGTGAAAATGTAATTTTGGATAATGGTAACAATGAAGAATGAGCTAGTTTCAGTTCAGGACATTATTCTCTCTCAAAGTTCTTTTTTTTTTTTTTTTTTTATCAGACTATATCCTATTTTCTATAGGTTACAATATAGAAAACCCAAGGAATAAAAGCTATAACTCAAATTTAAAATACAAAACCAGAAAATTTTGTACATGAAGCCTGTGTCCATAGTGCCTGCTAATTAGCAGACTCAAATATTTGTTATGTATATAACTTAGGTCACATCATCTCTCCAAATCCCACACACTCACAACTGCTTCTTCAAGATATTGATGGGATCTCATAACTTTCTGGTTCTAGATTATAAAGTAAGGTAAGACTTTACTAGAGTTCAGTTCTCTAACTTGTACCCTTCCTGCTACTGAGGCTTCCACAGATAAACAAAGCAATATACTCACTATTATGTTGTGCATGTAGGTAGAGACTATTTATGTATTCTAATGATATTTTCTTATAATTAAAAATATTTACAAGCAGTAAGAATCTTATATAGTTGAAAGGTTAATTCTTCTGACAGCCTCAAAGCTTCCTCTCAGTTATATATCAGAGTAGGAAACTTATTACAGAAAATGACTCCTTGGATACATAGAGTAATAACATCATTAAAAGTGCTACAAGAAGAAAATACAGACAAAATCAAAGGAGTGAACCCTGGAAATGGCCCATCTTACTTGTTTTATCCTTTAATAACAATGTATGTAAACTCTCTACTTTTTTTCATTAGGACAGTGGGATATGGAGAGGAGAATGTTTTACCATGTACAAATTTCTTCAAGGCCACACCAGTAGGTGAAACAAAATTCCCACAAGGCTCAGTAGCAAAATGTGAGAGATACAGCAAAGACTATGTAGTCAAATAGCCCTGAATTTGAATCTTTATACCATTTATTAGCTGTGAAGTCTTGAGTTAGTTACTTAGCCTCTCTGAATTTTAATTTCTCAATCTATAAAATAGGGATTTTGATATTGTCTTGACAGTGTGATTGAGAGAACAGAATGAGGTGATAAGTACAAAGTACTTATAGCACAGTGCCTAGTACAAAGTAGATACTCAACAAATGGGTGAATGAGAGTATAGGCTACACAGCTATAACAGAGACCCCAAAACACAGTGGCCATTGTTTTTCTTTCACTTAATGGTTTATGGATTGGCTCTATTTGGTGAGGTCATCCTGGGACCCAGATTGTTTCTTTTGCCATTATTTGGGTCAAGGATGTTGCTGCAGTTGTAGCCATTATCTAGCTGTGAAAAGAGGGAAAGAGGTAATCCCAAAAAAGCAGCTTTATCCTTAAGGAGATGACGTTTGAAGTTGCACACATCATTTCTACTCTCACCTCGCTGGCAAAACACAAGTCTTCTATCAGCCACATCTTGCTGCAAGGGATGCTGAGAAATAAAGTTGGGCAGCCATATTACCAGACAAAACTCAGGGGTTCTCTTACTAAAAGAGAGGTTAGCAGTCTCTGCCATAGCAAGCTAGTTTTATTGAAGCAAACCGATCATCAAGCATGCTCCAGTGAAGTTGTCAGAATAAGAGAGGTATACCACAAAGTAGATAAGTATCTTGCAAGGTGATTAAAGTTTAGCAATGAATAATAATTCCAGAGCTAAGAATATTCACAAATCTATGCATTTAAACATTTATTAGTTACGGATCTCGATGTCTTCAATCTACAGATTCACTCACAGTTTTTTCCTGAGCCACTTCTGAAGCATCAGCATCAGACCTGGTTGGGTCTGATAATAGTCATAGTATTGTGTTGACCACAATTTGAGGGGAGTCCAGGGATCTGAGCCTTCTCCTGAGGCCTTCACAATGTATTCTGCAGTGGCTTCCCTATGAGTTCTTCATTCATTCCTGGGCACTATATACTTAAGTAATGTCACAACGTCCTCCCTAGGTCTTCCAGCACTCTCCATTAGAAAGCTGGGCCTTGTTTCCTTTTATGCTCAGCTGCTGGCTACGGGTCTTCCTAAAAAATAAATCCAGGACCTAAATCCACAATGTTGCTGCCCACCTGAATTTTACTACTCCCTGGTTTTGCACTCCTACTTCCTATCAGATAAAAGTAACTTAGGTATTAAAGCCAGCTGGAAGCAAGCTTACTATGCCTTTTGGATTTGCCATATTAGACTGCTGACTGTCCATCTATTGGGACTCAGTGGGCTTAAAGTGAGGCAAAAAAGGAGACTTCAGCCTGGCAAATCCACTAATCCTATTACTGGCCTCCTTTCCCTATCAGTCTCTGCCTCTAAGTTCTCAGAATGATTTTTAATTACACTTGCCTGAGTAATAACTAGAACAAACAGGAAGCTTCAGGAAAGAAGGGTCAGGGGTTCCTTGAGAAGGAACTGAACAAGGAACTAGGACTGCGTTTGGCTTGACACTAAATTCCATGACAGAAGGAACAATATCTGCCTTGTACACGAAATATTTCCAATGCCTAGCACAGATTTTAGCATCTATTAGGAGACAATTTGCTTTTAATTTGCCAATTAGATGAATGAGGTACTAAGCAGGGATGTGAATACAAAAAAGGGAGATGCCTAGTTATGAAAACCAAGGCCATAAATACACCAAATATGCACTACCTGCCAACGTCTCCTTAGAATCTACCTACACCACTGAGTTTTACCCACATCTAGGCCCAGCAGCAGGATCAATCAGCTATGTAATTTACAGCAGTGGTTCCCAACCTGTTTGGCACCAGAGACCCGTTTTGTGGAAGACAATTTTCCATGGGCGGGAGTGGGGGGATGGTGAGTGATGGGGAGCAGCTATAAATACAGATGAAGCTTCACTCCCTCTCTGCCACTCACCTCCTGCTGTGCTGCTGTGCACTACGGGTCTGCAGATTTACAGGGCCCTGTGCAAAGTGAAAATGTAGTGCTTGTTGTTCAAAAATTATGAATTTCATGACAATGTGCAGATCCCTTCTGAACCCCAGGCCCTGTGGCACTGCACAGAACACATGGCCGTGAAGCCCAACCTGCCCAGCAGCCCCGTTTACACAGTGAATGAACCCTGTTCTCCAGACCCAGGTGACCCAAGGCAGGTCAATTAGATTATCTCTGGAGAACTGGATCTAAGAGGCAGAAATTTAGTTAGATAGGGATGGGCGCTGAGCTCTAAGCTAATGTGGTCTTGGAGTTGGTGACATTTTCAACCATGTGCATCTAGTTCCATAAGCAGAAAAAGCCAGTTTTAAGAAAAGTTGGAGAATGTAGCAGCATTAAGTGAGAACATCAAGAATCAAGATACCACATGAATTCAGAGAGAATGAGAGGTGGAGAAGCTGTCTGATGAGTTCTCAGGTGGCCTGATTATATAGACTACTTCTCTGTTCTCTTGAGGCCTTGCTGTACTTCTAGCAATTCCCTATGCCCTTCTCTGCTCAACTCATAACTTGAACTAATTGGAGTAATGGTTGTGGTGAGGGTTTGTTTTATTTTACGTTTTCTACTTCAATCCCTGACAAAGCCAGGAAGATGTAATAAGCCAACATTACACCATCCTTAAGGGTTGGGTTGCAGTTTCTCTATCTTTTCTGCCTGACTGCCTCTGGTAGAAACCTTAACAAGGCTGGGACCACCATGAGTGGCAGTAAAGTGGCCCAGGTAGAGGGGAAAAGAGGGCTATAGAGCCTGAGAGAAAAATGGTTCAGGAGAAGTCGCATAGCTGCTATAATGTGGACTAATAGCTGGTCAGTTAATCAAAAGAGAGGATGAAGTAGAGAATTATAAAAAATAGGACATGTTAAATATTTTACGAATTTAAAACACTTGAATAGATACTTGCTCACCAAATTTTGTAATGCAAGGCCAAGGCCTTTTTTTTTCATTAGTACATTAAACAGAGTTCACAATAATATTCCTTCCATCTCCCCATATTGCAGTATCTCTGATTTCCAGTTCTGATTTCTCTAAATTGTGTTGAGAATTTAAAGATTCTTATAAAATGAAATGAGCATAAGTTTTCCCTATATTTTTATATTTACTGATCTTTTATCTTTGTCTCATCCATAACCAATTTTGACAGCCATTTTTAATGACTCACTGAGTCATTTCAACCATATAACTTACTTTTCTTTGGAAATAACTTACCTACAGTTAAACTTGGCAATTTAAGTGGACAACTCAATGAATTTTGACAAATGCATATACCTGTTTAACCACCACTACAATCAAGGTATAGAACATTTCTATTACCCTCAAAATTTTCCTTATACCCTTTAACAGTCAATTCCCTCCCTCACCACCTAGCCCTTGGAAACTACTGATTTGCTTTCTACCACTCTAGTTTTATCTTTTCTAAAATTTCGTATATATGAAATCATATAGTGTGTAGTCTTTTTTATGCCTGCTTTTTTCACTTAGCATAATGCTTTTGAGATTTATCTATGTTGTTACATGTATCAATAATTCATTTCCTTTTTATTAGTGTGGTATTCCAGTATATGAATTTAGAACAATTCTTTTATACATCCACTTGTTGGTGAACATTTGGATTGTTTTTAGTTTTTGGCTACTATAAACAAAGCTACTATAAATATTTGTGGGTAAATCTTTATATGGACATATCCTTCATAGTCTTAAAAGTAAAGTGGATAGGTTGTATGACAAGTGTGTTTTTAACCTTGTAAGAAACTGCTAAAATATTTTTCAAAGTGGATTGTGCCATTTTGCATTCTCATCAGCAATGAACAAGAGTTTCTGTTGCTCTGTATCCTCACCATTTCTTGCGAATGATTTCTTTTACTGGAGAATAATATTTAGAAACCAAGATTTAGACACTGGGTATACTCAGTGTTACTGGAGCATCATTGCTTTTAAGACCTCTTAGCAGATAGAGCTAAGTAATTAGGGATACTAACTCATTTATATTCACAGATCTGTAATTGTTTCTGCATCTATCCATTTGTATATATATTAAGCTAATACAAACTGATACTTCCAACTCTAATCCAGTACCACAGTGCTCATTCTAGCCTTCTCTTCTCGCTTATTTGTAACTTCCCTCTTCAGCAGTGAGAAACCTGGCTTTTACCATCCACCTACCATTTACTCATTTGTTCAACCTTTTTGATCATTTTTTAAAAATTGAATTGTTTATCTATTATTATTGAGTTATATGAGTTCTTTACTCCTTATTATTATGAATATGTCCTTTATCAGGCTCATGTGCTGCAAATATTTTCTCTCAGTTCACATCTTGCCTTTTCATTTTCTTTCAAAAATCAAAAGTTTTTCATTTTGATGAAGTCCAATTTATTTATTTTTTTTCTTTTATACTTTGTGCTTTTGTGTCCCATCTATGAAATTTTAGCTTAGCCCATAGTCTCCAAGATTGTCTCCTATATTTTCAGATAGATATTTTAGTTTTAGCTCTTATGTTTAGGTCTATAATCCATTTTGAGTTAATTTTTATCTACTTGATTTTCACAAAACAACTTTTATTTTTGCATTTATATTTCTTTGGTTATATGATTTCAAAGTGATTATTATAAGTACAATGGCTTGGGGAAGCACAACTGCTAGACTGGCAGCAGACATGCAGAATACAAGAGAGAATAGCCTCCCCAGCCTGCAGTCTTCAGCATGGTGGGCTTTAATGAGTAAGTTTACCGAGAGAGTGAAGAGTTTGGTTAATCTAGTGTGTAGGTGAACAGAAGGTGGGTTAAAAAAACATCTACCAGATATAGAACAAGTGAGTTGATAGATCAATTATATGCTTGCCAAACTAGTCCCAATTTATATCTTTATTTTTGGGTGTCATAATTTCAGAAAAACTGACAAACTAGAACAATGGTTTATAGACTGTTCTGAAGAGTTCTGTGATTCCATGGCAGTTACCTACAGGAGAAGAATAACCCCCATAGGTTCTTGGTTGGAATGGACTCCTGTTACAAAAGACAGATTAATAAGGGAAAAACGAAGCTCATAAACATATATACTTCATATATATATATATATATATATATATATATAGGAGACACCAAGAGAATGAGTATTTCTCACAGAGGTGGCTTTGAATTCTAGTATATAGCATCTTCAATAAAGAAAAGTAAATCTTTAGAGAAATAACAAGACAAAGAAAAAGGACGTTGAGTCTCTAGGTGCTGCAACTTGTAGAATAAGAAACAAGTAAATAGCAGATAAAGGCTAGTTAGTAAAGTTTGTAAATGTAGATTCCTCTGGTACCATATGCAGGATAACAAGGGTGTAAAGTTGTCTTCAGCCGGTGGTGACCCACATCTGTAATCTCAGCACATTGGGAGGCTGGGGTGGGATGATCACTTGAGGCCAGGAGTTCAAGACCAGACTGGACAACATAGCAAGACCTTGTCAGCTAAAAAAATTTTTTTAAGAAATTAGCCAGGCATGGTGGTGTGTGCCCACAGTTGCAACTAGTAGGGGTATCAAGGTTGGGAGGATCGCTTGAGCCCAGGAGTTTGAGGCTTCAGTGTCAGTACACTCTAGCCTGGGCAACACAGCAAGGACCTGTCTCTAAAAAATAATAATTAAATAAATAAAGCTGTCTTCAATGGTTTACCTTTGTTCTCCCTGATAGAAGGGATGGGCAGGCAGAATACCATTTGTCTTTGTAAATCTTATGTCCTGCTTTTAGGCAAATAGGGGAAGGCAGAGAGCTTTCTTGTATCTGCTTTTTCTTAATTGTCTTCAGCTCAACAATCCTTCATGTTTTGGGGTGGCATATTCTGGTCTCCCACATACCTTGGTAATGTTCAAGTGAAAGGAGTTGTTAGGTCTTTTTTTTTTTTCCCCTATTTTGCATAGATTTCTTTTTCTTTTGGAGCTCTGAAGCTTATAAGAAAAGGAGTAAAAGTTGGAAATTATGACTGAATCGGTACTCAGAGGAAATAGTCAGATGTGAGTATGCTGGATAATATGCGTAGGAGACAGTATTTGTTGCCTAACCAAAGCCATTTCCTCTTCTTTCTTGCTAATTGAATTATATGGTGTGGATTTTGTGTAGTAGATACTAGCTGAAAGAAGTGGCCAGCTGCCAAGACCCAGTTCTCAGCCCCCATCCTACTTCATCCTACCTTAGGAAAATTTTCTGGTCTGGCATTTCTCTGAGTTTCCACTTCTTGCTTATTTGGCCTTTGTAGCAGCCAAGGAAGGTTAACAGATAAATGAGTAAATGGTGACAAGGTATGTATATCATAAGGAGGTCCTGATTCACGTTAGTTCTTTAAGGTTGATTCATAAATAGCCTCACCAGGTTGATTCACATTTAAACATCTCAAGGGAGAGTACTTTCTCCAGTTTCTTTGCAAAACAGTTCACCAGCCTTATTAGTTTTAATGTTAAGATGCAGTGTACTTATTTGGTTCCCCTAAGCAAAATTTCTCTCTGTAAAAATGAATTTAGAATATTCTGTTATCTTGCTTTTGAAATATTTTTAAGCTTGGGTGATGAAGTGTTATTAAAGAAAAACCTTCTTATTTGATCTGATTTAATTAAGTCAGAAGTCTCCTTCTATGGTTTAGATATGAATAATCTTAGAATGCAATCATTTGGCTTATTATTAATTTAGAATGTGTTGAGAACATCATTTTTGTTGTTAAAAGAATCTGCCTAATTTAGTCTCTGAACTGATAAATTTAATTAGCAGTCTCTTTAAATTTCCTTTGGAAGCATCCTTTCAAACATCAAATCATAAAACTCAGGACTGGTGTTTTGACTAAACGAAAATGCAATGATCAGCAGGCACAAAATAAAAAACAGTTTAAAATGTTGTTCCAGATAAATTTGAGAAGATATAAAAATATAACAGAAAAAAATGCAATGAAAAGGAAATACCTACCTCACTCCATCATTGGGAGGCATGGCTGGAACAGAAATCAAACAATGGCACCCAATGAGAAATATGAAAGTCATTTACCCCCAACTACAATTTCACAGAAGTGGAAACTGGGGCTCAGAAAGGCTGAGTGAATAACCTTAGATCACATGCCTTCTCTTTGGCAGGAGACTAAATCTAGGCATCCTAACTCTGGTTCTATGTTGTTGTTTTTTTCATTAAATTGCGTCTAGGGGGATGATCATATTTGTTATGGCCATCTTTATGGTGGATGTCAATAGCCAACCTACTTGGTCAGTCATCATTATTAAGGTGACCAAAACAATTAGAGAGGTTAATCCTTCCATTTCATTCACTTCTGATGGATGAACTTCAAACTTGTCATAACTGTTATAGTGTTTAGGCTTAATTGTGTGAGCATAAATCCATCAATCTTTTCAGTTTTCTCTTTTAATCCTGGTGGGAAAGAATTAATAGATCTTAATCTAGTATGTAGAGTTGTATAAGTGCAAGGAAATTTCCCCTTTGCCCTCTGAAGGTTTGCTAAAAATCAACTGACCAAAAGATTAATAGGAGAAAAGGCAGACAAAATTTTATTTTAATATGTATAGGACAGGCCAGGCACGGTGGCTCATGCCTGTAATCCTAGCACTGTGGGAGGCCGAGGCGGGAGGATCACTTGAGCTCAGGAGTTCGAGACCAGCCTGAGCAAGAGTGAGACCCCGTCTCTACTAAAAATAGAAAGAAATTATCTGGCCAACTAAAATATATATATATAAAAAAAATTAGCCGGGCATGGTGGCGCATGCCTGTAGTCCCAGCTACTCGGGAGGCTGAGGCAGGAGGATCGCTTGAGCCCAGGAGTTTGAGGTTGCTGTGAGCTAGGCTGAAGCCACGGCACTCACTCTAGCCTGGGCAACAAAGTGAGACTCTGTCTCAAAAAAAAAAAAAAAAGAAAAGAAAAAATTAGCCGGGCATGGTGGCACATGTCTGTAGTGCCAGCTACTTGGGACACTGAGGCAGAAGGATTGCTTAAGCCCAGGAGTTTGAGGTTGCTGTGAGCTTGACGCCACAGCACTCTAGCCCGGGCAACAGAGCAAGACTCTGTCTCAAAAAAAAAAAAAAAAAAAAATATATATATATATATATATATGTATAGGACAGAGGAATGGTAGGAGAATGATGACCCAATAACCCAGTTGGGTACAGAAGTTTATATACCCTTTTTCATGGGAGAGAAATGTATAGAGCTGGGAGGTGGAAGGCAGAGCTACACAGGAACAAAGTTTGTCTTATTACACAGATAAAGTCCTCCAGGTAATCTTTTGGAGCTTCCCTCAGAAGAATAGACAAAAAGTCTTAAGCCAGGCGCAGTAGTACTCACCTGTAGTCTACTGAAGCAGAGTGAAGCAAGACGATTGAGCCCAGGATTTCAGGCTGTAGTGCACCATAATAGCGCCTGTGAATAGTTACTGCACTGCAGCCTGGGCAACATAGGGAGATGCGGGTCTCTTAAAAAAAAAAGAGTTTGTCTGTGTGTGGTAGTGACTCCCAGTCTCCTTCTCTTCTCTAGAGGTTTATCTTTCCTGGTTATTTGATGAGATCCCTAGGGAGGAGATTTAAGATAACTGCATTTCTTCTGGAAAGAGGCTTTCTTGGTCAGACAAGGAAATTTCATACAGAGTCCCTTCCTGTACTTGGGATGGCAGGAAGAGGTGGGTGGAGGAGGGGAATTGGGGAGAAACAAGCCAAGGTTAGAGGGACCTTGGTTCAAAGGCAGCTTTGAAGGCCTCTCAGCATGTCAAAGCATCAGTCCTTGGGGCATTGCTTTCTGAGTCCCAAAATAAATTAATAAAAGAATGAAAAAAATCTCACATTTGTAAAGCACCTTATAGACATGAAGTGCTTCATATATATCACAAGACTATGAAATATTATTCTCCCTTTGCAGAGAAATGAATTGTTAAACTGAGTTGCAAAGCCAAACTAGAAATCAGTTCTGTGTCCAGATGCAGAGCTCTTTTCACATTTTACCTTTTGCAAATCACTTAAGAAATGATTAACCTTCCAATATAATGGACATAATTAACTCATGTCCAGAAAGAAAATGAGTGAAGACCAAACATTTTTCTCATCTATCATTATTTCAATACTTGGAAAAAACAAACGTAAGCTAGGAAAGTTTAAACATTTATAATTGGATGTATTAATTTACAACAAATATATACTGAGCACCTACTATGCACCACACTTTGTTAGGTATGAGGGGAAAAATCTGTTGCTGGGAATAGTTTTAAACTATAAACACTAATGTAGAGTGTTCAAGAGAAAGCTCACAAATTAGTTTGAGCCCATAAATCTTTGGATATTAATAGACCAAAGCCCAAATTAAAGACTCAAAAATGCTTAGTTAAAAGAAACCTTCCCAATCACCTACTTCAATAACCACCTCTTCAAGATAAGGAAACCTAGAAGAAAAAGCTTAACTGACTAGTCAAACATCACTCCACCATTAGTGTCTGATAAAGGCCAGATAATTGTTTTAGAAAAGGTTAAAGTGTCAGGACACAGAGGTTTGAGACTTTTTTGGAGACTTTGTCATCAAGAACCTATCAATGATTTGACTTGCCTACAGTAAGTAAACATAAAACACAAGGGAACCCCCTAGTTTGTTTTTTTTTTCCCAAGAACATGGCAATCTTCTCGTTCCCCCTACACACACACACACAGACACACACACACGTGCACACCCTCTCTTGCCATTGCAGAAAGGTGAGTAATAGATTTCCACATGATAGATATCAGTAATCTAAAGCACATGATGTTACACAATGATCAGGCAAAGTTGGAGTATTTACATTTCAATTACTCTGTTTTTTATAAAAATGAAAGATACTGATGGGTTGACACAGGCCCCTGGAAAAGCTTAAGTATTCACTTTCAACTGTTAGGCAGGATAGTTTGAGCTGGGAATTTAAAAAGTGTTATTTCCATAGGACATTAGCATAGCAAACACAAGCCACCTTCAGTCAATGAGCATCACCTTATGCAGAATTAATGTGATGTAGACATGTGAGATGTGATCAGTAAGTGAATGTTTTGCTATCAGTTCACTTTATTCGTATCAGAGAGTTTCTTCATAATTCAAAACAATCTCAACTATCTGTTATTAACTCCTAGTGTAAGAAATGGAGAAATCCATTAATGAGCACTGCTTGACAAAGGGAAATTTATATTCTTTAAATCAGTGGAACACTTTCAGGCATAGAACCCAAGCATACATGATGCTGTTAGCAATTGGGTATCCATTCACCTTACTGAAAGGCAAATAACAAAGGCATGTGAACAGGTATAGAGTACTGGCCCACTAAAATGTTCTTTAAAAAACCTGTCTCAAAATACCCTGTAAAATGTATACAGAAGCATAAAAGGAGAATGAAGCAATGGAGAAAATCAGGTGTAGAAGGATCTGTCATGATGTCAACTCCACTCAGCTGTAGCACTAATTGGCCTTACATAGTCTCTTACTAACTCTGCTTAGTCTGTCAACTCTGGGCATTAGAGTCCTGACTTCAAATGTTAATTGCATCAGCCAAATTTGGGTATTTCAACTAATTAAAACTTTTGAAGATTTGTTTGCAAAAGCACAAATTAAAAAAAAATAAAGCCTCTTCTGTGAAGGTTTAACTAAAAAAATAACTATATGTAGCAAATTATAAATCAAGTAGCAAGAATAAATATTCATAGTGAATTCCAAATAAAATAACAATCCTACCTCACTGGGCATCAATAGAAAACAAAACTGAGTAATGAGAATAAATTCTATCCTCCTTGCTAAAGCATAATTTTCAAAAAGGAAAATCATGACTCTCAAGCAAATATAAAATTAACACGTGTACAAGATTTCATTTAACTAATGAGAGACCCTGTAAGATGTTACAACAGGTTCAAAGAACAGTTAAGAAGATGGAGTATTTACAGGAAACTTAACAAAGAACTGTTCATATAAGTCTGCTGGGTTAGACATAAACTGGCAATGAGCAATAGACCATAAATCCCTGGAGTCATCTGTTCCAGCAGAAACTACCACCATCTCTACCTGACAGTCTCCGAGTTAATGAGTGACCTACTAAATCTGAGCCTTTAATTATAGTAGCATTGAGAAGAGCAATTCTTGGGTGGCCTTTACTGCTATTTCATATTGAAAGTCATACTGACACCTTTTTTTCTGCCTTATTTCCAAGTTCTGGATAATTTTTATGATGTGTTCTTTCATTATTTCTATAGGACCATAATCTAAGGGGGTCCAAACCAGTTCATGGATCAAGACAAATGTCCTAATTGGCTGAGTTCTCATTCTCTCTGCCTGCTCTATTTAATAGTCTGTCATTAAAAGTATAACTTTCAAACCCAACTGCATAGATTTCATCAAATGTATTTTCTATTGCCCTAGGTTTTCTGTTCCTATTCACTTTTGCACAAACCCATGGAACTAAGGAAATGTTGGCAATATGCCCCTTAGATGTGAATACTCTGTTAAAGCTTCCTGAAAATGTCTGAGAGTGCCTTCTTTAATTGTGTTTAGGAAACCTATAGCTCTCACTAACTTTAGGTAGTGGGGAAAAACAGTATCTTTCAGGCTAACATCCAACTGAAAGACTTTCTTCCATTATTCAAAACTCATCTCCACTGTGGTTATTTCTTGCCTTTTCACTTTTATATGTTCCCTTCTCTCTCTATTTCTTTGCCTTTCTCCAGGTTCAACCTAATAAAATCTGACTACTTTTCTAGAATTTTTATGGTTACCTGTTTCGTAGCCTCTTACATATGAATTGCTTAAAAATGGAATATAAGGAGCATTATTAAATATATAAGCTTAATCTGAAATCCCTCCTCAGCCCCCAAATAAAAGACTAGTGAAATTTTTAAGACAATGAGTTGAGAGAATCATTCTGTTAGGAAAATTTGTGTTTAAATTTCTGGTTACTCATTTTTGATAGTTTTCCTAGGAATGGAATTACTGCTTCAAAGGTATGAATTCTCAAGTCAGACCCAGGATGATGCCCACCTCCATCTCTTACTTGCTTTGCGATCTTGATAACTAAACCCTTGGTTTTCTCATTTATAACATGGGCATCATAAGAGTTGCTGAATAATATATAAAAAGAATTTAGCCCAGGCCTATAGCTCAATTCATGGCAGCAACCATGAGCACCATCCCAACCCCTCCCTACTTCATCATGCATTCCATTTAAATGTCATCTCTTGACAGAGGTATTCCTTGCCCCTCTCCTCTAGCCCAAATATTCCCTACCAGAGTTCCCTGTTTGCTTCTTTTATAGAACGTTCACAATTTGTAATTATTTATTTCTCTTATCTATCTTCCCATAGGACTGGAAACTCCAGGAAGCAGCATTAATGTATACCTTATTCATCATTGTATATCTAGTACCTGGCACATAGTATTATTTGATAATAAATAAATCTAAACCCTACATAGAACTGCAATCACCCAACATCACAGAAGAGAGCCTCTCATAGAAAATGTGGAAAACCTCTTTTTTCCTTCAGCTTTTGCCACTGTCAGGAAATGGAGAAAAGGATTTCTGGATACATAAATACTGTTAATTTTCTTTGTACCATGTGCCAAATGTATATTATAAGGATATTTCTAAGTAGTGTATAATTAGTGAATATTAAAACATACAAATGTCCATTTTGTATTACATACCTAAATATAATGAAGCTGGACTTGTATAACTTATGAGCATTCTTAAATGTAAGAGATTTATAAATATGTCTACTCCTTAATCATTTGCTAGGCTTTTGACAGAGTAGATTCCTAGATGTATAAATTATAGGTGTCCATCACCCACATTTTTCATCTAGCATTTGGATAGCCTTTTCTGCATTTCATTCACTACAACCCAAGCCTTCAGCAAACTCAGATAAAATGCATCAATATAGAAAATCCAAATGTGCTCGTTTGAAATGCACACTCACTATATTAAATGTCCTGGGTGTGGTGCTGAGAGAGCTTAGTTTTGCAAAACATATACTTAGTCAAATGATATCCACAGAGTTACTTCATAACTCCACAAATCTGATAACATTTGCCCTCACTATCTAATTCTTATTCAATCTTCTGGGAATTCCAGCTCATTTTATCAGAGTAAAACTAAATGAACATTTTGTTCTCATCATTTCTATCCTAATGAGAAATGTTCTTATTATTTCTGCATCCTAATTATTTTAAGTAGCCAAATTCAGAGGCACAAGATCAAGCTTAAGTGCAAAACCAATGGGAAATAAAATTATCATCTGAAGGTAAAGTGGCTTAAATATATGGCTGTGAGTTCCAGATTGAGGAGAAGCACTGAATTCACGATGGGAAAAAAATTATGATGAGCTCTTTCAAGGTAAGTATATTTGCGAACAATTCATAGGGATTCAAACAGATAGAAACAAACAGATGTGCATCAATTTATCCTTTTATTTTCTAAAGTACTTGTTCTATTAAACCACATGAAGGGACTATGTTTTATACTGTTGTGTCATTGGGTTACTCTTTGTGTTCAATATATTTTTCCATTTTAAAAGCTAAAACAGAAAGCCAAATAGAGAAAAAGAACATACATTGCAACATGAAATCATTTCAGGCATAAATGATTTATAAGGCATTCTACCTTATAAATTACATAAATGACAACAACGCATAGGACAGATGGTACCAAAAGAGCTTCACGTGGGGATTTTAAGACTTACAGATATGAATTGGTTATATCTCAAGTGATTCTGCTGATAAAATATGAGAAATATATGAAGTCTTAAAAGTAAACATTAGTCACTACGTGTCCTTGGCCTAAAAGAAATGAACTTAGAGAAAAATCATCTAGCAGATATAAAAGCATTCAAAGATCCAAAGATCATTCAAAATCATTTTGCTTTATCATATTCATCTATATTATGAAACAAAGAGGCTTCAGTGTGATCAGAAAGCCAAGAAATTGTAACCTCATCTCTCCAGGCTTCAGTTTTTTAATTTGTAAATTAAAGGAATTAAATTAGCTCATACTAAGTATCCTGCAAGCTCTAGTGTCCTAGACAGCAATGTTCACAAAGAACATCCTAATATTCAGAGCATCCCACCCACCTTAACACAGAAATACCTCAATGAATACTCTCCTTCTCATCAAACACTTTACTTTCAAAATGGGCTCCTATTGGCTGGGAATCGAGAATATAAAACACAGACTTTCATCTTTTTCATAATTTTGTCTAGGTATGGCCATTACCTTTTCTTTGTCCTTATATGCTGCAGTAGCATAGTGGCTTTGGGACCAGGCAGACTTGAGCTGAAATTTCAGTTTTGCCAGTTAACTTGCTTTGGATCACCTTGAGCAAATCACTTAATTTCTTTGAGATTCAGTTTCCACATCAGTAAAGCACATTAATAGTACCCATTTCATAAGATTTTGTGAGGATTAAATGAGATGACACATAAAAAGCCTTTGGTGTGGTACCTGCCACATGGTAAGTGTTCAATTACTATTATTGACTATCTCTTTCTATTTTGATGTGCTATGGATTTGTGTGGTTGGAGGGGCTTTTGGCTTACACTTGAAGGTGGGCAGAGATTGGTGCAACAGAGTAAGTCAAAGAGAATGGGATTAGAGGAAGCAAATATAAAATTTCATATTTAAGCTTCAAAAAGAAAATCTTCAGGACAATGATTTTAAAGTCTATTTATAAAGCAATTAAATAAATAAATTAATAAAGAGCTACCAAAAGAACTCTTTTATTGTTTCTGTTTAGCCAATTGGTAACCAAATGCATGTTCACAATTAAAAATTCCTGAATTAAGCTCAATAAACCACAAATTTGGATTATTTCATTAAAAATTACCCTCTTCAAATTAAAGGAAATACACCAAAATGTTAATAGTGGATATCTCTGGGTGGTAAGAAGAGTATAGGTAATATTTATTTGTCCCTTTATATATACTTCATGTATTTCCTAAGTTTTTGTTTTCTAAAATAAAGGTAATACTTTATCATAAAATATTAGTCATTATAAAATATGTAATAATTGTAGGAAAAAAGATGTGGATATTTCATGGATCTGTTTTTGGAACTTCTTAGATTCTCCAGCAGCTGTTTAGTATTTGCACTTTTTTCCTTTTAATAATGTTATTTTTTAGCCCTCCTCTGTGTCTGCAGTATCAAAGTTGCTGCCTCAAAGACTGTGAAATTCTAAGATGATTTCAGTATATCGGACACTCCCACTGGGACACAGTAGAAAGATTCAAGTTAGGAGTGAGTGGAAAAGTAATCAAAGAAAGGTTTTTAAAAAATTGTATACATTTACTTTCTTACATAAACACATACATGTATACAAACGTACACATAAATACACACATAAACTTACCTACACATACTTGCACACACTGCCCCCATTTCACTTTCTGTTGCTTTTTATACTGGATAAGGTTTGATTATTGCTAATGATACCCAGCTGTGCCAATTCCTTGGGCTCTATACCCATGTTTTCCTTTCTCAGATCTAATTTCTCTTGCCATTTAAATAGTCTTTCAAAATAAGGCCATTCTGACAGCCCCTGATCTAGCATATGGTTGGCAAATACCCAATGAGTACAGGATGCTTAGCCAGATAATTCAGATATCACAGATGTGGCCTCTGCTTAAATGACCTTAAATGGACTCCAGGGCCTAGAGACTGAAGGCATGCTAAGAGACCAAATGAGAAGTCACAGTTAATGGGAAAGAGCATTAGCCCTTAACTTATTCATCTAGTAATAAGCATATGTTCAGAATTATTAGAGACTTTTCAGGAGGGCCAGCCCTATAAATTTATTGCTTTTTACAGTTAGAGGAGAAACTAGAAAGCATGTCATCCTACTATGTCCTTTTCACACATGAAAAAATAGAACTGGAGATGCTAAGTATTTCACAGAGAGCCATCATGTCTTCTGATACCTTGAATAGATGTGAGTCTTTGGTTGTAAGCAACAGAAGCTGCCCTGGCTAAGTAAGAAAAAAGAAATGTGCTGGAAGACTATGGGATGCTCACAGAAGTAAAGCAAAGCCTGTAGCACAAAGATCAGAAAGAACAAAAACCAGGCAGCTTCATTAGTCTCAGAAGTAGGCACAGTCCAACTGTTATGACAGAAAGCCATCATGGAACAAGAAAAGCCAACTACTGTTTTACCCGTATCTTTGCATCATTCCATGAAAGAGTCAAAGAACCAGGAAGAAAGAGTCAGATTGACCTACCTTCAGTCATCTGTCCACCCCACTCCATCTGGCCAGTGGAGGCAGGTACCTTGATTTATGGACTCATCAAGTTTTCACTTAACCAGGGAGAGATAATTCCACAAAAGCAAATTGGAATACTATTATACTGCTACTCAAAAGGAAGAATGGATGAAAAAAACCCTGTGCTCACTGTATTTGTCCAGTGCTCACTTTACCACATCAAACTGTCTTATTTAGGTAGAGAAAGCCGTGTGTTCATAAACACCTTCCTCGTCCTGCTTACAAATTCATAAGTTTCTAAAACTGCCAATTTATATATTCCTCTGACTTTGTCCTGTGTCACTTGTTGATGAGCAAATATTCCTGAAGGAGGTAATACAAGTATAAATTAGAGTTAATATAACAGACCCTCCTCTAAAGGACAGAGGAGAATGCATTTGTGCACACTAGATGACAGGAAAAGAACAATGAAAGAAGTCGAGAACACCAAAGACAAACATTGTCTTCTTCGCACTTTTGTTTAGTCTTGATCCAAATATAAGGCACATAAAAGTTTGCATTTTTGTTCTACTCCCTTTTAGCTAAATTGTCTAACTTGCCTGAATTATCTAAGTTGCTAAAGATTAGTTCTTTGCTACAAGGGCCATTAGTCAGGCGAGCCAGATTTTCTATCTTAATGAGAATTATGAAAAGAACATAAAAAAATTCAGTCAGAGAAAAGGAAAATCCCTACCAATGGCTTCCTTTTCCCTCAGATACCCCTTTGGAATAGAAGAAATGAAAATTGATTGTTATTTTTCAATTTACCAAGAATAGGCTTGCTTTCCAAAATTTTTGCAGAGGGCCAAAAGTGTAGCAATGCTAATGTTCAGGACAGAAATTGTACAGATTCAATTTTCCATGGTCATATAATTCTAACGTAATTGGAAATAGGCTTTCTATTTTCTTTTCCTCTATTTCAAAATCATGTTTAATGTATAGGTTCTGGAAGGAGGAAAGAACTAACATTGTTTAAATACCACATATTAACCATACACAATAGGTATTTTTTATTGCCATCCTCTTTAGAGATTAAAAAAAGTCTTAAATTTGATTAGGTAACTTGTTAAGTTTTAAATTGCCAAGTAAATCATGCTCTGGAATTTAAATACGTATGTGCTTAATCACAACATTTATATATTTTTTTCCATTATGTCATTATCCTATTTATCAAATCTACAAGAGAAATCTTCAGTGAAAAAGATGAAAACTGAAAGAGAATTTTCTTATATAATACCAAAAATATATAGGATGGTAGTCTATTTTAATCTGACAAAAATATCCAACTATCATGCAAGATCTGTGGGTATATTTTTGTGTGTAATATTTAGTTACTCCACTATATTTTAGGCTCCTTGTTGATGGAGGGTGACATGTCTATTTTGTTTACCCCTGTATCACCAGTGCCTAGTATGGAACCTGGCACGTAGTAAGTGCTCAATAAATAGTGGCTGAATGGATTTTGTTGGGTGCTACAGTTCATTCATTAGGTTGAAAATTATTAAACCTTTATACTGCTTTCTGATCTACAATTTTGCTCTTTAATCATTTGCTAATTCTTTCTGATTTTGACACACAGAAAGCAATAAAATCTAATTATTCATGATGACATTTTGGAAGTTATTTTTGTTGTTGATGTTACATGCTGCCACGCTGTTGCTGCTAGAAAGGGGAACATACTTTGAGAACCATTCCTATAGTGGACACTGTTGGGGCCTAACACAGGTTCTCTTTACCACATGCCAATGGCTCACAGCTGCCCTCTTTTCCAGAGAATTGCCTGCTAGGTTTATATCCTCCACCCCTCCCAGCCTGCCTCCCACCACCCCTTCCAGGGTACCCCACAGCAAAAACTCACTGACAGGTAGGTATCAAAAGCCAGTCCCTTCAGCTCAGTGTAAGATAATTCTGTGCTGCAGTTTGTGTATCAAAACTTCCTTGCATAACCAGACTGAACCTAGTCTAAAGCTGATACCACATTGTTGCTAAGCTTTTTCCTGTGCCCTATCCTGCTTCCCTCTCCTCCTATGTCACTCCTCCTCCCCTGAAAGAACTTTCTCAATAAAGCCTTTGAACAAGAATCCCCCTCTCAGGCTCTGTTTTTGGGGAATCTAGTGTACTGAAGTTCTAACACACTTAAAATATAATAAGTGCTGTTATGAAGATAGCTATATCAACAATGTGAGATGGGAAAACTAAGTCCACATGTAAGACCCAGAGAGAGTTTCTCAGAGGGGAAAATGTTGGCTTGAAAGTGTCCATATGAGCTCATGTCCTTGACTTGGAAAGCTCTCGATGTAAATCTGACCTCTATCGCATTACGAGCTATATGACCTTGAGTATGTTACTTGATCTGTGAATCAGAATACTTATGTCATAGGGCTACTATGAGAATTAAATAATGCAATGTATATAAGGAGTTGAGTATAGTTAGAACTTAGTGAACACAAATAAAAATAGTAGTAAGAGGAGGGGAAGTGAATAGAAGCTTACTAAGAATAAAGGGAGAGAAGTTTGAATGCAAAGGTCCTGAAGCAAAAGCACACGGTATCTTCAGGGAATGACAAGAAAAACATAAGACCTGAGCAGAGATTTCATGAGGGAAAATAATGGAGAGGAAATTGGTAGGTCGATACAAAGAATATCATACTAAAGATTTAAATTTTATTCTATAGTTTATGGGCAGTCTTTAAAAAATTCTGAATGCAAGGGAATACTCTAATGGTAATATGCAAAATTTATTTTATTTTATTTTATCAATGATATATTTATAAAGATTTTTTTTTTAACATGGTTACTTTAAAGGATTTCCTGCTTCCCTAAGAGTGATTTTACCATTCCTTGGAGGGCAATGTATTTTCTGTGGACACATCTGTCTGTTAATAGAAGCAATGGAAAAATTGGATTTGAAATCTTTACATGAAACCCTGAAAAAACATATTTATTCCTTGTATAGAATAGTATCTGTTTTCATGTGCAGCCAAGGTATGGACTCAGCAGTAATTGTGAGCCCTTAAATTTATAGCACAAACGGTAGGATAACAAGGACAGAAATGAGAAGTAATAGACTAAATGGATAGCCTATAAAAATTATATTTTTAGACAAAGCTTTAGTTTGGCCATATTTTTGTTCCATATGGCTTAAATCCAAATTACAAAATAACTATGAGCCAGGTGTGGCTGATGCCTGTAATTCTGGCACTTTGAGAGGCTAAGGCAGAAAGATCTCTCAAAGCCAGGAGTTTGAGACCAGCCTGGACAAAATAGCAAGACCCCACCTCTGCCACAAAAAAAGGTGTTTTCTTTTCTTTTTTTTTTTTTTTAATTAGCTGGATGTGGTGGCACATGCCTATAGTCCTAGCTACTCAGGAGGCTAAGGTGGGAGGATCACTTGAGCCCAGGAGTTCAAGGTTGCAGTGAGCTATGATGGTGCCACTGCACTCCAGCCTGGATGACAGAGTGAGATCCTGTCTCAAATAATAATAATAATAACTATGGTACAATAGAATTGTAGTTACTGGTTACACAATCAATCTAACTGCATACTCTGTAGTCAGTCACGAAAATAACCAGTATGAACACATAGGCCATGGTTCAGTTCTCTGGCTGCCAACTAACACAACTATAGCATATGGGCAAGTGTGGCTTTCAAGCTTGTATAATTTATTTTTTTCGATTACTTACAATAGTAAACAGAAAATAATGTAATGCTAAAAGAAAAAAACAAAACACCACTACCCTAACCTAATCAGGGCACATTGCCGAAAATCACTTTACTACGGTGAAGTGATTTTTTCCTATTTAAAAAATTACAAGACCTCTCAAATTATAGTACAGTATTCATCACTGTCGAACTGCTGTTTGATAATTGTTATAACATCAAAGACCAGAGACTAAGATCAAAGAATAAGAACTACAGCTATCTCAGCCCACACATTCAAGCCCATCCCAATTCTGACTAACCTTCCATCTCTGTTGTTCATCATATTAAAGTAACCACAATGTTAAATATCTCAGGCATCAAGATATGGATTTTAACTGTAGGGGAAAGCTAAGGTTTTCTTGTTGACTCCATTTACTTTGTAAAAAAAGATTGTTATTTGTAGACCTTATTAGTCCTCCTTCATATAAAGTTCTATAGGAAATATAAATATTTAAAAAGAAGGCAGTGTCTTGCCTTAAAAAGACCTTGACCCCACTCCTAGACCTTTCTGGTGATCATTCACTCTGGGTTCTGCCATCACAAAGGACCCTGCCTAATAGTCTGGTCGAATAGCTCTTCTTTAAAGGTTCTGTATGTCTGGATATGCAACTCCTTCCTCACCACAATCCTAACTCTTCAGCACAGATATCCACTTGGCAAAGTCCCTGTTACTGATCAAGAGCCAGCTCAAGAGTTTCCTTCTTATGATACCTTCATAGGAAACCTCCACTAATGCATCATGCCATAATGGTACATTAAAAATATTTTTCTCCCTTATCACGCTGTGAACATTTATCTTCATAAACTAAATACCTATTAAAATGTCTTGTGCAAGGTGGGTGCTTAATAAATACTTTTGTTTATTTATGCCTTGCCTCCTTTCAAAAAGAATTGAGCATGGATTACAGAGATGTATCCAGTGCAATGGGACTCGGTGGTTTTTTTAAGCAAAAGAAAAAAATGTTTGTTTAATTTAACAGATTGAGTGACTACAGACCTGAAAAAAGTAAGTTGTGTTTAGGAACTTGGGGTGGTATGTTACTCCATTTTAGAATCAATCAGGAAAAAAAGGATTAAAAAAAAAAAAAAACCTTCCTTGAAACGCTATAAGCCTGCATACTTTGTGTGAAATACAAAAAGGTGATTTAAACTTTAAATCACTGGAAGAAATAAAGTTAATTCTTTGATTATGGTAAATGTTTGTTCTGTGCTTGAGTCATCAGTCTCTTTTTTTGCTATTCACCTCTAAGCATCAACATTTTAATTAAGTGATTAAGCAGTCAAATCCTATCTAATATCCTCAAGAAACTATTTTCTATAGCCATGAACAAAGTCACTGGTCAATGAAAAGGAAGCCCCGGCAAGAAGTAGGTAAGTAGGCACAGTTTGCCCTGGTGTTCTCTCTTCCACATCAGGGACTCTTCCAGGCCATCGGTTAAGCACAAATAATTTTCTAAGAAACAACGTAAAACAAGAAAAAAGCAATTAAAAGGAAATAACTAAGAATTAAATGAAGAAAAAATAGTTAACATAATTCTATTAGAAAAAAACAGTTTCAGAGGGGCTATCACAATTGAATACAAAACTAAGCACTAAATTTCTAGGTAGCCAGGGCAAAAAAAGAAAGACATAGGGAGAGTAGGGCATATGAATCCTATACGATAATTAAAGAAACTATTAAGATCATTAAAATGATCAAAAGTTCAAAAACACTTTTGGAGCTCTGAGAAAAATTTACCTCTTCATAAGATTGGTGATATTTTCCTTAGAAGTAATTAAAAAACTTCAGGGATGCTCTCACTTCCTTTGGCCACTTCTTATGTCAGTTTAATTCCTTCTTTCAGTTTCACATACCCTTCATGTTCTCTCAACCTTCCACATCTTTTTATATGCTATTTCCTCTGAGTTTAATGCCCTTTCCTCTTAATCTTTGCCTGGATTACTCCTTACTAATCCTAAAGTGTCAATCACTGCAGGAAACTTTTTATCAACCATCTCCCTCTCTGGCACAGGGGTGCTGGGGGCTCTCTCTCTCTCTCCCCTGGCCCTCTCTTTTCCTCTCATACACACACGCATACACACATACAGTCACTCATACTGACCTAGCTAAGTATCCCTTCTCTGCTGTCGTAGCATCTTGGACATACCGCTGTCCTTACGTTTACAAATGCTATATGGAGAAGTAGTTTATAGATGAAAGCTGAACAAGGGAAAGTTGACAGATGCTTTGTGGCATTTAGTCCTTATTAAGTTCTTCCTAGTAGCCCTTAGTTTCTTTAACTCTACAATGAAGGATAGACTGGACTTGGGGTCCTTAAAGATCCCTTTCAGTTCAATTATTATATGATAATGGCTTACTGTTTTGTTTAAAGCACACAAGATCATTTAAGTAACAGTAAGGAAACTAACAGAAATAAAAACATCAAGACAAAAGCAGACACAAACAAATATCAACCATGACCTATTTCATCTATGGCCAGAAGAGTCAAAGACACTTGGTCTATTAACAGGATTTTGCCGTGCTCTAGGATTAAGTAAGATCACTTTTCAAAGAGCCTAGCACAGTGCTTGTTAGTTTGTTATCCCTTCAGTTGAGTGGTTTGTTTGATCTCATGTGGGGGTCACTTACACAGATGCTATTATCTGGAGGTCACTAGGGATGCATGGTCCAAGATGACCTCACTCAGAAGTCTGGTGGTTGGTGACGGCTTTGGCTGAGCCTCTGTCTCCATGTGGTCTCACATCCTCAAGGAAACTAGCTGAGGCTTCTTCATGTGGTGATGGCAGCATTCTGTTAATAAAAGGACAACAGCAAAAGCTTCAAAGGCTTCCTAACACCTAGGCTCAGAAGTCCCACAATGTTGTCCACTTCATTCTATAGGTAAAGCAAGTCACAAGGACAACCCAGATTCAAGGGTACGGAGAAAGGATTTTACCTCTTGATGGGAGAAGTAGCAAAGTCACAGTTACAAACAAAGACTTATGCAGAGATGGGAGGAATCACTGTAGCCGTCTTGGTAAACAATCTACCACAACTAGGGAGATGCCTTACTCCTTTAGGAGCTGGTACGGAAGCTGAAAAGGCCACAAGAGGCCTCCACACAAAAGACCACCCAATATATTGATAGTGGGATCTTATAAGCAGACTGGACCACTGAGTGTTTAAATACTAAAAGAATTAGGGGAAACACTTAAGACAAATCAAAACTCTTTTCATTCAATCAAATATTGCCATTTCTGAAACAATCTAGTACTAGAAAATGGGACATTATTTTTAACAATCAGATCTCTTCCCAAATACTTACTTTGTTTATCTGAAATTCTTCTCTGCCAGATCTTCTGATGGCTGACTTCTTCACATTACTCGAGAATCGCTCTAATTTTGCCTCCTCAGGGAAACCTTTCCTGGCCACTCTAAAGTTAACCTCCCCCCTTTCATTATCACATTTTCTTCATAGCAATATTACTATCTGAAATTACTTTAATATTTGTTCACTTGTCTATGATCTGTTTCCCTCACTAGAATGTACGCTCCATGAGATTTGATATTCTATTCATTTGTTTAACATAGTAACATCAGCTAGTGATTAGTGTTTGAAAAGGTAGCAAGATGAGGATAAGATTTTGATAATTACTTCTCCACTAATATTCCAAGTTTAGCTCAATCTCTGCTATAAAGCAAAAAAATAGATGATACTATCTCATCATCTCTGGGCTCAGGCTTATCAAGTTTTTCCTGTACAAATGTGTCTGTTTGAAACTTCCCATTAAGTTACAAATTCCAGTCTTTGGAAGGCATGTAATTCACTTCAATTCCCTTGATTCATAATTTCCTTTGTAAAACTGAGAAAGTACTCACCTCGCTATTATGTGAATTAAATGATATTCCACTTGTAAAATGAGTAGTGAAATACCTGGCATAGTATGGGTACTCAGTGAATGGTATTTACGGCTGTTATTGTCCATGATTTTAATTGTGAATCACTGGGCTTGCACATATCTCAAGCCCAATCAATATTCCATTAATTTTTGCCTTAAATTACCAACTCCAGTCTCCTATTTCTAAAGGATTTTCTGACTCCTGAGAAGGTCCTAGAAAACATCTAATCATTGATGTTTGCAATTTTCCAATGTCCCAAGCATAAGTACAACACTACTGGCATCCACAGAGTTAGAATAACACATGCAGTATCAGATATGATATTCTTTTTATACATGGCCATTGGTGTTCTTACCTGCTAAGCAGTTTTTCCAATTTTGTTAATCTTCTGACATTCTAGCCGTCCCTTCCCACTTCACAAAACCCAGGGCCTCCACCTAAGCTTACGCTGCTCATTCAGGTGGTGATCTCCCCACTTTTTCTATTCCTTACAATTCCTTGTGTCAGCAGTGGGCAACTTCTCTTAATTATGACGATTTTTAGACTATCCATGCCTCAGATATCTTATCATCTTACTTTTATTAATGCTTCCGTAATGATTTCTACTCACATTTTATAGCACAGCATGAAATCCTTTTCATTAAGCTAAATTTGCATTAATGTAACAACCGAAACATCCTGAATCTGAAAAGCCCGCTGTGTTTGTCTTAGGAGGGTGTTTTCCTTAGATACAAGAACATTAGTTTGCTCAAATCACAGGCTCCTTCTCATCCTCCTGTTAAAATACTTCCTGTTTATTCTTATTGATGTGTTAGATACCACCTCCCAGGTGAGGGCAGCATGTGATGTGCACCTGTAATCTTTTTCCTCATCATTGACCAGTCACTTCAGGAACCCTAGAGCACCATCTTGGACTCATTGGGTCATTTCCCTACATAAAAGTCTTATAAGAAGATATATTTTTTTTACATTTTTTAACTGCTTTCAAACAGTTCCTTTTTCTTCTTTATTTCATCCCTATAATGAGGCAATTAATAAACAATTAGGTTCAGTTATGTCATAACTGACATAACTAGCTGACATAAATAGCTAGTGGCAGGTTTGATGTTATAAGCCAAGTCTTCTTGATTCCTCACACAGGGATCAACAAACCACCTTCAGGAAAAGATACAGGACTTTGTGGGCTATGTCAGGGGAGGGCTCCATTAACCTAAGAGAAATGGGTTATAGCAGCTACCAAACTAAATTCTGATTTTTTTTCTCTTGGTAAATCTGACATAGGGATTTTTAGGAGTATGTAATGACAATGTACCATGATGATCAATAAGAGATCCTTATCAATGATATCACAGTTTAAATTAAAACATTGAAGAAATTATGTGGCTTTGTTGCCTTAAGAAAAAACATGGTCTCCTTTGAAAACTTGACATGTTTTATAGATTATGAAATTTATATAAAAGCATTTTGAAAACTCAAGGCTTTAAAAAACTGTTATGACCTACCTCTCATTGGAATTCATTTTGGTAAAATACAGGGGTGAGAAGCAGTATCTAAGTTTTCTTCCAGCTCAGATATAATATTATTTTGTCTAAGGACCATATTCTTTTCAAAGAAAACAATATTTATAATGATAAGCTCTAAAAAAGAAAAAAAACCCTTTGAAACTGGATACAGATTTATATGAGTGATGAAAAAAAGATTTCTAAAGAAGGCCTATTTGGGCCAGGCATGGTGGCTCATGCCTGTAATCCTAGCACTCTGGGTGGCTGAGGAGGGAGGATGGCTTGCACTCAGGAGTTGGAGACCAGCCTAAGCAAGAGTGAGGGCCAGTATCTACTAAAAATAGAAAAAATTAGCTAGGCATGGTGGTGCACATCTGGTGCACATCCCAGCTACTCGGGAGGCTGAGGCAGGAGGATCCCTTTAGCCCAGGAGTTTGAGGTTGTAGTTAACTATGATGATGCCACTGCATTCTACCCAGGGCGACAGAGTGAGAATCTGTCTCAAAAAAAAAAAAAAAAAAAAATACATTCCTTAATTCATATTCCTCATAATACCACCCACTATCTATTTTCCCTTCTCTGGTAAGCATTTTTGTTTTACTTTCTTACAACACACTTATTCTAAATTTAATTCAACAAATATTTCTTTAGCAACTACAATGTATCACTATGCTATGTGTAACCAGTGAAAAATTTCTTCTGCTCATGCCATTCCATTGAAACTGTACTAGGAGATTACCATAGACCTCTTATTTGTCACATACAAGGAATATGTTTTATCCTTATGTTTCTTGGCCTCTCTGTAGCATCTGATGATTTTGTTCACTCTCACATTCTTGAAATTCTCTGTTCTCTTGTAGTATGTGGCAGCTCATTCTCTTCTTTTGCTTCAACAGTTCCTTTATATTTTCTTAGTAGAAAAAGCTACAGAGTGGGGTACAGTGAAGATTACTATGGGAAAATTATTCTGCCAAATTTTCCCTTGACAAAAAGTCATAGGACCCCAATATATGTACAGTCTATCAGAAACACAACCTTAAATTGAGCAGATACATCTCTATGTTATAAGTTTTTTGAGAGCAAGGTCTTCAATGTCTTCACATTATTCCCAGAACTTAGAAGAATTTTGAGCACAGAATGGGCAGTCAACAAATATTTTTATAACACCTTTACTGAGAAACAATTCATATACCATTAAATTCACCCCTTTAAAGTATACTAAATTATTTTTAGTATATTCATAGAGTTGTACAATTACCTCTGTATAATTTTATAACATTTTTATCATCTCAAAAAGAAACTCTGCACCCATTAGCAATCTCTTTCTAGCCTCTCCCTTTCTCTATACCCCGGAAAACACTAATTTATTTTCTGTCTCTATGAATTTGCCTATCCTGGACAGTTTACATGGACTTATACAATATGTGACCTTTTCTTGTCTTCTACTTAGCATAATGGCTTCAAGGTTTATTCATCTTATAGCATATATCAGCACTTCATTCCTTTTAGAGCTGAATACTATTCCATTAAATGAATATATCACATTTTTGTTTATTCATCAGATGATAAAACATTTGTATTGTTTCTTCTTTTTGGCTATAATGGAAATGCTGCTACGAACAACCATGTATAAGTTTTAGTGTGGGCATATGTTTTGAATTCTCTTGGGTATATACCTCGGAATGGAATTTCTGGGTCATGTGGTAACACTACCAAACTGTTTTGCAAAGTGGCTGCACAATTTTACAATCTCACCAACAATGAATGAAGGTTCCACTTACTCTATAACCTCACCAACACTTGTTATTGTTTGTCTTTTTTATTTTAGCCACCCCTGTATGTGTGAAGTGGTGTCTCCTTGTGATTTTAATTTCCATTTCACTAACAGTTAATGATGTTGAGCATCTTTTCACATGCATATTGGCCATTTGTATAGTCAATAAATATTTGAGGAATGAATGAACATATATAGTTATACACACTGTGACAGGCTCTCAAGGATGTCATTTATAGTTATTCAGATAGTCATTGTCTAATAGCAATGAAAGATCAGCAGCAAGGAGTGTGTTATAATTTTGAACTGTTCAAAGATAAACTTAGGCAAATTAAAATTTTGAAGAGCTTATTTGAGTCAATAGCAATTCATGAATTTGGCAGTGCCAGACCAGAAGCAGTTTGGCACTCCACTAGTGGGTAGAAGAGGAACACTTTTATAAGGTCTTAATGGAAGCAAGACAAAGAAAATATACTTCATTAGTTAAACTGGAGAGTTCCTAGTTAGTTCTTCTAACTAGGAACTAACTAGTTATCTGGCAGTTTCTGATTGGTAAAATCTCTAGTTAGGGGTTAGCTGGTAGTTTCTGATTGGCTAAGCTTAAGTTTTATTTTACTGTTCACGTTGAGTTGGACTTATATTTGTTCACATAGGAACTCAAGGCACTGGAGCTGTCTCAACCTAATGGTCTCCCAGTTTTAAAAAAAATTATCAACACTCAACCATCTTACTTAGTCAATGTAGTTAATGTTAATACTTGGTTTCCCTTGCTCAGTAAATATTGACATTTGATTTTGAAATTATCAGAGCTGATGAGTGCCCACATTCTGATTCCAAATTATTTCAAAGAGAAAAAAGGGACAAAAAGTCAAAGAGCTATGCAGAAAAACAATATATCAATTGTCAGAAAAAGTGATGCAGCGATTTGATAGGTAAGATCTGAAATGAAGCAATAAGACCTGATCCATTTAGCACGCTATAGAATGCTGTCCTTAATGATACCACAGATGTGGAAAAGACCTTGAGAAATCATCTGCTTTTTTTCTGTATCACTTGGAATATCTAGGAAAAAGATTGGACAACTGGACTCAGAACTAATCCAATGTTAGTTGTGCTTGAGTTAGTAGTTGTGAATCGAACCCTCACTTGTTTAAAGATTTTTTTACCTCTACCTAACTTAAAGATTTAGGTCCATGTGTTTATCCTTTTACATCCTTCATATAGATGAAGAAATGGTCCAAAGTTTCTTCTCTTTAAAAGTCATTATTAGGTTTCCCCTGAGCAGTTTTTCCAGGAAAAACCATCACAATTAATATCACTTTAATTGTTCTACAAATGTTCCCTTTCTTAAGAAATGGAACCCAAACAGAGTACTCTAATAAAGATCTGACAATATGGCATCTGAAAGAATTACTTGGCAATTTCTAGAAATACACTGTAGCCAAATAGCTGTGTTTTGGCTTTTCTAAATTAATTTTAGCAATGCTTAGACTTTGTATCCCTTTGCAGAAAGTCTTGTCTTCAGAGTGTGACTTAAACCCAAGCTCTCTGAGGAGTAGCAGCAAAGAAAGCATACTGTGATGATATTTTATTTTTCCTCTTTCATTGTGGAGGGAATTTGTAGTTTTAAATTCCAATTTTGTTAGGATTTCAAATGCAGTTTCTAGATGATAGGGGAGAGGAAAACTAGCTTATATCATTTGGGTGACTAAGAGTCAGGAGTTATGGCTCTAATCTGTTTTAACTTTCCTGTTTAAAGTACTAATAAGCAATATGTGATAAGGAATAATTTTTGAGGTAACTGATTATCCACCTTAATGTTAGAGTATTGTAAATCTTAGATGATGGTTTAAAAGGAATCCAAAAAGCTCATATACATTCAGTTTAAAAAAAAATCTTTTATTTGTAATCAGATGGTACCAGAAATATTTAATCTTTTGAAAAACCTTATATGTTTGTTCATTATAAATATTATTTAAGTGTTTTCTTTAATTAGCTACACATTAATGCTTATAAAACCATTCTTGCTTGTAAAACCATTCTTGCTTATAAAACCATCTTTTGAAATTTATTAGTTTCCTAGCTGGCTGAATTTTACAACCTTCTTTAAAATGGTCGTGCCCAAATAATTGGTTTGCTGCTTACAAGAATAGAATTGATATATACCACATCAGGGCTATCCCATATCTATAGGAAAGTTGCATTATAATAGAAAAGTATTGGGTTCAGGCTGCCTAGCATTCATTTCTCCATCTAACAGCAACCCTATTTCCTTTTGGGGAATAACTTCTAACCCTATGAACACAGTTAGGAGGGACTGACATTCTCCTAACCAGTGGATATCTTTATATCCCAAACCAGGCCAGTTGGAATAGTGTCATATGGTCTTTAAAACTTTGTAGTCTTTTTATTATAAAATAAAACACACATACAGAAAACCACACAAAACAAATGTATGGTTTAGTGAATTATTATAAGGCAAACACTCCTGTAATTGCCTCCCACATTAAGAAAAAGAACTTTTCCAGTCAATTCAGAACCCCCTTCATTTTGCTGATCCCAAAGACTATTTCCTCCTTACAAAAATGATTATCAATCATCCTGACTTTTATAGGTTTCTTCCACAAAGACAATGATAACCACAGGCCTGTAGATATTCATAGTTTAGGGTCTGGGGGACATCTTGTAATTTAATTCTGTTATAAATGATCTCCAGATAGTTTTGTTATCCTGCTTTTCACTCTAATTTTAAGAATTTGAGAAAATTCAAAAATTCTGCTGCCACCTCAATACCTTCTTTCCAGAATTCTTGAAATATGAATCTCTAGCAGACTGATAAAGATAACAAAAACAGTTGAATCCATTCTTCTCAGTGGAGATGTCTTAACTAAAATTTTGCTGATAAACTTTCCTAAAGTTCTTATTTATTGATGTCCAGAGCTGCCTTGGTTCTCACTATCCTTCTGAAAAATAGCTTTTTACTTAAGTTAGCCAGAGTTAGTTTCTTTTGTCTGAAAATTAAGAACCCAAACTGTAATGAAAATTTAAAAGTCAGTAGTGAAACTTCTGGTTTTTAGCTCCAACATTTAAAGACCTTGGAAGATGTCACTGACATGCTTACAACAAGAATAATCTGGACAAACTGAAAAATCAATAACTTTTCTTGGGCCTATCAGAGAACTAATGCTTTAGAGCAAATCACCACCCTGAAATCTGGATAGATAGGTGCTCCTAGAGAAATACAGAGCAACTGATATCTGCTTAACTTGGAGCAGAAGCCACTGGAGACATAAACTGGTAGGAACACTTAAAAATGGTAGTTTTGATAAATTGCTACTGGCTAAGTATAAACTAGTGTGAGAGTGAGAAACTCTTGGAGACTAACATCTTAGGGGGCCCTCACACTTTCATGGTCTTTCTCTGAAGGAGTCTTAACTAGTTCTTATGGTGAGGATCCTAGAAAAATTCACTCTTTGGTTCTTGCAGGGTTAGGAGAAGTGTAACAATTACAAACCACACATAGATACTTCTCTGTCAAAAAGATCTGCTTTCCAGAGAAAAATTCTTTGCCAGAGCATAATTCTGATAACTTTTCCCAGGTGGGGAAAGGGAATTCCTGCTCATTTCAGCCACTTCTGCCTTCCTATCTCACATAAAGTGTGAGGAAGGGAGACCCTAGACAACAGGGGACAAGGCTTAGGAAATAGATTGAGAATATCGCAGCCAGAGAATAGGGAGTAGGGCATAAAAGCTATTCCCATGAAGAAAGAATAGAAACATTTGTGAATGTCACAGACTCAAGGCTCAGCCTACTATAAAAGTGAGACTCAACCAGAAGATTATAAAGCACTTTCTTCTCCTTCTGCACACCCTACCACCATACCACAAGTTACAGATTATACCTGAAAGAGCTGCAAGACACAGTCTCTCTTTGACAAACAGTACATATGAAATCTTAAGAGTCGAGACAAAAAAAAAAAAAAAAAAATCCAAGAACACTAGAGAAATTTGAAGTCTGTTACCTATAGCTACAACAAACATTAAATAACACATCTCCTAGCCAGATTAACATATATCCTCTCACAAAAGGCCTATTTGCCTCAGTTCCTATTAACTGATACAACATGTCTAGCTTTTAACATAAAATAACAAGGCACAGTAGATGGTAAGAAAAAAACAATCTGAAAAGATAAAGCAACTATGAGAACCAGACTTAGATGTGTCACAGATGTTGGAATTACAGAGAATTTAAAATATATGTTAAGAACTCTAGTGGAAAACATAGAAAAATGCAAGATCTAATGGTAATATAAGCAGAAAGATAGAAACTCTCAGAAAGAATTAAAAGGAAGTGCTAGAAATAAAAATAGACTAACAGCAATGAAGAATGCCTTCAATGAGCTCATCAGTAGACTTAACATGGCTGAAGAAAGGATCAGTGAACTTGTAGACAGTCCCATAGAAACTTTTCAAACTGAAATGCAAAGAGTAAAAACAATGAAAAAAGACAGAAGATAGTAAGGAGGAAGATCGCTTGAGGCCAGGTGTTCAAGACCAGCCTGAGCAATATAGAAAGACGCCATCTCAAAACAAACAAACAAACAAAAAAAAAAAAAAAAAAAAAAAACAGAAGAGAATGTCCAAGAACTGTGGGACAATATCAAGAGATGTAACAGATATATAATTCTAATACCATAAGAAGAAAAATAAAACAGAGCAAGAGAAATATTTGAAGCAATAATAGCCAATAATTCTCCTAAGTTAACGACAGACACTAAACCACAGATCTAGGAAGCTCAGAGAACATCAAACAGTATAAATACAAAAACAAAAACCACCCACACTTATGTATATCATATTCAAATTTCAGAAAACCAAAGGTGAAGAGGAATCTTTAAAGAACCCAGAGGGAAAAACCACCTTGTCTATACAGAAAAATAGATAAAAATTATAGCAGACTTCCCATTAGAAACCACACAGTAAGAAGAGGTAGAGTGAAATATCTAAGGTGTTGAAAGAAATAAAAATCAACCTAAAATTCTATATCCAGTGAAATTATCTTCCAAAAGTGAGAGAAAAATAGTAGTGTAGCAATATGGTGGAGCAATCCTAAAACCTTCCTTCCATAGAATATCTAAAAATGTCCTATAAGATTGAAGATAATCAATTTTAAATTATTGAATGAGCTTGCAATAAACTAAGGGAAATCCACTGAAAACAGGATTGAATCAGAAAGATAGGAAAATTTTGAAGCCATCAAATTTTTGGCCAACTATATGAGTCACTAAGCTACCATGCAGAAGAGGATATGGGAACAAAGTCTTGAGTAAACCAAAGACCATACTATATAAAGGTGGAACCCTGGAATGCCTTCAATCTTAGGGAAAGAGTGAGCTAGAAAAGAAAAAACTTGACCCTGCTGATAATAAAATAGATGATATGTCTCAGTATTGGCTCTGGAAAGAAGTCTCCTCACACAAAATTGTGACTATTTTCAAACTTTCACAGGAGTTTGGGGCCTAAATCTACATTAATGGACTGCTGAGATTTTAAGTGAAGTTGGATGTGTTGTGTTTCTAGGCCCCTGGAATAAGAGAATACAAACTCTCCCTGGAGGATCAGACTCTTATGCCAACCTCGAGGAATTCCCACAGATAGAGTTCCAAGTATTATATAACAATAGTTTTAAAATCACAAACACAAAAGGAAACGAGCCATCAGAAACAAGAGTAAAAAACATAGTGGATAATAAGACCCTAATGGATTTCAGGTATTGAAACTATTAGATAAAAAAATTTTAAACTTTGTTTACCATGTTTACAGAAATATAACAAGGATTGAAAAATTTGAGCAAGAGAAAAAGACAATCAAAACTAATAAGAAAAATTTGAAAATTAACCATGCTGAACTTCTGAAAGTGAAAATGTAATAAATGAAATTTAAAACTCAATCAAAGCGTTAAAAAGCAAATTAGATACAGCTAATTAGAATTAATAAATACATTATGAAACTAAAAAATATTCAGATTTCAGCTCTGAGAGACAAACAGGTGGAGAATATTAAAGAGAGGTTTAGAGACATAGAACATAAAGTGAGAAGGGCTAATTAGAGGTCCAGGAAGAGGTAACTCAAATAAGGAGAGAAAATATTTGAAGAAATAATGGCTAAGAATTTTCTAAAGTTGATGAAAGACATCAATGTCACATTCAGAAAGCTCAATAAATCCCAAATAATATAAATAAAAGAAATCCCTTCCTAGACATATAGAATCAAACTACAGAACAACAAAGATAAGAAGAAAATATTAAAAGAAACTAGAAAGAAAAGACAGATTACCCACAAGGGAGACACAATTAAACTGACAGCTAATTTCTTAGTAACAACAGTGGGCCAGGTGCAGGCTATAGTCCCAGCCACTCAGGAGGCTGAGGTGGGAGGATTGCTTGAGCTGAGGAATTCAAGTCTAGCCTGGGAAGTGTAGTGAGACCCCATCTCTAAAAAAACAAACAAAAAAACCCCAATGGGAGTCAGAAGATAGTAAAATAATATATAATTGAAAGATATTCTAAGAAGGAAAATGAAATAATAATACTACCCCCCCCCAAAAATCCAAAACTGAAAGGATTTATCACCAAAAGACCCTCACTGAGGGAACACAGAAAGAATGTACTTCAAGAGAAAGGCAAGTAATTCCAGTAGGATGTATGCTGAAAAGTACTTCTCAAGAAGGAATGCTAGAACTTTACTGAAACAGGACTCTAATGATCTCAGGACCATATCTAAAGACAACTGTATTTATTTCTTCCAAGCATGGTTTTAGGTTTACATATATTTGATTTTACCAACAGGTTAAAAAGATTTGTTAGTAATAACCTGGTATGCTTTCCAGGCAATATATTTAAAAATTTTTTTTTAAACATTACTGGCTGGACGCATATAATACGAGAACATTTTATATTTCTGTAGTCCAAGAGACTTGCTTTTGGCTAACATGTACATTTCTGGGACAGCTTGCTCTATCTGAATCAGAAAGCAGAGAAAAGAATCAGTCATATCAGCAGGAAGAACAAATGTTGCAAATGAAAGAAAACACAGACAGATGGTTGAATGTGTGTTAGATCACACTGAACCATTGTGAAGGCAAGTAAGGACATTAATTGTTCAGAGCATGCACATAGTGAAATGGGGAGAAATTATTCAATATTTTCAGATGGATTCCTGATACTCTATGCAGAAAGACCACTAATATAACTGCATGGTGTTGTCCTGGAGGAAATGAAAAGACTTGGCATTTCCCCCCCAAATCCATCTTAGTTTCACATTATCAGAGAAAAGATTTTCATTTATCATTACAGCTATTTTTGTATGGCTTTTTCATTGGTTTAAAGCTGGGAAATATCAGAAAAATTTTAAGAGATTTGCTTATTAAAAAGTCAGGTTACAAGTCCTCATTATTTCAACTGGTGCCACATATACGTCAATAATTGTAAATTTTTTTAAATGTGAGAGCTTTCCCTGTCTAAAGCAACATTGTGAAAAAGGAAATAGTTTCTCCCATCATATCCTACATTTAAAATTAACTTTTCTTTTTTTTAACATCTTCTTCCCCAGTAAGATTTGACCTCCAGAGCCAAAATTACTGTTCTTAGCTACATTTATCGCAGCTGGTTATCAAGAGAACCCAATATTATCTAATTTACACTATAGTATTTCTAATTGGTACCTCTTCGAGGGTTGCATTTTTTTAAAAAATCCTTTTTAACCATAATGAAACACTAATTGGTAGAATGTCCAGCAACATGGTGAATTTCTGAACATCCACTATATTAAAGGTGGCATATTTAAGAAAGGACATATTTTGAGGATAATTGGCTAGCCATGTGGAGGAAAAGCGAAATTAGACCCCTACCTCAGACCATAGACAAACCTAATAAAAGATTAACAATTAATTATCACGAAGTTAAAAATAAAAGCTTAAAAGTAACACATATAATAAACAAGTAAAGCCAGTATAGGCAGTGTTTAAGAGCACAGGCTCAAGAATGAGATTGCAGGCCGGGCGCGGTGGCTCACGCCTGTAATCCTAGCACTCTGGGAGGCCGAGGTGGGCGGATCGTTTGAGTTCAGGAGTTCGAGACCAGCCTGAGCAAGAGCGAGATCCCATCTCTACTAAAAATAGAAAGAAATTATATGGACAGCTAAAAATATATATATAGAAAAAATTAGCCGGGCATGGTGGTGCATGCCTGTAGTCCCAACTACTCGGGAGGCTGAGACAGGAGGATCCCTTGAGCTCAGGAGTTTGAGGTTGCTGTGAGCTAGGCAGACGCCACGGCACTCACTCTAGCCTGGGCAACAAAGTGAGACTCTGTCTCAAAAAAAAAAAAAAAAAAAAAAAGAATGAGATTGCAAAGTTGCAATCTTTTGATCTGAGGTGATTTATTTAATCTCCTTGGGCCTCAAATGTCCTCATCTATAAAATGGAGATAATAATAAATCTATTTTGGGGGGTTAGCTGAGAGCCATTATTATTGCCCATAATATATAAAGAGTTAATTAAACCAATGAGAAAAAGGCAACCAATCAACTAGTTACTCAACATTAATAAAAACCTATCTATCCTTTTCAGCTGATTTTCCATTACTCCCAGCACAAATTCAACACATCAAATTGTCCTAGTTCGTATTCTTTTTAAATTGGCTGTATTCTTCTGTGATTGTTAATTTTGGATGTCAACTTGACTGGGTTGAGGTAGATCCAGATTGTTGATAAAGCATTATTTTTGGATATGTTTGTAGGGTGTTTCTGGAAGAGATTGGCATTTGAATCAATAGACTGAGTAAGGAAGATCTATCCTCACTAAATGTGGGTGGGGCACCATCGAATTGATTGAGGGCCTGGACAGAACAAATGGCAGAGGAAAGTTGAATTCACTCTCTCTTTTCTGCAGCAGGGATACCCATCTTCTCCTGCCATTGGACATCAGAACTCCAGTCTCTCTGGCCTTTGGACTCCAGGACTTGTACTAACACCCCACTCTCCCAGGTTCTCAAGTGTTCAAACTTGGACTGAGCCATGCTACTGGCTTCCCTGGTTCTCCAGCTTGCAGATAGCATATTGTGGAACTTCTCAGACTCCAAAATCACATGAGCCAATTCCCATAATAAATTCCTTCCTATCTGTCTGTCTGTCTATCTATCTGTCTATCTCCATCGTGTTGGTTCTGTTTCTCTGGAGAACCCAGACTAATACAACTCACCTGCTCTGTACCTTTGCTTTACTGTTATCTCAGTCTAAAATTCTCTTTCCAGTCTCTGCAAGTGAAAATATCACCTCTATTTTAAATTTGAACTCCAATCCTGCCTTCTCTGTAGAGTGAGTGCTCTTTATTAGTCAGCCAAAACGGCACACTCTCTCTCTTTCTCTCTTGGAATATCTAAGGAGCCTATAATACTAGTTTCTACATATAATATAATCTTGTTTTGTTCTTTCAGTGTGATGTGTGTACATATTTTATCTCCTACAGAAATTTGTAAATTTTCATAGGTAAGAATTTTCTTCTTCTACTTCTATAGCCCCACAGTCCTTAGTAAGTACTCATCGTATAAATGTTTAATTTTTTGTTTGTTTTCTGTAGTACTTATCTACTACATGGCAATCAGTGAGAAGGTATATGGAATTCCCATATCCAAAATCTGTCCACTACCACCAAGCCCCAGCTTGCCCTCCTCCCCACATACACACTTAGAAAAAGAAACGAACATTTGGGCATATAGTTCCTTTCTTTATTTACACTTAACCATAAATATAAAAGATGATTTGAGCTGTTTTCAAGGCTGCAGTGTGGACTATAGGATGAAAGGGGTAATGGGTTAAAGAATTAAGGTGGCTATTTCAGTAGTTCAGGTGAAAGATGATGGTGGTTTGGACAGCATGGTAGCAGAGGAGGTCAAGAGAAGGGATCAGATTCTGGATACATTTTGTAGCTAGAGGCAGCATATTTGCCTACAGACTAGACATAATGTGAGAGAGAAGGGTCAAGAACTATGCCAAGTTCCAGAATGCCAGCTATATAGCCAACCTCAGAAAACAACCAGTTCAGATCAGAGCAAGAGTGTATGGGTGAAGGGATAGGTATCCAAATGAGATGGGTAGAATATCCCAGATTTGAATATTTAAAATTATGTTAGTAGTCATATAACAGATATAGTGAGCACATAAAAAAATTAAGAGTAGATACATATTAATAGAAAATGAACCAATAAACAAACCAGGCAATTATTAATACAAGGAAAAACAATAAGTATGTAAAAAAGGTATATAAACATAGAGTTATTTTAGCTTTACAGGGAACAGTATTTTTGTGGTATTAATAATGTAAACACAGACTAATTGATTTAGCAAAAGCTTGTGATATAACTCTACTGGAAGTATGATGGGAATGGAAAAGGTACAAAGAACTAAATAAATATTTATTTTCTATAACAGGAAGTCAATAGATGAAGTATAAAATTATCAAATCAAGAGATAGGATTATAAACTTATTTAGGCATGGAGACAAATATAGAGGAAACTGCTAAAAATATTGAAAAATGATAGCTTATAAAGTAGGGGTTCTGAAATTTTAGCGTGAATACGAATCACAGTTTACTGGACCCCATCCTCAGAGATTTTGATTCAATAGATTTGGTGGACCCCATGAATATACATTTCTAAAAATCTCACTGGTGATGCTATTGTTCTTAGGTCCAAACTTTGAGACAACTGCTATAGGAAGTAGAACTAGGAATTTAGAAACAGTTGAGCAGAGGACACCTGGTCTGCATTATAATTATTTTAGTACAGTGGTTCGCAAACGTGGCTGCCCATTGGAATCAGCTGGGGAGCTTTTAAAACTAGCAATGCCTAGATCCCATCCACATAAATTGTGATGTAATTTATCTGAGGTGCAACCTGGTGTTAGTAGTTTTAATAGCTCTCCAGGTGATTTTAATGGCTAAACTAGATGACCACTTTTTGAGTACAATTTTAACCATGTGCATAAATTAATTTTTAACATAAAAGTAATTATCTGTATAGCTTCCATGGGAGAGAGAAGACTAAGAGCTGGAAGACGTGGGATCATGTCTGATATGATCCTCTGCCATAAGCCAGCTCTGTATCCTTGGGAAAGCCACAAAATCTATCTGGGCTTCATTTTCTTCATATGTAAAATTATGATGTTGGACTAGTCATTCTCAAATGTCCCTTCCAACTTCACATTTTATGGGTAATAGTTATAATGCCCTATGCTATAAAAGTGTACAGCAACAAAAATACTTGATGTGAAACTGAGAGTGATTATTATTATAGGGAATTGTATTATAAATACATATATTATTTCTTTTTAACTAATAATATATAATATAATATATATAACTAATTATATATATACACACACCACTTTTACACCATTGTCTATTTATTGTACTCAGTACAGTAATAAATTAATCAATTCACCCTGGGAAATAAAGATGAAAACAGTTGAGATGAATTTATACTTGATGGTAGAGCACTGTGTCACTGTCTCCAAAACATCATTTGCTAAATTGCATCCAAAAAGAGGATAAAACAGCCTACTCTGGGGTTATAGTAAGTTATTTTCTCAATAGTGATAATGAGCAGATCCTGATCCTTCTACTGGCCCCATCTTCTTTCTACAAGCAGCATTCTTTCGCAAGATGTCTGCCCCTAGCTAATTTTAAGCGGGCAGTGTATGGTCATAAGTTCAAGCAAACCGAAGTACAATAAGTTCTCACTTAACATCATCAGTGGGTTCTTGGAAACTGCAACTTTAAGCAAAATGATGTATAACAAAACCAATTTTGTCATAAGCTAATTGATATAAATGAAAGTTAAGTTCCTAGGGCATATTTCTGATCACAAAAATATCACTGAACTTCTAAATAAAGACCAAAATATTTCTAATATTAAACATTGAAATAAATGTGAGCTACACATTCATTTAAGAAAGCTTAATAGAAAACAAGTAAGAGAACTATTTATCCCATTACTCCAGTTCAGGGTCAAGGGTGGTTGGAGCCTATTCTGGCAGCTCAGGCCACCTTTCCATCACATGGTGCACTCACATACACACCCACACTCACACTTACTGGGACTACTTAGACGGGAGTACATACAAACTTCACATAGGCAGTGGCCCTGGCCTAGAATTGATTTTTTTCTCATCAGCGTTATAACAAAACCACATCGAAGGAAACGATGTTATTCGAGGACCTGCTGTAATTGATTAGAGTGGTAGCTAAGCTCCCTGGTGACTTTGCATTACGGAAAGGTCTTACCCTGATTATCTTGAAGGCCTAGAATAATTGTACTGTCAATTCTCAACCCTGAATACTAACAAAGAGATTTGGGGAATGAGGATTGATGTAGATAATCCAAAGGATTTTATATTGACTTTAGAATGTACTATATAGAAAGAGGTTCTAATTGCCTTCATAATTATGTTTTCTTTAGAATAATTTAAAATCAGTTTTCATTTCCTTAGTCAATAAGAGATAACTGGTATTATGTAGATAAAGAAGGGAAATCGGCCTGAAACAAAAAAATCAGTTGCCCATAATTACAGATGGATTATTAAGAGTAAGCTGTTTATAACATGTTCATGTGCATGTGTGTTTGTCCCTGACTTTGACTTCCTGCCTTCCAAGAAACATTTTTGCCTAGATGGAAATCAGAAACTATAGTAATCTATTCCTGAAACAAAAGGTGAATTCTAAAATGAAATGAGGTCAGAGCTGTGTGCCATGATTTTGCAGGTAGTTAAAAATGAACTGAGAATTCACCATCTGGTGGGAGGCATCTTCGGGAAGCAGTTACCTTCTGTTGGACATAAATGAAATGAAAGCTTGTTGAGCTATTTATTCTTCAGTGGTTGTGGCCGTGTTTTGCTTCTCCACTGAAATGTCCTCATCTTTCAATCTCACACTTTTAAAATGGATGTTCTTAGCTAACACTGAGACTAATTTAATCAATTAATTTTGCTAATTGAGAAGTTGTAGGAGACAGTCCCCTCTCTCAAACTCCTTCATTTGCCTTACATTTCTAGGTAAAATATGAACATGTTATCAGAAGTTAAACCCTTCTTGTCTACCAAACTAGAAACACTAATTGAGAAATTTTGGGTAAAGTAGGAAAGAAGATCAATGCCCAGGAGAAGAAAGATTGGTGTGCTAGCAGGAACTTGCAACTGCCTTGAAATCACAGCATCTATGCATAAGGACTAAAAAATACACACTTTTTAGTATATGTGCTGTCAGAGCGACTATAACACTTACTTTTAGAAAGCAGTTTGTGAATGAGGGTACCAGCTCTGTGTTCTTACAGAAAACCTTTGAGTGTCACTCAAAATCGTTTTAAAAGGATCTGTAAATATTATTTTTAAAGGTAACCTTACAATAAATAATAATACCGCTCATATTTGTATAGTGTTTACAAATGCTTTCAAAAAATGAGTTTACTCCTCATAACAACCCTGTGAGGTCTGTAAAGCAAGTAAAAGCCCTATTTTATGCATGAAGAAACTGAGATTCAAAGAGACTAGAGTATCAGAAATGGTATAGCTGGTACATAGTGGGAAGAGAAGAAGGTGAAAGAGCTTGTATTCAAGCAACTATAATCACCACCACCACCAATATTTATTGAACACTTACTATGTTCCAGTCATTATGTTAAGCATTTTAAAGGACACTATTGCGTTTATAAAAATCATTTCTTAAAGCCCAGTGATGAGTGTGTACTAACGTAAGGGAAATAAAAAAATACGACAATTCTTGCAGAAAAATTTAATTCAGTAAAACAATTTAGGGCAGATGATGATGACGATAACTATTGCTTGCTGAACAGCTATTATTTGCCAGACACTGTGTTAAGCACTTAATCTAGGTTTTATCTAATTCCCACAACTACCTGACAGGTATTATTTATTTCATTTTACACATGAAAAGTATGAGACACAGAGGGATTAAGTGACTTGGCCAAGATTACACAGCTGGTAAGTGAAGAAACATTGTACTCTATGGCATGCAATACCAAGTATCCAGTTACAGTGAATTTTTTACTTTTTAAATCAGCAGTCCCCAACCTTTTTGGCACCAGGGACTGCTTTCACAGAAAACAATTCTTCCACGGGTAGGGGGGCGGTGCGGGGTGGGCGTAGGCAGAGCTCAGGCAGTGATGCAAGCGCTGGGGAGTGGCACAGATAAAACTCGATGGCCCACCACTCACCTCCTACTGTGCACCCCAACAATTTTTCCACAGACAGGGCTGGGGGCCAGGCTGGACCTCAGGCAGTGATGTGCAGCCTGGCTCCTAACAGGCCACAGACTGGTACCAGACGATGGCCGGAGGATTGAGGGCTGCGTCTTTAAATGATCCTTTACTGTCATGAAAACTCACCTATCATAGACCTAACTACATAACTGGTATTTTAAGTGATCTATTTGTGTTTTCCATGACTTTTTTTTCTTTTTTATTTCAGCATATTATGGGGGTACAAATGTTTAGGTTATGCAGATTACCCTTGCCCCACCTGAGTCAGAGCTTCAAGCATGTCCATCCCCCATCCCATGACTTTTTTAAAGCTCTTCAATGTGAATAGTCTTTCTCTTCTCTTGGATTAAAACTCAGGCAGACCCCATATTTTTTCTAGCCACCCTCTGGCAAAGTCTTATAATCATGTTAGGCCACAAATACAGTCTGAGAACAGTAATTATAAGTGTACAATAATAGATAATCAAAACTCCAAAATTGTTTTAATGTTCAAATCTTCCTGCCTCTTGCAATGAGGGCCTGCTGGAACTTGACACAGGCAAGCTGGGAGTGAGTGCAATCCCCCTTTCTTTCCCTGATCTTCTTCTCCTAGTTTATTAACTACAGTTTCTGATTTTTGTGTTTTCACCGGAATTGAATCTGGGATGGGGAGGGGAGAACAGATAAAAGGATTGAGCAAGTTTTTACATGACTGTTATTGTTGTAAGTGGCTCTGTGTTCTCTGGGACTGGAAGATGTATAATTTGACTTTTTTTTCCATGGAACATTTTTACTTGCTACTTGGAAATCTCTGTTGAGGGTCTCTCAACTTCCATTCCCTTGATCTGGCTGAATGAATTTTATTCTGGCAGCTAATTACTCTCTGCTAGTTCCTAGAATCCTTTGGCACACCTCCACTTCCTTTCTTCTGAGGTTCCACCACCCCTCTAAGTAGCACTATTTAACAGAATCCAGTACAAATGCAATGCTGGCTGAAACAGATTGTCTCTTGGCCATAACGTTTTCCCTTCATCCCCTTGCTCTTTGTAATGTGACATTTCCAACTCCTCTCATGAAGAGATGAAGTCTATTTTCCTTCCTTTTGAAACTGGGATGAGCCCAGTAAAATGCAGCAAAAAGGATGCTGTGTGATTTTCAGGCGTATACATTAAGATCTTGCAGCTTCTGTTTTTGCTCTTTTAAAGTCCCAAGTCATCATGTAAATTAGTCCAACTGCTGGAGAGAAAGGCTCAGCCAGACTCCAAGTGTTCTAGCCATACCAGCTAAAGCACCAGATATCTTTAACATTTTAGATCCTCCAGCAACACAGAGCAGAAACAGACACCCCAGCCAACACAGCAGAGACAAGCCAGCTCCGAGCCTGCCCAAATTGCAGAATTGGGAGCAAACAAATTATTGCTTTTGTTTTAAGCTTCTATACTTTGGAGTAGGTTTTTTGCTGTTTGTCTTTTGGGTTTTTTGTTGTTTTTTTTTTTCAGCAGTAATATGTAACTGATACAAAGGCTATCTGGTTTACAGTAAAAACTCATGTATTCCTTAACATACTCTGAGAGAGCAGATAACTCTCCTTCATGCTGCTACTGAAGTTGTCTATCAACCCATCTCAAAGATTTCCCAAGTACAGTCAAACAGCAAGCCAATAAAATTAAATATACACTTAACATATTGCCCTAGAAATCCCACTCTCCCACTCCTAACCCAAGAGAAATGAAGACATGTTCACATAAAGACCTGTTCACAAATGCTCGAAACAGTTTTATCCATAATTACCAAAAATTGGGAGAAATCCAAAAATTTGTCAACTGGTAAACAGATAAACAAATTGTGGTTCATCCATAAAACTACTGATATACTTCACAACACAGATAAATCTCAAAAGCAATATGTGAATTGGAAAAAGGAAGACACAAGAAGCTGCTAACTGTATGCTTCCATTTATAAGACATTCTGAAAGAGACAAAACTATAGGAACAAAAATCAAACCAAAGTTGGTTAGTATGGGAAGGGCGTTGACCTCAAAGGGGTACTGGAGAACTTTTGGGGGTAATGGTGAGGTATTATTTACATGACTGCATACATTTCTCACTTAAAAAAGGTTAATATTACTGTATGTAAATTATACCTCAAAAAACCTGACTTAATAAATAAAATAAATCCACTTATGCCCTTCAACCATGGTGAACACATATCAAGCTGTCCAAGTGGTCCTATTGAAGCCCCTTTCACTGGACTTGAGTGCCAGGCCCTCCACCCTAATCCCTTTGGGTGGTGAAGGTTAGTAATCACAACATAGTATAGCTCTCTCTAAATTAATCATCCTTAAAAATCTCTTCAACCCTGCAAAAGCCCAAACCTTTTATACTCTTACTATGGGTGAGTCATCTAACATATTCTTGGCTATTTTATCTGAAACTTGCATTTGGATTATCACAACCTTTGGAATCTGCTCTCTGTTGTATCTTGGTGTCTGTGTTGAAATTTATGACCTAATACTCTTTCAGATATATTTATAAACATTATTGTAAAGTAACACTACATAGAGAATCATGATTATTTTCATGTCAGTTGCTAGGAAATAATTATCTACCCAGAGATTTGCCATTTGAAAAGCTCTTCATTCTTTCCCAAAGATCTTAATTTCCATCTATTACCATTTTCTGTCTGCCTGAAGAACTTCCTTTTGCATTTTTTGCAGTGCAGATCTGCTGGCAATGAATTCTCTTGGTTTTCTTTTACCTGAAAATGCGCTTATTTTGCCCTCATTATTGAAGGATATTTTTCGCTGAGTTTAGAATTCTGGGTTGTCTGTTTTTTCTTTCAACACTTTAAAGACATTTTTCTTGTTTTCTAGGCTTATTGTTACTAATGAGGAGTCAACGGTCATTTGAATTGTTCCTGTTTGCAGTATGACATTTTTCTCAGCTTTCTTTCAAGATTTCCTCTTTCTTTACCTTTGTTTTTCAGCAGTTTGACTATGATGTGACTGGGTATGGCTTTTCTTTCGATATATCCTGATTGGGGCTTTCTGAGATTCCTGATGCTATAAGTTTCTTTCTTTTGACAAATTGAGGAAAATTTTAATTATTTCTTCAAATATTCTGTTCTGTTCTATTTTCTTTCTTCTCTCCTTCTGGAATTCTAATTACACAATTGACCTTCTGATATCGTTCCTCAGGCCCTTGAGGCTGTGCTCATTTTTTAAAAAAATCTTTTCTCTCTGTTCTTCAGGTTGGATAATTTCTATTAATCTATCCTTGAGTTCATTTATTCTTTCTTCTATCATATTCATATTTCTGTATTAATCCCATTCAATAAATATTTTTATTTTAGATTTTATATTTTTTCTGTTGAAGAAATTTTATTTTTATGGTTTCTATTTCTCTGCTGAGATTTCCTATCTTTTCATTTATTACAAGCATTTTTTTTTACATCCTTGAGCATTTCTATTATAGTTGCTTTAAAATCCTTGTCTGCTTGTTTCCAACATGTGGATTTTCTTGAAGGTCATGTTCTGATAATTATCTTTTCTCTTTAAAATTTCATGTTTCCTACTTCTTCATCAAGTAATTATGGATTATATTTTGGACATTGTAAATGATGTAGAGACTCTAAAAAGTGTTGATTGTTTTAACAGATACTTAGTTTGACTGAACTCAAACTGCAAACTCTCTCAAGCAATAGGCAACAACTTAAATCTCAGGGCTGTTCTTTTAGTTTTATTAATAGTTGGCCTGCTGGAGCCTGCCCCACATAGGTGTGATTCAGGTTTAGCTGGAAATTTGAAAACAGTTTATACATAGAATTTGGGATTCCCCATTTTGGAATTCTTCCTTCTGGGATTTCTTCCTCAATTTCTAGTGGCTATAGTTGCCCTAAACTCGTTCTTCAGCCAGTAAAGCTGCCGATTTTCTATTGGATTTTTAGTCTCCCCATCTGGTGCAGACTGGGTCTATTCCCCATAAAAATGGGAAACACCTCCAGTACTGTTTCTTTTCTCAAAGTATTAACTCTTCTTTAGTATCTGCCTGCTGCGGATCATTATCCAGTTCATCAGAAGTTTATAGTTGTTATCTATACAAGATTTTATTTAAAAGGCATTACTCAGCCATACCAGAAGTGGAAAGAATTATTGATATAGTGTGCTAAATATCAATTCAACTGTCAGACACCCCCCTGTAATATCCACATATATAATCTGTTTACAAAAAATGTATAAGGAAGGTATCATTTCTTTCATTTTACAAATAAAGAGATTGAGGCTCAAAGGACTTAAAAAGACTTGCTTTACCAGCTAGGATCTAGGAAGGAAACAGAACTTAACCCAGAAGACTTATTACAGTCTTCAAGTGAAGATTATAATAAACTACCTACAGAAATATAGACAATGTTAGACAAACAAAAAGATATGCCAAGGTGCCCAGGGATTAGCAGCAATGGGAAGTTGTTGCTATTTCCATAGCTGAAAGAGCAACAGGAAGAAAAAGTGTTATCAAAGTCCAAGGGGAGATAAAGCCATGTAGGAGGAACTGTCAGGCATGAACTGTAGTTATAGAGGAATACTACCACCCCCAGAAATACTTCACTGAGGCATGGAAGAGGCAAGGAAGAAAATCTGGCCTCTCTCTCCTCCTACTGTCTATTCTCTTTCCAGTGCCTTCCATTGGCTGAATTCTACAAGAAGGTACTGGCAAGGAAACACAGGAAATAGAGATCACAGGAGTCAGCCTCTTGGAGGGACAAAGAGTTAGGCAATAAAGGGTGTATGGATTTGGCAAACTATAAATAACCAGCACACTTGTCTATGATAGAGTTGCCAGATTTAGCAAAGAAAAATACAGGAAGCTCCATTACTATAAATATGAATTTCAGATAAAAAAAATCCAAGAAATTTTTTGCATATGTCCCATGCAATGGGGCATACTTATAATAGAAAAATATTTATTGTTTAACTGAAATTCAATTTAACTGAGTGTCCTATTTTTTCTGGCAACTTAGTCTAGTCCAGTGAATAAGAGAAACTTATTTTGAATCCAAGCCTAAGATATAACTGTAATAGAGTCTTCTGTCTAGTATCCCACAATTTTCTTTATGTTTTCCGTGCTTACTTTATACAACTCTATCTCCCTCACCAGACTGGAAGTTCCTAGAGGAAAAAGATCATGTCTTATTCATCTGTATATTATTTTTTATCTCTCCAAACTCCACTCCTAGAATTTTGCCAAGTCTTGTACATAGTAAGTGCACAATATGTTTTTGTTGATCATGTTGAGCCCTTTATGAATACTTCATTGCCTCTGATTTTTCATTACATGTTACTATAAAGTCCAGCTTCGCTAGAGTCACATATTGACTTAGATGAAAGCCAGATGTCAGGCCAATTGTCATAAGCGTTCAGTCTCCATTTGCTGCCTTTACTTTTCTTTTCACTCTTTCCTCTTAGAATTCCATAGTGAGCACATAATATAACTAACTACTCAGGCATCTTGCTACTCAGGTCTTATGAGGTTTATATGAATAAGTGACTGAGCATCGGGTCAACACAGACTAAACTAAAAAACAAAAACAAACAAAAAAACCCCACAAACTTTTAAAATGTATTTTGATCTTCATCAAAACTTTAAGGAGGAAAAAAACCTGCTCTACTGTAACAGACTGAAAAAGGCTTCCAAATATCTGTGAAATAAGACCACATTCCTGAGAATAAAAGCTAACTTTCTCATTGATTTTTAAAAATTCATATTCTTTAATTCTGGAGCAAGTTATCAATAAATCTGTTCTTTTGGGATGATTTGAAGGACTCCAGTATTTATTATTAATGAGCTTTTGCTATTTACGTGTGTGTGTGTGTATACACAAAATTTAATGCACAATAATTTTAAGTAAGTAAATGGTAGTCACCTATTTTATTTTACCTCTTTACAAAAATTAAAAATTCTTTCTAATAGGATGGGTTTTGCAATAATGCTAAAAAAAATACAACAAACCTCAAATCTGAAAAATAAGAAAAGAACCCTGTTGCTTTTAGGATTCCTAAAATTATGTATGTAGGCACTTACTTTCTATCTATATTGAGTGAATAAACATTTTTTATGGGGCTAAAATGAACATTGTGCACAACTCAGGCCATCATATGCTGGTTCACTGGTACCAGAAAAAATGATTTTGTGATCTATGTTCTTTAAAATATGAACAGATTTATCTGAGTAATATGTGACAAATGAGGCTTCTCAGACCATTAATCAGTGTCTCTCAGTGAAAAAAGACTTTGAGTTTAGACTCTATTATCACAAAACCTTCTACATGACCTTTTCCAGTCGTACATGTACCTAACATTTTTTAGCATAGATTATGCACTAAGTGCTTTGTATCCATTATTCAATTTACTCTTCAAGCAACCCTATGAGGTAGGTATTATATAATTACTACCATTTTACAGATGAGTACACTGAGACTTAGAGCATTTATGTAACTTGCTTAAGATCACATAGTTAGTAAGTGTTCGAGGCAAAAATCAAATCTAGGTCTATCAAATGACTAAGCAAGTGCTCTTAACATTTACACCTCTGATTTCCTAGCCTCTGTGACCTTACATCTCAGCAGTAAAAAAATTTTTATTGTTACACACATGTTCTACTAGACTAATATTTTATGAACATACTATATAAATTATAAAACATGCAAAAATTGAAATTTTAAGAGAATAAAGAATGCCAGCACAGTGGCTCATACCTGTAATCCTAGCACTTTGGAAGGCTGAGGCAGGAGGAACACTTGAGGCCAGGAGTTTAAGACCAGACTGGGCAACATAGCAAGACCTTATCTCTACCAAAAAAAAAAAAAAAAAAAATTAGCTGGGTGTGGTGGCACACACCTATAGTCCCAGCTACTAGAGAGCCTCAGGCTGGGGGATTGCTTGAGCCTGGGAGATCAAGGTGACAGTGAGCTGTGATTGAGCCACTGCACTCCAGCCTGGGCAATAGACCAAGACCTTGTCTCTAAAAAATAAATAAATATTTAAGTAAATAAATAAGCAAAAGAGAATAAAGAAACATGAATAGACATAGAAGCACCAGTAGTTTTTTCACAACCCCCATGGATCATCTCACATATGTCCTGGGTACTGAATGTACGCTGTAGAGAATGTTGCTCTAAATTAGATTCTTTAAAGATTATTTGATTTTTTTAATGAAAATATTATTCATAGCTTTTGCCAAATCTAGATATACTATGTTTGAACTCATGATTTCCCAGGCAAGGATATTCCAACTTGATTTAGCAGGCACAGGGAGACATAGTATAGAGTGAGAATAACAGCTAACAGAGATGGCTACAAAGAGCAGGGGAGAATAGAGATGGAAAAACTCTTATAGGCATTCCAACATTAAGCAATCCGTATTTATGTAGTAAGTTGGGATAATACTTTAAAACTTAACAGCTTAGAGTCCTTTCTATAATAGAAACAAACTGTAGTTATGAATATATACATTGTTTATATAACATATAAATAAATAATATTATATATATAATTATATGAAAAATAGAAAGTAAACCACATCATGGCCAAAAATAGTCATTGCTTAAAATTGAAAATATGGTTAGAAATGACACAGGTATGTGAATGTTACCAAAAAATATCAACCAATACAGAATTTATAATTATCTGTAGATTAATTATATATTACTTAAAAGTGAATTAAGTGAAAGCAAGTAATTAAACATAGAATATCTATTGAGATTGTTTCATAAACATCTGCCTGGATTTTCTGGTCATTTATGTGGTCTGCTTTTCATAAGATGACATAAATAAAACCTATGTCACTGATGAAGAAGACTCATAAAATTATTACATATATCTGAACAAATGTTTTTGGCTTCTTCCATTACTAACATTATTTTGCTATTCTTTGACTTTCAATTATTGATATATTTTCCTTGGTCCTTTTTAGATCGTTTATGTTCTGGGAATGGTGTGGGGAGAGGTGGAGGAGGAAATGGCACCTCTGACACCTCAGGATCTTGAAATTCTCTTTAGTCTTCTATTGAGATTTTCCTTTTTAGTTATCCTTTAAACTCTACAATTTAAGATTTCTTTTCAATTTGAAAACAGAAAGTTTAGAACAAAGGACTTGACATCTCTCTGTAGGAGAGATAGTTTCTTATAAAACATTACATTTTGCATCTAGAAGAGCAGATTTTTTAAGAATTTCCTAAGAAATTCCTAAGAAATACCAGCTATTATATTCATCTATCTCATTAATTAAAATCTTAGCTTCAGTGTCTAAACCCAGGTGTTTCATGACAAGGAATAAGATATGGATTATCTTTTCTTCAAGCCCAAGTCTGATATTACCTGTTCTTATATGTCTTTTTTCTTAATAAATAAAAATGTTTTTTTAAAGCACCATATTTGAAGTCCTAAGAGATGCAACTTAGTAATTTTGCTCTAAATTTGTAAAAGACTCTACTAATATGAAATGCCCTTTTTTGGTATTTTTTGAAAGAATCTAGTCTTTGGAAAAAGTAATTGTTGTCATTGCTTTATTCCTTTAGTTTAACATTATCTCTTGCACTAAACAAACAGGCCATTCATTGTCCATGCCCAGAATGTAACAGTGAGCATTATTTTGATCATGAAAAACAGGCATTGAAAACCACCTTGATTTCATAAAGCTTCAACTTAATTGCACCCATTGCAAGAATTCCAGACAAACCCGCCTTCTGCAAAGCTGTATTTGGAGTGAGCATATGTACCAGATATATTGCTTCTGCTTTTTCCAAGATTATAATAACTACATGACAAGCTATATTTTTTTAATGCCTAAATTACTTCTGAGAAGAAAATTCTGTGCCAAAGAAACTAATTGCTTTAATTCTTCAAATCAGTGATGTATGACCTATTAAATTACTGTTAATTGATATACATATAGCATATTGCATGGTTTTATTTTTTTGAAGTTTGTTATGTGTTCCTTCATACCTCTTGACATCCATATAACATTACACTTGCAACATAAACACCAACATATGTCATTTACAACATGAGTGAATTAAATACATAATTTATCTTATTATTCATGCTAAATATAATGCTACATCTACTTATTCACACTCTACTCCTTCCACAAAGGATTCAAATGGTATGTAAAAATTTTAGTATCTACAATATAAAAACTGAGAGCCAACAGTTTTTATATTGTGGTGGATACTAAGTAATCTTAGTTAATTGTGGCAGATACGAAAAGTGGTAGATACTAAGTAAAGCTATGTTTTGCCATGGTTTTGTATTTTAAAGTTCTACTACATTGCTTTAAAAAAGCAATCTGGATGTACTAAAGAATAGAATATGATGACAGGTAATTTAAACAACAATATAAATTAGGTTAATAAATGCACGATGAAGATGTGGTTTAGCATGATTTAGTTGCAGGAAATATTTGTTAGGTTGACACATTGTTAGCTACTTAGATGGTTAATTTTAATAGCAGCTAGAAATATTAATTATGTAAAAGAGCAGTCGTGAGGCCAACTGGAGGCTTCATGGAAGATTTAGCTCTTTCCACTCCAGGCATAATTTCCGTCAGCCTCCAAACTCCCCAAAGGAACATACAATATTAGTAAAAACATTTTGTTATGTAAACTTTGCCATAGTACCTTCTTTCAATCAAATTACCTACCCAAGCTCTTTCTATATAGAAATTTTGGAGCCATCCCTAACAATCTGCAAAATCATATGTTCAAATATGTTAGGCTCAGTTCAAAACTATTTGCTCTCTGAATGGAGAATGCTTATTAAAGTAATTTGCTACAGACCCAATATAAAGTCTAAGTAGGGAAAGACATGAATTTAATGTAGATCCAAAATCATCATTGAAATAGGTCTAATATTGTGGTGTTTGTGTTTTTTAAAATAGAAACTTGTGTTCATGGTTTGAGTTGATTCAAGGTTTTGAGGTTTTTATGTGTGTAAACACTTTTGTTGGAATTCCCCTGATTTCAGTCCTTGGCCTATATTTCTGTTCATTCTACTCAGTCTTCCTGGGTAATTTTTAATATTGTCATAATTGTAACTATACGTATATGCTGTTGACTATCAAAATCTGATCATTTAACAAACTTCACATTCATATCCAATTATTTTCTAGAATTCCCACTAGATATCCCATACATTTTCTCAATCTCAACTTGTCCAAAACTCATGTATGGTATCCTCTCTAAACCTACTCTTCCACTTATAATTATTAAATCATTACATCTGATTACCCACGTTAGAAACTTTGAATATTTTCCATCTCTTGCTACCCTATATTCAATCATCAAGTTTGGTCACTGTAACCTCCTAAACTTTTTTTTTAATCCTTATCCTACTTCTACTACTTAAGTGAAAATGCTCATTTTTGCTCCTCTGGAACAACAGTCTCCTAAATGGTCTCTCTGCCATCAATTTTGTCATCCCACAATTGTCTCCTACACGACTTCCAGAGAATTCTGAAATGCTACCAGTGTGTTCTAAAATGCAAATCTGTCCATGTCATTGATTTATTGAAAACACATAATGGTTCCCTAGAGATTTGTACACTCTCTCTCCCAAAGTGTGTTTCTCAGAACCCTAGTCCCAAAAGATGATCTTTGATAAGTGTTTCATGATCAGAAACTGTAGAGCATATCCCTGTTTTAGAGATTCACAATGTACATTAGCATACTTAAGTATCCAAGAGACTCTACATTAAAGAAATCTTGTTGATACAGTGTTTTCCGAACTTATTTTTCTCCATAGAATTTTCCTGCTAGGAGTAAAACTTTCTATCAAGCATCGACTAGGAAAGCTCCTTAACATGCCATTTGAGGCCTTCCGCAGTCTGGCTCTTCTTCAGCCATCATTTCCCCCCACTCCCCTTGTCCCGCTCTATTCTCTAGTACCACAGAAGCACTGTTTCTCAGCCATTGGTCCTGGCTCAAGCTGCTGCTGCTTCCTTCTATCATTCTTCAAGACTTGTTTCAAAAGTCACTTCTTGCAGAAATCTTTTCCTAACGCCTATGTGCTTCCATCACCCTCCATGCTTGCCTCTTTCATTACACTTACCACACTGTAACTGAATGTAACTATCTATTAATATTTAATGAATATCTCTCCCCACTAAACCTTTTGAAAGTAGTGGCTATGTTTCATTTATCTTTGTATTCCCAGCATAAGCACATGCTGTGGTCTGAATGTTTGTGTTCCCCCAAAACTCATATGTAGAAATCTAATCTCCAATGCAATAGTAGGAGGTGGGCCTTTGGGAGGTAATCAGGTCATGAGGGCTCTCCCTTCATGAATGGGATTAGTGCCTTCAAAAAAGAGGCTTGAGGGAGACTGTGTGCCCCTTCTGCCATGTGAGGACTCGGTGAGAAGGCACCATCTTTGAATGAGAAAGCGAGCCCTCACCGGACAACGGATCTGCTGGCACCTTGATCTTGAACTTCTCAGCTTCCATACCTGTGAGCAATTAATTTCTGTTGTTTATAAATTAATCAGTCTATGCTATTTTTTTTTTTAATAACAGTCCAAAGGGACTAAGAAACATACTTGGCATTTAGTTTCTTTTTTTCTGAAGAAAAAGTAAATAGTGCCTGGCTCATGTAGCAGGTACCCATAAATAAATCCCATAAACATTAGTTAAATCAGAACAGGTTTCTCTCAACCATAAGCAATTATGTGAAGGACTTTGAATATAAAATCAACCCTTCCAATCATGACATTGTATCTGATGCATTCAATGAATTCTTTGTAATCACCACTGTACCACTGTGCCTGCCCAGACATGGGTGCTCCTTTTACTGCTCTGACAGCACATATGATGTTGTTCTATAAATCTGAACAGTTGTGGCATTTCATTGAGTTTCTTTTTAAGTTAAATCTTTCAGATGGACAGAACTGATCAGGCAAAGGAAAGAGGATATTGTTAAGGATTCCCTGGATTGGTTCATAAAAGGACATAGTGAGGTAAATTAATGCTGACACAGTGCCCTCTGTCAAAACAGCCTGCTGGCCTAAGAAAATGATCACAAGCAGCATATGTGCTGGTTAGGAAAGAGCAGAGCAGTCCAGATGGCTGTGTTATGTCTGATTTTTAAATAGCCAGACTTTTAGAAGAGAGAATGGGAAAAGCTATATCCAGGTCATTTCTAACTCTTCTCCTGGGAGATCACCTAAAATTGTTGTTTTTAAGCTCCCAGGAATCCTGACTGATAAATACTGACTACTTCCTTGTAAGGTTTAAGATTCCCTTAAAACTGGAGGTCGGATGGATGTTTACTAAAAATCATGCTAAAGTATCTTTTTCCTTTCAGTTCTGTTTCATTTTACTTATCATACATCACTTACGATTTCTACTATACTTTCACAGAGCAATTAAACCCCTACTTAACTGTGACTTAGTGAGAGTTTATGAATTTGGATCCTTTAATATTTATGAGTAAGGCAGACTTTAATTTAAATATATCCTGCAATCTTCAATGGATTCCTTCTACCATGAAGTAGAGGTATCTGCTGAAAAGGGTACCTCAATTACCCCATCCAGTTGTGCAGGCAGGGTCCATCTCTCATCCAGTGGCACATGATTTCTGAAAGAATCCCTTATTTCATAGTAATCACATGTGCTAAATTTCATCAAGGCATTACTTAACACAATGGGGAACAGATTGCTATGTGCTTTCATAAAGACATTTTGAGAGAATATTAACCCCATAAATTCCAAAATTGTGGGAGGATAAAAAAAGTTGAACAGCATTTGCTCTGGTCCCCTGGGACATCATGAGTACTCATGATTATAGAGAGAGTCTCTTTTTGACCAGCTGGCTATGGGTGGTAGCTGTGGCCTGGATGTTCTTTTCTAGACCTACAAATTAGCAAGGCTTTATTAAGAAAAAAATTCTGTGTGGTTTTTTCTTGATAAAGCAATGGAGCAAAGCATAATAGACAACAGAGGGCAAATAGCAATTTTCTTTTTTTCTCTCTTTTCAATTCTTTCCTTTTTTTTTTTTTTTCACTTTAATTTAAACAAGATCCCGAGGATACTCCCTATACCATCACATTGTATTCACAGTCCTTTTTATGTGTAACTCAGCCCTTTACTTGGTTACTTTGATACTACCTCCAATCCAACACTCCAAATGTTTATTTCTCCAATATAATAAGAAATCTTTCTATTCTGATTTTGACAGGAAAGATTTATATAAATGTATATAAGTGCATAGTAGTACCTTTTTGTTTGAGGTATTTTTTCTCGGCACTCAAAATTATAATCTTGTATCATCTTGCAAACTGTGATGTTTACCCCTCCTTGTTTTAAATTCATTATCATTTTCTATGTCTATAATTTCGAGAACCCATTTCCATTCCAAATTTAGGTTGTTTTTGAAGTGAAGCACCACTGCATCTTCCTGGCATACATGTCTAAACTTGTATTTATTTTACTCCTCTGTTCTCATTCACATTGACAATGCCTTCTAATTTAGGTCACCAATGGACTTCATTTTCTTGCTCTTTGCCTTCTTTTAGTCTAGGTAAGGAATAAAACATCTGATAAAGTAAACATGACCTTATTCTGACTTCTTTGGCACTCAGCCAGGTATCTTGACACAACAGACTCATTCTTCTTCTTTGTCTATGGTTAAAAAGTATTGCCCAAATCAGCTGAAGTCAGATTTTAAATGACACACATCATTTCACATAAAAAATTGTGTCAGTGCTCAAAGAAGTTGTGACCTATATTCTTTTGTTCAACAATATTAAAAAGAAAAAATTATTTAGTATAGTTGATGTAATCCACTTTTTATAAAAGACAATATGGCTTGCAATTCTATTCCATCTAATGTTTATACATTTTCTCCTGGTGTTTGATGTCAGACTTGCACGATCGTTTGCTTTGTTTCATGTTTTTATGGGCTTTGAAGGTGTGTATCTAATATGTGAATTTGTGGATTTAGGGCAGCTTGACAGTGTGGAAAATGTATTAGATTAACAGCTAAGAGACCTGGTTCTAATCCTACATTGCTATTAATTAGCTATAATCTTGGTTAAGTCAATCAAGTTATCAAGACAATTTTTTTCCATCTGTACACTGAAAGAGTTAGATTTGGATTTATTACATCTCTATGTATTTTTGAGTTTGTTTTTAAAACTTTCTTCCTTTGGACTGCTCCCAAGGGAGGACTGAACAGGGGCTATGAATGCAAATTGACTTAGAGCCTTCTGAAAGATCCATTTACCACAAAGCATCTGCGTATGTCTGCCTTCTTCCTTGTCTGACTTTAAATTCCATCTTAAAGAGTTGTCAGCAAGTATGACAGCCAAGGAAGAAGACATATAGTCTCCAGAAGGCCTTGATTACCTAGTGTGTGTGTGTGATATATATATATATATTCCCTGGGGATGGTTTATTCACCATGTCCCTTTACTAGGGATTAATTTCTTCAGCTACTGAGGTGACTCTTTGAAATTTGAAGGTGTGAAGGGCAACATAATAAACATATCTTGCATCGGTAAAGAGCTTTAAACTTTACGAAGGACTTTGACCTCAATCTAAATGAAGGAGCAAGCAGCAAAGAACCATGGGAATAAGTGGCCACTGGCAAATGCCACTTAAAGGAGAATACAGGCTTAACAGCTGCTAACACAGGTCCATTGAATAAATGAAGTTTAAATGATTCTTGCATCCCCACTTGGTATTGCCTTTCCTTTTTTCTTCTTTTTCTCTCACTTCTACCCACATACCAACCCCACAAAGAGCTCAGTACCCTCACCCTACCAATGAACTTTCCAAGATACCCCACCACAGAATTCTGCTTAGAATTACCCTGCTCAGTCAGTTCTACAGCTGTAGACCATTACCAAAACCACCCAAATAATTTTTCAGCAGAATGTCCTGAGTCTGATACAGTAATCCATGATTGTATGTCAATGACTGCTACTTTCCTAGATAAGATAACATAGATTTCACAGGTAGCGAGACAACAGAGCTTTAAACAAAATGAGTTGCCTCACAGAAATTTTAAGGACTGATATAGCCAGTGAGGGAGATCCTTTGAGGCACTTAGGAAGCTGTAGCAATCTTTAAATCATAACAGAAAAGAAAAGAATACCTACCAATAGGATAGGCTTAATATACTGAAAAATATATAAATTTATATACCTCTCACCATAATTTGCCTTCTTACCTTCTATCCTCCAAACTTGTCAAACTGAAAACATATATTATCCTGCATTAAAGTTAGTAAAAATATTTATGACAATTATTTAGCCTTACCACTATGATTAAATAGTTTTAAAGATCCTGACCAGTGATATAACGTGACCCCTTAGTCTTGAATTCTTTCTCATTGTGCTGTTCTTCTGATTATAAAAAGAACATATATTTGTGTTAAAATTTAGAAAATATAGAAAAGTATAAACAAAAGGCAGTAAATCAAATGAATAATCCAACTAGATAGAGAACCACTATTAATATCTAGTTCTAGATATATTTCTTTTCAGCCTCTTTTCCTAAAAAAACTATAATAATTATACATTTATTTGTCTCAGTTAACCAATGTCCTAAAAACAAACATGCTTATTTGTCCTATGTACATAATATAGTTTATGTTATGATTTTCCTGTTCTTAGACATTTAAATTATTTCAAAATTTTAATTATAAGAAATAGTAAGGAAAACATTATAAAAACAAATTTATTTCCATCTCTAATTATTACCATAAAAATTCCTGTAAGTGCAATTATTGGGTAAAAGAATATAAATATTTCAAGATTCTTGACAGTATAATGAAATTATACTCGAATAGCAGAAATAGTAAATATGGTGGTGAGTATAAAAGATAATCAATATATATATTTTTTCTTTCCTTATTGAAAAGACATATGACTATTTAAAGCAAAAAAGTATGACTTTACTAGTATTAATGGGCTTATAAAAATGTAGATGTAATAAATATGACAATAATAGCACTAAGGATACAGTGTAAATGGAATCATAATCTTGTAAATTTTCTATATTTTATCTGAAGTAATTCAATATAACTCTGAGTAGATTAGGATAAGTTAAAGATGGATTTTGCAAACCCTAGAGAAAGTACAAAATGATGAAAAGAAGTGTAGCTACAAAGTCAATAGAGAAATTAAAATGAAATATGAAAAAATATTTGATTCCCACAAAAGAATGAAGGAAATGAGGAACAGAAGAACAAAAACATGGAGACAAATAGAAAATAAATAGCAAAATGATAGACCTAAATACAATCATATCAACAATTATATTACATGCAAATGAACTGAACACTCCAATCAGAAGGCAGAGATTGTAAGGCTGGATAAAAAAGCAAACACCGATTACATGTTGTCTACATGAGATGTACTTTAGATACAAAGGCAAATAGATTAAAATAAAAAAGATGGAAAAAGATAGCCCATGCAAACAGTAAACACCAAAGAGCAGGTGTACCTGTACTCACTATTAAATTAGAACTAATCGATCAACATTCATCTGCACATACGGAAGTAAAACTCAACGGAAATCAAGCAGGTGGCGGGAGGAGGAGAGAAGGGTAAATTCACACCTAACGGCACAATGCACACTATCTGGGTGATGGGCACACTTACAACTTTGACTCAAACTGTGCAAAAGCAATTCACGTAACCAAAACGTTTGTACTCCTGTGATATTCTGAAATTTAAAAAATGAGCAGGTGTTATTATATCAATATTAGACAAAATAGACCTTCAGAGAAGGAGTATTACCAGAGGAAAAAAGGAATACTCCATAATGATGAAGGATTATTACATTAGGAAGATATGACCATTGCAAATATATATATAATCTGTGATGGATGGTGACTTCCCAGTGAAAACTCCATTCTAGGGAAGGAGGATGCTGAATTTGGGGTAGACAATTAGTCTTTTCTGCTACAGGCAGATTATTTACTCTGTGTATAAAATAGGATAATACTTTACAGGATTGTTGTGAGGATTAAATGATTACCCATGGTAAGTACTTAATCATATGGGTTGTTGTTGATGCTGTTGTTACTATCATCTTGTGGCAGACTGCATCTATGAGGAAGAGCTCAGCTAAAATAAAGTTATCCCTGTTTATAGGGAAAAGACTCCCTGAAGAAGGAATGAAGCAAGTAGAATGTCCACCAAGTATCATTTGATGATCAGAGACATGGAAGTGGGCCCTAACTCCAAGGAGAGGGAAAAAATATTACAGATGGTTTTGGGTGGGGGTGAGGCATGGGGCCTAAAGGGAATTTGGATCTGGGAAGAGACTAGAGAGAGCACTTATATAATGAAGAGATTAATTAAGTCTGCTGTATGATATGAAATGTTGCCTATTCCTCCATCTGTCATGAAAAATCTATATTGCTTACCAAATTGATTAGGATAAAGTTCAGGAGAGAGTAATAGAAACTCCAAAGAAAAATATCATAAATAAGACAGATGCTTCTTTCTCACGTCAGAGAAGTTTAGAGATAGTTGAGGGTTGATATGGTGGCTCTACAGTTATTGAAGAACTGAGATCCTTCCAGTTTTCTGCTCTGTTATGCTTTAGGTATGACTCTTGGTCCAATATGGATTTTGGACCAGTCAGTTACCACATCTCTATTTCAAGCAGCAAGATAGGAGAGAGGAAAGAGTAAGTACACAATCATTTCCTTTCAAGGAGATTTCCCCAGAAATACCACACAGTACTTCAACTTAAATCTCACTGGGTCCAGGTGCAAAGGCTCATGCCTATAATCCCAGCACTTTGGGAGACTGAGGTGGGAAGATTGCTGGAATTTGAGACCAGGAGAGTGAGACCCTATCTCTAAAAAATTAAAAAAAAAAAAAAAAGCTAGCTAGGCATGGCAGTGTGTGCCTGTTGTCCTAGCCACTTGGGAAGCTGAGCTAGGGGGATTGCTTGAGCCCAGGAGTTCAAGGCTGCAGTGAGCTATGATCGCACCACTGCAGTCCAGCCTGGGCAACAGAGGGAAACCCTGTTTCAAAACAAACAAACAAACAAACAAACAAACAAACAAACTCATTGGCAAGAACAAGCTGAGCTGTAGATTAGGAAAGGTAGTCTTGTAGCTGGATAACAATACCTCCAACCAAAAATGTAGAATATGGACATGATATCTACCATACTCATCAATGCTTATAGATTTTATTTGTAGGTGTCTTATTTGTATATTTTTATTTGTTGAAAGAAGATTTGCATGATAGGTGGATTTATTGAATGCAAGGTGAAAGGCTGTCAATGGGAGTCAGTTTCACAAGAATTAGATCATAAAAAATGTTTCCCTTGTTTCTTATTACTTTCTTATTACAGTTATAACCTAACAATTATTCCATGTAAACTTGCATCTTATTCTTAGTTCTCCCATTAGATTTAGCTTCACTGAAAATTTGGTAGGCCTACAGGTCTAGTATAGACCAAATGACACAGCAGGAAACAGACTGCATAAAGATATTACTGCAGTAATACACACACTATATATATATTAATCTATGTACACACATATGTGTGTGTATATATATAAAATATATATCTCACATTTTTCCCCATTCATCTGTTGATTCCATATCTTGGCTGTTGTAAATAATGCTGCAATGAACATGGGAATGCTGATATCTCAACATACTGATTTCATTTCCTTTAGATATATACCCAGAAGTGGGATTGCTGGATCATATGGTAGTTCTATTTTTGAGGAACCTCCATACTGTTTTTCATAATGGCTATCCCAATTTACATTCCCAAAAACAATGTACAAAAGTTACCTTTTCTCCACATACTCACCAACACTTGCTATTTTTTGTTGTTTTGCTATTAGACATTCTAACAGGTGTGAGGAGATATCTCATTGTGGTTTTAATTTGCATTTCCCTGATGATTGGTGGTGTTGAGCATTTTTTCACATACACATATACATTGGCAATTTGTATGTCTTCTTTTGAGAAATGTTTGTTAAGCCTTTTGTCCATTTTTTAATTGGGTTATTTGTTTTCTTGCTATTGAGTTGTTTGAATTCCTTATATATTTTGAATATTAACCCCTTATATGAAGTATGGCTTTGTAAATATTTTCTTTTCTCCTATTTCATAGGTTGTCTCTTCACTCTTGATAATTTCCTTTGATGTTCAGAAACTTTCTGGTTTAATGCAATCCTATTTGTCTATTTTTGCATTTGTTGCCTGTATTTTTGGATTCATATCCAAAAAATCAGCACCCAGACCAATATCAAGAATTTTTCCCCATATTTTCTTCTAATAGTTTTATATTAGTAGTTTTTGGTCTTACATTTAAGTCTTTTTTTTTTTTTTTTTTTTTTGAGACAGGGTTTTGCTCTGTCACCCAGGCTCTAGTGCAGTGGCATCATTACAGCTCACTGCAACCTCCAACTCTTGGGCTCCAGCAATCCTCCTGCCTCAGCCTCTTGAGTAGCTGGGACTGTAGGTGTGAACCACAATACCTGGCTAATTTTTCTATTGTTTGTAGAGACAGGCTCTCGCTCTTGTTCAGGTTGATCTTGAACTTCTGGCCTGAAGCAATCTTCCTTCATTGGCCTCCCAGAGTGCTAGGATTACAGGTGTGAGCCACCATGACCAGCCTACATTTAAGTCTTTAATCTATGTTGAGTTGATTTTTTTACATGTTGTGACATAAGGGTCTAATTTCATTCTTTTGCATGGGGATATAGTTTTCACAACATCACTGATTAAAGAGACTGTCCTTTTCCCATTGTGTTTTCTTGGCACCTTTCTTGAAACAGTTGACTGGTTTATTTCTGGGCTCTTTATTCTGTTCCACTGGTCCATGTGTCTGTTTTCATGCCAGTACCATGCTGTTTTGGTTATTATAGCTTTGTGGTATATTTTGAAATCAGGTAGTATGATGCCTTCAGGTTTATGTTTGCTTAAGATTTCTTTGGCTATTCAAGATCTTTTGTAGTTCCGTATGCATTTTAGGATTTTTTTTTTCTATTTTTGTGAAAAATGCCCTTTGAATTTTGATAGGGATTGCATTGAATCTATAAATTTCTTTGTGTGGTATGGATAGTTAACATTGTTAATTCTTCTTATTCATAAACATGGGATGTCTTTCCATTTATTTGTGTCTTTTTAAATTTCTCTTATCAATGTTTTATAGTTTTTAGTGCACAGAAATTTTGCCTCCTTGGTTAAACCTATTACTAAGCTTTTTTTGATGATATTACAGATGGGATTGTTTTCTTTTTTTTTTTTTTGAGACAGAGTTTCGCTCTGTTGCCCGGGCTAGAGTGAGTGCCGTGGCGTCAGCCTAGCTCACAGCAACCTCAAACTCCTGGGCTTAAGCGATCCTACTGCCTCAGCCTCCCGAGTAGCTGGGACTACAGGCATGCACCACCATGCCCGGCTAATTTTTTCTATATATATTTTTAGCTGTCCATATAATTTCTTTCTATTTTTAGTAGAGATGGGGTCTCGCTCTTGCTCAGGCTGGTCTCGAACTCCTGAGCTCAAACGATCTGCCCACCTCGGCCTCCCAGAGTGCTAGGATTACAGGCGTGAGCCACCGCGCCCGGCCGGGATTGTTTTCTTAATTTCCTTCTCAGATAGTTCATTGTTAGTATATAGAAACACAACTGATTTTTGTATGCTGATTTTGTATCATGCAGCTTATTTAATTCATTTATTAGCACTCATGGTTTTTTGGTGGAGTCTTTAAGGTTTTCTATATATAAGATCATGTTGTCTGTAAACAGACAATTTTACTACTGCCTTTTGAATTTGAATGCCATCTATTTTTTTTTCTTGCCTAATTGCTCTGGCTAGGATTTCCAGTATGTTGAGTAGAAGTGATAACAATGGGCATTCCTGTCTTGTTCCTGATTTTGGAGGAAAAGCTTTCAGCTTTCCACCATTGAGTGTGATGTTAGCTGTGGGCTTGTGATATATGGCCTTTATTATACTGAGGCACATTTCTTCTATAACTAATTCATTGAGAGTTTTTATCATGAAAAGATGTTAAATTATGTTAAATGCTTTTTCTGCATATATTGAACTGAACATATGATTTCTGTTCTTTATTTGGTTAATGTGCTATATTAAACTTATTGATTTGCATATGTCGAACAAACCTTGCATCCCAGAGATAAATCCTACTTGGTCACAATGTATGATCCTTTTCATGTGCAATTGAATTCAGTTTGCTAGTATTTTGTTGAGGACTTTATAATCTATGTTCATCAGGCATATTGGCCTATAATTTTCATTTCTTGTAGCATACAACTGCCTGGTTTCAGTGTCAGCATAATTGTGGCCTCATAAAATAAGTTTGTTCCTTCATTTGATTGTTTGTTTTAGAGACAGAGTCTTGCTCTGTCACACAGGCTTGAGTGTAGTGGCATGATCATAGCTCACTACAGCCTCAAACTCTTGGGCTCAAGCGATTCTCCTGCCTCAGCCTCCTGAGTAAAGTAGGACTACAGACATGTCCCACCACACCCAGCTTATTCTTTAAAAAAATGTTCTTAAAGATGAGGTCTTGCTATTTTGCCCAGGCTAGTCTTAAACCCCTGTCCTAAAGCGATACTCCCACCTCAGCCTCCCAAGTTGCTGAGCCATCACACCTGGCATATAATAGATTGTAAATGGTCCTTCTCTCCAATTTTTCAAAAGGGTTTGGGAACAGTTGGCACTAATTCTTCTTTAAATGTTGGATGGAATTCACAAATAAATTTATTAGACCTGGGGCTTTTCTTTCTTTGGGGATTTTTAATTATTAATTCAATCTCCTTACTCATTATTGGTCTCTTCAGATTTTCTATTTCATCATGATTCAGTCTTGGAAAGTTGTATGTTTCTAAGAATTTATCTTTTTCTCCTAGGTTATCCAATTTTTGACATACAATTGTTCACAATAGTCTCTTATGGATACTTTGTATTACTTTCTAATTCTCTGTTCAGTTTTGTTAATATTTGCTATATATATTTAGGTGGACCAATGTTGGGTGCATATATATTTACAATTGTTATATCCTATTGATAAATTGACCCCTTTATTATTATCTAATGACTTCCTTTTTCTCTTGTGACAGTTTTTGACTTAAAGTATATTTTGTCTGATATAAGTATAGCCACTACTGCTCACATTTGGTTACCATTTGCATAGAATATCTTTTTCCATCCCTTCACTTTCAGATGATATGCGTCTGTAAAGCAGAAGTGAGTCTCTTGTAGGTAGTATATAATTAATTGAATCTTGTTTTTCTTTTATCCAGTCATTCACTCTATGTCTTTTTGTTGCAGAATTTAATGCATTTACATTTAAAGCAATTATTGATAGGAAGGACTTATTGCCATTTTTTTAAGTGATTTTTCTGTCTGCTTTGTTAGTTCCTTTGTTCCTTTTTTACTTTCTTATTGATTTCCTTTGTGATTCAATGAATTTTTTGTAGTACTAATGTGCTTTGATTCCTTTTTCTTTATCTTCTGTGTATGCTTTACAGGTTTTTCCTTTGTGCTTACCATGAGGCTTACACAAAACCTCTTATAGTTACAGTAGTCTATTTTGAGCTGATAACAACTTAAGTCTAACTATTTATAAAAACTCTACACTTTAACTCCTCCTCCCCTCACATATTATTGAGGTCACAATTTACATCTTTTATGTAGTGTGTATCCGATAACAAATTATTGTAGCTATATTTATTTTTAATACTTTTTACTTTAACTTTTATACTAGAGTTAAAAGTGATTTATCACCATCATTACAGTATTAGAGTAGTCTGAATTTGACTATGTTTTTACCTTTACACTGAGTTTTATACTTTCATATATTTTCATGTTATAAGTTAATGTCATTTTGTTTCAACTTGAAAAATTCCCTCTACATTTTTTGTAGGCATGTCTAGGGGTGATGAATTTCAACATCTAACACCTTTTATTTGTCTGGGGAAGTATTATCTCTCCTTCATTTCTGAAGGACTGTCCCTTGCCAGGGATAGTATTCTTGGTTGTCAGGTTTTTTTCTCCTTCCAGCACTTTGAATATACCATCCTACTCTCTCAAAATCTGTAAGATTTCTGCCAAGAAATCCACTTACCATCTTAGATAAATTCCACTGTATGTGACATGTCTTTTTCTCTTGTTGCTTTCAAAATAATGTTTCTTTTTGACTTTTGAGAATTTAATTATGACATATCTTGATGTAGATTTCTTTATAGTTAATATATTTGGGGTTCTTTGGACTTCTTGAATCTGTACATTCATTTCCCTCTCCAGACTTGGGAAATTTTCTGTTATTATTTCTCTAAATAGGTTTTCTTCCCCTTTCTTTTTCTGCTCCTTCTGGAACTCCTATAATGTAAATATTGGTCTACTTGATGGAGTTCCATAAGTCTTATTGGCTTTCTTCACTCCTTTTCATTCTTTTTTCTTTCTTTTCTGACTGAGTAATTTCAAAAGAATCTCACTGATTCTTTCTTCTGATTGATCAAGTCTACTGTGGAAGCTATGTATGGAATTTTTCAGTTCAGATATTGTGTTATTCAGCTGCAGATTTTTTTTTTAATGGTTTCTATCTTTTGGCTGAACTTCTTATTTGTTCATGTATTGTTTTCCTGATATTGTTTAGTTGTCTACCTGGGTCTGTCTGGTATATGCAGAATAGCCTGGCACTAGGGTGAGCCTGGAACCTGGGGCCACATGGGCCAGCCTGGAGCCTGGGGTCATGGGGGTCTGCCTGGCACTGTGGCTACTGGGGTAGGCCTGGTGCTAAGGTCTGAAGTTGAGTGCTCACTTCACACTGCTTTTCCCAAGCAAAGAGTATGTTTCTGCATGTTGTGCTGCCCAGGTTTGTGGAAAGAGTGAAATGGTGTCTTAGTCTGTTTTGTGCTGCTATAACAAAATACCTGAGATGGTAATTTATAAAGAACAGAAATTTATTCTTCACAGTTCTGAAGGCTAGGAAGTCTGTGATCAAAACCTTAGAAAGTTTGGCAGTCTGGTGAGGACTGCTCTCTTCTTCTAAGATGATGCCTTATTGCTGCATCCTCCAGAGGAGAGGAACACTGTCTTCACATGGCAGAAGGTGGAAAGGCAAGCCAGCCAAACATTGTATGAAGCCTTTTTTATAATTAATTTTTTTCCCTAGAGACAGGGTCTTGCTCTGGCACCCAGGCTGGAGTGCAGTGTCACTGATGATAGCTCACTGCAATCTCGAACTTCTGCACTCAAGAGTACTTATACCTCAACCTCCCGAGTAGCTAGGACTACAGCGCATGCCACTACACCCAGATAATTTTTCTAGCCCTGTTGCCTGGGCTAGAGTGCCTTGGCATCAGCCTAGCTCACTGCAACCTCAAACTCCTGGGCTCAAGCAATCCTCCTGCCTCAGCCTCCCAAGTACCTGGGACTACAGGCATGCGCCACCATGTCCGGCTAATTTCTTCTATATATTTTTAGTTGTCCAGCTAATTTCTTTCTATTTTTTTTAGTAGAGACGGGGTCTCATTCTTGCTCAGGCTGGTCTCGAACTCCTAGAGTTCAAATGATCCTCCCGCCTCAGCCTCCCAGAGTGCTAGGATTACAGATGTGAGTCACTGCGCCTGGCCCCCAGATAATTTTTTACATTTACATTATTTTTTGTAGAGACAAAGTCCTGCTATGTTGCCTGGGCTGGTCTTGAATTCCTGGCCTCAAGCGATCCTCCTGCTTCAGCCTCCCAAAGTTCTGGGATTATAAGCATGAGCCACCATGCCCAGCCATGAAGCCTCTTTTAGAAGGGCCATAATCCCATTCACAAGAGGAGGAGTTCTCATAACCTACTCACCTCTAAAAGGTCTCACCTCTTAACACCATCACATGGGCCATAAAGTTTCAACACATGAAGTTTGGAGGGGACACATTGAAACCATCACCCATGAGTAATGTAAAACTGCCCTTCCTATCTTCTTCAATACATCTTTTATTATTTCTGTGCTACATCCAGGTGCTGTAATCTCTCACCTGCATTCCTTAGCTCTTGTGAAGGTATTTTTCAGTTTAGATAGTTGCTCAGATTGATGTTTCTGTGAGGGGACAAGTACCGGAAACTACTATTCCACCATTTTGTTAGAGGAATCCTACAAGTTGATTTTTGTAGTCTTTCAACATAATTCTTGTTTTGTTTATCAAACATTGTTTGACTTAATTTACCAGTAGGTGGCACTCCAAAATAAAGCCTAGAGTATTATTACTAATACTACCCATCCATCCTACTTACAGCACCTTCCCCCCCCCAGTTTTTTTCATTAGTTATAAATTATTATAAGTATGTGGTTATCAGTGAGAAGTCTGCACATTTTTTAAAATAAAGTTTTTACATTCTTGCTTGGCAATTAGATAATTCTTGTTACAGGAAAATTCCTAGGCAAATTCATGTGTGACATGCAAGAAATTCTAAGGAAAAGGGTGAAAGTAGAAAAATTATGCTCTGCCTTTCAGCAAAATTTAGAACTGAGGAGAAGTGAAATGTAAAAACACGATCAAAGAAAATAGGAAAAAAATTACTGTATATCTTCCCAAATCTACTCATTTAGAGGTCTGATAAACATGAACTGAGTGACTGGCAGTCTAGGTTATTAAATTAGAAGTTCTGCAAAAACAATTTAATTAAAACTTTTTATTATATCAAATGGTCAGAATATTCAATTTTATATATATCCAATATTATTTTTGCTGTTTTATGAAAGTGATACCTATATAAAGTTTCATATATGAGACTTTATAAAGCATATTAATATATATTAGCTTATTTTATAATTGATCTTTACACCAACTCTGTTATGCATGGCAGATGTTTTTATGCTCATATTAAAGTTGATTCAGAAACATTAGGTGACTTAAGTATGATAATTCATTAGTAAACTGCAGAGCAGGGAATAGAACCCATAACTTTTGACAGCTTCATTGTTCATTTTTCTACATCACATTAACCTTTCTTTTTACACATCTAAGATTTCTTCTATAGTATTTCAATTCAGTTATAGATATAGCATTTACATTTAGAAAGAAATTTTAGAGGTACACTATTAGTGTACTAGTGCTATGATTTGAATGTTTGTGTCCCCTCCAAAATTCATATTGAAACTCAATCCTCAATGCAACAATGCTAAGAGGGGGATCGTTTGGGAGGTGATTACGTCATGAAGGCTCTGCTCTCATGAATGGGACTACCACTCTTATAAAAGGGCTCAAGATTGAAGTGAGTTCTCTCTTGCCCTTCTACTCTTTGCCAAATGAGGATGCAGCATTTGTTCCCTTTTTGCCCTTCCATCCTTTCCACCATGTAATGACACCTAGATGGCACCATCTATGAGGAAGGGGGCTTCACCAGGCACCAAACCTGCTGGTGTTACAACAAATTATTCTGTCTCAGGTAATTTGTTATAGCAGGACATATGGACTTAAAACACTTTTCTATCTCAATATCATAAAACTCATACAGCCTTTCTTTGCCCAGAAGTATTTATGTACTTTCAATTTCCCTTTTTTTTTAAACCTTTAGCTTTCCTTCTACATACTCACTATGAGCATCTCTCCAAAATTTAAGATATCATATATAACTGGAATTAGCTAGGCCCTTTTGCCTAAAAGTCTCCCAGACTTAGAATTCCCATCGTAGTCATTCTTCTCAACTTAAGGTCCATTATCATAGTAATAAGTTGTTGAAAAAAGTAACTTAAACCATTTTCACCCACTAATACTTTAGCAAGAAATTAGCTTATTACATCATCAACATGAGTTACTTAGCAAGAGCCTAGGGAAATAGGAAAGAGGATCTAGCAGTCTTGTCGGACAAAGTATAACATGGTCATTGACAATGGGGACTCTAGAAAGAAACAAGACCCCAAAGAGAACATACTGTATGATTCTACTTTAAGGAAGTTAAAAAATAAACACGGCTAATCCATAGTGAGAGATATCAGAGTAGTGTTTACCTTTATCTGCTGGGAGGGATCATTAGGGAGACTTTGCAGCTGGCAGTATTCTGGGTGATGATTATCACACAGGTAACATATCAGAATTAATCAAACTACTTATTTAAGATTTGTGCACTTTACTAAGTTATACCTTGGTTTAAAAAAGTTAACTTTTAAAGAGAAAGCTCTGAAGTCAGACAGATCTGACCAACCCAGGGTCTGCCACTTACTAGTATTATGATCCTACCCGTGTTACTTAATCTCTCAAAGCCATAGAAATCTCATCTGGAATATGGGGATAATAATAATACCTACCTCATAGGGTTGTTGCATGCATTGAGAGAGCTAGCACACTTAGTGGTCAATAAATTTGTCAATCATGATTATTATCATTATTACTACTATTGTTATAAAGGGGAGGATGAAAAGCAGGAGACACAAAAGAAAAGCTAGATTCCATATATAAGACTGGATTAAGTGGGATATCACAAAAGGGGCACTTTGAAAGCTTGTGGGCAAAATGAAAGCATGATGCCTGAAGCTCAAGAAAAGTGTCAGTATAACCTGGTAGTTTAAAGTCTGGGCTCTTTAAAGCTAGATTACCTGAGTATAAATCTAGGCTCTGCCACTTATTAGTTTTGTGATCCTGCCCAAATTCCTTAGCCTCTATATAACAAGTGGGAATATTAATGTCTACTGCATATAGTTTTTGCAAACAAGGAGGAGTTTGGAATGAGGAGAAAAACAATGACTTTGTTTTAGGACTAAAATACCTGTAGAATATTTAAAAAATACCTGTAGAACATTTACCACTGAGATGAAATAATATCAGTGAGTTTGACTTCCAGTGACATTTTCATCTTGGCTAGGATATCCTTGTCATTTATCTTTTCTTTTTCTTTTTTATTTTTTAGAGACAGTCTCGCTCTTTTGCCTAGGCTGAAGGACAGTAGCATGATCATAGCTCACTGCAGCCTCAAACTCATAGGCTAAAGTGATCCTGCCTCAGCCTCCCAAGTAGCTGGGACTACAGGCGAGTGCCACCACACCCAGATTATGTCTCTGTTTAAAAGTCATGTACTTATTGAAGCCTCCCTAACCTATGAAAAGTAATATATGTGTTTCCAAGGCTGCTGTAACAAATTAACACAAACTAGGTGACTTAACACAATAGAAACTCTTTATCACAGTTCTGGAGGCTAGAAGTCCAAAATCAAGGTGTTGGCAGGGTCATGCTCTCTCCTAAGGCTCTATAGAAGAATAATCCTTTCTTACCTCTTCTAGCTTCTGGTTGTTGCTTGCAGTTCTTGGTATTCCTTGGCTTTTAGATGCATCACTCCAATCTGCCTCCATTTTCACATGGCTTTCTTCTTTGTGTGCTTGTATCTCTATTTCTCTTTTCATAAGGACACGAGTTGTTGGATTAGGGCCCATCCTCTCCAATATGACCTCATCTTAACTAATGACATCTGCAAATACTCTGCTTCCAATATGGTCATATTCAGAGGTTCTGGGTGGACATGAATTTTGGGAGGACATTATTCAACCCAAAACAAGTAACTTTTGCCAATAAAACCAAAATAAAGTAGTCCTCTAATACACCATAACCATTCTTTATTAAAAATATGCATTTTCTTTATATCACAAACTGATTTTTTAAAACTTCCTTATTATCTGTCTCTTCCAACTAGATTCTAGGCTTCTAGGTAAGAATCAGCATTGTGCCTGGTATTTAGTTGAAATTCAAAAAACATTTGATAGAATGAATTAATTGATTCTGACTTGGAGAAATAAGGGAAAGATAATTCAGTATAAAATAAAAAGTGAGCCATTGTCCCAGAAACTTTCCCCCCACTTTCAAATCACATTTTTATCGTGCTCAGTAGATAACCAAAATAGTTGAATATTTAAAAACTAACCCAATCAACCAAGCATTCCAGCCACAACACAGTCTTTTAAAGGACATTCTGAGTCCTGGGATTTATAAACATTCCTTCTGAGGTTACATGGACAATTAGGGGAGGGAAATGGGTAGAGAGCTAACAGAGCTATACTCTCCTATCTTGCACTTGCACCCTCACTTCAACCATTCTCATTTGTTTTATGTAGTTTTGTTTGGGAAAAAATTAGCTTTTCTTAAGTTTGAAAATCACTAATCTACATGAAAGTAAACAGCTCACGAGATTTTTTTCTTTTAAATATTTTGTCTAAGTATTACAGTTAAGACTTGGCATTGTCCTCCCAGGAATGAGAGCTAATTTATATCCTCACACTTACCTTGGAACATTTAGTTGAGTTTTAAAAGTAAAGCAATCATTTGATTGGTTGATTGTTTTTTTCAATTTTAACTTCTATAAACCACTTTCAATCAACCTTACAGATTTGTCAATTTGCCCTAATGTTTGGATCCCAACCACTCAAACAGAATAGCATAGTGAAAAGATCATGGGCTTTGGAGTCAGATAGAAATAGACTTGAAATTATCTTGGTCATTTCCTATGTGTGATACTGGGTAAATCATTTCTCTTAGTTTCTTTATCTGCAAAGTATGTAAATAACATCTATTTCATAGGATTATTGTGAGACTTATATGCACAAATTATGTAAAAGCACCTCAAACATAGCAGGTACCAAATAAATGTTAGCTTCAAAAATTTTTTCAAGGATATGTTACAGCACTTTTCCTAATTTCAACTTTCTTATGTTGAAGAAGTCTATTATTCTATTTATTACTTAGTAAGGTTTAAATTTTGATGATAATTTTGCTTTCTATATATGCATAATTATAACTTCTTTCAAATCAGTAAATGGCTAAAGGTCTTTCTAAAAACATAATTCAAAGAGATTAAATAATAGATGATTTATACTCAAAGAATATATATTGCCCATCTTAATTTACACATGACTTTTTGAAACTGGCATAAACCTCATGGTGGGCATAATGCCCTATAAACAGATGGATGTGAAAACTCAGGTGCCAGAAATCCAACATGGCCACACTTCATGTAGAATGTTAAATAGTGACAGTTCTTGCAATTGGTCATCTGTTCCTAGTAATAACTAAGTTTATCAGAAATAGAAAACAAATTCTGAAATATAAAAAATGTTTATTTAGTCTTCAGCAGGAATTCATAAATATACCATATTAAATATTTTTGGCACCCTTTAAAATCTATCAATATGCATCTGATGTAGAAAATCTATTCTTTCAATGGTTATAGCCAAAAAAAAATCTAGGTTGTCAGTTTACAGTTGCCTTCTGGTTTCTCCTTTCTAATTTAAATTCAGCACAATCATTCCTAAAATTGATAGGCAGAGATTCCTAAGTAATATATAATAATTATATTTTCAAAGATATAGCAATGAGGATGTCCATTTTAGTGGTATTTATAATAGATAAAAAGTGGAAAATGTATAGATGGTAAACAATAGAGGACTGGTTAAATAAATTGCTCTATATATGTAATTGCTAAATTATGCTATATTCAAAGTATGCTATTCAATACTATGTTGTAGGAGACTAAAGAAATGGAAAATGATCATAATTTATAACTAAAGATAGTAACAAAATGATGTTTGTATGATCACATTTGAATATATATGTAATATACATATACACACATATTTAGAAGACATGAAAGATTCAAATGTTAACAGTGAGGTTTGACTGATTTTTACTTTGATTTTTTCACTTACCTATATTTTTCAAACATTTTACCATAAAAGTTACAAATGATTATAAAAATAATATTTCAATCAATGCTCTTTATTCTATTTTCAGAAGCTGACTGCTTCTCACCACCACCTCTGTTATAGCTCTGTTCCAAGTCCTTATCTCCTTTCACCTGGAATATTGCTATAGCATCCTACTTGGTCTTTCCGCTTCTGCTTCTTGCCTCACTTCAGTCAGATCTTCTTAATAAAACAGATCATGCCACCCTTCTACTCCAAATCCTCCAATGGCTTGTTATCTCATAGTAAAAATCAAAATTACTAAAACAGCTTACAGTGACCTATATGATTGAGACCCTGTACTCTTCTTCACAGGACTCCCTCCACTTTCACTTCATTACCTCTCTTAGTGAGCTCCCACTTGTTCACGCCTTTCCGACCTTACTGGCCTTCATACTGGACCTAAACGAACCAGGGCTTTGTATTTGCAATTCCCTTTCCCTGGAATGCTCTTCCCTAGATATTCAATGGCTTATACTCTTTCTTTCTCCAGGTTTCTATTACATCATCTTTTCAGAAAGGACTGTCCTTTCATCCTATTTAGTGTTATAATCCTCCACATCCCAGACTGCCTATATTCCTTTTCTGCTTTATCTTTCTCCCTAGTACTTAACATACCTATTAATAACATACCAAAATTTTACTTAATGAATTTTTTTCTATTGGCTGCTTTAGACTCTCTAGAGTTTAAGCTCCATGAGGAAGGGATCAGAGTCTGTTTTGTTAACCAAGGTATATCCATCTGTTACATAGTAGTTTGCTAGAGAGAGGGTAGTGTGAAAAGAGATTTCATTCAGTGATCCAGAGAGCAATTTAGGAGGGTTGAACTTTAAGTTCTGTATTTATAATTTGTTTTACAAGGAACTGTCACCGTGAGAATCATAATGCCTATTTATCAATTTCAACCACTAATTAGGTAGCCAACCTAAAAATCCAAACCAGAAGTTTAGAAGAATTAAGTTAGTTTGGCTTCCTTAACTGTTGTAAAGTTTTTAGGGAGAAAAGAGCATTAAATTTGTTATAATGGATTGGGTTGAAAGGTTCTTGATCAAATTCCATTTTCCATAGTGTAAGAATATGCAAACTAAACAAGCTTGATTAAGCACATTGCAATTTAACTGCTGTATTTTTTAGGTTTTGAAGTCATAAGCTTGTCTGACAAATGTAAAATGTGGATTTTCCCCTAGTTATTTGTCTAATGATTATTAATGATTAGGTCAATGAAGCAATTATTTGGTATAACACTAGGGTTCCTTCACTAAGCATAATTTTATATTAATGAAGCCAAAAGAATGTTCTACTAAAATTGTGATCATTTCAAGCTGATAGCATTCACTTATAGAAAATAAGACCTAAGACTGCTTATTAAAATCTTGTCCTTTTATCAGAACTGGAAAATAATGTTTTTCTTCTTAGGAAGTCTAAGTTTTTATTTGATATTTTAAAAAAATAACAAAAATTATAATTTAATACTGATCTCTGAATGTCTAACATAGGTATACATTTTAATTTGAATTATGAGAAAATAGCTAGTAACTATAATTACAATATCAAATAATTTTCTAAATAAAACCTTAAACATAGATACCTTAAGAACTCTTATAGAAGACAAAACTAGGAGTTCTGTTGGTTGAAGTCACAGACTTCTAAGATTTTCATTATTTTCTTGCACTTCTTATTTAGACCGCCTGCTTCTTAGGCATGCAACCTATTCAGTAGCATAGGGCTTCATGCTTGGTTGTATAATATTATTAGACTACTTGGTACCTTTTTCAAAGTAGGGATCACTTGACTTTGAGAAGATCATGTTTAGAACAAGTAAATTTCCATGGAGAATGTATATAGGTAGAGGGAAGTTAGAGTGAGGAGCTGGAAATCAGTATGGACTGCTAAATTTCTCCGCTACCTACAGTGTGAACTTAAAGTTCACAGGAAGCTTCAGCTCTGCCCAAAGTTCAAGGGTCAATATTGTTCCATGTCAGGAAAAATTGAAGAAGCACAGTGTCCATAGCTCATGTTATTCTGCATCAAATTAATCCTCCTCCAACTTTCTACAATAATTCTAGTCAAAGTAGTTAGATTCCTAGGCTTTAATAACTTGTGCAGTACTTTATTTTTCTAGGATTAGAGTCTGTCCTCCCTATTCTCACCCCCAATCTCCTCTGGAATTGGATTATTCCTGCAGGAAATAAAGTACTCATCAGGGATGAGGACCTAAAGTGAGTAGGGGGTGGTGTCAAAGATTAACCTGTGAGTTTTTCCTAAGGACATCTTAGACATAACTGAATCTCATATATGATCTAGTTTAGGGTAAGTAGCCAAGGACATGTGTGTAGTTGGGTCAAAGAAAATATTACCTTTGTTATTCAAAGATGAAGTCTATAAGAGAGAAGGGTTCTCATGGCTGGTTTTAAAGTACAATAGTTATGTTTTAATGACCAGAATGTTTCCACTACTATATTTAGTATTTTGTGAAGATTAGAGGGAAAAAAAATAAATGAAAGCCCTTTCATTTGCTTTTCTTTTGAATGTTCAAACTATGTAGATATAAAAACAAAATATTTTGGTGTAAACATAAGACAAAAACATTTCAGGCTTAAACTTTATTTCTCCCTAGTACTCCTCATGATCAACTGTTTATATCTAAAAACTAGTGACTGCCATTTTGGCTACACAATTTTTCAGGTGATAGAACCCCAAGCACCACAAAGGAGGAATGGTGGAAGGGCTAACTCTTCTTCCCTAGCTGAGGGAGGCAGACTAAATAAACACCTTCCATCTTAAAGAGACTTCAATTTGAGTATAGTGCAACTTTGTATAGTATACTGTAAATCTCTCTCTCTCTCTCTCTCTATATATATGTATGTATGTATATGTGTGTGTATATATATACACCTCTATATATACATATATATAACTCAAAGTTATACTATGTATAGATCTTTCTATATAGAGAGAGATCTCTATATGTATATAGATGTATATACATATACATATAGATTATATGTATATATAGAGAGAGATGTGTGTGTGTATATGTAGAGGGAGAGAGAGAGAGATCTGTACATAGTGTAACTTTGAGTTATATAAGCATAGAGGAACAATTACTTTGTGAAAAGATAATTATGCTGATAAGAGCTGGATCTTTGTCCTTGGAAAATATATGGTCTTTTTTTATATGGTATATTTTTGGAAGCTAAAACAGACACAAGACAGCATATACTAAATGTCAAATAAGTAGTATAGAAAATAAATTCAGAAGAGGGAGAGAGACATTGTAACTTAAACAAAGGGATTTATGGGAAAAAACACAGTTTGTAAGACTTGTTCTTTAGCAAATCAAATCTTTTACTTTCAGGTTACTAAATGAAATATACAAAGTATTTAAGTTTACGAAATATTTATGACCTTTTTCAGTAAAAGTTACTGAATCTAGAATTACAAAAAATTACTTGTTACTCAACACTGATTCAAAAGTTAAAACAGAAATCAATTTGAAAATGGAAAGGAAATATAGTTTTTATATCTAAGTGACTAGCTGTAATTATGTAGTTTTTTTTTAGAGTCATGCCTTAGAAATGCAAAAATTAGAACACTTAACTCTATAGAGTATGGTATGTAGATTAACAAGGGTTAATGTCAAACAAATTTATAATAAAGTTAGCAATATCTGAAAGACAGATGGAATGAAGCAAAATAATTGAAATTATTCTGATTTAATTTAATAAATGCATAAACATATGTTTTTCTAACTACTCATACCAACAAATCATTATACTTGTTATACCTACACTAAATTCATAGCATGAAGTGAGTAATGTACCATGTCTTCCAACTTGTCTTACATTATTATTTTGGATTTCTAACATAGCTTCAAGAATACTATTACCTTTTAACAAAAAAGAAAGGATAGAGTATATTTGCTGTGTGACCTACACGTGCCACTATATAAGAATGTATGTTTCTAGTTATAGCAGTGATTTTTCAGTGCCTTTAAAAATGGTAGTTCTTTACAATTTCAGATGATAAAAATTTAAAATGTTTTTTATATATATAGTAGTGGCTATATTCTAACTAAATAAAAGATAACAGATTCATATCTTCAAATAAGTTATATATAGTGATGACATGTATCATCTGTTTTTTTATAAGCTATAAAAATAATGAAAGTTGAAAAAAAGATAGTAACTTCTTTGGATACAGAAGCATATATATGTATGTATGCATGTATGTGTCAGTGACAGCTGTTCCCCTTAGATAGACACTTGACTAACTCTCTCACCCCTTCCGGTGTTTGCTCAGGTCTAACTTCATTGAGGCCCACTCTACTAGCCTACTCACTAATGAAACTTATCCTGCCCCTAGTAACTATAATCTCCCCTTCTCTAGTCTACTTTTCCCCCTACAGCACAAATTATCCTCTAACATGGTATATAATTTGTTTATTATTTATTGTCTGTATTTTGCTGCTAGAATGTAATTTCTAGGTGGTCAGGGATCATTATCTATTTTATTCATTGGTATATAACAAAAGCCTAGGGTAAAGCTTGGAATATAGCAATCACTCAATATAGATCTGTTGAATTTAAATGAAATGAATGAGACCAGAAGTAACAATATTCTATGAAGATATAACTGTACATAACAATGTACTGCTTTTTGTAAAAGTTAATTGTGTTTCTTGAATGGGGTTGTTGAGGCTATACAAAAATTACATATACGTCAACATGCACTTGATGCAACCTAATTTCCTGCAGCTCTTTTGCTCAAGTGTTACCTGCTCAGAGATGTCTTCACTGACAATTTTATCTAAAAGAGCACCCTACCCCCTTGTTATTCTCTAGCTCTTATCTTGCTTCATTTTCCTTCATAGTTCTTATTACCACTTAATATTATGTTGGATATTTATTTGTTTCTTATTGTCTATCTCCTCCACAAAAACAGGGACCTTATCTGCCTTCTTTACTGCTCTCCTTTCCTGTATTTGGACGACTGCCTGAAACATAGTAAATATTAGTCAGCATGATTACATTGGGAATTTGCATACACTCATGTTGTTCTTTATATAAAAGAATGATTCAATTGTTTGTTTCCAGATATGAAGTTGGAAAGCAATCACTTGTATTGTATTATTTCTTCAACAACAGCAACAAAAAAGCAAAAAACCGTCTTTATGCTTCATATCATATTGAATGAGATGGTTAAAAGGTTTCAGTAATTTTATTGAATATAGTTAATATTAATATAGTAATTTTATTGAAGTAAAGACACTGATCTAAAATTCTATAAAATTTTGTTTGATTAAAAAACTTAAGCAAGACCAACGCTAAAAGTAAAGTGGTAGTTCAGATTCCTTTGCTTTTTAATCCAACTTTCCGTTTAAAATCTGGACTGGGTGACAATATCTGAATTGAATGACATTGCTGCCTGTGGGTGACAATATCAGCATTAAATGACACAGCTGCCTGTCTTTTAAGATTTTTAAGAATACCATTCTGTAAAGGATGTTGCTTATATGGTTTGTTTGGTTTGGGCCCCACAATCTTCACCGAAATTGTCAGTTATAGATACACCTTTAAAATACTTGTAAGGATGATTTAGATTGCATAACTTTATAAAGTTCACAAAAGAAACTGATGAAAAATGATTGAAGTGTATTTTGAAATGAACTATATAACTTAAGCATACATGTTTTTAAGCATTTCTGTCTAGTTTACTAAAAAATCCTGCTCCTTTTTACATTTGCCACTCATTACAAAGACAGACAGCTATGTCATTAAATCCTGATATTGTTATGCACAGGCAGGAATGTCATTCAATGTTGATATTGTCACTGAGTCCAGATTTTAAACAGAAAAGTATTATAGGATTAAAGAGCAAAGGAGTCTGACCTACCACTTTACTTTTAGCATTGACCTTACTTAATTTTTTAAATCAAACAGGAAAAAGGAGTGATGGCTCTTTTAGTGATATCTTTCATAGATGCAATGATTTTCAGCCACATTATTAGAACAATCACTATCTAAGATTAAAGAATCATCTTGGGAACTTTAAAGCTTCAATCTCCACCTCAGTTCAAAGCTCTTCTCACCTTTTTCTCCCACCTCACACACCCCCAGGAAGGGAGAGATCTAGTGACTTGGAAACTCTCCAGAAGAAACCTGGCTCCCAGACACCTGCTTCTCTTACCTCTTCTAGGCTCAGTGCTCTTGATTTGTGGCAGAAGGAAGGGAGAAAGAAAAGGACAATTGTTTTCTTACCTAATTGGGTGAAGATGTAATCTTCATTAACTGGATATTGATAACCTCTGTGTAAGTGTCCAAACGCTAGATATCCGATGAAGCTTTTCTGAGGGAGCTGGCACGGACTTCCCATTACTTAGTTTCCTGATGGTGGTTATCTGGAACCTGCTTACTGAACCCCTTTCATTCCTCTTGCTGTAGGGGTTTCCTATTGCTGTGGTCAGTCTTCATACTGATAAAATGGCTCAAGCTCACCTACTTTCCCTTGTGTTTATATCACCCATGAGAATCTCCGTTATTCTTGCCACACTACATGGTGGGCATGAAGGCCACTTTCCTGCTGTCCTGGCCTCTCTCAATCTATCATCACTTTCAAATTCTTTTTACCCAGATAGCTCTAGGAGTTCAGCACACCCCTGGCCAAGCAAACATCCAACAGAGAAAAGAAATGTGTCTTCCCTTCTTTTAATAATCCCAATCTTTAGAAGTGATTCTCTTCAGGTAAGCCCCTCCCCCACTCCAACTACATATTGGGAAGAGCCTTTGTCTACAAATACTGCTTCTCCAAAAGGCCTCCTCCTTATCTTTCGAACTTACCTTTTTTTTTTTTTGCCTAAGGGTGGGTAGAAGTGGTAGTGGTGGTGGTTAATAGGGCTGGTTGTAACACTACTCAGCTAAGACTATGGAGTTATTCAAAGTTATTTTAACTCAGAGTATGAAGCATTTAAAGTATTTTATTCTCAGCTTTGGAGCATAATCACAATCATAGGGCAATGAGAAAACTCTCTCTCCATATCACATTATAAATGTATCTATAAAAAGATTCAGCTTTAACTATAGTATTTGTGTGATATTCAGTGTTAGCCAGTCCTTACTTAAGGTATTGGTAAAACCCTAGTCCTAAGAGAATAAGAGAAATATCTGTTATTCAGGCCTGTTCGAAATATCTTCTGATATCCAATTTACATCCCATGTCAATTCCTTTAACAAAGTTGATGGTAGAGAGTGCTCAACCTCTATGTACAGAAACTCAAAATTCAGGCTTTTTAGTCCAATTCATCAAGTATAGTTAGATAGCTTGTGGTTTTGTGAGATATTGATTGAAATCTTCAACAGAAAAGAACTAAAGTACTTAGGGACACATATATTAACATATTAAAAACACCAACAAACTATATAATGTAAATTACCTTGGGTTACAATAAAGAATAAACGAATGATGCATTCATGCTGGGTAAAGGCCAAATATTGTGATTGCTTACTTCTGGAACAGAGGTTTAAAAAAAATTATAATACAAAAAACTGGAGGAAAAATTCAGTAGCAATATAGGTATCTCAAATTCCAATAAACATGTGCTATATTAACTTCTAATGGTGACTTAGGCTCAGCAAAACAATATTGTTACATTAAAATTGTGTTATTAATATTAAATTTTAGTTTTCATTCCTAATTTTTTCCAGTTTAGTAGTTTAAAAAGAGCTAAAAGTGTAAGTTTACAACTAGTTTTCTATTTGCACATATTAGGGTAACTTTATAATAAAAATAACTAATCACACTGGGTATTCATAACAATTCTTAAAAGGTGTTCCTATATTACTTAAGATTGAGAAAGAATATAAGCTGCAAGGCTGGTACGTAATAGGAACTCAATAGTTCAATCAATTTTAATCACATACCTAAGTTCTCCATATTCTCAACATTCAATTAACTGTTAACAGAGTTACTTTCCTCCCCATTATAAGTGTACTAAACTTACAGTAGGGAGTTTAAGTGGTTTTTAGACGTTTTTCTTTTTTCACTGGGAACCTCTTTGAGAATTGTACGAAATTTATGGACTCTCTCCCCAGAAAAATGGATATACAAAAATATTACATACAATATTTTAAAAATACTTTTAAAAAAGAAGGAAAAGAAAAGAGAACAGGTTCTGGGCTCTGGAGTTAGAAGACCTGCATTCCAATCTCTGTATGTGTAATCTAAGGCAATCTCAAAGCCTCCATTTCTTCATTTGTAAAATGCAAATACTACTTATCTCACAGAAATGTTATAAATTCTGAGTGAAATCATGTAATTATGGTGCTTATAATTTAGTATATGCCAAATTAAGTGATAACTATTAATATAATCATTTTCAGGCCAATATTGACCTCTTATCTCTAATTGCTGTTGTTAGAGGTTTTCTTGTGCTGGTTTGTTACTGTCACTTTCTGAAGTCCAAGCATCTTGTATTCTTCCCACTGGTTACCTCATTTATTTTGCTTCTCCTTTTAGGCTATTTTTATAGATGATAGTGATCCATGAAAACACTGGAGTAATATCTTTAATGTTCAGTTCAGAATATTCAGTGGCTTTAATATTGCTGTCATCAATTCTGAAGGTGATGAGTAATGGAGAGAAATTCAATATATGGACAAGGATACTTAAAGCGGAAAATATGGCCACAAGTTTAAACTGTGTCATCTGCTACACACATGCAGCATACAAGCAGATGGGGGAAACTATATTATTATACCTACATCGCATAGTTTTCTTGAGAACTAAATAACAATGCAACGTTGTGATTTATTTTATATATATATATATGTATATATATGTAATTTAAAGCCTTTGTCCCTGGTTCCTGGCACAGAGCTCCCTAAAATTCTTCTACATTGGGGCACCTGAAGAATCTTTTGTTCTATTTGGTCTTTGACCCCTGGTTCCTGACACAGATCTCCTAAACTCCTTGAAATTTCCTGGATGATAGGAGTCTTTTGTTCCATTGAGATGACTCCTGGTGAACTCCTGGATAGCCTCAGGATGGGGGCTGGCTGCTAGGGGAACCAACCACATAATTAGAGGTTTGGAACTTTCAGCTGCCCCAATACTTCCAGGGAAGGGAGAGGGGCTGAAGGTTAGTGATCACCAATGGCCAATGATATAATCAATCATGCCTACCTAATGAAGTCTCCATAAAAATCCAAGAGAACAGGGTTTGAAGAGCTTCCAGATAGCTGAACACTTGGAGGTTCCTGGAAGGTGGCCTGCCTGTAGAAGGCATGGAACCTTCGTGTCTCTCTGCTACACCTCGCTCTATGCAGATCTTCCATTTACCTGTTCACCTGTATCCTTTATAAGATATGGGTGAAGTGTTTCTCTGAGTTGTTAGCCACTCTAGCGAATTAATCAAACCCAAGGAAGGGTCATGGGAATCCTGATTTATGGCCACTTGGTCAGAAATATAGATGACAGCCTACCACTACTCGCTTCAGAAGTGGGGGGCAGTCTTGTGGAACTGAGCCCTCAACCTGTGGAATTTGATGGTATCTCCAGATAGACTATGTCAGAATGAGTTAGAGACACCCAGCTGACGTCCACTGGAGAACTGATTGTGTGTGTGGGAACCCCACTGCCCCTGCATTTTGTGTTAGAAGTGTTGTGTTGAGTGGTATGTGAGAACAGGAAAAAAACATTTGGTTTTTCCTCTCTCTCAGAGACAAAACACAATGCCTGGCACATAACTGAGATTCAATTACATTTTTATTATGAACGACTAATACTGAGTCAGAACATAGTATTAAGGTGATGAAGCATTTATTATTTTCAAAACTGGTTACATTAAAAACATACTTTCATGTTCATATCTGGAGTACAATTCACTAGGGATATAGAAAATTTACAGAGTTCAGAAGAGTGCCATGAAAATAATGCAAAGCTTGGAAACTCCCAGTTATAGGAGAGATCCTTATACAATAAACTCCAGGGAACTGTCCAGATACTTTTATTTTACTTTATTTTCACTGTCACTTTGGTTTTTTAAGCATCAAATGTTGCTTGAAGTATTTGAGCATAAACATATTCCGGTTATGTGTTTGATATAATGTCACTATAGTCATCATGAGATTTCACAAAAGACTGAAGTTTTAATAAAGACCCTCAATCAATATAAAATGCTTTTATAAGTAAACAGTGACCTCAATCTGTATAAGAGATTTAGAGCCACAAAGTGATCTCAAAGGAATGTGTACAATGGAACATGTCCCCCTCCCTGAAATGACAGTTGATATTAGAGATGTTGGCCATTTATTGTCCTAAGGACTCTGTAACTTTTTTAGGCTCAAACATATTTTTATTAATCCAAATAGGAACCATTGCAATCAACACATTTTTGCCAACGAGAAATAAGTTTGTTTATTCCTGTAGCATAAAAATCTGTGCTGCAGGATTCCACGAACTCTTGGAAAGCACTTTCTGCATTCTGCTGGTTGTGGAAGCGTTCTCTCTGCAAAAAGTTGTTGAAATGCTTGAAGTGGGAGTTGGCTGGCGAGAGGTCAGGTGAATATGGTGGATGAGGCAAAACTTCATAGCTCAATTCGTTCAACTTTTGAAGCCTTGGTTGTGCAACCTGCGGTTGGGTGGAGAAGAATTGGGCCCTTTCTGTTGATTAACGCTGGCTGTTGGTGTTGCAGGTTTTGGTGTGTATCATCAATTTGCTGAGCATACTTCTCAGATGTAATGGTTTTGCCAGGATTCAGAAAGCTGTAGTAGATCAGACCAGCAGCAGACCACGAAACAGTGACCATGACCTTTTTTTGGTGCAAGTGTGGCTTTGGGAAGTGCTCTGGAACTTACACTCAGTCCAACCACTGAGCTGGTCATCGCCGGTTGTCATATAAGATCTAAACCACTGAGCTGGTTGTCACTGGTTGTTGTATGAGATCCAAATGGTTCATTTTTGTTTCGTACAAGACGAGAAGATGACACTTCAAAACAATGATTTTTTTTTTTATTTTCAGTCAGCTCACGAAGCACTCCCTTATTGAACTTTTTCACCTTTCCATTTTGCTTCAACTGCTGAACAACTGTACAATGGTTGACGCTGAGTTCTATGGCAACTTTTCATGTAGTTTTAAGAGGATCAGCTTCAATGATTGCTTTCAATTGGTCGTTATCAACTTCTAATGGGCGGACACAGTACTCCTCATCTTTAAGACTCTTGTCTCCTTTGCAAAACTTCTTGAACCACCACTGCACTGTAAGTTCATTAGCAGTTCCTGGACCAAATGCGTTGTTGATGATGTGAGTTGTTTCTGCTACTTTACAACCCATTTTGAACTCGAAAAAGAAAATCGCTCAAATTTGCTTTTTGTCTAACATCATTTCCATAGTCTAAAATAAATATAAAATAAACAGCAAGTAATAAGTCATTAGCAAAAAAACATAAAGTGAGAAATACACATTAAAATGATGTATAACATAGCCACATCTAAGAATGTATTCCAATATCAAACAGCAAATTTCAACAAGACCAAAACCGTAATTACTTTTGCACCAACCATTAGCATCAGAATGGTCAATACATCAGTTAAAGTACCTATGTCCCAGGTTTTGTTTTTGTTTTAGATCTTATGCTTTCATGAGCCTATGCAATTTCTAAAAGTATGCATAGAAACCAAACCTTTTTATTTGTGCTACGGAATTTGTCACATGGATTGGGAAGGCAAGCTAAAGGCTTTATGCCCTTTATATATTAAAGGATTTCAGAGTTGAGCACTAGCGTATTTAACTTGTTGCTGACTTTTCTTAAGTTTTGGCAACTTAAGGCATCCTGGTAATTACTGAAATATTTGTCATTCTTACTGCACAGACTTGTGATTGTAACCATTTTGTTTAAATGAAACTGGTATCATCTATATCCTCACAGAAAATTTCTAATGAAGTTTTAGAGAACTAATCTAACTATTCACGTTTAACCAGATAATCCACAGGGGGTTCCTTTTTGAAACAAAATGCTCTTCAATTATTAACCAAGTTACTTACTTTTGATTTCAAAAGCTGCTGTGTTTCTAATGTGTACTGAACAAATGTGTGTAATTTTCCGTGCCAGACTTTTGACTTTTGTTTTCAAGCACTGTGACGTGCAATGGATGGTTAGAAACAATATATTAGGGTTTCTGTTTAACCCTTTCAGGAATGAACTGTATTTCCTTTTATTCATTTTTTTCCCTGTATCATGATAGATATTTGCAAGCATTCAGAACTGTTGGTACAGATATAGGTTTATATGCTCATTTTTAGCGTATTTCTTGAATATTGCAGCATACTCTACACCTTCAGTCCTTAAGGGGATTCTTTTACAAACTGTGTTCTATTAGCAATACAAAATTGAGTAAACTTTGAGTGCATAGTGGGCAGTGCTAAAAAAAAAAAAACAAAAAAAATTGAGTAAACACATACTGTAATTTTGTAGAAAAAAATTGCTCAGCTCTGTACTTTATCCATGAAAAATCTGCAATATGAAGTTTCAAGAAATGAAAAAAAAGCAATGGGAAAATTTTAGGTTAAACATAAAAACAGTTCTGAGAGCAAGAATTATAGAATGGAATCAGCCTGAAGTAGAGCATTTTTAGATTGTCTCTTCCAGGCCCAAGATTTTCTTGGGGTCTATATATAATACTTTACAATCATCATCTTGTTATTTCACTTTCATTTCTACTGAATGTATTTTCAGTATATGTTCCTCACTTAAAAAACAGGTTAATATAAAGTACTTGAATCACTATCACTAAGGCCATTACTATTTAAGAGGCACAAATAATTCTTTCATTGATCTGCTGGGTATACATAATTCATTCTTGCTATCATTTTAGTATTTAATCAATGTCTTTTTTTTTTTTTAACAGATTTCAGTTAAATTTTCATTGCCAGCAAAAATGTATCAGCTCATTATACGTAAGTTTTAAATTGACTTACTGTCTAGGTAAAATACAATAAATAATCGCAGTCTAGGCAGGAAAAAATAGCAAGTGCGAAGGCCCTTAGACAGAATATCAGTTAAGATTAAGTTCAATTATAACAAGGGACCCAGAATAGTGGCTTTAATAAGATATTATAGATGGTTACTTTTTTTTTCACATCAAAATCTGAAGCTAAAGAGTGCAAGGCTGGCATGGTGCTATGATTCACAAAGTCCTCAAGGACCCTGGTTTCTACCAGCTTAAGTTTTGCAATCTCTAGGATGAGAGAACTTGCATATAGCCCAAACTGGCAGCTAGAGTTTCAAATCATCACATCTGCATTCCAGGGTATAGGATATAGGAAGAGTAAAAGCAGCAAAGGACCGAAGGTGTATACTGACTCTTTTAAGGAAAGTGCTGGAAGGGTGTGACATGCTGTATCTACCAGCACTATTACACAGCTACAAGGCTGGAAAATATAGTCTTTATTCTGGGTAGCCATGTGTCCATGTTTATTTACTATGAAAAAATGAAGGAATTTTTTGAAACAACTAACAGTCTCTGCTACAGACTGGAAAAAGTTCGGTATATGACAAAAACAGAAAGGAGGCAACGAGAAGGCTAAGAACAAGATGAAATTGGAGAGATAGCCAGGAGCCAGATTATCCAGTCCTGAAGGCCATGGTAAGGAACTTGGATTTCATTGTGTCTGCATAGGGAAGCTACTGGAGGGTTTTAAACAAGGAAGAGGCATCACCTAATGAAGATTTTAGAATGATTTAAAATGATTGCTCTGGCTGGTATATAGAGAATGGTTTGAATGGGAAAATTTTCATGAGTGTGCAGGGAAAAGTCAAAATAGATAGTGTGGATATTGCTGTGGTTCAGCAAGAGATGATAGTGGCTCACACAGGGTGGTAGCATCAGAAGTGATGAGAAATAGCTGAATTCAGAATATATTTGTAAGGAAGAATTGATGGTACTGGCTGATTAGTTGGATGTAAAGTGTGAGGAATCATAGAAGACTCCTAGTTTTACGCCTGAGCAAGTGAATGAAAGTACTATTTATGGAAATCAGGAAGACTAGAAGAGGAGCAGGCTTAGGGAATGAATAAGGGGGATTCAAATGTTATTTCATACATATTAAATTATAGATACCTGTCCGTTTTATTCCTTGCCACGCAAAATTTTCAGCAGTCTATACCTTTCTAAAAATGGAAGGCCTTCCTCTTCTGTAAGTTATATACAAACTCATTCTTCCCTTAATAAAGTATTTTTTTCTCAATCCAAGTCTGTAATTTTTCTATAAGATGTAATAAGAACTTACTACCTTAATACGTATTTTGAAAACACACAACACATTATCTATTAGTATGGACTGCTTTTCCAAGTAAGAGTAAGAAAATCTATCAAAGTGGATAGTTAAAAAAACAAAAATCAAACTACCATAGGGGCAAATCTGATCAACATGAGCAATAAAGATGAACCTTTTGATGCAACAGGACAATTTTAAAAATGTCCCATTTATTGACTGCTCACTACAAAATCATAAATATAAGCCCTTAACAAATGTTAGTTCATTTAATATCTAAAACACTAAGGTAGGTATTAAATTTTATAAATTTATAATAGATTTGGCACAATAGGAAATTAACTTGTTCTTGAACAAAGCTTAAAGTGAATTCATCCTAAATAGTGCTTAGCAATCATGAAAGTATTATCAAATAGTGAAATACTATTATCAGATAGTATCAGTGTATTTTTTCCTAACACACCTACTCTACACATTATGAAAATGTTTATCTCTTTCAGTAAAATACCCAAGGTAATAAAACTCTCAAATCAGATTGTTCTCTTTGGGAGTGATTTCTCCAACTTTACCAGTGTTATTCTATTTAAAATGTGCTTTTTTGAGTAAATGTAAGGATGGTGAGAATGAGGTCCATTTTTTGGCCTTAACAAAGTCTTATGTATAAACTACTAGATTAGAATGGTAAAGTCTTAATAATACTTGGTATCAGTATATACATATAAGTATATCCTATTTTTATCACTCCATCTTGTGGCCCCAAACTATTAATAAACTTTCAAATTATTAACAGCTAGATTAGGTGCTCAGTAATGCATATGTATTACATATACACAGAGGCATATCCAGTCTTTTAAAACACCAATTTATGGCTGTAGATGTTAACATAAGAAAGCAGAAGAGGCAGGAAGGAACTGTTTAGGAAATGGGAGGAGAAAGGAAGAGGAGGACATAAAGATATATGTTGTTCTTCCTTGAATTTTCCTTCAGTAAAAAACACAGCGAAGAAGAATGTTTGATGAAATGAATAACCAGGCAGAACATTTTCTACTAGCTACACCAGCACCATCCGGAGTTTAAATAAATTCACACACTATGTGCTGATATATCAAAATATACTTTACATTAAAAAACATGAGTTACCTTTTGTTTTATAATATGCTATTTTTCTTGCTATTTCTTGCTTTTGGCTTTCAATGATAAATTTAAATTGGACTATAGTGATTTCTTTGGGAAGGAAAAGGTGATTTTATGAAACAACCAACCAAGGGGGGTAGAAATTTTATTTAATTCAAATTTTACTTTACATTAATACGTGCTATCACTCAAATGGGAATAACAATTTTCACATTATGAAACGACACAATTCCAAAACATACATGCAAACGAATAGGAGGAATTACTGCAAAGGAAATAAGTTTAATTTCACTTTGAATGACAACTATTCTTCTAGAAAGCAGAGACTTCAGTCCTTTAGGTTTCCACCAAAGCCACCATAATTTCAAAAGGTCTTGCAGATGGCCAAGTTGGTCACTCAAGTTTACGTGAATGACTGGGGAGTGGAAGCTAGAGAAAGTGCTATAAACCTAATTTGGCTAGAGCAAGTTCAAACAACAGTACTTTAAAAACCATTATATACTTCTATCAGGTTAAAAAAAAAAAAAGAGGAAGAAGGGGGATTAGTAGAAAACACCAATGGTTTCAGTAAAGGGGAACTCACTTCTCAGGAGGTGAAGGTGACGTGCCGCCGGTCCCTGGAAGTGCGCGCAAAAGCACCGGAGTTTGCAGGGGCTGAGGGAGGAAATAGGAGAGTGGTCAGATTTGCTCCAGGTGGTAGAAGTGAGAAGGGGAGGAGTGGGAAGACGGACGTGCGGGGGCGCGGTGTCCAACACAAACACAAACACACACACGCTCAGCGTCCCGGTGAGGGCAGACTGACGCCACCTCACCAATCCTCGCTCCTAGACTCCACGGGCCCCCACCCCCAACCCGGACCCAGGGCCCGAGTCTTGTGCGAAGCAACCTGGCCCCAGTGAAATGGCACCGGCTGCAGAGGCCCCGTTCGCTGTAACGGCGGCGGAGCACCGAGCTTCCTTGTGAGTCGGTAAGAGACACGTGAAACCGCGGGGACGGAGGTGGGGGAGTGAAGTCCCTGTCCCCACCCTCTCGCAAGAAAGCCAGAAGCGGCCTACCCACCCCCACCCCTGCCCGCTTGGCAATCGCCGCTCCCACCTGCCGCCGCCTTGAGGGAAGCCGGAGCGACGGGGGTCACGGCGGGGGTCAGAGGGTAAAGGTCTTGCTCCCAGCAGCCTCCGCGGTGGATACGTCGCCATCTTGGATCCGCGGGACAAGAAAATTCATGCGGTGAGTTTTTGGCAAATTTTCGGAAGTCTGGCAGCGGGGCGCGCGGCAGGGGCGGCGGATTTGGGGTCCCCGCAAGGCGGGGGAATGCCCTGGGGCCGGTCCGGTGGCGCCCGGGGTCCGCGGGTAGCGTCCCGGCCCGCCGCTTCCCGTTGCTTTTGTCTCGGCTCCAATCGAGAGAGGGAGAGCGGAGCGGGCGGGGAGGGGGGGTGGCGGCGGTGGAGGGAGGGAGGGAGGGAGGGGGTGTGTATGGGGGTGGTGGTGGACGGGACGTAAAGCGTCGCTGTACTCGGGCCGCTGCAGCGGCAGCTCTAGATCGTAGGCCCGGTCCCATCTGCGGGCGGCAGAGTTTCCCCCAGACTCTGCTTCCCCAGGCTCCCGCCAGCGCGGAGGAGCCGCTGCCGCCGCGCTGCTTCCTGGGGAAGAAGAGAAGGCGGCAGTGGCGGTGGCCGAGGAGCCCAGGCCCGCTTTAGACGGCTCTGCCGCCTTCCTGGTAGCTGCCGCGGTCTCTGGTTTTTCATATTCTTAGTACACGCACATCATCCGCCACTTGTGTGTTTCTGTTTGTGTGTGTGTAAGTGTAATACGGGGGATACTGGACTGGCTAACGGGCCTCAGGAGCCTCCAGGCCCTGGGATACCGAAGGCTATGCATGGTGGAGGGAGAAGGAGTGCAACTGTGATGTTGCCTCTGCCACCGCACCCGGAGGGTGAAGCTTCCGTATTGTCGTAGACTTGAGTCCGGATGGTTCTGGGGCGGCGGAGGAACCCGAGACGCTTCTGTCTGTGAAGTTGCAAGCCCTAGGTTTCTACTTCCGCTGGGGCCTCTCCACCTTTTGCTATCTTAGGTCTCACTTAAAAGTTTCCCAGAAGAAATGAGTCGAGTTAAAAGACCCCCATAGTTCTTAAATTGAGGTACTGTTGTCCGTTCAGGAAAAAGCCTCTAACTCTTGATAACTGTTTAGGTCCTTAGCGAAAGCGGATTGTAGTTTCTTTTATAAAAGTATTTCCAAGGTTTTAGAATTACCATTTATTCCAGGCCCTGTTAACTACCACCAAAGTCTTATATACGGGTACCACCCTCTCGGAAGGAACCTAGACATCAACTTCCTTCGAATCCTAGGAGACATCTTCACTTTTCATAATTCAGAGACTAAGTGTTAACATATTTTGTTTCATATTTATAAAACTCTTGGTCAAAATACCCTACTCCTTTTTAAATCATCTGGACAGTTCCTAGTAATTAAGCACACTGATGGTGAAAAGTACTCAGTTAACAAAATCTGTTCACGAGAGAGGCCGTACTTGAATTTAATGCTCAAAGTTGAACACATTTGCTGGCATGCTTGATATTAGGAATTTTTAGAGCTCGGGAATGATAAGTGTAACTCTTGATATGCCTTTTCATGCAACTTAAGTGGAGATAACAAAGTATGGGGTGGGGCAGTGGGATAGAAATTTGAAAGTATCTATTACTTACCAGGTTTATGTTGAGTTTGGGAATATTTGGTATATTTGACAACAGTTCTTTCCCAAACATCAATGAATGCATCTCTTTTCCAATTTTGGAAGGTAACTTTATCTCAGATTGAAAGGGTTAAGAATTACCTTGGTCTGAAATGGTAAAATGTCTACATTCAAATGGTTAGTGTTTATACCCTTTCATTGAAATGTTTCTTAATAGACCAAAATTATTAATTAGTAAGCTCTGTATGTTGAACTTCTGTTTAGTTTGTAGTTTTTTTTGTACTATTAAATATGAAGGAAAAGAAATACAGAATACACAAAAACAGAACATCGCCTACTCCATCCACTTTCTTGATTTTGTAAGATCTTCATTTAATTTTAAACAGGCACTTTTCCCCCATTTTTTCTGAGGGCTTGAATTGTGATTTCTGTGACTACTTTATATTTTATGCAGGAAGTGAGATAATATTTTACTTTTTTTTGCATTCTAATTAGGGCTTCATCAATACAAATAATGTAAACATAATTTGTTGGCAGAATCTTTTCGTTCTAAGAATATAATATAGAGATACCTGTAACATAATCTGATCTTGGGGGATGAGAATTGCCTGTTTAACCAAGCAACAAATACAGCCTTTAAAAACTTTCGGTTTCTATAATACATTAGTTTGATGTAAATTTGGTATGGTGGAAGAATGAGGGCAAAATGCATGTATGTGAGTGATTTATAAAACTTTTGTTTGAGAAGTACCTGATCTTGAAGATAAAATAAAACTCAGAATGATATACTTCCTTAAAGAGCTAATTACCTTCGTTTTTACTGCATAGCTTTGGATGTTTAATTTACTTTCTGATTTTTCAAAAATGCTTTACAATTAGTTATAACCTGAAAATTCTCTTTGTTCAAAAGTAAATAAACACTTGAGATTTGTGAGTTTCTGACCCAGTTCTGTTTTTTATTTCTTTAGTAGATATTGGTATTAAAAGTACTTGTATTTTGAAAGACCACTACAGAATTTTTCACAACCTGTAAGAAGCTAAAGTTTTATCTTTTCTAGTAAAATCAAATTTGCTTCATAAGATTTTCTGGTAATACAGAGAAATAAAGAAGATCTATGCTTCACATATGTACGAAATAATGAGTAGACATTAATAGATTGGTAAAAAGAACTTAGTTTATAATTTTTTTGCTCTATAAAAGCTATGTAAAATGATGATAGTATTTTTTGATCGTCTTAAAAATTTTTTTAACTGTAGAAAGTTCATTCTGTTGTGATCACATACTTAAAAACAAACTCTAAAGATCCCATGTGCTTGCTTGAATAGGCATTTGAGGACAACTTAAGAAAATATTGATACGGTATTAGGAAAAGATACTAAATATTTATGATTTTATTCGTTACCTGGATCTGTAGTGGATTTTGTAACACAAAGAAGCAAAAGATCCGGGGTACCAGGTAGGGCAATTTTAGAGACAGAGTTAATCTGAGTTGTACTGTAATGTTTGAATGGAATTACATGCATTATTGATCAAGGGATCTAGTGCTATGATAGAAGCCATTCTGGTTGATGATACAGGTGACCATTCTTCCTTATTAAGGATGATTTCTACCTGTGATACTTAAGGGATTGAATTTCATTGTGACTTACACTAGGTATTTTGAAAAGAGCTGTACTGAAATTGATGTCTTGCAGAAAGGTTGCCTTTGAAAAGAAATAGAATGAAAATTAGGGTTTTAAGTTTTTAAAATTATTTTATAATTTTTACCTTGGTTCTGTTTATTGAACCCTTCTTCAGTTTAATATATATATTTTTTATTTCTTTAGTTTTTCTGTTTGGCATCTTTTGATTTCTATTTTAACAACTCATGACAAATTATTTACCTTGTTTATGCTATTAGGGATGACCTGGAAATAGAATACTTACTGTGTTTTCTGACAGCTTGTTCTCTGAAACCAGACTTAAATGTCTTGGTATATCAGTTGGAGTGTGCTGCTTATGAAGTAATAAAATGATTTACAATGTTTATTTTTTGGCAAGAGCTCATGGCTTATATAACATGGAAATGCAACAAAGTGAAGTATCTAGAAAAAATGGAAATTTTTCCTTTTCTGGACACTTTAGTATTGTATATACTTAGACTCGTGATCTAAGTCCATTGAGATATAGTTAGATATTTTGTGCGTGTTTGCCACTTACCCTGAAAGTTTACCTTTTCTTGTATGTTGTGTTTGTTGCAGGGGAATGGAAGAGTGTATTTTAACTATCACTTTTCTGTTGCTTGATAAACAACTTATTCTTCAAAACTCTTCTCTGGTGTTACTTTCTTTATGAAACTTTTCCTGACTCCCCAAATCCTTCCACTCTGTTGGTTTTTATTCTTCAAACATGTGTTGTTGAATATGTCACACTGTATTGTAATTTACTGTCCATCTCTCCATTCCACCATAACGTCCACTAGACTGTGAGTACCTGAGAGGTTTGGCTCTGTCTTGTTTATGTTTACATTTCTAGTGCCTTCTACATAATACTTAGTAGATTGTCAATAAATATGTATTAAACTGAAGTAAACTGACAAACTGTTGCCAGATTGTCATTTGACTCTTAATGCTGTCAGAGTGCTCTGTTTCCCAATCCACAGATGAGAAATAACAAATTAGAAAAGATGGGGAGAAGGGCATCCTCTAATTTCTTCATTTCCCTTAATCCTTTCTTACAGTTTTGCTTCCTAATTGCCTATGGGAAAACAGGTAACTAGCGTCTTAGAGAACTGTGTGTAGCCTTGGTATGGAATTTAGGGTAAAAATGTTAGTAACAGAGTGATTAATAGCCCTGTTTTGCTTCTGGCAGAAAATTCAGACCTGTATTTTGCATGGCTATGGTCATTAGTTGAAGGAGATATTTTGTATTTGTATTTACAAGGTAATGTATGTTTACCACTACTTAACCATGAGCTCCTTTTAGATTTGTGCTTTTTGAAGTTAAATTCTGTGTTGTTGTTGTTTTTTCCCCCTTTTCCTCCTAGTGTGTGGCCCAAAAGTTAGTATAAAGTAGAAGTTCTGTAGTTTGGATACCATTGTTGCTATGGAAATTAGGAATGATTTAATATTATCTTTATTGGAGGTCCAAAATCCAAAAAACTCTGAAAATTGATTATTTTTAAACAATTGAGGTGGGAAATGCCAGCTCAAATTATCCCACTTAACCTAAACATTGCTGTTACTCTCCCTCCTAACCTAATTTTCCAACATTTTGATGCACAAATGTTAATGAGTTTCATAACAGGTTCTGCCAAGACCACTCTGGTGGGCATTATGTCATATGTGATATATGTACTATTTTACTTTCTGAAATCTGAAAAATTCTAATTTTGGGAAACATCTGGTCTTTAAAGGTTTGGCAGAGAGATTGTGATCCAGTTTATACCCATTTTAGAGACAACAGAAATCAAAACAGAGTAAATGACTCCCAGAATTGCATTTAGTAGACATGCTAATGTTTAACTTACTAATTTAGGAATCTTATGTCTTGCCTGTATGTTTTCCAGAGACTTTTAATGACTAAGAGCTACTAGAGATACAGAAACTGTATAATTTTAAAAAGGAAATTTGATCCAGTACTCAGTACAACAATCCTTTCCCTGCTTTTACTGAATGAAAATGTCTCTTCTTATGTGAAAGTAGATAAAAATGCACATTTAGTAAATTTTTACTATACCAATGAATGATAAAATAAGTTAGAGAAAATTATGTGTCCTGGCAATTTAGGTAACAATGAGTAGACATGCTTTTTTCTGAACATATTGACATACCAGTTTTCCATTTATGTATTCAGATGTTGAAGCATAGCTGCGTTTTGTATCAGCATCTGGACAAAATGTAATGACTAATTATGTAACACAATGTTTGGGAGAGAAACATTTGGTTTTGTGTCATATCTGGCAGGAAGGTACTTTTGTGTTGCCTTTTACATTGTGAATGATAATGCTGATTCCACTTAACAAATTTTGTATTTAGTTTTCTGCTTTTAAGAGTTTTTCATAGATTAGTAAAATATAATATTCATTGAGTTTACCATGCCATTCAAAGGACTTAGTTTTTTTTTGGCTTTACCAAATACTTTTAAGTACTTTACAGTTTGCAAAGAGCACTTTTATATACATTATCTCAATTTTATATGGTTGTCATTTCGATGTTTACTTTTAAAATAAATTTAATATTTACATTTATAAACAGAACAATCAAGCTGTTCTAATCAGTTTGAAAATTAGAAGTTGGGAAATACGAAGGCCATTTCATCCTTAGACTGGACTCAGAGTCTAATTTATTTCTCATTTATTTTAGAGCTACTCTATAGAGAAAATCCTGATTTATCAAATTAAGTAGGTGTAAAATGGAAGATTTGTTTTTGTTTTCATTTGATCATCTTATGGATCCGGGATATTTAATTAAATTGATAGAGAAGTTTGAAAGAGAGTAGTAGTTGGAAATTTTTGTTTCAAGCTTGACTTTCTGGCAATATCCAGCAGCTGCTCATATTTTTTAAAGTTAACAAATATTCATTGAGAAACACTAAAAACTTATACAAATAATATAATGAGAATAAGTAATAATATGCTATATCACAGCTACATTTTACTTGCTTATTTCACAGTTATTCTGAGGAGATCATATGCTGGGCACATAGGCCTTTTGCTTTGCTTGATTTAGTAGTGCACAAAGCACTACTTCTTTAGGGGTATAGTTTTTGTGATTTTTATGTGAGTGAACATGTTTAGCCTGAAATTAGAAAAAAATCAGAGTTATAACCTTTCTAATCTGTGCACACTTATGAGAAATTATACATAGTTTCATAGATATGTCAGGCCAAACTTTGAGGTCTGCAGCAAAACTAGTTAACTTGGCAGTTGAGTTAGTCTCCATAGTGTTTATGTTTGATATATAATGCATTTGTGTGTGTGTGTGTGTGTATATCTATCATGTATCCTAAAATAGATTTTTATGTGTAAAACCATTGTGATGCAATGCTTTGGGGAATTTGTAAAGCACAAATTGGTGAACACTAAGGTATTGCAGAGCATAGTTTGAAAACTTGGGGAAACTTGATTACTAAGATCACTTCCAACCTAAAATTTTTTATATTTAAAAAGTTAAGACTTTCTTCTCTCTGTAGATGCAAAATTCATAGAATTTACTTGTTTTTGAGTAGTATTTGGATAGAAATAATTTAAATTAAATTTAAAGACAAGTCTCCACCATCATCAAACTAACATTCTGGAGGAAGAGACAGACAGTAAACAAGTAAACACAATTTCAGACACTGGTAACTGCTATGAAGAAAATAAAAGAGGATAAGGGTACAGGCAGTTGATTAGGGGTGGAAGAAAATAAATTATTTTAAGTAGGGTTGAGAGAAGACCTCTTTGTGGGAAATGTCATTTGAGCAGAAACTGAAAAAGGAGAAAGCCATGCAAAAATCGGGGGTATTGTTTTCTAGGCACAAGGAATAGAAGGCCCTGTGATGAGGTCAAGTTTTGCGTGTTTGAAGATTAAGAAATTTCATAAACAATTACTTAGCGCTTTCTACATAAATGGGTGTAAACTATAAATGGCAGAAGAGATGATTAAAACATAATCTTTGTTTTTCAGTTGCTGAAAATATTGTGGTAGACCCAGTAATCTGTAATAAGTTTTATAAGAGCAGTAGGGAGGAGGGATGATTTTTCATTAAGGAGCCTTGAAAATATTTTCTAGATAGATAAAATTTGGGGGGTCTGTCTGTATTATTGGAACATTATTTGGAACGTAAACTTAAAACTTACCTTAATTTGTGTGTTTACTTGGAATAATCAAAACCTTTAAGAATTTTTAGTTTTGCAAAGTTTTAGATAGATTTTTCTTAGAAATTAATTAGTAATGATTTTCATGTTTAATTAGATTTCCTTGTACAGTCCAATAAATGTTACCATGCCCTATTATAGTTGCACTGAATAATTGCTCAAGTTGAGTTTTTGTGATGCTGTAGAAACGTACTCCAGTGGAGCAACCTTGTCTGGGGAGTTAATGAGTTGGTTTCAAGGAGGTGAAAGTTGAACTGGATTCTGAAGGGTGATTTGGATTCACTAGGTAGGACAGGGAAGAGAATCAGCATTGTAACTTCATAAAGCCTGGGAGTATATGTTGGATGTGGAGAATGGCGAAGTACTGCTCCATAGCTCTTGATGGAGTTCTGGGACCTCATAGAAGTTAGCTGAAGGAATGAAGTTGCCACAGTATGAGAGCAGACGTCTTATCTTTAACATGATGAGGGAGCCATTAACCAATTTGTTTTTTAAGCAGTGGTAGTGATAAGCAGATTTTTGCTTCAGAGGAGATTTTAGATTCCAGAGTTGATGTATAATTAAAGTTACAAGCTTAATAGTATGGTATATTTGTGAAATTTTTGAAGGATTATTTTTTCTCCATTAGACAAATTGAATATTTTATATTCGTATTAGCAGGATGTTTATTTGTTAAGAACAGTATGACTTTGAAACTCGGTAGTTTGTATCTTCTAGAGAACTTGTTATACGTATAAACCAATGCCAATAGTTCAAAGTTTTTATATTAATGGATGGAATGTGTTATGTAAGTTTTAGGGCAGGCAAAGTTTGAATATTAATATTTAACATAATTTGTAGGCATGAGATTTAACATTACTTGGATAAATTAAAGTAATACCAAGAACATCTAAATTTGTCATAAAATTACTCCATACGAACTGATTATTATATTACTTATTATATTGCTTATTTTACAATGCTATGATATGTGTGTTACTCAAAATATTATACATACACATTTATTTTAGGTTGCTAGCAATATTTGTTAATTCTGACATTCAAAAACAAATCCTAAATGAATGTTTTTAAGTAAAAAGAATTGATTCCCTAAGAATGTAGTTTCAGCAAATTATTACTTTGATAGTATACTATTTTATAGCAGCAAAAGTTAATTTTTCTACCATGGTCATTTAGAGCCGCCCAAGTTGCCTGATTGTCTATTTAGCTCATTTTTTAGTAAAATGGAGCTCGTTAAAACTATCTCCTATTAAAGAGAGTTACATTGTGCTGGAATTTTACATGATGTCCTTAAAGTCTCTGGAGCTAGCCAACCTGAATTGGAATTACCATTCTACTGCTTTTAATTAGCTATGTGACTTATCTTCCTTAAACTTCAGTTTTCTCATTTGAAAAATGTGAATAAACAACAATACTTACCTAGTAGGGTTGATGTAAGGAATAAAGGTTCTTGTGGGTTTGTTGTTTTGTTTTTTGGTGGGATTTTTTTATTTGTTTTGTTTTTTGTTTTTTGGAGTGGAACTTGTTATGCTAAAGATGAGCTTCTGACAGCATAGGAGATTTAGCCACAATTTATTTCATGGAGTGTACTGTGCTTTTTTGTATCAGATTTGCAAATGTAAACAACAAGAACGCAGACTTGCTCTTAGTGTCTAGACATGTTTTTTCTACCAGGAATTTTGTTTAGATGACGTTCTGTGAAGTATGATATGCAGTATTTTGAGTAACATAAATCTTAGCATTGCTCTATCTACAGCGCTTGGTACAGCGCAGGGTACATAATAGGTGTTTAATAATTCCTTTGTTAAATGGGATAGGAATCAGACCTATGGCTACCATGTACAGCCTGAGTATTATGGAGTTACCTGTAGCAATTTTTTTTCTCTACACTTGTTTCTTTTTTCTTAAAATGAATAAAATATCTTCTCTTAGGTGTACTTAGTAGGTTAAATATGATTCTGTAAAATTCCTGGAAGTAGATTGTTAACAATTTGGTTCCCATTGCTTTTCCTTTATGCAAAGTGAATATTTCCAAAATTCTGGAAGTTCAGAGGAAATAGTTAACATAGTATCTACATTTTTTTTTTTTTAAAGTTGAGAAAATCAGACCATTTATTTACCCTTGAGTATATGCTCCTCTTTAATGGAGAGATGTTATTTTGGAAAGACTTTATACTTTGATCAGAAGATGGTTTCTAATCTGGGCTCCACGAACTTATTAGCTATGTTCCTGGGCAAATCAGTTAGTATTGAAGAGCACAGCTTTTTAGTAATTTATATCTCCCAGTGTTGCTGATGACATTGAGATAACAAAAGCAAAATATGTTTAACTGTAAAGCATGTGAAAGTATTATAATGACCCTTGAATATTAGTTGTAATGAAATTAATACAGTAGTCCCCCGTTATCCAAGGGGGATATTTTCCAAGACCCCCAGTGGATGTCTGAAACTGCATATAGCATGGAATCCTATATCTACTATGTTTTTCCTTATACATGCATACTCAGGACAAAGTTTAATTTATAAAGTAGGCATAGTAAGATAATAACAACAATAATAAAATAGAACAATTATAAAAATATACTGCAATAAAAATTATGTGAGTGTGATGTCTCTTATATACCTTTTGTACTGTATTCATCCTTCTTTTTCTTGTGATCTCTTGATGTGATAACCAAGATGGTTACTAAAGTGACTAAGGGGTGGATAGCATATAAAGCATGGATATCACGTTCCAGGTGGGATGGAGAGAGATGAGGAGAGATTTCATCATGCTACTCAGAATGGTGCTCAGTTTAAAACTTTGAATTATTTATTTTTGGAATTTTATATTTAATAATTTTGGACTGTGGTTGACAGTGGTTACCATGGAAAGTGAAACCTTGGATGGGGGTGGACTATGGTAGTTTCTTAAATCATGAGATTGGTTCCTTCATCCATTTTGCCTTGTTGTGATGCCGCTATATTCATGTTCTTTGCCCTATATACATTTTTATTTAATTAAATAGCTGGCATATTGGGCTTTTGACAGAGGGGACTTTGGAGCAGTTGAAGTGGGAAAAAATGATTCTGCTATGTTCATTATAGCAGGCCAGTTAATAATGTGAATATTTTTGTATGCTGACTTCTTGATACTTCCTGTGTGTATTTATAGCGGGAAATTTACTTCATCTTCATTCTTTTTCTTTTAAGGGTAAAAGATCATGAATATTCTTTGGGTTATTTTTTATAACTGTATTTGTGTGTTTTCTCTTTATCGTTGTTAGACAAGCATATTTTTGTGAACATCGTATCTGTTTTTTGAAATTCATATGTAATTTATAATTAGAGCATTGAGAATGTCAGTGCAGTAGTTTGAAACTATTGTGTATTCTTGTGTATGTAATGTATATGAATATATTGTTTTTTCTCCCTTAAATATATTAGATCTCTTTTGGGTACTGAGCCTTTTGAAGCATTAAAAGTAAATACCATATAAGGAAAGCAGAATAGTACTAAGTAGCTACAATAGCAAAGTAAAGAAAGTGAATCACAGAGTAATGAATTTGGAAAATGGTGACTGTGCATTGAAGGAAAAGATATTGCTTTTACTGTTTGTCATTCTTGTAAAATACAGTTACTGACATCAAGTATTTATTAGGTCTGTTGATAATTTAATCTTGTACTGTTATAAAAAGCTGCTTTCAGGTGAGATACTGAGATGTTAAATGCTAAAATCAGATTATATTTTCACTATTTTCTTAAGTTTATGCTGTTTGGAGGGCTTCAAAATCACTTTGATATTTGTGGATGTATTTGAAAATAATGAGTGGTTTGCTTGTGGGGAGTAGGCAAAGACAAATAACATTTAGGTACTGTATTAGATACTTTGCGTATTATTATTCACTTGGCATTTATTTAACTCCATTATGTGCCAGGCACTGTTCTAAGAGAATATAGCACTGTACAAAATTAAAATATAAAACATACGGTATGGCAGGCAGTGGTAAGGATATGGAGGAAAGAAAGGAGTATGGGGTATGTACAGGGTGCAGATTGAAATAGGCTGGTCAGGGAAGTCCTTTTCTACCCAGCTGATTTCCTCTTATGGAGTGGTGAGGGAGCATGCCTTTGCTTATCCAGGAGAAAGGGGTTCTAGGAAGGGATAACAAAGAACAAATGCTCTGGGAGAGGACTGTTCTTAATGTCTTAAGATTTAAAAATTGCAAGAAAGTCTGTGTGGCTAGAGTGTAGTGGGAAAGGAGGAGAATGGTAGATGGGGTCAAAGGCAAATGAGGAAAGACTTTGTTAAACCACCATAAGGACTTTGGCTTTTACTTTGAGTAAAATGATCTCGTATATACTCCTCACAGTTGTTATACAAAGTTAGTTGAATTCTTCCCATTTTACTGTTGAGTAAATAAAGTTTCTGCCAGATAACCAATAATTAACTTCTTTAAAGTCATATAAAAGCTAGTGATTAAGTTCTGAAGTTAGGTCTTTGACTTCAAAGCCCCGTTGTTTTTCACTGTATTATCAATCTTGTTGTAGCAAACTTCTAGAAGCTTCATTTTTACCATGAAATCAAGGGTAGACTTATTTTTTAGTGTGGATCCAGGGTGAGTGTCCATGCAGGGCCCATTGTTTTTCATTTTAATAGCCATAGGAAGTAATACCATTCTAATTTTTAAATTAACTTTGTTAAGGAAGTTTACATATAATACAAGGAGCCCATTTAAGCATCCTTTTCAATGAGTTTCGATGAACTGGTACACCTGTATAACCATCACCATCATTCATATACAGAACATTCCCATCATGTCTAAAGTTCAGATTCCAGGCATTCCCCCTTTGTGGCCCAGGCAACCGCTGATCTGCTTTCTCTCAATGTGGATTAGATTTCTTTTTTAGAGGTTCGAACAAATGGAATTGTAGAGAATGCATTCTTTTGTGTCTGATTTTTGTTCAACATAATTTTTTTGATTTATTTTGCATGCACTGATCATTTATTTCTGTTGAATAGTATTTCATTGTCTAGTGCCATTCTAACTGGTACCTGAAACATGTTTGTTGAATGACTGCATATCCTCTTCCCCATAGTTTTGCTACTTTTCTTTATCATAAATATGCTAAAACCTCTTCTAGATTTCATATGTTGCTAGACTTAAATTTGTGTGTAGATTATGTGAAGGGATGATTTTAGTAAAAAATGTATAGTTTAGGGCTTGATATTTATTAACAAGCAGAATTCCTCCATTGGATTATCTTGGCACCCTTGTCTAAAATGAATTTACTGTAAATGTGAGGGTTTATTTCTGGACTTTCATTTCTATTTTGTTGATCCGTATGACTATCTATGTGCCAGTATGTCTTGGTTGCAGTCTGCAATTTTGAAAACAGGAAATGAGAATCCAACTCTGTTCTTCTTTTTCAAGGTTGTTTTGATTAGTCTGTGTCCCTTGAATTTCCATATGAATTTTAGGTTTACCTTGTCAATTTCCATAAAGAAGCCAGAGTGGCTCTTTGATAGGGATTGTGTTGAACTAGATCAATTTGGGGAGTATTGTCATCTTAGGTTTTCTTATCTATGAATATGTGATGTATTTGTTGATAGTTCTTGCATTTCTTTCAACAATGTTTTGTAGGGTCTTACTCCATTGTCTGGGCTGGAGTGTAGTGGTGTCATCATAGTTTACTGCAACCTCAAACTCCTGGGCTCAAAGGATCCTCCTGCCTCAGCCTCCCAAGTAGCTGGGATTACAGGTGTACCACCATGCCCAACTATGTTTTGTATTTTTTGTAGACCAGGGTCTCACTATGTTGCTAAGGCTGGTTTCGAACTCCTGGCTTCAAGTTATCCTCCCACCTCAGCCTCCCAAGGTGCTGGGATTACAGGCGTCAGTCAGTGTGCCCAGCCTTGTTTTGTAGTTTTTAAAGAGTACAAGTTTTGTACTTCTTTTGTTAAACTTATTCCTGAGTACTTTATTCTCTTTATGTTTCAGAAATGGAATTTTCTTAATTTCATTTTTGATTTTTCATTGCTGTATAGAAATGCAGTTTTTGCATATTGATTTTATACTCTGCAACCTTGAAATTGTTTATTTAATTATAGAATATGTTATCATTATTGAAATCTAATCTGTTATTAAACTGTTATAAGATCCAACAGTTTTTAGTGACTTCCTTAGGATTTTCTTATGTGAGATTATATTATCTGCAGTTAGAGGTAGTTTCACTTCTTCCTTTCTGTATGTTTTCTGTTTCATCTTCTTGCCTAATTGTTCTGGCAAGAATATTCAGTACACTGCTGAATAGAAGTGGCAAGAGTGGACAGCCTTGTCTTCTTCCTGATGTTAGAAGGAAGTGTTCAGGTTTTCACCATTAAATATGATACTACCTTTGGTTTTTTTCATAGATGCCAGTTTGAAGAAGTTTTCTTCTATTTCTAGTTTGTTGAGTGCTTTCATCATGAAGGGGCTGTTGGATTTTTTTCAGATGCTTTTTCTGCATCTTTTGAGGTCATCATTTGGTTTTTGTCTTCTCTTAATATGGTGTATTACGTTATTTGGTTTTTGAATGTTGAACAAGTCTTGCATTCCTGGGATAAATCCCACATGGTCATGGTATATAATCTGTATTACATTTTGCTCTATTTGGTTTCCTAGTATTTTCTTGGGGATTTTTTTATTTCTGTTTTCATAAGATATATCAATCTGTAGTTTTCTTGTAATATCATTGGTGTTAGTACCTGGGTAATGGCCTCATAGAATGAATTAGGAAGTGTTCCAGGTGCTTCTGTGTTTTGGAAGAGTTTAAGAAGTATGGATATTAATTTTTCTTTTAACTGGTACAATTTACCAGTGAAGCCATCTGGGCTTGGGATTTTCTCTTTGGGAAGCTTTAAAATTACTAACGCAATCTCTTGTTGTAAGTCTATTCAGATTGTCTGTTTCTTCCTAAATCAATTTTGATAGTCTGTGACTTTCTAGGAATTTGTCCAATTTTCCTCTAGTTTCTTAATTATTTAGCATTCAATTGTGCATTTTATTCCTTTGTAATCCTTTTTATGTCTGTGAGGTTGGTAAGTCATGTGCTATATTTCTTTCCTGATTTTAGTACTTTTAGTTTTCTTTTTTCCTCTCTTGGTCAGTTTAGCTCAAAGTTTGTTGATTTATCTTTTTAGATAATAAGCTTTTTTAAAAAAACTTTCTCTTTATATTTCTAGTGTCAAGTTTACTTATTTCTGCTCTCATCTTTATTATTTCCACTGTTTGCTCTGGGTTTAGTTTGCTTATCTTTTTGTAGTTTCTTAAGGTGGAAGGTTAGTTTATTGATCTGAGATCTTCTAAAATGTAAGCATTTACAGCTATACATTTCTCTCTAAGCACTGCTTTCACTGTTACCATGAGTTTTTGTATCTTGCATTTTTGAGTTGATTCCTCCCAAAGTATTTTTTAGTTCCTTTGTGATTTTTTAATCCAATGTTTATTTAGAAGGATATTGTTTAATTTCCACATACTTGTGAATTTCCTACATTTTGTTTTGCCATTAGTTTTAGTTTCATTCTGTTGTGGTTGAGGAACATATTTTGTATGATTTCAGGCCTTTTAAACTTACTAAGTTTTATTTATGACTTAGCATGTGGTTACCCTAGAGAATGTTCCATTAGCACTTGAGAAGAATGTGTATTTTGCTATTGGGTGTTCTATAGATGTCTGTCAGATCTAGTTTTATGTTTTCAAGTCTCCTGTTGATTTGATCTTGTGTCTAGTTGTTGCATCCATTGTTGAAATGTGGCATTCAAGTCTCCCATCTACTGTTGTTGAATTGACTATTTCTCTCTTCAATTCTGTCAGTTTTTGCTTCGTTTATTTTGGGGCTCTCATTAGGTTCATATATTTATAATATATTTTTACTGATGACTCATCTATTTATTGTAATAATTTTTTTCTCTTTTCAATAATGTTTTAAAAAGTTTATTTTATCTGATGTTGGTATAGTCAGTCACTCCAGCTTTTTTCTGGCTGCCATTTACATGATACATCTTTTTCTATCCTTTTACTTTCAACTATTTGCATTTTTAAATGTAAAATCTCTGTCTTTTGATTGTATTATTTAATCATTTACATTTAATATTGTTAAGGATATAGTTTACTATATGTCTTCTATTTTGTTTCATTTCTATGTCTTGTTGTTCTTCTAGTCCTTCATTGCTTTATTTTGTGTCAAATGACATTTTTGTAGTGTAATTCCTTTAATGATATTTTCACAATATTCTTTTTTTAAGTTTTTGTCCTAGTGCTTACCATATACATCTTATCTTAATGTAAATCTACTTTAGGCTTGTACTTATTTCCAGTGAGGTATAGAAATCTTATTCTTATATTTTCCCTTTTCTCCTTTTTGGTACTATTATTGTTATATATATATATATATTGCAGCTAAATATTTTACAAACCCAATAATATATTGTTTTTGCTATTACAAAGAAGAAAGAAGACCAAATACATATATTTATAGAATTTGTTACATTAACTATATTTAACATTATCATCTTTTTCCAGTTTCTTACTCCAGAATAGCTTAACTTTCACCCACCTTCTTTATGCCAGATAGTCAAATATGCTATATTTCTATTTATTACAGATCCAACAGCAGACTTACATACACATTGTTTTGTATCTTTTTTTATGTCAGTTGAAGAAAGGCAAAGAGGTATGTATTTTACTATCTTTGATTTTTACATAATTATCAATGTCCTTATCAGGTCTGCTAGCAATGAATTCTGTCAGTATGTGTTTATTTGTAAGTTTATTTTGTCTTTTTTGAAAAATAGTTTTGCTGGCTATAAAATTCTTCATTGATGGTTTTTTTCTTTCAGCATTTTTAATGTCATCCCACAGCTTTCTGGTCACCATTGTTTCTGATGAGAAATCAGTTGTGAGGAGTCACTTTTCTCTTGCTGCTTTCAAGAGTTTCTCTTTGTCATTGCCGTTCAACATTTTTTGCTATGATGTTTCTAGGCATGAATCCCTTTATTTATCCTACTTGGAGCTTATTGAGCTTCCTGGATGTGTAGATTAATGTTTTTCATCAAATTTGGGGAGTTTTTAGCCATTATTTCTTCAGATATTTTTCTGTTCCTTTCTCTCCTTTCCTCATACTCCCATTACACATGTTGGTTCACTTAATAGTGTCCCACATTTTTCTGAAACTCTGCTCATGTTTCTTCATTCATTTTTCTCTTTTCTCCGGATAGCATAATTCCTATCAGTCTATCTTCAAATTTGCCTAGTTTTTGTTCTCCCAGTTGACATGTACTGTTGAGCCCTTCTTGTGAATTTTTTAGTTAAGTCATTTTATTTGTCGGCTGTATAATGTCCATTTGGTTTTTTTAAAAACATCTCTTTCTTAAAGATTATTTATTTGGTGAGACATTGTCATCATACCTTCCTTTAAGCATGGCTTTCTTAAGTTATTAGACGTATTTTTAATGACTGCTTTGAAATTTTTGTTAAGTCTGACATCTTGGCCCTAATGCATAGGATTTCTGTTGCCTGCTTTCTTCTCCTGTGTATGGATTACTTCTGTTTCTTTGCATATCATAATTGGGAAAGAGGGGCTGGACATTTTATGTAATACATTGTATGTAGCATCTCTGGACACTGATTCCTTCTCTTCTGGGGCTTGTTGTTTGCTAGTTTAGTGGCCTGGCTGAACTATTTTAGTGAAGTTTTATATCCCTTACAGTGTGAAGTACCTGATGTCTTACATCAGAGAGAATACAGCCTTGAACATGGGCATAGTTGCCCTGGGATGACAGTGATTTTAGCGGGCTGTCTGTGATTGTCTCTTTCACTTATGTCTGTTGAGCTCTCTGCCTTTGTTGGTATCATACCTAGATGTTAGTTTCCACTAACTGCTGTTGATTGTTCTGTTGTTTCTGACAGTTCTCTGGGGCATAAATTGCTCCACAGTCAGATCAAATTAGATTTTGGCCCCTTTGCAGGGGCATTTTTTGAGGCCAGTCTTTAACGTTTGATCTGAACCCAAGAGGGCTTTTCCTGGCTGTCTCTTTCTTCGCTTCTCTTTGGTTAGACTAGCTGGCCTGTGGTTGAGCTCAGTGGTCCCCAGCCTTTTTGGCACCAGAGAATGGTTTCACGGAAGACAACTTTTCCATGAACAGGGGATGGAGTGGTGGTAGTGCAGAGCTCGGGCAGTGATGCGGGGCCTGTTTCCTAACAGGCATGGACTGGTAATGGGTTGTGGCCCTGGGGTTGGGAACCGCAGGTTAGCTTGTTGTTGTCTTGGAGCTAGCAGCTTCCTTTCAGTTGCTTACCACCAAAATTTCCATGTTTTTGAGAGTACTCTTAGGCTTGAACTTCTCTACATTCTGTTCCAAATAAAGTCAGTTCCTTTGGGGATAGTTGCAGAGCTCTCTGCTCTTAGGACTGCTGCTTCTATGCAGCAGAATCTCTGAGCCATTGCAGTGGGCGGGGTGCTAGCCTCTGGTCTTTTTTGCTTGCCTCTTCCTGTGTGGAACCTCCATCTTATGTAGTAAGATGGGTTGAAGACAAATGAGACCTCAGTATTCTAGGCCTGTTGTGTTTAGTATAGAGCTTCTGCCTATGTTTTGCGGCTGGTGGAGGAAGGTTGGGATGGGGTTTGGGTATAAGAAATTCTGTTAGCCTGCCTGTCATGGGATGCACTCTACTCCTTGACTGGGAGCTTGTGGGGGAGAGAGCCCTGTCTTCTTGACCACATCTGCCCAGAGTAGAGTTTTCCTTATGCTGAGCTGGCAGGAGGTGGGAAGGGGCAGTGTGGCCCAGGTGCCATAGATTCTTGCTGTTCCTATTGAGATTCGTAGATTATTTGAAATAGATTTTCATTGGCTGTATTCCCTTAGAACAATCTCCAGAGAATCAAATTTCTTATTGATTTTTAAGTAGTTTTTTATTGATTGAATTTGACAATTCAGCCTTATTTTCTCTGGATAAAACTTATTTGTTAATAGAGCATTGACCTTTGGGCATTTTACTGATTTGTTAATATTTTGTTGAGCTTTTTTGCCCATATGTTCATGAAGAATATTGGTCTTTGGTTTTGTTTGTTAGTTACTATATTGTCTTTGGTTTTGGTGTCAGGGTAATGCTAGCTAGCCTCATAAAAATGACTTAAGGTGGCTCTTACCTGTAATCTAGCATTTTGGAGTCTGAAGCTGGAGGATAGCTTGAGGCCAGGAGTTCAAAAGACCAGCCTGAGCAACATAGCAAGACCCCATCTCTACAAAAATTATTTTAAAAACTTAGCCAGGCATGGTGGCATGGGCCTGTAGTCCCAGCTACTTGGGAGGCTGAGTGAGAAGATCACTTGAGCCCAGGAGTTTGAGATTGCAGTGAGCTATGATGATGTCACTGCACTCTAATCTGGGCAACAGAGCAAGACTCAAGAAGTATTTATTTCCTCATGTTGTTTTGTGGAAAAGACATCGTATCAAGTTGATGTATTTCTTCTTTAAATGTTTGGTAGAATTCACTGGTGAAACTACCTGTGCCTGGTGGTTTTTTAATGTGAGTTCAGTTTTTTTTGTACTTACAGGATCATTTAGGTTTTCTGTGTGTTTCCCCCCCCCGCCCCCCATCAGGTGAGTTTGGGCAGTCTGAAGTTTTTGAGGAGTAGGTCCATTTCATCTAAATTTTCTAATTTATTTGTATAAAGTTGTTCCAGTATTCTTTTATAATCCTTTTAATGCCTGTGGTTGCTTTAGATAAATATTGTCTTTATATTCCTGATATTTGTAGTTTCTGACTTTTCTTTTTCAGTCTGCCTTAGAGTTGCATCAAGTTTAATGATTTTTCTTTTAAAGAATTAGATTTTCTGTTTTCTTTAGTTTCTTTTTTTAGTTTCAGTGCTTTTTCCTCTTATCTTCATTATTTGCTTTTGGTTTGTTTTGCCCTTTTTTCTTAGGTTTTTAGGGTGTGGGCTTAGATCAGTGATCTCCAGCCTTTTTGGTACCGGGAACTGTTTTCATGAAAGACAATTTTTCCATGGACCAGGGTCGAGGCGGGTGGGGATGATGATTCAAGTGTATTACATTTATTGTGCACTTTATTTCTATTATTACATTGTAATATATAATGAAATATTTATATAACTCACCATAGGTTGGAGACCCCAGGCTTAGATAACTGATTTGAGATCTTTTCAAATATAAGTACTTAAAATTATAGATTTCCCCTTGAGCACTGATTTAGCTGCATCTTATAAATTGTATGCTATGTTTTCAGTAAGTTCAAAATATTTTCTAATTTCCCTTTATAATGCCTCTGTGACCTGTGGATTATTTAGATATGTGTGGTTTAATTTTTTTGTATTTGGAGATTTTCCAGTTTCTCATGTCAGTTTCTAGTGTAATTCTATTGTAGTCAGAGAACATCGTTTGTATGGATTCAGTTCTTTTAAATTTACTGTTTTTTTTTTTTTAAATAACCTAAGATGTAGCTTATTTGATGAATGCTTCATTTGCCCATTTAAAGAATTGGTAATCTACTGTTTTTTTTTTTTTTTGAGACAGAGTCTCACTCTGTTGCCCAGGCTAGAGTGAGTGCCGTGGCGTCAGCCTAGCTCACAGCAACCTCAAACTCCTGAGCTCAAGGGATCCTCCTGTCTCAGCCTCCCGAGTAGCTGGGACTACAGGCATGTGCCACCATGCCCGGCTAATTTTTTCTATATATATTTTTAGCTGTCCATATAATTTCTTTCTATTTTTAGTAGAGATGGGGTCTCGCTCTTGCTCAGGCTGGTCTCGAACTCCTGAGCTCAAACGATCCGCCCACCTCGGCCTCCCAGAGTGCTAGGATTACAGGCGTGAGCCACCGCGCCCGGCCGTAATCTACTGTTTTGATATGGTGATCTATAAATGTCAATTAGATATTATTGGTTGATGGTGATGTTCTGTTTTTTTTGTATTCTTGATGACTTTTGTTTACTTGCTCTATTATTACTAAGAGAAGAGTATTGAAATTTCCAGATGTAATGCTGGAATTGTCAGTTTCTTCTTTCAGGTTTACCAGTTTTTGGTGTTTTTAGTTTTAATCGCTGTTGTAGGTGCATATACATTTAGGAGTGTTACGTTTTCTTGATGAATTGGCCTTTTTATTTAATTTTTTTATCCCTGTTAATTTTTTTTTCTTGCTCCGAAGTGTACTTATTCTGATGTTATTGTAGCCTTTCCAAATTTTGTTTAGTTTTTACGTGGTATATCTTTTTCCATTTATTTACCTACTTATTATATTTAAAGTATGTTTCATGTAGACAGCATATAATCTTTTTTAAAAAACCGTTTGACAGTCTCCCATTTGGACCATTAACATTTAATATAATTATTGATATGTTTGAATTTAGGTAAACCATTTAATTTTTTAATTTTCTGTTTGTTCCGTTTTTCACTTTTCTGATTCTTCTTTCTTGCCTGGCCTAAAATAACAGAAATTTATTCTCTCATGGTTCTGGAGGATAGAGGCCTAACTGAAGGTTTCAGCAGGGCCATGAGCCCTTTGAACTGTGTAGGGAAGAATCCTTCCTTGCCTCTTCCAGCTTTTGGTGGTTGCCAGCCATCTTTGGTGTTATACCTGCATCACTCCAGTTTGTGTTCATCTTCTCACAGCCTTCTTCTCTTTCTTTCCATTGTGTGTCTATGTTTCTGTATTCAAATCTCTCTGTCCTTTCTTTTCTGAAGACACCAGTAATTGGATTTAGGGCACTCCTAAATTCAGTATGACCACCTCTTAATTTGATGACATTTGCAAAGACACTGCTGCCACATAAGGTTACATTCAGAGGTCCTGGGGGTTAAGTCTTAAACATACCTTTTTTGAGTACCCAGCTCAATCCACTGCACTTACAACCTTTCAAGTAGAATATGGAAACTTTGTCAGCCCCCTTTATGTTGTAGTTGTCGTATGTATTACAGGTATATACTTCACATATTTTAACACAGTGAGCTAATTTTTGGTTTAAACTATCATGCTTATTTTAAAGAATTTAAGAGGAAAAAAATAATCTATCACAGGGATTGCAAACTATGGTTGCAGGCCAAATCCAGCCTGTCACCTGTTTTTGTAAATAAAGCTTTATGGGAATACAGCCACACCTGTTTATGTATTATCTGTGGTTGCTTTTATATTACAGTGCAGAATTGATTAGTTACAGCAAAGACTGGCCCACGAAGCCTAAAATATTTACCATCGGGCAGACCCCTAACAAAAAAGTTTGTCAACTCCTGGTCTATCATACATATTTTCCCATTTTTTTTCTTTCATTCATGAAATTCTAAGTTTCCTACTGGCCTTGTTTTCCTTTTGTCCAAAGAAATATTTTGAGATCAGCTTGTGATGAAATATGGTAGCATTCTTTCATCTGAAAATGTCTTTATTTCAGCTTCATTTTTGAAGGATACTTTAGGTCCATATGGAAATTCTGGGTGAACAGTTCTCTTGGTAGCAATAACTAGAGTTGAGTAGTTCTTGGTAGTTCATGGACTCTGGTTACCCATAGTCCCTGATGCTTTCTGTTGTCTCCTTGACATTTGATACCACGTGCTATTTGATATTTACCATTGTGCCTGTGCCATTGTTTTTCTTGTTGTAGAATAATTAGGGACATAAAATTTTTACTGTACCTGTGTCTCATATAAAGTGGGAAAACAGACTAAGCAGTGCATGTTTCAAGAAAAGTGAAAGAGAGAGTGTATTAATGGCTTTTGGAATATTTCTGTATGTCCAGTATGCAGAAAGGGTCTTACCTGTTTGGTTTTGGACTAGTTTTTTTGAACATTTGAGTCGGCATCTCATGCTCTGGCATTTATTTTCAAAATGCTTTAACATCTCACCCATCATTTTCTTTTTCAAAACACCTCTTTTTTCCATATAATTCGTAGTAACTTTCTGGCATATATTTTTAGAGTTGTTTTTGCCCTGTCTTGCTTTCTTGTAGCCAAGTCACATCAAAGTTGACATAGCCCTGGATTGTGAGCCAGAAATCTTGGATTCTGTTTTCTCTGGCTCTGTCACTAATTTGCTGTGTGTGTGACCTTGAATAAGGAAGGCTCTTACTCCCACCATACCACAATTTCTTTATCTCTAAAATGTGATGTTTCAACTCAGTTTGCTCTGAGGCTTTTTCCAGGTCTTAAAGTACTGTGCTTTTTACATTATGCTCTGCCAACAACCTAGTCCATGCTCCTCTGATATTCTAATCCAGAAGTTGCTAGCCTTTTTTGTTCATGAAACTTTGTGGCTTTCTAGTAAAGCATGTGGACCCCTTCTCAGAATAATATTTTTTATGTGCAAAATTAAATACTCATGTTTATGAGGGCACCAATTGTATTAGAGTACAGTTTTTTAAATATTGAATAAACAAACTCAGTAACATGCATATCAGTGCAAAGTCTAGTGGCATATAGTAATTTTTAGACTAGTGATGAGTGTAATTGATAATTCAAAATTTGAAGCAACTAAAATGATTTGAAAATATCAGTGGTTTCTAGTGGCAATAAAAATTACAGGTGCAGCTAATACTGGTATGGTTTGTTGCCTACATTTTTAATAAGTAAATATTAAATTTTAATTAAAGGTTAGTAAAATAAAAATGTAACTTTTTCCCCTATCCAAGTTCATGCACTCTCCACATTCAGTCAAGAGACTAAGGATTTATAGAACCCAGATTAAGAGCTCCTGCCTTTATCAGTCCACCAGACATTTAACTTAGTGTCTGCTATGTATTAGGTAAATATAAATTGTGTTTAATGCATATGAAATACATTCTTCAGTGAATAAATATTACTACTAAAGGTTTGAATATTATTGCCATTTGTGACCTTGTGTCAGTTTTAAGAAGTTTATAAATCTATGGAGAACAATTTGCAAATATAGAGTTTTTATTCCAGAAATAAGTTCTCTAGTTCTGTACTTCTTATGTGCATGTCTCGTTGAAACCTTTTTATTTACTACCTGGTATGTTGTAGGGCTCAATAAGTATTTTTGGAAAGAAGTTACAAAAGAGTCTCTGGTTATTAGTATCAGGGCTGTTTGACTATTTTAATATTGAACACTTGTTTGAAAATCTCTGGTAAATTTCCATTTGAAATAATTTGTTACTGAAGATTTCTTAACAGGGAATACAGGTATCCTTTATAAATGCCAAACTCCTATAGTTATCCTTAATATATATAACATGATAAAATGGAATTTGGTTCTTTGGTAAATAAAACAAATGTTACATGTTGTCTATGTTGCCTGAAAATTTTGAAATGTAGAATTTTACAAATATTCTCAATTCAGTAGCAACGAAACAACACATATTGAGGTAAAGGTTCTTTATGGTTTCTGTGCTTTCTTACCACTGTGCTCCTTGGTTTGAGTAGACTCATACCACTACTTCTTTGATTCTAAGGGTACTCTGATTTTAATTTCTCTCTTGGAAACATATGTACTAAGTTTTTGTAGGACTTTTTAGCTGCCTTGCTCCTCCCCATAGGAGAATATCTATTTGTATATATGAACTCTACTATATACAGACATGTATTTGTGACAGATGTCCTTAAACTTCCACTTAACTGACCTGCCATTGCTTTAAATTTTTGTAGTCCTGAGTATTCTGAGCACTTACAGCTAGTAAACTAGTTTACTTTGTACCTTTTTCTCTCCACAGAGTTAGTTATATGCCTAGCAAGAATGCCACTGCTAATGTATTTTTACTTAAAGTATGATCTAATATGAAATTTGAGTGCAGAAAGACAGAACCATTGTTTTAATGAAAAGCAAGGCAAATGCTTTGGAAGGACTTTTACATAAAGTTATTTACAAATTACTAAAGGATTAGATGTGGATAAGCCTTGAGATTTATGAAGCTTTTGCTTTAACTGACTAAACTATGGAAAATTATTTTCTCACATATCTGGAGGAAGGTTTTGTGTTGCTGGTTAATGCAATAGTTAAGTAATTGATATCATGGTCAGATTTTTTTTATCTTTGTGTTCTGCCCTTATCAGAGTGTCCTCAGCTTGTCCTCAGGCTACCTCTCCTCATGGTTACGAGATGGCTACAGTAGTTCTAGGTGTGGTATTCTGATACAACAAAGCCTAAAGAGAAAAGAGGGCTGTTTTTTGCCCCTTTCCTAAAAATCCTACCATCAGATTTTCCCTCATATCTCACTGACCTGGATTGGTTCAAATGCTCTTTCATAAATAAGTTACTGACAAGGGGGGTGGGGTAGGATTACCATATTAGCTTAGACTGATCAGCATTTACTTTTGAATCATATGTGAAAGGTTGAATATTTGAACAACTATGGTGGTCACAAGGTAAAAGGGCTTTTAAGGGAGTTAAGCAGGAATGTCTGCTGTGGTGAGACTATTCAAAAACTGTAAAACATTTGTAAAAATTCAGAAAGATTTTGATATTTAAGCACATTTAGAGTCTTAACTTTAAACAAAATTGAAACTGGAAATCTTAAAAGATGCATTACATGTCCAGAAGAGGCAAATCTGTAGACAGTCAGTAGATTAGTGGTTACTTAGGGATGGGAGAAGCAGGAGGATAGGACAAAAGCTAACATGTACAAGGTTTCTTTTTCAGGTGATAAAAATATTCTAACATTGTGGTGAGGGTTGTACAACTCTGAATATAGGAATACTGTTGAATACTTGAAATGGATGAATTATATGGCATGTGAATTATATGTCAATAAAACTATTTTAAAAATATATATTATAGATACAGTTTATGCAAATAAAGATTACATGGAAATCCAGTTATTAATCCTAAACTCAAAGAAAAGGCCTGGTTCTGCATCAGAATATCAAGGGGAATAAATGTATATATTTTTACGGTGTGTATTTCTTATGATTTGCAGTAACAACTTTTAAAATTAATTTTCTGGTTGCTGGTCTTGTTTTTATTAGCCAGGTTGCTTCTGTTGCAGTCCTTTTAAGGGAAATGACGTTTTCATAAAATTAAAGTTAGTAAAAGGTTTAGTATAATTTTTGTGATTCATTCAATAAAGTTTATCTGTTATGTGTCACTATTTTAAGTACTTGAGATAACAGTAGTAAGCATAATAAAGATTCATCTGTTTATATTATAAAAGGTAAAGACGACAAGCAAATGAGAACAAAATTCAGATAGTTGGGTGTTCAGTGAATGCCTCTCTGAAGAGAGATAGGCAGAAATGTTGATTTCAAGAAGCAACTTGGCATTTAAAGATTTGGGGTAATATTGAAAAGGAGCTGCAAATATATAGGCCCTAAGTTGAGAACTGACTTGATGTGTTTGAGAAACACAGAGAAAGCTAGTATGGTTAGTTCTTAGTAGGCAAATAGTTAGAGATACTCTCACTTCTTTTCTTACCCATGATTGTAATCATCACTACTTTGTCTATCCCCTTAGTCCTTTTGTCTCTCTCGTGCTTCCTTATACTCACTGGCTTTGGTTAAATCCATCTCACTGTCCTGCAGTTGCACATGGCTGGAGAACACCAACCTCACAAGGGTTCATGGTGCTACTTGGCAGTTCTACTTACTGTGTCTTCTAATCTCTCATTCTCCTGCTTTTTTAGAAGACTATTTCATACCTTTTCCTCCCTCCTCAAACCTGTAATTTCTCCTCCTGTATCCTCACCTCTCAGATGATGACCTCATTTCTTATTTTACTAAGAAAACAAAAGCAACTGGATGTGAACTTCCATAAGTTTCTGATATTGTATCTATCCACCTGAGTCACTTCCCATTAACTATATTTCTTCTGTTTCTATTGATAATATATCCTTGTGCCTGTCTAAGGCTGCCATTGTCTCGTAGAGATTCTATCCACATCTGCTTAAAGTCATCACCCCAGTAATTTCTCCCCTCTCCATTTTGTATCATCAGCTTTTTCCTCTATGCCATCATTTTTCCAGTCTTAGAAAAGGCTTCTCTCGACTCTTACCTTTTTTTCTGGCTATTCACCATTTCTCACTTTAATGACAAAACTCCTTGAAAGAGATGCCTATATTTTGTCTCCACTTCCTCTCTTTCTGTTCTTGTGAACTCGATTTAGTTAGTGTTTTTATGTCCACCATTTCATCAAACCTATTCTTGTGAAGATTGCCAAATGATCTCCGTGCTGCTAAATCCAAAGATTACTTCTCTCTTTTCTTTTTTTTTTTTTAATTAACAGCCTTTGAAACAATTCATGACACTCTTCCTTGAACCACTATCCCAGTAAGCTTTTGGGATATCTACCATACTCTCTTTAGTTTTCATTTCCCTCACTGGCTGCTGCTTCTCTTGACTATGAACTAGACCTAGACCATGCAGATATTATCTTCATACATAACGTGAGGAAATTGAATCCCACAGCAGGTCAAGCAACTTGTTTAATATATGTATATGTAAGTTTCAGGCAGCAGGAAGTCTAGATAGATCCCCTTATTGTCTTAATTTTAGATCCCAATTTTATTTAAGCCTAAATCAAATGAGGAGCTTTTAATTTTCAAGCCCGTGGTTCAGAAATTCTTGAACTTTTGTCATTTAAGTTCAGTAGGACTCCCTTTATTGTATTTCATTTTATTTGAGACTTTCAAACCTTGGTAGAAGAAAATTTCTGTGTCTTGAGGTGCCGAGCCTTTAATACAGATAGATCTGCTGATTTTCTACTTGTAGTAAATTTTATATATTAGATACCTAGAATCCTTCTTGGAATATATGCGAAAGAGCTACACAGACATGTTAGAAGTAGTGTATTAGGAAAGCTACCCCTACAGAAAGTAGAAGACACACACAGCATTAAGTTATAAACATTAAAATTATGACAACCAGACAGTAAATTGATTTCAAGAGAATATTGTTAAGTTTTGTTTTTCTTTGCAAATAGAGACAACTTTTCATTTTACATGTCAATTATAAATCTATGAAACTTGTATTACTACAATACTCAGAAAAACTATTTTTGGTTAAGATGGCAGTTTTCCCAGACCAAATATGGTATGAAACTGAAATTCTTGAGTTTTATTTATTTTTGTTTCATCTGCCTGTGTTTCTTGTACATATCATGAGTTGTCAACTCAGTTTTGAAAACATTTATCCATATGATCAAGCTAAAAATTAGTTGATAAGGGCAAGAAAACATTTTTGTGACTTCAGCCTACCTAGTAACAAGAAAAGGTTGCTTGACATAGTTCTAGAGTTTGAGAAACCCTAAAATTTTAAAGATAGTGGCTAAGTACATTTACTTCAGATTTTACTGTGCTCCAGTGAAATCAGTAACATCTTAAAGTTTGTTGTAATTAATAGCCAACCTAAAATGTAGTGTCCTCTGTTTAAAAAAAAAAAAGAAGCCTGTACAACTGGTTCAGCTGTCTTAACCTGTCCAAATTCATGGTTTTTTACTTAAAATTGAGTGTGGTAATGACTACAATTTACAGCTATTTTAGATAGATACCATTTCCAACCTCCAAAATATAAACACTATTGAGCAAGGAAGTGAGAGAAAAAAAGAAAATGTGGAAAAAGTCAGCTGTAATAGTCTGCTTTCCTGAGTCAATTACCTTGACGCAGAATATTTAAAATACAAGATTTTAGAGTTGCATGCATTTAAAAAATTCATCTGAATCAGTCATGTCATTTTACAGCTTAGGAAGCTAAGGCCACAAAGGAGTAATTGATCTGTTTTTTGTCTTTGTAGTTTTTCCTTTTGCAGAATGTTACTTTAATGGAATCATTCCATATGTAGCCTTTTGAGTCTGGTTTCTTTCTTGTAGCAAAAGTACACCATACCATGTCTGGCTGATTTTTTTTTTTTTTTTTTGTGGAGACAGGGTCTCAGTGTGTTGCCCAGGGTGGTCTCAAATTCCTGGACTCAAGCAATACTCCCACCTTGGCCTACCAAAGTGCTGGGATTACAGGCATGAGTCACCACACCTGGATGGTCATTGTTTTTTCATCCTTCCCACTCTTCCTGGGACACTAGTTGGTTAATGTTAGTCTGCTCGATATGGTCTCACCATTCACTGTCTTGCTTGATACTGTCTCACAATTCACAGTTCACTGTCCTACAGTTCATTTTTCTAATCCCTTTTCTCACTATTTAGTTTTGGATCTTTATCCTACTGCTGTGTCTTCAAATTCATTAAACTTTCTTTTGCAGCATCTAAGCTGTTGTCAGTCCTAGCCAATATATCTTTCTTTACAGATATTGAATGTTTCTCTTTAAAAGATCAGTTCTTTTAATTTTTAAGTGATTATAAACTCATAAGAAGTTGCAAAAATACTACAGAAATGTCCCATATGCTCATCACGTAGCTTTTCCTGTCAGTATTATCATACGTAACTGCAGTGCATTATTGAAACCATAAGTTGATTGGCACAATATAACTAACTAGACTACAAATCTAACTCAGATTTCACCAGTTTTTGCATACATTCACTTTTTTATGTTTTTCTCTACCATTTTATGGTATTTTATCATATGTAATGTAACTACCGCCAAAAGCAAAGTACAGAACTTTTCCGCCACCATAAAGAAACTCCTTTGTGCAGCTAGTTTGGGTCTCTTTTATACTTTACATTATTATCATCATGTTCATTCTTGATCTTCTTGAATGTATGTGATATATTTATAATACCTATTTTAACATCCTTGTCTACTTAATAATTCTATCATCTGTATTATTGCTGGGTCTATTTCCATTTATTATGTTTCACCTTGTTATGGGTTATATTTCCTGCTTCTTTGTGTGACTGCCAATTTTTGATTGGATGCCAGACATTTAATTTTACATTATTTGGCCTGTAATCCCAGCACTTTGAAAGCCCAAAGGGGGCTCAAGCCCCAGAGTTCAAGGTTGCAGTTTGCTATGATTGCACCATTGTCTGGGAGACAGAGTAAGAAGACTCTGTCTCTTAAGAAAATTTGATTTGTTGTGCATCCATTCATTCCTAATGTGAAGAATATTAACACAATTTATCACTGAGCATTTTTATTTAATATAATATGGTGAAGATAGTGGTGACAAATGTTAACTTTTCGTGTTTACTTGGAAGAAAATAAAATGCCTTCAGTCTTTTTCCCTTTTGTTTACTAAAAGGAGATAATGATCCTTAGTTCAATATAGAATCTTGACTCCCATGTTGGTTAGAATATGTAGTGGCTTTTAATTGAAACCCTAGTCTGTGAAATATCTCCAGTTATCCCAAGAGGGGGAAGCAAAATGAATAACAAGTTTCCTTTTGTACTAAAATCCATAGTTCTCCAAAGTGAAGATTTTTCTTTTGTCTAGTAAATTTACAGAGTAAATATTAATTTTTATTGTTATTTAGCATTTAAAATTTAGTTCTAATTATCTTTTGTTGTATAATTAGGTTGTGTTAAAGATGTTTACAGCATTGAGGTATTGAAAATTACCTGATTTTAGATTTCTAACATATCTTTTAACGGAACTAGTATAATTTGGGCCGGGCGCGGTGGCTCACGCCTGTAATCCTAGCACTCTGGGAGGCCGAGGCGGGTGGATCGCTCAAGATCAGGAGTTCGAGACCAGCCTGAGCAAGAGTGAGACCCCGTCTCTACTAAAAATAGAAAGAAATTATCTGGCCAACTAAAATATATATAGAAAAAATTAGCCGGGCATGGTGGCGCATGCCTGTAGTCCCAGCTACTCGGGAGGCTGAGGCGGTAGGATCGCTTAAGCCCAGGAGTTTGAGGTTGCTGTGAGCTAGGCTGACGCCACGGCACTCACTCTAGCCCGGGCAACAGAGTGAGACTCTGTCTCAAAAAAAATAAATAAATAAATAAAAAATAAAATAAAATAAAAAGTATAATTTGAAGGTAATGCATGGACTTTACCTTAAACATAATTTATTTAAGAAGGAAAACATTTTTGTTCTATAAGTAATGACTGAAATTTTGTCCATTGAATTTAGAGTCATGAATACATAAATGATGAGGCAGGCACTATTTTAAAACTTAATATTATAAAACATTAATATTACAACAGTTATTGTTTAGGGGATGCATAGTAAAATAACTGTTCTCTTTTTGTGACAATCATGAAAATTTAAGTTGAAGCCAAATGTGTGTCACTTAACTTCTTGAACATCCAATTCAGTTGGTAATTTTTTCCTTATGAATAACCTAATTCTTTGCTAAATCATAAGGATTGCATTTATAGTAGTACATATACTTATGATTAAAAAACCTTTCTCCTTTAAGAGAGACGTACTTAATTCTAAAGGTGTATATAAGTGTGGTAATGAGCAATTACAGTTTTGCCATAGAGCCAGGCATCTTGAGGTATTGCAGCCAAATGTGTACAATGTAAGATCGTCAGAATTCAGTAAAAATATAGCTCTTACTACCTTTGTGTTCAAATCTATAAAAGAGGAACCAGAGTATATGTTTTCATCATATGGATTCTTTTTAAAACTTAAATCTAGTAATATTAGTTTTTAATGACTTGTTTTTTTTAAAAACGTTTTCTGCCCTAATAGATTGCTTTTTGGAGGTAGTCAATATGTGTGTGTGCCTGTATGTATGTTGGTTTTAATAATACTGATTCTCCTTATGAATTATAAATTAAATGTTTTTATTATCCCCTTACAAAGTATGTTTCATATGATATTAAATAATTGCTCTAGATTTGTTACTTATCTGTCTAGTTTAAGAAATGAGCCCTATTGTTTTTTTTGTCCAATGTAAAAAAATGAATTCTCTATTGGAATATATATGAAATTGGAAGACTGAAGGACAAAGCCATCAGTGAAAGTTGACATTTGTTGCTCTTTATTGGGGTAAAGTTTAGTAGACTATTGAGTTAGGTTTGCATCTATTAATCATGTTAAAAATATATAATGTGTTCTCATTTTATGACATGGGAATAAACGTCATAACTAGAATGAGTCAATAGCTCTGTAAACAATTTATATTCCTATTATCCATATGCAAGCATTTGGAGGGCAGGAATTTGTAGTTAAATGGCTGAATCTGAATTATAATTGGGTATTTCTGAGTCTAGAGAAAGTTCACTTAAAAGAAAAAAATGTGTCAGTTGAGGAGTGAGCTTTTTTGTCCACTTCATTTTTATTCACCATAAGTTTCTTCCCTGTGTGTGATGTCTTGCAGGCAGTCTTAATTGGAGAAAGTAGAAGTGGGAGGGAAGAATTTTTCATATTTAATAATGTTTCAAATAAAGGGTGTTTGCCAATCTAGCACTCCCTAAATGGTTAAGAAGAAGATTGGTTAGAGTATAAAACAATTAATTTTTGTTTTTATTTTCTTGTTTTCTATGTATCGGATATTTTTGCTACTGTTCATGTACTTACATGTTAGTAATTTTGACGGCTTTTGGATAATTCTACTCTAGAGGGAGAACTGGTGGGCGGTCCTTCCTGTGACACGACCCTTGAGTGACAGTTCTATTTGATTGCCTCCAGTACTGTGAGGAAAGGACACGACTCTATGGTGAGGACTGATGGACATACATTATCTGAGAAAAGAAACTACCAGGTAAGACCAATTTTTTTTTTCCTTTTTCTCTTGGTCATGTAGCTACATGGAAGTGTTTTAATGTGTTATATTTAATTGGAACCAGCAACTTGAGAATTTTGGGTTATAATTTTAAATGAATGTATTGAGTTTGATAGTTGAACTAGTTGGGAACATTTTTCAAAATGAGTCATATTCATAATGTAAATTCTTTTAGTGTTGAAACAAATTTTCTGATATATTTATTAAAACTTAGATTATCTGATACATAATTTAGGACTTGATGGCTGAATTCAGAGCTAATAGTTCATAAAACAAAGTGTTGATTGTTTTGTACATATTATTCCTGAAAGACTAAACCTGAAGTCTGGGGCTATATTTTGTGTAATAGACTATGTGTCACAGAAATGTAGAAAAGAGTGGATAGAGTATGGAAGAAATAGAAGTGAGAAACTAAGAGTGTTCAAAGACCCAAATTCTATTGAATTTGTCATTAGTTTGCTGTCCTTAAAACGCTAGATTCTTGTTTTCTCATTTAATGAATTGATTAATAATATCCATTCCTTATGTTGTGTGTAGGGATGCTGAAATGTTGGTTGAAATTTAACATTCCTACCTCTTTCTCAGCTTTAAAAAGAAGGCAAATTTTAAATCACTGTTAGGCAGTGATTTTAAAAAACAAATATAACACTTGAATTTAATTTTTTAAAGGAAACCTGCTTTATTCATTTGCTAATAACACATCACATTATATGATGATCCAGAATACAGAATTGTTTAAAGCTCAAGTAGAAGTAAACTTTTAGGCTTCCTGCAGATACATGTCCAATCTCTCTTTTTTTTTTTTTTGGAGACAGAGTCTCACTCTATTGCCCAGGCTAGAGTGAGTGCCGTGGCGTTAGCCTAGCTCACAGCAACCTCAAACTCCTGAGCTCAAGGGATCCTCCTATCTCAGCCTCCCGAGTAGCTGGGACTACAGGCATGCACCACCATGCCCGGCTAATTTTTTCTATATATATTTTTAGCTGTGCATATAATTTCTTTCTATTTTTAGTAGAGATGGGGTCTCACTCTTGCTCAGGCTAGTCTCGAACTCCTGAGCTCAAACGATCCGCCCACCTCGGCCTCCCAGAGTGCTAGGATTACAGGCGTGAGCCACCGCTCCCGGCCCCAATCTCTTTTTCACTCGCCAATTTCATTTCCCCTCTAGATTATGAAGGCAACTTCTGTGATAACAGCAGCTTTGGTTAACTAACCATCTATCTGCTAATCATTTATTTTAGTCTAGTTAATTCTTTCTTTCCTCAAATGAGGGAAGTGAACAGCAGAGAAAATTGTAAATTAGTCTTTGTGGTGCATAGTAGCAAAGAACCTTTGATTATAAGGTTTGAGTTCTGGTTTGGGTACTGTCCCTGATAAAAAAGAATATCATACTTAACCTTTCTAGAGTTTCACCTAATTTGATGTCTGGGTTTTCTTGCTAGATCTTTATGCTTTTCATAAGCCAGAGTAAGCTGAGGCTCTGCTGAATCAGTTCTCATTGTAACCTTTTTTCTAAATTATCCTCATAGACTTGACCAACATAGCCTTTGCTAATTATTTGTACTTGGCTATATCTCCTGCCACCTGACAATCACTTTCAACTACCTTGATTTATGTAACATTTTAATTGGTCACACTTCTTGGATTTGTCTCATGGAATATATTAGTAGAGAATGCCAAAATTTACATTAAAAAGAATAAACCAGAATTATGTTTTATACATGAAGAGATTTGCTTATTCTTGCACATTATACTCTAAAAATACTCCATTTGTCCAGTTACATTATTTACAAATAATCCAGGATTTTGAGCTTACCTGGAAAATATATTCTTGGTTATGGTTTTGCTGCCTGAAAATATTTTCTTTTTTTAATTGATGCATAATATTTGTACATATTTATGGGGTGCATGTGATATTTTGTTATATGCATAGAATTTATAATGATCAAGTCAGGATATTTAGGGTATCCATCACCTCAAGTATTTACCATTTCTATATGTTGGGAGCATTTCAAGTCCTCTCTTGTAGCTGTTTTGAAATATACAGTGACTTGTTAACTATAGTCACCCTACTCTGCTATGGAACATTAGAACTTATGCCTTTTGTCTCCCTTTTCTCTTTTGTTGTTTAGTGATTCTTAATGTGTATTGAAATATCCTTGGAAACAGTTAAGTCTGGATTGTAATATGATTTTATTTTTTGAAGCTTCCTCTGAAAAGTACATGTAGAGAAGTAGAATTTTCTTTTATGGTGTTATGATGAACATACATACTAAGAATATATGGGAAATTCAAGGAATATTAAATTACCAAAAATTTTTTTGTATTGGTAGCTCAAAAAAGTTTGTATATTCTGAGATGAAAATAATTTGAATTTTTAAAAATTCTGTTTTGGAGGAATTTTGTTATTTTTCATGGACAAAGTAGAATTTCTTTGTATCCGTGCTTGTAACCATTTTCGTTTATCTTGAGGGTTTTTGCTTGTGGAGGGCATTTGATGTTTTACATTTATTTAGGCATCCTGATAATAGGCTAATATCCCAGAATTTAATATGAAAAGTAATATTTCTCTAAGTCTCATTTCCTTATAGACCTGATTAAATAAAGCCTTAGGAATTTAGTTTAGGAAGGTGCATTCCCTCATCTGTGTGCTGAAAGATAGTGACTTTCAAATGGGCATGGTTTGAAGTATTGATTTTTATAGTGGTATCTCCTTTTTGTGTTTTGTTTCTTGCTATAAATTTAAGCCTAGTTAGGTATTTGGATTTGAATACAGTAGTTCAGGTAAGACAATTTGTTTAAATGGTTCACAGTTCATTCTTTTTGGAAAGATTGTCAAGCTTTTTCTAAGGCAGTGTAACTTCAGTTTTTTGTGAGCATTTTATCTTCCTCTAATTTATACTAGTTTACCCTAGCTATGAGCATGCACAAATCTAAACCATCTTAATTACCAATTTAACTGATCAGTGGCCTCCTTCTTCATATGTAATATGTTCAAGCTCCTAAACTTTTACACAGTCATTCCACATTTTGGCTCCCTTACATGCTTTTACCTTTTAGTGTCTCTCCTATTATTCCCTAAGTGGGTTTTTTCCAGTTAGTAGTACAAACTGCTTTTACTTTTTTTTTTTTTTTTTTTTTTAGATAGAGTCTTGCTCTGTTGCCCGGGCTAGAGTGCTGTGGCGTCAGCCTAGCTCACAGCAACCTCAAACTCCTGGGCTTAGGTGATCCTACTGCCTCAGCCTCCCGAGTAGCTGGGACTACAGGCATGCGCCACCATGCCCGGCTAATTTTTTCTATATATAATTTTAGTTGGCCAGATAATTTCTTTCTATTTTTAGTAGAGATGGGGTCTCGCTCTTGCTCAGGCTGGTCTCGAACTCCTGACCTCGAGCCATCCTCCTGCCTCGGCCTCCCGGAGTGCTAGGATTACAGGCGTGAGCCACTGCACCTGGCCTCAAAACTGCTTTTAATCTCCCTGCCATGCATACGTTTTTACACCTTGAAGCCTTTACTTACATAAATTCTTTTCATGTAATGCCCCACCTTTCTTGACATGATTCAAGAATTAGGTATCAATTTTTCCAAAAGCCATTTTATAATGAGCTCAGTGCTCATTTTCCTTCCTTTCATAAGCTTCTCTACATACTTGAAGTTTAGTGTTTACCATAATACATTGTAGTTGTCTGTTTATTTGTCCTTGTCTTCCTGTATACCTGTGCTGTCCAATACTGTAGAAACTAGCCACAAGTGGCTATCTAAATTTAAAGTCATTTAAATTAAATAATACTAAAATTTTAGTTTGTTGGTCACATTAACCACAACTGCTCAATAGCTACATGTTGCTAATGATTGCCATATTGAACAATGCAGATACAAAACATTTCCATCGTTGCAGAAAATTGTATTAGATAGTACTGCTCTATGTAATGAGCTTCTTGGAAACTGGAACCATATCTATTTATCGTGGTGCTTGATACATTGATAGGTGTTCAATGCATGTTGTTCCAGTAAAATAAAATAAAACAGTGAGAGAAAGGAAAGGAAGAAATAGGGAAGTGTGCTAGGTAACATACTAGTGGTAGTTCCGAAATTTTTAAATGTTACTTTGAGTGGAACTTTTCAATATGAGGATGTTGATCACATCATATGCTGGCTAGTTCAATATGTTATCTATAAACTGGATCTATTGCATCCCAGTCCATATGTTGCTAAAGAATGACTCATAATCTAAAATGTTGTATCTTGTAGAATATAGTATATAGTATGTCGGAGAACTATACAGCAATTGTATTTTTATTTCTTCCCCCCACCTCACCATTAAATATTTTATTTCCTTTTTATTAACTTTTTAAACCACAGATGTAGTAGATGTTTAGTGCAAAAACATTAAAGAAAAAAATGGAAATATAAAATACAACGTGGAAGTTCATTTTCACAACTTTACACTTAACGGTTTGATGTGTATCTTTTCAGATCTTTCCTAGTGACTATATAGTGCAGATGTGATTTGTTGTCTCCGTTTTAACAAATGTGTATTTTTCTGCAGCTTGCTTGTCCTTAATGGAGATATTTTCATGTTCCATCCTTTCCTCTGCCTTCTTCCCCAGAAATAATCTCTAGTTTGAATTTCGTATTTCATTCCTTTTATTTTTATAGTTTTATTACATATGTGTGTTTTAGTGTATAACAGTGCATCCTTCTTCATGTGTTGTGTGGCGAATTTTGGAAGGTGGTGTCCTATATTCCATTATTTTGAATAGGAAAAATAATAATGAATTTCCAGACCACTCAAGATCCTAAACAATTTCCCGGATATAGCCTAAACACTCAACACTGATCTGACAGTTCACCAAGGGATTTCTGCACGATACAAAGCATTTAAAACACAAGTTACCTAATAGTTAAACAGAAACAAATGCGTCTGTAGGTGTGTTTCCGTTTAGTATGTAAGAGTTTTATACAGTAGTAGTGTATACAAATCATTTTTCTTTTATACTGCAATAAAATATTAATATAAATAAATTAAGAAAGACCCCTTTTCTTTTATTGTAAGTTACAGATTTTTCTCTCTCTCCAGTCTGGATGCATTTTACAACTGATGGTGATTTCGAATCATATAGTTAGCTTGTAACTTTCTGTCGGCATGTTCTAATATGATTAAAAACAGCACCAGCAGGGAAGCATTTTAGAATCAATCTATTATATGTAGTATGTTAAAGATACACAGTGAATATAAAGAATACTTAATAAAATAAAATCAATAGGAATTTTATTAAAATGAATACATAACAATTGAAGATTTGTCAGAGTAGATCTGGTGCCCAGAGAAGAAAAATGGAGGTTTTAGTCATTGTTGCTGTTTGGCAGTAGGTGAAGATAAACAGGAGTGAGCATATGAACGAGTCAGTTGAAAAAATAAATGCCTGAAACCAGCGAACTGATTCAGAGTGTTTTCTTCTTTACTCTTGAAACTTTTAAACAAATAGCCAGAGATAAAGCAAGGGAGTAGAAAAACCTCAAATAGATGACTTTTTATTTTTCCTTCACTTGCAATTTGTGCAACTGCTGAAATGAGGTTGCTCTTATTACGTTTTTGAATGTGATGATTCTCGTCATGTCATGATCACATTATCAACAACAGAAGTCATTTTGACTCTAATCTAAATTTTTTTAAAGTAAAACTTGACATTTTATTTGGCATTTGTGGCTTCTCTTTTTTCCTTTTTCTCTGGCCAACCAAGAATATCAAATTAAATGAATTCCGAACTTCCTCATTGTTTGGGTCATTGCTGGGTAATGCTTAGTGTTAGCCTTTCTTTGAATGCATTATATGTTCTCATACTTTTTCCTTATCTTGTGAAATTGTCAAATGAGATGACATTTGTTTCCAAAAAGCAGTTGCACCAAGACACTTGGTTTATGGCACCCTTAGCATCTTGGTAGTTTTTTTCACAGTGCCCTTAGGACAGAAGAAATTCTGCTACATAAGTAGTTAGGTCCAAATCACTTATAGTAGTAGTATACGTGATATCCATATGGTAGATGTTGCTCTGTTTCCTAAGATGATTTTGGGAACTTAGGCTGTAGGCTTTATACATGAAATATTAAGTATTCTCTTTGAGAAAAATCCTTTACATGTAAGTGATTTGCCTCAATCAAAATATGGAGTGTATTCATCATTAAATCAAAAGTTAAAACATGAGTGCAGGTATTTCTGTGAATCAGAAGATACAGAAGCAAGCAAAGTTCTCTTTTTAAAATATAATCTTAGGCCTTCTTGGATTCTAGGTTGATGGCACTGGTGGTGGCAGCTTAGTTTTTTTTTATCTTTCTGAATTCCCACATAAAAATAGAACAGCTAGATAACAAAACTAAAACCCATGAAAACATTTGTAACAAAATTCAGTGAAAAAATATTCCCATGAACCCCAAAATATAACTAGGTGAGAACTAATAAAAAAGACCTATATTTGGTCAGTTTTTGTGCATTAAAAAGTAAAGAGAAGCATTGGGATGTCTGATGGCTCTGAGAACAGAAGCACTCAAAATAGTCAACAAGTATCCACTGGTAAGTACAATTAGCCAGTTTGAAACTGGGAGGGATTTTGCCAACTTCATTAGGTGAGTGTAAGGTTAAAGTGATTGGAACAGCCTAGTTTTGTGAATTCTTGAGTGTGACCCTCCAGTGAACCTTCTAGGACTCCACTGAGGAGAGGAATCAAAATAAACATGAATGGAATAGAGACACTGTGAAGAGAAAGTTCAGATAAAAATAGAAGGGGAAACGGAGCAGGATATCTCAGAAAACAAGCCATCATATTTTCAAGCAGTACATGAAAACAGCAGAGGGAACATTATGAAAGTGGAGGTTATCTGAACCAAACCATATTCTAAAAATTTAAGAAGATTAAATTCACAAGAGGTCTTGTAGGAATATGTTTGAGAGTGTTTGTACCAATTTTGAGTCCCATCAGAAGTGCTTATGTTCATCTGACATTTGATAATGTCAAAATTTAAATTTTTTCCCATCTATTGAGGCTGCGTTTGAAACATCTTTTCCTATTGAAATTAAGCAAATAAAGATATTCCCTATATAGACTTTTAAAAGAATTTTAGTTAGATCTTTCATGTTTACATTTAATCTATCTGAAATTGTTTGTTTTGTATGGTGTTAGGAGTCCAGTTTCTTTGCCTCTATATTTAGATAATCAATAGCATCATGTATTGATTTTTTTTTCCTACCTTCCTTAACTAATCAGCAGTACTAGCTCTGTTGTAAATCAAGTTTATGTGCATGAGTTTGTTTCTTATATCTGTTACTATGATGTGTTTGTCTATGTCTGTATTAATATCGTATTTTGTTTTCTTAACTCCTAAGGCTTTGTATTAAGTCTTCATGCCTTCATTTTTATTTGGGGAAAAATTGATAAGTTTATGATATTCCTGTCCATGAATTCATAAATTGAGGTCTTCTGTGTTTTATGTATTTTTTTCATCATGGACTTATAAATCTTCAGTCTAATTTATGCCTAAGTACTTTTTTGTTGCTTTTTTGGTTATAAATTTTTTTAAGGTTATATTTTATATGTGTTACTGTTATAAATACAGTTGATTTTTTAAATTGATTTTTTTGTATCCATCAATCTTGCCAAGCAATTTTATTCTTATAGTTTATCTGTAGATTTTGGGAGGGTTCATATAAATAAACATCTGGAAATGACAGTTTTAAAGTTGTCAACATTAAACAAATGTTTTATATAGAATTTTTTGTAGATACACTTTATCAGAGTAAAGAAATTATTCATAGTGGTACCTCCTTATATGTTTTTTTCTCTGTAGCACCTTTTTCATTCTTAAGGTTGATTACTATGTGCCTTTTCCCTTTGTTTGATCAGTCTTGCTAGATAGAGATTTGTCAGTTTTACTGGGAATCAAATTTTAGCTTCATTTAGTTACTCTGAAAATTTATTTTTGTTTTACATCCATCAATATACTCTTTAATGCTTTTCTTTTACTTCTTAGGTTTTGTTATACTGTTCTTTAATCTTAAGTGTTTTAAATTTAATTTTCCAAATCTACCTGATTTGTCTGGTTATCTTTTTGTTGTTGATTTCTCCTGTAATTCCATTTTGGTTAGAGAATGTGGTCAGTATGATACCAGTTATTTGTTTATGTGTTTGAAACAAAGTGCATATTAACCAATTGGCAGGTGTACTGCTCTGTTTCTCTTCATTTAGTCAAGTTTGTTAATGTTTTTGTCTATACCTTATGTACCCACATATTGAACACATCTAGCATCATTCATTCGTTTGTTTAGACCTGGATTCCAATATATCCTCTTTTATTTCTTTAATCATTTTATACATTTTTGCATTCAGTATGGGATGAATCCAACAATTGGAATTTGACACACATCATTCTAATGTTTTTTATTTTCTGCTGGTTCTTATGTATGGTACCTTGTTTCCTTCTTTGTGTGTTAAGCTATCATTTTATGTTTCTTAGAACTCTGGGAATTCTTTGAGGACTAGGTGGAAGGATATTTCTCCTAAGGGAATTTCCATTTGCTTTTACTGGGCGCCTAAGATGCTATCAATTAAAAGCAAAAATATTAGCTTGAAGTTGTAGTCCACATAGGTAATGTGAATTCATGCTGATTTATGGCTATAAATTCTCAGAGAATTCCTTCACCTTCTTTTGTTGCACTGTTCACTAAGCGGTTATCACAATTATGGTGTAGCCTTTTAAGGTACCTGACTTATGAAAAGATCTTTTAACAGCTTTTCCATCTTGTGCAAATTTCCCCTTCAGGTATATAAGCTGTGGATTCTTTGAATTCTAGCCTTTACTTTGTTTCAGGAGGTGCTGAATTTCCCTCCCTCCTTTCCAGGCTCAGCAATACATTTAAAAATAAAAATGTAATCTCTGTTAGTTTTCATTGTTTTGTTCTCTGCTGTATCCTCCCTTAAATAATGTCAGTTATATAGTTGATACTCAGTAAATATTTGATTGGATGAATCAATATTTTGTGGACCAATTTTTTTTTTTTTGAGTAGAGCATTTTGGCTTTTTAATAGTGTGTTGCACTACCAAAAACATGTATCTTAGTCATTCTGTAGCTCTCAGCTGAAATTTTACTTCCTAGGGTAAAATTTCCTGCTTAGACTTCTGTTACATACTCTCATTGTTCATTGTACTTTGGGTTGGGAGGGTGGTGGTATTTCTGTGCTTCTTACTATCATTCATAATTGAATAGGTTTGATGCTTCTTTTTTTTTTTTTTTCCCATTCTTTCCTTTCTCTTTCCCTTTCCTCCCTTCTCTCTTTTCCTTTCCCACCCTGCCCTACCTTATTTCTTTCTTCCTTCACTTCTCTTTCTTTTTCTCTCCTTCCTTTTTTCTTTATAGTATCATTTTCCTTCTACATAAAGGTTTTTTAAAAAAGATTTCTAATGCATTTCTGATGGTGATGAGTTCTTTTAGGTTTTGTATGTCTAAAAAAGGCTACATCACCTTCATTTTAAAAAATATTTTTGCTGGGTGTGACATTAAAAGTTGATAGTTTTTTTTTCTTTAGAACTTTAAAGATGGTGCTTCACTCTCTTCTGACTTATTTCTAATGAAAAGTCTGCTGTCATTCTTATCTTTAGTCGTCTGTGTATAATGTACCTTTTTCTCTTTGGCTGATATTAAATTTTGTTAATTTGTCACTTGTTTTGTGCATTTTGATTATAGTGTATCTTGGTATAATTTTCTTCGTGACTCTCATGCTTAGGATTTGTTGAGTTTCTTGAATTTGTGTCTATAGTTTTTTTTTTTTTTTTTAACCAATTTGGGAATTTTTTGTCTATTATTTGTTTAAATATTTTTTCTCTCTTTGCTGTCCTTTGGAGACTCTAATTATACATATATTAGGTCTCCTGTAGTTGTCCCATGGCTTACTGATGCTTTCATTTCTTTGCTTTTTCCTCTCCATGTTTTAGTTAAGATGGTTTTTATTATGTTTTCAAGTTTACTAGTCTTCAGCATGCCATTCTTTTTACCTTCTTTTTACAAACAAAATGTAATTGTAACTGTTTTAATATCGTTGTCTACTAATTCTGTCATCCATGTTATTTCTATTAATAGAAACATAGTTTCTATTGATTATTGAGGTTTTTTCCTCTCCATTATTTATTATATTTTACTGCTTCTTTGCATGGCTGGTGACTTTTGCTTGGATGCCAGTCCTTGGAAACTGTATCTTCTTGGGTGCTGCATATTGTTTTGTATTTCTGTTAATAATCTTGAGATGTCTTGGGGTTGCAGTTAAGTTACTTAGAAGCCATTTGATCCTTTTGAAACTTCCTTGTTTTTGTTGTTGTTTGGTTTTTAAAGGTTTTGTTAACCAAACCAGAGTAGCCTGTAGTTTAGGGCTAATTTTTCCGCAACTACCGAGGCAGTACTTTTCTGAGTACTTTATTCAATACCTTGTGAATTATGTTTTTCTGCTGTGGCTCATGAGAACATAAATGATTCCCAGCCCTGCGTGAGCCCTGGGGATTGTTTTCTCTGTTCTTTGTTGGTGGCCCTTTTCCTAGCTTCTGGTAGTTTGCTCACATGCATGTGATGATCAGTACTGAGCTGAAGACTCAGGAGGGAATTTTGCCAGAGCTCTTTCTCTGTGCATCTGTCTCCAGTCTAGTACTCTAGCCTGCTCACTCTATCTGCCTTGAATTACTCAGACTGTCTTTGACACTTCTTCATTTTACTGAGTTTGCTGGGCTCCACCTCCCTGGGTTCCATCTTCCTCCATTGCAGCCTGAAAACTCCTTCAGTCTTAAAAGAAAGGGCAGTTGGGTTGTCCTCGATTCTTTTTCTTCTCCCGGGGATGATTGTGCTGTACTGCCTGAAAACTGTTGTTTAATACATTTTGCCTGTTTTTAAGGTTCTTTTGGGGGTGGGGTGGGAATCCTACTATTCCATATTGGTTGGAAATGGAGGTCTTAAGATTGCATTTTTAGAAATTATATTTTGGTTGAGAAAATGGATGCAAACTATTCCTGATAAAGAGGATAAGATTTTGTGTCAATATTCAGAAAAGACTTGGATGCTTTTTGTTGTATAAAACAATGTATAATGTGTAATACTATGAAAAATAAATTCCGATTCTTATAAGAATTCCCATCCTCAAGATTCCCTAAAATATAATAGGCCCATAAATATAGTGGTCATACATTTTCTCAGCTGTGAGGTAAGAATTTTAATAATTAGTATTCCTTACTCAAAAAATCTGTGTTATACAGCATAGAGTAGTATGTTATCTCTTTATTATTTAATCTGGCTCAGTAAATTAAAGACTTACAGTAAATGTGCTAATGAAATTAGAAAGACGTTTTATCAAGGAAAAAGAAAAGTAAAGACCTTTCTTATTATGGCCAGAAGTGCTAAGAGATACTGCTTGGGGTATATGAAAGTTTTTTTTTTTTTATTTGAGACAGAGTCCGATCTGTAGCCCTAGGTAGAGTGCAGTGGCGTCATCACAGCTCACTGTAACCTCAAACTCCTGGGCTCAAGTGATTCTCCTGCTTCAGCTTCCCGAGAGCTGGGACTATAGGGATATGCCACTGTGCCTGGCTAATTTTTCTATTTTTAGTAGAGACGGGGTCTCACTCTTGGTGAGGCTGGTTTCGAACTCCTGAGCTCAAGTGATCCTCCTTCCTTGGCCTCCCAGAATGCTAGGATTACAGGTGTGAGCCACTGCACCTGGCGAGGGTATATGAAATTTTAAACATAATTTTTTCTACCAGGATAAAGGTACTGTGATAAGATTAAAAGAATGTGATTTTTATTTTTTTTATTATTATTTATTTATTTTTTAACCTCAGATGACCAACAAGGGAAGGAATGTGATTTTTAGAGTGAAGAACCCTGAGTTTGAGCAGTTATTCCTTACCTTCTGCCTGTATCACTTTGGGCTGGCTATGTAAAATCTTTGACATTGTTCATATTTAAGAATGAGATCTTTAAAAGATCATTAGTTTACTTTGAAAAAGCATTTCAGTTAATAAATATTGAAGGAATGAAGAAATAGAAAATCATCATTAGAATGCCTCAGTAATAGGTGCTGCAGACAGTATTCGTAGATGACTGCTATAATAAATATAATTTGAGGACAAATGTGTTTTTGCATGCTCTCAAAGTTCTTCTCCAAAACATTTATTATTTAAGAAAGGGAAAACAGTAATTTACAGTGGAGAAAACTGGCAGATGCACTATCTTAATCATGATCAAGGTTTATGTCACCTGTAATAAGACAGTAATATCATGGGCACTCATATATTAGACTATATGCATCATATATGATGCACTTGAGAAGGGCAGATCACCTCTGTGGTGATGTGGCTTTAAAAATGCATAACTTCAGTCTAGTTATGAGAAAATATCAGACAAACCAAATTGTGGGACATTCTGCAGTATGTTTGACATGACATCAATGTTGTGAAAGACTGTGGTAAAATCTCAGATTGGAGAAGGCTAAGGAAACATAAACCTAAATGTAAGGGGTTGGGGAAACGGGTATTGTAATTTTAAATAGAGTAGACAGGGGAAGTCCTCACTGAGATGACTCGGTACTTGCAGTAGGTGAAATAGGAAGCCATGTGGAGATCTAAGGAGAAGAATATTCCTGAAGAACACAAGTTTAAAGGCCTGGAGACAGGAGTATGCCCTGATGTATCTGAGGAACAGCAAAGGAGACCGATATGGCAGGAGACAATAAGAGAAGGGAGAGATGGTAACAAAGGAGATTAGAGGTAACAAAGAGTAAGGTCATTTTGGAGGCCTTAATAATGGTGCAGGTATCCATTGTAAATGTGTTTTCTCTCCACTTCCTTTGATTTATGATGTTCCTTTATTCTGAGCATCAAATAGGTAAAGTATATAAGAGTATATAATGTGTAATATCTAACATCTAGCACTTTGTATAGTAGATGCTCATTCAGTGTTTATTGAATTAATTTATATGGCAAGATGTTTAGAACTATTTTAAAGTTTCTGTGTTCCCTTGCTGGATGAATGCTTTCCTTTTTAATTGCTTTCTGTAATATAATTCAGGATTCTGATCTCCCTGTCTATTTTTTAAATATAAAGGTTTAAAAATAATTTGTTACCTTCAATAATATCTATTTATGCTATGGAATAGATGTTGTCTTGAAATAATTAAGCATCTATTTTTATTACTTTCAGTATTTATAATAGAATCTCTTTTTCTTTGGATCAATCAATAATTCACTTTTTATATTACCAAAGATTCACATTTTTATAAAAGCAAATAAAAATCACATATTTCATTTAAGTCCTATATTCAGATCGATTTGTTTTAGAATCTTTCTTTAAATTTTTCTCTTTATCAACTAGTTTGATTGAAGTGCGCCAGGTTATTCCAATGGAGGGGTCCTTATTTTCACACAGGGAATATACTCGTACCAAATTACCTCTAGTTTTTAAAAGTTCAGTTGGTGTTCCACTTTTAGGAATTTAAATACATACATATAGAACATCTTTCATTGTACTGGTTGATGGTATTAACATATAGGAGAACTTTAGATTTAATACTGAATACTGAGGGGAGCAAGAGAGTATACAAGGGGCAGATAGGCAAAGAATTTGAACCTATTGTCTTACACAGTTTCATGATGGCCAGGTAAGCCCTATCTTTGCATTTTCTGAAAAAGTAAGTGTGCAAGTTTACACATACAGCCCTGCTTTTTTTTTTTTTTTCTTTTCATTAGAACTTTGAATCAGTCTGAAAGATGATTCTGGGTTTGGGGAATAATGAAAAGGTGAACAGGGAGTCATATGTTGAAACTGGACATTCAGATCTTTATAGCATAATTTCCTTATTTTTCAAAGAGCAGAAGAATCCCATCGTTTATCATGTTCTGGTTGGACTCCTTTCTTATCGTTTGCTGGAGTTTGAACTTCAGAGCTATGGTGTCAACCCTGCTGTAATATCTCAGGGGAGCTCCTAGTGTGGGGCTGGTGCCATGGCTCACCCTCCAACCTTTCCTTCTTCACTTCAGCCTCCAGCTCTGAGCTTTCCAATCCCCAGAGTAGCAAATGTTGAAAGAAGTTGCACAGGTAAGTATGTGGTGGGAAAAGCTGGGGGGGGAAATGGTACTGTCATCAGTATTTTGAGGGTGGATGTGGGGCCATTTTATCGGTGAGTCATTTTGTTAGGTTAGAAATATAATGTTTCTTATAAATTATTTTTCTCATAAAACCACCTAATAAATTATTAAATTAAAAAGTCTAGTGTTCTAAGAAGTCTTTTTAATTCTTGTTAGATGTGAAATAGGAAAAACCTTAAACTGACTAAACCATTAATATTATAATGCAAAGAAGGATTGTTAGTTTTTTAAAAAACTTCATATTCTCCACAGTGTATAGCAGGGAAAACCCATGTTTAGAAAAGAAACTAAGGAAAAAAGTTGGAGAAGGCAAAAATCCATAGATGATAATTTTGCTATATGTAGGTTGGTCTCAGAAGGAGGCAAGTTTTAGTTTCTTTCCAATGGCTTTAGACGTTCTATTCTCTTTCCTTAGGTTTTAGGCAGGTAGCAGTGTTTTTAATCTCTACAGGAATAGAAACTTCACACATCTTTTTCTAAGTCTTGACAGGAGGACTGGAACATTTCTACCAATCTGTAGGTTTGAGGTTAACAAAAATAAGTATACAAGCAGTGAAGGCACAGTATCTAGTATATGGTTCCAGCAGATATTTTGTTGAATGAATGAATAAATTCATCAAATCCTCTATGTGTGTGAAAGAGAGAGAAAGAGAGAGAAAAATGCCAACACACTGGCATTTTCTGTTTGTCTACCTTGCACTGAAAATCATGATCTAAACATTATAGGTTTTTGTTTTTCTTAAGGAATGATTTTTAGAAATAATTCTGTAGGGATGTAGCCCTGGTTCTTCACTACCTTATTACTGTTAAATACTGTCTTGCTTCTTTTCAAAAATTATTTTAGTTCTCTGAGATCTGTACATGTATTTCATATTCGTGTGATTTGTAGATTGTTTTGCACACAAGACATTCAGAATTAACCCTGAGAAAAGTAGACTTTTAATATGGCCTATGATTGCTAACATTTCTTCAGAGAGAGCATGTGAGCCTTGAAGAGATTGGGATACTAAGCATTTGGCATTTTATGTCTCAAAACAGGTCTTCAAAATACAGACTGCTCAGCAGATTATATCTCTGTTTTCTCTCTCAAGTTGTAGAGCTGGTTTTTTTTTTTTAATTTACCGAGAGCCACTGTAGAAATACCTATCCCCTAGCAACATAGACCATAGATCCAGTTTTTTCTCAACTTATTCCCTTCCTGCTTCGCGCTTTATTGAATGCATTCTTGCCCACCCCCTTTTAAGGATTGGTTTAAAATATTCATCCTCATGAGAATATTTTCTTTATGCTGGGAGGGTTTGTTTTGCATCCTAAATTTAGAGATTTTCTACTTCTTTGTATCCTTTTATTTGTATTTTAGAATTTTATGTCCTAATATTTAAGGATAAAATACTACCTACTTTAATTTTTAGGCTCTATTGTATGAGTTCTCAACTCTAATGTCTTGTTGCTCTTAAGAGGAACTAATTATAGTTGGTTCTTCAGTTGGTATATGATTGTGTACTTTTTTCCTGTGAATTAGCACTTTTTTGAATGATTAGAGTTTTGGTTTTAGGATGATGCACTTACCTTTTAAAACTTATATATTGGTGGTTCTGATGTGACTCTGTATAAGGCGTATTAGTATAGGAGATTTTAAGATTTTAGAAAACCACAAAATCTCTTAATCAAGTTGAAGCACGCATCTCATACCCTCCCTGATCAAAGTCAAACTCAGAGGCATTTATAGACATTTTGGTAACACTCCTTTAGAGAATTTGTAGATTTGGCGTGTATATGTTAAAGGATAATGGTATGTGGTTTTTTGAAATATCATCGGAGCAAAGCAGCTTCAGATAGCAGATTTCAGTAAACCATTTTTGGATTAGGGAAGAGTGATGTGTGTCCCCCTCCCACTCCCATCCCCATGCCTCTCCACTTTTCTGCCACATGTGGGCCACTGTGTTTTTTGGATGAGCCCTTCAAAAATATATAGAAATATACCCAATATTTCTGTAACCCTTGCAAAGGACTCTGTGTCAGGATATTTACTGCTCTCCAAAATAATAATTGAAATGTTTATATAGGTCCCTAGTTTTCTGCTAAAGCACATTTCCAACCAGTCATAGGTTTTTCTGTGCATCTACATTTTAACTGTCTTCATTATTCATCAGGGCTTTTATTGCTTATTTATCAGGCATTCTGCATTTGCTAAAACTGTGAAATGAATTGCTTTATTTCCATGCTGTCGATTTAATTTGATGAATTGGAAATTCTAGACATTAAAATTTATCTAAACCTTTACTTTTCTTAAATCCATCCTAAGAAGAGTCATGAGCTATTCATTATACATTTATTGTATTAGAAATATCAAGCCACAGTATTCTAGAACTAGGAGGATTTTAAGTATTATTTTTCTTATATGAAGAGAGATAATGTGTTCTTTTTGTAAAGATTTCCAGGTATTAAGGTCTTTGAGAAGCTGGAATTTTTTTGTTCAATATATGTGCCTTTTCCTCCTTCATTTAATCCCATTTCTTTTAGTGTTTTTCAGGGATTAAATAAACTTAGAATTATTCATGATAGTGTGAAGCAGGATAGGCAGTTCAAAATCCTATCACAAAAAATACTAGTAAAACAAAAATATCTCAGGTTACAAATAATTCCAGTTTGTAACAATATAATATTTAATATGGAAGTATTCTACTTTCCATAGAATTTGGGCACATCTTCAGATATTCTGGGTCCTTGTGATTGGTTTCCAATGTCTATTGGCCAAGACATATAAGTGTTAATGGCAATTTGCTGTGATTTTTATTAGTTTCTGCCTACTTTATAGACAAGAAAGAACTGGTGCATATATGTATATGAAGTGTTTGCTTGTACTATATATGGAATTGGGAAGGAAAGTAAAACGTCAAATTCTGTATTCAGCAATCAGAATATATTATTGAAATCTCCATTAGGAAAACAGAGTAAGAAAGGATCAGTTTTTCGCTTTCTCAGGCACTGTATGACCTGCATTTAGCACTCTTTATTCTTGATAATGCAAGGTGAATGCAAACTCTATGGCCAGGAGTGACAATTTAGTGCCTATGAAGCAGGGAAACGTCTTAATACAGATGTTTTTAATGTCATGAAATAATTGATTTTAATTGTTGGATGTATCTTATATATTTAATACTACAGTGTCTACATTAGAGCTTTATAATGAAATTTAGAATTTGGTTATAATCATCCTAATTCCTTGAAGGGTTAAATTATGTTCACTATATTTAGAAAGTACTTAAAATATTAGGTTTTTTGGACTATGAAAACAGTGTATATAATTTTTAATATCTATTTCTACTTATCTGAAGTCCTTAGATAATAGTTACTTTTTAATTGGTGTAATAGTATTCTTTTAAGCATAATTTTATTATAAAATTAATTTAACTTGCTCTAAAATAGGTATGATCAGTCTTTCAGAGATTGGCTTTTGTCTTACATACCCTTAGTAAGTCCATCCTTGTTCTGCTAAGGTGATCTTTTTGACACAACAAATATTTGATTGTGGTGGCATACCCTACTTACCACCATTTTCACCACAAAACAAGGATTTTTTTCTTTCTTCTCCCTTTTTTGAAATCTTCCTTGCTTTTCCTTTTACAGTTCAGGAAGAAAACACACAGTAGACTATTAGTTGTATATGTAAGAGTCAGTATACTATCATGTTAAAATGGGAGACTCTAGCAGATTGTCTGGGTTCAAAACCCATCTCTTCATTTATCAAACACATAACCTTGGGCAAGGTATCTAACATCTAGGGTCCTTAGTTTTCTCATCTACATAATGGGATAGTAATTGTTTTTACCTCATAGTGCTATCATGATGATGACATAAAAAATAAATTTTCAAGTATTTAAGTATTGCCTAGCACGTAGAAAGTCGTCAATAAAAGTAATTTATTATTATTGTGAAATTATAGTAAAGTGTTTTCAATGATTATGTAAAACAGGAGTCCTAATTTAGTGTGAAAGTTTCAAAGAAGAATGGGAGAAAAGGCATTTTAAGTATTGATAGCCGCATAAAGCCCTGAGGTGGAAAATAACTTGGGTTTGAGTTACTGAAGGTGTGGCAAAGTGTTTAGTGGTAGAGGGAGGAAGACCTGTGGAGAGAGAGAATATAGGAAAGGTTACACATGGCCTTGCAAGCCTTACTACTGATTTGGGAGTGCTGTTGAGGAATTTTGATCAGCAGGGCCATGAAGATAAGAAATTTTTACTTTAAAAAGTCACTTTGATGTGGGAGAGTAGAATCTAGGGGAATAAGAATAGATTAATAAGGACCTGATTTAGGGTTGGTTTGAGCAGCTTGGGTTTTAATTGTTGAAGATCACGGGGGTTACAGGTAGGTGCCTTTTTTGAGAGAGTACCATGAACAGGAACAATTGTGAATAACCAAAATTACTCTGAAGCATAAGGTTTGTTTTGGGTTTTAAGATAATTACTGCTGCAAAGTTATGTTGACGTCAGGATCTCGGGAATCTTGAGCTGTATCCTGTATGCTGGTGAAGTTAAGAGATAAAAGAACAGGAAAGTGGCAAAATCAGTGTAGTGTGTAATATGGATCTGTAACAAAGTGTTAGTAGAGGGAAGTCTGACTTAATTCATCACCTATATTTTCGAGCCTGGTTTCCCTGCCTATACTCTTGCCACCTTAACCTGGCATTGAAGGTCCCACCCACTTTTCTTCATCTAGCACTTTTCATCTAGACGCCTACCATGTTGGCCATATTGAAAGCTTTGTCGTGTCCTGGGCTGTCTCTCACTTCTGAGCACTTGCATGTGCTTTCTCTTATGCCAGAGTTTGCTGCTGCTTCTCACACTACATACTTCTACTTTTTAAAAATCAAGGCTTTGTCCAGACAGTATTTCTTTTATAATGACCTTTCAGTTTGTTTCCCTCACACAAAGTTAAATGTTTTCTTATTTGTGTTCCGAAAGCATCTATACAAATTTTCGTATTATAATTGTTTATAGGTTTGTCTCCTAGCTAGATTATAAGCCCATTCAAGACTCGAGCTGTTGCTTATTTGGCTTTTGTCTTTATTAACACAGTTTTTGGCATAATTCATGTAGCATACTCTCAGCATGTTTGTTGAAATGTGAAGGGAGACCAGTTAGGAGGCCACAAAAACTAGTCCAGAGTTTAAACTGAGATGAGGACAGGAAGAATGGTGAAAACAGACAGACATGAAAACCACTGTGAAAAAAGGATAAGACTTGAATGTGCAGAACCAAGTTGGAGAAAGTAACTTGGCAAATCAATTTTAAATATTACTGACTTAGTTTATTAAATTGTATTTCACAGATAGAAATGTCTAGCAGCACTTAAGAATATGCTACTAGAACCTTGAGTTAAGACTGGAGATAGATTTTAAAATCAACTTGTATTTGTTGACCACTCTGCCATTGGTTGTATTCCTGTTCCCTAGAAATAGGATTTCACGTCTGGCCCACCATTTGCTGACATCATAGACAATAAAAGGTATCAGAGTAAGTTCCTCTCCAGAGGCCTTACTGAAGGATATTTGTGTAAAATTAAATACCATCCTTCCTTGGTTTGTCTGTTTTCCACTCTTTCCTTTTATCTTTGCGTGTGTGTGTGTGTGTGTGTGCACGTGCACTTTCAAGTTACATTTATTAAGTGTCGTCTTAGTTTTGTTTCTCTGACCATTTAAAAAGTTCCAGGCCTTGCTGCTTATTTCTTCTGTTCCTTGTGCCATTTATCCCACCTGCATCAGGCACCACCTTACCTAGTCTTCTCTGAAATTGATTAGGTTATCTGAACCTTGAGTTTTTTGCAAATTCTGTTTCTGTATTTATTCTGATTTATTGCATTTGGCTTTGAAATACTGTATTTAAATGTTGAGAATGTCATACCTTACGAATTCATAGCTAGTCCAAACTAAGTAATGAAGGAGGAATATACTAGGAAAATCCAGCCAACTTAGTGTTTCCATTCTGTCTCCCAATTTAATTCTTTTCTCCCTGTAACTTTCTGAGGCCAGCTCTTTTTGGGGAGTCATGCTGGTAGAGAGGATTAGCAAAGTTGTCTGTGTACTTTTTAGAATATTCTGCTTAGTTCTTGTGGAATCATAGGAAAGATAAAATGCCTTGATTAAATGTTTTAGATCTGTGTTCAAAAAAGCCTTAAGAAACATTGCTTTTGCTGCGTGTATATATCATATTTTTTCTTCATAAAATTTCCATTTGTGCTGCTTCTTGTCCTTATAATCTGGTGGGAGAGTAGAGAGAAAAGATGGTCAGTTAACAAAGTAGATGTAAAGTAGATAACAATTGCTTGAAAAAAAGCCAACAAATTGTATACACCAAAGATTCTAAAAAATTTTATATCTAATGTAAGATGAAGTATGATTTAATTTTTAAACTACAGTCATGTGTCACTTAACAATGGGGATACATTCTGAGAAATGTGTGTCATTAGATCTTATTGTTGCGTGAACATCACTAGACAATAGGAGTTTTTCAGCTCAATTATAATCTTATGGGACCACCATTGTATATATAGTCTATCATTGACTGAAACATCATTATGTGCCACATGACTGTTTTTAAATTTCCATTTACCAAATTGACTTCAGTATACATGATATAACTAGTAATTCAATATATTTCACTATAGTGTTGACATATCTTTGAAATTGATGGAGATTGATTTTTAGGTACCCTGACTTCTCTTCCAGGAGGAAAATGTTAATACCTTACCCTTTCACATCCCACATTCATCCATCCATTCATATCAGCTCTTTCTCAAGGTATGTCCTTTATCCTACCACTTCTCATCACCTCTACTACTAACACTGTAGTCCAGGCCACCATCTATCACCAGCCCCCTAACGCATTTTTCTGCTTCCATTTTTATCCCTTCTTTAGTCCATTCCTCACAGAGTAGCTAGAATTATTATCTTTTTAAACGTATACCAAATTATGTCACTTTTAAACTTGCCCTAAACCCTCTCTTGATTTTCTATTTTGCACAATAAAACCCAAAGTCCCTCAGGCCTACAAGGTACTACAAGTCTCTCGTTGACTTCAATTCGTTCCATTCATCACTGAGTTCATGTTGCTTGAGACACGCTACTGAGGGTCTTGCTGACCTTCTGAACTGAATGCTCTTCCTACAGGTATTTGCTTGTTTGTTCCTTTACTTCTCTGCTTGTTTTCTTCTCATTTTCATTCTCCCTGGTTATTCTAAAATACCTTCCTATCCCATTCTCTCAGTCTATGTGGAATAAAGGATGGCCCCTTTAAAATTAAATAAATCTAGCTTTATGAAAAACTTTGTGATTTTTCCTTCTGATTTTGCCATAGATAGAATTCTTTATCTCATCCCAGCATCCCTGGACTAGGGCTTACATTTGGAGAAGAGAGTGGTATACTCCTGCTTCTCTTTTTTGCTGAAGTCATGTAAGAATAGTCAGTATTCCCAATGATGTGCAATTTGTGTTGAAGCACACAAAGCAGAAATTAAGTTTGGCATATTTATGTTCTCTCTCTCTCTCTGTCTCTCTCACTTTTTCTCACTCTCTTACGCCCACACACATACATTGAATCTTGAGAAAATTTGGTATTGATGGAAGAGGAACATTTCTATGTTTGTCTTTGAGGCATTTCATGTTTAATTTTGCTTTCAAAACAAACCTCTTGGTATGATATTAAGCATAAAAGTTTTTATTCTGTACAATTTCAGTGTTAGAATTCTAGTAGTCTGTAATTGGTTTTGATGATAAATGTTATACAAACAGTATCAGAGGAAGAATTTACTTTGTATCCATTTGAGTTAATTTATGTTTGTAAAATTTGATGAGAGATGTCCTGAGTCCATTTCAGATTTACCTGGTATGTTACTGAATTGTGTACATTTCATGCCAGTTTCCATGTTTATTCTTTCTTAGAATTAGAGGTCAGTAGTAAACGTTCTATAAAGAAAATTAAATGTGTTTTTAACTTCTACAAAGTTTTAAAATCTCATATGTATTAAATCTTAATTTGCAAACTATAAAGTAATTTTTTTTGCCACTGTTTCTTTTTTGAAATTAAACTCACTAAAAAACACTTTTTTTCTTATTAGGGCCTACTGAAGGGGTTGGTGGATAAACATGTGGGATCCTAGTCTGAAATAACATTCCGAGTTATAGAATAGCTTTTGTGAGATTCACTTGGAGTCCGTTGCCCACAGTTCTTATGTCCTAATACATTAATAGACTCTTTAAAAATACCATTCTATATTTCACACCTAAAGAGGTTAGTAGCCCAAAAACATATAGCAAAGTAATGGGTAAGCTGTCCTTTGTTCCAGTCTGACAGAACTAGCTTTTTCTCAGACCTCATTTAGGAAGGATAGTCAAATAATTGAATTTCCTTCAAATTTTACACGGAACTTAACATATAAAGCAACTATTAAATAGTATAGATGCTTTCAACAAAGTTAACACCTAAAATTTGGCCTTTAAAGGCTATATTATATCAGTTCACCACATCTACTTATAATGAGGATTATAATATTTTTTGAAATGAGACATAAATGAGATTATTTACTTTTTATTTACAATTGAAGAAAATATCCTTAGTTATAGTGAGTATACAAGACATGTCAAATTTGATGTATTTTCTCCTAAAATTGTACTTGTGAAAAGATTTAGTTGCCTTGTATTCAGGCCTTTACAAATCTCTCCTATCATTGGCATTTGATTTACTTGGAAGCTCACGGTACTGTTAGGGGAAAGACACATTGACCTTAAATAACCTCAGTTTATGGTTTTGGAAATTTTGTCACGTTAAAAAAATACTGACAAAAATTAGCACAGATTTTAGTGATTATAGTTAGCCCTTCATCTGTGGATTCTCCATCTGTGGATTTCACCAGCTATGGATTGAAAATATTTAGGGGGAAAAATGTAAGGTTTTGTCTGTGCCGAGCATGTACAGATTATTTTTTCTTGTCATAATTCCCTAAACAACACAGTATCACAACCATTTGCATAGCATTTATATTAGGTATTATAATCTAGAGATGATTTAAATAATAAGAAAGGATGTGCATAGATTATATGCAAATATTACACCATTTTATATAAGGGATTTGAGCATCCATGGATTTTTGTATCTACAGTGGGGGTTCCTGGAACAAATCCCCCACAGATAATGTATTTGTTTTGGTGTGACCTCAAAAGTGCTAGTATTGCATGTTGTAAAGGCTTAAAAAGGAAAAGAGTAGGCAGGTTATATAATTGAGATCATAAATTTATATCATGATGAATAAAAAATTGTCCTACTGTTAAATGAGTGGATACCTGTTGGATGAGATAAAATTCCTGGTATGCCACTATACACTGATTCAAAAAATGGTATATCTCAATAAACTTAGATTGTAAGTAAAAATGATATGCTTGGGAAAACAGATAATTGAAAAAGTAGATGTAGTGACAACAGAGCCACTAATTTTCAAGATACCTGTGAAGATTTTGAATAATTAAAACTAAAATTAATTTTTTAAAAAATCTATCAGGTAGGGCGAAATTATTTTGGGGGTTGCCATTTTTCAACAGTAAGTGATATTTAATTTCTTAAAAGGAAGTTGAACTCTTGGGTAAGACAGGCTTTACAGGCTTTTTTAGGGCCTGGAGGAAAAAACACATAACATTGTATTGATGTAGTCAGATTTATGACTGTATCATGTGTCCCATTAGCCCTTAGTTGATCTATTCTATATCTTGGCAATGTTTCCTTCATTTTCTGTTTTCCACATAGGATTAAGGTAAAGCTGAACACTTTCCAAAATATTACTCTTGATAAAAGTAATATTTTTGTTTAGGTGACAAACAGCATGTTTGGTGCTTCAAGAAAGAAGTTTGTAGAGGGGGTCGACAGTGACTACCATGATGAAAACATGTACTACAGCCAGTCTTCTATGTTTCCACATCGGTCAGAAAAAGATGTAAGTTAATCAGTTACATTGTGTTTACTCAGTGGTGTGCATCTGTTTCTGTGTTCCTGCAAAGCAGCATATGTCTGTGGTTGAGTGACTATGTTTTAGGCACAGTGCTAGGCCCTGGGGATTCAAAGACAATGAACTTACATTCTAATGGGAAACATAAATGTCTTGTGATTCTCAGGTTTGGGTGTGGTAATACAGCAGTAGAAGTACTCAAAGACATGACTCCATGTCACATGTTTTTTGTTTGTTTAATATGGTAAGTAAATTATTTTTATATGAAATACAGAAACAGAATTGAAAGCAGATTTACACAGATTTAAAGATATAATGTTGAGCTTCGATAGAACTCTATCCTTACGGTGTTCTCTTCTGGGTATAATACTAGATCCCAGGTATAGAGTATCTCTCCTGTTCAGCTATAGGGATGAAAAATTTTTGAAGAACTGTATTGAAAATGTGGTAGAGGTGTGATAAAGAGGTGTGACTTTAGTGCTTTAGAAAGCTAGTAGTTCAATAATTTCATTTGGGATAAAAGGATTTATAATACAACCAAGTCATAATTATCAAATTTATAAAATATTTTTAAATAAAATTAATTGTTAGAATTCCATTAAGCTACTTTTAAGTTATATATTGTACATTGTGGTCAAACCAGATTGTATTTTTGTACTTTGTACCTGCCCAACTTTTTTCCCCTTTCAAACTTTTATAACTTTTGCTATCTGATTTCCTTATCTGTGTAACAGTCTACTCTAATTGTTAACCTAATAAGATTCTTACTGATGCTTAAAGCATTTATAAAGTTCTAAGATATGTAACAAATACTCTCATTTTTCTTTAAAGTTGATCATTAGTAAATCACTTCTATGTAATTTTTAGAATTTCACAATTTGCCTTAATTTATATTTAAGTTAGGACTTTAGTTTTGTTTTTGTGTTTTAGTATTTTGCCCCCTTGATTTGAAAATGTTTGTGTTTTTTTTAGAAACAAGCTATCAGTGGTATTATTAGGGCTTTTTTCAAATTATGTGGGTCGTGGCTTTGTTTATAATTAGCGTGCAGTTTAATAGCTTGTGGAATAATAATATCTGATTTTCTGTTGTCTTCCCTTCTAACTATTTGCTATTTGATATAAATTATAATTTAATTATTATTTATGAAGTTTTCTGTGTTTAATTTTAGACCTTGTAGATAAAGAAATGGGGATGTATTTTGCTAATATTGCTGCAGAAACTATAAAACTACAACTTGTATGTGTTACTGTGATTGTATGGTGAAAGTTAAGTTTGACAGAAAAATGTTAGTGAAATGAGAATGAATGGCAAAGACATGTTTCTTCTAAAAAGCAGAAATACTGTATGTCTGAGGTTTTAAAATTAGAATTAGTATATATATTCACACACATACTTACATATATTGGTTACCATTCCAGTTTAGTTGGTTGTTAAAGAAGTAATACAGAATGGTTTGTTCCACAAAACTTTTTTAAAAAAACATTAAGAATGTAATATACCATAGGAATTAAAAACTTGTACTCTAAAGCAATACAGGTGTGTGCTTGGATCCTGACTTTGCCTCTTAGCAAGAACTTCTCTAAGCCTCAGTTTCCTTATCTGTAAAATAAGGATAATAGGGGAAGGAGGGGAGGAGGGGAGGGCAATAACCTACCTAATGGGTACAGTGAACACTATTTGGGTGATGGGCACACTTAAAGCCATGACTCAAGCATTACAAAAGCGATCCATGTAACCAAAAACATTTGTACCCCCTGAATATTTTGAAATAAAATTTATAAGGGTAATAAAATAGTAGCTACCTCGTAAATTGCTGCTGTTGCTGTTACTTTTTTTGTGTTACAAAATAGCACAGGGAAATTACACAGATGTTAGAAAATATAGATGAGAAGAATTATCTATGATTTTATCAGTTGGGAACAGTTTACTGCTCAAAATTTGATTTTTTACTTTAAATATTTTTATTAAAAAGTGCATGACTATTTAAATTTTCTGGAACAGATTGACATATTTTCCACCAGGAAGTTTGTACCAGTTTTTACTCTAATCACCACATTCTATGTCCATGAGAATACCAGCCATCACCTTGAAGTCTCTGCTAATAGACAAAAGAAGCTTATTGTTTTAATGTACATGTATTAAAACATTGCTAATTCTACATACACAAGCACAAACACACAGTGATTTGCCTTTTCCATATAGTTATTGGTTATTGTATTTCTTCCTTTGTGGATTACCTATTTTTGTGCCATTTCTTATTCCTATTGAGATAAGTCTTATTCTCCATAAAGATAATCTCTTATCATTTGTTAAAAATATTTCCTAGTATTTCATCTTCAGTTTAGTTTATAGTGCATACATATTTATCGTGTTTATTAAATGTGACCCATCAATTTTTTTTTAATGATTTCTGGTTTTGAGATCATACTGCGAAAGACCTTTTCCAGTTACTTTCTTATAGTACTTTTATGTTTTATTCTTCACATATAACTTATGTCCATTAGAAATGTATTTTGGTTTCATGTGTGAATTGTAAGGTTCCAGATATTTTTTTTCCCCTTATGAGGTAATCCAGTTGTCCCGGTACCATTTATGCTAGTAATTATTTTAGGTTTTGTGGACAAGAGACAAAATCAAGGCTGTTATGTAAAATCAATACCTATAATGTATAATAGGTTTTTATATAACCATCGGTAATGTAAAAACCATTTTTAGTTCACATACCCTATAAAAACAGGGTGCTGGATTTGGCCCGTAGAAGTAATTGGCCCACATGTGGGTTAGACCATTTACTTACGGCTAATTGAAAAATACTGCCTTTAATGTAGACTTGTCTGATACCTTCTTGGGCCTGTTTCTAAACTCTTGTTCTGTTTACCATGCTGATTCTATGTCAGAACTACAACATAGTTGAATTGCCATAGATTTGTAGACCGTTCTAACATCTTAGTTAAGGTCTTCTACATCCTTTTTTATAACAGTGTTTTGACTGTTGCATATTAATACCTATACTCCTGCCTTTCAGAAGGATGTGTCTGTCCTTAATCCTGTTATTTATGCCTTTTAGTAAATAGGATTTTATAGTTGCCATTTTCATTGCATTTTTCAGATTGATTTTTATGATCTATAGAATACTTTTTGTATTTTAATTTATAACCAACTACCGTAACAAAACTTTTATTAGTTTTTGTGATTGGGAAAGTGGGCTCTGGAAATCCTACCATGTGAGTTTATATCTCAGCTACATTATTTGTTAGCTATATGTCGTACGGCAAGTAGTCTCTGTGTGTCAGTTTTCTCGTTTGTAAAATAGGAGCAACAGTACATGGCTCATGGGTGGTTATAAGGATGGAATGAGTAACTGTAAAACTTTGAGTTAACAGATAATAAATATTCAACAAATGTTGCTGTTAATGTGAATAGTAATAACATTCCATTTGATTCTTTTGGGTTTTTCAGGTAGCTGTGTTTATCATCTGCAAATAATGATTATTTTTGCCCTTTATAAAAACTTTTTTTTTTTTTGAGACAGAGTCTCACTCTTTTGCCCAGGCTAGAGTGAGTGCCGTGGCATCAGCCTAGCTCACAGCAACCTCAAACTCCTGAGCTCAAGGGATCCTCCTGTCTCAGCCTCCCGAGTAGCTGGGACTACAGGCATGTGCCACCATGCCCGGCTAATTTTTTCTATATATATATTTAGCTGTCTGTATAATTTCTTTCTATTTTTAGTAGAGATGGGGTCTCGCTCTTGCTCAGGCTGGTCTCGAACTCCTGAGCTCAAACGATCCGCCCACCTCGGCCTCCCAAAGTGCTAGGATTACAGGCGTGAGCCACCGCGCCCGGCCTATAAAAACTTTTAAAGGGAAAATTTTAAACATAATAAATGACTGAGATGATTTTGTAATTTTTTTTTGTCTCTGGGAAGAGTGAGAAAATAATTTTCCATCATAATATATGATAAAGGAAAACTAGCCAGTGATTGAGTGAATCTTGTAGGCAGATATCAATGAGATCTTAATAATAGCTGTTATGTCTTAACTTTTTTTGAGAGAAAGCGATAGTTTCAAATGGATGTCTTTATATAGAATTCCTTTAATAGCTTTTTACGGTGTCTAAAGTTTCTTTAAAATTAATATCCTAACATCACTGAATTCAAGATGATTAAAATGGTAAAAAAAAAATTCTGATTTGCCCTATTCATAATAGCCTAAAATGTAAGCATTTTTTTATCACATGCATGGTTGAAGAAGTATTTGGGGGACTGTTCTCTATGAGACTGTGCTAGTTACATTGCTAGCTAGTTCTTTGGAGCTCCTCCTTATTATCAAAGGCCTTGTATTTTAAGAGGTACCAGTACATGTATGTGACTTTCTACAGAATATTTACTAGTTTGAAATAGACAAGTGGTGTTATAAGTATTGCAGATATGTTACTTGAGTGTTTTCACCAGATTAAATAAATCATAGGCAGTATGGGCTTGTTTTCTTTTTATTATAATTATTTTCTTATTGGAGACCTTATAGTAAATGAAAAGCATTTACATAAGACGTAATAGACAACTCTTTGGGAGTGATATAATCTAACCAATGAGAATTTTTTTAAAAAAATGTATTTTAATTGCTAATATATTTTCTAATCTTGTGAATCTTTGAATATGCACTCATTTGATGATTCTTCAGCACATTCATTTGAGAAGCACTAACTTGTAGGAACCTCTTTGCTTTTGTTATAATGTATTGCTGAAAAAACATGAGATGTAACACCTTTTCCTTTTTAAAAAAAACTCTTAAAACTGATAATAGCAGGCTACTTTCTTATTGTGACCAAACCATGAACCATTTTGAACTCATGCCTAGCTTTCATACTTGTGTTAGCCTACAGCAATTATGACAACTAAGATTTCTCTTGGGCCAATGATAATTAATATTTTGTTAAAATCTAGTATAAAATAAGAATAACTTCTATCTCTAGTATCGTCATCCTCCTACTTAGTATTTAACTACATACTGGAGTCAGCCTGGCTCATTCCCAGCTCCTTGAACTCATTCCTCTCTAAGGACCTTGGCACTTTGTTTTTTCACATAGTATTTTTCCCCTTAGTTACATTCATGTCTCTGCTAAAATATCTCATCTGAGAAGCCTTTTCTCTGACCACTCTTTTCCTAAATGGCCTTGTATATGTATCAGCACTATTACCACTATCCTCTAAATTGTTTCTCTACTTTTTGAAAATCATAGCATGAATCACTACCTGAAAACACATGTTCATTAATTGTTTATTATCCTGTCCACATCACTAGAATTTAAGCTTTAACAAAGGCAGTGACTATCTAGTTTACAGCCATGTTCTTAGAACCTGTAATAATGCTTAGGAATTAGTAGGCTCTCAATGAGTGTTTGCTGAAGAGAGGGAAGGAATGGAGTTGATATTGAAAAATAACAAAATTATCTGCAGATGATACGATTACCTGAAAACTCAAAAATCATTTTAAATACGTCTATAAGAAAAAGCAAATGTATATAAATGTATCAAGTTTTTATATAGCAACAATAACCTGACAAAGTTAAATGTAAGTAAATCAGAGTATACTCTAAAGAAATTGGAAATAAATGTTAAATCATTTGAAAAGAACTTTCTAAAACCTCTTAAACTCATTGACATTCACATGATCTTCAACCTCAGTATTTGAAAGATAAAGCCTAGTTATAAAAGGATGGTAAAATGATGTGTCTACATAATATATATTAAATATTAATGTAGCTAGAAAAATTACAAAATGTTTAGTCTCAGAAATTGTAATAATAATAATCCAAACAGTAAGAAAATATTATTTTATTCCTACCATGCTAGCAAGGATTTTTTTTTAAAAAGGTGAGAGAATAGCCAGTGTTTGTGAGGCAGCAATTGAGGTGATTGCGGTAGAAATGTAATTAATACAGTCAGTAGAAAACAGGTTAGCAATACACATTAAAAGCCTTTAAAATGTAAACATTTCTCAAATCAATCATATGTCATTCTATAAATTTGTACTTTGAAGCTAAACAGAAATTCAGACAATATGAAGATATTTATTATTGGACTTTTTAAAATAAAAATTTGACTCTTAAATGTTTAATGCTAAGGAATTAAATTCATTGACTAGTATACTATTTTTTAAAATGTTCTTTATGTAAACATAAGAATATTCGAATGAAAATTACTTGAAATACCTAATAAACTTACATTTTATTGTTACCTGATTCATCAGCTGCTGGGTCCTATGACTTACTATTTTATTTTTCTACCTGCCCCCTTCCCTTGCCGCTTTCCTCTTTCGTTCTTTTTAATTTATTATCTTCTCATTGTCTTTCTTTTTTGTGCCTGTTTGCTGGATTTCATTCTGATTTCAATAATTCCATTTTTTAATCACCCTGTTTTTAGTTTTAAAATGCTCTTCACATTCTATCTAGATCTAGAACTCGGTGTGCATGAACATGCTTTCTTCATTTCCCTTTGTCTTTTTCTTTTTGTAGATATGATATAGCCAAAAATTATAATTCATTTTTTTGTTTTTGTCCTGAAATAATAACAGGACACTAGGAATCATGTTATCACCATACCTTTAAGTATATTGTACAATGACATTTTAAAACTTAAATATGTTTTTCATTTTTAAATTGCTATTGTCATCAAGGAATTTTTATTTAACAAAATTTTGTTACATTCCCTTGCAACAGTTTGTTGATTTTCTTGACATTCTGTATATTAAAGGATAAAGGGGCTGTTTGGTGGCTAAGGGAAATAACTAGAATTGCATTAGTATTTATTCTGGTTCCTTCTTGGTTTTTATTGTTGTTGATGTTTGACTGCAATGTATATTGTAGATTTGTAGGAGATGTGGGAGACATGTAATTATTATGATAATTTTAGACTGGGAGATTAGGTGACATTTAATCTTTTTTCTACCTTTTGCTTTTCTTAAGAACATAAATTCTATACCTTATTTTACTTGGAATTTTTGAAGATAAATTTTTTTCTTTAGTTTCTTGGGCAAAACATTACATAAATTTAGGATATTGTTTAGTAAATTTCCCAAAGTCTGAATGCCCTTCTTTCAGCTGTTAAATGAGAGTTCTGCACTAAGAGGAACATTAGATTTTTAGCTGCTGCTACCATTTGTTGAGCACTTACTATGTGCCATATCTTATCTCATTAACCTTCACTTCAACTCTGTGAGGTAGGTAGTAGTATTTCTATTTTACAAGAAGGAAACTGAGGCTCAGCTATTTCATAGGTAAGTAGTGAGTGAAACCAAGATTCAAGCTCAGATTATTTTCTGACTCCAAAGCTCTGAGCTTGCTCTGTTTTATGCTGTATTCCCTACTGTAATGTACCTCTTGATGTGAAGTTTTAAATTATCTAAGAAATTCACTTTTATGTTACTAACTTTCAGCATTTAAAAATATGTAAATTGTTTTCTGTTAACAGTAGTTACTGTTATTCCAGAGTATATTTCTTGTGTACTTTCTGTGCACTTATAAATAGCTTATCTGTCCGATTAACATTCCTTCATTGTGATAAATCCACTTTTAGCACTGATTTATTTCATGAAATAGACTTTCAGACTTTAAAAATACACATCCTTAAGGATAGTTTTTTTTTTTAAATAAATTAGATATTTGCATTTTGACACATTCTGAGGCAATAATTTTAACATCTGTATAGCTGATCAATGCTTATTTTACATGAATATGTTGAAAGTTATAAACTCTTAAATTTAACTTTAAACTACTTTCGCATTTCTGTAGAGCAGTGTTTACTAACCTTCATGTAGTGGCACATAGAGAAAATGATATTAAATGTTACACAGTATGGTAAGTAAATCAATCTAATGCTTTTGATCTCAAATAATTGGCTTAGGGAGCCACTACCTCCCCTCCCTACTTCCATCCTCCCCCCATTTTGAGAGAGCTGATGTCTTGGCATATGTAGCTCATTTCTAGATGTATAATCTTTGACATAGAATAAAATGTCTGTTGTTTGGAGTTGAGTATTCAATAAACAAATTTCTGAGATGAGTAAGGTTTTAAGTGGTCCTTTCTAAAATGTTCGCATTATGGATCATTCTAAGTTGTGCGCTCATACTGACCAACATTGTATATTTGGAGCCTTTAGAAACAACTGTACTCTTTCATTTATAGTTTATAATGACTGAAAATCATGATTCAAAGTATTTCATATAAACTTTTTACCTTCTGTCACCAACTAAAGCTTTATTACATATTGTATATATCCTTTGATCTTGTTCTTGCAATTTGGAAGTGAACCTTTAATATGCTTATAAAATATTTCCAGTTAATGCAGTAATGACTATAGTACCTATGAAAATAATTTGATCAGGTATTTTTTGATCTATTGGGTTGTACTTGGTAAAGAATATATAGTTTGAATGTTAATTTTTTAGATTGTACACCTGGGTTAGAGAAGTAATATAAGATTTGATGCTTTTTAGAAAATTCATTGCTATATTATAAATACTGCTGTTTTTGGAGTGGTGTGTAACTCAGTTGTTACCTTAGGAGAGCCGAATGTGTATCATTGGTTTAAAAAACAGGCTGTTGTATTAAAAAAATGTGAACTTTAGATTAATTAAATCAACTTTGAATATTGACATGAAAATTACATGAAATGTATATTGTAAAACCTACATTGTTTAAAGTTTTTCTTCTTGGTTTTTCTAACCATGGTCAATGTCAGCATGATTTTCCTTCCCTGAAAACCACAGAGCATCCTCTGATAGTTCTCTCTTTTGTGATTTCTACTCCTCTCTTTTCCCCTTTATCCCAGCTAGTTCAACAGGACATAAATTACTGTCACTTCTACCACCAGAATGCCTCTCAGTTGGTCTCCTTTTTGTCATAGTTTAGTATTTCATCATTTCCTATTTCTACCCATTTCTGCTATTAGCATTGTCTTCCCAAAGCACATTTTTATCATGTCATTTCCTTGCTTAATATTATTTTTTTATTTTTTTTCCTCTCTCTCTCTTTCTTTCTTTCTTTTTTTTTAATATTTTGTTTTTGTTGAGACAGGGTCTCGCTATGTTGCCCAGGCTGGTCTTGAACTTCTGGCTTCAAGCAATCCTCCTGCCCTGGCCTCCCAAAGTGCTGGGATTACAGGCATTAGTCACTCTGCCCGGCCTGTTTTTCCTCCTTTTTGCTATAGTTGGTAGCCATCTGTGTATGACATTAAGAAGGCCCTTTACAATCTGACCCCACCATACTCTTTTTATTTCCTATTCTTCTGTGCCCCAGTAGGAGTGAGCTTTATCTCCTTTCCTATTGCCCTATTAATGAATCTCTGCTGTTTCTTATGTTTTCTAATCATGTCACTAACTTTTATTACATTTATATTCACTGCATATTCTTGACCTGGAAGACATCTCCTCTGAACCCACATCAAATGTTACCACTTTACAAAGTATTCTTGATACCTCAACCTTGTGTAGAATTGTCTTCCTCCATTGATGCTTTATACTTTTTTTAGAGCATTTACCACACTGTGCTTTAGAATATAATGAGTTGTCTAATTTATTCTTTCTTCACTAGATTGTAAGCTCCACGATGATATGGCCATGTCTTATTTAATTAAGGTGTTTTGATGATTGTCTACGACAAGAAATGCCCCCCCACACACATTTTCATTTACTCAGCTTAACTATTTTGTGTATAGCAATGCCATACTCATTTCTATGAGGAAATATAAAAATATATTGTGTTCCATGAATATAACATATCTTCAGACAATTTATATTTTACTTGGAAAAAAGACTGATGCAGTAAATTCAGAGTCATTGTACAAGTGCCATGAAATTCATACCACTCACTAACAAACTATATAAATTATATACCATGTGTATATATTTTTGTATTTTTGTTTACTTGTTCATTGCTATTATATCATCTCTCCATTTATCATATGGATATGTGTATATTTGTTAAGTTTTTCTACCCATTTGATACACATCAGTTATTTGTATATAAAAATCAGGAAATATCCTTATCAGCTATAATATTTTTGTATTTAGGCAATAAACTGAATTTAGAATTTAGCTTAATATATCTTCTAAGAGTAATTTCACTTATAAATTTATAGTGCTAACTTTTTGAGATATCGTCTTTGTTTCTAGTTAGCCTACTTTTTTAAGTGCAGTAATAATGCTGCTATAGTTTAACTTTAAAAAAACTTTTACTAGTATTAAAAATTAATTCCATTTGTAGTTTGGTTTTATCCAATTGTGATAATCTCTTAAAAAACATGGAATTTATGAGGTAGTGTTTATGTTTTTCTGGAGAATGAAAAATATGGCTTAGATTTTTACATTTATGGTATGTTGTGCAGATATGTAAAGTGTAAATATAATGTTCTGTGTTCTTTCTTTATGCTCTAATATAATTAATTTGTTTTTAGATGCTGGCATCACCATCTACATCAGGTCAGCTGTCTCAGTTTGGGGCAAGTTTATACGGGCAACAAAGTAAGAATTTTGTATTCATTTTGGGATACTTTGTTTAAAGAGAAAAATAAGTACCAAATAAAGAACAACTAATGCTGCCCTTGTGGGTTTATTATGAGATTTAAAAGGAAAGATACTTAATTTTCAGAATTTTCTTTATTTTACTTACATAGCAAAACCATATTATTTCAGGCCTTACTAATTCTAAATTTGTTATTACTTGGATATAGCATAGATTGAAATTTATTTCAGCATCTTTTGTATCTCTGTGTTCTTTTGCAATATTTTTGGAGAAGAATTTGCTAAACAAACTAAAAGCAGACATTCTCTGTGTTTTCAATTAAAGGAAGTTAAAAGATTATTTTTGTTTGGTTGGTTGGGTAGATTTTGTGTGTGCGTGTGTATATGTATGTGTATGTGTTTTGACGTGTTTATTAATGTAAGCCCATTACTTAGTAGCAGTTTGTGAAATGTTCTTTGTTTAGCAAATATTTCTTCTTTTGCTTTGGCTCAGTCTGGGTACGGAATGTAGATTTTTGACTCATAGTTCAATGCTTTTTCCATTATAAAAGATTCTTTTTTTAAAGTATTGTAATACTTTTAAAGCGCTTAGCACAGTGCCTAGCGCATAGTAAGTGCTCAATAAATGTTAGCTATTATTATCACATAAAATTTGTATAAAACTCTAAGTTCTAAAATATATTCATATTTTTAAAATTAATTTTCCAAACTGTTACATTTTAATTATATTTTATCAGCTCTTTAATGTCAGAGATCTGTTGATCTCTCATTTCTATTAATGGAAGGAGGGAGTTAAAAGTTTTATAAAGTCCCATCAAAGATTATAGGATAATTGAGTAACTGGAGGAGACATCTGATGACTACCTTAATCAGCTTCAAAGAAAAATCAGTCATTTGATTTGAAACTCTTTCCCAGCATAATGAAAAGCAAAGTTTTGATTAGGATAGTTTGTCATACCACTTCACCCTTCAAATTGATTCTGAAATTTAGTGGGAGGATGAAATTTATTTTGTATGTAAGCATAGTTTCTATCTACTATTTTCTGTCTATCTTTTGTGGCTTTCCTCTTTTGATATGGAACACAATTTTCTTAATATAGAATTAGTAAAATTTATCAATTTCTTTTATATATCAGCAGTTTTCCTCTAAACAGAAAGACATATTTTGAAAGCTTATTACATACAAAATATTTGTCCACCTATGTTTATCCTAGTTGTTGAGGGAATATTATCAGCTAGTAATTTATTCTGATAAGCCTGTGTTTTAGCATGGCTTTTTTCCGTCTGATAATCCTTATCATGGAAATATCTAGCTACTTTAAAGCTACCTCATATTTTTATAGAACAACTGCAAATAACTTATTTTATCTTTTTAAAGCCCACAGTTTATCAAAGCAGAAAGTAGATATGAAATGGAGAAAAATATTTGAGACACTTAAGGTTATTTTATAAAGGAGAATGGCACTGATTATAATCAGCTATCTGGACATTTAAAAATCTGATCTAATTTTTTTAACCTGGAAATGTGAAATTGTAACTGGGCTAAGATATGGAATGGGTTAGGTTTGAAATACAGTTACATGTTTGGTAGGATAGACATTTATTGACTTCTCAATTTGTATAAATCATTGTGTTTATTGTTAAGGTTATACAAAGATTAATACAAGCAAAAGTATTTTATGGTACTTATTAGTTTTAAAAGAAGCCATGTATGACAAACATTTCCTGTTGGTGTTCAGTATATTAAATGGCTATATTCCTATAACTTTGGTGAAGCAACATAAACTCTTTTAAACTTACATTTTAAGTATTAGCTTACAGAGAAATTGAACCTTAGATAAACTGGAACTGAAATGTTTTAGGTCAGGGTGTAATTATTCTTTTCCAGAGTATAAATCTAGAAGCTGCAACTAGTGAAAAAAGACAGGGCCTGGGTTGCCAGTCTCTGCTAGGACAGATCCAAGGGAGCCAAATAGGTCATTTAGCTAGTAGGTAGTCTTAATGAATACCTTGTCAGACAGGAGAACTCAAGCTATCATGTGGGGCTTGAGGGTTAAAATTTTAATAGTTTAACTAAGTCAGAATGGTAAAATTTGAGGGACTGACTTAAATTAAAGATAGAGAGAAAAGGAATTAATAGGTGAGAGTAGATTAGAAATATTATTCTGATGGCAACTGATTGTAATTTGCACATTGGGATTGATACAGTTAAAAGTTCTTTTTCCTCCCAAGTGCATTGAGAACCACTATTAACTCTGTATTCGGATTGGCAAAGTTCAGTAGGCATTTGGGCCATTAAAAAGTGAGGTCTGGCTGGGCACAGTGGTTCACACCTGTAATCCTAGCTGAGGCTGAAGAGGCTGAGACAGGAGGATCACTTGAGGCCAGGAACTTGAGACCAGCCTGGGAAACATAGCAAGATCCTGTCTCTTCAAAAAAATTTTTTTAAAAATTAGCCAGGTGTGGTGGTGCGCACCTGTAGTCTCAGCTACTTGGGAGGCTGAAGTGGGAGTATCCCTTGAGCCCAGGAGTTTGAGGTTACAGTGAGGTATGATTGTGCCATGCCACTCCAGCCTGGGCAACAGAGTGAGACCCTGTCTCTTATTTTAAAAAGAAAAAAAAAAAGGTGAGGTCTATCTGTTTTGTGTTCTTGATGGTTAGAAAGGTTAGAGAGAGGAGTTGGTGAAGGAAGAGTACCCTCTCAAGAACTAAGTCTCACTGAGGTTTAACAAGGAAGGAAATTCCTCTTGGAATGGATATTGAACTGCATAAACCTACAGTTTGCTAGATTTATATAGAAGTGATTGTGTAGCATGTGAGGTACCCGGTAAATGCTGGACTAGGGTGCTTGTATGATCTCAGGTTCTAGTATAGTATGATTATATCCAAATATCTAAATAACTTTTTATCTAAGTGTTCATGTGGATACTGTACACAAAATGATAACTATAGAAACCAGTGAATGTACTCTTTGTGTTCAAGTTGCATGATCTCTACTTGTCGTCTTTGAGTGTATGCCTAAGATTTTAGATACATTAAGTCCTCACTTAACGTCATCAGGTTTTTGTAAACTGCAACTTTAAGCAAAACTATGTATAACAAAACCAATTTTTTTGTTCTCATCAACATTGTAACGAAATGATGTTGAGCAAAGTTGTTTGAGGAGCTTCTGTACATCATTTTGTTTAAAATCACAGTTTCCAAAAACCTATCGACAACTTTAAGTGAGGACACCTTATAGGGTTAAAGAACTCATGGGTTCCCTGAAGTGGTTTATGGGATTGGAATGAACAGGGAGCCAGGAATTAAGTTCTCCTGACTAGTCAATGCATTGAAATTAAGTGGTAGTATAATTGGAGTAACCTTTTCATAATTACCAATAGGAGTTAGAGCCTTGTAGTATTGGAGAAAAAGGAAATTACCATTTACTGAGTGCTTCCTATGTTCTTGTTATCTTACAGGCACATGGGTTAACTAGCTGTCTGGATGAATCCATTATATAGTTTTGTATCTGAATACTCAAAGGACTTAGGCTCTAGTTGGAAGAGGAAATAAATCTTTCTGGGATCTGGACTCCTGACTTGGGAACAGGGGCACAGTCTCATGCTTCCAACAGACAGTTCTTTGGCCTCCTGTTTTATAAACACCTATGTGAAAGCTACTTGTTTCATGGAGAACCAGAGCATGGATGGGGTGGTTCATAGTGATGCTGTTGACTATGTAAATAGGCAAATGATGTTTTAATTGCTTTAGGAAATTATAGGGCCATTTAACAGATACTAAATACTTAGTACTGAGTGCTTGGGATTTCTTGCTCTGAAGAACCACCTGCTATAGGTGGGGTAGGTAAGAGACATTTATATACAAAATACTAAGTAACAGCTGATGATGTTAATACATAGATTAAAAGGTATCATGCTTTGAATGAAAAACGCAGTAAACTACAGTGGTACAGGAAAACTTCAAAAAGGAGGTAGTAATTGAGGTTGACAGATATTTATTATGTGCCTACCATATGTATTATGCCATGCTAGATACTGCAGTGTTGTGGTAGAAGAGATCATTTTCTTTTAAGCCATCTCTCTACAGTGTACCTACTGCTATGGTGGTGTTGCATTTATTTACTGCATGTCTTCATTGCCTTTGTATCCTCAGTACTCTGCACCTGACAAACATTCAATAAATGTTGATCAAATGCATATTGAGTAAGATATGATCCTTACATATAATCTAGTAGGATAAGTACACAAATGATTTTACTACAAAGTAGAGTAAGAAATTCAGAGTTTTCTGGGTATGTCAAAAGTAGGAATTTATCATCTACCTTGGAGAATGATCAGAAAAAGATTCACAGATAAGTCTCATTTGAGATTGGCATTGAAGAGACTGCGAGTAACATTTGCCTTAGCAGTGGGAACAACATCCACAGCATGGGGTAGATGTGGGAGTGACCTACTTTATCAAAGCAAGAGGGGAGCCTGTTAAGCTATTTCATTGATTTCAGCCAAGAAGACAATCTTCATGTTTCTGTGGCCTATATCTCAAGATCTTTGCTACTTCCCAAGTTCAGAAACAAAGCTATAGCATAGTTTTCCCCATAAAACATCTATTTTCTGGTGAAAGCCATGACTTTATTAGAGTATATCATTTTATCTTCACCTTTAGTACCACCTGTTGACTTTCTTACCATAGACATGTTTCACCAGAAAAAAAAACTAATATTGAATATTGAGTATTTATTGTGTCAGATGGTACTTTATATGAATTAACTCATTTAATCTTCACAAGAATTCCATGAGAGATTAAGGAGCTTGCCCAAGGTTATACAGATAGTAAGTAGAGCCAGGATTACATTACCATGTGAAGGTGAGTTGAAAACATCAGTGTCTTTGAAACCTGGATGCTATGACTCTAAAGGGCCATTTGCACATATTAGAAACTATCAAGAGTTAAATCCACAGGCACCAAGAGTCTTTTGAACTAAGACATTGTGATAGGATTTATTCATTCACCATGTATTTATTGAGTGCCTAACACAAGTGAGGTATTATTCTAATATATAAGTAAGAATATGGCAAATAGCAAGGTTCCTGCTTTTATAGAGCTTACTTTTTAATGGAGGAAGACAGAATAAACATACAAGCAATAAATAAATCATATAATTCTGGTAGTAAGTATTATAAAAATTAAGTCAGGTTAATAAGGTGAATGGATGGGATTAGTATTTTACATGGAGCAGGCAAAGAGGCTATCTCTGAGGAGGTAATATTTCAGTGGAAACCTGGATATTGAGGGGAAGTCCTTGGAAAGATCTAGGGGAGAGCTTTTCAAGTACAGGCAAGAGTAAGCACAGAAATTCTAAGTCACGAGAATGTTAGAATGAAGTCAGTGTGCTAAAGGACGAGTGAGAAGCCCAGTGTAATGAATAAAAAAGAGTTTAAGATTAATGAAGTAGCAGGTATCAGATCATGGAAAATCTACTTGTAAAGATTCAGTAAAGTATTTGGATTTATTCTAAGTTTAATGGGAAAGATTTTAAGATATAGTTTCATTTTTAGAAGATGACTTTGCTGTACAGAAAATGGACTGGATGAAGTAGGAATGAGTGGTGAGAGAGAGAGAGACAGACAGATAGACACACACACACACACACACACACACGGAGACACACACACACCCTTACTACTGTAGTAGTCCAGGCAAGAAAATAGAGTGATTTGGACTAGTGGTAGAGGTTTTGAGAAATGGTCAGATTTGGGATATTTTGGAGATAAGTTAATATGACTTGATGATGTGGGATGTGAAAGAGAGGGATCACGGATGACTTCTAAGGTTTGAGACCTGCATTATTTTGTGAATGAGTGCTACTAATCTATAACAGAAATTTTGGTTGAGGAAGAGTATAGAGGATACTTGGGAGGGCTGCACAGCTGTTCCACAGGTACAGATTCTGTGTGGCTCCTGTAAAGATCCAGTCAGATGCTATCTGGGATTCTCAACTGGTTCTAACTTAGTAGCAACTTCTCATAGTTGGCAGATGTTGAAGCCACTTGGCTGCATCCATGTTTCTTGTCTCATACATCCTTTGCACCTAAGAAGGCAGACCCACTCCTCCTCCAGGTGTATAACTTGTCCTCATTTTCATATATCTTGTCATTCTCTGAGATTGAACTGTGTAACATTTAAACTCACCTGACTCCCCACCACTACCATCACCAAATACCTGGCTAAATTTCATATATTATTTAATTCATGTATTACCTCCTGTCTCCTCCAGGAAACCTTTTGTGGTCCCAGACCTTTTCTATTCCTAAGGCTGAATGAGTGGTTTCTTCTCCATGCACTCAGACACATGGTATATACTGCTTACAAACATCTTGAGCATAACACTAATTTGTTTATTTTTAAATAGTCTTTTGTATCTCTGTAGAACAAGAGAAGGGAGTGTATTCTTGGTGGGAATTATATTAGTAGTAAAGGTACAGGGGCAGATTTGGGGAGGGGAATAGGGAAAGAAGGAAACAGATTATAAATCAAATATATAGTATATAAACAAAGTAAAATGTCAATTAAGGTTAGAAAATACCATTTGGGTCCTGACAGAGAATTTTAAAGACTACGCTGTGATTGCATTTAATACTATATAGAACAGTGGTTCTCAACCTTGGCTGCACCTCTGAAAACACCTGGGGAATTTTTAAAATCTCACTTCCCTTAAATTGCCCTAAATCACAATTTCTGGAGATGAGACCCAGACATTAAAGTTTCCTGGATGATGTAAAAGTTAGCAACTACCATAAAATGTAGAAAGTGATACTGGTAGCAAAAGGACATTTAAATAGGAGTCAAGAAATTAGATTATTATCTTTTTGCTTCATTACTTGTGATCTTGGGCAAGTCACTTAATGTTTGGTTGTGCGTTCATATGTAACCTAGTTGGATGAACTCTGGAGTCTTTTCTATTCCTAAAATCGTTTGAATTTAATGAAGGAAATTGTGTAAGGAAATAAATTACAGGGAAGATTAACCAGCTAAGTGCAAAACAGGTTGTAGATAAAAAGACATTGAGACATTTAGCATGATTGTCTTTTTTTAGTGTGGGCATTATGATGAGTTCCTAGTGGAAGTTGGTTGCTTTGGGAATGGAAAAGGGGACACTTTAAGCATTCTTGCATTAATTAGAAACTCCCCTGCCTTCAATAAAGATTTTTAGGGGACTTAAGTATGAGTATTCAGAGATTTGGTTGCTATGATTTTATTTATTTCATATAACATGTATTGTGTATCTCTAGCAAAAGATTAAAGAAAGGATGGCACATCTTGCCATAAGTATTTAAGGAATGTACTTTTAATCATTTTGTGCAGTGGAAATAATTCGTGGAATAATTTCTTAGATCATATTCTTTGGGGATTCTGAAAAATGATCAATAAAGATTTTGTTTTATTTGACTGTTTAGTGCCCTGCCAAATAAGAGGTAGAAATCTGTTCAGAATATGTCCATATAATCTTTCTACTATCATACTATTCTTTATTATTAATTGTTAAATTAAAAGAAAATTTTGATTCAGAATTATAGCTTTTTCAAATGTTTTTTGTTTGTTCTTTTATTCCTTGTCTGTAAAAAGGGGAATGATAAATACTTTCTCTATAGGATTGTTGTAAGAAGGAAATAAGATGAAGTAGCATGGTGCTTGTCTGATAGGTATTCAATAAATTTTAATTCTGTCCTTTTAGTAACCTGCTCATACACAAGCTCATTTATACGTATATGTATTTTCACCTGTTTTAGTTATTTAATGCCAAAAAAATTCTCTGAATTCTTTCCGTTTTTTTTCTTTTCTTCTTCTTTTTTTTTCTTTTTAGTTTATATGTCTTATTCTTGGCATCATATTTTAGAAATGATTTTCTATGGTTGTTTCTAATTATATTAGTTAAAAGATTAAATATTTTCTTCTCTTAACCCTATTTAGTTGTAATAGTTTGACTAAAGCAACTCAAATTTAAGGACTTAGTATATTTTGTTCCCTAAAAATTAACATTTGTGTGTTCCTATTCAGTGGTGTTAATTCCTTATGTTTTAAAAAAATTCAGTTTTTAAATATTAATAAGTTGATTTTTAAGTATTCAAGAATTAATGATCCAATTTGAAATGATGCACTTCTCTTGTTTTTGATCTTTTCATAGCTAGTTCAACAAAATGAAACTTAGCTTTTTGAATGTATCAGCTGTTTTTATGAAGAAGATAATTTTGAAGGCAAAAGTTAAACAAATATTTATTCTATACTGTTTTCCTCCACTTTTAACGTTATAAATTAATTCAAGTATGCCAATCCCTAATTGACTAAATAGACTTACCCATTCCTTCTCCAAAATTATTTTTGTTAATGTTCAGATAGTCTCCAAACTCAAATATTTCTGAAATTATGTATTTTTAAAACACAGCATAGAATAATATGTGTATTATTCCAACGAAATGGTCAAATCTTACTGAGTTTTTTTGGTAGGGCTTACTGATTATTACAAAGGGGCTAAAAACAGTACTAGATTTTTACAAAGTGTATGTTTGTTTATAGTGCTGAATGTGTAGAGAGAGTGAAAAGGAAGGGAAAAGGAAAATTAGAGGAAAGAAAATGGACAGGTATAAAGATGAGAGAGAGAAAATGGAGGGAAGAGAGCAAGAAATGGAGATTTAGAAAAAAGTTTGAAGAGAAGGAAACATTTAAAAGAGAGAGGAGGAGAAAGAATAGATGAGAGGTGTTGCAATGCAGTAAAGCACTCACAAGGGTGCTAATCAAGAGTTGCATTGGGCTTCTGTAGTGCTGCCGTTAACGAACACTAGGAGTTCAGAGATCTAAATTCTAGTCTTGGTTCTTTGTGTCACCTTGGCGAAGTCAGTTAGTTTATCTGAGGCTCAGATTCCTTATCTGTAAAATTAGAGCATTGGATTAGGTGATCTTTAAGATCCCTTCTGGCTCTAAAATTGTATAATATTTCTTGGTGGTCAGTAACTGTGGGAAATACATTCCCGTGGGAAATTTACAGTTATAGCTAACTTTATAGCTTATTTGGGGAGTAGAATGTAAGCTCCCTGAGGGTAGAGCCCTTTTTTATCTTGTTCACTCCTGTATCCCCAGCAGCTAGCACAGTGCTTGTCACATAGTAGGTACTAAATAAATATTTGTTGAATGAGTGACATGAAAAGTATTATTTTGATGGCTCATTATGGAAGCACCTAGAGGGCCTAGAGGAAAACTGGTGTGTTTGAGGAAAAAGACTGATTTCTTCTGAAAAAGTCTAAAATAGGCTGATTTTTAGTCTCTTCTTCCTTATTTTGTCTCAGATTCAAAGAAAGTTGCTGCAGCTAGTGGCATTCTCATGGTCTCAAAACTTACATAATAACTAGACGTGCATATAATGATTAAACCAACATATAATTTAGGGTAGTTCCCTTCAGGTTTCTTAAGGAAATGCAGAACCAAGCTTGGGTCTTCATGGAACATGAGTGAAACAAGTACACCTAGAATATATTAGCTATATTGAATTGGATTCATTGGCTTTATTCAGTTGAGAGGCAAAGTTAGGCTACCAGTTGAGTTCTGAGGTTGCTAGATTCCAGATACGTATCAGTGAAATATTTGTGATCCACTGCTATCCCTCGGTTAGAAAGTTATACCATAAGCGAAAAATTCCTAGCCCTAAAGTCATCTACTTACTGATTAGCTCTCCCTGTATTTTATTGCTTTTATTTAGCCTCTGGTTTAGAATAAGCTTGGTTGACCTATGTGCCATTGCTTACCAGAGTAGGAAAAAAAGTGCTAAAAAATGTGTGTCAGGAAGAGGGAGGAAAGGAGGCATTCATAGACAGATATAATGACAACATAAATGACTGCTGTACATCTTCACTTTGAAGGATAAAAGGTGAAAAAATAGATCACTAGCTATCTATCCATAATAATTATTCTGGATCATTAAGAAAATAATTTACATTTCGTATTATCTGAATAAAAAGGAAGTATGTCATACATTTTTGAAATAAGTTTATCCAAATTGGTTAATTTTTTAATGTTTTGTATCTGAATGGTAAACCCTCAGTAGTCTTAAAAAAATACACCTACTAGAACATGTCCATCCCCATATCAGGCTCCAGGAGCACTATCTAAATACAAGGTTACTATATTTTGAAATATTTTTAATGTTTGAAAATTTTGTCTGTTATAGCTATATCAGATGAGTTTTTTAATAGATGCTGGCATTTTATGTTGGGTTTGTAAAAATTGTAATGTTGAGAAATATATATAAATAGAACAGAGACTTTTTCTAAAATGCATTTTAAAAGGACAATATAAAAATTAAAGCTACTTCAGCAAAGTGGGGTTAAATGTCTTTCTGTGTACCTCAGTTGTAAATTAAAACATAAAGACACAAGATTGCAAAATTTCTTAAAGGCATATTTTACATCCAAATATGCATATACAAATATGCCTTTAAGAAATTTTAAAGCAATATCTATTCATAATATTGTAACAATCATTGACAGTTTATTGTAAAATAGAAATATGAAGAAACAAATATGAAAGCAATATCCATTTATAATTTTAAATTTCGGAATAGAACATTTTTGTTAAAATCAGAATCCATTTGGAGTGAATTGAATATATCCATTTAAAATTTGCATCTTACGTTAGGTCATTTAAAAATGTTTTAAATTGCCAACTCCAGAAGATGGATAACAATTTCATTCCTGATGGCAATGAATTTCCTTCTTCTGAATTTTTTTATTAGGTGCACTAGGCCTTCCAATGAGGGGGATGAGCAACAATACCCCTCAGTTAAATCGCAGCTTATCACAAGGCACTCAGTTACCGAGCCACGTCACGCCAACAACAGGGGTACCAACAATGTCACTTCACACGCCTCCATCTCCAAGCAGGTATTTATTGATGGACCAGAATATTTTTCAAAGTGTATCTTTGTAGAGTAAACAAGCTTTTAATTTTTTAATAAGGTAATTAATTATTTGATTTTCTGGTTCAGTGCCTTTCATTGAGGAAAAAAATACCTATGCTCATTTTATGTCAGTGCAAATTGATAAGTATAGTGCAAGATGTTTTTATCCTGCAGCTAGCATACTTGTTGTCAGTGGGTGGGTATCTCCTGGGGAGCTTTTTCAAAAATCACCTCTTCCTCAAAGGAAGATGTGCAGTTTAAAATTCTTCCCGAGATAATTGTGCTCATTGTTCCCTCACCACACATCCCTTGCTCTAGTGAGCATAAAATAAAACAGATGACATAGATTATGCATATTAGTGTGAAGAGTATAGAATGACATCCATTTGGAATGCAATTATTTTAAATATATGTGTGAAATACATTTGGATTTTGTCACAGTCACACCAATAGTTCTCTCATCTTAGATGTCACCTTATATGTTAGTTCCACTATAATTTGCCCTTTGTTTGTTTACTTTGGTTTTTCTTTTCAAAGATATAGAATGACTAGACAAAATAATGATGAATAAAAATTAGGAATGCAATTTGAAAGTACATTTGAGATTGTAGGGTTAGACCATTGGATTATTTATAGAGAATTTTAATGAGTGATTGTAGACAGCTTATTTAGTATAATGGACTTCTTTTTCAGGGGTATTTTGCCTATGAATCCTAGGAATATGATGAACCACTCCCAGGTTGGTCAGGGCATTGGAATTCCTAGCAGGACAAATAGCATGAGCAGTTCAGGGTTAGGTAGCCCCAACAGAAGCTCGCCAAGCATAATATGTATGCCAAAGCAGCAGCCTTCTCGACAGCCTTTTACTGTGAACAGGTAAGATGTTTATTGATACTGTGTATAATTGTCTTTCTGGGTGTCTCCATATTTGCCTTTTCATATTCAATGCTTTGTTCTTGAGATGTGGCTTCTCTCTCATAAGTGTGTTTCATCATGTATTTGTGACCAAAGATTCTGTTACACATCATAACTTTAACCTTCCAAAACTAAAGTTATGCTCTTTTAGTTTGATTTTAGAAAGCACATTAAAACTTTTTGTTGTGATAGTGGTAGTGTTAGAAAAGGATTGTTCTTGGGTTGCCACCAGACAAATTTTGGTTGGTATCTCATGTCCTTCCTTTATTCAATGAGGTAGGTTACCTGTGTAGTAAGAGTTCCAGGCTTATGAATAGGACTGGAGACATGTTTGATTATTACCACCTTGCTTTAGTTATACTTTGGTTGAGAAGTTCTACTTCTCAACTAAGATTCAGTGTTGTGCTTTGGAGACTTACTAACCAAAGACTTTTTAAAACTTCATCTAGAGTATTTGAAAACAGTATCACGTCTAGGGATTTAAAACACAAAGATGAGCTTTGTGCTTTTTCACTTCATTTTGCACTGTCCATTGCATATACTGTGCAAATAAGAGTTATTCATTTTGTTAGGATTTCCAAGGTGTTTGGGTAATTTATATGAGAGTTATTTCTAAAATATAAGGCTTCCTTGCAAAAATAGCATTTAAGCTTGATGTATGTATTTATATTTATATATATATATATATATATATATATATAAATGAGGAAGTATAAAGGAGAAAGGATCTTGATCTAGTTATCGTCATACTCATGTAATTCACTATCTTCTATCTCGTACTTATAAAATCTGAATTAAAATAGGTTATTAGCACATTTCCTTTTTAATCTTTATCCCATGGCTCCAATTCTTGCTTTTATTTCAATTTATGATATTTCATCTATAATTTTACTGCTCTTTTAATTTTTAAAAAAAGTTATTTGTGAAAGATTATCAAAATCCTCCACCTCTTTGATTGCTTCTTAACTGTATACTACTTTTTGGACTTTATCACATTTTTCACATTCTTGTAGTTTTGTTCATTGAATGTATGTTTACATTTTTGCCTTTCCACATTTTTCCATATTTTCATTGTTTTTAAGGTATATTTTGCTTATAAATTGTCAATGTAATATGGATCTCTAAAACCCTGCTTATTTCTACTATTGATAAGTTGTATTTATTATAAAATGTTTTCATCTCTGAGCACTTACTCCATGTTTGCTGTTACCTGTAGCTTCAGCAATTCTAACATGCTATTAAAAATTTCCATTGACTTTCCTACTCTTCCTTAGAGTGTTGTTTCATCAGCTGCATATTTTATCAAAAAATTGTTTTGCCATAGTTAGTTTTACAGATACAGGTAAAATCCACAAAACCCTGTCATCTTCATACCCCACCCATAACACTAATACACTAAAATGTCTTTAACAGAAGATTATTTGATGTTAAAGATACATAGTATTGTTGTAGAATCTGAATTCCTTTTGACATGCTTAATTATTTGGCCTTGCTCTATCTATGTTCAGTCTTACGTTCTGTTTTTTCTTCCCGTGCTTAGGCTTGTGCAAAAAAGGGAGGCATTTTTATCTACTTACAGAATAACAAATGTGTATTAATTCAAAATTGGGGGCACTATAGAGAAGTTTTTGTTTTTCTTCTAAGTAGATGAAAGGTAAACTATATTTAGATAAGAATGATGTGTTTTAGAACACTGAATTCAATTACAGAATAACACCATTTAATCCAGGTCAGCTAAACATTTGTTGAGTTGCCTATTGTGTCTTCCTAAACACTAGAGGACAGAAGATTTCAAGAGGAAGCTGACATGGATACTAACTATAAGGAGTTTATATTTTAGTTGGGAAAAACAGACACTGTATATAAGAGAAGATCTTTTATGAAAAATAGTAGCCAGCTTTACTAATAAGGGGAGAAAAACAAGTATTTAGGAAGAATACCCTTAACACCAACCTGCATATTTTTGAGGTTAGGTACTTCTGGTATGCAGTAAGTTGGCTCTCCAACTACACAAAATGGTACCCTTTTAATCTGTTTTCCTCAAGGTTCATATGTAAATTCTTTGGTTTTTGTTTTTTAACTAATCTGTTTAAGGTGTTTTGGTTCTCATTTATTCATGGAAGGACTTTAGAGAAGTTTTTAAGTAAAAATAAAGATTAAACTCAGAAAAATAATATTAGTATTGGTTTTGAAACATGTTGTTTTATGGAGGAGACCAAAAGTATACACTTCTTTTGTTTTTCTTCATCTGAAAGTTAGTGTTCTTACTGTATATCTAAAATTATTTTCTATGTACCCAGTATGTCTGGATTTGGAATGAACAGGAATCAGGCATTTGGAATGAATAACTCCTTATCAAGTAACATTTTTAATGGAACAGGTAAGCTTATTCTGGAGATAGTACCCTATAAAAAATATGGTAGATTTCTGACATAAAAAGCAATTCAGCATACTGGTCTTTAACTATTATATAATTTTTTTATGTTAAATGGCAGAATTAAATTTAGTGAGAAATCGACAGGAAATAGAGTTTAATTCCATGAACAGTTGAGATATTTAATTTTTTTTTTTTTACTTGGCATGGTAACATCATAGTTGATTTGTGTTATAACATCAGGATTATTTCTTTAACATGTAGAGAGAGCATAAACATTAACTTATCCTGTATTTATGCCTTGGCATCTTTTTTGCTTCAAAGCTTTTCCTATCCTCAGCCTTGTCACTGTGAGAACTATAGTGTAGACTAGGTTGGGTGGTATGACATTCTGGCTATAGGGACCAAGATTGAAGAGAACCTTTAAAATTATATGGAGTGTTTACCATTTTTTCTTAATAGTTTTAATAATCCTGATTTTGGCATTTAACCTTAATGTGTTTTTGATCCAGTTTTATGTATAAAATTCAAAATTTAGTTACATGGAAAACCAATTCTGATTTTGACAGTAAAAAAATTCTTGTAGTCTTTGATTTATTTCCTTTATTAACCACTTCAGACAGAAGAGAACAGGAAGCTTTGTTGCTACTTTGCTTTAGGTTTTACCCTCTTCATCCTTGCCTCCAGACCTTTCCTAAGAAAGAAAATAAAGGACGTTATTATCATAGGAGCAAAAATGAACAGGATTATTGGGAGAGAAATATATATAAAAGAAGCAGAAGGTGAAAGAATGGTCAGTAAAATGGAGCATACGTAGACACACAAGAGAGGATTTAATAAGAAGATGTTATTTATGGCTATGGGCTTTTAATTTTCAAATGTTAATGTACGCTCAACATAAGCAAGATTAAAAAGTTTGGAAAAAAATTCCAAATTTTAGCATTTGTATAATATATAGTAAGTTTGTCTTTGAGTCATAAAATAATATAAAGTACTATATTCCATTGTTTCTGAAATGCACTTTTTTAATACTTCAATATCTCTGAAATCAGGCTGCATATCATAGTTTAATTAGAGTTTTTTCCCTAACTGGGACATTATTTTTAAATTCTATTTTAACTAAGTATATTTTATATTAGGGAAAATTTTTTTCAAGTCTTTCCCTACAAATATAGATTTGGGGGGTTATTAACTATTTTTTAAGTTAAAATATGTTCTTAATATATGGCAATTTAAAATTCCATATCAAGGAACTTAAAAGATGTGTATTAAAAGTTAATATGTAATTAATATGTAATATTCCATGGTTTGTCTGTAAAATAAAAAGGAAAAAAAGAAAAAGTTAATATATATCCAAAGTTTGTAATTAATTTGTAATCAAGTAATTCTAGAGAGATTATTTTATAAATTGAAACAGTATATAAATATTTAATTTCTATTGTCTTGTTCATATGGTAGTTTTTTAATTAAAAATTCATATTTAAACAATGGAAATAAATGCTTTATCTTTTACCCTTGTAATTTTAAATTGTTACCTGTCCTGGAATACTAATGGTCTGTTGTTTTTCTATCAACAAAGTAATCTTGAGAGAATAATTGTTCTTTGAGATTTCTTTTAATTATGAAATTTGGAGAAAAATAACAATTGGGAAACGGGGCCAAATAAATTGAAAGTGATTATAAAACATTAGATGAAACAAAGATTAAAGAAAAGCTAAAATGAAGGTAGAAATTTAAGTTCTTTGAAAATTAAGAATACAAGGTTATAAAAATACTAAAAAGTTGAGAAGAAATCAAGATGATTAAAATAGACAAAGTAGAGAGGTTGGGTTAAATTTTAACTTTGAAAGGAAGCAGACTGATTTAATTTAAAATGAACAAAAGTAAATTTATTAAGTATATATTTATTGAGCGCCTACTGTGTAATAGGTAATATGAACTTCTCGACTTTGTATCATGTTCCCATATTTCTCACCCACTCACCAAATATGGGAACACTACTCCCACCCCTTTTTATACCCCCACCCCCAACACACACACGGACACACAAACACACACATACACATTTGTATATTAAACCAATAGGTTTTCCACTGCCTGTGCCTCAGAAATCTTTCTAGCCATTTGCAGGAGGTATTGTCATTGTCATATTTGTGTATAACTGAAGCTTCGAGCATTCCAGATATAATCTCCATCTGGATATAATGAAAAAAACCAGTTATACCACAGCAGTTTCTCTCTCATTAACTAACAAGCTATAATTTTAGGTTACCATCTTACTCTTTTATCTTGAGTCTTTAGGATTTGAAGTTTTTAATATGCTGGTTGCATAATGCTTTGCTTAATTGTTCATGAAATTATTTGACATAAAATCAGTCCATAAGTATCTTTTGAACACCTACATCCGCCTAGTACAGTGCTGTGCATTATTTAGGAAGAAGGCACTGTCATCTCAAATTATATTGTGGTTGGTTTTTATAATCTCTTTAAAAATGTTTGTAGAATAAATAACTAGTATTCTTTCTTATTATCTAGATGGAAGTGAAAATGTGACAGGATTGGACCTTTCAGATTTTCCAGCATTAGCAGACCGAAACAGAAGGGAAGGAAGTGGCAACCCAACTCCATTAATAAACCCGTTGGCTGGAAGAGCTCCTTATGGTAATTAAGCTTTTTAATGATGGCCAATGGAAAGTTTCTATTGTGTGCAGGTGCATGTACACATACATATGCATGTGTGTGTGTGCACACATATATTTGTGTTTTCTAATTGGTTAGTGTAATTTTGTCAGAAATGATATATGAAAAGTGATTTTTCTTCCCAGAATAACCTTAGTAGCAGAGTTAAATGGGAAAAGTTTGTACAGAAACTCAAAAGGAAGTGTCCTCTTTAGTATTCAGAAGTTATTTTCTTCTGGCATCTCTGCCTTAGTTCACCATAAGTGATTTATTTTGTGGTCTTCCTTTTCTCTCCTTAGTTGATCATGCATTTTTGAAAAGAATATAGTCCTGGTGATTAATAGTGACTGACTGTTGTATGTATCAGAGATACTTCTCTGAGCCAAGGTTTCTCAACTACCACACTGCTGACATTTGGGCTGGATAAGTCTTTGTGGAGGGGGGTGGTGGTGGGCTATCCTGTTTATATAGAATGTTAAACAACATTCCTGGCCTCAGCTTACTAGATGCCAGCAGCACCCTCTATTACCATCCCCCAGACCCCCCCACTGTGACAAACACAGATGTGTCCAGACATTGGCAAATGTCCCCTGGAGAAGAAGTTGCCCCCTATTGAGAACCACTGCTCATGGGTCATGTATAGTTTATGTAGACTCCTGGTTTCCATTAGTATCCTTCATTACTCTTTTTCACTGTCTCTAATAGATAAGAGATTCAGCTAATAGAGGATAAATGAAAATAAAAGGGGATAAACAGGCAATAACACTATAACAATTTAGACATGAAAATTCTGTGACGGCAGTGTAGCCATACTCTTTTTATCACAGTTGTTTTTTTTTGAGGGGGGGGAATATGATAGAGACCAATAATAAAACAGGGAACTTAGAGGGATCATCAGTTAGTTATTCTAAAATAAAATTAACATTTTTTTACATTTTCAACCAAGAAGAATTTCTATGCCGTTTAGAATATGAATACAAATAACAATATGTAAAGAAGGGAAAATATATTGTTCATATTCTAAAGTTTCTAAATTAGTCTTCCAAAAATAACAAAAAATGATCTGCCCTGGAAGTTGAGTACCTAGCTACTTGATTCTCAGTTCAGACTCTAATGTTTTTAACCTTTCCTCATAGGTCCATTTTTTCATCCCTTTAAATCATTCCCGTTGCTCTCCTTGGACCATCTCTAGTTTCTCCATATCGTTCTTGAATTGTGGAGCCCCAAACTGGATATTGTTCTCCAATAAGGGCCCGACTAATGCCAAGTATAGTGGGAGGATTATTTCCCAGTTCTTGCATGTTTTACATCTATAACATGGAGTCCAAGAAAATCTGAAATAATATGGAGTTGTTTTGTAATTGATTGCAATTTGATCACTCTGTAAGTTACTTTCAAGTAGAATACTGACATGTTCTTTTAAAATTTATTGTGTTCATTTGTATTTGACAATTAACTGGTGTTTATAATATCTAGTCAAATATTTGAATAAAACAGGCTTTTAAACCAAAATTTTAATAATTATTGCCAATATCAAATCATGTTTTAAGCACCTAAGTATGATATTAGAGTTATAGGATTACCACTTAATTCCCTTGTATTATTTTGTGTGTTAAGTTATTAATCAGTAAGTCAAAATTTAATTCTTCATTGTTATCTTGAATACTATTTTTTTGAAGTGCACTTACATAGCATTAAAAGGAAAACTTCTGGTATATTATGATGCGTAAAGTTAACGTTTTATAAACTGTAGCAAAATATCATAAATATCAATTGCAATTCTCCGGATTATTTTCATTACATAGTTGGAATGGTAACAAAACCAGCAAATGAGCAATCCCAGGACTTCTCAATACACAATGAAGATTTTCCAGCATTACCTGGTTCCAGCTATAAAGATCCAACGTCAAGTAATGATGACAGTAAATCTGTAAGTAACTAAGAATTGTGTATGTGAGTGATGTAGTTTTTCCCCTTCGGATTTCTTTTATATTAACAGTTACTTACCAAATACTGTTACAAAACTGTTTATCTTGAATATCTGTAATAATCTAACTTCTGAAGAATGTGGAAAAGCTTTATAACTTAGAAGATAGCCTATTTTTTTCCTATTTCATATAGGTTTGCAAATTTCTGTTCAACTTCTCAGAGTTAATTTAGACTTTTATTGTAGTCCCTGTCAGCTGGATCCCATGAAGTTTGATAATATAGCCTTCTAAGGAGCTGTGTTTTTCTTGAGTAAGTTTTCTCCTTGAAGAATCTTTATACACATTTTTATACCGTGTTGATTCAGCCAACTCAGCTTCTTTCTGACTTAACAAATGTGTTTATTTCTTCCACATTTCACTGAAAATAGCTTTTCTGTGTGTGTGGTGGGAGTTTGTATATTATTTTAAAAAATTGATAAAATTGTTGGGTAAGAATTAAAATAAGTACAAATTTTTAAAGTTCGTATATTCTAACTTATCTTGGAGGTTGCTTTGGTAATATTTTAGGTAATGTACTATATTTAGTTTCTCTTTTAATGAAAGCACTGAGGAGTGTAACTTCAAGTGTATCCCAAAACATAAAGCTCTGAGAGAGAGGGGGATTTTTTTCTGTGACTGAAGATCTGATAATATTTTTCCTAGATTTTTTGTTTTTTAAATACTCAAATGTAGATAATATAGGATTTATTTATATACCATGGGACAATTATGGAAATAAAATTTTCATGTAGAACTTGAAAAACAGGTAATAATTTACTACCAATTTAAATATAGTAAAGAATGAATAGCAAGGTATTAATATGTGAACTTGAATTTGTATACTTAAAAAATTTTAATGTCCACACTTCATTTTTTTATGCTAGAATTTGAATACATCTGGCAAGACAACTTCAAGTACAGATGGACCCAAATTCCCTGGAGATAAAAGTTCAACAACACAAAATAATAACCAGCAGAAAAAAGGGATCCAGGTGTTACCTGATGGTGGGACTTTATAAATACGTTGCAGATATTATAGAATGCATTCTTTTTTACTTTTCCTCAAAAATAAAAATGATTATGTTTTTCTTACCCAGGTCGGGTTACTAACATTCCTCAAGGGATGGTGACGGACCAATTTGGAATGATTGGCCTGTTAACATTTATCAGGGCAGCAGAGACAGACCCAGGAATGGTACATCTTGCATTAGGAAGTGACTTAACAACATTAGGCCTCAATCTAAACTCTCCTGAGTAAGTTTTTGTCTTTTTTTCACATTTGTATATAATGCCCCCTACAAACTACCAGTTTTTAATCTCATGTCATCAAATCATATCACCTGCTGCCATTCATTGTTGCTGTTATCTGCTGACTCTTTGGGCCATTCCCTCTTTTATTAGCTCATGGATCATTGTCGTTGTGCAATATTTTTCCTCTTATAATTTGGCGGTTTCAATATACACATACATGATCTTATAAAATCCTGAAATCTTGGTTCCTTGAATTTCTTTCCTCCAAAAATCTTGTCTTGCACCATACCTCATCCATTTCTTTAGTCATCCTTTGACCTTGTCATTACTAGTAACTGCAGTCTCTCTATAATTTTAAGTCTGTGCTCCCCCGCTCTCTGACTGCCACTTCCTATTTTCCATCTCTCTCCCTCTAGTACTGTGACTCCTATAATCATTTACCTTCAGTCCGTTGATTCTTCTACCTTTTCATTGTTCCTCAATATGTCTCTTTTCTCCTGTGATGAACTGATTTCCTTCTTACTCATTAAATTCTATAGTCAATCATAATTACTGGTTTACATATACCCTTGACTACTTTGCCCTTCTCTCAGTTGTTATACTTTCATGACAAAAACTACAGTACTGGTTATATCTCTGCCTATTCCATTCCTGATCTGTGCTACTGAGCCCAGCTAGAGAAAAACACAACTTTACTGTCTGGTCTTTCTTTGAAATTCATGACTGGGAACCTCAAAAGTGGGCCTTTAATTCTGCCAGGGATAATCATACCTGGCATTTTTAGTCCATTCACTCTCTTGCTCTCTTATGCAACTGTTTTACACTTCTGCAAACCCCTTAATGCCTTCTCACCAATCCTTATTCTTAGATGATGACCTTGCTTTTTACTGCTACTTAACTGAAAAAGGTGAAAGCAATCAAAACATTAGCACAGTCCTGCCACCAAATCTAACTACCTACTACCTTCTGCATCCACCTTATTCTTGTTTTCCACCCTATTACCGTAATTGATCCATGCTTTCTATTTAAAACCTCTCTTGAAAACTCAAGGGCATGACTTTAACAGTTTTCACACTTCATTGGATTATTTTCATCAGCATACAAATACACTGTTATTTTTCCCATCTTAAAGAAAATCTTGTCTTGATCTAACCTCCTATGTGGGTTACTTTCCCATTTCTTTATTTCCCCTTTGAAGCAAAACTCCTCAAAAGAGTCATCTCCATTTCTCCAGTTTGTCTTCTCTCATTCTCTTAAACCCATTTCAGTCAGGATTTTGCTCCCATCACTTCAATAAAACTGCTATCATCAAGGTCACCAAATGACCTCTGTGTTATTAAATTCAGTGGTCACTTCAAGGAACTCTTGCTTCTTGATATATATTCTTCACTTGAATTTGAGAACGCCATTCTTACCCGATCTCACTGGTTAGTCCATCTCAGTTTCCTTTGCTGGTAACACCTCCTCTTCTTCTTGACTTCTTTATATTAGTCCTCTTCTCTACATTTACTTTCTTGATGAGCTTTTCCAGTCTCATGATTTTAAATATCATGTATCTCAGACTTACATTTCCATTCAGGCTTCTCCTCAGCTTGAGATTTCTACTTTCAATTTCCTTTTAAACATCTCTTGAATGATCTTGCCCAAACCTGCTCTATCTACAGCCCTCCCAATCCTAGAAGCTTGACATAATCCTTAACTCCTCTCCTTCTCTTATACTCCATAATCAGTCTTCTTCCAAAATATATACAGAATCTGACCACATCTCAACCTGATTTGAGTCATTGTCCTCTCTTGCCTGAATACTCTTAGCCAGTAACCAGGTGTCCCTGATTCTCCCTTTGGCCCCACCCATACAGTCTCTTCATGTAGCAGCCAGGGTAATCCTTTTGAATAAATTACTCCTCTGCTCAAATACCCAGTAAGGGTTTGTGGTTTCATTATGATTTAAAAACACATGTCTTTACAGGCCTACATGGTCTTACATGATCATTGTCTCTCCCTCAACCCCACCTCGACAGCTTTTCCCTTTGTTCATTGTGTTCGAGCTACACTAGCCTTCTTGCTGTACCTCAGACAGGTCAGTCATTTCCCTGCCTTAGTTGCTCTAGCAGTTCCCTCTGACTAGAAGTCGCCTACCAGATAATATGATTATCTGCCTCATATCCTTCAAATCTTACCTTCTTAATGAGACCTGCCCTGACCACACTATTTAATTATGCGGCCTGTCTCCCCTCTCAGTCCCTTCCCTAACAGGGACTGTTTATGTACTTATTTATTTGGTTAGTTTTGTCTGTCTCCCTCCAATCCACCAACCTCAATCATAAAGTTTCATGTTGTCAGCGATCTTTGTGGTGTTCACTGATGTAGTATCCCAAGCACCTAGAATAGTGCCAGGCATATAATAGGCACTCAGTAAATATTTGGTGAATTTGAACTTTTGCTTTTAATAATTACTAATATTTTTTTGGCCACATAAATGGGAAAGTAATTTAATTTGGGGGACATGGTATTGATGGATTTAAAACATCCTGAGTTGAAGTCAATTAGCAGTATAAAATTTTAGATCATATATTTTATATATTATGATATACTGTGTTATTTATACTGTATTATAAAAATAGGGAAGCAGTCCTGTTGTATTTTTCACACACACACACACACACACACACACACATGCCCCCCCCCCACACACACCCACCCTATTTCAGTTTCCTCCTGTATAAGTCATTAGACCCAAGTAAGGGAATTAGGGGTAAAGATGCTCATTTTACATTTGAAGTCTTTGTTTTTCCTGATTTTCCTGAAATAAAATTAGAAATATTCTTTTTCTGCTTTGGACTTCAAAGTGGTTTTTTTTCCCCCCTTTATTTAGAAATCTCTACCCCAAATTTGCATCACCCTGGGCATCTTCACCATGTCGACCTCAAGATATAGGTAGGAGAATCTATTTGTGTTTAAACCTTTTAAAAAGATATTTATAACTGAGAATCAGTTAATAAGGCTTTTTTCATTTTATTATCCAGACTTCCATGTTCCATCTGAGTACTTAACGAACATTCACATTAGGGATAAGGTGAGTGTAGTTTATTATTTTACTTAGTCAGCATGAATTTATCTTTTTCAGGTGCCGTTTTTCAGTTCAGACAGCATAATATTTTTGAAGTAATTAACAGTGGTCTCAGGGGTATGCTTTTGTATGTCCATGGTAAACTGTTAAATGTTAGATAACATTGTTAAACAGTGTTAGGACTGGTAAAATATTTCTTATAGTTAATAACAGGCTATAACTGTAATCACAGTTGATGGGAATAAACTAACTTGGAAAATTTGATAAATTTTCTTCTCATATTCTCATTTTATGACCTTACCAGTGAGAAAGATTTTCCTTTACAGATATTACAGATACAGTATTTGTAATGGAAATATATATATTTTTTAAACGATTTATGACCTTTGGTGATTTTTCTGTATTTTTTCCATTTATTTAACTAGCTAAAATTCTAGTTTTAAGTAATTATTAACAACAGATTACACCTTTAATCTCTCTCTCTTTTTAGTCTTAGAAAGAAAATGGTAAACACTTTTTGCTTTAGGAGGAAGAACTAAGTTCATTTCTTGTAGGGAAAAAATGCAGAATGGTATCTAAATTTCAGCCATGCAGAAGGATATAATTTAGTGAAAAAATATATTTGTTATGTTTATAAATAAATATATATATATATATATATATATATATATAAAACAGTGTTCTAAGTCTGTGCCATTCAGTTGTGTGGTCAAACGGATGTTGATGTTGTCGGCAGGCAAGTAAAGGATATCTTTCTCAGTATGTCTTTTCGTACTTGAGTAGATGGAAGGCAAGAAAAGACGTATGAGATGGGGCTTGCATCTTCTATTTTGGATTGTGTGATTTGCTGCCACCTCCACTGTAGAGCTCTTTTGCTCCAATTACTTCAGTGTTCCAGAACCTTTTCTTAGGCCAATTTGAGAAATACTAATTTAGGAGAATGTGTTGCATTGAGGACTGCTGCCTGAATTGGAATTACATGAATGGAGAGAAAAATTACGTTCAGAGAATGTGCAATAGCCAAATAAACATTTAGATATAGGTAAAGAGATAAAAATGTGTTTGTTCTGGGAAGCTTTTAAGTTTTATTTTAATGTGAGATTTGAGACTGTTGAACTCACCTATATGTTATAGTTTGGTAGGCAGTCAGGTTTCTACCTTGTGGAGGGAAATGTAAGGCAGTCATCTTTCAGCCATCCATTTAAACAGAGCCGTCTCTTCATGATTTTTGTATTCACTGTGTGATTTGCTGAAAACATACAACCAGCTGATTTGTGAATCACTGTCAGCTGTAGATTTAGGTAACATAAGATTTATATATATTTGGTATTCTACAAGGTGCTTTCATATACTTTCACTCATTTAATTTCATTTACTTGCTTAGTAAACCCTTGTAGGTGTCATTGTCCATATTTTACAATTAAAGTTCATACACGTTAAATCATTTGGACATGGTCATATTAATAAATAATAGAACTAGGACTTGAATACAAGTCCTAGATCTCTGAGCACAATGTTCTAGTATTGTTGCCACATTGGGTGTTAATAAATCGTTGGAGTGAGGTAGTTGACAATTTGGTCTTGCTTGGAAGTTTTTATTTAGCTTTTTTTCCCAGTTACTATATCAAATAGATGTACCAGAAATGAGAGAATTCCCTTTTAGAAAATTGTAACTACCTATCTGTGTAATCATACAATAACATTTATCTGCTACAAAGTGAAGTTTCTGTTTATCTCTCCATTTTTACTTTAGTGGTAGCAATTATATATTAGCATTTTCACATTTGTTTTATATTTTAGAATAATTTATTTTTCTTTTTCAGCTGGCTGCAATAAAACTTGGTCGATATGGAGAAGATCTTCTCTTCTATCTCTATTACATGAATGGAGGAGACGTATTACAACTTTTAGCTGCAGTAGAGCTGTATGTTCAAAGTATTTTAATCACTTTTGTATTATAGTGGATCTTGACTATGCTGAAAACTTCTTTTAAATAATGACTGTAGTTTTTTTTAAGCCGACATATTCTCCATCAGAAATTTGTTTATTTTTACATTTAGTAAAATAAATTTAATTTAGATTAAAACCATATGTTACCATGGCTTCATAATCATTGTTATATATAAAAAGAATTTCAAACTTACTGCTGAATTTGTAAGAAGACAGAATTAACTTGACTCATGGATTTGGTGAATCTAATTTTTGTAAATATATGAATTATAAGATAAGATTCATGACTGTGGTTCTTCTTCTTTATTGGAACTGTATATGTTAATGAGCGGATACTGAATTTCATCATTTCATAAGCATCTATTGTGTATTATATAGGCAATGTACCATGCGTATTTGTTGTGTTTTGAAGTGCTGATAAAGTCCACGTTCATTATCAGCAGGCTTTTGGCCAATTTACATAGAAGTTAGTGTAAAGAAGTTGGTTCATTGACTTTTTTCCTGAACATTTCTGTTTTTACCTGATGTTTTAAAAATAAAAATTTTCTGTCATTTCTCATAGGTCCAATTGGTAACATGTTTTGTTGCCAATAGACTATTTCATTTACTGTAGAGTGAATTGTTAGTAAATATTTATAACCTTATGATTTGGAGACCTTTTCTCAGATTTAAATATTTTGTAGTATTCCTAATAACATTTCTATAAATGGCCTTGGATCAGATGCTTTAAAATGTAAAATTCACTGTGTTGATAATGAATTGTTTTGTTTTTGATTTCTCAATTGAGAGGATTTTTTTTTTTGTTTTCTTCGTTGTTTTCCCCTCATTTTTGTAAGATAGAGATTATTACCTGTTCCTATTAATTTATTTGTAAGTAAATAAATTCATTCAGTCATTCATCCATCTATCACTGGCAGTTCTGTTTCATATCTTATTTATGTCTTAAAAACTACCTCATTGTGTTGGTAGGAAAGTGTTTATTTACGTGGAGGCTTATTTTTGTGGGACATTTACCTCCTTTGTGTTACTTGCCCAGTTTACAAGTGGTGTAACTCCTCATTCATTCATTCTTGCATGCATTCTAATGGATGTCCTCCTCTTAGCTTTTGGGAATTTAGGATCAATGAGATTTAAATAAATAAAATAATAATTCATTATAATTTTCAAATATTCTATTTTCAAAATAATTATAAAATTATGTAAATTTAAATAGTTAATTCAAATAGACATTGTATTTAGTTCCTTGACAAATAATATAAGTAGTTGGGGGTTTTGTTTATTAAGTATCTCAATTTCTTTTGAGTGTTAACAGCAAGAAAGGAGTGAAGTTTCTGGAATATATTGTATCTTTATTTGGTCTGCCTAAGTTTTTATCACGTTGCTTATAGAACTTTTAAAATCTAATCTTGTTTGTATAAAAAGTTTCTTCAATTAAATAAAAATGTGTACTAATTAGTGTGTTTCTGAACAAATTAAGATACTATTTTTATTGCAATAGGGTTGTATTTAATAACAATAAAAGAGTCAGGAAGCATCCTTATTTATGTATTTTATGTGTAATTTTTTCTGAGAAAAGCTTTACAAAACATAGAAAATGTTTGATATGAACCACAGGAAAAATTAATTATCTTTTTCTTTTAAAAATTGAAGTTTTAACCGTGATTGGAGATACCACAAAGAAGAACGAGTATGGATTACCAGGGCACCAGGCATGGAACCAACAATGAAAACCAATACATACGAGAGGGGAACATATTACTTCTTTGACTGTCTTAACTGGAGGAAAGTAGCTAAGGTATATTTCTTTCCATGTGCAAATGTATAAATCTAGACTTTAAAAAAGAATTGTCCTCTTTTATCTGTTTATATGTGCCAATATATTCATTCCAGTAGTGTGCCAGATAATTGCTAAGTCTTTTGTCCCCATCTCCTTGGCTTGACACTTTTAGGAGAGTGTCTAGAAATGCTTCATTTTGCTAATAGTTAAAAAAATTACTGAACTTGGTAAGAGATTTTGTAATTTTGCACAAGCCTTGGTAAAATTTGAAATATTTTTGTGTCTGGTGAATTGTAAAATAAAGATAACTTCTTGCAATCCCAGTCATGTATTTTTATATTTTTGTTACTTTAAATGGAGGTATGAGATTTTCCTAATAGCAGTTTATAAACAAACTTTTTACACTTGCACTTACTGCAGGAAAGATAGCTGAATTTTTATTTGCTAGTAATTTTAAGGAAAAAAAAAAAAATCACAAACATTGACCATGACTATTTCTGTGACTACTATGCTAAATATTGGGGAGAAATGGGCTGTGGGAAAAAGTTGATTGTTTTGTTTCATTTTAGTTTTGCAATTTTTTTCTCACAAAAACGCCTTTCTAACTATCCCATATGCAAAATTCCTATCAGTGTCAACGCATATTTCACATTTATGTTTACTACTTTGCGTGTGCTTAGTCTACTTAGTAGAGAGCATAACCCATATTGTCTGATTTCACAACTCCAAGATTTCTCTGAATGCATTTTCCATCAGTGATTCTTAGGATTTTAAACTAAAGAGTTAGTTTTGTGGGTTTTTTTTTTCTTTAAGAGACAAAAGTCTTGCTCTGTCACCCAGGTTGGGTGTACAGCTCACTGTAATCTTGGACTCCTAGGCTCAAGTGATCCTCCTGCCTCAGTCTCCCGAGTAGAGACTACAGGCGTATGGCACCACGCCTGGCTAATTCTGGTTTTTATTTTTTTAGAGATGGGTTCTTGCTTTGTTTCCCATGCTGTTCTCAAACTCCTGGCCTCAAGCTATCCTCCTGCCTCAGCCTCCCAAAGTGTTGGGATTATAGGCATGAGCCACTGGTCCCAGCCTTAAATCTTTTTGGTTATTGTTATTATCATTATTATTTTTCAGTTTTTCTCAGTGGTAAATGTCATTACTTCTCAGACTAAGTCCATATACTATATACTGTATTTGAGTTATTTTAATAATTCTAATTTATATGAACATCTTGTTTTCACAAAGAATATTCATGATTTAATCTTTTAAACAGAAATAATTACCTTAATTAAAAACATTACATGAGACTTGTGTAAGACTTGTGTATGTTAACTGCTGTTTAAGAAGTATAATATAGTAGAAAGCCGTGGCCTTTGTATCATTGATTTGAATTTAGCTCCTGTTTCTGTTATGCTTTCACCTTGTATGAGTTTTCTTTCTATGCCTGTTTCCTTTTTTATAAAATTGAGATTATATTTTCCCCTAGTTTATCATGAAGATTGAGATTATACACACACACACAATCTGAGTACAGTGCTTGGCACGTATTGGGTATTTGATATATGGCAGTAGTTGTGGTAGTTTGTTGCTGTTGTTTTTATCATCGTTGTTACTATAACTTACTACTATTGTTCCAAAGATGGAAAAACTGTAACTGATTGTTGTTAGGTCATGTATGTCATTGGTTTTCAAACTTTAGCTTGCATCAGAATTACCCAGAGAACTTGTTAAAATACAAATTGCTGAGCTATACATACTCCCTTGTTTCTGACATAGTATAAGTCTGTGGGTGGGGCCTGGGAATTTGCATTTTTTTTAACAGCTCCAAGTGATGCCAATGATCATGCTGGTCCTGGTCCAGGGCCATATTTTAAGAACCTCTGGATTGAGTGATGCTACAGGAGAGAAAAAATATCTTTGGGGGTGGGGGGGAATTCTATTAGTAAATTATTGAAGTTTTCTCCATTCAGTTTGAAGCTTTTGGTCAATAAGATTGTAAAGTATTCCAAGATTATATATGCAGAAAGGGATAGATGTTTCCAGTACATAGTCACATAATTTTAGTTAAATTTTAGTTGTATATATGTGTGAGGAAATCAATTTATGTGATAAAGACAGTTTTTCAGAATTAAGTTCTCCCTATAAGGTTAAATATTCAGAAACAATTTAAACATTAATATAGGACTCTTTTACTTTCCTACAAAAGCAGTTTCTCACTCAGGTAAATGTCCTTTTAAAGAAAATTATATCTACCTAAAATTTATATTAAATATATATAGTGTATATGTAAAATAATTTTGCCCAGTTTTACCTGATACCTCCTGTACAGTTGAGCTTTCTTAACCTTTACATTTAAAAATTTTAGCTGTGAACTGAAAATGAAATTTGAAAAAAAATATTATGTTATTCCCTAAGAAATTTCTCTTAAGGTAAACAGCTCACTCTTGGTTATATTAAAATACAAATCCATGAACTTAAAATTTTAAGTTGTATTATATTCACAGATTAAATTTTTCACATGGCTTTTTTTTTAAAGGATGTGTTTAGTGCTTTCCCAGAAATTTCATTAGGAATTAAATTTTCGTTCTATTCATAAGTATTATTAACAGACTTCATCAAATTATAGAAAATTCATTAATATGTAATGTCCCAAGTTAACTTATGAGTCCCCATCTGTAAAGTGGATGTGGTTTACTAGTCACAGGTAAAGAGCATATATTAAATAGCTTCAAATCATTGTGAGAAGTCTGCAGTATGAATTAGTATTTTAAGTAATAGCTGATGTTACGGTGTCATTGAAAGGTTTCAAGCTGATCTAGACCATAGTCCTGGTCCCCATTCATAATATTTTATATGAGCTGCTTTCCCCCCCAAATTACTGAATATTTTCAAAGAATTATAATATTAAGTGAGAGATTAGATAATCTAAATTGGAAGTATTTCTTATCCCCTAAAATTTTTTTGTGACCCTGAGTTCTAGGATCTAATCCATTTATTTACAGAATTTCCTATAAATCAGTGATTTAAGTACCGAAAAATTCTGATATTGTATTTTGCTTATCCTCCCCTTTTAGATAACTTATTAGCAGGCTATGTTGTCCTTTGTAATTTTGCTAGAATTATTCCCGTCCATTAATTTAAAATCTGTGGCAATTAAGATCTTAATGACTAAAATTTTTAAAATAATTTCTTCCACAGTGAATTTTTAAGTGACAGAGGCTGCCTTATTACCAGGAGCTTTTTCAAAATAAAAACTTAAAAATTTAAGAATTCTTTTAGCCTAACTTTACCTTTCGGGTCTAACAGGATTTCTAATGCTTAGGATTTTTTTATATCACAGTCTGATATAAATGTGATTTTTTTTTCATTAACTTCACTGGTACATATTAGCACATCTTTATACTTTAATTAGCAATGTGTGCTTTTCTTTAATTATTTCTAATAACTGTATTTAAGGTAGTTTGCCATTTCTTAAAATTTAAATTAATATGGATTTATTATACACATTGAGCATCCCTAAACCAAAATGTTCCAAAATCTGAAAAATCTTTGTGACAACGTGACACCATAAGTAGAAAATTTCACACCTGACAGCTTTACTTTTTGCTGATTCAGGGTACATAAACTATGTTTTATGCACAAAATTATTAAAAATATTACATAAGGTATATATGAAACATAAATGAATTTCATGTTTAGATTTGGGTCCTGTCGCCAAGAATATCTCATTATCTATATGCAAATATTCCAAAATCTGAAACACTTCTGCTCCCAAGCATTTCAGATAAGGGATACTCAATCTGTAGTTAAGAGAAAGCCGACATTTCTTGAGAATTTGAGAAAATATTCCTGTAGTGTATGTTTCTCTATGTAACTAGATTAGTGATGACATTAATGTTTCTGTAATAATAATTTTGATGATCTGAATCCAGTGCATAATTTCAATTCTGCTTGAATTGTAAAGTAACCTTTTGAGAATACATAGCCTAATTTTATTAATAGAAAAAAACTAAGGCATTAAAAAGTTGTTTTAAAAGTATTTAGTACTTTTTTCTTTTAAAACATTATACTATAACCTAAAAGTCCTTTTTTCCATCAAAAGCAAATATATACATAATTTCTAGTACCTAATTTGAAAATATTAGAAAAATTATGTATTCTGTTCCCAAAACAAGTGAAGAAAGCTAGTGTTTATTAGTTCATCAGATGTTAATTACATACTTGCCATAGGCATGGCACTATTCCAAGCTGTAGGTAATGGTATACAAAGTGGACACACTCGCTCCTGTACACAAGGGTGTACATGTATGTGGTATGTGCATACATATAACGAACATGTTAAAGATGATACCAACAGTCAAAGTTAGGGGACAAAGAAAGTTGTAAGTTTTATGTATTTTAAGAAGACTAAAAATAAATGGAAGACTAAAAAAGATGAACAAACAATGGAAGACAAAATTTGACCCATGTAATTTCTGATTCTCTGATATATAATAGTTCAAGATTTGAGTATGTAGGGGGAAAATAATGTATATTGGTGGAAGTTAATCTAGTTTAAATTCTAATAATACAATATAGTTCACCAGTGTGAATAAAATTTTAGTTTAAACTTAGATAGTGGTGCTTATTGTTTGTCAAAGTTACAGATAGACCCTATAATTACACATTTTGGAAACAAAGATGCCAATTTTAATTTTAAAACAATGACATAGCAAGAAGATATTTTCTTCACTAATTCAGATATTTAGCTTCAGCCAAACAATAAAATTCTTTTAATTCTTATATAGGGTGGGGGAAAGGGAGAGTGGTGGCTGCACAGTGCATTAGGGGGGATATCATGGTTGTAGTGGTGATTCTGGTGTTTGCTAGTTTTTACTGATAAGCAAATAACCTGTGCCTTAATTACTCTCAGTCTTATGAAGAGGACCTTTTTAAGCTAAAGGCACCATGGTGTACCCCCTTTATAAACTTGTCAGGGAACTGAATTTTTTCAACATTTCTGGATTAGGGTGTAAGGAATTAAATGTTTTGGGTCTTGGGCTAAATATATTAAGAACAATGTGTTATACTAGAAAAGACACAGGCTTTGGTGTCACATGGAGCTGGATCCTAATCCCAGGTGTGCCACTTACTGTATGATTTTCTTCAGGTGCACAATGAAAATAATGATACCCATTTCACACAGTTATTATAAAGATTAGAATAAAATTAGTTGTGTCTCCAGCTTTGACATATATCAGGCTTTCAATAAATTATACCTGTTAGGTGTGTAATTATTTAGTATCTTTAAATTTTAAATACTTGGTTCTATATCTCAAAGTTTGATCAGTGTGGCCTCGCTTTTCATTTTAATAATGGAAATTTTTATTTAATTTAATAATGGAATCATCCATTATGGAATCAGTTTGAGACCAGACAGATAAGGTAAAATATGTTAACCATGGTTGCTAATGTCACTTGTTAGCTTAATCTTGAATATATAATACATATTAAGGTTCATAATTCTTTAAATGGGATTGTACAGTGATAGTTTGTGGTAATTAAATTCAGATTGTAGGATCGGTAATTTTAGAGCCTCTTGCTTTATGGGGTTGCAGAGGGCGTTTTTTTTTGTTTGGATTTTTTTTTAATTATATTCTGCATCTATACTTGATCTTGGGAGGAAATATGAAGAAATTACTTCAACATTCTTAAATTTTAAAACTCATGAAGTTAATATAGAATTTTGAAAGTTTGATTAAAATTAGCTATCTAGTTAGTCTTAAAATGTGCCTACAGCAAAACCACCATATAGTTTTAGGTAGCAGTTGATTTCTGTTTAAATCAGAGTTTGGAGTTTGTGAAATGGGAAGTCTGACAGTATGAGTTTTAAAGTTCAGTGTCTTCCTTAGGTTTTAATGAGGTTAGAATAACTTTGTATGTTTGCTTTTTAAAAACTAAGTGTGATAAAGACAAATTGGAAAATTCTTTCTAAACTTTTCTTATGGACAAAAAGTAAATTTTTAGATTTCATATATTTCTTTGAAGGGTAGCTTATTTTAAAGATCCTGTAATTCTCAGTGATTTAGAGATACAGTAATTGTCCCCCCCCCTTAGTTTTTAGTAAAATACACAGAAATAAGAAGCCTTAGGCCCAGGGCCAGGTGTGGGGGGGACACAGGCTTTCAGTGTCAGATGTAAATGAGTAGTGTCTTGACTTACATATAGAAAGTCTGTCCTTATTTTTGTACTTAACGGTTAGAAACTACAGCACATTATTTTTCTTCAAGCTGTATTTTACTTAGAGGAAAGAGTTGGTATATCTGTTAGTTAATGTTCATTTTTATACATGTAACTATTTTGTTTGTAAAGTATATTTTGACAAAATTTTGAGATCAAAAGGGCAGGAAACCATCTAAATTTTTGAATTTGTTTTTGTAGGAGTTCCATCTGGAATATGACAAATTAGAAGAACGGCCTCACCTGCCATCCACCTTCAACTACAACCCTGCTCAGCAAGCCTTCTAAAAAGACTTCCCTTTTCTTGGGGTATGGCTGTCTCAGCACAATACTCAACATAACTGCAGAACTGATGTGGCTCAGGCACCCTGGTTTTAATTCCTTGAGGATCTGGCAATTGGCTTATGCAAAGGGTCACCATTTGAGGTCCTGCCTTACTAATTATGTGCTGCCCAACAACTAAATTTGTAATTTGTTTTTCTCTAGTTTGAGCAGGGTCTGAATTTTTTCATTTATTTTCTTTTTTGCCAGCAGACAGACTTGGGTCTGTAAAGACAAGCAAGTACACTGACAGAAGTTTACCATTTAGTTTCTAAAATGTAAAAAGAAAACCCACAAGACTCAACAAAATTAGACCACAAAATTTGCATTGTTCATTGTAGCACTATTGGTAATAAAATAACAAATGTTTGTGCATTTTTATGTGAAGATCCTTCTCGTATTTCATTTGGAAAGATGAGCAAGGTCTGCTTCCTTCATTTTACTTCCCCTTCTGTTTTTGAAAGGCAGTTTCGCCAAGCTTAACACAAGAATATCTGACTGTTTAGATGAAAGATATTGCCACAATCTCTGGATGGTTTTCCAGGGTTGTGCTATTACTGAGCTTCATCTTTCCAGAATGAGCAAAACACTGTCCAGTCTTTGTTACGATTTTGTAATAAATGTGTACATTTTTTTTAAATTTTTGGACATCACATGAATAAAGGTATGTATGTACGAATGTGTATATATTATATATATGACATCTATTTTGGAAAATGTTTGCCCTGCTGTACCTCATTTTTAGGAGGTGTGCATGGATGCAATATATGAAAATGGGACATTCTGGAACTGCTGGTCAGGGGACTTTGTCGCCCTGTGCACTAAAGGGCCAGATTTTCAGCAGCCAAGGACATCCATACCCAAGTGAATGTGATGGGACTTAAAGAAGTGAACTGAGACAATTCACTCTGGCTGTTTGAACAGCAGCGTTTCATAGGAAGAGAAAAAAAGATCAATCTTGTATTTTCTGACCACATAAAGGCTTCTTCTCTTTGTAATAAAGTAGAAAAGCTCTCCTCACTGCAGTGTTGACTTTGATTTGAAATTGTGAAATTATTTCTTCAACATGAAAAATAGAGGGAAAAACTGAAGTTTTACAGATATCAAACTGAATGGTGTGACTAAATTTAAAATGTCTTTTATCAGCTTCCGACAAACAATTCAATGGAAAAATAGTGAACCATTTCACTTGTAGGTTAAATATGTAGACAGTATTAACCAGATAAAACTATTTTTAAATAAATAGATTATGGCAGCATTAGAAATGAAACATTCTGAACACTACTGGGCCCCAAAGTACTTTTCTTCTGTGAGAAATTTCTTGATAGACCTTGAGATTTATTTTTAAGACATAATATGCAAATTAAGGTAAGCCAAAAGGTGGAGTGGGGTAGACGGTACCTTTAGTTTGCTGGCCTGGATATTTCATGTTAACAAATTTATGGACTCTTTTCCCATGTCAATACAAATACTGTATTTAAAAATATCTGAAGGCTGAAGCTACCAAACCAAAACTAGAGGGAGAGAGTAGGAAAAAGGCAATGAGTTTTGATTCTTAAAATTTTTATTTTTAACCTATTTTTCTATCAAGGATGAAAGTTTGTTGACATTTACCAAATCATGTTTGAAAATGAAATATTTATGACATTGCTGTGTTTCTGTATCAGAAATATAAAGTGGCTTAAAATTTACCTTTTTCTATATATTTTGAGATAAGAGAAACTGACATAAAAAAATCAGGATTTTTAATCTTTCAAAATAAACCAAAGCATCTTCTCAGTAGGAAAGATAGCACTTATATAACTATAGTTTTAACTGCTGTGCAAAAAACCTTCACAGAACACTATACCATATTTCACATAAGCCAGAGTCCAATCCTAGAAATCAATTTTTTAAAAAACAGATTACATTTGTTCTCTAATAATTCACTTTGTAAAGTGAAACTTTTCACTTTGTAAAGTGAAACAGATGAGAAGAAAAAAGACAGTGGAAGGGGATCTTTATTCTTATGAATACAAACATAACAATATAGATTAAAGTCTCAGCTAAAGCATGATCTTGATTAGTACTGTATGAATGACTCAGAAAAACAAAATAGCTCATATCAAGTGGTTTGTTGTCTTGGCTCTAATTTTTTTTTTTTTAAATGCCATATACGGAGTTTTTAAGTACATACTTTTCCACTTTTCTCAGTTTTTTAATCCTGGATCATCAAAATGAAGAAACTCTTACGTTAACCAACTTTTATAACCTTGTTAATATCAGAAGTTACCATGCTCTTGACTTCAAAATACAAATTTAAAAATTCTTTTTGAAATCTTTAAAACACTACAATAACCTCTTTAATACAACACAGTTACATTCCTTGATTTTATAACTTGTGGTTATACATGTACAGAAGTTGACCTAAAGTAATTTCATTCCACATTTTCTTTCTAAGGTTTAATTCTGTTAATTTTCCCCTATATAGCTAGTGAAATAGATGTGTATACTATGTTAAACAATTATGTTTAGCTTAAACTATAATTGGCTTTCTGGAAACAAAAGCTATTTAGTTACAAAGGGAAGTCCTTTTAATCTATTTGATTGCAAACATTTGTGCTTCCTGGGGTGATACTATAATTTATATGATAAAACTATTTTCAGAGAATTTTCACTGCACAAAAAAATTTCCTTAGATATAATAAATTTTAAGACCTAAAAACTTAAATTCTTATAGTATATATAAAGCTTACCACTTAACTGGTCTTTTCCTTTTTGCCACTGAAATTGGGACATAGCAAGTGCTTGATAAATACTTGTTGATTGAATGGTAAAAGTTGATATTTCAATTTGAAAATAAAATGTACAAATTAAAATATGGGCTTTGAGATAATTTACTATCTTTTGCTGTAATTTCATTTTCCACAATGTTTTTTAAGCATTTCAGTTAACTCACAAATTTCAAATTTTTCAACTCTACCCTTTCTAGTTGATCCTTCTCTGAATCCTGTTTCATTCACAAACTGTAGATCTACCATTACTATATCCATTGCTCATAAAATACGTGGCATATGAGCATGGCTATAAATGAGGATTCACTTCATTTAACTTAGATTTGCTTAACAGCATCAAGTCTGCAAAAATAGTAGCTGAAAACCTAAACAAATGTGTATGGAAACAAAGAGGATGTCACTATTAAATGTTTTTTTACCATGATTTATCTATGTAGTTTAACAAAGATGACCCAGAAATGCCTACTAACTTGGTTCCATTAAGATAGTCTCTGGCGAATGAGAAGAGCCAGACATTGAGATGTCTTTATTTTATAAAAGCTAGATCCTAATGGCAGGTCACAAGGCTCTCTCCTTGCCACTGGCATTACCAGTGACGATGACAGATCTGGGACATGAAGGAAGTAAACATATTGAAAGTCAAAATTGGGATCTACATCTAACCCAGTAGTTTGGTGTGCTGAGTTGAATCGAATGGAATATGTTGAATCAAGATAATTATTTAGTTTTGGACTTTGGTTGGTAAAAGTAAAAGAATAAATAAAGGATGGTGGACATAACATGGCTTAAGAGTGGTTCGTATGTAGTTAACATGAGCTGTGATTCTGTTGCCAAAAATATTAATGTAATGTTCAGCTACACTGAGAGAAGTATAGTGCTCAGAACAAGATAGGAAGCGCACTATATTTGAAGTAGTCACATCACACGTCTGAAATGTCAGGTCCCATTTGAATGGCCTATTTTAAGAGCTGCCGTGTCTGTGGAAGGCAGAGGGGAGGGAGACGTGGGATGCCTTATAGCTGCCAAGCAATATACTGTGTGTTCTTACATACATTTGTTAGATCCTGTCTGAAGAATCGCATCATGATGTATGTCCTTGCTTCAGCAGCACATATATTAAAATTGAAGAATAGCTTCATGAGGTAGATTTCAGTGTCCTCATTTTACAATAAATATTAAGTGTCATACAAAACAAGAAGGAAGTAGGAATAAAACATTGGAAACATGGTACCTGTCTTCAAGTATCAAATTTAGGAGCTATTGGTGAAAGGCAAATTAAGTTCATTTGTGTGACTGAAGAGCAGAACTAAGGCCAATAAAAGATTTCAGTGCAATAATAAAACGTAACTGAGGTAATTAAGATTTTCAAATGAGTTGCTTTGTGAGGCATTAGATTCAACCTCATAGAACATAACCTAAGAGCGACTGTGCACAAGGTAAGGAGTTGAACTAAATGTCTTAATGTTCCTGTGGTTCATTGAAAAAATGCTAAAGGAAGTAGGACAATTATTGTATTTCAGCAAGTCTGTCAACAATTATAAGGTACACCATTTTGTACAATTAAGGAAGAAAAAGTATATGATAAACCACCAATTGCAAAAGTCATCCCAATTTTAAAGATGTTATGTGAGGAAAGAATGTGCTTCTTAAAATTGGTGAGATGTAGATATCAGAGAAGAGAAAACTAATAAACAACTAAAGGGAGATGTGACAACTGTCTTCAAATACAGGAAAGATTTAAATGAGGAAAAGGGCAAGTCTCAAACCAAGTGGGACAAGTTGAATGAGACAGATTTTCGTTCTATAATAAGTTGCTGTCCCACAGTAGTAGCTGCTTCATGAAGCAAGGATTCTATCAATAAAAATATTCAAGCAGAAACTGGATGACCATCGGAATTGCTATTGACAAGACTGCCTTTTTGAATAAAAAGTTGGATTTGGTAACTTTGAGGCCTCTTCTCAGCTCTTTAAGATGTTATCCTTTTCTTGGAAGTTGGGGACTCATATCATCAGGGTTAAAAAGTATATACTTAAAGCATTGACCTTTAAGTATATACCTAAAGATGTGCTGTTCTGTGAATTGTGGATAGGTTTACTTAAAATCACTGCAATATCTGTGGAAAGAAAATTAAATCAAAAAATTATAAAAGGCAACTTTATTCATCTTACCTGTTGTGTTTTCCTTTGACATTAAGAACAGGAACATAAAATATTAATAAGGCATAACAAATAAATCATATGTATGTGTATATTTAACAGATTTATTTATGTAAGTATTTTAGTCCTATATTCAAAGGAGGGAAGAGACTGTTTTTGATAAGTTTTGAGATAAATGTTTAGCCTGAAATTATATATTGCATTAGTGTGCAATCTTCTGTTTTCTGCTACAGTAGAGATCACACAAGTTAGATTGAGCAATATTCCTATTATATAAAAAGAAAATCGTTCTATAATTTAGTGTGTAAAAGGCTCAATTAGGATTGAGATAGCTACAGGGACTGACCAAAGTCAAAGTTACTGTCTAGTTAGGTAATTCTCAAACTAATGTCCATAAGAATTGCCTGGGGAGTGTGTTAATAATGTCCATTTTAAGCCCTATCTTCAAACATTCTGACTTTCAAATGTCTAAGGAGAGGCCAGGAACATGTATTTTGGCAAATACCACAGTCATTTCTGAAGTGACTGAAACTACCAATCACACTTAAACTATATAATTTACCTACCGTACGAGTACTAACTAGAATAAAACTTTAAATTCTGATGAAATCCCACTAAGTTAATCTTTGGGTTAATCTTGGGATGATTCGTATGTATCAGGCATATTCATTTACTTTTTCTTGTGTCATCCAATGTTCTAGTGCAAAAACCATGCTATTAAAATAGTATTTATTAGGAGAACAGCTGAATCCATTCTCCACTATAAAACAGCAAAGATACTTTTACTTCAGCTATTTTCTGGGAATATTTTTGCTAGATCTTAGATTTCCACTTCAATTTGTATGCGTAAGAACTGCTAATGGCAATTACATGCATTATCAATTATATGTGCACTAATTGAAAGGTTTTTTTAATCCAGTTATCCAGTTGTGTAAATACCATGACAAGATTTTAATGATACATCTCCATCATAAGATAGGGCTCTTTAGAAAGCTAATCATTTCCATATGTTTATCATATAGTTTTTCTTTCAATCATTTAAATGCCTTCTTGAAAATGTCATAAAATTCACAAGGTCGTAATTGTTAATTCCCTATCTCTTTTAAAAATCCACATTATTGTGTAAATAGTCAAATAGCATATCACCAGTTACACATGGTAGAATACTTTAGCTCATAAACTCTTCTACATAGCAAAACCAATTTTTCATTCTTCATGAGATTCATTTTAGTTTTCATTTCCAGGCTTGATAGGGACCTATCATACTGTAAATACTTTGACATCTTAAAAAAGGTGAAATAAAACTGGTTTCATACCAAAAGTTACTTCCCTGAAACAATAATAATTGAGGGTACCAGCTAGCTGAGGAAAACAAACAGAATTCTTTACTGTGAATCAGAGATGGTCTCTAATTTGCATAAGCATTTCCTAAAATGTAGTATTTTGGTAATTTTCCTTTTTTTTTTTTTTTTGCTGTGACATTTTGACCACATAATTTAATTTTTTTAAACTTATAATAAATGCCTTTTTCATCCAGGCCAATCTATTTAGTGCAGACTGAAGATAATTCTGGTAACACACAAGTTCTTCAAACATTTGGAAGAAATGCCTCAAATTTCAAGAGTGTAATGTCCACAAATCACTCAGTCTGTTTGATTCTTTTAGAATCAGGCCTCTTGATACTCATTTATAATGGAAAAACTTTTAAATTAAACATTTATTCTTCAAAATTATACATCTCAATGAGAAAACATTACATGAGGGAATGACATAAATAGTTTCATCTTCTTATGTATAAAAATAAAGATTTGGGGCAGCCAGAATGTTTCAAAGCTACCTTTAAATCTGTTACATACTGAACATTTATTTTAAGATGTAGTTCTAATTACCATATGTAACAGTGCATGAAAAATGGCTGTCTTTGAGTAAAATTATTTCCCCTCTTGAGAGATTTTTGATATTTTATCTTGAATATTTTAAGTAATTTATTGTCTTCATATGGTTAGTATTCTCTGAATGTAAAATACATTATGTCCCTTTATTGTATGAAAGTTATACCTTAATTTTAAAAAATGCAAGTCATGTTACTCCTCTGCTCAAAAAGTTATTTCCAGATTTCCCATTTTAAAGTTTTGTATAATTTTTTTTCAGTTCACTCTAAATGATTTAATGTAGATCTAAAATTTGAATATTAGTTGACTTGCATATCACTATTTGGAATCCAAATTCTCTCTATATTTGTAATGTCATTGTTAATGAATAACAAAATCCATCATCCTAGACAAGAGTTGGTAAGTTGGGTATCATGGAAAAGAAAGGTGCAGACTTTTGTTTTAGAGAATGTTAAAGTAGGGTTATCTTTTCCAATTTTGAATTATCTATTTTTCTTGGCATTTTGGGGTAAGGGTGAGGCCTTAGTTTTCCTAAACCATATCAGAAGAGAATACTGAAGAAACTGGAAGACAAGTATCAGAAAAGGCCTTGGAGAGACATGATAGCTGTCTTCCCTCATCTGAAGTGGAGTCATTTTTAAGGCTTTATTTTTTAGAAATATCTTTATCCTACATAACACCGGAGGACAGAATAAGCACCATTACATGGATGTTTTGACAAGGCAAATTTCAATCTGCAATAAGAAAGTACCACTTCATAATTTTTTAAAACATCCAAAAATCAAATGGATAGCATCAGGGATTGGTTTTTCCATCACTGGAAGTGTCTAAGGCAAAGGCAAGAAAAACTATTATTAGAAGTATTAGGTGATTTTCTCCATGAAGAGGATAGGATTTCCTTTTACCCTAGAATTATTTAATGACTCCTTTTATTAACATCTAGTTATTCCCTATATTTAATTCTGTGAATCTAGCTTGAATTTCTACCAAGCCACTAGAAACCTAAATACTACACTTACTCCTTGCCCCACATAAAACAGTACCACTTATATTTGCTAAGCACCTGAAAAAGAGCTATTTTCAACACAATGTGATTCAAAGTAAAACTGGGACCACATTCAATCATTAGCTCCATCATCCCCTTCATAAACAGGTTTCACGTGGGGATTTTGATCAAACCTAACTGTAATTGAATATAAGTATATAAACACATTTTAAATCCTTATGTAAATGCTTTTTATATTACCTACACTTCCTTTTTGACTAAGTAAATTTCTTGGAGGTGGCATGGTATAGTATTAATAGAAAAACAAAGTAGCTTGTAATTTCCTGGCCCTGTCACTTAATATGTGTGCAGCCTTGCAAAAATTACTTAATCTCTGAATTTTGTTCCCTCCTCTTCTCATTGGAAGATTAAATTAGTGCATTTTTAGATAATCCAGTTCATATTAGGTGTTCCGCAGATACAGGTCCATTTCTCCAAAGACAAACGCTCCCTATTAGCCATCATGCTAGGAGACACTTTCCATATTTTGGGATTATGTTAAAAGAACTTTTCATTTGACTTGGTGCTGTTACATAGTAATACCCAAAATTTTAAGAACAAAAACTTGGAATTAGATACTAGAATGTTAAAACTATCTTCTAGTCCAACCCTTTCAGGTGAAGAGGAGAAAACAATCTAACATTAATTATTGCTATGGTTTAAATGTGTCCCCAAATTTCATGTGTTGGAAAATCCCCAAATTTGTATGTTGATGGTATTTGGAAGTGGGGCCTTTGGGAGGTAATTAGGATTAAATAAGGTCATCAGGGGTAGAACCCCCATGATGGGACGAGTGGTTTTATAAGAAGAAGAGTGACGAGTTAATAAGCACACTCTTGCTCTCGTCAAGTGATGCCTTCTGCCATGTTATGACAGAACATGAAACCCTGACCAGATGCCACTGACATGTTCTTGGACCTTTCAGCCTCCAGAACTGTAAGAAATAAATTTCTTTCTAAATTACTCAGTCTCAGGTATAGTATTAACAAAAGAAAATGGACTAAGACAGTATTTACATTATGTCAACTTATTTACTATTAAAGCTGGAACCAAAACCTCTTGGCTTCTAGCTTTCTAATTTGAAAGCTGATTTCCATTTTACTATATATGTGTATAAATATCTCCCATAGAAATTCACTTCAATTATCATGAAAGACTAGCAGCTAGTGAGAATTTAGGAACTCTAGCCAGCACTACCACTATGGTATTAAACATTTACTAATGTCAGCCAGTTGTGGTGGCTCATGCCTATAATCCCAGCACTTTGAGAGGCCAAGGTGGGAGGATTGCTTGAGGCCAGGAGTTCAGTCAAGACCAGCCTGAGCAACACAGTGAGACACTGCCTCTAAAAAATTTTTTTTTTTTAATTAGCCAGGTGTGGTGGCAGGCACCTATAGTTCTAGCTACTTGGGAAGCCAAGGTAAGAAGATTGCTTAAGCCCAGGAGTTTGAGGTTACAGTGAGCTATGATCACACCATTGCATTCTAGCCTGCACTTACTGCACAATTGAGACCCTGTCTCTAAAAAAATTTTTTTTCAAATAATTTACTAATGTAAATTGATTACCTATGTTTTTTGCTTTTCTCAATTGCAAATATAAGGGCTATATGCAAACATACATTAGAACTTTTAAAATATATTTTAAATAATTACTAGTTCAAACAAAATGCAGTCTTTGGAAGCTTTCTGATATTTAAGACCCCTTCTGTTCTAATATACTGTGATTATAAACAGAAATAGTAAGTAGTGTCCTCAGTAATAATAAAATGCTCAATATAATAGGTAAATGTTATGGCCAGGAAAAAACAAGGATAATTAGAAAATACAGTGGTCACATAGGAAATTTGAGTTTAAAATTTTCAAGATAGTAACAAATATTGACATTCATAATGGAGTATGGCAAGAAAGTTAATTTCTTGGTATCAGCAAGCTGGAAATCATTTAGTATAACAGTAAACACTTCAAAGTTAAAACCAGACAAAAAGGAAACTCAATTTTCTATTTTTTTTTTTTTTTTTTTGAGACAGGGTCTTACTTGTGGGGCTAGAGTGCAGCCCCTCTCATAGCTCACAGCAACCTCAAACTCCTGGGCTTAAGTGATCCCCCTGCCTCAGCCTCCAGAGTAGCTGGGACTACAGGCCTGTGCCACCATTCCCAGCTAATTTTTCTAGTTTTCTGTAGGGACAGGTTCTCACTGTTGCTCAGGCGGGTCTGGAACTCCTGGGTTCAAGCGATCCTCCCACCTCACTCGGCCTTTCAAAGTGTTAGGATTACAGGTGTTAGCCACCATGCCCAGCCTCGATTTTCTATGTTAACAAAATCTACAATTATAGTTACTAAATCAAAAAATATACAATGTTGCTATATGGTTTTCTTTGTTGGATCACTCATACTTTCATTATGTTTATTCTTATCTAATTATCCTAGTTACAAAGATCTAAAACCTATCCAAAATGTGCATTTTAATGAAAAAAGGTAAGATACAATATTAATTTCCTCACCTATGTATTTTAGCTATTCAAGTGTTTAGTAGCAGTTTGTTACTGAAAAATTTAGTAATGTGCCAATGTTTAAAATAGCGTATAAACATTTTCCCAACATGCTCTAAACGCCTTTCTATTCCTAGGATACAAATGCCTTCTTTATAATTCTTTTTCGAATCTTTCAATAAAATGGCATATACATATGAAATGGTATATTGCAGGTTTAAACATCAGTCACAAGACCTTGTGAAGAATATGGATCATGAGAACAAATTATAAATAATAAAGGTTTTAATGTTCTTGTTTAGATAGGTTTTATTTTTCTTTTAAATGGAACTTCATCAAGACTCAGCCACGATTCTCCTCGAAACACTGCTTCAGCAATGACATACACTGAATAAGTCAGTCTGGTTCTCAATATTAGAGTTGTTAATCCTAATTTTAATTGGTGGAACACTGTTCAGAGAAAGGACTAGCTCCTTTTTCTGTGCTGCCTCTACCGTCCACAGGGAACAGAAGATGCTAGGTGACCTCAGAGCTTAGCATTTCTGAGGTCCCCAGGGTTCTTACTACCATTTTGACTTAGAGAGTAAATGGTGACCCATTTTCTGAAATTGAGGGGCTGACATATCCAATCTTCATTGTGAATGTGATAAGGCAGCCCCATCTCAAGTAAATGAAACTAATAACAAACATTTCCAGTGTTTCATTAAGGATGAAATAGAAACTGATTTGTGAAGTCTTTTGATATGTTTGACTTCCAATAAGAAAGACATGAAGATAAGAGTTCAGAGAAGACAAGCAAGCTAATTTAAAAATAGGAAACAGGAGAAAAGTAAATGCCTAAAGAACAGAAGACTGGATGGCTACAGTTTCTTCAAATACCTTAACTGTTAGGGGAAAAATTGACTAGATGCAGAACTAGAAAAAAAATGGATTTAAAAGCTTTTAAGAATTTAAGACAGAATTTTCTGATACTGCTCTGTAGACTTAGAGGACCACCTTACTTCAGTTTGGAGGCATAGGTTTCATTCACAGAATACTTTGAGCTCTGGAATCATTGAAAAATGAATCATCTTCATTAAATTATTCACAGCTCCCCCCATCCCTGTGCTTTATGAGCATTAATAGGAATTAATTCTGCCTCAAGGTTCAGTCCCTCAGCATACCAAGCTAGCATAATTGGATTTTGTTATTTGCTCATCACTGCCTCAGATTTTAGACTCAGCTTTCGCTTTCTAAAAAACGAAAATTATTATAACCTGCAACAGGAAAAAGATTTAGAGTAAAGATTTGTGATCTCAAGTTAAGCTATTTCAACTACTGAACTCACTTTTCCTTTTAGGTAATGTAATCACTAATAATTGTCCTTAAGCCAACAGAAAAAGAAGAAAAGAATATAATTCTTAGGTTTAAAAAAAAGGAAATCTCTCTCAAAACTTGAAAGTTACTAAAGTACAAAGCAGCTTCCTGATTTGGAAGTTTTCCAAAATCCTGCGTCTCTTAATTTATTCAGAAAAACACTTAGGGTCTTCCTGTAATTAAACTTGATTTGCCCATTGCTTGGAAATGCTTGTTACCTAAGCACATAAAGGAATGTATTGCAGTACTTCAAAATAAGAAACTTATCAGAACTGCAGCTGAAAGGTACTCAATACCGGTTAGGTAACATTTCAAGTCCAGGAAAGATAAGTCAAGAATTCCATGATTCTGTGTTTCCATATTCATCAAGAATATAAATCGATTTAGAGTTTATTCATTTGGGACTTACAAACCAAGAAAAAGATGTTTATGTATTTCTCAAGGAAGCGAACATTCTGATTTTATTCTTCAAAATGTAGGTTGAAATAGTTCCCAAGTTTGATTTTATGATAGAAGTGTGGTTTGGAAAAAGGTAATCTTAACTTAAAAAAAAAAAGGTCACCAAAAGAATAAAAGTTCAAAGTATGCACGGGGCGGGTAAAGGTGGAGAGAGCAACGGGAAGAATTAAGAGAGCAGACGCTGCTCTAGAAACGGTACCTGTCCCAAATTGGGTCTGCTTGCTGCTGTCGCTTTGCACAACGCTCCCGGAAAGCTCATCTACCATCCTGGGGGCAGGCCAGGGGTGGCAAGACTCCTAAGGAGGGAAACACAAAAGGAATGATTCTGTTCTCGGGAGCCTTGAAGCGAGGGTACAGTCCTGATGGGAAAGCAGTGTTTCTTTCCAGGCTGCAAGCCTCTCCACCTGTTTCCTTTGGTCCCTACTCAGTCAGCCCCAGCCATGGGGGCAAATGAAGTTGGGGTCGACCCGGCTGCCGGAGACCTAAGTTGCCCCGAGATCCACCGAGGAGGAGCCAGGCAGTGTTTCCTTGGTTTTGCCAGTCGCAGCCTCCTGCCTCCACAGCAAACTGTCTGACTCAGCCTGTTCCACTAGGGCCAGGGGGCGCGGGCCTGCGCCGAGACGGCTGGGAGGGCCGGGCCTGGCAGCCGGACCGTTACTGCACTCGCCGGGGCGGCGGCGGCGTGGGTGCGGCTGGGTCTCGCCTCCAGCCCCGCGGCGGGAACCTGCGGCTGGGGCCTCCCCGGGGCGCGCCCCAGCGCACGCTTGTGGCCCCGAGGCTTCCACCTGCGTCCGCCCGGCCCCCGCCGCGCCGGTGTCCTACACCGTCACCGAGCGCTTCCCCGGGAGCGCTCGCTGTTTGGCCGCGGGCTCACGCTTCCCTGCTGGCTGACCAATCCGCGTTCGAAGTTCAAGATTCCCGCCGCTCCACCGCCACCGGCACTACACCCTGCCCCTCTTTGGTTTTTTTTGTTTTTTAACTTTCACTCGGGTTAAACTGTATTAATCCTAAGCTTTCATCTCGGACGCCCCTCCAAGGGGACTTAGCGAGGATCCCGGGCGCAGCCGCCGCCGACTCCGGAGCTCGCCCGCTCCTCGCCTACAGGAGACGCCCCCGGGCGGGGCGGGGCGGGGCAGGAGGGCGCGGGGCGGGGCGGGGCGGAGCCGCCTCCCGCACGGGGGAGCCCCAGGGCTCGCCCCAGCCCCGCCGCTGCTACCCTCGGGGCAGCTGCCCGGCGAGTCCGCGGAGGAGCGGCCAGCGGGCGATGGAGACTGGGAGACACGCGGCGAGAGGAGGCGGGGTGGGGGAGGCGGGGAGAGTGCGGGGGCGGAGGCTGGCAGGGAGCGCTGGAGGCTGGAGCGGTCCGCGCGCTCCCAGCGCCCAAGGGTGCAGGAGGCTCTGAAGCGGCTGCCGCACCGCGAGGCCCGGGCGGCGGCTGGGGGGTGGGGGGGCGCTGCCGCCGCCGGGGGCGTCGCCGGCCTCGGCCCCTTTGTTCTCGCGCGCTCCCCCTCGCCGCCCACTCCCCTGCTGTCGCGAGGCGGCGGCGGTGGCGGCGGCGTCTCCTCCCGCCCGAGGCAGTCGGGCTCGGCGCCGGGGGCGGGAGGGGGCGGGGGGAGCGTGCCAGCCGCCGAGAGTGGGGGGCGATGGCGAAGCTCCGGGTGGCTTACGAGTACACGGAAGCCGAGGACAAGAGCATCCGGCTCGGCTTGTTTCTCATCATCTCCGGCGTCGTGTTGTTCTTCATCTTCGGCTTCTGCTGGCTCAGTCCCGCGCTGCAGGATCTGCAAGCCACGGAGGCCAACTGCACGGTGCTGTCGGTGCAGCAGATCGGGGAGGTGTTCGAGTGCACCTTCACCTGTGGCGCCGACTGCAGGGGCACCTCGCAGTACCCCTGCGTCCAGGTCTACGTGAACAACTCCGAGTCCAACTCCAGGGCGCTTCTGCACAGCGACGAGCACCAGCTCCTGACCAACCCCAAGGTAAGAACGCCCCGCGCGCCCAGGGGCTCCCCGCGAACCTCGCTTTTGCGGGAGCTCTTGAGGTTTGGGGGCAGCCTGGGTGTCAGACCCCGCGCGGGGTGGGTTCGGAGTCTGTTCGCGTTGCTAGGGGGAGACCAGGCATCGCCGGCTGCACTCAAACGTGAGTACCTTAGGGAGCCCCAGGGCTCTGGTCCTTCAGGTGGGTTTGTGCGCGGCGACCTGTGGTGCCCAGAGGCTCACTTTAACACCTGTCTCAGATTTGAGGCCTCGACCCAGCCCAGGTCCTGCGCCTACCGGACGGGGTTTGGAGGAATGCAAGGAGCCAAGAAAGTTAACTTTTCCTCCGTTGAAAGCCAGTGGTTAGCGGGGATCCACCTACTCCTGTGCACAGTCGAGGTCCGAGCTTCAACTGGCCTGGTCAAGGACTCAGATGGAATGACCTTCCGTGAAAGGTCAAGGGGATCTTTTACCCATCGAAAATTGTTGGAGAGTTCTTGCTTACACAGACAATTTTAACTTGGGGTCCAGAGGTAAGCTTTTGAGGGTTGACAGACAACCTGCAATCAAATGGGAAAATCTGTGTGGGTCCATTTTTGGGGGTACAGAGGGCTCCTAGTTTTCATGAAATAGATTCCCCAAAGGGTCTAGAGGGCACCTGGTGACTCTGTCTAGGGACCGTAAGGAGCAGTCTGGGAAACAATAAAACTTACTGTTAATAGAAACCCCTCAGTGATATGTACCAAATATTCCTTCCCAGACAACTTTTGGTCTCACAGGCAAGCAAGAAGGGGGAAAAAAGGTAAAACCTGGTTAGGACTTCCATATGGAGAGCAGAGAGAGGGAGACTCAGAAAATTGTTCCCAGTGGAGAAAAAGAACTTATAAAAAGCAGTGTCCTCAGTTTGTGAACTAATTGAGCTTTGTAGTGCACCTGGTTTTACAAGAAGGGTTTTCTTATCTTCCCTTGGTCTTTTCTACTCTCCTTGTTGCTTAACTATCAAAGTAAAGGTGTGTATCTTTTTTAAAGTTACTGACATTTTTCCTGTTTGTGAGAGCTGTGTTTGAAGATCAAGCAGGAAAATAGTCCAGAAGGGAATGAATCTGTGTACACAGGAAAACTTTCTATTAAATGTGACAAGATATATTTATATTAATCCAAAAGAAAAAACATTTCTGTTTATATTTTAAAAATATTTAAAACAAATTTAAAACTCGTCTTATATCCTAAACAATAAATAATTTGGGAAATTAAAAGAATTGCTTTTTAAAAATATGACTCCTCTCAGAAAAATGCTTCTGCTGACAAGTGAAGATTTATCTACCTAAAAAAATGAAGATAATACATAAACAGTAAATATAGGAATAAGAATTTAGAATGTAGAATTTAGAGTATAATGTTCAAGCTCTTGAAGAAGAGATAGTGTCTCAAAGACCAGTGTTGTAAGTTAATCTGCTTAATGCTCAGAATTTGAAAAGAACTCTCGGGTTCATAAACATTCTTTTTTCCAGAATTAAACTAATAATGTCAAAGATGCCAAGCAATAGTAATGATTTAGAAATTATATGGTAGTTCATCATTTAGGAGTTGCTATAGTTGCTGAAACATTGCTAATTATTTTAAGATAGTGGTTTAGGCACTAATAAATTGCACATATGTGTACCAGTAAATGGCTAATATCTAATCAAGACATTGATAAATTAGAATTTATTACAAAAGACTGCCTCACAATTTCCAGGCAATTTTGAAGGATCTGGCAGAAAAAGTAAATTGCAATCATTAGGACAATGATTTTTAAATCACTTGGAAGCAATCACAATGCTTTATGTAATACTAAGATTCTTCCTCTCTGATGCAAATAACCTGGGTTTTTGGGTTTTTTTTTTCCTCCAGTGCCAGTTCAGATCTTGGCAACAGTTGTTTTGAAGATGTACGTGAACAAAATAACGTCTTAGAGAGTAAAGTATTCAGGAAATGACAGAACTAGAAAAAGATAAATTTATGTTACAGAAAGTCACAACGTCCTAGTCAATTTAGACAAGGTTTCCTCAGCTAAACCAATATATCTCTATCTACATTATGATTGTGTTGTAGCATTTATGGAATATAAGCTTGTTCTTTAGCATCACCTATTTCTGATCAATTAAATACTCAGTTTGGGAATTCTTGTATGCCAGAGTCAGTACAAAAGCAGAATGTTTTCACATTGCCCTTGCTATTAGACAATACCTATTGCCCATTCCTTTGCATCTTGGCCACCTGGAGATTTTGTCTGCTTACCTTACTTCTTTATTGAAGGCCTAGGTTTCCCACCCGTTCCTTTGTAGAATATCTGGATTCCCTGCGATGTCTTACATTCCAACCCCCTTCAACCTTCTCTTCTTTATCACCTATCACCACAAGAAATCATTTAGGAAATCACTTCTTAGAAAAATACAATAAGGGCTTTTCTTTCTCCCTTGAGTTTGCTGCATTAATTACAGTAAGAGGCAGGGAAGGGAAAAGAATATTACAAATATGTAACTTCTTAAGCCATAGACTACTAGGAAGATATTGTGAATAAATTTGATCTTTGGCTGATACTTTCTTTAAAATATCTTTAATTACTATTCAATTTATTTGTTTATATTTTAAATCATATCCTTATTGTCTAAAGCAGTCACTACATCGAGTCATATAATGCAGTATACAAGTCAGCCACAGGGAAATGATCTCCTCTGTGGATTAACCATAGTAAAATCTAAATTTTGGGTCAGTTTCCTATTGCTACTGTTCCTATCACTGTACTGTCTCTTTGTGACTCACAGTTGTATATGGTAAAAGTTTTGGTTCTCAACTATGTGTAGCTACACATTAGAATCACCTGGGGAACTCTTAAAGGCCATTCTTATCCCTGGGTCCAACCCTCAGAGATTCTGATTTGGTCTTGGATGGGGCCTGGACATTGATATTTTTTAAAAGTTCTGCAGGTGATTCTAATGTGTAGAAAAGAGTCGAAAACCACTGTCTTAGAAAATGTGCTCATCTACTGTGCAAGAAAAGCAACATGAGAACCAAAAAAGATTCACTGTAATTAATATTTATGTTTTTGGAGCGTGGCACGGTGTCACACGCCTCGAGTCCCAGCTACTCAGGAGGCTGAGGTGGGAGGATTGTTTGAGCACAGGAGTTCCAGTCTAGCCTGGGCAACACAGGGGACCCCATCTCTAAAAAAATTTTTTTTAATTAAAAAAATACTTATATTTTCAGGTTAAAAGATGTTGCATTTAGGGAGTTGACATAAAAAGAGGGACTCAAGGCAATTCTGAAGGAAAATGAGTATCATTTAAAACTAGTGTGTAAGTGATATTTTAAAATTGGTTAAAGGACATGGACTTAATTCTAGACATTTGCTTCTGTATCAGTGTATACATTAGATGGCAAAGAAAAAATGAATTTTAAAAAACACCTTCTTGTTTGTGGGACAAGAAGGAGTGGGTGATTAGAGACTATATGTTTTATTTTTGTATTGAGCTTTTTTCTTCCTTTGATAATAAAATCTTAGAAACAAAGGATAAAAGTCTGTTTCTAAGAAACCAGCACTCTTAAGAGAAATGCACTGAGAAAAAGAAAAACTTAGAAAAGGCTTTAGGCTTTAAGTATATCCCCTGAAGCTGGATGTACCTAACTACAGGGTATCATGGCTTGCAATCACATTGGTACCCTTCAGATCCACTAGTGCACCCAGCTCTGACACCCTGTTTAGACAGTGAGGCCTGTTGGGGGTAGTTTCTGAACTCCTTCCTTAAATACTCAATTTGATATATTTTTGCATGCTAGGGAGGTCCATCATATCAGAACTACATAATAAAAGGCTAAGCTGAAGTGTGATGACTTCTTTACAATCTTTATTTCTCCATGAAAAAGACTGCACTTTTTCTTGATTGTTTTTCCTTTGATTATATTAAATAATGTTTGATAATGTACATACAGTTCAACTCAGCATATCCTTTTTTCAGCATCTATCATCAAATAACTGGGCAAGAAACAAGAGGACATACAAAGATGAGTTTGTTCATTTATCAAATATTTATTAAGTGCCTACTCTGTGCAATGTGTGATTCCAGGTTCTGAGACTAGAATAGAGATAAAAACAAAGTTCTAGCACTCATGGAATTTACATTTTGGTGTGGGGAGTAACAGATGAGGAATAAATTTATAATGTAATGTCATGTAATGATAGGTGGGTAAAGAAAATTCAGACAGGGTAGGAGTATAGACAGTGATGGAAGAAGCAAAGAACTGCTCTTTTGGACAGGATGGTCAGGGAAGGTGGTGCTGATGACGTGACATTTGCACTGAGACCCAAAGAACATGAGGAGATGAGCAGAGGCCAAAACAAAATAAGGAATGACTCAAGTGGCTATCTGGAGTATGTTCCACTGGCTGAGGAAATAGCAAGTGCAAAGGTCCTGAGACAAGTGTCTGCCAGATCTGTGTGAGGAACTGTGAGGATGACAGTGAGGTTGGACCACAGTGAGTGCAGCAGAGAACAGTGGAAGATGAGGTTAGGATCCTAAAAAACATAAGAAGGACTTTGGATTTTATTCCAAGCATGATGGTAAGCTATCTGACATTGAGTAGGGCATCAGACTTAGACTTTTAAAAAATGTTAATGATCCCTCTGGCTGCTGAGTTGAAAATAGAATTTGTGTGCGTGTGTGCGCGCGTGTGTGTGTGTGTGCATGTACATGCACACGTTTACTTGTGCAGAGTGAGAGGTATAGAGGCAAGATCAGACACAGGGAGTCCAGTAGGACAGGCAAAAGATGGTGGTGGCTTAGATCAGTGGGTGTCATTGACAAAATTCACTGAGGGATTGGATATGAGGAGTGAGGGAAAGAAGAGTCATGGATGGCTCCAAAGTTTGTGTCAAGCACAAATAGGTGAATGGAGGTTCTTTTACTAGATGAGGAAAACTAGAGGAAGAGTAGGTTTGGAGGAATGTGGTTGAGAAGGTTCGGTTTTATGTATGCCTAACAGACATGCAAATGAAGGTGAATCCATGAATCTCTGCCCTCAAGGAAATTATTACCTAGCAGAGGAGATGGGAATACAAATAACTATCAAACAAAGCAAAACAAGTTCTACAAGGAGCTACAACATTATGATATGAACATCCAGTGGGGAAAGGTTAGGGAAAAAGCTTCATGGAGAAAGAAGCATTTGCCATGAGTCTGAAAATAAACTGAATTTCATCTTGGTGGTGAGGAAAGGTGGGGAAGAATGAACAGAACATGAAGGAAAAGAAAATGCACGAAACAAAGCTGTGAGCTGTGTGAGTGTGGGGTGTCTTGGGTGATCAGCAGATAGACTAGTGTACCTGGAACACAAGACACATAGAGTGAGGTCTTGGGATAAGGTGGGAGAGTATGTTAGAGCCAATAGTGTAGAGGCCCTTGACAACCAGGATCGGTTTGGTGGACATTGGGAAGCTATGGTAGGAAGAATTATGCCCCTTCTCCCCAAAGATGTCTATATCCTAATGTCCAAAACCTATGAATATCTTATGTTACATAGCAAAGGGGAATTAAGGTTGCAGATGGAGTTAAGATTGCTCATCAGTAGATGTTAAAATAGGGAGATTATTTTGCATTATCCAGGTAAACCCAGTGTAATCACAAGGGTACTTAAATGTGGAAGACAGAGGCAGAAGAGGAGGTCAGAGTAATGCAATTTGAGAAGAATTCAACCATCCACTCCCAGCTTTGAATATAGAAGAGGGCCATGAGCCAAGGAAAGTAGGTCCTTTTACAAGAATGTGGGGAAAGGCAAGAAAATGGATCTTCCCCTAGGTCTCCAGAAAGGAATGCAACCCAGCTGGCATCTTGATTTTAGCTCAGTGAGACCCATTCTAGACTTCTGACTTCCAGAATTGTAAGATAATAAATTTGTGTTGTTTTAAGCCACCAAGTATGTGTTACAGTAACAATAGGAAACTAATACGGAAGCTAAGGAAGGTTTATGAGTAGGTGACTAATATGATTAGATATTTAAAGACTTGGTCAGAATATATTAATAGTGCATCTATATTACATCTCTTTTGAAACAGTCTAATCTCCAGGATGCTAAGATCTGTCTGTCTGAGATTATTTATCATGATCTATCTCTAACCTCCATTTGTGGATGTCATTTATGAAGATCTCAATTATATTTGTAAGATCCCCTAAAATATCTAGACTTGCTTCTTCTATATCATTCATGAAATGGATTCAGGAGCCCAAATGGACTTTGAAATCTTATCCAATGTCCACCTTACTAGTTCTAATCTAACTCTATTGCAGCAGCATTATATTTCATTGGAGAAAAATTAAATCCTAGAAAGTGAAAGTTTAATCCATTTTTTTCTTTATATTTATGAAATTATCTTTATCAGAATAATTTTATTTTAAAAGTGATCTAAACTGAAAACCAGATAATAGTACTGTTAGTGAGAGGTAGGTTCTCAATTCTGATTATAATTACCTTTTTGTTTTCTCTATTTCAAGGGTAAAAATGACAACAAAATTTATTATTTCCCCCAACCTGCTTCTATTCTGGAGTCTTTTGTTTCTGTCAATGGCACCATTAACCTGCACATTCTAAGGTCCCATCCTAGACCCACTGAATCAGAAGCTCCACCCAAGTTTCCGATTTAGTAATTCTGTGTTGGAGTTCAAGAATTTGTAAAGAGTGTATAACTAACTACCAAGGTAGGGAAAATGAAATAATATAAAGCAAATAGTCCAAAAGAGAGAAAAAAGAATGTAAGCAGATGGAATAATAAAAAAATACGAGATTAGATTTAAACCTGAATATAAAATAAGATATTAGATTTAAACCTGAATATATAAGTAATTACATTAAATGTAAATGGACTAACTCCTCCAATTAAAAGGCAGAGATTGTCAGACTTGAAAAATCAAACCCAATTATATGTTATTTTCAAGAGTACCACATAAAATGTAAGGGCACAGAAAGGTTGAAAGTAAAAATACAGGAAAACATATAATACAAACATAAAAAAAAAAAGCTGGAGTACCTATATTATACGAAATATGGTAGACTTAGAGGCAAAAAACTCTGTTACTAGAGATAATAAAAAGGATATTTTATAATTAAAAAGGGTCAGTTCAACAGACTATCATAATTCTATATTGGAATGTACCTAAAAATATAATCTCAAAATATATAATATAAAGAAATTATAGTAACTCAAGGGAGAAATATATGAATCTATCAAGATAATGAGAGATTTTGACATACCTCTGTGTGTGATTGATAAAACAATCAGACAAAAATGATATCAGGAAATATCTATCTATAGCATCTATCTATCTATAATGTGTGTACCAACTGACCCAACTGACATAAATAAAACAGTGTGTTCAGTGGTAGCAGGGTACGTCATTTTAAGTGCCAACTTAACATTTACCAGAACTGACCATTTTTCTGGACCAATGAAATTAAACTAGAAATTAACAACAAAAGAGAGTAGTAGACAATCTCTACATGCTTGTATATTGAGTAATATGTAATAAAAATTCTAAGTAACCCAAGAATAAGAAATCACAATGGAAATTTAAAAAGATATTTTGAACTAAATTATAAAAGTTCTACAAATCAAAATGTTTGGAATGCAACTAAATCTGTGACTAGAGAGACTACATTCTATATGATCCTATTTTTATAAAGTTCAAAATCAGGCAAAACTAATCTGTGGTGTTAAAATCAGCATATTTACATTTGGGAAAAAAGAAGGTGAGCTTTCGAGTGGTGTTAACATTCTTTCTTGGCTTGAGTGGTGATTACACAACTGTCTTCACTTTGTGGTAATTCAATGAAGAAACTTATAATTTGTACATTCCTCTGTATTTTGTGCTGTGTATACTTTAATTTTTAAAAGGTTTTTAAAATAGCATTTATATCAACAACCAAAACTATAAGCTACCCAGAAATAATATAACAAACTATGTGCAATGTTTTGGAAAAAAATATTAAACTTTACTGAAAGATGTAAAAGATATGGGAAATTCATCAGGAAAAGAATAAACTTATGGATAAATGATGATTGAACAATTAGCTCTACATAAGAAATAAAATTTGATGTGTACTTCACACCCATACAAACAAATTCTAAACAGATTAAATATAAAAAGAAAACTATAAGTGATTTGTTCTTTGAACTCCATTTAAGATTATATTTTTAGGCCTATACCATAAAGCTATTTTCCTGTGTCATCTTTTAAAAGTTTTATAGTTTTCTTTTTATGATTGACACATTTGACCACATTAAAATAATTCCTGTATAACTAAAGTTTTTGTAAACAAAGTGAAAATATAAGCCACAGACTAGTAGATGATATCGGCAAAACAAGTAATCAACAAAGGATTATCTTGTGTATGTGAAAATGTCTACAAACCATTAAGAAGATAACATATGTATGACAATGGGAAAATAGGCCAAAGATATATACAGGCAATTTATGAAAAACACAGTGGCCAATAAATGTGACAAGAAGCTCAATTCCAGTAATCTCAAAGAAATTCAAATGACAAAGATTATGGAATACCATTACACATCCATCAGATTAGCAAAATTTAATATATTTCATAAGATCAAGTATTGGTGAGGATTAGAGAAAATGTTCTTACTCATTGCTGGAAAATTGGATCAACTATTTAGGAAAATAGTCAGACATACCAAGTGTTACTGAAGCTGTATATACCTGACAACACAGCAACTTTATTTCAAGGCATTTACCCTAGGAAAACTCTAACACATGTCCAAGTATAAGGATTTTCATTGCAGAACTGTTTGTATTAGTGAAAAAGTAGAAACAATCTAATTGAGGTAATTAGATATTGGGTGAAGTCAACCCGACAAGAGGCACCTATGAAAAACGCACAGCTAGTATGACACTTAATGGTGAAACATTGAAAACTTTCCCCCCAAATCAGAAAGAAGACAAGGATGTCCACTCTTACCATTCCTGTTCAACACTGTAATGGAGATTATAACCACGGTAGTTAAGCAAGAAAATAAATAAAAGGTGACCAGATTGGAAAGGAAGAAATAAAACTATTTACAGATCATATGATCTTGTATATAGAATTCCTAAAGAATCCACACTCCCCAAGTAAAAAGCTGTGAGAGCTAATATATGAATTCACCAAGATTGCAGGATACAAGACCAATTATACAAAAATCAATTGTATTTTTAATATACTAGCAATAAATAATCCAAAATAAAATTAAGAACACAATTCCATTTATAATAGCATCAAAATAATATACTATGGAATAAATTTCACAAATTTAACAAAAGAGTTCAAGACTTGGACCCTGAAGACTACAAAATACTATTGAAAGAAATTAAAGAAGAATTAGATAAATGGAAAGACATCCTTTGTTCATGGATTGGAAGACTTAATATTAAGATGGCAATATTCCCCAAACTGATCTACAGATTCATTACATTCTCTTTCAAAAACCCAAGTAGATTTCTTTTTGCATAAATTGACAAGCTGATCCTCAAATTCATGTGGAAATGCAAGGGATCCCGAATAGCCAAAACACATCTTGAGGAAAGAGAACAAAATTGAAAGATTCAAATTTCCTGATTTTAAAATTTACAGGCATACTTCAGAGATATCGTCGATTTGGTTCTAGGCCACTCAATAAATCAAATACTATAATCAAGTCACATGAATTTTTTTGTTTTCTAGTACACATAAAAGTTATATTTATACTGTACTGTGGCCTATTAAGTGTACAATAGCATGTGTCTAAAAATATATAAATCCCTTAATTAAAAATATGTTATTGCTAAAAAGTGCTGACGATCATCTGAATCTTCAGCTAGTCATATTCTTTTTGGTGGTAGAGGGTCTTGCCTCAATGTTGGTGGATCAAGGTGGTAGTTGCTGAAGGCTGGGATGACTGTGGCAATTTCTTAAAATAAGATGGCAATGAATTTGCCACATCAGTTGACTCTTTTTTTCACAAAAGAGTCTCTGTAGCATACAATGCTGTTTGATAGCATTTTACCCACAGAACTTTTTTTAAAATTGGAGTCCTCTCAAACTGTGCCACTGCTTTATAACTAAGTTTATATACTATTTTAAATATTTTGTTGTTATTTCAACAGTGTTCACAGTATCTTCACCAAGAGTGGAGTTTATCTCAAGAAACTACTTTCTTTGTTCATGCATAAGACGCAACTCCTCATCTGTTAAAGTTATATCATGAAATTGCAGCAATTCAATCACATCTTCAAGCTCCACTTCTAATTCTATTTCTCTTGTTACTTCTACCACATCGACAGTTACTTCTCCACTGAAGTCCTGAACCCCTGCAAATCTTACTACATGAGGGTTGGAATCAACTTCTTCCAAACTCCTGTGAATTTTGATATTCTTAATGGCATCTAGAATCACAAATGTTCTTAATGGCATCTAGAATGGTGAATCCTTTCCAGAAGGTTTTCAATTGGCTTTGCCCAGATCCATCAGAAGAATCGCTGTCTATGCAAGCTATAGCCTTATGAAATGTATTTATTAAATAACAAGACTTGAACGTCACAGTTCCTCCTTGGCCCATGGGCTGCACAATGGATGTTGTGTTAGCTGACATGAAAACAACATTAATCTCCTTGTACATCTCCATCAGAGTTCTTGGGTGATGAGGTACATACATTGTCATTGAACAGTAATATTTTGAGAGGAATCTTTTTTCTGAACAGTAGGTCTCAACAATGGGCTTAAAATATTCATTAGACCGTGCTGTAAACAGATGTACTCTCATCCAGACTTTGTTGTTCTATTTCTAGAGCATGGGCAGAGGAGATTTAGCATAATTTTTAAAGGCCCTGGGATTTTCAGAATGATAAATGAGCATTGGCTTCAACTTAAAGGCACCAGCTACGTTAGCCCCTAACAAGAGTCATCCTGTCTTTTGAAGCTTTGAAGCCAGGCATTGACTTCTCTCTATATATCTCTGAAAGTTGTAGATGGTATCTTCTAGTAGAAGGTGGTTTCATCTGCACTGAAAATCTTTTGTTTAGTGTAGCCACTTTTGTCAATTGTTTTAGCTAGATCTTCTAGATAACTTGCTGCAACTTCTCCATCAGCACTTGCTGCTTCACCTTGCACTTCTGTGTTTTAGAGATAGCTTCTCTTCTTAATCCTCATGAACCAACCATTGCTAGCTTCCAACTTTTCTTCTGCAACTTCCTCACCTCTCTCAGCCTTCATAGAATTGAAGAATTAGGATGTTGCTCTGGATGAGGTTTTGGCATAAGAAGGGGATATTGCGGCTGATTTGATCTTCTATCCTGACAACTAAAACTTTCTCCATACCTTATTGCTATAAGGCTGTTTGGCTTTCTTATCATTCATGTATTCGTGGGAGTGAAAGAACATGTGTCTCTTCCCTTTCATGTGAATATTTAGAGGCCATTGTAGGGTTATTAATTGGCTTAATTTCAATATTTTTGTGACTTAGGGAATAGAGAAGCCCAGGGGGAGGGGGGAATATGGGGGAGTAGCTGGTTGGTGGGACAGTCAGAATGCACACAATATTTATCAGTTAAGTTTACCGCCTTGATATGGACATGGTTCATGGTGCCCCAAAACAATTACAGTAGTAACATCAAAGATCACTGATCATAGATCATTATAACAGATACAACAATAGTGAACAAGTTCAAAATATTGTGAGAATTATCAAAATGTGACACAGAGACACAAAGTGAGCATATGCTATTGGATAAATGATGGCAATAGACTTGCTTAATGCAGAGTTGCCACAAACCTTCAATTTGTAAAAAACTCAGTATCTATGGAGTGTAGTAAAGCAAAGCACAATAAGATGGGGTATGCCTGTACAACAAAGCTACGGTAGTCAAGACTGTGGGGTACTGGCATAGGATAAACGTACTGATCTATGAAGTAGAATGAGAGTCCAGAAATAAACCCATGTATTTATGGGCAGTTGATTTTTGAGAAGGGTGTCAAGGACATTCAATAGGGAATGAATAGTCTTTTCAACCAGTGGTGCTAGAACGACTGAATATCCGCACACAAAAGAATGAAACTGGTCTCCATTCTTACACTAAATTTAAAAACTAACTCAGAGTGGATCAGAGATCTAAATGTGAGTGCCAAAACCATAAAGCTCTTAGAAGAAAACATAGGTGTAAATCTTCATTACCTTGGATTAGGTACAGTTTCTTAAATATGACACCTTAAAAGCACAAGCAACCAGAGGACAAATAGATAAATTGTACTTAATCAAAATTGAAAACATTGGTGCTTCAAAGGACATGATCAAGAAAGTGAAAAGACAAAAAAAAAAAAAAAAAAAAAGAAAAGAAAAAGAAAAGAAAAGGTGAAAAGACAACCAGAGAATGAGAGAAAATATTTTCAAATCATATATTTGATAAGGGCCGAGTATCCAGAAAATGTAAAGAACTCTTAGAACTCAACAAGGCAAGTAACCCAATTAAAAAATGGGCAAAGGATATGAATAGATATTTTTCCAAAGAAGGTGAACAAATGCCCAGTAAGTATATGAAAATGTGTTCAACATTATTAGTCATTAGAGAAATGCAGATCAAAACCAGAATGAGATACCACTTCAAATCCACCAGAATGGCTACTAGAAAAGACAGTAACAAGTGTTGTCGAGAGTGTGGATACATTGGAACCCTCACACAAGAATGTAACAATGAAAAAGATATAGCCACTTTGGAAAACAGTTTGACAGTTCCTCAGAAAGTTAAACATAGAGTTACCAAATGATCCAGCAACTTCATTCCTAGGTATATACCCAAGAGAAATGAAAACATGTCCATACAAAAACTAGGACATGACTCTTCATAGCAGCAGCATTTATTATAGCCAAAAAGTAGAAGCAAACCAAACATCCATCGACTGATGAATGGATAAATACAATGTGCTATATCTATATAGTGGAAAATTACTTGGGTGTAAAAGGAATTACAACATAGATGAAGCTTGAAAACATGCTAAGTATAAGAAGCCAGCCATAAAAGGCCACATATTATATAGCTCCAGTTACATGAAGTGTCCAGAGTAAGGAAGAAAATCTATGGAGACTGAAGGCAGATTAGTGGTTGCCTAGAGCTGGAGGGCATGGGAGGATTGGGAATGATTGCCAAAGGGTACAGAGTGTCTTTTTGGTGTGATGAAAACATTCTAAAATCAATTGTGGCAGTGGTTGCACACCTCTGTTAATCTAAAAACCATTGAATTGTATACACATTAAATGGGTGAATTGAATGGTATATGAATTATGTTTCACTAAAGCTGTTATCCCCCCAAAAATCATGAGAAATTTGCTTTGCAAATTTCAGAATTTCAAATAACTTACAAAGAGATATCTGTTCAGTAAATGATATTAAAACATACCTATTGTTGAGAAAAATATATTTTTAAAATATTAATTTTCTAAATAAAACTTATTTGGGACATATTAGGAATATATTTTAAATTATTTGGAAAATAAAATACAATTTAATTAAAATTAACAGTTTTGATGGAATAAAATTTTAAAGGTACAAAAATAAGTTATGAAAGTACTAAATATAGGTGAATAGGTAATTTTCTGGGGTGGGCAAAGCTTTTCTAAACATAACACTAAGGACAGAAATTACAGAGGAATTCACTGATTTACTTAATGACATAAGGGAAAAATAACACATTTTCTCAAAACATTAAAATTAAAAGAAAAATGACATATTTGGGCAAATATTTGCACCCTGGTAGGGAAATGAATCAGAAGTCAATATATGTACCGTGATTAGTTTTCAGGGATTTTTTTTTTAAAAAAGTGAATATATGAAGAACTCATAGCAATAAAAGACCATCTCTCAATAAAAAACTAGGCATGAACATGTGAAGGCAATTCAGTGAAGAATTATAAATGATGAAACACATGAAAAATATGTGTATTCCCACTAGTGTTCAAAGAAATACAGTCATTCATCATTTGGTGATAGGGATACAGTCTGAGAAATGCATTGTTAGGCAATTTTGTCACTGTGCAAACATCATAGAGTGTACTTACAGAAACCTAGATGCCATACTCTTCTACACACGTAGGCTATGTATTCTACACACCTAGGCTATATAGCAAAGCCTATTGCTCCCAGGCGACAAACCTATACAGCATGTTACTGTACTGAATACTGTAGGCAGTTGTGACACAATGGTATTTGTATATCTAGACATAGAAAAGGTACAGTAAAAATATAGTATTAAATCTTATGGGACCACGATTCTGTATACAGTCCATTGTTGACTGAAATGTCATTATGCAGTGCATGACTGTATTAATGAAATCATAGCTATGTGAAGTGATGGATGTGTTAATTAGCTTGATTGTAGTAATCATTTCACAATGTATACACGTATCAAAATACCGCATTATACTTCTTAAATATATACAATGTTTATTTGTCAGGTGTACCTCAATAAAGCTGAGGGATAAAAGAAATATTAATACAATGTTGAGATACCTTTTTTGCCTATCAAGTCGACAAATATTACATTGGTAAGAATATGAGGATATGGGCAGTCTTATGCACTGCTCATGGTAGTATATTGCCAGGAGCAATTGGAAATGTGCATCAGAATCCTGAAAAATACATGTATTGATATTAATTTCCAGCTGCACGCAGTGGCTCATGCCTCTAATTCTAGCATTCTGGGAGGCTGAGGTGGGAGGATCGCTTGAGGTCAGGAATTCGAGACCAGCCTGAGCAGGAGCAAAACCCCATCTCTACTAAAAACAGAAAAACTAGCAGGGTGTGGTGGCATGCACCTGTAGTCTCAGCTACTCAGGAGGTTGAGGCAGGAGGATTGCTTGAGCCCAGGAGTTTGAGATTGCTGTGAGGTAGGCTGATGCCACGGCACTCTAGCCTGGGCAACAGAGCATGACTCTGTCTCAAAAAAAAAAAAAAAATAATAATTTCCTAAGTTTGCCATAACAAAGTACCACAAACTGTGGCTTAAAATGACAGAAATTTATTCGTTCACAGTTCTGGAGGCTGTAAATCTAAAATCAAGGTGTCAGCAGGTTACTGTCCCCCCTGAAATGTCTAGAAAAACATCCTTCCGTGCCTCTTCTAGCTAATGGCTGTAGCCTATAGTCCTTGGTATTCCTTGGCTTTCAGTTGCATCACTCTGATTTCTGCCTCTGTCTTCACATGGCCTTCTTCCCTCTGTGTGTGTCTCTGTATCACGTTCTTCTTTCTCTTATAAGGACAGGAGTCATTGGGCTAGGGCCCATTCTAATTTACTATGACCTCATCTTAATTAATCTGCAAAAACCCTGTTTTCAAATAAGATCACATTTTGAGGGTCTAGATGGACATGAATTTGATTGGGACACTGTTCATCCCAGTACAATATAGATACTTCTTGACCTGGTAATACTACTTCTGGCAATACTTCCTAAGGAAAAAGATTATGGAGTTGTTGAAAGATGTAGCTGTAAATATATTACTTCCAGCATCATATAAAATTACAAAACATCTGAAACAATTTAAATGTTCAATAATAGGGTACCATTTTTATTATAATAGTAGTGTGTCTACTGTAAGTGTATACTATAAATGTATGTTTACTATTAAATAGATACACATTTATATGATGAAATGTTATGTGTTAAATTTATTGTAGAAATATATTTTTGCCATAAAAAGATGTTTATGGTGTGTTATTGACAAAGTTATGAAACTGTAATTCCATGTTTTAAAAAAGTGAAATATGTGCTTGTGTTTATGTATTTATATACCTACACACCGTTAATTTTCTTCCTTTTTTTGGTAGCTCCATTCACTAAATGTGGTTTCATTAATAATTTTGTCTTTTTAGCTATAGAAGATACACATTATTCTTTGGTAAATAACATTAATACACCTTCAGTTGAAAAATGCAAGAGGATGTGAGATTTGACTTTCAGTGTCCATGTGAATTTAAAATTTTTATATGAAAAGAAACTATATACAAAGATAAAAGATCAGTGACAAGATGGAAAAATACCTACCACTAATTTTATTTTCACTGCCTGTAGCTTCTAAATTTTCCCCAATAAAGATGGCTCAATTTTGTAATGAGAGAAAACCCAGAAATGTTACGTTAAATGTTCTGGGAAACACACAGGAAAAGACTAATACAACTGAGAGGATCCATGTTTTGGAGATGAAGCTACTGCCTTAGAAAACCATGGTGTTGTGCCTGTACACCCATCTCACCTAACCAACTTTAGTCACCACAATAATAAAGGAACGGAAAGGCCTCTCCCCCAGGCCCCATTTCAGGGAACATCTGAGGTTCCACTTAACAGAGTCCAGGACAGAGCTGGGCACATAGCAGGCATTTGGGAAGCTGCCTTGTGTAATGGAAAAGGCTGGCGTGGCTGAATCTGGGTGCCTCTTATTAAGTGTGCACATGTAGGCGAATCACTTAACCTCTTGATCCTTGGTTTCCTCACCTGCTGAGGATTATAGATGATATATATATATAATATTCCAAGCAAGTATTATTTATAAATACTTGTAGACTAAATCAATCTTGGTATTTGCATGTATAGTTCCTGAGGTGTCAAGCAGGGAGGATTTCACAGATGAAGAGAGAGTTTAGGGGACTCCATCACAAACTGTAGAATCATTAGTTCACCCGGTGTTTATTAGAGTATTAGAATAGTGGCAGGCACTATTCTAAGTGCTGGGAATGCACTTAACAAAGCCCCTGCTGAGTTGGAGCTTACTTTCTGTTGCAGTCTTTGGAGGGCATCACACAGTGTTGTGGTGGGGTGTGGTTAACTGTTCAGATTTGTGGTAGCATCTATCACCTGGATCTGTTAAGCTTTCTTTCATCTAACTTTATCTGCCATGCCTTTGTGATGTACTGAATATTTTCTTCTGGTTAATGTCAAACACCTTGCCCTTCAGTGTTTTTCAACTGACATTTATTTGATTTGTCAGAACAGCTGGATAGAAAATTAACAGCACACATTTATGGCATTAAAATTTTGTAGGGCTTCAGAATTCCCATTGGAAATATGCTGAGCATCTTCAAGGAGTGCAAAATTGTCCTCATTTTCAGAAAGATAAATTCAGGTGTGAATCTACAGCAAGTTTATTTACCAAAGAAGTGTTCTTCAAAAAAACAAAATCTGAAACAAGAATGAGGAGATAATCAGAAATACAAGGAAAGTTAATTAATTTGACAAATTCTATGCCAATAAATTTGAAACCATAGGATGAGATGGTGATTCTCTAGAACAATATAAAATTCTAAAATAAAACAATCTTTATAGAGATTTCTAAGAAATAGAGTTACTGTAAAGGGAATGGAGAAAGTTCTCAAACAACTACAACAGTGTTTCCAGGTCAATTCTATGAAAACAGATAACTTTAATCTTACTTTAAACTATGCCAAAGAACATAGAAATAAGGAAAACTTCTAAATTCTTTTTATAATTTTGGGATTACACTGAAACAAAAACCTATGATAACATACATATGCAAAAATGAAAATGATAGGACAGCTTTTCTTAAAGATATTTACTTAAAATCCAACGTGAAATAACAATAATCTCAGTGACAGAAGTGTCAGAGGTTTTAAATTTTATTTTTGCTTCTCTACATTTCCAAAAAAATTTTTTCGAACCAGTAAGTCTGAGACAACATGATAGTGGTAGTCTTATTTCGGTGGTTACAATATATGTCTTTATAGATAATGAGTCTGTCTTTGAAGTGGGTTGAATTGTATAAATTTTCACAAATTGATTTCATAAAAATTACATATCGCTATGAAGCAAATGTACCATAAATTAAGATAGACAAAATGAGGGGGGACATTTGGCATTGTGTAACAAAGATTTAATTTTTCTTTTTTTTTTTTTATAACTACATAAGAACTCTGACCCATCAGTGAGAAACATGACCAAGATGGGCAAAGATCATGGATGGTCAGTTTGCAGAAAAGAAACCCTGGCTTTAAAAATGTAAATTAAAACAAGCCCTATATTTCACCATTAGAAAGTGTAATTATAGCCAGTTTTTTGTTTTGTTTTTTTTAAGTAGATGGAGAAAGATGGTTTCATAAACTGCTGGTGAAAGGGCAGTTTGTGCAATCTCTTTGGAATACCATAATTATACTTTTTGAAAGTATACATAGGCCCTTTTATTCTTCCTGTTCTCACACATGTGCATGGGTACTTAGTTCAAGTTTATTGCTCTTGTTTGTAACTGCGAAAGACTGGAAACTGCTTTAATGTTTTTCATTAGATGACTTATTAATAAATTTTGGTACAACTATGCAGTAGAATTCAAAAAAGAATGCAAATCTCTGTATGCAGATATGAGAGCACCGTGATATATTGGTTAAAGAAAGAACGAAGAAGAGCAAGACACAGACGTGTGTGCTCATATCCACATTGAGAGAGAGTGTAGAAAATGTTTGGGAAAACGCACAATAACTGCTAAGCATAATTGCCAGGGATGAGGCTCAGTCAGAGAGAGACATTTCATCTTGTAACCCTTCCCACTGTTTGCATTTTACTTTGGGTATCTATTCTGTATTTTATTAATTTTTGTTCAAAATAGCAGTGGACTTCAGATCCTACTTAACCATCCTGTGCCTCGCTTTCCTTACCTGTAAATTGACAATTATAATAGTACCTATTTCCTTGGGTTATATTAAAGGAGTTAATTGTGGAAAGGAGTTAATATGTGGAAAGCACCTAGGATAGCACCTTGCACATGGTAACTCTTCAATGAATGTTTGATATTGTTTCTATATACATAGTTTAAAAAATCAAATAGTATTATAGCTTTACTTGGGGGCCAGGAACAGGAATTCTCTGACCCAACCCCTTTTGCCACTCAGAGAAAACTGCTTTGAACTATCTTTAGGTTTTTTTTTCTAGTAATATTTGCCTCTGTGTTTTCAAACAATAGGCTCTCTGAAGTAGACAGTTGAGGTACTGTTGACTGCCTAGGATGCAACATAAGGACTTAGCTTTCTTACACCATTCCATTCCACCCCACTTCCCTCCCTTCATTCTTTAAATAAATATGGTTCTATTGTAATTTTTGGCTAAATTAATATTGAATGTTTAAATTATTTTAACTATGTAAAGTGCTGTTCATGTCTATAGCTTTTTTATTGTCCTTGAGCTAGTAATCGTCCCACTGCATTTACTCTGGTAAATGTCTGCATGTTCTCTTGGGAAAGTTAGGAGGAGGTTTTCAGTAGGTACAACTTGAGGTGCTACCACGAGGTCCCTGCCAAACCTTCATTGAAGGAGCTTTGGGCCTGAGATTGGATGAGGAGCCCTGCCTTACATCATAGTTACTCGTAGACTTCATTTCATCAAACCTCAACTTATTTCAGGTGTGTAAATGAAGGAGGCCCTTGGAAGGCTATTCACTTCTTTTAATCCTAGAGGTCCTGTTATCTGTTAGCCCCTGTCAAAGATCTCTATGGATCAGATCGTTTTTATTATGTTCACAAATTCTGTGGTCAGAAATGCAGACAGGGCACAAATAAGGATATAGTTTTTCTCTGGTCCATGATATTGGAGGTCCTGGCTGGAAGATCCAAAGGCTGGAGGCTGAAGTCATCTGAAGGTTCCTTTACTCACAGTGGATCCTAGATGTTGGCTGGAGAGCTCAGTTCTTCCCCACACAGGCCTCTCTTGATTTCTCTCTACAGGCTAGTTTAAGCTTCCTCACAGAACAGTGTCAAGGTCCCAAGGACAAGCATTCCCGAGAGAGTTGCAAGCAGGGGCTTATCACCTTTTCTGTCCTAGCCTTGGAAGTCATACTGAATCATTTCTGCTGTAATCACAGGCTCCTTCGTGTTCCAGGGACGAGAAGATAGACCCCTAGCTCTCAACAGAGGAGCCAGCATTATACTGTAAGAGAGTGTGAAATGTGATATGTGTTGTTGCAGCTATCTTTAGAAAATACATTCTGCCACAAATAGGAAGCACCAATTTTTTTTTTATCACCACCGTCTATCCATCCTGGTTCTAGCGGACTTGTCATAGATTGGGCTTATTGGTCCCCTTCATGCAGACAGTATGGTTGTAATATTTAATTGAATATATATCCACACATACACATGTTGAATTTGTGTGCTATCAATGAGGCGCATCTGAATGTGTGCATGAGCATTTAAGAAAGTGTTATTTCGTTTCAGTGTTCTACATGGTCATAAGAGTATTGACCATCTCTTCAAGGATTTTAAATTATGATCAGAAGTCATTGAACAAATTTTTACATGTCCTGTCATGCTTGTTATAAATAATAACTATTGAACTTCTTCCAAATTAAAATTTCTTGTTTTGGTCTGATTAGTTCTGTTTAGATTCAACCTCTATTTTTTTTTTTTTTTTTTTTTTTTGAGACAGAGTCTCACTCTGTTGCCCAGGCTAGAGTGAGTGCCGTGGCGTCAGCCTAGCTCACAGCAACCTCAAACTCCTGGGCTCAAGCGATCCTCCTGCCTCAGCCTCCCGAGTAGCTGGGACTACAGGCATGTGCCACTATGCCCGGCTAATTTTTCTATATATATATTTTTAGTTGTCCATATAATTTCTTTCTATTTTTAGTAGAGACGGGGTCTCGCTCTTGCTCAGGCTGGTCTCGAACTCCTGACCATGAGCGATCTGCCCGCCTTGGCCTCCCAGAGTGCTAGGATTACAGGCGTGAGCCACCGCGCCCGGCCTCAACCTCTATTTTTATCAAAGGCAGCGTGTTTTTATTTTCTAACTCTAAAGCTAACTGAACTATTTTCTCTTGAAGCTGGAATGTCATTCTGAACTTTTCTCAGTTCTAATAATGTCACCAACCTTAGCAGTCTGCCTGAATACAGAAGTTAAATGAATATTATTAAATTATAAAAATGTAGATGTAGTATCAACATATGATAGTAAATCCTAACCAAAAGAGCAATGCATTGGTGGGTGGGTGTATTCTCTAGGAAGTAGTGAGCAAATTTTCACAGAAATATTTAAGGAGCGAGAAACAATATTTGAGTGAGTAGTAGGTCAGATATTTTGGGCATATTCCAGCAACATCTCCCATGCCCCTTTATCCTCCAATCACATTAGATGACTCAGTCATTCTGGAACATCCATACACAGAGTCTTTGCACATTCCATTTCTTCTTGGAATGTCACCTTCCCGGCCCATTCTCTGAGAAGCAAATTCCTGTTCAACCTTAAAGACACAAATCAAAAGTCATCTCTTTTGTGAAGCCTTCTCTTATACTCTGGAGGCCAAAACATGCATGTCCTCTTTTGTAATCAGAAAGCGTTTCGTGCATATGCTACTGTTACTACACTGCATGCTTCTGGGGAAGTGGAGAGGAAGAGGGAGAAGGGAGTGAGTAATATCTAATCTTTGTATCCTATCCAGCACTCAGCAATCAAGAATGGTTTGTTGTGTAAATTATCAGTTCTGAAAATCTGTCATTCCAAGGCAGAGGGAGAGCTACTGAAAATGCAGATTCCTAGTCTTAATTCAGGAGGGTGGATCTTTTGGACAAGCAATCCAAATGGTCTGTGGAACAGACTTTGACAAAATTAGCCTTGCTTTTCACATGTTCTAGGACATGTATTTGACCCTCACATTATTCCATAAGATTGTTTTTATTTAGCTTTCAGATATGGATATACATTCTGGACCCACCTGCCCTAGAATTTAATTTTTTAGCTGACACATAATTTCATATGTGTTTGTTCAAGTAACCTACCTGTAGAAAGACTCTGTGTGTGTGCCTGTGTGTACAAGCACGCACAGCATTTGTAACATTATGAAGTTTATAAATGGTTTTGATTCCACAGTGCTTTTCTGATTTTGTTTATGTTATCAAAAATGTTAAAATTACATATCATAGCTGACACAGAGATTTCTTACAAGCATTCAGAAAATGAGGGATTATGGTTATATAAAACATAATTGAACCTGTGTTCCATTAGATAATGTTTTAAGAATTCATTTTCTTACTAAATTTATTTGAAAATTATTAAATCACCTAAACCCATTCTAGTATTATGTCTTTCAACACTTCCCTCCCTAACCAAATGAAGTCAAGAAAGAAACAGGAGAAAAAAGTTTGTTCGTTTCTGTTTCTTAGAGAATTCCTAACATAGAACCCAGTCTCCAGTATTTAGCTAAATAGACCACATGTTTTATGCAATGATTTTTAAATGACTGAGTAAAGAAAGAAGTTAATTCTGCCTACTCTGCCCAAATGATTGAAATGCAATCCTCTCAAGACACTTATCACAAAGAACCTACTCAAGTAGGATTCTATTAAAATATAAATCCATTATGGTAGGCTGAAAAAGAATGCTATTATAAATCTTGATAAACCCTAAAATAAGATAATGGAAAACTAATATGCACGTAATCAAACATTCCACGTCAAGTGATAATAGTGTCTTTTCTTAATAAACTCAATGGAAGACTTTGTTTTACTCAGAATAGCTCACTCAATTCCATCAACTTTGTTCAGGAATGCCAAGTCAAAAAATATTTTTCTAAAAGGTAGGTAGGCATTAATCAAATACATTTTATCCCATTCCTCTTTTACTTCTGACTGTAAAGAAAGTGATTTTATTCAAGTTCAAGCAGCAAACAACACAGACTCTAGTGAAGGTTATTTGGGTGATAATGATATTAGAAGTTGGGAAATGCTTCCTTTGCAAATGAAAAACAAAATAGGTCAGAACTGTACGAAGACATTTCTCCAAGGAAATGCTTATTGTCCTCCATGACCAAAGGCATTGTGTCTATAAATTCACCTAAGTGAAATTTCATCCATGGCACCAGAAACCAACCCTGAAGCCAAATTGAAACAGGAGGGAACAAGCAAAGACTTACAATGCATTTCTCTGATCATGTACCGGGAAAACAAAGGACTGTAACAGACTGCCTCAGCCTGTCGTTTCTCAGAAGGACTACACCAATTCCAATAAAAACCTCTCCAAGAGAGGGATGCAGAGAAAAGGGCACATCAGAAAGCTCCAAAAAGTAAAAACTAGGAAGCTGTAAAGATAGAGATGTGGAAGGCAGTGTGTATCAGTGATTAAGAACACTGTGCAGTCTCAATCCCAGTTTTTCCATTTGCCATTGTGACATTGGGAATGTTTTCTTGAACCCCACTGTCCCTCAGTTTCCTCATGAAAAAATGGAGGCGATTACAATATTTGCTCATTTGGATTAATGAGATGCTTGACATATATTCAATAAATGTTAGCCATGATGATGATGATGATGATGTGGTGTATTATTTGTGGCCCCTGTAGGAGAGAGATTCATGGTGGAACTATTAGGAAGCCTGGAAAATAATCAGATTTGAACAACCTACAAAGAAAAGGAGCTTCTATGACTGAATTCCCTAGTTTCTTTTCTAGAACACTGCTATGAATCTTCATTTCTAACTTATTTTAAAATTCTAACACTCAACAATGATCTACTCAGTAGAACTGAGAAGGAATCTAGGAAGGATCTTGAGTTAGGCTTCACAGAAATTTTTTTAAAAATTAACTGGAGAATCAAGATTTAAGAAAATGAGCCATAATGACTTTTAAGAACATACAGTTTAGCCTTTTAAAAATTTCCTTTCAAGGCAATGTTGATTTTCAAAAAGTTTCTAGAGTATTCTAAGCATAATCTATGATACTCTTTGGAAAGAATGCAGTCCATGAAAAGAATACTTAAATTTTGATCTCAGGTTATTTTCCCCAGTGTAAATAAGTACTTTGCTTCCAAAATCCGTCCATACATCCTCAAAGTTTCCAAAAGACAAGAAACATTTTTTTTTTTTAAATCCCACATGGAACCTCAACATACCTAATATGAATCTTTACACATTCAGTGAAAGTTTTTGTCCGACTTTTTCAGAAGCATGTAGGTGTGATTCTCCTGGTCAAATCTTAGAGTTGTCATTTGGTAGAGACATTTCTTTTAAACCCATCCCTCCCCCCCCCCCAAAAAAAATGAATAATAAAGAATTCAAACTGAGTTAAATTGCAAAATTTAAAATCTGCTTTAATTACATCTGGTTGTTCATTGTTACTTCCTAAAATGTTTAGTTTGCCTCTTGTGTCAAGTATACCCATTGCAAAAAGGGCTCTAATGAATTTTTAGGCTTTCACACTTCACAGCTTCTACCTCCAACCTCCAAATCTGGAAATTTCTCCTTCCTAGAAAGAGCACAATAAATTGTCACCACCTCTCACTTTATAAACAATTGACTGTGGTATAGAAAAAAATATTCCAATAGAAGGAAAGCAAATATCCAACACATTATGGGAAGAAAGCAATAGGAAAATCATGGTCCCCATATGAACATTTTTCTAATACGAAGTACAGACCCCTAAGGAAGGACCTGTCACACTCCTCCTCTTTGCTGGCTGGAATACTGGCTTAGTCAGGGTTCCCAGCCATCTCTCCAGTGGGCAGGATCTCTTCTGGGAAAAATACTGCAACAGTGTTTGTGGTCCTGCTGTCTGCTGGGTTCTTTCTTGGTGTACCTCCAAGAATAGAATCATAGAAATGTAGAGCTAGAAATTATTTTGGAGATTTTGCAGAATTAGAAAAATTGAAGTCCAGAAAAGGGAAGTAATTTACCCAAGGCCAAACCCCCAATGAATAATAGGACTGGAGCCCTATCTGATGGTCTCCATTGCTTCGTCCAACTGTTGCCTCAGAAGAACTCAAAATCCATCATTTCATGGAACTTTTTAGCTTTATGTTACTGTTATTAATAGAAGTGGATATGTGCAGAGGATAAATATTCAGTGATTCCATCATTAAAATAATATTTGTATAACATGAATTTGTTATATGTAATAGAAAATAACCAAATTCACTAAAATTTAAAATGTGTTTGTGTATTTTAAAAATGTTTAAACACTATGAAAATAACTTCATCATCTTGAATAAAAATATATCTAAGTGTGTTATTACTAAGTAACTCAACCAACATTTTTGAAACTTCACTGTTAGCAGACATGGTTGTAGGTGTGAAGGTAGAGAAAAAGAAGAATAGTAGTGCTTCTTCTCAACTCACTCACCAACTGGGGAGGCCAACATAAAACAGACAAGTGTGATGCTGTGTGATGAGGGGCACTGAACTGTGGAGGAAGAAAGAGACGGCTCCCGGCAAATAGGTAACACCAGACTTGAATCTTGAAAGAAGGAGGTTAAGGAACAAAAGGCACTAAAAGGAGAGAGAATAGCCTGTGCCAAGCAGGTAGGTGTGACAACACATGGCAGATGAGGGGAGCAAGTGCTTTACATGGCTGCATCCCAGGTTTCAGTGAAGGTGAGAGCAGGCAGGGATCACACCACGAAGAGCTTTGTACATAATGCTAAAGGGTTTGAATTTTACCAGAAAATAATGGGAAGGCGTTGAAACATTATATGCTATAAATTACACAGTGTGACTCAAATTATACTATAAAACAAATATTTGTTTTCCTGCTCTTTAATATCAGACATGTTGGTGAAACATCTGAGAGTAGAATGTGATAAAAATCACCATAATCTTGTTCTAGTTGTACAGCTGATGAAAACGCAATTTCCTCTTCTGTAAAACGGAAATCATTATAGGGTTGTTGCAAAAAGTACACAAGTTAAGTCCTGTGAAGCATTTATTACAGTGTCTGCCATATTGTAAACACTCAATAAATATAAGCTGGAATCATCTTCGTCATCATTATAAAAGACTGAATTGGAGAAAATGGATTAGAATGCTAAGGGTTGATTTTAACATCTGGAGTTAAGAGCAATTTTCCGATTCTGCTGAATCTGTATTGCTTAGAGTAATGGAGTCCCTTTAAGAGAACTACTTTGTCAGAGGCATGGCTAGGAAAAGGCATCAGTTAACAAAAATACATTGATTATGTTCTTGAAAGGAAATTTTCCACCACTTCCATCGTCCAGAAGAATGTAAGAAAAGAAAACTTGAGTTTCAGTGGTTGAGAGCAGTATCCTGAGAAGAGCTATGTGTTTGATTTGTTAGTTAAAAGTAGAAGAGGAAAATATCAAGGTTCGTGGATGGGAATTGGGGATAAAAATTAACTTTTTTTTGCCTCCCCCAAATTTTTTTGGCATGCCCCCCAAAAGAGGGAGTACATTATGCTTTTAATTTGCTATTAGATTGTAACTGTTTGTTTACAATATATCCTTATACTCTAATGACTGAAGATTACTTTTTTTGCTGTGTTTTGTGATTGGAATATTTTCTGTCATTGTGCCAAATTGGAAATTGAGATATAGTTTAGCAAATTCAATTTGATTGTATTTGAAAATTGGGTAGGTCTAAATTAGATTTACTCTGTGCATAATGGCATTTCTTTATTAAAAAGTACTACATTTCAATATTCTGTAGAATAATAAGTTTTTTTTCTGTGTTCTTTTTTGTTAGTGCTCCTATATCCCTCCCTGTAAGAGAGAAAATCAGAAGAACTTGGAAAGTGTCATGAATTGGCAACAGTACTGGAAAGATGAAATTGGTTCCCAGCCATTTACATGCTATTTTAATCAATATCAAAGGTGAGTCAATATTTACATGTACATATTGAAATTATTTGTAGCCTCTGTAATTTGTGACATTCCTATATCATAGATTATGTCCATTTGACAAAATATATAGCCTGGAGTTAATGTCACCTCTTTCTAGCATGTAGTTGGGGAAACCACTTCTTGCTCTATAGGCTGGGAAACATAAAGCATCTGCAGAACAGGAAAAAAAGAACTTGTGTCATAGAGTTTACCTTCCAGATATACTAAGAAATGATAGTGCCATTAGGTAAGAACATTGTAGACTAATAGTGTTCCCTGAGAGTTACAGATTAATGCATATAAGCTGAACAATGTGCAGATTTGTCAGCCTTTTGAACTGCATCAAATCTTTTTTTTGTAGTATACCCATATAACAAAGCTGCATCAAATCTTATCTTTCCTTTTCATTTCTGTTCTGATGAACTATCAATAAAATGCGTTCACACCATTACAACTTGACTAAGAGAATACTCGTTATACCATATAAACCACTTAAAGATGGTTCCCTGGACTAGAACATTTTGGTACCCACTGAGATTAATCACTAATTTATTCATTAGACATTTATTGAGTATTCAAAACTCCTTGCTGTACATTTTCACTTGGATGTACCACAGTTAGCTCAAACGTTCTCTTCTTCCCATAATCTCTCTTTTAGTGAATGGTACTGTCATTCACTCGTTTACCCAATCCAGAAAGCTTTGAGTGACTCTTAATTCATTTTTCTCCTTTACATTCTTTTACTTGTATTCACCATCATGTCGACTGTACCTCTGTCATGACTCTGCTGTGGCTTCTACTGCCGCTATCTTAGCTGAGATCCAGATTTCTCAGCTCCAATAAGGCAGTAGTGTTGTCAAATGTCATTCCACCTCCACCCGGGGCCACTCCAGGCCACTATTCGTGGTGCTGCCAAGGGATCTTTCTGACACATGAGTCTACCTCATAGTTTTTAGAATAAAGTCTCAACTTCTCAGTATGGCCTATGTGCCAGGTACCTATTGCTGCATAACAAACCACCCTAAATCTAGTGGCTTACTACAACAATGGTGTGTTATTTTTTATGATTCTGTGGGTTGGCTGGGCTCCTTTGCAGTCACATAGTAGCTGAAATTGCTGGGTGGTCCCTGATGGCCTTCCCACCCACATGCCCAGCGGTCAGTGCTGGCTGTCCACTTGGTCTGTCACCTTCAGTAGGCTAGATTGGCTTGCTAACAACATGGCAACCTCAGAGCAGCATTTCAGGGGAGGCAGGCCTGGGCTCTGGAATTCAAATAATATCATTTCTGACATGTTCTATTGGTCAAAGCAAGTCACAAAGCCAGCCAGAATCATGGGGTGCTGAAATAGACTCCACCTCTTGATAGAAGGAGCTACAAAGGATTTGCGGCCATATTTCATCTACCACAGCATACAAGACTCCTCAAGATCTTTCCCTAGACTCCAACCTCCCCAGCCTCATCTCCCTGCTTATACTCTTTGCAGTGGCCAATCTGAACTACATATAATTCCCAGAATATCATATACTTTTATATCCATGCCTTTTTATTTGCTTCTCCTGCTTCTTCACTGCTTTGCTAAAGACTCTTCCTCAGATATCACCCTCTCTGGGCTGCTTTCCTTGATCTCCAAATTTGATTTAGTTATATAGCAGGTGGGATGCCATCTGCTACAGGTAGACAGAGTTCTGACTCATACATCAGGTCCACAGGTGGACTGACATCAGGGTTGTTTGATGCAATGATGTAATAGTGTCTGCAAGAACCCAGCTCCTTTCCAGATCTCAGTTCTGCCTCAAGGTGGCTCTTTTCACAGTTATATGTAGTTGTTTCAGTTCTAGATGTCACAATCAGGCCAGCAGTGTCCCAAAGGCAGAAAGAGCCTATTTTTCCTGGTATATATTTTCTTGGGATTAGGAAACGTTTTCTCAACTTCCCACAGTCAACCTCCCATCATATATCCTTGTTCAGAATGAATTCCTTTGCCTACACCTAAACTGATCACAAGAAAGAACAATCAGAACCTAGCCCCTAGTTAGGGCTAAGATAATGTCTCCTAAGGCACGTGGAGTAGGGGTATGCACCTTGAGTAGATACGGGAAGGAAGAAGGAAAAAGAGCCAGGATGTCGTGGAATAACCAAAAGTCCCAGCAACACGGTGTGTCTCCCATGTGCCAAAGTCTTCTGTATGTACCTCTATCCCAGAGGCTTGCTACAGTGGCTTCACAAAACTATGCCAGAGGAGCTTTAAAAAAAAAATGTGCCAGAGACCAGTTCAGTTTGAATCTCTATTGGTTGAACCCAGGCATTAATTAGCATTTAAAAAAATCAATCCTAGGGATTCTAATATATAACCAGAATCCAGAGCCACTGCTGTACTCTCTCACCTAGCACACATTACTGAAATTGTTTGTGTGCCCGTTTTCCTAACCAGACTATACACTTCGTTAAGGTGTGTGGCAGTCATCTTTGTCTTTGTATGCCTAGCCCCTAGCACGATGCCTGGTTCTTAGTTAAGAAATGTTTGGTGAGTGAATAAATAAGTGAATCCAATGTGCCAAATTAATAAGGAGCATTCCTTACTTCTAAGGAAATAGGATTTATTGGTGAAAACATTCATATGCAAATATAAGTATGATTTCCTTAGCTGGAAATAAAAGAGGGAAGACCTTGCAAATGGGGTGGCTATAGTCAAGAAACCAAGGCATGGCGATGTAAGGCACCTTCGGTATATAAGTCATGTAATAAGGAGTGCGGAGTTTGGAAGCTGGAAGGTGGCTTGGAGTTAGTTTTCTAAAGAGTCATTAATGCCATACTAAGGAGATTGTCTTTGGCATATAGGCCATAAAAATTCATGAAAAGTTTTTTTTTTTTAATGAAGATTGACATGAGTAGATCTGATGATTTAGAAAGAAAATGGTGTGATTGTTGAATGTGTATGGAATGGGAAAGATGAGTTAAAGGCAGACAGGAAGGAGAGTACTGAATAAAAAAATAACATTTTTGAGTGGCTACCATGTGCCAGCCATTGTGAATGACATTTTATTTAGATCACAAAATTTCTTATCATCGCCCTAAGTATTAGCCTCATTTAACAGATGAGAAAACTGAGTCTGAAAGAAGTTCATTAACTTGCCCAGTGCACACAACTGTTAAGTGAAATAACTGGAATCCAGTTAATTTGATTCCCAAAGCCCCTTCTGTTAGCCATCTGCTGGTCCTGACAAGGGACTTTGAGGGCTTGAATGAGAGTAGTGGTAGTGGAAGTAGCCAACAGGGATTGTATCAGAAAGACATTTTAGAGTTAGAACCAACAGAACTTAATGACAGTGTAAGTGATGAGGAAAAAGAAGGTGTCAAATGTGACTCAGTGTGAGGAAAGGATAGTCTAGCTCTGAGTATGGTGAGCTCATAAGATATCCAGAAGATGCTTTGAAAAAGCAAGAAACACAGACATTTTAGTTCAGAAGCAAGAGGTCCGAAGCAGTGTTACACAGATCTGGGAATCATTCGCACACAAGCTGTAGTTCAAGCAAAGAGAAAGAATGCATACTGGGAACGCGTAGAGTGAAAAGGGAAATGTCGACAGAATCTTAGGATCATCTACATTTAAGTTATAGGCAGAAGGAGACAAAGGAAGAGTGGCCAGAGAGTGTGAGAAAAGTAACATATATATGTATATATATATATATATGTGTCTGTGTGTGTGTGTGTGTGTGTGTATATATATATATATATATATATAGTGTCTTGAAAGGAGAGAGTTTATTTTTGTTTTTGGTATAAACGATCCAAAATAAAAAAAGAAAAAGAAATGAAAGAGTATTTTAAGGAGAAGGAGGTGATCAAGAAGGATACTGAGAAGTCATTGGTTTTGGTAGTTAATAGTCTATAGTGATCATTGTGAGAACAATTTAGGTACAATCTTATAGTAGAGGGTTAGAAATCATTTTATACTAGGCTGAGGTGAGAATGTGAAGGCATTGATAGTGCAGACTACTTGTGCAAGAAATTTGCTGTGGACTACATTAAACGAAAAAGCTTTGTACAGCAAAGAAAACACTCGTATGAAAAAGGCAACCTACAGAATGGGAAAAAATTTTTGCAAACCATATATCTGATAAGGGGTTAATCTCTAAAAAATAGAAGGAACTCCTACAACTCAATAGTAAAAAAGAAACTAGAAACCTGATTTAAAAATGAGCTAAGGACTTGAATAGATATTTCTCTAAAATAGGCATATAAATGATCAACAGGTATATGAAACATTGCTCGACATTATTAATCATCAGAGAAATACAAATCAAAACCACAATGAGATATCACCTCACACCTATCAGGATGGCTATTATCAAAAAAACAAACAAAGAAGAAAAAAAACAACAAGTGTTGGTAAGGATGTGGGGAAATTGGAACCCTGGCACATTGTTGTTGGGAATGCAAAATGGTGCAGCTGCTACAGAAAGACAGTATGGAGGTTCCTCAAAATAATTAAAAGTAGATCTACCATAAAGTGCAGCAATCCTTCTTCTGGGTATTTATCCAAAAGACTGGAAATCAGGATCTCAAAGATATATTAGCACTACTATGTTCACTTGGCTACTATTCATAGCCAAGATGTGGAAATAACCTAAATGTCCATTGACAGATGAATGGATAAAGAAAATGTGATCTATATATGCAGTGGAGTACTATCCATCCTTTAAAAAGAAGGAAGTGCTGCAATATGTGACAACATGAATAAATGTGGAGGACATTTTGCAAAATGAAATAAGCCAGTCACAGAAAGGAAAATACTGTATGATTCTACTTCTATGAGGTATCGAAAATAGTCGAATTCATAGACTCAGAATGTGGAATGGTGGTGGTTGCCAGGGACTGGAGGGAGGAGAAAATGAGGAGTTATCAATGGTGTAAAGTTTTAGGTGAGATGAATAAGCTCTAGAGATCTGTACAACATTGTACTTACAGTCAAGAGCAGTGTATTATATACACTTAACTGAAGAGGGTGTATCTCATCTTAAGTATTCTTACCACAATAAAATAAAATAAGTTTTCCATGATTGGAAAAAGGTTTGGGGAGGAGGTGAGTAACTGAGAATGAAGCAGGAATGGATACAGAGGCATGAGTTGAATATATATAGTAAATAAGGTACATATGTTCCATGCCCTGAAGAAAATGAGATAGGATGGAAAAAAAAAAAAAAAGGTTACGAAGTAGGGAAGATTTTTTTCTATGAGGTGGGAGCCCAGTAGCAGGAATAGGCACCAGCAATCAGGACAGTTTGATAATGAGCCCACCAATGTCTGAATCAGGTGCTTCCCTGAAGCTTCCTGCCCTGGACCAGGAAGTTATTCCAGAAGGTGTGTGAGCTCAAGCTTGCAGTGGGATGCAGACAGGGCACCCACCACCTGCTGTCCTGACTCGCTGGTGAGCTTCTTAATAAACATCCCTACTCCCCACTTGATGCCGCGTATTGTAAAGGCTGCCTCCTCCCCAGACCGGGTTGCCTCCTTTTAGGGCATGAATTCTGAATATCCCCAATCAAGAAAGACTGTTCCTCTGGAATAGTGAGGACTATCTGAAAAGAGCTAAACCTATATTATGTACTAAAAAGAAAACTTTTTCTATACCCTCACAACTCTTCAGACACCAAATGTGAGGAGTTTTTCCACACCAAGCAGTTCAGTTCTCTTTGGACACCAGCTGTGTCCTACAGTTCATTCAGTTCTGACACCGTCTACCTGGAGTTGGCATCAGATCCCACAAGTTAAAGGGCTCAGTCCCATAAGACTCCCCCTCTTTAGATGCCAGTCATACGTCCCAGGTTTCTACCTGTACATCTGACCAACGTGCTGTAAGTCGGGGGTTCCCACAATTCCCTCCTTGCGTCCAATAATTTGCTAGAATGGCTCACAGAGCTCAGAGAAGCACTTCACTTACTGTTACCAGTTATTATTATAAAGGGTGCAACTCAGGAACAGCCAAATGGAAGAGATGCAATGAACAAGGCGCCCCCTCCAGGCACACCACCCTCCCAGTACCTCCATGTACACACCAACCCAGAAGCTCTGAGGATGTTAGGGTTTGTATAGAGGTTCCATTACAGAGTCATGATTGATTAAATCGTGGGCCATTTTTGATTGTGTCAGGGGTGGTACTGAAAGTTCCAACCTCCCAATCATGTGGTTGGTTCCTCTGGCAGCCAGGAGTCACCGAGAGTCACCTCATTAGCATAAACTCCGGTATAATCCAAAGGTGCTTACTGTGAATAACAAAAGATGCTCTTCTAACCTCAACTCAGGAAATTACAAGGGTTTTAGAACTGTGCCAGGAACTGGAGCAGAGACCAAATACACATTTCTTACTGTGTCACCTATACCAATTGTGTTAACTTTCGTACAGTAAATTCAAACCCATCATACTTCTCCAGGATGGATACACATTCCTGTTCCATCATCTCACGGTCTCATCCCCAGATTGCCGGGGTGTGGATAGAAGCGGGGGTGGTCTGTCACAGCCCAGCAGCTCCCAAGACATGATTTTTAAGTGACTCTGGGAAAGCAGGAGTTTGGAGTTTGGCTCTTTTATCCTGACATATGTGAGAGGAAACAGGAGTGCTGTTTGGAGGTGTGAAAAATGGCAGCTCCCTGGTGCCATCTACTCTTCGTACACTTTTTACTACTGCTAAATATGAAATAAAAATAGACTTACTGTATGGACTCCCAGATGCTCTTGATAAGATGAACTTTATATTTAAAGTAACCTTTAGATTTCACTGAAATGCAGGAAATTAGGGAGAATCGTTACCAAGAAGTTCCCATTTTCAAGAAAAGTATTCTATTTTAAAAATCTAAGACAAAGATTATTGGAGTTTTAGCTTTCTACGTTTAAGCCTATCGAAGCAAGCTGTGGTTGGAAGTAGAACCTGCAGTGGCCAGCAGCCACGCCTGCCATGGGAGGTCAGTCCCCATGCGCTTATCCCCTGCTACACCCAGGAGGACTCCGCAGAGGTGCTGCTGGGGCGACTTCACGCCCCGGGCTGCATCCATTCGGGGTCTTCTCATATAACCTTTCAGCTCTTTGCCTCCCTCAAGTCTGGACTCACACTTGCCTTCCAATGTGTGTAGATTTCCTTTGTATACTTTTTTTATGTAGGTAAGGTCACACTTATGCTGTCTATAGCATTTTTTTTTTCTTAGCCTTCCCTTGGCTTATCCTTTCTCAGCAAAACCCAACTTATGCCTCCTTAGCAAATGTGCTTTGAAATCTCCATTCCTTTGCCAGAAATTTCTCTGTAGTCTCAATCTTTTCATATAATTCTCCCTCTTCATCTTTGCCCTGACTTCTTGAAGAGGGCACATCCTTGGACAATGGTTATTCATTCCTCAATTTTCTTTGGACCCAAGGGCCAGAAGGAATGATCGGTCTTTATTTTTTGAACTTTTCCTCTTATGGAGAGCATAGTGCTTTTCTATACAGGTTTACTTTTTAATACTTTGTTTTATACATCTGAGTGGATAGTAGGTCACAGAGTGCACAGAGCATGTGCACACACACACACACATGCAGTGAACAAATCTGGCCACACCACCTGTATAGTCTCTTGTATTCACTCCCTCTGACACTGCCTTGGTTCAGGCTCTCATCTGACTTGCTGAAGTGGCCTTCATTTGGTCTCTCAGCCTTGGTCTTTGTCTTGTCCTTCATCCACACCACACTAGGTTTTATTTAAGCCTCTATTTGATCTTGTCACAATCCTTGATTAAATTTCCCTACCTTCTTATAGTCCATAAGATAAAGGCCATGCTTTTCCAATACCAGCTTCAACTTCTGCTATTGAACTGTGTGCCAGCCATGGTGAAACAAAACCAAAACAGCAGGGAAAAAACCCCCAAAGCAACAAAAAACAACAGACACAGTTCCTGCCTTCATGGAGCATATAGTCTGTAATCACATGATTAGTATAATTACAAAGTAGGGTAATGCAATAAAGGAAAAGCTAGGGGTGCCCTATGAGGTATTATACCATGGTGGGGAATTTCAAATCCCTGTCTGAGTAAATCATAATTGGGTCAAGACCAGAGTATGTTCAAGAGTTAGCCAGGTAAAAAGTGAGGGGAAGAATATTTCAGAATGAGGCCCCATCATATACAAAGGTACATGGCAAGAAAGAGCTTGGTGAGTTTTAGGAACTCAGCGGTCAGTGTGTCAGGAGAGCTGTGAGTGAGAGAAGCGTGGACACTGGACAGAGACGCAGGCAGGTTTAGATTTCTCTTCAAATGTAGTGAGCAGCTGATGATTGCTTTTAAGTTGGGGCGTGGTGGCGTGATCTGATTGAAATGTTTTAGCTTTAGCTGCTCTGGTCACCTCAGGTTACTCTTTCCAGCGCACCTTGATGCCTTTGCCCCTGTCCCTCTGCCCTCACCTGGGGACACTGCCGCCTTTTTGACTTCTGGGAATGAGCATAGCACAGAGGTCCTAAAATGAGCCCTGCCACAGGCACTTGGGTGTGTTATTGTAACTTATCTGTGCCTCAGTTCCCTTTGTAGAAGGCGGACATAATGTCAAGGGATGGCGTGTGCCTAACTCATAGTAATTCCTGTAAAAGTGTTTGCTTTTATTGTTTTTATTACTATTATTAAGATTCGCCTTAAGTGTTACTGTGTAACCTTGTCTCATCTTTTCAAGTCTAATTATTTATTTCCTCTTCTGTGTTCCCACACTGCCATGGTTGCGTTTATCACACTATCATAGAGTTAGTTGAATACATACTTTTCTCCTCTTATAGATTATGAATTCCTTAAGGACAGCAACCATGTGACATTAAGCATGTGGGTTTACCTTTCTCCCCTACCACTAATTAATTATGTGACCTCGGGTAAATTACAAAACTTCTCTGTCTTGGTTTTCTCACCTATAAAATGAGGTTAACATTATCCCATCTTAAGGGTTTTTGTTTTTGTTATGTTTGTTAAGATCACATCTACACAATAGTGAGCACTTACTAAATGATGTGCTTTTCTTCCCTTGTCCTGTATATTTCTTAACAACTAAGTCAGAAACAAAGTTAGCCTGGTTATTCGCTGATTGGAGGCTTAAGTGTTGAATGAATAAATAATGGAGATTTTATGAATGAGTAAAACAATATAACACACAAAAAAGCTAAAAAGAAGAGATTCTGTTGTTAAATAAAATAAACATGTTATCTTTCTTATACTAACAGATATATTCTAATTTTTGAGTTCATTTAAAGTGCGTTTATTATCCTGTAGTATTTGTTTTTAAATCCAATTTACCCTTAGCATTTTAAAGAAAGCCGAACATAATGGCCTGAGCTCAAATTACATAGAGTGCTCTGCAGAACACAGTTTAAAGGCCATTAAATAAAAGATTAAAAGCAACAGACTAAAAAAGGACTGCTCACTTACTTATCTATAAAATTTGATAGACTGATAGATTAAATGATCTCTGAGATTCCTTTAAGCTCTCAAATTCTGTGGTTTTATGATTCTCTGCTTCTGAAGGCTTATACAATTACAGCAAGTTAAGATGCTAGATAAAATCCTCATGATGGAAGAGAGAAAATTAGCAAAGAACTAAATGGTTAACAGTCTGGAGACATTTAATGGAGGCACAGGCAGCCCTGCTACCTCAACAATAATTGGGTTTCATAATGATGACACTGAGTCATCAAAAAAGGTTAAATTTGGTTCAACTTCCTCTCCTTAAAAGGCAAGGAAATGTGTAATGTATTTTTAGAAAGATTTTTACCAATAATATTTTAGTATTTTTATTAGTTTTTATTCAACTTAAGAAATTAAGCTTCAGTTATTTGAAAAATTGACTTATATGAATTCCTAGTTCCTCTCCATGAAACAAGCAGTTATATTTTAGGGGCTACAAAGATCTTCCTTCCACAAAATAGCTTATCACTCTTCTATCATGATGTTACCCTTTTCATTATCCTAGATTTCACCCATAAAAATACCATCATTTCAAGCCAGGCATGATCGTGTGCTCCTGTAGCCCCAGCTACTAGGGATACTGAGGTAGGAGGAGCACTTGAGCCCAGAAGTTCGAGGCCAGCGTGGGCAATATGTCGAGACCCCATCTCAAAAAACCAAAACAAAAGGAAAATGGTAGATGAGCCTGAAGAGGTTGGACGAGATGATACTGTGCCTTTATGCCATGCTAAGGTGTTTAGACATTATTTTATATGCAGTGGAGGAGTGACAGTCACAGTTAGGTTTTAGAAAGACCAGTCTGTTGGCAGTATGGGGGATAGATTGATACAAGCCAAGCTGGAGGAACAGTGAACAATTTGGAGACTGTTGCACCAGAATTAGTGGAGGCAATAGACACAAGGCTTGAAGGGAGGGGATCCACAGATTTAGAGGTGCACATGGTGCATGATGGGTGCTCAGATTGAGAAGAGGATGGGATGGGATGATTTCTGCCTTTCGGTCCTGGGTGACTGTTATTGGAGGGAACATCGACTAGGGGTCTGGGAAAGCCACTGCCTTCCTGATGCCAGAACTACTGCCTCCTGCTTCTGCTACCTTTGTCCTGGCAGAAAAGTGGGTAGATGTGGCCTGATGCCAGGACAGCAGAAGCCACCATGCGGCTCTGGGGTGATAAGCAGAAGGATGGACATCTACACATTAAGAGCAGAACAAAAAGAAAGAGTCAGATTCCTGGCACCGTCGTGGCACCCTGTCCTGGCCAGCCTACGTCTGAATTTCTTATTATGTGAGAGACAAATGACACTTACATGCTTAAAAATATGCATCTGAATACATTTATAACCAATATAGTGAAAAACAATTGGTCAATTATAGTTTATTTTTCCAGTGTTTTTGCATTCTGAAACAGATTTAGCTCTAAAAACAGACGAATCTCTAAAACAGATTTCTTTCAGTGTATTTATATGTTGAATTTAATTGTACCATTGGCTTCTAAGTTTTCCTTTTGGTTTTTTATAGAACAAATACTAAAGAAAAAAACTTCGTTTTACTAGCAGACATCTTAGGATACAAATGGGGAGAAAGCATATATGCATTTAAAGATGGGACCTGAGATTTTTGAGTAAATTCCATTGGAAAATTTTGTTGACCTCTGAATCAATTACTAAAGACTATGATATTTGGTAAAATTTATTTATTTATGTATTTTTGTTTTCTGTTTACTCTGAAAAATATTTCTTACACTCTATTGTTAGAGAAAAGACTGGTTCTGTAGTTACTTCTAAAGGAATATCTTGGCTTTCTCTTTAGACACTGAGTTTGGTGATATATCCTGAGTCTTAAAAAACAGAAGAGTGAATCTGGAATCTTACCCAAATTGAGTCTTTTCCATATACATTTGTGTCTGGTTCCATATTAAAAGAGATTACATCAGAATTGAAGGCTCTCGTCGGTCCCCAAATCTGTACTTTTTAGAAAAAGCTGTGATTGCTGTGGCTTCCTCAAGTCTGCTGTGAAATCTGTATGGAAGTCATTCCGGTGTTCTTTCTCAGTCTGACGTCCAAACGGCCGTGCATTACTTAAAATGTGAATTTGAAGGTCTGTTTTCTGACGGTTAATCAAACTGTTTTGATGGCTGCAGATTCATCTGCTAACGGCTTTAATCATCGTGGCGATAAAGTTAAGAATTTGGTGTTACTAAATCATTTCTCATTTAGGATATTTTCTGCAGCCTTCACACAAAGGCCGGAGGGAATTGGGGAGGAAAAATACGAGAACCGTAGGACAAGTAGGTCATAGAGAGCAGCAGCATCGGGTGGCGGAATGCAGGGCAGGGCTGTGCGTCAGGAGACTTCTGTGCTATCCATAGCTCTCTGTGTGGCTCAGTGGATGACCTTGGGCTACTTATTGAAGAGCTCTTGCCTCAGTTTCATCTCAGATAAAATGGGGCCAGAATCACCTACAAGACTTGCAGAGTGTGTTGTGGAGTTCCTAGTCGCATAGGCTGTCACCTCTGGGAGACACTTTTCCGTCATTTACTCCAACCCAAAATGAATCCCACCACACTGTTTTTTTGAAAAGTATTTTCCACTTTCTACATGAACAGCTCTGGTGATATCACCTCCTCCTGAAGAAGCCCATTCCATTTTCAAACATTTTTAGTTGTCAAAAAATTTATATTGGGGAATATCTAGAATAGGCAAATTCACAAAGACAAAAAGTAGATGAGAGATTGATTACCCGGCACCAGGGGGAAGAGGGAAATGGGGAGTTACTGCCCAGTGACTACAGAGTTTTTGTTTGGTGTAATAAAAATGTTTTGGAAATAGATCATGCGGAAGGTAGCACACATTGTGAATCTAATTAATGCCACTTAATTGTACACCTAAAATGGCAAATTTTATATTATGTGTACTTTGCCACAATTTAAAAAAAAATGCATCTTCTCAATGTGAAGGTAGACCCCATTGTTCAAGTTTTACAAAAGGGGCAACAGAGGCTTTAGGATCTCATGGCCAGGGGCAGGATCTGAACCAGAGTCCTTGACTTTCAGATTGTGGATGTTACCGAGTCCACATTGCTGTTGCTGTTAGGAATAGCCTCATTCTCATTGTTTGTGATGCTTTTTCTTACTGTGTCCTGAGCTGGCTGTGTAGGAGAAAGCAGAACATTTCTACAACCGTCATTCACTCTAGAGACTAAAACTCAGTTAAGCCAGCATTGGCTTTGTTGGCAGCTATAACACACTGTTGATTCACACAGAGCTTATAATTAATTAAACTTACTCCCCCTACATCTGATTTATACATGCTTGATTCTCCTACCCATCACATTTGTTATTTCTTCCATGATAATGCTATCTTAATTGTAAGTCAGAATGGCTTGGATTTCCTTAACCAAGTTATTGATAAAAATGCTGAAAAGGACAGACATAGAGACCTATTTCACTGGTGGTTTTTCTCGGGCCTTATTCAATAATGGCCAATACCTGTTTATCATGCTGCCTCTATACCAGAAACTATTTAAGAGCTTTCTATGTTTTAACTAACTGAAACTGCACAACACCCCTACAAGGCATTATCATTATAATCCTCATTTTATACATGACGGAACTGAAGCACAGAGAGTTTAAGCAACTTGACCAAATCAGATAGCTGGCAAGTGACAGAGCCAGGGTTCAGACCTCTTTTCTGAGCTTCCAGAGTCCCTGCTCTCAGCCATTCTGTTTTCGCCTCCGTACCATCAGCCAGGATTCCAGTCCCTGTTGGAATAGGATCACTTAAGGAACTCTATTAAATCTAATTAATGAGATTGATATACCATGTTTTAGGTATACTATTGGTGGCAAAATAATCTGAAATGCCAGACCAAAGCATCTGTGCCTTTATATGTTCTGTATCTTCTACCAAGAATTCTTCGCCCATTTGTTCATCAAACTCTAAACTCCTGTTCTTCTTTCATGTCTGCCCAAAAGACATTTCCTTTTTATTTTCCCAGGCAGACTTAAGTTCTCTTTATCTTGTATGACCTCTGCACTTTGTAGAAATGTTCATTGCCCTTTGAAATGGATTTCAACAATAAATCAACAAGCCTTTACAGAGCACCTAGAGCGTCTGCCAGGCATTGTGCTGGGTTAATGGGAATATCAACAGGAGCAGACAGTGTTCCTGCCCTCCAGCCTACAGCTGACAAGTAAGAGCCAACACACAGAGGGCCCTGGTGCCGTCTGCAAAGGTTGTTGAATGGCTGAATGGAAGGGAACTGAGTACCTTTGAGAAAGTCTTTCAAAATGACCAAATATGCATTTCTAAACTGTTTTTGTGCTTTTAATTGAGAGGACTAATTTTGGCCATCATGGTTGTTTACTTGGTGAAATTGTAGGATCCTCAGCCTTTACCTGTGCGTTTTAGTGAGCTTTGGCTAAATTATGCTGTAGTAACAACCTGAAAATCTCAGAAGCTTGTAACAAGGAAGCTTATTACAACTGTCTTAGGTCCTATGCAGCTTTGTTTCATGTCATTATCACTGCAGGACCCCAGATGAAGACGTGGCCCCTATCTGGGACGTTAATGCTAGTCTCAAGGCAAAAGAAAAGAAAACAAATTTCCCTAGGAATACCCGTGGCTATAATTCTTAGCTATTTTCAAACTCTTTACCATGTTTATGCCACCAATCTGATGGCTATTTACATGTATTTTCTTGAATTTTGAATATCCCATGCTACCAGAATAAAGTTAAGCTGCTGGCACATCTAAGAGAAACTTTAAGGTTAACTGATGAAGTCTTTTTTAATCATTCAAGTTTTAAAATTCTGCTATTGAACCATAAGTCACCACTTACTGCTATGCATATTTCTCTATAGTACTTTTCTTCTCCAAACATGTATTTATAAGCAATTTATCATTCAGGAAAAGAGCCTCAACATTAATTTAGCCAATTTTACTTTGCAGAAGTATTTCAATATCTATTTAATGCATTTTTACTGAGAGAGATAACTGCTTGGCAGACTACAACAAAACTGAACGTAAAGTTATTATTCATGTACTCTTTACTATATAATTTAGGGGTTAGGATGAATGATTCATTGCTAGCCTTGATAAAATGCTAGCCTATTTCTATCTTCCTACATGCAGTAGCAGAGTATATATATTCTGCTAATTATTTAATTAAAAAACTGGTGCATAATACATTTTAATGAAACACACTTCTAACAATTGGGAACTTTCTGTATCACGCAGTATTATAACAGGAGGTAGCCCCTTCTTCAAAAAGGCACACAATTGACCTTTCCCTCACCTAGGATACATTTTCCAGATCCTGTCTCCAGAGCTGCCAAAATAATGGTGCAATACTGAAGCGAGAGGTATATAAAAGAAAATAAATTGTGTCCAACAGGCTGATTTTTCTTCATTGAGCTTCTAATTACAGGGAATTGAACTTAACTTAATCAGACATTAACAGTGATTTCCTGAGAGTAAATTATAGAATGAATTACTGCAGAATGTGTTGCAGAATCTTTTCCAGAGGTTTTGAAAAAATAGATTATCTTTTCACCTGCTTGGACCCATTGGGTGTTGGCTGAACCAATAACCAGATGCTGGCAGCATGTCCTAGCCAGCCAGGTCTGAAATTGTGGCTTGTATGGGAGTAGCAGGGTTGGAAGCTCCTCAAGGAGGGCAGAGCACCTAAATAAAGAGGTGGACAGGTGAGTTAAAAGAACAGAAACTACTAGTGACAGTTTTTATAGGCACAGTGGGATTGGCTGGGCTAGAGATGGATTAAAAAACCAAGCAGGAAGAAGAGCAGTCATGACAACAAGAATAGTAAATATGATCACTTGCTCTTGGAAATTATCTGAAAATAGTTGGCACAATCTGTAAAAACACAAGCAAATACACATGACTGTTTATGCAAACACATCTTTGGTATTTGCAATTTCAAACAAATATATGTGGCCTTTGAAAAAATCCCCATGAAGTCTAAGATCTTGCTTCCCCCCACCCCCAACCTTAATTTATTTAACTGAAACTCTGTGGAGCTGGATTTCCACTCCCTTCTTTGACGGCTTTTCTTATTCCACTAACATTTACTGAGCTCTCACTTGGAGCTCAGCAGGGTATGATGCTCTTCTAGGTACAGGAACCACTGGAAAAAAATCCGGGTTCTTCGGAATCAAGCGGACCTGCTGAGTCCACCATTCTTTGTGGAGGCATTTGCGTTTGAGCCATGGGTGAGTCAGTGAGCCTGTGTTGCTCTGCCCCCACTTCAGTTTTTCTATTTAAGAAGCACTTGCCATCTTGATTTGAAATTAAAAATCATGGGTAAAATGTTTCTTGACCTCCTTTTAAATGCCGTTTTTCATCTGCACACGATATACCCAGTGTCATTCAGATAGTAAGAAGATACATTGACATTTGGGGGGATTCCTTACCCACCTCATTTCCTTGAGAACCAAATTCTGAAGCTCTTGCCAGCCGTACAAACACCCAATGGAATCCCTGCTCATATGCATATTTTGGGTGCATCAGTATGTTTGTCATTTTCTCCCTGGAAACGGTTTCTCACACCCACATTGCAAGTGTGTGATCTGTGATAATATCTCCTGCTTGTTTTCTGTGTCCTCTTTGCCTAGAGCGAGGGCTGAGAAAATGATTCAGCTTAGGGAAATGATACAAAATGTGATTGTTAGAGTCATCTTCCAAAAGTATCTTTTTATATGTGTGCAGTCACTATGCGTGATGTAACCTATGATTTCTTCACTTGAAACAAGGAAGCTGATTTGAACACTAGGATCATAGAATCATGGGGTTGGATGCACCTAGAAGATACCTGTTTTTAGGCCCTTGGATATCATCTTATTTAATTTCAAAGGGGAGTCTCTACCCTTTTTTGAAGATTTTGAGAGAAAGGCACATACTAACTTTGCTCAGTGCTGGATCCTTTCAATGGTTGCAGCCTTTTCTAGAATGAGAGCTTCTTTTTCCACTTTGGTATTTGGCTTCACAAAGTAAATAAGGGGCCTGGTGATTTTGTCTTAATCAGTGGGGGCGCATGGATGTGCTGTTTTAATTAGTACTGTTGTTTCTCAGTCCTTTCCAGACCTGGGCTTGTTTTGGGAGTCCCTTTTGTAGCCCTGTGTTCTCAGACATGCTAGATCACAAGTGCCTTTTGATGTTTAAGAATTAATTCCTCTAAATAATGAATTGAAAAACAGAAGGATATTTTGAGCGTTAAAATCCTAAATCAACACTTCCATTTTCTGAAGATGTTTCTTCAGGAACAGGCATTACTGAAATGGAAAATGAGTTCTGAGAGACTTTCTTTGGAAACATAATGGCTCATCCTTAGATTTCACCATTTCTGGCAAAAATTTGATTTAGTAATACAGTATTGCTCTTCAAATACAAGGAAAATCGTTGTATGGAAGAATGTGGGTTATTAAAGAATAGAATGGGTTGCACAGAGAAATTGTGAAACTATGTTTTTGTAAAATAGAAGTGAAAGGCTCAGAAATCAACAGTATTAAAACAACATGAAGAACTGATCAAACTGTATACTTGTTACCTCTGAATTTCCCTGTGTGGAAATTCTATCTCAATTTTAAAATTCAGAATTAATTAATTAATTATTTTTTGGAGACAGAGTTTCACTTTGTTGCCTAGGCTAGAGTGCAGTGGCATCATCATAGCTCGCTGCAACCTCAAACTCCTGGGCTCAAGCAATCCTCCTGCCTCAGCCTCCCAAACAGCTGGGACTACAGGCATGCCGTCACACTTGGCTACTTTTTCTGTTTTTTTGTAGAGATGGGGTTTTGCTCTGTTGCTCAGGCTGGTCTTGAACTCCTGGCCTCCAGCAAATCCTCCCAAACTGCTGGAATTACAGGCCTCCCACACCCAGTCAAAATTCAGAATTAAAGAAAACAAAAAGATTTGAAGGATAATTAATGGAGAAAAAATTCAGGACCGTCAAACATATGGTGTGGCACAGGATTGTGGTTAAAATTAATATGGAATTTGGAATTACTAGTCACATTCTGGTCATGAAAGATCTGCATGATAAAGAATCATTTGATTCAAATATGGACATATTTGATAAAGAATGAAGTTCAAAAGGAAATGGCAAAGATGTATTACAAAGACATAAAGGAAATCCTATAAAAAATAAGGCAGCCCTTCATTAGGGAGGATTAGAATGGAGGGTTGTGTTAAAATTGCAAAGTTTCATTCATGATGTGGTGAGGAAGAGTGGGTAGTGGTGGAAGTAGTGGAGCTCTAGCTAGGCAAAGGCACGATGTAAGAAAATGGTGTGGACGAAGGAAAAAGTTTCATAACATGTGCTGATCTTTGGGCAAGTGTGTTTTGTATGTAAATGCCTGTGTCATCAAAAGGCAAACATTGAAGAAAGAATGAAAAAAAGTAAATCTTTTTTATAATTCAGATTGAGATAATAGAAAAGAGTGTATTCCCCAGATTTTTTTTTTTAGATCTTCTGTTGATGACTTAATTCGGAATGACTAATTGGAGAAAGGAATAGAAAACTTGTGTTAGTAGAAACTGATTATGATATAGGAAAGCAGTTTACAGTAGTGTGGTTATCTGAATAAAGGCCCCCAAAGATGTCTGTATCATAATTCTTATGGATTTATGTTATTTTATCACCTCATGTTACTTTATGCAAAAGTGACTTGGCAGATGTGGTTAAGTAAAGGATTTTGAGATGAGGAAATTATACCGGATTATCTGGATGTTCCCCAAATGTAATCACAGGGCCCTGGTAAGAGGGAGCCGACATCAGAGAGAGTAGTAGGGATTGTGATGATGGAAGCAAGGTAGGAGTGATGCCAGGATGGGGCCATGAGCCAAGGAATGCAGACGCCTCTAGACTCTGGGAAGGAGACAGATTCTTTCCTAAAACCTCTAGAAGGAACACGGCCCTGCTAACACTTTTGTTTTAGCTGGGTAAGACAGATTTCAGACTTCTGACTCCAGAACTGTCAGAAAATAAATTTATGTTGTTTTAAGCTGCTAAATTCATTACAGCAGCAATAGAAAAGATACAGGTAGTAATTTGCAGATCGTTCTAAGTGCAGTTGACTTTTGCAATGAATACCTGTGAGCTCTGCTTCAACTCTGAGCTTTGAAAAATGGCACAGATTTTAAAAGATTCTGGTTCTGTGTTCTGTGCATTGTCAAATCATTTCTCCGAAGTTGGGAAACTTGGATGTGGACTAGATTTGAGGTCATCTGTGCTGTGTAGGGTTTTGTAGAAAAGTGCTTTCCACATAAATATCCTCCTTTGATCTTTTTAATAAGCGTTTTATTTCCCATTTTGCAAATGAGGAATCTCCATGGTTGTTTTTAAAAATGGAGGTGTTCTTCTAGGGCACTCATGGTTTGTTTTATCCAGGTAAGTTTCTCATCCATTTTTGTGTGTGTGTGTGTGAGAGAGAGAGAGAGAGAGAGAAATTAAATGGGCAGCCAATGTTTTTTTCCTCCAAACGACCAGTATTGTCCATCACGATTTATTGAATACTTCATCTTTCTCATATTAATTTAAAATGGTATCGAACTTTCACTTCAAATTTGGAACAACAAAGTAGATCTACAAGGTGAGGAATATCATGAGAATAATCTATGTCTCAAATAGAAGAATGTAGATGTCTCCTTTTCTCCAGTTTATTTCTGCTTAAACTTTAAGTTTAAACATTTTGGCCAGAAAACACTTATAGTTCTCCATGAAATAAATAACTTACTTGGTAACTCAGAGAAATCACAGACCAAATTACCCTGAAGAGCAGTAATTCTTAGAGAAAAGCTCACAGGAATTTCTGGAACAAAGCTGTCGTTTAGTTTAGAAAATCCTGCACCTCGGATGAAATCAACCAACTGAAAGTCCTACTCTCCAGCGTGGTGAAAATCTGTACCCGATACAGGTTTCTGAGCAGCCCATGGAGGTGGATAGAAAAAAAGGATTTAATGTAAATTTGATGACATTTCTTAGATATAATCTTAGACAATATCTAACTAGTTTGAAAATTCTCTTTCCATTGTTTTTTTAATGGAAGAACAACATAGAATTTATAATTAATAAAGCCTTTTTATGAAGCTGACTTTAGAATAAAATGGATTAATTAATTTTTTTTTAATTTAAGCCAGAACGTCATAAGCATCATTCTGGCTTGCTGGTCTTGACAATTACCCCTCTTTTTTTCTGAAAACTCAGAAAACATCTCAGCCAGGGATTATCCCTAATTGGTCCCTGGTTTCAGGGTTTTAAGAATCAGGCTGGGAAAACAGACAGATGTATAAAAAAATAATTACCACACAGTGTGAATAAAAGCTTTAAAAACTGTGTTACTTTGGGAGCACAGAGCTACGATGGTTTCTCCAGGCCTCTACTTTAGAAGACCTGATTGAGACAATTACTTGTCTGGGCTGCATCTAAAGGGACAGTCATCTTTTTTTTTTTTTTTTTTTTTGAGACAGAGTCTCTCTTTGTTGCCCGGGCTAGAGTGAGTGCCATGGCGTCAGCCTAGCTCACAGCAACCTCAAACTCCTGGGCTCAAGCGATCCTACTGCCTCAGCCTCCCGAGTAGCTGGGACTACAGGCATGCGCCACCATGCCCGGCTAATTTTTTCTATATATATTTTTAGTTGTCCATATAATTTCTTTCTATTTTTAGTAGAGATGGGGTCTCGCTCTTGCTCAGGCTGGTCTCGAACTCCTGACCTTGAGTGATCCACCCGCCTCGGCCTCCCAGAGTGCTAGGATTACAGGCGTGAGCCACCGCGCCCGGCCGACAGTCATCTTAATCAGTAGGAAAACGTTTGCCAAGCCCAACTACCACAATAATTTAATGTTAAATGATAGTTTGTGGGATAAGTTTAGGGTATAACTTCTATCTGTGTGTTCCTAATCATGAGTCTAGTGTTAGTGAATATTTTTTTTCCTCACTTATCTGTACCTGAGATGCATATATTAGAATTGAAAGGCGTGATTTGCTTGTTAAACCCATTCTGTTTCTTTGTTCCTTGAAGCCTGCCTGTATAGGATAGAATGCTGACTACCGGGGGCAAAGGTGGCTGAGGGGGAAGGAAGACATCTATACTAAAAGGAATTTTAATTTGATCAAAGGAATTGCCTGACTTCATCCTGAGAATGTTCAGTTGAAGAAGGTATTTGGAAAAGATATGTTACTGCCAACGTTTTAAGATCATTGCCTGAGTTGTGAGCCTCACATTCGTAAAGATAACCATTATCATTACCACCCTGTATTGAGTACTCACTATTAGGCAGCCATCTGGCCAAGCAGCCCACATACATTATCTCATTTACGTCTCAGTAGTATGGTAGATATTGTCCCCATTTTACAGATAAGAAAATTAAGACTCAGAATGATTAAGTATATTTCTCAAAATCATGTAGCCAGCAGGTTTTAAAGCCCATAGTGAACCTGGGTTTATCAAAGTGAAGTTCATGTTCTGAAATACTGTTTTGTACTTACAAGGCTAGTTAGGTCTTTCCATCGGGATGGACTTAAGTATAAGCTTTCCCTTTGTAATTAATTCAACCTTTTATTGCTCCATAATAACGCATCTACTAGTTTCCTGGATATCCTGCCAAAGCTGAATGCAAATTTTTCTCTCCAGAAACTACAGGTGTGAGGCTTGATTTAATTTCCTCCATGAAGAACTGGTGAGCTCGAGGAGCAACTCTGGTACAATTAAACATTCCTACTCTAAGTTAACCTACTTGGAGAGAACAGTTAAGGAAAGTGTAAGAATGTTTGTAACATTTATAGATCTATAATCAGCCTTTCATTCATAGATAGGAACCATAGATAGGAGCAAAGCCATGATCTTGATATAGTAATACCTTCCAGACTTTTAAAAACCCTTATCACAATATCATTGCTAGACCTGAGGGGGCAAAAATGGGCTCAAGATAATGTAGGGGAGGAAAATAAAAACCTTTTATACCCTTTCAGGCATAGTGACTGGGGCCTGTGAATTAAACTGACAAAAAATAACAGGAGAAAAGGCATACAAATTTTATTGATGTTAATATTTTTATGTTCATGGGGCTTCACAGAAAAATTCATAGCAAGTGTTTGGACTCAGGGCTTATATACCTAACTTAGTAGGGGGAAGGGAGGGGAAAGAAAAGGCTCTTATGGGAAGGACAAGTGGGGTTTCTTTAGGAAAGAAGGTTTTCAGGAGGACAACTTTGTGGTAATGTGTATTTTTACAGATATTCGTGGACTGTCTGTCTTCTTCAGGGCCATAAAACTCCCCTGGAGAGGGGATTTATGGTAGCTTCATATCCCAGAAGTTGCTGCTTTTAGTCATTTGTTGAATCTCAAATGTCTTCGGCTTATAATGATCAGTTTACCAACTCTGGGGTTCTGAGTGGGTTCCCGCAATAGACCGATTCAACATAAAGAGGGCTTCAGAGGCTCTCTGTGTGCTGGTCCTTGTATTCCCACTGCAATTTATAACATAATTTGGTATAGCTTCTAGATTAGCTGTCCAGCTGCCTTTCTGTGGTCACATGGGGAATACAAGCAAGCTCTTCTCTCCTCTTGGCAAGGTCTTGTGATACCTTCAGACAGCGACTAGACACATTGCTAAGCACCCTCAGTAAAGACAGTTCATTTATGCCAAAACCAAATTCAATGTTTTTGTCAGCCAGTTTTTAACATCTTTTAGTAGAAAAAAATCTTTTCAACTCTTTTAAAAATCATGAATCAATAGATCAAGTTAGGTTTTTTCATGGTACGTGTTTTAGTTCAGTCTCCTTCTACAAAGCCTATATATCATTGAGCCTTGCAAAAACCCAAAATATTTAATAATACTCAGATCAAGGTTTTCCAGATTGGATATCAATGATCAGTAACTTCTGCCTGAAAATCTGTGACATAGTCACCTCTTTTGCCTATGGCATTTCATTTAAATGTTTGTTTATACATTTGAGACTTTCATGGAAAACTTTCTGAGGCTGTCTGAAACGTAGCTCCAAGCAGACAAAGTTGTCTAGGAAAGAACACATGACAGGTTCTTTGGCTTTTTTTATTGTAAAATGTAATTTTGCCAGTTCCATGTTGGGAACCTAGCCTGACAGAGACTCCTTTCACCCAGCGACACAGAATGCCTGCACCCCAGGCACCTCGGGGTTTCAGTCTTGAACAATTCGCTCTTCGGCTGTTGTCAAAAACCAGGCCGATACATTTGATATTTGAAAAGCATTAAGTGAGTAATTATCATCATCACCTGGAAAGCTGTTTAAAACCTGAGTCTGATTCAGCAGATTTGAGGCCTTGGAATCAGTATTGTATTATAAAAACCCTCAAATGATTTCATCCTTAGCCAGCTTTGTAAAACTGCTCTTAAGGGCCTTTTAAGTGTGTTGTACAGATTACTTTATGTAAAAATGCACACAAAATAATTTCTCTTTGAATTTAGTCCTAGCAAAAAGTTTATACTGATGAATCGTCACCCTTTTTTCATATGATGACAGCAGGGTAACTCATCACCATTCTTTTTACCTTGGGTGCTAGGATGCTCAGAAATAAGTTTCACTTGGGTTTAAAGCAGGAGCTTTTCTTGGCCTGGGATTTTAATTTTTTCCCATCCTAATTACATTGCACTCATTCTTTACTGTCAGATTAAGGATTTTATTGTGCTCAAGTGTTTTATTTTTGTTTCATTTTTATTGTTATCTATTTCAGATTCTTTTTAAAAGTAGGTCATGTTATAAATAATAAACAAGATTTAGAGCCTACCTGAAAAGGAAAATTTTCTGCTCAGATAAGCAAGAAGTACTTGTGATTATAAATCTAGAAATTCTATTTCCTATCGGACCTCATGGAGAAAGCACTTTGAAGTGGACCATCTTGTGTCTTGGTACAGTGACCATCATGCAATACTAGTAAATTATAATGCAGTTCAGATTTTTACATGAACTGGTTAAGTTTAAGAAATTTCCTTCTCAGTAAAAAAAAGTGGTCACCCTTTTCTCTCTCTATTAGCCGATAGAACAAGCACTGTGGAATGGAAGAACTCTCATTTGGTGAGACAAAGTCAAAGGGAATATATTTTCTGTATTTAGGATGACACCCACCAAATCCTTGTCCTTTTATCTGGGCTGCTGCTAGCCTATGGGGTGCCTTTCTGCCAATTAGAACAAAGGGCCCCCTCTGGGCAAATAGCATCACAGTCTGTATTTCCACCCCTTAACCCACTCCCCACCCCACCACTAATGTTTGCCTCCTCCCACTTCCAACCCCCAGCTTTCCTTCTGTCTTATCCTCCAGTATTTTTATGAGTGCACATTTTCTGCATTTTTCTAAATGCAGAGACCATGAAAATGACCTAGACATAAGTATCAATTAGGAAATTTTAATTGGGTCATGTTTCATAATACATTTTTTAACTATGAGAACTTTACACAGTGCTTCTTAAACTTAAGTATATATTAGAATTATCCCAGAGCTTCTCTAAAATGAAGATGTCTAGACCCCACAAGCTCAGATTCTAACATAGTAAATCAAGGGTTGAAACCCATGAAACTGCATCTCAGCAAGGACCATAGATGATTTTAATTTGAGAAAAGCTGGCATAAGGGTAAAGAGTACAGGTTTAAAAATCATACAGGCATGGTTTCAAATCATGTCCTTATTTTAAATTGTGTAATCTTTGCTTGAGTTTCTTTTATTGTAAAGTGAAAATTAAAAATTTCTCAAGCACAGGATTATTTTAAGAATCAAATGAAATGAAATGTCCAACCACAGTACCTGGTGGGTAGAAAGCACATAATAAATGCTGACCATAATTATCACAATATATTTTCAAAGCTTGACTCAGGATAGCAGCAATGCTTAAGAAAGTTTTTCTACGAGTATCCTCAGCACTTACTCTTTTTTTCATGATATTTATACCCCCCACCCAGGGATTAAAAAAAAAAAAAGTACTTTTCATTAGTGTTTCTACATACTTCAATAGATATCTCTTGCTTGCTTGTTTGAAGTCCTTAGATACAGAGTAATTATCCTTTTTTGCTAATTGTCTATGTCAACGGAAAAGAAGCCAAACTCCGTAAAATAATTTAAAGAGGTTTATTCTGAGCACGGAGCCATGCCCAAGAAGTCTTGAGCAAGTGAACTCACTATGGTTGGGTTACAGTTTGATTTTATACATTTCAGGGACAGGAATTACACATAAAGTCCCAAATCCATACATGGAAGGCATACATGGAAGGCATACATTGGTTTGGCCCAAAAGGGTGGGACATGTCAAAGCGGGAGCTAACAGGTTATTGGTGGGTTTAAAGATTCTTTGATTTGTAATTGGTTAAAGAAATGAGGCTTCGTATAAAGGCTTGGAATGTTTTAAGTTAAGGTAAAGAAGTCTGTTGATCAGAGACAAGCCACTGGATATATGCCCAGACTCAAGTGATCTGTTAAGTAACTGATGACCTGCAGGGGCGATTTAAGCTTTGTCTTACATAGTCTTAGTCCTGTTAATGAGCTACCAAGGATGTCTCCAGGAATGGAAGTGGGGCATGATGAGGGGTGTCTGAACACCCTTCTCATGGTCAGCAACTCATCTTTAGGGTATTTCTGAGGTCCTCTTGGCCAAGAGGGGGTCCATTCAGTCAGCTGGGGGGGGGTGGAGCTTAAGATTTTATTTTAGTTCACATCTATGTTCTTGTCACCATTGATTTTATTGTATCATACTCAGATCTTCTCATGTAATTTATCTAGTTTGCCAAATATAGAAAACAGTAATTTTTTTTTTTTTTTAAAGTTCATGTTCGGCCAGGCGCAGTGGCTCACACCTGTAATCCTAGCACTCTGGGAGGCTGAGGCAGGTGGATTGCTCAAGGTCAGGAGTTCGAGACTAGCCTGAGCAAGAGCGAGACCCCGTCTCTCCTAAAAAAATAGAAAGAAATGATCTGGCCAACTAAAATATATATAGAAAAAAAAAATTAGCTGGGCACGGTGGCACATGCCTGTAGTCCCAGCTATCCGGGAGGCTGAGGCGGTAGGATCGCTTAAGCCCAGGAGTTTGAGGTTGCTGTGAGCTAGACTGATGCCACGGCACTCACTCTAGCCCGGGCAATAAAGTGAGACTCTGTCTCAAAAAAAAAAAAAAAATGTTCAGTCCTCACCATATAATTATAGAATTCTAAGCCCAAACCCCTTTGCAAATAATTTTTGGCTAAACCATCTGAAAACTGCCTGCCTGATAAAATTGGAGGAAACTGAGGCAGGGGAGTGCCTTCACTACAAACCCAGTTTGAATGAGCCAGGCTTTAATCAGGATACAAGGAACAATTTAGAAATAATCTCAGTACGGCAGGATGATGAACTTTAGCATTACTGTGCAGAGAAATAAGTTATTCCTATTGAAGGAGAAGACTGCAGGGCATCTTAGAGCTGTATGAGATGGAAACAGACATAAATTATTTTTAAAGAAATATAGGCACTTATATATAATATTAATATTTCTACCTCAAAGGCTTTTGAAGCGATTATAGGTTCAACATGGCTAACTCATAGTGAACGATATTGTTTTGTCATTTGCAATATTAAAGTTTTGCCCCAAGTGCTCTGACAGGGGATGGAACGCCAAGAAGTTTCTGAGTAGAACAAATATCTGTGTCCAGAATTTTCCACTTATTATTTTCTCTCCTCTTCTCCTTTTTTATTCACATTCTTTTTCAGTACATGTTCTTGAAACTGTGTTTCAGAAAATATGTATAATGGTTCCAACCACTGTCATCTGGGCTATTTTTCAGGCTTGGTTGCACAATGTTGTGGTAAAGGATTCCACGTCAGTAATGGTGACTGGAGAAGGAATACAAAGTAGGATCCACATGGAAGCATTTTACTAGAAAATTAGTTGTAAAAAACGTTACTTATGAAAATTACATGCACATTTATTAAAATAGTGTTAAAAATTTAAGTTCCCAACCCTTGTTTCTTTAATTTTCTTTCTTTCTTTCTTTCTTTCTTTTTTTTTTTTTTTAACATTTTGGCCATTTTTAAGTGTACAGTTCTTTGGTATTAAGTACATCCACATTGTTGTATACCTCTAGCCCTTTTGATGAAGAATTTCGGACTCATCTTTGTACCAGTATATTCTGGAGAAGTATAACTGTCCTTTGCAGAAGGGAAGACTGTCTGAGAGACAGCTTTTATCTTCCTTTGCACACTTAGGTAGCGGTGTCTGACAGCTGTGCACCTGTAGCTGGGAAAAGAAGAATCATGGTAGTGCTGGGATGGGGATTTCAAAGACTCTAAAATACGACAGTGGTTATCTTGACTATTTTTGTACCTCGACCTTGACGTTTTTAGACTCCGGGCATGAAGTTTCTTGAACATTTGTGTGGATAATAAGACTGCAACAAGGGCAGGCTACTCTTCCTCAGCAGCAAGCAGTTATTTAGCAACAGCTATTTGTAAAATAACAGGCAATGACAAAGTCATTGCCATAATGGACTTTACAGGAAAAAAAGAGTATATACATTAATATATACACATTAAATAATGGTAGCATCAGTCTTGAAGACAATGTGTTGCTATAGGAGTTCAGAAAAAGGAGTCATTTCTGCACGCTGGGATGATTTTTACCTAATTGTTACAATGACTCTACATTTACTTAATATAAATTTTAGTTGAAATATTATGAAATAAAATATCAATAAAAAATGGCCCAGCACAGTGCCGTACACCTGTAGTCCCAGCTACTGGGTAGGCTGAGGTGGGAAGATTGCATGAGCCCTAAAGTTTGAGTCCAGCCTGGGCAACAAAGCAAGACTTCATCTCTAAAAAAAAAAAAAACCAACTCACTTTATGTGTAAAATTTGAAATTATATTTTGTGCCAATGGGAAAAAAATGTGAGGATTATATAATTTTAAAGCCAGTCTGTAAAACTATTTCTGTTAATGCCACATATCTCCACTAAAGGTAAAAAGAAATACACAATATCCTTTGTCAGTCTTCTGGGAAAATAGGTTCTGAATTATGAGAGCTATGACTAATGAGCACTCCTAGGAATGCATTTTTCTATTAAATGCACTGCCCTTGTGCTCTGAAGCCTTTGATGTTCTTGAGAGCAACTGGACTCATTATTCTGCGTTGTTTTCTTCTTCTTCTGGAGGAAGCACAGCTACTCTAATAGAACAAACCTTCCTGTGGATGAAATGGAAATATCTTACAAAATGCAAACCTCCTGTATGAAAGCTGAATTCCCAAGATCTCTCCCTCATGGCCAAAGATGAGAGACCATGGCTTGTGGAGCATACCTCATCTTCACATCTTGTGAATAAGAGCAATGCAGGAATTGAAAAATAGAGCCCCACATTGATAAGATAGAAATCTATTGCTAAGACTTTGCAAGATTTATCAAGAAAGTGGTCAGTGGTTTAAAATGGTGGCCAATCCCACCCAGAAGCATGGAAAAACGCATTCAATTCAACCATTGTCTTCTTATTACTAAAAACCTCTAGTTCACATGGTAAAGCTGAGTTGACCTGAGGGCAACACAATCTGTCTTTCTGACTAAATTCAAACAGTGACTTTAACAGACTTTTCTGAATTAAGATCATTTGGGCCCCACCTACATCTGAGGTCTGGTTTGGGTTTGGTGGAGAATACTCACCCATTGGTAATTTTTAAAGTGATTCAAGCCCCTTGAACAGCAGACATTAGAGAATGCATGAGAAAATGGGATACATTAAACAACTTAGAATGGAAGAAAATAATAGCATAAGAAATTGCTGGCCGGGCGCGGTGGCTCACGCCTGTAATCCTAGCACTCTGGGAGGCCGAGGTGGGCGGATCGTTTGAGCTCAGGAGTTCGAGACCAGCCTGAGCAAGAGCGAGACCCCATCTCTACTAAAAATAGAAAGAAATTATATGGACAGCTAAAAATATATATAGAAAAAATTAGCCGGGCATGGTGGCGCATGCCTGTAGTCCCAGCTACTCGGGAGGCTGAGACAGGAGGATCCCTTGAGCTCAGGAGTTTGAGGTTGCTGTGAGCTAGGCTGATGCCACGGCACTCACTCTAGCCTGGGCAACAGAGAGAGACTCTGTCTCAAAAAAAAAAAAAAGAAAAGAAATTGCTACATTTTTGACACTTTGTAGCTTGTAAATTATAATTTATGTACAAATTTGCTCCAGTTACTCAATTACTTGATTCAAGAGCTCAAAACTTTTCATAATGGGTTTGAAGCACAAAGTACAGTATTTAGTCAGAGCGAGATCTTTGCTTTCAATCGTGACTATTCCTTTTGGGCTGGGAAGCAAGTTTGGCTCCAGGTTTGTAGAGTTTTCAATGCCATGCCAAGGCATTTGACCTCTCTTTCTTTCTTATTCTCCACCGCCTTGCAGACCAGACGACGTGCTCCTGCATCGCACTCATGATGAGATTGCCCTCCTGCATTGCTTCCTCTGGCCCCTGGTGACATTTGTGGTGGGCGTTCTCATTGTAGTCCTGACCATCTGTGCCAAGAGCCTTGCAGTCAAGGCAGAAGCCATGAAGAAGCGCAAGTTCTCTTAAAGGGAAGAAGGCTGTGGAAAGCACAGAAGTGGAGCACAGAAGCTGCGTTCATCAGCACACGTCCACCTGCGGAGCCCGTGTTTCCTGGTGCAGGAGATGGAAGGGGCCACGACAGGTCTCCGAGAGGGTCATCCCTCAGTGGCAGCAGAAACAGGCACAACTGGAAGACTTAGGACCTCGTAGCTTGTATTCCACGTGTCGTAGCAATGGCTAAAGGGTCAAGCTCTTAGCTGTACTGAGTAACCATTTCAGAAAACCCTATGAGAAGTTAATTTTCACTGGAAAGTAACAGTATATTATTTGTACAGTGTAGTATACAAACCATTATGATTTATGCTGCTTAAAAATATTAAAATAGAGTGGTCTGTGTTCTTTTCTATTTCTTTTTTTATGCTTATAACACCAGGGTGAAAAAAGGGGGCATCTTCTGGGTTTCACTTGATTCTTCTAGATTAACGACAACAGATTCCTGCAGAAGTTTTAACTTTACTGTATAACCCTCAGTTTCCACAACTGAAGAGTACCTTTTGATGCCTGTTTGAAAAAGGGATACTGCACTGGTAACTGAGCCTCCAGTCATTTCTGTGTTTTTTAAGTCAGGGACCCTCAAAGATTAGGGAAGCATATCCTCCAATACCTGCCTTTGCTTATTTATTATTTTTCACCAGATTATTATTATTATTATTTTTTGAGAGAGAGAGGGTCTTGCTCTGTCACCCTGGCTGGAGTACAGTGGTGACATCGTAGCTCACTGCAACCTCAAACTCCTGGGCTCAAGTGAACCTCCTGCCTCACCCCTCTGAGTAGCTGGGACTACAGGTGTGAGCCACAATGCCCAGCTGATTTTTCTGGTTTTTTTTTTTTTTTTTTTGTAGAGATAGGGGTCTTGTTGTGTTGCTCAGGCTGGTCTCAAATTCCTGTCCTCAAGTGATGCTCCCACCTCAGCTTCCCAAAGTCCTGGGATTACTGGCATGAGCCACTGTGCCCAGCCCAATTACTCTTAGGGAGATGAGTCTGAAGAAGTTGTTCAAGCTCTAAGAGCACTGGGTTCCCTTGTTCATCTATTCATGTTACTTTTTATGGATTTTTATCTCTGTGAAATAGTATATACATGATGTGAAGGACACTCTTCAGCTTAGTTAACTGTTTTCATTTTTTTTTTTCTTTTAGATCAGCAAAAAACAATCTCAAGGCCAGTCGCAGTGGCTTGTGTCTGTAATCCCAGCACTTTGGGAAGCTGAGGTGGGAGGATTGCTTGAGGACAGGAGTTTGAGACCAGCCTGAGCAGCAGAGTGAGACCCTGTCTCTACAAAAAGTAGAAAAATTAGCCAGGCTTGATGGCATGTACCTGTAGTCCCAGCTACTCAGGAGGCTGAGGCAGGAGAATCGCTTGAGCCCAGGAGTTTGAGGTTGCTATGAGCTATGATGACGCCACTACACTCTAGCTGGGGCAAAAGAGTGAGACCCTATCTCCCCCGCAAAAAATTCAAAATTAGTTTTAGCATTTTGTTTTTATTTTCTTTGTCCTTGATGCTACGGGTGTTACAACAGGAAGACTGCTGCAGTTGTTCGGTTTGCTTGGACAAAGCTGAAGATGCAACCCGCTCACACCACTGCTGCTGCTGCTGAGCGTTCTGTGCCTTTCTCAAACGCTTACTGAGGAGACCATACTTCACATCTGTTCGTAAACTCAAACTCCAGGTATCAGTCACAGGTCTCAGTGAATATCAAAGCTACCCTATTGACCATGTAGAATCAGACCTGTGTTTAGATGAGATGTACATCTTTAGTGGAGGAACAACGGACAACGTAATTTCTTTTTGCTTTCATCCGGTATTCTTCAGACATGCTTCTATTAGAATAAAGGCAAATTGGAATTTAAAGACAAGTTCTCCTCAGTTATTTCTACAGAGTTCTAAAAAAGGTGTGTATTAATGGAATGATGATTTCCTGACTTGTAGTCTACATACCAACATTTTCTTAATTTTAGAACATAAGTAATTGAGAGTCATAGTCTGTGGAAGGGTGTTGGGTGAGTAGAATCTTTTGTTTTGTTTTTAGAGATGAGGTCTTGCTATGTTGCCCAGACTGGAGTGCAGTGGCTATCCACAGGCATAATCAGTGCACTACAGCCTCAAACTCCTGGGCTCAAGCGATCCTCCCTCCTCAGCCTCCTGACTAGCTGGGATTACAGGCGTGCACCACCATTCCCAGCTCCAATCATTTTTTTTCTAATTCAAATGTTACAGGTTTCACTGTGAAAAAGGCCTTGACCACACTATTTATGACATCCTTTGAGGCAGCTACAGTTCCTTGACTTCAATCCCAGCTTCCTGTTGCAGCATCCTTGTTGTCTTAGCAACACAGTGAACTATTCTGAAGCATAGAGTAACAGGAAACTGAGAATCAGAGAAAATCATCATCTTTACATCACATTGTGGGAGAAGAAGTCTCCTTTATCCATTTTATCTTAATCTAATTATGATTGATTGCAGAGAGTAGATAAAAATAGTGCATGAATATTACATATGTATTGAAAAAAGGAAGTCAATATATATCAATTTGAGTTTTCATTTATCAGTTTGATACTCATACATTTATATTAACAAAGTGCTTTCATTTAGGCCCGAAAAGTATACAAACTGTATTCTGTAGGTTGATTTTTGGAAAATGGGAGAAGCACACTGAATTCATGAGGTCACATATAATTTTAAGGTCTTACTTGCTTACCACCAGTTAAATTTGAGGCTCCTTATTTATACTTGTTAAAGGTAAAACTCAAAGGAAAAAGGAGAGAACATTTTAAGTTCATAAAAGGCAAAGAAGCTTCTTAATAATTTTTTTCTCTTTCTGTATAAGTCAGAAATAGTTCTGCTAACAAAGAGACCTCAAAATGTGATGGCTCACGTAAGATAGAAAGTTCACTTCTTCCTCAAATAGCAATCCAGAAGTAGTTGGATTGCCAGGGTAGGTAATCAAGGGATCCAGATTCATCGACTGTTGGTTCTCTCGTTACCAAGGGTACTGTTCATTCCATGGTCAAAGCTGGCTCAAGGAAGCACATCCACTTCCCAACCTGTGAAAAGAGAGGAAGTTGGGAGCAATTTCCTTTTAAGGACGTTTCACCCATCACTTCTTCTGCCCACAGTCCATTCATGAGTACTTACTAAATAGCTATACTCAGTGTCTCCAGCTAGATAGACATGTGTCCTACTAAGTCTCTAGAAGAAAGTTTCTATTATTAAAACTAAAAAGAGGAGAATGAATACTAGAGTTAAAGACGACTAATGGATAGCAGTTGATGCCCATGTCACAATGAAAATCTGCTGAGCAGGCATGGGAAAGATCCCTTGCCCTGGCAGGAAGGAAGTTCCCTGGTGAAGCCACGAATCTGCTCCCTGGGAGAAACTCCCTTGTCCATTGTCTTCTGTGGCCCCTACTTTGACCTCTTGCTCATCAGCTTCTATGGCCACATCTGCAACTTGAGGGTATCATGGATTTTGTAGCCCCCTGTTTGCTGGTACAGATTTATTGACCTAGATTGCCTTAGGGATTGAACAAACAGCCTTTTATAGGCCAGGGTTATAGTTCATTTGGTTGTGATAAAGACTTCAACATCATTTTTGATGTTTGGTTGCTGACAGCTTTCAAGCCTCACCATTCTCTTTCCCCTTACACTCCACATTCTGGGCAAGCTGATGAGAGCCTCGGTGAATCTTTCTCTGGTCCCAGCAAGAAGATCAAATCACACAAGCTCTGGCCTGCTTGCAGGAACCCTCACTCCAGCCTCACACTCCAGGAACAATAAATGCCAAACCAGTTAAGCCATTTCTGGACCCACTTGGGAGCCTGCTTTATCTCCCTGGAAAGTCTCAGTATGTGAGTGATAAACCTTTTCATCCCCTCTTGGTATTGGGATGGCATTATGAGTCTCATCATAAGAACTGAATTAATAGTAACCTATGAATTTTTGGTGTGTATGTGGGGGCATGTTCATCTGGCATCTTAAGGGTGATCATAGCATTGGTGACATAATTTTATCAAAAACATAGTAGGTTTCTGGTCCATTTGATTTCAGTCAGTTCATGTGAAAGTAACCACAACCAAAGAGCTACTCTGGTTATAGTTCTTAAGCCAGCAGCATCTTTCTTACGAGTCATTGTGCTTGGCCCATATCTCTGTCCCTCAATTTCATGGCAGCCACCTTGAGGCCTTCTGCAACAACAGTTTAAGTAGGAATGCAGCACCCTTCATCTGACCTTTTCTGCTGAGCTGACTGCCCTTGTCTGGCCAGTAATAATTAGTGAAGACTATTGGGGAAGTCTCTAAATAATAATCACATCTGCTGTTTGGAATACAGAAACAGTTGGACTTCAGGGTATAGGCACAGCTTCTGTAAAAAGCTGTTATGTTACCTACTTGCAAACCTTTTTTTTCCAACTATTTTTCATAATACCTTATTAGAACAGCAAGAAACAGCCAATACATGTCACCACTCTTTTTTTCTAACCACTTTCCCCGTAGCTAGTCTGCCTTCCACGTTGTTGCTGCTGGTTACCTAACGGTTAGTCAACACATAACGGGTCTCTAGTTTTCCATCCTGCAATATCTATTTCCTCACTGCCTGCTGCCTGGCAATAATACCAAAGCCACATATTTTAGGTTTTTGTTATGACAGCATTTTTCCATTTCTGTGTGTTAGTCAGCTAGAACTGCGTAACAAAATAGCAAAGCCTGTGTGGCTTAAACAACCAAAATTTATTTTTTCACAGTTCCAGAGGCTAGAAGTTCAAGACAAAGATATTGGCAGATTTGGTTTCTCCTAAGGTCTCTCTCCTTAGCTTGCAGATGGCCGCCTTTGTGCTGCATGTCCTCTGTGCACTTGTGCCCCTGGTGTCTCCATGTGTGTTTTAATCTCCTCTTTTTATAAGGACACCAGTCCTGTGGGATTAGGGGCCCTTCCTTATGACTTCGTTTAACCTTAATTACCTCCTTAAATACCCTATCTTCAAATATAGTTATGTTAGGGGTTAGGGCTTCAACCTATGAGTTTTGGTGGGACAGAACTCAGTCAATAATATTCTGATACTCAAATTAAAACTATTAGGGTATAGGCTAAGCCACTGTAGCACAGAGAGCCCCCAAATACTGTAGTTTCAATAAGATAATTTATTTTCTTTCAAGTAGCCATCAGGAGAGAGTCCATGAAATTGTGCAGGAACTTAACATTCCTCCTACATTGTTTCTATGCCAGTCCCTTGAGTGTCCCCTTCATCGTGATCAGCCCCTGGGAAGAGGAAAAGAAAGTAAAGAGCAAGCATATACATTTTGAGAAAGAGAAGCAGGAGTGGCACATATAATTTTATGTATATTATTGTAGAAAGAAAGGAGCTGCAAAGGAGCCTCTTGCTGGGCAGCCATGCCCTCTGAAACCTGGGACACAGGGCCTATTATTGAAACGAGGAAAGGGAGAATGAATAGGAAGGAATATGATCAGTTCCTTACTACATTCCTCTTATATACATTGTACATATTGACATAAATAAACTGTGTTGAGTGTGAGAAGAGAGTTGGGTCTGAAAAGAATGATTGTTTCATGAAATTAATTAATTTTTTTATTGTTTTATTTGTGTCATCCTTGCGCAGGGGCCATGCTAATCTTCTCTATATCGTTCCAATTTTAATATATGCACTGCCGAAGCGAGCGAGCACTGTTTCCTGAAATTTAGATGCTTCTTTATATTATTTTATTTTCCTAAAACTAAAGTTTAACTAAATTAGTTTAACAATTTTCTGATTAGAATTGAACTATTAAAAATTAGAATTTTCTTAAAAACCAGTAAGAGAAAAGAAAAACAGTAAGAGAAACTTTGGTGTTCTGCCCAAAAAGGAGATACCTCACGAAGGTAAGGGGAGAGAGCGCTACCTTAGTATGGGGTATAGGAGCAGGGCTTAGAGACAGCCAGTACAGTTTGGAATACTCAAAGGATATATCGAATAGAATCTGTAGTCTTTTTTAAAAATAAGAATTTCCATCTTTCTGAATATATTCCAGTTGTAAGAAAAATATTGTTTCCTAGAGTATGGGAGATTTAAAAATTACAGGAAATAAGAAAATATTCAGAAGGATACATAGGGTGTCAGAAAAGGGAGCAGGGATATAATAGCTTATTTGAATGAATTTGGCTTCTTATGGGGAATTATCTAGGGAAAAGAGGCATGGAATATGGGCTTTGGAGCCAAATAGCCTGAGTTGGAATCCTGGCTCTCCTTCTTGGTACCATGTGATCTTGGGCAAGCTACCTAATTTCTAGCTCAGTTATCTCAACTATAAAATGAGGCTGATATTGATTGATATCATGTCATTGGAGAGGACTGAATGAGACAATGCAGGAGATGTGCTTAGCATGGTGCCTGGTCCATAAATACTAACAAAGATGATGATAATGATGGTGGTGGTTGTTATTCTGGTGATGGTGATGAGGTGGTGTAGCATTAGTTCAGTAAAAAGAAAAAATTGTCTCAAAACTAATTTTTCCTAAAAATTTGTGTTTTTATTTCTCAGATACTTCTTCTTTAGTCCCTACCAGCCTAAGACTATACCAGTACAGGGATTTTTCTTTTGTGAAGTTCTATCATTAACTGATTGTTTTTATTTCCAAAACTCCAATGTGGAAGAAATCATCTCTGAAGTCATGGTCTATTTAAGAAAATCCAGATTTTTCTAAATTCTCCATTTTATTGAGCATTAATATACTGCTGTTTTGAAAGTTTTCACATCATCATGCTTAGCAATTTCCAGCATTAGTAAAAGATGTGTCTTCCCTTTGATCCAAAGCAATTACTGGGGTACTTTTTTCTCAGAGACAAAATCCAAAGAACATGATCCTTTTCCCCTGGTCTCTCTGTACAACACTGAAAATGGGCTACTTTTTGCATGATGAATGCATCCTCTGAAAAGAGGCAATATTCGTATATCCCAAAAGCTTGCAGTATATAAAATATATTCTGTGTCTCATTAGCAGGTCTCTGACACGGAGTAATCTTTACAAAGGTTTTTCCCTTTCTGCTTCCAAAAGCACTACTAATGAGGTTGATGAATATTGTCACACAAGCTCCACGTATCTGGCAGGTGGAAAAGATCCAATTATCCAATTAGGGCTTGGACTTTCAAGTGACATCTAGAAATGATGAGAAATTCAAACAAGACCACCCTGAGTCTATGGAGGAATTGATAGTATTTGAAGTTTGGGAGAAATGTGTTTATTTGTGTGAAAGCCAGGTGTGTTAAAGGTCAGAAGTGTGACTACCTCCAAGAGTTCTATCATTCAGGATATGAGAGTTAATGAGATAAAATCAAGAAAAGAAAAATGTGTTGATGTCAGGGAATGTGCCTGGTTAAATATCAGTTCTTTAAATAAAGCAAGTTAAGGTGTTCAGTCTTTCAGAGTCACTGCCAAAGGCACTACACACATTGCCCTACATCATGAACCTAGGAGTTTTCTCTTTGGCAAATTCTACAAGTGTCTACAATTCACAGAACAGTGGAGGGACTGCCTTTGGACATTTGTCCCATTTACCAGATAGCAGTTATTAAACTTGCATCTCTGCTTTAAACTTAGGATGGCTGGGTGGAAGCAGCCACTGTTGGAGGTAGTATGCGCTCCATTAGAAAAGTAACATGAGGAAGATTCCTGCTAGACGTATGGCAGTGGTTTCTGAGCCTGAGGGGTGGGCAGTGCTTAATTAGGATGTCATACCTTGACCCACCCAGCTGACTCTGCCCCCAAGAACAACACATACACATTGACTGTTATTCCAATGCCTGCAATCAAACCTGATCAGCCATGGCAGTAGGATGGGAGGGGACCTAGAACAGACCATGGGAAAGTGCAGAAGGAGTCTCTGACTGGGCTGATGTTGGTGTGTTCTTGAGGATCTTTCTGTAGACACTTAGCTGTCTACCACTGTGGGCTAGAGAATGTAGCCAAAGAAACATTTACTGACTCATTGTGGGGTACACAGTACTATCCTAAGTAGAATATTAACCAATAAATATTAGATGTGTTTCTTCTCTATAGATTTTCTCTGAATGGTCTCACCTAGTCCCTGGTTTTCCCTGTGAGCTCAGCATTGATTCCCAGATCTAGTATCTCTTGCCTTCCCTTTTCCAAGATCTGGATGTATATTACAATAGCTCTGATATATTCTTAAGTCTCTGTCTGAAGCTTACTGATGGATGGGGAACACAATGACAGAATAAATAATGGGACAAAATATCATCAGACAACGTGGATAGGGAACAATTTACCTGGCTCAGATGATTTTTCCTTCTGAAAAAGGACAAATTACTAAAATATACCAAACCATATAACAACCTTTTTCTGATATGTCAACATTTGCGTCACATGCCTTGAAGTTCAGTTGCACTGTACTTTGCTCAGCGCCTGGAGTCCTGTACCATGGCTTGAGCCTCTCTTCTCACCATATTTGAATACCTGGTTCTTCTGATCCATCAAGTCTAAGTTTAAATATAGACTCTTCCTGGAAGCATTTCACATATCTATGATTATCCTATATAAGTAGGTTTCTCCTGTCATCCTCTTCCTCTTCATTCTGCTTTCTTCCTTTCCAGTACCTATTGCTGCTTGTATTTATTTTTCTATTATCTACCTCTCCCTCCAGATTGTAAGACCCATGAGGGTGTAATTGGGGGTTGATAGTTGGTTTTATTTTCTCACCGCTGGCACAGTGCCGTATTTATGGAATGGATGGATGAGTGGATACTCCCCAGATCCATTACACCCTTTGTACATGTCATTTCCTATTTCCTTTTCTGTCTTAGAAAATTTTATCTCACTTTCAAGGTCCACCCTCCTCCCTCCATCCCGCCCTCAAGAATTAATCACCACTTCCTCTGTAATCCCATAAGAATTTGTACATACCTCAATTATTTTAAAAATTTAGCATGTATTGTAAGAATTTATCACGTGTTTTATGGCTGTTAATCCATTGATTCTTCCTTCTCTCTCCACCTTGTGAAACAAGAAACACATTTTTGTTGATCCTTTAATCCATAATAATAATGATGATTATGACCCCCCAACTAACTCTTATTAAGTGCTTTCCATATGCTTCTAAGTTCTTTATCAAACATCGTTTTAGGCTCTTCATTAAAGCAGGGTGGAATTGTTACCAAAAGCTCAGTACTTGCCCATGAGGCCGCATCAGAAAAATGAGGCAAGTGGTGAAGAAGAAAAGAGAAGTTTATTACTTTGACAACAAAGGAGGAAAATGGTAGACTATCTGTCTCAAAATCCAAATTCCTGTGCACAAGCAGAAATACAGAGCTTTTAAAGGGAGGGCCCTCAGTTCTAGGCTATTGTCATTTAAGTACAGTCAATGACTCTAATCATCTCATCTCTGCTGAAGATAAAGCCGTGACCTTCTCCCACCTGGAAGGCTCACCTAGACCTCTGCTGGCCAGGTGTGGGGCCTGGGATGGAGCCCATAGTTCAGCTGAGCTATCTCCTATAACACACAGAACAAAAGACATTCCCCTGCCCCTGCTGACCACCTGCCTGAAGCAGGGATGCAGGTCTCAATTCCCAAAAAGAGTGAGAAAAGTTTTAAAAAGACAGAAAATATCTTTTGCCATTTTTTTTTTTCCACAGGCCATTCCCTCTGTTACAGAATGAGGCACTTAGCATAGTACCTGGGGCATAGTTAAACCTGGAAAAACATAAATGAGTGAATAATAAAATATATTTCAATCTTAGCCTTAAAATAAAAAGTTACAATGAAGGTAAACTAACGTGTGTTTTGTATTTAAATATCATATGCTACCCTTTAAACAGATGAACAGCAGAAAAGTTACTGTGTTCATTTTCAAATTACCCCCAAACTTAACAATTTAAAACAATAAACATTTATTATCTCACATAGTTTCTGAATCAGGAAGTCAGGAATCTGGAAGTAACTTAGCTATAATTCTAAATTATTTTTGGTGAAATTATGCCACTTAGAAAGATAAACCCATGGATTAGGGTTACAGTGAAATAAACACAAGACACAAAAGTCCGACAGAATTATAGTGGGGAACTTTGATAAGATAGTGGGATTTGGCTCTCCCTCCCTCCCTTGCTAGAGGGATTTGTCACAGTATGTTTGATAGGCATCATAGAACAAAAAGTGAAAAAAGTCCAATTGTCAACATTTTTTGATTGGCATGAAAAATCTTCCAAAAGAAATGATTGAAGACTTCAAGGATAGACTTTTCAATAACCTTGAGTAGCTTTCAAGAGTAGATACTGAGGCATACGTGACCCTTGCTCTTTCCTCACTTTTTGTGAACAGCCTTAAGCCAGAAAGGGGGATTTAATCTGCAAACACTGAAATTGGAAATAGCCCTGTGGCCAGATCTTTAACACCTCACTGAAATTTTTGAAAGAGGCCTGGAGCCCTCAGACTTAACATAAACTAATGCCTTTGCATATAAAAACTACTAGAAGCATCCAGGGAAGGATGACTCTTGATAAAAGACTGTAAATATTATAAGCAGACAAGATATTGGAAATACAATTGTGCTAGTTAACAAACTGAAGGAATAAAAATAAAGTGAATGAATAATAAAGGTGCTTGAAGGGGGACTCAAGTACCTTATTAGCCATTTTACCCTTAAGTGCACAAGAAAAAGTTTCTTTAAATATTAAAGAACAGCCTTACAAATGTTTTCTTGATAGTGTTACAATGCCAACCTTTAACCCTGGCACTATGATATCACATATCCTAGAGGATCAACAATCTACTCAGGTGCAGCTCTAATAATCTGGAGGTATTCCCCTTGTCCCAGCCCATAACTTTTACCCTTGGCCTTTAACCAAGGAACATTCCTTATGCTTTGTGACACCCCTAGTAGCGGAATTGGGAGGGATCTATCTGTAAATGAATCTGCCAGATAAAATGCTCCTCTGAAGACCCTTCCTTGAGATCCCCAAAGACTCCCCTATTCAGACTCAGACCAAGGCTAATTTGAAAACTTACTTAGTGGTATCCTTTTGTCTAAATTAAACTCAAATTGAAAGTCTCCATGAAGTCCCATACTGGACTCCTTATGGACTCAAAATTCTACTGATGCATATAGTGTAGGGGAGGAAAAGCCTTCCTCTACCCTCCTTGGTTCAGTAGCTGGGGCCCTGAAAATTAAACGTACAGAAGGCAGGTTAACAGGAGAAACAGTACATATTCCGCAGAGCCTTCCACAGGAAATAAGTAAAGACCCAAAAAAGCACTTAGACCTGGAGGCTTATATACGATTTTAACAAAGAGCATTATGGAAAAGTGACAAGACAAAGGAAAGGGGGTTTACGCTTTTAGGGGTGGTAAAATGTGAACTTTTCTGGTATGAAAGAGGGGAGGGAAGATACCTACTCAAAAAAAAAAAAAAAAAAATTATGCCCTGCTTTTAAGCAATAGGCGGAGGGTAGAGAGATTTTCTGTGTCTGCTGGTTCTCAGTTGCCTTTAGCTTAAAATAATTCTTATGACAAAGTGGTATATTCTGGGGTGCTATATTCTGATCAGAAGAATTCAGTAGAATTCTGATTCAGTAGAATTTTTAGGGCTGAATCCCTCAAAGTTCCTGTTGACACATTCAAAACCTATTCAAGCTTGCACAATAACTAAAAACAGTAGGTCAAAAACTAAAATCAATAGTTGAAATCCTAATAAAAAGATTCATCATAACTTGTACCAGTCCTTATAATACTCCTGTCATAGTCAAAAAACCCAAAGGGCAAGAATACAGATTTGTTTAGGACCTCAGGGTCATAGATAAAACAGTCACGCCCTAACTCTCTGGGATACTAAACCCTAACACTATTTCCTTGTGGGGTTACATATTCTAGACTTGTTAATCTGTGCTATGCCTTCTTTAGTGGTTCCTTAGGGTAGACTGACATAGTTAATCCTGCTGACTTTTTCCTGGGAAAGTCAACAACATGCCTTAACAGTTACACTTCAGTGATTTATTTCTTTTCCACAAGTCCCTGACTAGAACCTTGTGAACCTTAAATTTTCCTGCAATTCTACTTGTATCCAATATGTAGATGACCTCTTGTTATAGCCTAAAAATGAATTGAACTCTCTTAATCAATGTCATCTATCTTCTTACAGTTTTAAATTAGAAAGGACTTAAAGTCAAAACAAATTATATCACTTAGATCAAGATCCCAGAGTAAATCCCTCACTTAGGACAGAGGAAAAGCCATTCAAAACTTGCCCAGGTGCCATGGTGTCAAGGCACACACCTGTAGTCCCAGGTACCCAGAAGGCTGAGGCAGAAAGATCGCTTGAGCCCAGGAGTTCAAGGCTGTAGTGTGCTATATTGGTGCCTGTGAATAGTCACTACACACCAGCCTGGGCAACACAGCAAGACCCCATCTCTAAAAACAAAATCAAAAACAAAACTTTATCAGGTCAGCCATTCAGAGTCCACTAAAAGGATTCCAACCATTCTAAACACCATGCCTCTACGTGATTTAAACAAGTTTTCAGTAACCAAAACTCTTCCTTGGGAACTTAAATATGAGCCAACATTTTGTGATTTAAAATAATCTTTTTAACATTGTCATACCCTTAGTCAACTTAAGCATTTTAAACCTTTTTACCTATTCATGCATAAGCAATCTAGACAGGACTTTAGTGTTCTGACTCAGCTTTATGGTATTTATCAGAGATTTGCTGCAGCTTTTCTTTTGACCTAGTGGCAAAAGCTCACTTTCCGTGTCAGGTTCACAGCAACTGCAGCTGCATTAGCGAAGGCTACTGCTAACCTGCTTGTAGGGTCTCCCTTAGACTCTATTGACTCCCAACAATCTTTGTTGCTTGCTGAGAATATACCCTTTCTTTCTTTCTTTCTTTCTTTCTTTCTTTCTTTCTTTCTTTCTTTCTTTCTTTCTTTTTCTTTCTTTCTTTCTTCTTTACTTAGTCTCTGTAAAGACTGTCAAAAATTGCCAATGCTGACTATATTACAAGTTGTCACCACAGGGTATTGGGAAAAGTTTTCAATTAGTAATAATCGTGCCTCAGGTAAACCTCTTTGGCTATGATACTGCCACTGTGCAAAGCTGAAAATACAGTATGTTTCTTAGCAGGTAGGTTTACCTCTCATGAAATTCTACTACTTTCTCCCTTAAACGTTTCCCTCCCTGGTAGTATAGTTATATGTTAAATCCTGCTACTTTCCTTGTTTTTTAACCAGAAGAAGGACTAAATTATGACTGCCTAACTTCTGTCCAAGAACAGCCCATGCCCTGAACAAATATATTAGAAACTCTTCTAGAAAATGCAGAATTAGCCCTGTTTGTTGACTGGTTATACCTTAGGACAAAACAGGAAATTATCAGGCTGCATGTGTCATCACAGATCTCAAGTCTCCCCTAGAATAATGATCTTTTACTGGAGCTAAAGTCAACCTAGAAGGCAAAATGTATTGTATTCACCAGGGCTTGTCAGCTAACTCTAGATAAGAGAATTAATACCAACGGCAAGAGTTGGGGAAGATTTTGGAAATAACTAAGGATCTTGACCTGTGCAGGAGAAAACAGCAAAGAAAAATGGTCGAAAGGTTAAGTGTTCTAGTGTTTGTTAAGGAGGTAGAATGCCAAACAAAAAGGCTAACATGCAGGTTGAAGGAAATGCCTTACCTGGTCATTGTGGCAGATGGGCAACTCCTACTAAGGATTCTGTTTTCATACTACCCCAGAAGGCCAAATTATTGGACAGGTTCAAAGAAGCTATTACAAAATACCAGAGATTAACTCCAAAATCAGAGCAGGAAAAAGCTCATTTATTAGGATAACAATGAATCAAGATTTACCTCATGACCCCACCTCATAGTTTCACCAATTCTAAACTATTATCTTATGAACTTGGCTTGGTCCCAGTAAGTTCTTTGCTTTAAAACACCTGTCTTAAACCACTTGAGCCCAGATCCCCAAATCCTATAAATATCTAACTTGCTCTTTCTGAGTCACTACCAAGATTTTGTCAAGGTAGGCTCCTTTGCTGCAGTAAATTTAATAAACTCAGCTTTGTTTGATCAAAAGCTTTTTTCTGGAATCTCCAACAAAATCCATATGGTTGAAGCCGTGAAGCAGCATTTGGTTTCTTTAAAAGTTATTTACTATTACCAGATCATCTAAATCTCTTTCTTGGACATGCGTAAGACACTTTGAGAAGAGGATTTACTTTTCTGGACCATTTAGTTAAGGTAGTTGATGAGATATTGTATGGAAAGATAATATATGCAAAATCCTTAATGCTTAATATAGTTTCTGGCACAATATAGGTGTTCAATTAATGTTAGCTACATTAAAATCCCCTAATTCCCTAGCCTTTCCTTACCTGGACCTCCAAGTAGCCTGCAAACTCAAGATTAATTATCTCTGAATTTAGAGTTCCGATTCGTAGGTCATCACTGGTTTCTCATCTATGAGATTGGCAGAGACCGTCTGCTCTCCCTCCCTCCCTCCTAACCTTCTGATCCTGTTCCCTCCATTCCCACCAGCAAGCTGAGGGCAGAATTCAACTCTTTACATTTGCCTCTCTTTAGCCACCTTAGGAGACTTTTTCTTGGGGAGGTTTAACGCCGAGTGGAGAACCTCTGTTCAGTGACATTTTATTTTAACACTGAAAAGTGAGAAGTACTTTGATTCTGATAATTGAACAGATTTTCTTTTCTACCACTTTCCCCAAATAGAGGAACAAACCTACAGCTTCTCAGAAGCATTTTGGATGGGGTAAGAAGGAGAATCTTCATTAAGTTATAAGATTAATGAAATTGGGAGTCTAGGAGAAACCTCAGTATACCTTTAATTATGGGCTCCAGTACCATGAATATAAAAGGTAATTTAGGAAGGAGGATGCCCCAGGAGGTTTCCCATGTTGTCCCATATGTCAGATACCAAGAGATAACAAAAATCACTACAGTACCCCCATTAGTTCCTAAAATTCTGCTTTCTGAGACAGCGTATCCTAAATGCCAACTCTGGGTTATAAAATTCAAATCAACTCTGAAATTTAAAGAGAAAACAGATGAACTATAAATGTGTGAATGAAATCTTCCAAGGGCTGCCCCCCTCCACCAAATGTTTAAAAGAAGAAGGAAAAAACCCTACAGAAATGCTTACTTTGCCCTTTATAATTATTGGATGAAATGATGATCCTGATGATTTCACTCCTTGACTGGGATGAGCAGGGTGCAGTGTTTGTGTGCATTTGGAGGTGGGAGTGGGAAGGCTTACTGCATGTTTGACAACCAGCCAGGGGTAAGAGGGATGCCCTCATTTATAGCATTTGCTGATTTCAGTGGTATAAATACTCCCACTGTAGCTGATTGCAAGCTATCAATGTGGCATCACTGAACTTGGAGTTGGGAAGTAATGTGCAGTAGCACACCATTATATGGTATTTCAAGTATACAGATACAATCAACAAAAATAACTTCAAGAGCAGAGATAACAGTAAAATATGGCAAAGTTATTAGGAAGCAAGGAGTTTTAAATATTCATTGCATTTGTTTTTAATATAATTTATTAAGTTGTAAGTTCATATGATTCAATAATTAATAATGGCTGTGTTTGACAACTGGTTGGGAAAATTGAACATTGAGCTCTCGTGAGCCAATACCAAAACACCACTGGGAGACCTGAGTGTCTTCCTCTATCTCTGTTAAGCTATCATGATGCACTCGCAGTTCTTATTGGCCACGTGAGCTATTTCAAACCCGAAGACCAAATCTCCCACCCACTTTTTCATACAAAGACCCTGCCTTTAATACAAAGCATGTGGTCCTATTGGATCTCAGTCTCAAGCAACAATTCATCTCTTTAGGTGGGGCAAGGGTGACCATGTGTACTTTACGACTACACACTCTTCCAAAGGAGCATTATACACTTCAGGATCTGAGAGTTAGGGGAGGCAAGAAGGAAGCCCGAACTATCAGTGCAAGAGCCAAGCATTCGGATTTTTTTGAAATGATCTCTGCAGGGACAGAGCAATGACACTTTTTTCAAAGTGATGTGGACCCGGCTGCTCGAACAAATTAATGTTCCAACTCAAATGAGTCATGTTGTAGGAACATTAAGTTCATAGCCAATTTGTCAATATAAAAAAACTACCACCTCATTTTTTTTTAACTCAAAAAGTATTGCTTCAATTTTATGAGTTATAATTTTCATTTTGGCCAAAGATGGATTAAAATGCACAGAGATGATGACTTTGGAGCCATGTGGGCACTATGTTCAGCTTGGGTGTCCTATTTTCTGGGCTGGTTAGGGGACTGGAAAGTTTCATATGAGGACTGTTTGAAGAAACTATGCCTCTCCTAGAGAAGAATAAAGGAGGGCATGATATCTACTTACAAAAATGTAAAAGGTTGTTATGTGGAAGAGGAATTAGAACTTGTTTTACAAAGTTATCAGGGTAGTTAGAAATAGGGGCTCTGTATTATAGAGACCTGAGTTTTCAATTTTGGTTTTCATCACTTACTAGTTTCATGACCTTGGACAAGTTATACAAACTCTCTAAACCTCACATTCCTTATCTGCAAAATAGGGCACAGTCATTTCCTATTGCTACCATAACAAATTATCATAAATTTAGTGGCTTAAAACAACATAAATTTATTGTTTTACAATTCTGAAGGTCAAACTCCGAAATGTGTCTCGCTGGGCTAAAATCAAGGTGTCAGCAGGACTTTGTTCTTTCTGGAGTATCTAGGAAAGAATTCTTCTCTCTGCCTTTTCTATCTTCTAGAAGCCATCTACCTTCCTTGGTTCATCTCCCCATTTCTCTTTCTTTGTCTCCCTTTTTTGTTTTTTAGAGACAGAGTCTTGCTTTGTTGCCCAAGCTGGTCTTGAACTCCTGGCCTCAAGAAACCCTCCTTCCATGGCCTCCCAAAACACTCAAATTCTAGGCAGGAGCCACCACACCCAGTCCCATCTCCCCAATTCTCTGTCTTCAAAGCCAGCAAGCCAAGTCCTTCTCACACTGCTCTCTCTCTGGTTCTCTCCCTTCTGCCTGCCTCTTCAATTTATATGGACTTTTGTGATTACTTTGGGCACTCCCAGATAACCTAGGGTAATCTCTCCATCTCAGGGACGGCTGACTTGCAGCCTTAATTTTAATTTCAATATTGATTTCCCTTGGCCCTGTAACCTAATATAGTCACATGTTCCAAGGATTAGGATGTGGACATCTTTGGTAGCTCATTATTCTGTCTACCATTTGAGGTTAATAATATATTGAGAATAAAAATAGGACCCACTCATAGCATTTACTGAAGAAAAGTATATTACTCTTGGCACAGAGTAAGACATTAATAAACATGAGCATCTATCATTATTATTTTTAATAACAATCTGTTTTAGTTTGCTAGGGCTGCCTTAACAAAGTCCCACAGAATACATGGCTCAGACAGCAGGAACTTATTGTCTCACAGTCCTGGAGGCTAGAATCTGAAATCATGGTGTCATCAGGGTTGGTTCTTTGTGAGGGCTGTGAGGGAAGAATCTGTTCCATGCCTCTCCCCTAGCTTCAAATGGGCTTTTGGCAATCTCTGCTTTCCTTGTCTTGTAGATGCATCAGCTGATCTGTACCTCATGTTCACAGATCGGGTCATGCATGTCTGTGCCCACTTTTCCCCTTTTGATAAGGACACCAGACACACTGGCTTAGCAGCCCGGTCTACTCCAGTATGACCTTATCTTAACTAATTGCATCTACAATAATCCTCTTCCCAAATAAGGTCACATTATGAGCTGCTGGGGGCCAGGACTTCAACATAGGAACTTTTGGAAGACACAACTCAACCCATAACAGAATCCAAAGGATAGGACTGGGACGAATGGATGGAAGGTGTAGGCAGAGCGTAACTACCTCAGCGATAGGAAGTGTTTCTGTCTGAGATGTCTGAATGTGGAATGGGGTGCTGAGTTTCCCAGTATTCATTAACCATTTAGTGAGGAGGAGGATGTTGCGGAGGAGGATGTTGCAGATCAGATTCAAGCATTCCAAAATTTCTTGGAAAAGATAAGTTTTAAAATGCCCTCTTCACCTGGAGAGGATAGATTTCTTATATAATCAACTCCAGAAAGCTGTATCACTTTTCAGAGATTTATGAGAACTCAGTTCCTCTTGGATATAATGTGCGGCCCCTGAGGAGATGTTCTGTAGGGTTCTTTAGCATTCTTGGGAAACCTTACCCTGAATTTTCACTTCAGATCATGATGCACTCCTGCTCCTGAAAGTCAAAAGTTATAAAATTGAGTACTTCAAAGCTCCTGTTAATTATAACACAGGGGGATCAATAATTGTTTGAAGGTGCCTAGGTATATCTAGGATCCCAAGTGGGTGAGATAGCACAGGCACTTTCAAGAAAACCCAAACTCATGTCAAATACAAAATAAATCTGGACCTAGGTTGAAAGAGACTTTATTTGAAAGGATTATTGCAAAAGGAAGTGAAAAGATGGTTGTAACAGGGCAGAGGAACTATTTGCAATAAGGAGAATGTTCTGTCCGATATATCTGCAAGCATCTCACAATCAGGCAGAAAAGGCTTTCCTTTCAGAGAGGCATTAACAAGGCTGGGAATCACTGGGTGTGCAGAAGTGGGGTGTGCTGGTGATGGTGTGACCAGATAGGTGATAAGGGAAGTTTTACCCTGAGGCCAGCCTATTCTCAGGAGGGGCCATTAAGGAGGGGATGCATGCTGGCTCAGGCTGAGAGAGGGACAAAACTCAGGGACCTGGGCCAAGGAGAGAAGCTTGACTGAAGTTTGGTCAACCCAAGGCAGGAGGCATTTTGACCAGATTGGTCAGTGAGAAGAGTTCAGCTAATCATTTATAAGGCAAAGAATGGGAATTTGGAGGGTCTGTCTTTGACCTTGTCATAGGTAAACCAGGGGACATCCTTAAGTCATGTGGGGAAGGACGGAAATGTAAACCATTTCTAGAACATAGAAAGTGGAAAGATTCTTTAGCCATCACTGTTTTCCAGGATCACAAAGCTCAGGGAAAGTCAACATCGTCACTGGGGTATTCAGAATGAGGTTGGGCATGAGGTGTAAATTTTCTATTCCTTCCCCAGTATGGATTCAGGAATATTCAACATGTATTTATTGAGACTTCACTTTGAGTCCAGCATCATGGTAGATATCAGAGGGCCACATGAAAGCTGTCAGGAGCATGAATCTTCCTTCCAAACAGCGTATACATTTGTAGAACGTTCACACTATTTTATGTGAAACATAAAAATAAACATACGGTAACTGTCATTAACCACCCAAAAGGGTAGCAGAGATGCAAGTGCTGTAGGAGATAAGGAAGGGGGCTCTAACGCAGGTTGGAAGAGTTGGTTAGTCTTCTTTGGCCTCCCACTCTCCCGTCCAGTCCATTCTCTGCCCTCTGTGCCTAGCCTTGTGTTGGCCGCTGTGGATTGTGTCACCCATACCACCTAATTGGCTGCAATTGGATTGGGTTTGGCCAGGGGGAATCAGCTTGTGGGGGTGAGAGGGTAGGAGAGGCCAGGCTCTTTCTTCCGGCTTCTTGGCTGTATCAGATCTCTACAAGGCAGCCCCTCCCCCATGGCTCCTGCTCTCACTGGATGCTGGTGACCTTTCTTCTCTCTTGATTTCAGGGGTGGTAAGTGATCCACTCTTGCTAATCCATGGTTGCCTCTCCAAGGCATTTAATTGGGTCCCTCTAGCCCTGCCACATTTCTATAAATTGTCTTGAAAAGTCTCTTTAGTTAAGCCATCTCATGGGATTCTCCTCCCCACCAGGCCCTCATGTTTCAATACTCATTCAACCTAGGGTCATAATACAATGTTCCTTAGAGCTGGAAAGGAACTAGCATGTATTGAGAAGTTTGTGCTGGTCAATGTGGTAGGTGTCTTCCATGGATTATATCTAAGACTATCCATGAACCCTGCAAGACAGATGTATTTGTACCTACCTTACAATGAGGAAACAGGTTCAGGGCAATAAATAAACTGCTCAAGTTGCAGAGGTTGTCAGAGTGGGTTTTTGAATGCAGGTACTGATGATGACCTCCTGTGGAGGAGATGTGGGTAGGAAAGATAATTGGTCCTTGAGACTTACCCCAAATCACACAGCTTTTGAATAGGTCTAGACTGATCTACCCACAACCCTGCGTTTCTCCTCATGCCATACTGCCCAGCAAAGTGCTTGCACGGTCTTGAGTGCTGAGGCCCTGGGAAGCTGCTCAGAGGACTGGTCCAGGAGAGCTGCCCACTTGTTGATCACTGGCTCCTTTCTTGAGCTCTCCTCATTGCCCCATTTGGGTGTGTCATGTGTTTCCTGCTGGACCCCTGACTGATGTATCAATGCTATCCTCACCTAATTGGAAGTGAGGGGTGAACATTTTATCCCACTTTCCTTGCTCATGGTTGGGGCTTGAGGGACATAGTGGCAATGGCACCATTGAGACCCTGGACTCCCTGTTCTTATTCTGCTTCTCCATTGGGTAACACTTGCTTTCTTTGTCTTGCTTGCTCTGAACAATGTTGTAGAGGCCTGTTCCTCTTTCCTCTCCTTTTCTCAAATGGCTCAGCAGTCATTTGAGCCTGGCTTTTATAGCCTCTAGTTATTGGAATCGCTGAGTTGAGAGCTGAATTTTAGGGCCCATTTCCTCTACTGTATTTGTGGATTCCTCTTCTAGCTCTTCTTCATGTCTTTCATTCTGAGTCAACATGCTGGTTCTCCATAGGGCAATCACTATCCCTTTGCCCTAAGAATTTGTTATACCTCTGAGGATGTCTAGCAGCGTATTCCTGAGCACCAGAGGGAACAGATAGGATTGAATTTAGAGTAGGTAACTGGGCTATCACATTTAGTATAAGATACTGGGAGGGACATCAAAATCAGGGCCAATGGACACATGGGCCTTTCAACAGCAGTTGGATAGGGTGGAAGGAAGTGATTTGCAGCCCATATGTGAATATGAGAAAGTGAATTGAAAGTAGGGAGCCCAAAATTGAATTTAATTTAAGCTGAAGAGCTTAATCTACTTTTTCTCCATCCCACAAAACATGGAAGTAGTTAAAAACATAGATTCTAGAATTACACTGTCCATGTTCAAAGTAACACTATGACATTTGGTAGCTATGTGACTGAGAAAAGAGAATAGTTCAGAGCAGTCTGAGCTAAATGAGTATGTAAAATTTATCAGCCTCACCTCTTGTCCCCCAAAACCCATGCCTGGGGTCAATTGCTTAAAGGCAGTTTGTTCTTTCTTTTCTTCCTTGTAGTTTCCTGACTAGCTGCCTCCAGCATTAGCTTCATGTTCTTGGAATTTGTGATACAAAGAACAATGTATAGCCAATCAATTGCTTATGTTATTTTAATGTAAATTTTTGGTAAGCAACTTAGGAACTGGCTCTTCTCTTTTCTGTAAAAACCTACCACTTGTAACTGCTGCTTATCAGAACATATATTCAGGGCAACTTGAATCTATGCTCCTGAGTTTCAGCCCTCAAACTTGGCCCAAATAAACTCTCTACTTGTATTAATTTTGCCTCAGTTTTATCCTTTAGGTCAACATGACCAATGGCAAGATTATTTGCTTTCTGCATGCCTCAGTATCTTCATCTGTAGAATAATATTGGGACTCAGAAAGTGATGCCCCAAAGGCCGATGTTTTGACATGCTGAGAGTCCTTAGAAACTGCCTCAGAATCAAGTTCTAACCTTGTCTTGTCCCCCCAACCCTGAAACACAAGGAGGGACTCTCTGGAATTTCCTTATCTGACCAAGAAAGTTTATTTCCAAAAAACCTGCGATTGTGGAGGAAAGGCTTCAAGATGTCTGACTAGAAGCATCTTGTACTTTCCTCCTTCACTAAGAAGAACCAAAATAAAAGCTTGGAGCTGAGAGAAACTTTATAATGTGGAGTAAGGATTAGTGAGAGACCCCCAGTGGACCACATTCCCTTCGTGAGCTCCTGCAATCCTAGCCATGGGAGAGCCTCTAGACCCTCATGGACCCTGAAACTAACATAGGGAGCTGCCTGGAGACCAGTGATGGCACTGCACAAGGGAGGGAGATTGTGCTGGGTCCCACACACACCCCGAGTCCTAAGCAGGTACAGCCAAGTGTCCTTTTGAGAGCCCAGCCCACAACAGACTATGCACTATCCTAGGGCCCAAAGTGCAGGAGCTGAGGTGCTGGTTTGCCTTTATTTATTGCTGATGCCTTATTCTTTGCACGTAGACAGTGCTTCCTTCCCCAGGTATCTGTCCTGAGTAGGGAAGTAACACCAACTTGGGTGTGGACTGGGTCACAAGTCATTAGAAAATTTTTTAGGAATGAAATATGTCTTAATAAAATTTAATTTATACATCTTACCGATGGTATTATCTGATTAGAGCTTGCGCTTAGGAATGCTCCTTGGCTTCCGAACTTAATGCTTTTTGTTTCTCTGGTTGTATTGTCAGGTTTTTTTATTTTTGTTGTTGTGGTGCTGGTTGTTTGGCATGCCCTAAAACACAAAACTCCTTGGCTACCAATGGCTTGCAGCAGGATAATAGAGATGGGAAATATATTTCATTGCTAGCTCTTTCTTAAAGACTTAAATAGATGCCAAGTTTCTTCCTGGGGCCAAGAGCTCCAAGAGCAAAGAGGAAAGTAATTTTATATTAAGGTAATTTACACAAAGGCTCTTGCATCATTACTGTCATTAAAGAACAAATTATTCATGACAACTGTTACAGACGTGAGGCAGACTATTCAAGAGAGGCCATAGAGATAAGTAAAAGGACCACTGCAATGGGGCTCTGCAGTCGGGGAGAGAGAGATTGGACTCAACTTCAACTTAAACAAGGACAGCTGGGGATTTACAGCCAAATAGCAGAGTTGGGATTGGTGGAGGGAAACTTACTAAGAAGAAACATCAAGGGTAAAGGGGATTCCTGATGACGATAGGCCAGGGTGATAAGCCATCAAGGGTGGTCAGATACCAAGACTGGAGGATTTTCACTAAACTGACTTTAAACTGGATTCTGCAAGGACAGAGAGGGAAGCCAAAGTTTGGGCCTAGTCAAGCAGAGGGCTCAGAGGAACCTGACTAACGTTTGATCACAGGACAGAGTCTTCATCATAATAAACCCTAGGGAAAAAAGCAAACTTAACTCAGATCAACAATTTTCTATTATAATAGTAAAATTTTCCTTGGGAGGTACTGGATTGGGAGATATTTTAGTGAGCATAGTCTTTGGGGTTTGTTACCTCCTTCGGTGAGGAGATAAGTGTTCTATGTCTCCTCCTACACATCCCTGCATGTTTTTCTCTATTACTCAAGCTTGAATTTCACCAGTTAATTTTTACCCTTCTATTATGAATGCTCCTTTTATAGGCAACATCAAAAGTCTTGCCAATTCTCTCAGAATCTAGCTGTAGAAACTAGGTGGTTTCAGTTCATTACCTTTAATAAAGTTTTATAGGAGTATTGTGTTAGAAAATCATGTTTTTTCCTTTCATGTTCAATATTATTTTAGATTTCAGATTGTGATGACTTTTGCTAAGGTATGACTCTAAAATACAGTATGAGATTTGTTTAAGAAATGGATGTCTCCCGACAGATGAAATACCAAAAAAAAGATTTAATCATGCAAAATGTTGAAGGTTCTAGTGAGGGTTCTGTCTCAGTGTTGGAAATGGCTGTTGGATCATTGGCTCCAGAGCAGCTTTCTTATTTGTCTGTATTTACATGTAGACAGGTCCTCCCCTGTGAGCAATAGGAAGGCCAGGTTTAATTCCAGCATTGCCCTGTTTTGCTGTGTCACTTTTATTTATTTAATTTTTTAAATCACTTTTTTATTTATTTATGTATTTTTTTTTCTTCTCTTCTTCTGTCCATTGACTGTATCACTTTCAGATTTGAGCCGTGGTTTCCTACTGGCCTTTCCAGCTCTAATATTTCATGACTATGGAAGATCACCAAAAATTATCACCAAAATTACTAAGTGATTAGTTCAAATTGTAACACTCTCTTTTTCTTTAAGAATAAATTCCATGAAGCAAACATCTATTTTGGGGGTAAAAAAAAAAAAAAAAAGCCCACCCTCATAGGTCAAATTATTTTGTTAACCTACTTATCTGAATCTAGAAATTGTTTTCAAAAGGATTGCTTTGATTTAATGGTTTTACATATAAATCTATTATTGTACATTTTTAAAAAATAAATGTTTCTGTAAGTTATAGAAAAATGAAATACTGGAGTTGTGAAGAAGGACACTCATCTTTCCACTGAAATATGAAATGGCAAAAGGGCAAAATCATAATTCTGGAAATAAGAACAGCAGTTCTTTACCAAATGTCACTCTGTCTGCTAATGTGTGAAGTGTCTCGGAAGGGCTCGAGGTGCTCCAGCAGGGATAGCGCCTCTGAGAGCACGCAGCGCTGTTCGTAATGGATGATATTTCGGTTACTAATAAACTAAAGAGCTGAAAACCAGAATTTAGTTGGAGACAGTCAACTGGAGAGTCCATTTTATATACACAATACCCCAGGTAGACAATTCAGCACTTATAGGAATAAAGGTTAAAACAACCATGTTCTTCATGATAATGGCCTGGAAGATTTTTTTTTCATTTAAAAGCAATCACTTTTGACCTTTGTCCCAAGCAGGAGGATGACAAAAATTGATAAATGAGGAGCAGGTGAACAGAAGACAGGACACTCTCCTTCAACAAATAGCAGTTTTATTCCTACGCTAGTGAGAATGTGTGCAAGATGCCATATAGAGTTTTTAACCGCAGTTACAAACATGAAAATATACTGAGCATATACATAATTTAAATGGAGAGGCTAATGAAGTTCTTTGTTCAAATAGAGTTGGTAGAAACACAATATTGTGGGTAGATGCTTTAGAATGAAAAAATAGAATCATCTATTGCCATTTTTACCAGATTTGCAGAGAAATAGTAAATGATATTAAAAACATAAAAGCGCTCTATTATAGCACATAGTAAGTTCAGTTGCTGAATTTATTTACATTATTTATTTATGCTTCACACAAGTCAAGGAAAAGCCAGATGAACCTCCATGGACAATAATATTATTGGACACTGACTACCTAACATCCACAGTATCAGGCTAGGAGCAATTTCAAAACGTGTATGTAAGAAGTCTATGAGCTGTGCACTAATTTCTACAAGGTAGGAGCAGAGAAGAGATTAAAGACTTGAAGAATTTATAAGCCTGATAGTCCTGCATGGATGACCAGAGATCAAGTACTTTTTAAATAAGAGCAATGATGCATCATCTTGCCAGTGTGGTTGAAATTAGGAAATTCCACGAAGGCTAATGCACTCCCACTAACCTGCGATGGAATGTTATCCAACTCTGCTACAAACTCCTAAAGCACAATTGCTTGTATTTCTTTCTTAACGGGATACTTATCTATGCACACAGCTCATATCTGTGCTCCTACATATGTATGCACACATCTCATGCATAACTGAAAGCTTGTTCTTAGGGTGAGGATAGTATTTCTTAAAACAGCTATAACTGACCCTTCTTGTGACTGTTCTAAAAGGGACACATTGCATTTGTCTGACATTATTCACAGTTTTGAATAACTTATTTTTGTGTCTTATATAAGATCATGTGCATTGGCATATAGGTTATAAAAATAATCTTTGGTAAACCTGTTAATCTTTTATTTCCATTACATAAACCTCTATTTTAGGAGCATTCGCCAAAAATTTCCTTATTTAATAAATGTATCTATACAGACGATCTTAAAAAAATAAACTGCCTTATTTGTGTTGCATACATTTATTCTGAGGGAGCCTCCCTACAAGTCAACAGTATTCTTTCAGCCAGAAATATTTCCATTGCTAGAAATATTTTTAGAACAGAACAGATTTTTCCTGTTATCATGGCTGTATCAAATGTTACCCTGCATTTTAACTAAAATGGCCAAACATTTTCAAAGTCATCATGCACTACAAGAACCTAAGGCAGTGGGTCTGGAATGCCAAACACAGTAAATTTAGCCAAACACCTGGTCAATTCACAAAATGAAATGAATCGATTCGATTGCTTAATCAGCTAACTCATCTGGCCAGTGTAGTCAAAGTAAATCCCCGAAAAGGCAATATATCCTAATAGAAACATAGACAAGATTTTTAAAGAACAGTCTGGCCACTCAAAGAGATGCCATTTTATCCTCCTGATGACATCTGGTTAGATTCCCTTTTTCAACTATTTTCCCTTTGCCTCATTTCACTTGCTTTCTGAAGTCATGGTTTACACATTTTTCTTTGATATGAAACATTCTTTGAATACCTGACGTGATTCTAAGTCTCAGGTTAAAAATACTCAGAGAATTAACAGGGCATTTGGGCAGGGAATGCGGTAGGGTTGAGGGCTTGCTCACTGCCACTTGGGGGCGGATAAGTCATTCCTTCTTGCCACTCTGTCTTGGCCGATCGGTTACTTTCATTTCCTCAATGAAATGGACTCTGGAAAGCCCTTGAACTAATACCACAAACAAGCAGCTTATTACCTACTGATTTTCACCAGGTCAGGTTTGCTCTGGCCCACATGTGTGAACTAAAACTCTAGAGCGTTCCAGAGTTGGGGCTCAGATACTACCACTGTTGTCGTGCGGATCTGGTGGCTTTATGATTGCAGGATTCCAACCTCAAAGAATTCTGAGAAAGCTAAGTGAATGAGAATTTTGTATATGGCCAAGAATTTTATTGCAAAAGGTAAGGAGAGTGCTTAATATAAGAAATAGGGTCCTTAGACACCAAGGCAGAGAATCAGAGTGTGAAGTGTAACATGTGAGGTCTATTTTTGTATTGCTGGACACCTGCTAAATGATTTCATATTATTTTCACATGTCATTTGGGCTTTCTTCCAATAGGTAATAACAGAATTAATTAAACACTCTCCCAAATAAAACTACCTCTAAAATATCTGTGTGCTCTGGCCATTTTAGTATTTAACAGGGAAATCATGGTCATCACTCTGATAATGTGGAACCAGAAAAGACTATAAAATTATACCAAAGCATGTAAAGAGATAAGATGAGCAGAAGATAAAATCACACTCGACTGGGAAAGCAGACATATGCAGTAGGGAGGAGAGGGGAAAGTAGGGAAACAGAGGCACTCAGAGGAGTGGGATGGGGAATTACTCCGGACAAATAGGTACAAGCCCAGATAGGGAGGCGAGTCTTTGAAAACTTTGATTCAAGAGCTGGAAAACTGGCCTCCTTCCAGAGAACAACAGAATGATAATACAAAATTGATTTAATGAGAAGAGATTAAAGGAGTTGATTATAAAGAACTTGGTTAAATAATTATTATTATGCAAGACAGGACTCTCCCAAGGTTTGATAGCTCAAAAGCACTTTGAAGGCTTGATGATTAAAGTGTACGGCACAGGTGCACAGACAGGATGCCCACCAAGACAGGAAATGGAGTGTTTACGAAGACATAGCACATGGTGCAATTAAATGAAAATACATCCAATTGAGCTGAATGTCAAGGAAATCTCTTTTCCTTTTAAAATTAATAAATAGATCAACTATGTTTTTAGTCTTCCTGGGAGCAATAGGGAATAGTGAAATATTTGTTGCTAAGCAGATTTAAAAGTAGGTGTAGGGTAAAAATAAACATTTCTTGAATTAGATTAAAAGAGTGTACAGTTTTCCTTGGTCATGTCCATTTCCATAATTCCGACTCTACCGTAGATCTTTCCAGGGTATATCAGTGTTATTTACTGTTATAGATGTGTAGTTTTCTATGGTTTTAATTCCTGGTTTGTACAATTAATTACTCCCTCTTCTAGATCCAGTGGTTTGCTATTGAAGCAACATCAGCACTTGCCAGTGTGTGGCTGGTGGAAGGTGACCATAGTCTTAGACTGGCTCAATTATCTCATTCCCTTGATGAGTCCCTCTTCTAAGCTCAACTGAAAATATTAACAACCATAACTTTATCATTATGATGAATTATCTTTATGTGAGTAGAAATGCGTAGATTCTGGAACAGTGCCTAGCAGGTTGCAGGCACTTACTAAAAGTTTTCTAAACCAATGAAAAGTCAAAAATGAATTTACCTTTCCCAGGTATTAATGTGCTGTGCATCGAGCAACATTAGTTTAAAATTCTGCTTTGTTTTTCTTTTGCTTTTTCTTTTTAATGTAGGAAAAGTGATTCCTAATAGACAGCACACCTCATAAATCTCTGTCTTCTATTTTCTCACAGGTGGTGCATCTATACACTTACATGTATGTTGTTCCTTTTCATTCCTAGAAGATCCACTTAGTTCCCTGATACAGATTCAGAGCCTAACACTGTCATTTCACAGGAATACTGGGCGTGATCAAACTGTCAAAACTGAATCCTCTTAGGACTCTTCACATTCGTTCTTATGAAGTTTTCCCCTGTTTTTACAAACTTCAAATAACCCTGGAAAATCTTCCAGACTGGGTGTTGTGTTATATAGTTATAAATAACTATTTTAGGTATAGTTAATGATTTTTAATTATTATGCCAATTATATACCCATTATCTTACTTACGGGACTTTATGGTAGGTAGCAAAAATACATACTTGAAAAGAAATACATTCTTTCTGCAAATGAAGCTGTGAGATCAACACATTTGACCTCTAATTCCTAAGTGTTTTATGAAATAACTTGCAGTGAGAAAAAGGCAACCATCTCCAGCTTATTTTCTCAGATAGCCATGAAGATTCCACATAGATGCCTTTCACATTTTCCCCAGGAAGGCTCTCGGAACCAGACCTTGTCAAAGGAAATGCCCACTTACTGACTCATTGAAATTTGTGAAAGTCAAAATAAGACACACATATGGAAGATGAACTTGGTAGAGTATGTAGTGCCTTTTTTATATTAAATGCAACATTAGGTGACTACTTGACATTTTGTCCTCATTGATTTACTAAAAAAGTCTTTTGGAAAATTTTATACTAAGGACCACTATGTTTTTGTTTGTGCTGTTGTTCGTTTTTTAAATTAATGATATATGACATTTGTAGACATTTCTATAAAAATGTTGGTATTAGGTCTTTGGATCAGGAGCACAATCTGCCACCATGATCTTCTTTTAGTGGGAAAACCAAGTATGAATGGCATAACTGTGACTTTTCCAGGAATTCGACCACTGGCAATGAGACAAAGACTAGTGTGTATAAATACATGAGAGTGTGGGTGTGCCTGTTCACACTCCACACTATAACTGCAGTGAAATGATCTCTAATCACCACGATGGTGCTCTGTGTGCTGTTTCCGGTCAGCGGTACAGCTGGCATCTTCTTCTTTTTTTTTTAATTTTTTTTTCCCGGTAACAAAGCTGAGAGAGCTGGTATTTTCTTAACACAGGGAATTTATCACTTCTGTTTGGATCATTCTCTATCAGAACCCTCAACCCTGCAGCCTGGGCTTGCACTGCAAGTTACAAGATCCCCGAGCTGACCACTTGGGCTTGAATCCCTGGCAGGAGAAAGCGGAGAGAGTGACTAGTTTAGGCACAACCATTTAGCTCTGCTTTGGTTTTCTCCTCTTCCCTCTATCCTTTTGTTAACTGTTAGATCTTGTCCTAATAGCATCTGATCATCTTTGGATCTCGAGATTCACGGGACAGCAATGCAGCCGGCCAGCCACACTACATGCTTCACTGGCCCCACCCTTCTTCCAGTCCAGTGAACGCAAACAGGTAAAAAACATGGTCCAAGAGATTGTTTCTGCAACATTTTACCAGAAGTAAAATACACATTTTACCAGTAGTCCTGCCATAGAATTTGAATTAGTTTATGTAGAACAAGCCATGAACACTTAAGTGTGGAAAAATAGTATTATATAAAGCTTAATATTAAACATTATGAAAAATACATATTTACAGAAGAAACTACAAAATACAACTATGTACAATAATATCTGTTACCTTTAAATTACATAAAATTTTTAAAATTCTCCAGATTAATAAATTATACATAGTATCAACAGAAAGAGCCGGCACATCTGTAGGGCATGAAGCGAGTTAAAAAAAAAAAAAAAAATCACACAGTGAATAATTTTTATCCAGGAGATCTTTGGGCACATTCTTAATGCCGTGAATAGACTGCATCTGAAACAAAAAACATTGTAATTAGAGACTGTAGCAGGGTGTTTCATAGTTGTTTGCTTTGTTTGTGGAAATTACAAATGGGAAAGACCAGCAAAAATGACTAAAGCTCAATATATTCATAGTTTGAGATGAGACCATTACTATGGTGGCCAGGTCATCCCATTTAGAAACCCAGATTATTAGACTTGGAGGGGACTAGTGATTCTAGTCTACCCCCTCTCTTGTTACAGAGGAAGCCATAGACCCAGAGAGGCAGCATAACTCACCCAGGTTTACACAGCTTGTTAATGCTAGTTAATTCCAGACTTAGGGCCTGAATCCTAGACTTCAGGGGCCTGGTGGTTACCCTTTTCTGTACTGTAGTTAGCTTCTTTGAGGAGTACCATAGATTACTCTAAAAAAAGACTCTCAAAAAAGTCAGAATAAGACAAAAGAACCTCTAAGTTGCCCCAGAACTCCCTCTATCTTGGAGCTTCTTAAGGAATCTGACATACAAAAACCTTAATTCACTACTCAGATAAATTAGGGGAGTAATTATTTATAATACAAAAGGATTATCTGATTTACGAAAGACTCCTCTAAATAGTAGTTCTTGTGCTTTACAGATTATTTAACATACTGGCTGGGCGGGTGGGTATAGACAGTACAGAGAACTAAGTAAAATGTTAGGTGACATGGTCAATTGAAGATTATTTAGAAATGGAAATAATAAATACTGACTTAAGCAGTTAAATTTGGGGGTAATGTGTTAGGCAGTAATAGAGAACTAATACAACGAATTTTCACATTTGCAATTAGCCGACGTGATAACTTAGGTCCTAACGATGGCCCAGAGTAGGAAGAGGCATGAGGACCCTTCTCTTGTCATTTAATTATTGCCTGATCAAAGGAGTGCCTTATAAGGTATATAAATTTTTTTCTACTGAATTTTTCATTTGAAAAAAGTTATATGCTTATTCTAGAAAATTTAGAAAATATATAAAATAGAAGGAAAAAATTATGTTTTTATTGTTCAGAGAAATTTATTTTACGATTGTATTACATTTCCTCCCGGTCTTTTTCCCCTATGCATTACTTTTGTTTGTTTCACATTCTGCTTTACTTAATTATAAGAATACTCATTATAACATCCTCAAAAATATCATTCTTAATGACTGCATCATATTCTATAGGTGAGTGCACCATGGTGTACTTAATCTTCTATTGTCAAACAGCTAGGGTTTTTTACTCAAACTTTTAGCTATGAAAAGCTTCATGCATAATGCTTTTTCTGTACTTAGGGTGGTAGGAGAACTACTGGGTTCCAAGATAAGAACACATTAAGGACTCTGATACCTTGATGGCCAAATTCTTCTCCAAAAGGACTTTACAATTTGAACTCCCAGTGGAGACTAATTGCTTGGAAAAGAAATGATAAGCAGAGTCCTTAATAGAGGGCATCCTAGGTTAGGCAGGAAGAGATACCCATGTGAAGTAGCAATTTCACTCAACTGTGGGAGTCCCCTCCCCACTCTGCCTCTCCTTCCTGTTGCCACTCTTTGTAGGGACCTTTTGGGTAGAAGAAGAAATGCGTGGTACACATCGGAAGAGCTTTAGTTATTAATGGTTTCCAGATTGACCATATCTCGATAAATGAACTTAAAAGTTCACTAGAAGGAAGCCCTTACCTCTGTGATATTCTGGATTCACATTTTCGTAGATTGGAAACAGGGGGTTTTCTTGCTCACTCCGTAGCTTCCTGGCTCTGAGGACATCTCTTACACACTGATGTAAATATATGTACTGACACTGTGGAAAAGCAGCAAACACGTCAGGGGAGGGCTTGTTCTCAAGCATAAGAAAGATTAGAATCTTTGACAAAACATCGGCAATGTTTAAACTGCATGGGCCAGTTATTTGCAGATATTTTTTCAGTAAAAGTTACACCAGTGGTGCCTGTGTCTCCTGCCTCCACTTCCACCTCCTTGACCTCTTCTGCCTCTGTCACCCCGAGACAGCAAGACCAACTCCCTTTACGATGACCCACTTGCATTAATGAGTAGTAAATATATTTCTTCTTCCTTATGATTTTCTTAATATTTTCTTTTCTCTACTTTATTGTAAGAACACAGTATATAAGACATATAACATACAAAATATGTGTTAATCAACTGTTTGTGTTTTCAGTGAGGCTTCCCGCCAACAGTAGGCTAGTAGTAGTTAAGTTTTTCAGGAGTCAAAAGTTATATGCATTCATTCGGGTACATGTGTCTTTGTTACAGAATGACCTTTTTCAGACTGAGGTGGGGGGTGGGGGAGGGGATGGGTGTATGCCTACACAATGAGTGCATTGCGCTCCGTTTGGGGAATGGTAACGCTTGAAGGTGCTGACTCGGGAAGGGAGGGTGGGGAAGGGAAAGATATATACCTACATGATGGGTGCAACGCGCACTACCTGGGGAACAGACATGCCTGGAGCTCTGACTTGGGGGGAAAGGCGGTACATGGGCAATGTATGTAACCTGCAATTCTGTATCCCCCATAACAGTAAGATGAAATTAAAAAAAAAAAAAGTTATATGCAGATTTCTGACTGTGTGGGGGTTGCCACCCCCCACACTGACCCCTGCATTGTTGAGGGGCCAACTGTAGTTGGGAAATTTCTTGACCATCACTTCACTAATAGTCTCTGGTACTTAAAAGAGTGACTGCTTTGTATTCCCACTGAAAAAAGAATAATGGTAATTGGCAGAGAGGTGCCATTTATTCATTTTTTAACCAGCATGTGTATGTACACAGTATGTTCTGTGAGTCCCTAGAACTATGTCTAGCACATAGTAGGTCCTTCACAATGAAAAAGATGAATAAATGCCCAACACTGTGCTAATTATGTGCTTTACATAAATTATCTCATTCAATGATTTCAACAGCCTTGTGAAGTAGATATAATTATCAGCATAAATTAAGACTCAGAAGTTAAGTAACTTCTCCAAGGTCACATAGCTAAGAAATGGGGCCCCAGAATTTGATTCTTGGGAGTGGGACCTCAGAGTTCATGTCAGTTTTACTAAACCAGTTTTCTTAGGCGAATCTCAATTTCATTGCATTACTGAATGAGAATATCATTTCTCTGTTTTGTTCCCTTTACTTTGGGAATACAGTGAGAAAAAGGAGGTGTGTACAGTAAACTCCACTGGACTGTTAGTTCTTTGAATGCGCCGTCAGGGTCTTATCCGTCTCGGTTGTGCCAGCATCCAAGTCTGGCACATGGAAGAATCTCAAAGAGGTTGGCTGACTGCAGAGAACTACAGGGGTTGCACAGTGAGGACAGACCCACCTGTCAGCTATTTGGGAATTAACTACTTTTGAAATATAAACCCATATAGAAGACTCAGTGCTTTGGTGACCATAAAGACACCACAAAGACCTCCACTGACAATGGTGTCTCAGCCACAGGCAGCCAAACTTGTGCATTGGGCCCCCTTCCTTATCCCCACCTGAGCTCTCTCATAAGGGAATAGATGTCTGTGGAAACTCAGTGCTTGGCTCAGTGCTTGCCTCTCCTTAATGATACAGCAACTGCTCAGCGCCCAGGGAGGGAGTGAGGAGGCTGGGAGGGGAGCAGACACCACGTGAGGGAGACTGTGCTCTCACGCAGCCTCCAGCTGGCCTAGGCTCAATCACGAGGCTTCCCGAGATCTCAGTTTCCCCATCTATCAGACAAGGAGGCCAAGGTCTCTTCTACAGCGAAATCCTTTGTCCATTAAAGGGTGTAAGACTTTATGTTGATGTCAGTTGTATATTAAAAAATATTTCTGGACCTCGAGTTCAAGGTGATCTGTGTGGTCAGCCTTAGAATAAGTATTTTAAGAGTTTGAGATACAAAGTAGAACTATAAGCTCTTCCCTCACTAACAATCTTTCAAAGTGGACAAGTACTTATTTTTATGGGTTGGCATAAGGCACTGTCCCTGATTGGAAGCTTGCCTGGTCATCTACCCATGGGACTTTAGAAGGTAGGTCTGGAATAATCAATAGATAGGGACATTTTAAACAACCAAATCAATCATAAATGAGGCCTGCAATAATATTAATAACTATTCTCTACTTCTCTGCTCACAGACCTTGCTCATTTGTTATAAGAGTTTTATACTGTCTCAACCTTGAAAATTTGAGAAAGGTATTATCCTGAGAACAGTTGATAATATAGAGCAATCGGCCGGGCGCGGTGGCTCACGCCTGTAATCCTAGCACTCTGGGAGGCCGAGGCGGGTGGATCGCTCGAGGTCAGGAGTTCGAGACCAGCCTGAGCAAGAGCGAGACCCCGTCTCTACTAAAAAAAAATAGAAAGAAATGATCTGGCCAACTAAAATATATATATACAAAAAATTAGCTGGGCATGGTGGCGCATGCCTGTAGTCCCAGCTACTCAGGAGGCTGAGGCAGTAGGATTGCTTAAGCCCAGCAGTTTGAGGTTGCTGTGAGCTAGACTGACGCCACGGCACTCACTCTAGCCCAGGCAACAGAGTGAGACTCTGTCTCAAAAAAAAAAAAAAAAAAATAGAGCAATCTCTTTTTGCCATCTTAAAAGTGATCCACCAAATAATAGAGTGGCACCCACTGTTTTCTCCCACCCATAATTCACATTTTCAGTTCTACTGGGATATTAAACTACTTTGGGGCCTCAGAGGTAAGCTGTGAATGAACCCTAGTACATCTATGCTATGGCCTATTAATAAATTCTTCAACAATGATCCACCATGGGGTTTGAAACTAGTTAATACCCATTAACTTGCCTTGTCTTAAATATAAATTTTTCTTTTCCCCATAGAATATCCTTCTGAAAATGACTACTGCTAAAACTATCAGATTGTTAATGTGCTTCTCACTTTATTCTTAATGAAAAGTAGAATGTCTAATATATGAACCTCAGATCATAAAATATCATTTTTTTTTTTGCTAATGGTGAGGCCTTGGCTTGGTGTTAACACATTCAGTTCCATTCAATTGCATCAATATTTGTAGTATTAGTATTTATATAATAGTATTATAGCTTTTCATGATCCCTGAGTGCATAGTTTAGCAGAAGGGCAAATGTAAGCAAATAACTATAAGATGATAAAAGACAGAATTATGTATAAAGCTGCCTATGGAAGAAAAAGTCATTAGATTCACTTTTAGGGGAGAAAAGTATCAAGCTAGAGAGATAAGCTGACATTTGTAAGAATTTGAGCAAAGAAGTAGGGCAAAATAACATGAAATTGCACATATTCTAGAAACTGTGAGAAGTCTGGTAGCTGAAATGTAGATTGTATGGGTTATAGGAAACCTCCAGAACAATCTCCCAAATGGAACCTGAGATCCTTAGTCCCACGACATTGCAGTGTTTACTTCTCATGAGAAGCAGAAGAGATTGACAGACTGTGACTATCAGCTGTTTTTCTTTAGAACAAGTTATTTCTCCCTAAGTGTCTCAGAGTCAGGCTGCAAATGTGCCCCAAAGTGGACTAAAAGAAGGAGAAATACACCTGCAAATCCCCTGACTAGTGCCTTTTTGTTTAGAAATCCTTGCTTTTTTATATATTTATAAAAAAATATGAAGACCTGCATCCCTTTGTATACCAAATATAGAAGAAAGTTGGAGTCAACTATCACCATGGACCCAGAAAAATAATACAAGGGGTTAGAATGTCCTTCCTCTTTTGCTGGAAGTCACCCACAGGGGTTCAGCTGTGAATTACACCCCTTTGCACCCACTTCCATTATGAAACGAGCCATGCCAACTCTGGGGCCAGGGATTCAGAGCCTGTAGATGCAGCCCAATTTTGGCAGAGGCTAAAGCAAGAAAGATGATATCTGGCTATTGTTTGGGATTTTGTTTAATCAGAAAAAAGGGAAAGAAAAAAATTGTATCTTACTGCAATGTTTATTTCATTGTGATAGAAAGAATAAAAGTTGATTCTGGCCCAGGGAAGGAAACCTTCCTTAATTTTGGCAGACTCTAAAACAGTAGTGATAGGTAGTAGTATGACATGAAACTGGAGAAGTTAAGTTGGGCCAGGTTATGAAGAGGCTTATGCACAAGGATGAGAGTTTGAACTGCACTTTACAAGCAATGGTGAGCTTTCCAAGATTTTTATGCAGGGAGGCGACATGGTCAGCCAGGGAACTTTGATGATGCAAGTGGTGATGAAAAATCATTAGGCCAGAACTGCAGGCAGAAACCAACTAGGAGGCTATGAAAACAGGGCCAACGAGAGTTGATATAGGGCCCCACAAGGGTAGTGGTGGTGGAGTGAGGGACTGGGACAAAGAGGACACTGGGTAGGATTGACAGGAGTTCTTGAGTATTTGGATGTGGGAACTGCAGGGAAAGAAGGCAGCTTGGGCAAACACATGGATGGCAATACTGTTCACTGAAACTGGAAGGCGCAAGACCAGGAGGAGTGTTGTTTTTGTTGATGTTTTTTAAAAGACAGCTAACAAGTTCAGTTTGTGCTTTTTAGGTTTGAGATGACTGCAAGGCTTTTAGGTAGAACTGTCTGGTAGGCAGGTACTTAGGTGAATGCTGGGAAAGCAGGATTATGTTTGGGAAACATAAGCATGTAAGTGTTTCTTGGAACCATGGGCGTGGAGGCATCACAAAGAATGAAGGTTGAGAGAAAGAAGAGCAGTGCCTTGAGGATAGAATCGTTGGGAACTCAAACATTGAGAAGGCAAGCTGAGGAACAAAGCCAGAATCCTCAGAGAGGTAGGGGCAGAAGGAGAAGAGAATAGGGAAAAGGAGTTATTTCTAAGGAGAAGGAGGAAGAGCTGTGGCACATTGTGTTACCTCTGGTCTGAAAGTCAGCCAGTGATATTTATACTAGAGTTCCTGCTCTTTGCCAAAAATGCATCTCCAGAGTTTTGGGCAGGTGTATGGAAGTGATACATGGCCCAAGAAGCCTCTTTGACAATTACTAGAGAGCCTGAAAACACACACACGCACACACACACACACACACACACACGGCTCAATATTATTTACAATGCCATAACCTCCTCTTCCTCAAATTACAAATTAAGTATGGTTGGAGTTTGTGGAAGTGACAATACAGTAATAATGAAACATTAACGCTGACTTTTTAGCAACATAATTGTAGGATATTTGTTCATTCATTTGACAGATTAAAAAATATTGAGGCTGTAGAGAAGGAAAACACGTTCCCACCCTCTAAGAACTAGAGTCTTGAGGAGAAAGCTGCAGGATGACCATTATGTTACACGGTGTTATAATTGTGCAACCCTTAATGAGGTAGCAGAGCTAGACAGCAGCCATCAATGGCTGCTAACAACCGTTAGGTGAAAGGCTGTTGAGGATAATGGCTGGCTCAGGCTGCTGCCTCCTGAACCCACTGTCAGTTTCATCAGCGCTGAGAGGAAGACACAGCCCTGATGACCTGCCTCCTGAAGTGATGCGACAGGAAGTACTCAGCACCACCCGCGAGGATTGTGGTGGCAGAAGCAACCCGAGTTTAATCAAGCCTCTGGATCTAACAACCAGCTGACAAAAACCACAGGGAATAGAGGAATACATTACCACCATGAATGCAATCAGCCATTTCCAGAATGTGGGAAAATCTACAGAACAAATGAGCTGGTTTCTTTAACAAATAAATGGCATGGAAAACAAATGGAAGGGAGGATGATTATAGGTTAAAAGATATTTAAGAGATATTTCAGCCAATGAAATGTGTGAATTTTGGGTTCTAATGAAAACCAACTACAGTTTTTTTATAGAAAGTAATTTTGGGAGATAATTGGGGATATTTAAGTGCTGGCTGGATATTAGATGATGTTTGGGAATTATGGTAGAAATTATTAGGTGTGATAATGGTACTGTGGTCATAATTTTAAAAAGATTTCTTATCTCTAAAAAACATTTATATATATACATACACACACACACACACACACACACATATATATGTATACATTTAAGAATGAAATAATGCGTTAATAGGATTTGCTTTAAAATATTCCCATGGGGTCATGGGGTAGGGGAACAGTGAATGTGGGATATAGTTGAGAAAAAAACACAGAATACTGATAATTGTAGAAGCTGGGGTCTGGGTACATGGAAACTCATTATACTGTTTTCCCTAGTTCTGTGTATTTTTAAACAATTTCATAAAACATTCAGAATATGGTGGGATAATTGCTATAATGAAAGTCCTCCCAGCCCAGGACAATGAATGGTGTTGGGAGAGGATCCTAGGTGTGGGCGCTGCCTGCAGGAGGCAGTGACACTATTGTTTTGCCAAATGTGCCACAGAGTGGGAATTCTGTAGGATATTAGTATTGCTGCACAAGGAAAGAATTCAGGGGTCAGGGTGATTTTGGGAATAGCGGGTTCAGCAAAGCTCTAAGGGAGCCTCTGATGCAGGATCCCCCCTTTTTCTGGAGCACTGCTGTGGGTGCAGTCATATGTACTGTGATTGTAAGAGGGGAATGTGGAATTTTTCATTTTTTCAAACATGGGAATTTTTTTTTTTTTTTATACGGAGGATTTTGCCAAATTACTTGGGGAAAAACTTGGAAAACACAAGAGTAAGAGAACTTGGGCCTTGAAAGCCATTTAGGCAGGGGAGTGGATGAGATGCTTGGTCTCTGCAGGGAAACAGATCTGAGCCTCAGGCTGTGGGACAGTCGGCCTGGTACTCAAGGGGCTGGGATTCTCTCAGTGTCCGAGCCAGCTCAGCCACTTCATGGCCGTGGGCTTTGTGCAAAGCCCTTTAGCCTCTGGAAATGGAATATAATAGTTCTTACCTGGATATTGTGAAAATGCAATGAGATACTATGTTCAGAAATGCCTTGCAGATGTCAAAGTGCTGTACAAATAGAAGCATTGAGCCTTCACAATCAACATATACTCTCTTGGTGTTTCCAGAAATGAGGGTGCAGGTATGGAGGGCTTGGGGAGAGAAGAGACTAGAATCTTCTTCCTCCTTACTAACTGAGATGCTGGTGCTCATTCACCAGCTTATATTAAAGTGATCTCTAAGATGGACTGGACTGACCATTCCCCCATGTGAAATGTCTCAATCAAAAAAAAAAAAAAATTCATCTTTCTTCCTACCCACCGAAATTAATTCTTTCCTGAACTGAGCAACTAGCTCAGTAGAGACAAGGGTACACGTCACGCTAAAGGTCACTGAGATTTGTTGTAAAATAGCAAGTCCTAAAAAATCTCTGTATTCAGTTCTCTCTTTTTCTTCCTAATGTGTCATGGTTATTTCTCCTTGTCAGATTAAAGTCCAGGACATTTTTTTGTTGTTTTGGGGGGGTTGGGGGTAAGTAGAGGGTGGTCTGTGTCCTTCGGCCTGTAACCCTTACCTCAGTCTGGACCATGTGAACCCTGTGAAGTCTTAGGTCGTGCACTGCTCCATAAATGTCCACAGAGTCTTTGGAGTCTAATTGCTGGAGGATTCGGTCCAAAGCAATGAAGGTTCCAGTCCTACCCACACCAGCACTAGAAGACATGGCAAAGGAAGATTGAGCCTTTTTACTAAATTTGCCTTTTAAGACCGCATCCAGAGACTGCCACAATCTTTCTTTTCCCTTTCAAGTATTGGGAGAAGACAGGAATATTTCTTTCTTTCAATGCGCACTTTCTCTTAAGGAAATATAACCCCAGCCTCTATCTCTTTCCCCTTCCTTTCTTTCCCTTTCCCCACCCCAACCCTGCACTTGGTGTGTATAATTTCCATGCATGTTTTTATACTTTTTCTACATACATGTAAATCCATAAACAATATATTTCCTTTATGTGTTTCAAAAATTTACTGAAATGGTGACATGTTTTATGTATCCCTTTGCCAACTTTTCTACTCAATATTGTGTTTTGAGATTTATCCATGTTGTTACATGGAGATCTGATGTCTTTTAACTATTCTGTAGAGTTCATAAACCATCTATTCCCTACAATAGATGACGATACAATAATGATGAGATTATTTTTAGCTTTTCTCTATTAAAAAATTGGTTGCAATGAACATAATTGTGCAATGTATGGAGATGTCTCAGGGGTTGACACCTGAAAGCAGAACTGCTGGGTTGGTCATCGGGTATGAACACCTTCAACTTCACTAGGGCTTGTCAAATTGTTCCCCAAAGTGGTTTTGTTCTCTGGGGATTTTTGATGCACACATTTATAAGATGAAGAACCAGTTCTCCAGTGGTCCTGGGCAACAATGCCTGCCATTTTTCAGAAAGCAGGAAGCTCTTGAGTGCCTGCCTCACCTTCCTATTGGAAATGTCAGGGTTCCAATGACATAGGAAAGCAGGGCTCCCAGGGTGCTGGGCTGATTGGGAAGACACGAGTGCACTTGACATTTTCCTTACTGTAGCAATTCCTTGCTCCTTATTTATCAGTGCCAATTCAGTTAGGGCTATCAAAGCATTGCTGCAAACACTAATTAGCTAAATACCAGGCTCCCCAGAAAGAGGATCGCTTATTAGGTTGATTTTATGGACAGACTGTCTGAAGCAAAGAGAAATCAGGAGAGAAGAGAAATTTAAAGGAAAAATTGGGTGCTCTATGTGGCAAATGCTATGCTGTGGTTTGGATGTTTGTGTCTCCTCCAAAATTCATATTGAAACTTAATCCCAATGGAACAGCATTAAGAAGTGGGCCTTTAGGAGGTAATTAGGCAGAGCCCACATGGTGGATAGGATTAGTGCCTTATCAAAGGGCTGGAGGGAACTAGCTAGGTCCTTTTGCCCTTCCATACCTTCTCCCATGTGAGGACACAGCCTTTGTCCCCTCTGGACAATGCAGCAATATGGCACCATGTTGGAAGCAGAGACCAGGCCCTTGATAAACACCAAACCTGCTGGTGCCTTGATCTAGACTTCCCAGATCCCAGAACTATGAGAAGTAAATTTCTATTGTTTTACAAATGACCTAATCTGTGGTATGGCACAAACAGACAAAGACATGCTACTAGATGTGGAAGGAAGTCTAGGACAGGGACCTCAAAGGATGGGTAGGGCTTGTATAGATGAGGAGAGAGACAAAGCCATTCTGAGGATTAAGAATGGCCAGAGACAAGAATGAGCTTGTGCACTCACCTTCCTGGCTGGAAAGGGAGGTGAATTGTTGGGAACTTGGATGGGGGATGAGCCGGGGCCCATGATGGAGGGCATGGGAGTCACAGCAGAACTTTGTATTTCAGATAGTAAGAAAAGGAACAAGAGGGAGAAAGAAGGCTGCAGGCTGAGAGTGAGAGAGAGGTGGGAAGGGAAGAAAGTGGAAAAAGAGAAGTCAGTGAAGGGCGAAGTTGGCAGGGGAAGGGGAGGAGTGTAATAAAGTCCCCTGGGGGCGAGGCAGGCTGGTTTGCTCAGACAAATCCTCCGCTGGCCAGATTCCCCATGCTTATGCCTTTTTCCAGACTCGCAGGCACACCGCCGCATGTACAGCTGCCATTTCATTGGCTCCGAGGCCAGCACGTACCTGCAGTGCACCACGGTGGGCCCAGCACCTGGGCTTCTGTTGATGTAGTCCCTGACAGTTCTCACAAACTGGATCAGCGACTGGGTGGTCTCTGGGACTCCATGGTCTGGCCACACCGTGTAGTGAAAGTGGCGGATGAGTCTGTGTGCATCAAGCTGTTCTTCCTGCAAGAGCAGAGAACAGGACAATAAGAGGAACCGCCCAAGGCAAGCCTTCAGATTCGACAACTGTGCCATGCAGGAATTCCTACAGGTTGAAGCTGCAGGAGAGGAACCAGCTAAAACAGAATTCACAGACCCCCTTCATCTTTCCAAGCTAGGCTGTTGAATGAAGTCAAGCAAACCAACGTACGCTGCATATCTTAAACTCCCGGATGGTCCACTCGGGCAGTACGGACTCTGAGAGCATCTGCAGGATGAGGTCCCCGTAGTAGAGGGAATCCTGGTCTGCTGGCCAGTAATGGTCACACTTTACCTAGAAGAAGACAAACAGAAAAAAGGTGAGTCCAGAAATGTGACTCCTTTGTGAACCTGGACTCTCCCTCCTCAAAATACCTTCCCGAGTTAGGAATCCAGGTCAGCCGCTAAAGCAATTTGAGCATCTACTTTTTATTAACATTAACCTCCTCGTAGCCAGTGCTGAAGCTGAGCGGCTGCGGGGAGTGAAGGGGAGACCCTCTACAAGGCGCACCCACATGCCCCAACCTCTGCATTCATTCACTTTTTAGGCACGGTGACACGTGGCTTGAGCTTTTTTTTTTTTTTTTTTTTAATTAATTTCCTTAGTTCCACTAGGAAATAAACCATGGCTTACAATTTATAATTTTTTTTTTTCTGAAGAAAGATCTAGCTGGACATAGAAAGGCACTGTCTTTCTGGCTCTGTTTTGTTCATATTTTTATGTCACTGTCCTAACTTGGGCCATGTGCCAAGAGATCTTTGAGAAATCAGAATGTTTAGCTAAGCTCGCCTTTACATGTACAAAGACAGGAGAAAGAAGATTGTGAGCATATATTTATTGAGCACAGGTACTGAGCTCTTTAAGTGTAATCTCTCTTTTAATCCTCAAAGTAACCATATAAAGTAAGGATTATAATTGCATTCCAAGAGATTTGCTTAATTTGTCTAGAGAATTATTTTACTTTGCATCTGCCGATGCAGCCTAAAACTCGCTTCTTTCTTGAGAGCAGGGGCAGGTGCAGTGACTCTGGCAGGGTCTCTCCGTGGCCATACACCGAAGGATGAAGCAGCCAAGTGGCCAGGTCATCTTTCTGTGCAATGGGCACTGCCGATAATCCCAGTCCCCAAATAGAAATAGCTTTGACTGAAACTTGAGACCCAGAATCAGAATCAGGCATCACCTGGATGGATTTACTATTAGAACTTTTTGAACTGAGTAGCTTAAGTCACTAACACGGTTCTCACATGATCCTTACTTGGTTTTGTGTGGTTTAACTGTAGATGGTGGGGCAGCATTCTATCCATGCAGTGGAAAGCAAAGCTTGGAAGTCAGGAAGGCTGTTTACTCACTCGGCCCTTCTCCACACACTGGGTCACCATGACAATATTATGGACGTTTTGTTCCCACGCCATTTTCCAGAAGTCATCTTTGGTTCCAGGAAGCGGTCCCTGAGTGGCGATGTATTCTCTTCTGAAGTTGTTGCCCTGCAATGAATTTACAATATGGAGAGTCAGAAACAATGGGCCTCTTCAGAACTGTAAACAAAGAGTTGGCTCTGCAGATTAGATGATATGAAAGTCTCTGCCAGGACTCTGACTTGAGAAAAAGATACTAACACAGTGTCAAGGCTCGGGAGCAGGAAGGACAAAGGCCAGAACATTGAACTATTGTTAGGAGCCACATTCCCTTTTATTAGACTGGGTCTATTCTAACCGGCTAATGGAGGACTCAGGCAATGGTCTAGAAAACACTTCACCCTCGATTACGTGTGTGTGTGTGTGTGTGTGTGTGTGTGTGAGAGAGAGTGAGAGAGAGACTGTCTGAGGGACTGACTTTAAACAGGCTCTTTCCCTATTTAGTGTAGAAAAGTTTTAGTCATTTTGGAAAATCGACATTAGAATAATTTGGTAAGAGATGTCATGCAAAGGAAGCTTAATGGAAAAGAACCCACTGTTCATTGAGCAGCCACGATCTAACATGCAGTGGGTCACGACTTGCACAGATCTTATTTGATCTGAACCACAATTCTATGAGCTAGAATATTTTCACTCACTTGTTCTGCTCTCCAGCAATAAGAACTGCTTGTAAACCTTGGTAGCAGCTCTTCCTCTCCTTGCCTCTGCTCAGGGTCTCTACATTATGTCACCCCCGCCCACCCAAACACTGCCTCCCGTCTGACTAATCCTTATTTATCCTCCTCATGCCGCCTGCCTGCATCAGCCTTCCTTTATCTCTCTCTCTGCTGGTTGATCTTCTCCTCCTGGATGCTCCATGGCAACCTCCAGCCTCTCACTACACAGTGTGGTCCTCAAACTGGCAGCACTGGGATCACTCAGATGCTTGATCAATCCAGAAATGCAGATTCCCAGGCCCCACCTCCGCCCTGCTCTGGATTAGAATCTGCATTTTAATAAGGTCCCCACATGGTACGATGTCTGTTAATGTTGGAGGGGCACTGCTCTAGCAGGTTTCTCCTGGCCTTGCCTTCTAATTTCCTGATGCCCCAACTCTTTTGAGAGTTCCTGTAGGGTTGGATCGCATCTTATCTCTGTACACAGCCTAATGTTCAACATATAATGGTGTTTATTGAGCGAAGGGATGATTGTTTGAGATACATAGTATTATCCTAAGTTTTTGGAAAGGGAGGCCCAAAAAGGTAATATAATTTTCCCTAGGTCACAGAGTCGACAAGGGGCAGAAGTGGGATTCAACCCTAGATCTGTTTGACCTTAAAGTTTTGTCCACTGTAGTGGCTGTAGGAAGGTGGCAAGATGCTAGGCAAACTCAGAGCCCAAAGATTTGACACAACATTTGAGTTGTGTCTGTGGTTTTCAAAAATCCAAATAACTTGGCAGCCTTAGCAGTGGGGCTCATCTTCCTTAGGGAACCCTGACCTTGGCTAAGGGCTGCAGAGAGTAAACAACCTATGAAAATGCATCCAGGGCCCATTATAATTTTATGTGAGTACAGCCATTGTGAATAATGGGGCTTAGAAGTGATTGAATTGGTTACCCCACGTTTTATGGCAATCAGACATGGTCTTCTGAAATCTACAAATGTTTCCAGACCTAAGAACAGTGGGAATGGACAGGAGGGGTGGCATGTCCAGTGTAGACACCCATCAAAGCTTTATCCTGGCACTATGGCCCAGTGGTTCACTTACAGGGATGTAGCTGGCATTGATGTAGTCAGAGCAAGGGTCATCGTCTACATTGGATAGCTTCACTCGTGAGGCATCATCTGGAAGGAAGTTATTGAGAGATTTGTCACTGAGTCTTGGGGTAAATTTTCTACAGTTTGTGTAGAAACTGTGTAGCACCGATGTGCATTAGCTCTGATCCCCACAAAGGCCCCACAGGGGAGGTGTTCTCATCTCCGTTTTACAGATGAGGCCCACACAGGATGACTAGCGTGCCCCAGGTTGCACAGGTGGCTCATAGACAGTCAGACACAGGGGACAACATGAAGCCCCATCTGGGCTTTCCTTTGCAGCACCATGACATTTGCCTGATGGAGTGGCCAGCTCCCTTTCCCTGCTGGAAAGAATACAATCCAAAAAGACTACCTTCTGTTGCTTTGCCTAACGGGGTAAGGATAATTTAAATAAAAATTTCTAACTAAAGACTTTGTTAAGCAAAGCCAGGTCAGCTTGATGTCAGAGCCCTTGCTGTTAGCCCCATTACTGTTTTTAGCCTCCAAGGTGAAGCAGTAGGACCACAGGGGAAAATGTCAGCAGCATACATAAGAGGCCTCTCATAATCAGAATTTAAACTGGTCCTTCTCCCTCCAGAGGGAAGTGCAGAAACATACAAGTCGTTTCTTATTGAAGGGGCTCCGAACCTGAGATTGTCCCTATCCAGCTATACCATATTTGTTTAGCCCCATTTTGTTCCTAGAAAAGTGCAGAAATGGCTAGAGGAAGACAGTATTACAAATTTTGACAGAAAACTTACAGGGCAATATATTGTTGTATCGATTTTTCCCTCTATTCTCCGGCAAGAGTGCAATGTCACATGCCTGGTTTCGACCCACATCTTTTAAGTCCTATTAAGTCAAAAAGAAGTTTGCAAATGGAGAATATGAAATAGAACAAGGCAAATCATACAGTCCTGGAGATAGATAACAATATGAAAATATGTACACTGGCTACTGTTTATAGAATGTCTCGTACTCAACATGCATTACCCTGATCCCCACAACAGCCCCACAAGGGAGGTGTTCTTATCACCATTTTACAGAGGAGGCTCAGACAGGGTAACTAACTTGCCCCAGGTCACACAGTGGCAAAGCTGGGAATCAAATCCGAAGCCTGGGTACTTTTCACCAACCCACGGGTCATTTCCCAGCCAAGCAAATGGCCAGGCTGAAACACTGACAGCATTAGGTTTGCATTTGAGATTTGTTAGCTCTTCCTTACCATGTGATCCAGGAAGCATGTGGTTTGCTGTGCTACTCTGGGGCTCAACCTGGCCTCTGAGAGTAGGTGGTATATTGTGCAGGGAATGGTTTAGGCATAAGAGAGGGCGCAGCTGAGATCCTAAGCAGCATCCTAACTCCTGAGCCCCATCAGCCTACAGCTCCAAAGTAAAGGTTAGAAGGGGAATTCTGCCAAGGACTAGGGGTGCTGGGGCTTCATTCTGTCTGAGTTGTACCTCGTATTCCTTGGACAGAAGGTAGTTGGAGTCAGCCTGTAGCTTCATGAAATGCCCTTCGAACTGATTTACTTTTATTGGGCTGTCATTGAAAATAAAACAAAACAAAAATTACTCCAGAAAAGGGAAAATGCTGTAACCAGTCTGAGTCATATTTCAAAGGCAGATAATATAGTAATTAATGAGTTTTCTCTCTTACCAAGAAGTTTTCCGGTTACTGTGAAGGAAAACCAAAAGAAGAGGAAAGACCTCATTAGCAAATCTCATACAATACTATCTTTCGATAACTTATATGAAGGTAAATTGTGGTGCTTACCCTTTCTGGCCCAGGTTTAAGTGGACAGATAATGGCCGATCCCTACGTATGCTCAGGCGGGCGGAGGGCCTTTCTCGACCATGGCTGAAAGGTAAGCGAGAGGATTTTTATTCTGATTATGATACTTGGCTTGAACAAATTTTTCCATTTATGGTAAGGCTGTGCATGTTTGTGCAAATTGGATTTTTCAGTATTCATGTAGATTTGCACTCAGCCAACATCTCTTTGGGGGAGGGAAAGGAAAGAGCATAAAGAAGATCTTTCCCACTCAGAAACGGATCTCTGCAATAACTGAAGATTTGTCTTCTGGTTTTTGGCTACAGGTTATAATCACTTCCCACATTCTCAATAAAACTTTCCTTAAAAAAAAAAAACAAACCCCACAAGAGTGAACCAGACACGACTGTAGGAGAGAAGACAATGTGCCAAATAAAAAAAATTTACTAAGAGAAGAAGGCAAAGCATTGGGGCCACATGCTATTTGGTTTTTTTAGGTCCCTTCTTAAATTAGGATGGCAGATAGGAGCCACAGAATGGTGATGTCACCCATACTTTTCAGGATATTTCAGAAAAGCACTTGGGCACACAATTTGCAAACATCTCTGTCTTCATTAGAATGTGAACCACACTAAAATGTTTTTTTCCTGTGCAAAAGGACTCTTTTCTTTTTCTTTTTTTGTCTTTTTTGAGACAGGGTCTTGCTGTGTTTCCTAGGCTGGTCTTGAACTCTTGGGCTCAAGCGATCCTCCCACCTCTGCCTCCTGAGTAGCTGGGACTACAGGCATGTGCCATCGCATCTGGTTTCATGTTTAAGTGAAGCTACAGATGGTCTCTCGGTTATTTGGTACAGGCCAAATTCATCAATGGTATATAAAGGAACTGAAAAGGAGTGACTCATGGTTTTAGAATTTGGCTTTTATTTTTATAGGAAAACACTGATGATTTAACCTGGGGAAATTGAATTATTTTCCCTTCTTACTTTTCAGGCTAAAAGGCATTTTCATTTTCATCTTTACAACCGTGGGCTCAATCACCAAAGGGATATTTGTATTTACCTCGTTTTCTTCCTGCAGATGAATAAGGCAACGCCAGCCACCAGCATGCCAATTAAAAACAGACCAGCACTCACACCTTCGATAACTCCAAAGAAGGGCTCTACAATAATCCAGATGGAAACAAAAAACCCAGGTGAGAAAATTAGTGTGAGGGAACCAGTAAGGGAGCTACTGAGGCCATAGCTCCCAAGTGATGTTATTACAAACAGAATTCAAGTGATGCCCACAGTGAGGCATTTATTTTCCAAAGGCTACGAGTATGCAGCTGAGAAGATGAAATACTGGCTGCCACCCTGTAGTGGTCAGGCCAGACATGACTGTATACTTTTGAAGTTAATAGTGTATAACTCACAAATGAATTTTGGACTTTATTTGTAAAGCTTGGGGCACCCGAGATAAAGGCCAGAGTTTGCCAACAATATAAAAATGTGATTTCATGTATATAAAACATATTACATAGCATCTGGGGCTTTGGCAAATCCACTAAATTGCCAGTTATTTTAACAAAATCTCATTTTCATTATCTGGTATGATACTGCCACTGGGAGTTTATGAACAGGTAATGAAGCCTTATTTTTTTTAACAGCTTTATTGAAATATAATTCACATACCATACAATTCACCCATTTAAGTTGTAGAATCCAATGGTTTTTAATATAGTCACAGAGTTTTGCAGTTCTCACCACAATCAATTTTATAACATTTTTATTGCCCCCAAAACAGACCTCATACCTATGAGCAGTCACTCCCCATTCCTCCCTCTCCTCAACCCCTGCAACCACTAATCTACTTTCTGTGTCTATGGATTTGCCTGTTCTGGAAATTTCATATAAATTATGTCATAAATACGTGGTCTTCTGTGACTGGCTCCTTTCACTTAGCATGTTTTCAAGGTTCATTGGTGTTATAGTATATGTCAATACTTCATTCCTTTTTATAGCTGAATAATAGTCCACTGTAGGGAGATAGCACATTTTGCTCACCCATTCATCCAGTGATGGACATTTGGATTGTTTCTACTTTTTACCTGTCATGAATAATGCTGCTATGAGCGTTCATGTACAAGTTTTTGTATAGACATGTTTTCATTTCTCTTAGGTATATACTTAGACAAGTGGAATTGCTGGGTCATATCGTAACTCTAGGTTTAACATTTTCAGGAATTGCAAAACTGTTCTCCAAAGCAGCTATACCATTTATATCTCCACAAGCAATGTATGAAGGTTTCAATTTCCCCATATCCACTTGTCTTTTTAATGGTAGCCATTCCAGCGGATGTGAGGTGGTATCTCCCTGTGGTTTTGATTTGTATTTCTCTAATGACTAATGATGGTGAACATCTTTTCATACGCTTATTGGCCAATTATACACATCTTCTTTGGAAAAATGTCTATTCAGATCCTTTGGCTATTTTAAGATTGTGTTGTCTTTTTATTATTGAATTGTAAGGTAGAAATTCTTTATATATTCTGAATAGTCAGCCTTCATAAGATATACAATTTGCAAATATCTTCTCCCATTCTGTAGGTTGTCTTTTCACTTTCTTGATTGTGTCCGTTGAAGCACAAGCATTTTAAATTTTGATTAAGTCCAATTTATCTGTTTTTCCTTTTATTGCTTATGCTTTTGGTGCCATATCAAAAAAACTATTTCTGCACCCAAGGTCACAAAGATTTACTCCTATATTTTCTTTTAAAAGTGTTACTGTTTTACCTCTTATATTTAGGTCTATGGAGTAGCCCATTTTTGAAGTTGTATTTTAAGGCCTTGGATTTGTTTATTTCATGTTGCTTTTTAAGACATCAAATCAACACACTCATCTTTTTTTAAATGTGGCTAACATTGAAAAAAATATATATGTTTGCTGTATTCCTTTACTGGACTACATACAATTTTTGTTGTATATCAATATTCACATAGGAAAGAATTGTGTTTACAAAATCCCCACTAAACATTAAATTATAAGCAAAGACATCTAAATCCTCTTAACTGTGTTCTGATCCCTCTTTGGTTTGAAAAGTGGAAGATTATCCCCATATTTGGCATAAATAGATTGAAATGCTTGTGAGGCTGAGTCATCTTTTGTCTTGCAGCACGAGAGCCAGTTTTAGCTATGAAGAAGAACTTCCCCAGACCTAGAGGTCAAGCACTGTAGAGCACTGGCTACAGGGAAAGGCTGGGCACACAATGGTGTCGAGAAAGAAGGTGATGAAAATGATGCTATTCTTAGCATGATGGGAATATTCAGACAGTGCAGTGAGAAACTGTATGCTCAGGCAGAAAGTGCCAGAAAACTGTACCATCTTGGCCAAGTTACTTAACCTCTCGGTGCCGCAGGTCCTCACCTTTACAATGCAGATGATAATAGCATCTTCCTCAAAAGGTCGTAGTGAGGCCTGGGTGAGTTATTCTATGTAAAATGCTTGAAACTGTACCTCCATAGAGAGGATGACCCGTAAATATTAGCTACTCAGACTTGCCCTCTAACACACTAGAGAAGTTTTTTTCATAAATTTTTATGTACAGCCTTTTAAATTAACATTTTTTAATCCTGTAAAGACAACACCTAATAAGCAAAAACAAGAAAAATCACCTATGATTCCACTACTTTGAGATATTCATCATTTATACTTTGGTGTTTTAATACTTGCTAATCTTTTTTTCCCTATGCAATTCTATGTTTATATATACATATATTCTCACTTATAACTGAATGCCTTTTGTACCAACTTAAATTTTGGCCTGTGAAAGCTTTTGATTTTAATGGTTTCCACTCACTGTTTAAAAAATAATTCATTTTTAATAGAAAAACATCTTGTACTTAAACCTTCTCTCCTTCTTTTAAATTTTCTTTTCTTTTTTTTTCTTAGTCCTTTATGGCAACATTCCACTGAATCCACCTTCTTTTCTAGATTAATCCCTTTTCTGTCCTTGCTTTACAGAAATTGTTCAATCCCTCTAATCTGCATCAATCCATGATCATATAAAGATTAAGTTCTAAGTGAAAATAAACATCCCCCCCACCATCAGCCAAATCACCAGATCGCCTCCCCGACAGAGGTCCTTGTAGGTGACATGGTAGTGGACAGAAGATGTGGGTGGGTCAAAAGGTTAGCCTTACCTGACTCAGTGGTGATAGGCAAAGAGAAAAACGTGTCTGAATAGAGTGGCTTTGTGAATTCCTTCAGGTCCTCATCAAACAGCTGTGTAAAAGCCCGGATGCTGATTCTGAAAAGAAAACCAATTTATTTAAATACAAATTAGTTGCTGAGCACAATAGGATTGGCTGAAAAATATGTTCAAGGAGAAATAGGGTAGGCACTCGTTTCATGCCTAGCAGGGTAGGACATGAACTATGGAATCATACAGACCTGGCTTCATGCATACATTTATTGATATATTCATCAAATATTTATTGAGCCCCTGCTGTGTACCAGTCCCTGTTCTAGGAGCTGGGGAGACTGTAAAAAATAAAACAAAGTCCTTACCATCCCAGAGGCTACATTCTCATAGAAGAAGTCAGACAATAAACACACAAATATAATATGTCAGACGAGAGATGTGTTATGAGAAAGCAAAGAGCAGGGCAAGGGAGAGGAAAGCACTGGGGATGGAGCATGTAGGGCTGCTTTATTCAGCATGGTCAGAGAAGGGCTCCAAGAAAAGAGGACACCTGAGGAACGTGAGGGAGGGAGCCGGGCCTGCATTCCAGGTAGAGGGAACGCAGGTGCCAGGCTGTAAGGCTGGAGCACACCTGCAGAGTCTGAGGACCAGCAAGGAGACCAGCATGGTCGAAGCACAGTAAGGGAGTGGTTGGGGATGAGATCAGAGAGGTAAACAGCGCCAGACCACAACAGACCCAGGAGGCCACGGTGACGACTGAGTGACATGAGAAGCCACTGGAGGGTATTCATCAAGATCACTCTGGCTGCTGCACAGGGAATAGACAGAGGAGGTAGAGGTAGAAGAAAGGACACTGGCTGGAAGGGTATTGCAATGATCAGGTGGGCTAGTGGTGAAGGTCATGAGAAATACTGGCTATTTCAAAGGAAGAGCTGCAAGATTTGCTGATGTAGAATATGAAAGAAAAGAGTGGAATCTAGGATGGCTCCATGTGTTCTGGCTGGGGAACAACTGGAAGAATGGAGGTGCCATTTACTAACACGAGGAATACATTGAGGGGTTTGGGAAGATCCAGACACAGTTCAGTTGTGAGACCAGTAATTCTGAGATGCCTAATAGAGCAGTCAAGTGGCTCAAATATCAATCTTATTATTGTTGCTATTTTGACTTGCATACCTTCCCCCCTTTTTGGCATTATTTTCTAAATATCCTTTTATCTAAAAATTTTTTAATATTGTACTTATTGTCATCAACAAGAAATGCTTATTAAAGGCCCCTTTTACATGTAATGGCTGAAGTTACAGAGATATAGGGTCATTACACTTGAAAACTTGGAAAAGCAAAATATAAAGAAGTAAGGTAAATAGTAAAAGAAAAAAGCATTTATACAATTGCAAATGAGGAATGCTGGAATTTGGAGGAAACTGTCTTTAAGGAGATGGGGTGGCTGGGAGCAGAGAGCTCAGTTAAGAGACCTCTGCAATACTCCAGGACAAGGCCACGGGGCCTGCGCCCAGAGCAGAGGCAATGAAAATGGAAGGAAGCCTAAGAGGAAGGACCAGGTGGGGCCCAGACTGTGGAGGAGCAGGGAGGGATCAAGGATGGGTCTAAGACTGAACTCAGGTCACTCAGGAGTACAATGGCATTGTTGGTAGAGATGGGGAGAGAGACTCGCAAAAAAGGCTGAGCTTTGCTTGGGATGTACTGGATTTAGAATGACAGACAGACATTGATTTAGAACTCTGCAGCTGACACTTGGAGGGACTCCAGTCACCTGGATAAGAGAGCTGTTGAGGTGACTGTGTGTCCACATGGGATAGTGCCTGAAGATCAGCCTGGTCCTAAATTCAATAGGCAAGCAGGATGCAGCTACTGAAACACAGATTCGTAAGCTCTGCCTGAATGAAAAGCCCATGATACGCATCATAGTCTCATGCTCTCTGCATGAGTCAGGCCCAGTCTGCAGGGCTGCACGCAATTTCTGGGGATATATTTTAGGGAGGAATAGAGATCACTTGAGGTGAATGACTAGGACAATGAGAGAGAAGACTTAAAGGCACCTGATAGCTGACTTCAGATTTAAGGAAGGCCTCCATGGATGAGAGTAAACAGACATGCTTATTTTTCTTATTGAAGGTAGAACTAGGTACAGTAGGGCTGAAGTCAGAAGGAAGGAGGAGTTTAGGAACATAAAATTGTTTTCCAACAACTAGAGTATGAGCTGCCTCATAGGTCGTGAGCTCCCAGTCATTTGTGGGGGTGCAGGCTTGGGGGATGGGATTTAAGCAGAGGCTGGAGGAGAACCAGCTCCCAGGGAAGCTGTCGGAGGGTATCCCTGCACTGAGTTAAAGGGTGGCTTGGGAGACTTCTTGAGTTCCTTCTATCTTGAAGAGTCTCTGGCTGTAGGTTTACTGATAGATTCCTCTTTCCTTTTTTAAAAAAATCTACATTTGTTTAACCCAAAGGTATCTGGCCATGTGCTGTGACAATGCTGAAGCAGCACTGGGCCTGGGCAAATAGTTCTGATCTAACTCGTGCCCAGGTCCAAGTGTAATCTTATAAAATGAACACCAAGATGACATTGATCAACCACATCTATAATTTCCATCTCTAAAAGATCCTTTTTCCATCTCTAAAAGATCCTTTCCAAGTCAAAAGTTGTGCTTCCAGGAATAATAGACTGTTGATGGAAGTATATTGTGAAATATCCACAAAGAGTAACAAGCAGTCACTGCATGTTAAATGACAAGATGAGAAGTCAGTGTGTTGCTAATTTATTACATATTTGAATATTGAAAGGAGTATCTCTGATGATAAGAGTTTCTTACATTTGTGTAGTGATTTATAAGTGTGGAAGGACTTTTTCCAACATGGTTCTATTTGTTCATCTTCAATCTCTCCAGTATAATAAGGGAGCTTATATTACTTTAGAGGTTTGGAACCTAAATCCTGGAGTGATTCCATGTTTTCTTGCCCAAGATCACAGAGAAAGCTGGTAAAAGAAAACTGAACTCGATATTTTCTGACTCCTAGTGCAGATCTCTTTCCCATAATTGCTCTTGGCTTAATTTTTGGTTAAAAGCAATGACTTCTGTTGGGGGGATAGCAAAAAGAGCCTGGGCTGGGGACCAGAGGATCTGAGCTCTAGCCCTCACTCTGTCGTTAATTAGTTAAATGGTCCCTAAAGTTCTTTATGGCTCAGTTTCCTCAGCTATAAAATAAAAACATCAGTAATAACAACCTTGACATGTTCTGCTCTGAAATTCTAGGAATCACAGATGTAAACAAAAAGCACAAAATGGATGCAGATGAATAAGAACCTTCAGGAACACAGGAAGGAGATAATGACCTAGTATAGGCTTGGCTTAAAATTAATGGGTCATGAGGAGCTCTGTCCTTATAACTCGCTCCAAAAAATAAATATCACAACTACATTTTCCAGCCCACACTGAGCACCCGCCCACAATCCCGTCCCATTCTGTCATCCTGGTCTCGTATTCCCCACTCCTCCTTTTCCCACACCCTTTGTTTGAAACTGGACTGTTTGCTCTTCTCTAAACAATCTCTCTCCATACTCTGACTCCCACTATTCCCTCTTCCCTCCACACTGAAACTCCTCCTGTCCCTATCTCCACATTGCCAAGTCCTTTCGTATGTTTTATTTTTTTTATTTCTTATTTTTTTGAGACAGAGTCTCACTCTCTTGCCTGGGCTAGAGTGCCGTGGCATCAGCCTAGCTCATAGCAATCTCAAACTCCTGGGCTTAAGCAATCCTTCTGCCTCAGCCTCCTGGGTAGCTGGGATTACAGGCATGTGCCACCATGCCCGGCTAATTTTTTCTATTTTTAGTTGCTTTGGCTAATTTCTTTCTATTTATAGTAGAGACAGGGTCTCGCTCTTGCTCAGGCCGGTCTCAAACTCCTGAGCTCAAACGATCCGCCCACCTCAGACTCCCAGAGTGCTAGGATTATAGGCGTGAGCCACCGCGCCTGGCCTGAGTATGTTTTAATACTCAGGTAAAATGATACTCCCTTCAAGAAGCTTCTGAAGCTCCGAAGCACTTATTTTCCTATAGCTCTTATGCCCTTCAGCATGTCTGCCTGTGTGTTTATAGACACGTCTTCTTTCTCTTTCTGAGTCATAAACTCCTCGAAGGCAAGGGCTCCCTCTGATTTATCTTTCTATCACCCACAACACCTGGCCCAGTACCTTACACAGAGGAGGCGATAAAACATATATTGAACATATTATTATCGGCATAACCATAATATGAATAAGACACTATTTTAATGAACAGATATCTGATAGAATTATTTCCATTTTCAATGTGTCCAGAATCAGAATTCTATAGCAGAAAGTTAGAGATCATGTGGTTTAATTTTCTTCATTTGAGGAAAATGAGGTCAGGAGAAGCTGACCACCTGACTGTGGTCACATTGCTATTCTATTTAGAATAAAAACAAAACCAGATCAGCACTTTCCGAACTTCCAAGCTGCCTCTCCCCATAATGATCTGCCCTTTCTCCTTCCATATGCAGCAATGCTAATAATACATACGGAAAATAGCAACCCAGCAATGAAAGGGAACACAGTACATTCATTGACATAATAAACTTTCGTATCAGTTAAGCCTAGCATTTCCCATTTCTCTTCAATCCTATTTTTTCTTTTTCCATGTTCTTTCTTGTGTGCCTATTCCCTTCAGAAAAAAAGATGCCTGACAGCATCGAGGGTCACTGTGGTGATTATCGCCCCGAGACAGGCAGAATTCTGACTGCACTGAGCTGGGATTCAGCCGTCGCCACACAAGAGGCTGCTTAGCATGCGGCTCTCCCATGTGCTTTGAAAGGCTGTGCCTCCTCTTATCCAGCATTGTCTGCGTGGCATGCTTTTAACAGGACTGAACCAAACGTATATTGGAGAAATATGGGAAATCTGTGTTCTAGAAAACAAATTTGTATGCCCTGAGTTGATTAACCTGTAACAAGAGCGTGTAACTTTCATAGAGCATCTCGGCTCATTCCCTTATTTGTTCATAAACATTTCATGAGCACCTCTTTTGTGTCAGGTACACGCCATATTGTTTCATAACCAATGACATGTCTGTGTCCCCTATTAAACTGTGAGCTCTTGCAATCTAGTGAAGAGGACAGGTAATTCGATAAAGGGTTAAAAGCCACCTACAAATGCAGTATTGGAGGGATGCAGGGATGGGGTGCTGTGAAAATGGAGCTGAGGGGGTGCCCAGCTGTGCAGCTGTGGGTTGACAGTTGGGGTGTGGGTATGGTAGCTGGTTGAGCTGATATTTACTCCTTCTTGAAGTAAATATCACCAGTAAGTTTGTGTGTGTTTACTCTAGAGATGCTGACTTTGCCTGGGAGGCAACAGCAAGCTTCTGCTGAGTCCTGAGCAGAGGTAGCTCTGCAGAGCTCCTGCCAAAAGCGAGTCTTCTGTTGTAGGAAAAACACCTGCTTGCCTTTGTTGATGCGAGGGAGGGGCTAAAAACTCTCTCCGTGTGATGTTATGTCATAGTCTCCTTTTGGAGCTGGTGGAAGAGTTTTGTCTACTGAGACCCAGGGGTGATACTCCAAATACGTGAGAATCAATGAGATCTCAGCACTGACCAACCAGAATGGACACTGGTGCATGGAGAACCTGATTGGCTGCCACAATGGCCTAGATACCAGCTCATCCAACACCCAACAGAGAAGGTGCATCCTCTGCAAAAGTAATACTATCAGATGTCTATTGTCCAAGACAATAGCCTAGGTCCCTGTCTCCTGAGGACGCTGATTGGGATGCTGTGTACTACTGCTTGTACCTGCTTTCTGAAAACACAGTGCAGAGCAAGAGCACTACCAATTCCTGCAGCTGGGAGGGCCTGTTGGTGGCACCAATGCTTCTGGGGCCAAAGCCAAAAGGCTGCTCCTTTACATCTGCCATCTCAGTGGGAACAGAGGGTGCCCCATTCATTCAGGGGCCCTTTTCCTTTAAGAGTTCTGTCTGGACTATCTTTACAATGCCTTAGAAGGTAAATAAATAATTCCAGTCCTCATTAAAAGTGATAGATATAACCTCCTATGGTTTGGGTCTCCCTAAACTCAGTCTTTCTATTAATATTTGGACATTTTCATAATAGTGAACATTGTAAATTATCTGACTCATATTAAAGAAGTTGCAGGAGAAAGAACAATCTGTTAAGAACCTTGCATTCTTCACATAAAGAATTGGAGCTTTTGTACAAAGCTGAAGGCCTTCTTTACACATTACCTGCTAATGGAGGCAGGAACCCAACTTTTATAAATTACCCGGTAATATATAGAGTACTCTTGTAACATAGGTTATTAATCTATAGGAGCTCACATGCATCAGACGCTCAGACAGCAGAGCGCCGGGTAATGTAGCACGTCCCTCCTAGCAAAATGACGGTAATACATCTAACCTGTAGGCAGTGTGTGGCTTCAGTGGTCCGTCACAGAATTTTTGCTGATTAGGATCACATTTTCCACCGAGGCTCTCCATCTCTGCTCCAAGCTTAATATTAAAACTCTTGGAGTTGCTGTCAGGACTTTCAGCACATTTGCTGGCAAAATAATTGGTCTGATACACTCGAATGGAGGCATTGTGACTGTATTCCAGGTAGGAAGGGAGAGGATGCTGCTGTTCTGGCTTCAGCTCATCACTGCCTGGAAGAGAAAACCCATGACTTGAGTGATTTCAGTGATTTCTAAGTGGTTTTATCCACTGTGTCTGGCCATCCCCAGAATACAGATTCTGGGATCTCAAAGGATGATGTGAAATTCTCCTAATGAAATTAATTTTAATTCACTTTTTCTAAAATAAAAAACAAAGTATGTATGTGTGTATATAAAATGCACATCTATACCAATATTTTCCTAGGACATAAAATGAGGGTAAGACATTTCATGAAACGATAACATGTCCTGCAACTCCAGAGAGTTGGACGACTCCCTGTTGTGAGAGTCAACCCACTCAATGAGCTCTCTACCTTGCCAATAACCACTGTAGTTGAGCTAATAAGGAAACCCCTATGACCTGGAAAATAGGGAAAAGATAAGAGAAATCATGTCACAGGCCAGAGCGGTCATCCCACAAGGCACGCTCCATGTGCCATGCCTGGGCTGATAATTGCTCTGCGTGTGGCTCTCCATTATCTTGAGTACAGTTGAATCCTGGCTCAAATTCGGCCCCTCACTCAGAGCACGTCCCAGAACTCTTCCCCTATCTACCCAGCCTGCTGTGTGTTTTGGCACTGCAAGCTAGTTTTGATGTTGGCTGGAGAAAAGCAAAAGTAGGAAGATAAATATTATAGAGATCAGATACCATTTACAATGAACTTCAAGGAGTGGTACTGTGGGGGTTCTTCATAGCATCCTGGACTCTTGTTTAATGAAATTTTCTCACAACAAGCAAGTCTTGGAAATATTATTTTGTTGGCAGTAGTTAAGAAGGAATGCTGCCTTTAGAATAAGCATATATGCTATAAATGACATTTATATGACATGGGTTGTTATCTTAGCCCACCAAGGAACCACAGCCCATCTCCATGGACATCAATAACGGAAACTCAACACAGCTGGAGAACACAAGACTGTTTTCTGGGGTGTGACTTCTTTTTGGTCACTGCCTTATATTCATGGAGTAAAACACTGTCTTCATTGCAGCCTAATTAAATCTAAAGTCTTTCCACAGTTCATCAATTTATCTTCAATTATGAGGTGTGAGGAAATCTGGGATGCACCACTGATCCTTGAAACTATTTAATTAATTATTTAATAATTTAATTATTAGCTTTAGTACAATTAAATAAAATGTAAAAAGCACACAGACTGTTAGATACCCAGTGAGATTAAAATACCATTTAGCCTAGAAATTGCTTTAGCGTTTGTCAGGTTTAAAGTTTCCCCCTTAATCACAAATGGGTCAAAATTATCAGGGATGCTTAAGAAACTCATGTGCAGCACCTTAAACAATTTTGAAAAATATAAGGAAGATAAAATATATTAATGCCATTCCAGGCATGAGCATCTCTTCCGGAGAAATAACACACAAGACCTCAATGGCAAATACACACATGGATGTGTGTGCTCCAAACACAACATTCTTACTGGTGGTTTGACAAATGTTGACATAATAAGCTCTGAAGATCATACTCCATGGTTAATGGAATATTGTGATGACTACCATCCAGTATTTGCCCAGTCTGCAGGAATTAGGTAGACAGGAAACTAGAGAATAAAACATACTATTCAAAACTCATTAGAAAATGGAGGAACGATTCTCGTGAACATCTTTTCCTTCTTTCAAGCTTTTGGTTATTTTTGTAAATTGGTGGGTGGTTTGTGAGTGTATGGTCAGTTGAGGTATTTGAGACAGGGATGGGCTGAGAAAGTTAAAGCATATTGCTGTTTAATGGAGGAACAAAAGAGTAGGAGACAAGATGGAATAAATAGTGAAGACGATTGAACCAGTCAATACGCGCAATGCACTTCCAGTAATGCCTGGCACATACATAGTAAGGGCTCAATGGATGATGGTTATTGTTGTCATTGTCGTTGCTGTCATTATTATTTTCCCATTTAATAATTCAACCCATAGGATAATAGACTTTATTGCCGATTTTTTGAGTCTTTGAGAAGTTTTTTATTACATCTCTGTGTATCCAGCAGGGATTGAGCCGAATAATATTAAAAACTTGTCACAGAAAGAGTCCCCATGTGAACTGTGAGAACCAGTAGAGTTAACTCATGACAACTTACCATCAGCCTCTCTCACCACCACCGTGAAGTATTTCACGGCTCCATTGGTGTCGCTGAACCAGCTGCAGTTGACCGTAAAGTTGATGGAAAATTTGCTAATTAGCACGTCCTTTTCATTCACACGGATGTGTGGAGGTGGAGGAGGGGGGCCTGGAAAAAGAGATGAGGAAGGAACCAAGAGGGGTCACAACTCTGCTTTCACATGATAAACAACAGTTAGTGAAATGCAGAGCTCCACTCCTACATCAGACCGTATGTGTGCGCACGCACATGTGTGTATGTGTTTAACACTTGTAATCAAGAAACTCTCCTCCTCTCCTGAAGGAAAGCAGGCAGAGGAAGTGATTTGCTAGTGGCACATTAAACATAATGAAAGAGGCAGCTCTTCAGCAGGATTTCCTGAAGTTGTAGCATCAAATTGCTTAAAAGCTCCATTATAGCTCTAACTGTATATCAGGCAAAGTGATGTATTTAAATACTAACTCATCCAGTTACTTTAAGATCACTTAACTTGTTTGCTGGCAGGGTACTTTAGCCAGAGAAATGTTTTAATTTCTTGGAGTCTTTTAGGCCCTCCTTTCCAAGTGACAACCAGATGGGCTTATGCAAATGTGAACTGTATGCAAGTGAATAGTGGGGACAGGATGACAAAGAAAAGTGCAAAGCCCTCTCACCCTGAGTGAAAGGAAGCTCCAGATGCACCTCTGGGGACACTTACGGTCTATCATTGTGATGGTGCTGTCTTCAACCACTTCGCTGGTCATGCCGGCTGACTGTACCTTGATAGACACCAGGTACCTCTTATGGGGCACTAGCATCATGATGTTCAGCAGAGATTTTTCTTTCTCCAGCTTTCTGGAAAATTCAACTTCTTGGGTGTCCATTTTCCGGCATTCAATGCTATACCCATCAAAGTCAGAATCAGGAGGGATCCAAGAACAGGCAATGGCCGTTGAGTTCTGAGGCCGGCAATGCAGGTTTTGTATCTTGTCTGGCTCTAAAGGAGAGAGAGGAAGAGACACATTTCAGAACTCTAGGAGACACCTTTTGTTCCCCAGTTCTTTTGGGTCCAACTAGCTCTGGGATCTAAATAAATAGTTCTCAAAATTTACTTGGATTGTTTTTCGAGGAAAAAATTCTCACCGATCACCAAGGGAATTTCTGCCTGCCAGATCCCACTTTGAGAAGCATTAAAAGTTAAAATGCGGTCCCGTTAGAAAATCGTGAAGTGACAACATGATCAAAGAGGGCACTGAAACCAAGTGGCCAAAGTCAGAGAGAAGGTGAGGCAGAGTAGTGCTCTGATTTGGAATACAACCAACCTTCTGCTGACACATGCCTTGTTATAGGATTTCTTGTCCTAAACAATCACAACTTGGAAACACTTAGCATCTTAATTCTTGTTTCATACCAAGGAATACAAATGTCAGCTAAGTCACAAAAGGTTATAACATACATATAATGGGAATACCAGAAGAAGAAAAAGAAGAAAAGGAATAGGAGAAATATTTGAAACAATATTAAGAATTTCCCACAAATTAATGTCAGACACCAAACCATAGTTCCAGGAAGCTCAAAAAACAAAAGGTAGACTATATGCCAAAAAACCCACTACACCTAGGCATATCATTTTCATACTACAGAAAATCAAAGATAAATTCCTAAAAGAAGCCAGAGGGGGAAAAACATCTTCCCTATAGATGAACAAAGATAAGAATTCCATCTACCTTCTCCACAGAGACAATGTGAACAAGAAGAGAGAGTGGAGTGAAATATTTCAAGTGTTGATAGAAATAGGTACCTATGATGTGCAAGGTGCTCTTGTAGGGACTGTGAACAGTGGAGAGGTAGGTAAGACATTAGCCTTAACCTCCAGGAAGGGAGATGAGTCCAAATAGCCGTAATACAAGGTAGAAAGGAGAATGTACCAGAAAAAAGGCGAAAGAAGGTGCTGTGTGGGGTGACACAGAACTTTTAGCTGCCAGCTATTAGTAATAGGCAGAAGTCAGCAAAGGCTTTATGGCAGAGATGACACTTGGCCAAGGTATTGGGAAAAGGGCATTCTGGGTAGAGAAAACTATGAACCCAGGCACCAAGAGAAGGGGTGGGGGAAGCGGGAAGGCAGATAATTGAGAATTGCAAGTTGTTCATGATGGTTGGAGCCTATTTGTAAGAAATGAAGTACTGGAATGATTTTATACAATAATTATAAACTTCTATTCTGTTTAAGCCTCTGTTATTTTGGGTTTTCTGTTACCCACAGATAAACCCAATCCTAATGAGTACAATCCAAAAAAAAAAAAAAAAATCATCAGTCATTTCTCATAATACACAGGATTGAGTCCCTCTTTGTACTGTTCTTGTCTTGGTTGTGCCCCATTTGGTAAATGCTTTTCTTCAATTCTAGTATCCAGGACTGAAGACAATAGTCCAGCCTCTGTGGAGTTATATGAGCTCTTTAAACTGATCACCTGCGACACTATTGGGAAAGGCAGTCTCATATGTGAAATATTTCTTCTTTTGACCCCTTGGACCTCAAACATTTTCTTATCGAGAGATCAAGCACCCACATGGCCTGTGCCGGGCTTATTGCCTGTGCGGGAATATCTTTCCCTGTTGCAAATCTAATGTATGCTCTTTTGTTCTGCTTAAGCATGTACATAACATGGCATCTGGCCAACACCAGTGCTATATATCTGTCCTCTGAGAAGAGGGGACAGGGTCCTTCTACTGCGGCCTAAGAGAAATGCACACAGCCAACAGCCCTGCATCGGCAGCTGGGAGAGACCTGCTGGCCATGGGGGACTGACACATACGACGGAAGCTGATCTTGCTCTGTCTCTTCTCTATGTAAGTAAAGCTTTGTTCCACCCAGTGCTTGACTGCATTATGTTTCCCTGGGTGACTCCAATACCAAGATGCAATGGGCAGAGTGTTTAGAGTCCTGCCTTGGGTTTGGTAACCACTGCAGGTTATTCCACTTAACAGATTTATTAATATAGTCTTAATACAGCACACTATAAGCCACTGAACACTCATCCTGAGCTTGCTATAAAATGTAAATGTAAAACTCTTAATTATTTTTCACATATTTCTCTTGACACATAACAATCTGATCCCAAACTGATCTTTGGATACAATATGGAGCACAAGTTATACCTGTTATAGCATTAATGTTTATTGAATAAATAAAATAACTACCTGCTTAAATTTCTAATTTTCTACTATGTATTTTATCAACAACCAGTAAGTACCTCATCTGATCTTGGAAGCTACATGTACTGAGTATTATTGAAAAATAAATATTTGGATTGAGGTTCCTACACTGAAAATCATTGCTTCTTTGAGGATTGCTGCATCTATCCCAAAATGCCTTTGGGAAGAAACTGGTATACACTTCATTGTGAAAGTATTTTATCTTAGGGACATGCAGCAGCATTTCCTAACTGATCCCTCTGCTTCTAGTTTGGCCCCTTTCAATCTATTCTCTACACTGTACCCAGAGTGACTTTCTAAAGTGTAAGTAATGATTATGATATCTCTGCTGAAATTGAGTGGCTCCAATTGGTTCAGAATGAAGTTCAAAGTTGTTACCGTGGCACATAGACATTTTACGATCTGATTCTCTTAATCCTTACCTTTTATGCTCTGGCCAAGTAAAACGTCTTTCTGTTCCTTATTAGCTGATCTTTCTTTCTCCTCCCTGATCTTGGAATATTTTATTCTCTCTATCTGGAATATTCTTCACTTCTTCCCCCACCTCTGCCTGGTGAATCCTGCTCTTTCCTTGTGTTCAATTTGGCTGTTTCTTCTTCCAGTAAGCTCCCTTGTACTGAGTCTGATTCCCCTACCGGGATTTCTATAGTGCCATTTATTAATACTTCCCACATCACACCCAAAATATACTTGTCTGTTTAATGGTAGGACCTCCCACCTAATTATAAGCTCCGTGAGGGCAGAGATTATTTCTTTATTGTCTATTGTTGTTAGTGTTGAATGAATGAACAAATCTGTATAGATTTCTACCTGAATTCAAATCCAACCAATCCCAAGTAAAAATGTGGATTTAAACCAAGCTCCATTGAAATAAGATGTTGAACATATATTTCCTCTCACTCCAAATGAGAATAAAGAGTAGCAAAACGTGTCATACTTGTCCTCACAGATTGAAAAATTGGTTTGCTGTAGGTTTTCCAGGAGTCGCCACTGACAGTCCTGACACTGAATTGGTAGGATCTCCCCGGACGAAGACCATACACGATGCGTCCTTCTGATTTTCTGCTGTTGTAGGGGTTGAAGACAGTGAGTGCATCTCTAGGCAACCACTGCAGCTCAAAGTCATTGTAGTCTGTCCAGTCCGGGGGCCCCTTCCAGGTGATGGCCAAGGATGTGTTTGCGACATCAGCAAAGGACATAAGACTGGGAGGACTTGGGGCTGTATGTAGGAGAAAGTGAAAAATCATGTTATCATATCGGTAACATCCATAACATGTGCAAATAAGACAGCTGAGTGACAGCAGTACCTTTTAATGTACTTTGTAGGAAGAGATAATATGATAATAATATAGTAGTGGGAGCTTTCCTTTATAATATTATGTGTAAGGCACTGTCCTCAATTATTTTATGTGTCTTTTCTTAAATATTCATAACCAGAGCTTCCTTACTGGGGCATTGTGGAACATGAGTGTGCTCTGAATGGGTTACAAGTGTGCGAAGGTATTGATTCCATCAGATTTTGGGGTGACAGGGCTGGGGTCCAAGGACAATTATGTTCAATTGCAGACAGCCTGGTTGATTGATCTCAGGGTGGCATTTAGATATTAACATTATCTATGTGTTTCCGTGACATAAAATCAATTAGGAAGCACTGCTCATAGCAACACAATGATGATGTATACAATTATCCCCATTTTGCAGATAAGAAAACTGAGGCTTAGAGATGCTCAGTGACTTATCCAGCTTCATACAGGTGAATGGCAGAACTAAGCTAAGGACCTAGATCTTTTTGACCAAAATCTGCATCCTTTATCCCCTATACCATAGTGCCTTCTCAAGTTCAGGGCTAGCACATGGCACATCATTAATAACTTTATTTCTTGTCATTAAAATCATAATGAAAATGTGTCCTTTTGAAGCTACTTCCCACCCACCCTTGGCCATTAGCTCCCGGGCTTCTTACCTGTTCTGCTCTCCCCTGTGACCCGATTGCTGAGGTCTCCACTGTGAGTTACCACACACAGCGTGTACTTCCTGCCAGGAACGAGGCCGTGAAAACGCCACTCGGTCAAGTCCTTGTCTTTCCAGTTTTCCTTCTTCGTGCCATTGGGATGGTAGAGAATCAGCTCATAAAAGTCGAAGTCCCCAGAGGCTGGACTCCAGCTGAACCAAAGGCTGTCTGTCATGTTCCGATTGGAGCCCTTGAGATTACTGACGGAGGCTGGGACTTAAACAGAAGGAAAACTCTTACTGAGAACAAAACAGAAACAAAGGCCTTTTGGCCTGCAGGTGAGAGTGTGAGCCATGTTGGGCCTATGGGTGAGTCATACTTGTAGAGTCATATCTTGCCTACATTTCAGATCACTTAAGTTTAGGGGCATGTGGTCTAGAGATGTGGCACCAATTAAAACAAAATAAAACAGGTGGTGACTTCTATATGCTTGCCACATGCACCCTGGTAAACATGTCAAATGAAATCTTCCTAAATGCTTAATTAAGACTAGCCAAATAGTTTGTAACTTAGCTCGTAAAAGGCCCAGAAAATGTTCATAAAATGTTCCCATTCCTCCCAGTCTGGGCCATCTCACTAGCAGCCACCATCCCATAACAACACTCTCTGGGTCTCGTTACTTCCTCTCCATTCTCCTGTAGGTTCTCAGTTCTCTTATGCTCTTTCTTATACAATCTGTATTGGCACAACCTCATTTAGGAAAAGAAATGTTAACAGTCACTCCTCCCGTTGTATAAATTAGCCACACGGCCACCTGTCCCATGGAGATTTAAGCTTTGTTATTCTTTGGAGAATGAAGACTGTTGCCACTTGTTGGGAGGACTTTAAATATTGTTGGGCAGGTGAGGGAAGGTGTGCAGAGGGCAGGGTGCCCTGAAAATGGCAACATCTAGGCAATTCTACTTGTGGTCGAGGTGTATTGCTGCTCTTTTTCATTCCTTTTAAAAGACATACTGAGCACTTCTGCTGGGTGTCCTTGGCGTAGGTCTTCACGTGGCTCCCCTCATCTCAGGTCTCAGCTACGATGCCTTCTCTCTCTAAAGCAGTTTCTTGTCCTGCCAAGTCACTGCCCCGACACATTATTCATTTCTTTCATAGAATTTAAGGTGTTTTGAAATCATCTCCCTTTAAAATATGTCCCAGTCTCCTCCCTGCTCCCCTAGTGTAGAGCTCTCTGAGGTCAGGCGCCCTGTCTGTCTTTTTCACTGTCACGTTCCAGCAGTGAGCCACGTGCCTGGCACAGAAGAGCACCCCGAAACTGTTGTCAGATGAGGGAAAAAAGTTGAATAGGAAATAAAAACTCAAATTATAGAAAAAAGTAGATTCTGTTTCCTATTTGCAGCCCAGGGAGATGTCTCTCTCTCTCTCTCACTCATTATCCTGAAACTCTTTGTTTTCATTTCCTCTAGTGCTATGTTTCCAATTCACAGCAGTCACTGCCTGTTTGTCCAATTTGTGGTTGCCTTTCTCTGCTCCTGCCCTCCGCTCCATCTACTTCTTGCCGAAAGCTGAAGGGCATAGCTTGAACTGAGCGTGATGGGTTACATGCCACCTTCTTGGACAGTCCGCTGGCAAGTGGAGGGGCCAGATTCATTTTCGCCAAACCCCATCAAGCAAACAAGTGGAGGCAAAAGAGCAGAAGCCAGTGCAAAAAAGGGCCACAAATTATTTGTGTACAATCAAAGGTGTGATTTAGGGTCAAAAAACCTGAAAGTCACAAATTTCACATGAAGCTACCTCCTGGATAGAATAGGAAACTAGGGACAAATCAAGGAAAAGCCAGTGAATACGGTGACAACTGCCTAGCTGTTCATTACTGCTTGGGTCCCAGTCTTACCTGTCCGACCGAATATGAAAGACTCATTCGACAGCTCCCCACTGTGGGTTACAATCACCATCTTGTACATTCTGCCTTGCAGCAAGTTCTGGAAAGAGAAGCTCTGGATCTGAGGGTCAACTTGCGCTCTCTCCTGAAGGGTCCGATCCGGGTTGTACAGAAAGATGTTGTACCAGTTGAGCTCCCCCACGGAGGGGGTCCAGCTGAAGGACAGGTGCCTGGTGGAGTTCTCTGTGATCTTCAGATTGGTGACAGCTGCTGGAACTGCAAAGTCAGGAGCAAGGGAGTGAGGGAGGGAGAGGCAGGGGGTGGGGAAGAAGGGGAGAAGCAAACAGAGAAAGTCAGATGGGAAAGTGAAACAATAGGAAAAGCCAAAACAATTTTTAAAAGTTTCATATGAGGATTTTGTGCCCCTTGTGGGCTTTAGGGCTACCTCTTGGCAAGGGGGACAAGTGCTGCTAGGAACAGCCTGCGCCCAAACTGTTGGCACAGCCGCTGCCTGGCTCCCCGGAAGGCCTGAGATGCCGGCAGAAACTGAATGGGACATCCGTCTTGATTTCGCCTGGGTTCTCCTCCTTCCACCCTGCATGCTCTTTCTCAGGCTCTTTTTGCTTTCTCCTCTCCTTATGCCAGGCCCTTAAAAGTGGATCTTTCCCATGGTTCCGTCCCTGGGTCCCTTCATATTCTATAGGACTAGCCGAGCAATCTCTTCATTTACTTTATGGATTTAACTAGCATTTTGGTCCAAAGCTTTTTATGTCCAGCTCAGTTCTCTTCTGAACTCAGGCCCATATTCCCACTTGTCTATGTTCCCTTTCTCTGCAAGTCATTCAGACAAACTCAGTACAGAACAGAGTCTAGATTTCTCCTTGACCCTCCTTCCTCCTGCTTCTCTTATCTCTGTTAATGGAATCACCTTTTACCAGACACCCCAGGTAGAAACTCTGGACTCTTATTCTTTTCCCCTTTTTATAATCCACTCAGCCACCAAGTACCACCTTTTCTAATGCAGAAATACTTCTTGACTATATCCACTGTTCTTCACCAGGGCCCCTGCATTCATTCATTTCATTCCATTTCATTTTGTTTCATTTTAAAGATGGGGTCTCACTATACTGCCCAGGCTGATCTTGAACTCCAGGCCTCAAGTGATCCTCCCACTTTAGCCTCTCAAGTAGCTAGGACTACAGGCTTGTACTACCACACCTGGATAGTTTTCTTATTTTTTGTAGAGACAGAGTCTGACTATGTTGAGCAGGCTGGTCTTGAACTCCTGGCCTCAAACCATCCTCCCACCTCGGCCTCCCAAAGTGCAGGGATTATAGGCATGAGCCACCATGCCTGGTCTTATTGTTTTTAAGGTACAAATTTTCATTACAAAACAATTACTCTCTAGCTGAAAAATTTTCATTGCCTCTTTACTGTTTATAAGATAACAAAAAACTAAACTCCTGAGGAAGGCATGCCAGGCACGTTCTAATTTGGCCTCAGTCTGGCTTTCCAGCCTCAGCTTTCCACTGTGCACCACACAAGTTAGCTAGCTGCTCACAACTTCTCATCGTTCCTTCCCACATCTCCAGCCTTTGCTCAGGATAGTCTGTCTGCACGGGTGTTTTGGCACCTTCTCTCCGTATGGAGAATTGCTTTATTTTTCATGACAGTACTGAAATGTCACTTTTATGAAGATTTCCCAATTCTACCTGACCTCCATGCTTTCCTGAATGTTGGACAAGATAATCTTTATCACAATGTACTGTCATTATTTGTCTATGCCTCTGTCTCCCCAACTAGTCAGTCAGCTCTTCAAGGACAAGAAGCATGCCTGACTCATTGTCATGTCCCTATCAACCCCACCCCCTCCCCCTTCAGACCTAGGTACTTAATAAATAAGTAATTAATCAATTAGGCCAGTGTGGTTGTCTGAATAATGGCCCCAGAGATGTCCATGTCCTAATCTCTGCAACCTGTGAATGTGTTACTTTATGTGGCAAAAGGGACTCTGTAGTTGTGATTAAGGATTTTGAAACAAAGAGGTTATCCTAGATTGTCCGTGTGGTGACCAAGGTACTTGCAAGAGTCCTTAAAAGATGGAAGAAGGAGGTAGGAGAGCAGAGAAAGAGATGTGAGGGCAGATGCAGAGGTTGGAGCAATGTCATTGCTGGAAGGGGGACATGAGACAAGGAATGTGGGGGCCTCTAGAAGAGGAAAAAGGCAAGGAACATATTCTCCCCCTAAAGTCTCTAGAATGAACAAGAGCCCTGCTGACATCTGACATCTTGATTTTAGTCCTAGATTTTTAGATTCTAACCTGAAGGAACTATAAGATAATAAATGTGTGTTTTTTTAAGCCACTATGTTTGAAGTAATTTATTATAGCAGCAAAAGGAAACTAATAGCCCCAGTTTTAATGAAAAAATCAAACTCGGTGTGGCAGGCTCAAGCCTGTAGTGGGGGGCGGGGGGAGGGAGGACAGGCTGAGTGGTGTGGAAGTGGTAAATCAGAGTGAATGCTACTACTGTGTCAAGAAATAGGTGTTCCCTCCCAATGTGGCTTCATCCCTGTCACCCTGTGATTCTTACACACAGTAGACATTGGAGATACCTGGTTCTAAACAGGAAGGGGTGCTGATTACCTGTTCGGCCTTCGGTTTGAGCTTCCTTGCTAAAGAGACCTCCACTGACAGTCAGGATCTGTATCTTGTATTTCTTGCCTGGTGTTAGATCTTCAAATTTGTGTTGCTTGGTGGTGGCTGGCTCTGATGTGTTGCTCAGAAGGATCCCATCTTCATTTAGAAGCAGGACATCGTATCTTTCTGCCACACCAACAGCTTTTTGCCAGCTTACTATTAAGGAATGGCTGCTGTATGCATTGTCTGCACTTATTCCCTGGACAGTTGCTGGCACTGCAAAGAAGCAAGAGAAGCAAGACAATTCAAGTTCTATCATTTAGGATGAAGTAGCCAATTGAGAAAAACTCTCCTAAATCAATGGATGTCGGAGACAATGCCTTTGCTTTATTTCTGCTGCATTGACACCTTCTGGGTGCCCTTAGGGAGAAAAGAGGAGAAAATATTTCTTGGCCTGACTTGTCTGTATAAATACTTTGATTTTCCATTTTTTCCTCTGATTTTAGAGAGAATCTTAAAATCAGACAGGTAGAAGAGTTAGTGAAAGTGACACTGATAAACATGCAGAGTGATGCCTATCTCTGTATTTAGAAAGTGGAAGAATGCTGAACAAATTTCTTTTCTTTTTTTTTTTTTTTGAGACAGAGTCTCACTCTGTTGCTCAGGCTAGAGTGAGTGCCGTGGCGTTAGCCTAGCTCACAGCAACCTCAAACTCCTGGGCTCAAGCGATCCTACTGCCTCAGCCTCCCGAGTAGCTGGGACTACAGGCATGTGCCACCATGCCCGGCTAATTTTTTCTATATATATTTAGCTGTCTATATAATTTCTTTCTATTTTTAGTAGAGATGGGGTCTCGCTCTTGCTCAGGCTGGTCTCGAACTCCTGAGCTCAAACGATCTGCCCACCTCGGCCTCCCAGAGTGCTAGGATTACAGGCGTGAGCCACCGCGCCCGGCCAACAAATTTATTTTCAATGAATGTAACTTAGATGGCTGAATGATGTCTCTTGTTTAGACTTTTATTCCCAATATTAACTCAAGTCAAAACTTCAAGCCTTGACTTAAGCAGTAGGATATAATAGTATTTGTACTATAGCTCCTGATGTGAAACGCAAAATAGTATTATTTATTAATAATATTTTCTGTCCTAGGTTCATTTCTTTTCTCATTTTACATAACCTTCTTAGGAGATTTCATCTACCCTCATGGTTTGAATTGTCACCCATAAGGTGACAACTCCCAAATTTAAATTTTCAGCTCAGATCTCTCTCCTGTTTTTGCAAATTATATCTCTCCCTGGATACAGATATCCAATATTCAAGAATCCAAATAGGGCTCCTCGTCTCCCTTCTCCTATGTTCTCATTGTCTTTTGCTCCTCTGTCTTGGTCCAAGTCAAAAACTTAAGCTGTCACCCTCACCCTTCTACATATACGCAAACACAAGTTTTATAATTTCTGTGTCCTAAATCTTCTCTCTCTTGGATCTATCCATTCTCTCCTCCTCTACCGTCACTACCTGAGGACCGTCCCATCTCTGGCATGCACTGTTGCCACAGTCCCTTGACCAGTCCCTTTCTTCCTCACCTACATACCATATCCAGCATATTTTCACAGCCCTCCCGCGCTGATGGCCCTTCAGTGGCTCTCCATACAAGGCCCTTCACGATTTGGTCTATCTACTGACCTGGCCACATGGCTCACACTCTTTATTCTAGTGTACTAAACAGCATGTTAGGTCTCAAATGTGCCATGCTGTCTCTCACGTGCAGGCTTTTGCTTTTTCTGCTAGAACCCAGTCAGTTTGCACTTTACCTGGATGACTTCTTACTCTTTATTCAAGTTTTACTTCCTCCTGGAAGCCTTCCTTGCCTTTTCTTGTTTGCTCCCATAACGTTCCATAATTACTCTTATTTTAGCATTTACCATGTTGCCTTTTTACTTCTCTGTTTCCTTCACTAGATTATAAGGTTCTTGAGGTCACGGGCTCTGTCTTGCTATTGAATGCCCACTTTCTGACATAGTTCTTAATACAGGTTGGAGATATGTAGATATAGATATAAATAGTAGATATAGATATGAAATAGAGGCACAGTAGGGCATGGTATGGAAGTCCCAGGCCCTACAACTAAATAAATGGTCATGAGAATGTGAGATATCTAGGAAGTACTGTGTCACAGTAAACAGCATGAGATTTGGAGCCAGCTGGACCTAGATTTGAATTATAGCTCTAGGTCTTATTTTATGTATCCTTGATAATGTTTCATAAACTTTCTGAGCCTTACTTTCCTCATCTGTAAGATGAAGTTAATGATCTCTACCTCGTAGTATGACTGGAGATCATTTTAAATGCCTAGCATATCAAAGGCACTTATAGTTTATTTTTGTTTTAAAAATAATATATGAATAGTGATATTAACATAAACAAACACATTATTCATTCGTTTGATACTTGTCCTTTAGCTATCCCTGGTAAAGTAGATGACATGGGTGCATACTTTTTCTTAAAAAAAGAATTTTGAGAAAAGGGAGAAATTTTGAAAAATACATAGTTACGGAAGTCCACTTGTTAAAATGAAAAATTTTATATCTTTTAGCAAGCATAAAAGTATATTCAAATGATTTTGTTTCTAATTACCTCTCACTTGTTTTGAAAATCTTTTTTTTTTTAAATTTCAGCTTATTATGGGGGTACAAAAGTTCAGGTTACATACGTTGCCCATGTACCGCCTATCCCCCCAAGTCAGAGCTCCAGGTGTGTCCGTTCCCCAGACAGTGCGCATTGCACCCATCATGTAGGTATATACCCATCCCCTCCTCGCATCCCCCCCCTCCCCGAGTCAGCACCTTCAAGCGTGACCATTCCCCAGACGGTGCACAACACACTCATCATGTAGGCATACACCCATGAAAAGCTTTATTAAGAAAGAAAAATAAAATAAAAATGAAGAAAAAACAAAAGTTTGATAAAAAAAAATTTAAAGAAAGGAAAGAAAAATGAAAAGAAAAAATGAGAAAGACTATTAAAACAACATTGACTTGTACAGACTTAGGTGGTTTTAAATTTAGATTTTTTGATTTGTGGATGCCTGAACCCATTCACTGCCCCACTGTGGAGAACGCTGAGGCATTCTACAACCCTTCTCCAGGTGGATGCTCACCTGTCCGCCCCAGTGCGTCTACCTGATTCCTCAGGGACCCGCTGACTGAGGCGATCGCAATCTGGTACTGTTCCCCGGCCTCCAGTCTGTGGAACGTGTGCTCGGAGATGTGCTTGGGGATGGTCTGAGACTCCACCTGTTGATTCTGCCTGAATGCTGACACCGTGTAGGAATCAACATCTCCTCCACCAGGAGACCAGGTCACTGTCAGGGTATCTGTGGCTCCATTGGAAGAAATGTGAACATTTTTGACAGCGCTAGGAACTAAAAAAGAAAATAAATTTAGAAGCCATCACTTAGAGAATGAACTGTGGAAATTTTCAACCAAAGTTTTCACGCTTCTTACATGTCAGTATCTACTGAAAGAACACACATGAAAAAAGATATAAATTTTCCATTTTTCTCTGACTTTTCTGACTGAACTGAAGTTGATGAGGGAAAGTTTAGAGGGAGATCAAGGCCAGTGAGCAGAAAGGAAGAATGCCAATGATGTCACCAGGGGCTAGTTAGACTGCGTTGGTCCAAGTCCTGGTTTTCTCATTTACTAGCTGTGGGAGTACAGGCAAATTACTTAACCTCTGTAAGTTTCAGTTTCTTCGTCAGAAAAACAGCAATGATGATAATAGTAACCAGCCTGTAGCACTGTGAGGCTTGAACAAGATATAAAGTGCTTGGCTGCAGGTCTGGCTCATGGTGAACTGTCAATACATGTCAACACTCTAATAGAGTTCCAAAGAAGTGATAACCAAGCAACAGAGTTATTTAGACTTAATCTGTTGCCTCACAAGCACCAGCTAGTCACATCGATTTAATGCTATTTCTCTGAAAGCTTCTTCCCCACACCACATCCCCTTCCCATATTATACTTTATTTTTATTAACCCATCTTGGACAACATCATTGTTACTATCAAGATAACTTTTCTCCCATCTAGGCATCTCCCTTTTAACCCCTCCAAACCCTCAATCGAAAATGCCTGGGCTACCCAAATGTTGAATACCCCACTGTATCTACTCAGGTTCAAGAACAATATTTCAAATTACCTGTTAAGCCCTCAATGAAGGCTGACTGCTGTACATCGCCACTGATGGTCAAGACAAGAATTTTGTACTGGCGCCCTGGTGTTAGGGAAGTGAATCGAAACTCAGTTGCAGTATTTACAAGGTGAAAAGGAGGAAATACTTTCATGTCATTGAACAGCAGCTGGACTTCATACTGGTCGACATCCCCATCAGCTGGTGACCAAGTCACCTGCAAGTCCTCAGTGCTCCTATTCTGCAATGTTAGATCCTTAACGGGCTCTGGAACTGGGGAGAGAAATGAGAAGACACTTCAGGAAAGGAACTGATTGGAGTTTACCTACACAATAATTTATGAATCACATTCAAGGAACTGGCAGACATTTCCCTTCCCCAAATAAACCACTTGAACTACTTCATGCATAATTAAATAAGAAAAATTGGAAGCAACGATTAAAATTGTGATTTTTTTTTTCTGACAGAAATCTTATATGCTAAATGTTGGTAGAATATAATTATAAAATGAGTTATGATCTCAGTCGTAAAATAAAACAAGAAGTCTGGAGTTTTAATGCCACGATGCAGGAAGACAGGAAAGAAAAATGGGACATTTGGCCTTCTTGCTCCCCCACTATGCTTGCTTTTATCTACCAATAAATATGCTATAATTATGGCCCATGGCTTGGCTGAATGTTAGCTCCAAGTGAGAGGTACTGGGAATGTGATGTATTAATCAGTAAGTAGAGAAAATTCAACGTTCAGATAAATTATTTACTCAGTGACCTTCAAGTCCAACCAACTGTCAGATTTTGCAATCATTCCACTTACTTGTTCTCCCATTCCCTTGTTCACTGGCTTCGTATTGTCCACTTTTTGTGCTAACGGTGACACTGTACAACCGTCCAGGGACTAGCTGAACAAATACACACTCATTTTCTGACTTGGGAATGCTTTTCTTTTGAATGAAGTTGTTTTTGTTTTTAATAGTGACTTCATAGTAATCAAAGTCTCCGGTGGCATGCACCCAGGATACCTTTAGATAGTCACTCCTGGCTGAGTTGCTAACACTGATTCCCTGGACCTTGTCAGGCACTGAAAAAGAGAACAGACAACAGCTAAGATGTAGCGATTCTGATGAGCAGTGTATCACAGATGACAACCTGGGATGATAAAGCAAAGTGAGTAGATTTTTATTGCATGCATTTAAAAGGCAAATCTTAGATCTCTAGATCACAAATTTCTGGAGGTGAAAGATTGTTACACTACTTGGGGTGATGAAATAGATCTTTTAATAGAACCCGATGAATCCATTCTAATCCTGTTGTTTGCCACCACAAAATGTCATTATAACATGGAACATTAAACATGGTAAATGATGATTAATATGGATGATGGTGATGCTATTAATAATTCTAGCATACCTTGGTGACTCAAGATGTGATGTTACCAAGAAGAGTATAAACAATCCAAAAGAAAAATGGAAGAAGAGGAAACACATGGTTAATTGCATAACGCATAAAGAGATTGCCCATGTCACTGGTGATCAAGGAAATGCAAGTCAAAACTACAGTGAAATACCATTTAACATCCATTGGACTGGAAAAACTTACAAACCTCATAAAACTAAGTATTGGAGAGGATGTCCCTCTATAGGTGATTGGATAATGAACACAGTGAAATACTATAATTAATTTCTTCTTCTTAACTCAAAACATAAAAATATAGATTTTTTTTGCCCTTAACATCAAAACACAAAATATGAATGAAACTTATCAATATAATAAGTGAAAAATTTCAATCCCCAAAAGATTATATATTGCATTAAAAATACCTTTTTTAAAAAATAATGTTAAAGGAACTAAAATTTTAAAGACCTATAATTTTAAGTCTATATATAGATGCAATAAAACTATGCAAGATGGAAAGCTTGGGAGATATAAACATAGGAGTCAAGATGTTTGTTACTCTGGCATGGATTAGTGAGGTGGGAACCACATGATTTGATGTAGATTATTGTTAAGGTCCTAGTTTTTATTTTAGGTAGTGGTTTCCCATGTACATGTTAAATTATTAAAAATTACTAACCAGATACTAAAAATATAAAAGTAGCAATTGATGCATGGTTTCCTGAACCAAGAATTATAATTAATCTAATTTTGTATACCTGAGGTTCTTCCCAATAAATATACAAAGAAACAAACAATCCTGTGTATCCATGGTTTCCTTCTCAACCAATAAATAAATAAATGCATGTTACCAGGAACACTGTAAAATAAGGCAATTCTAGATTTAGAACATGATAGTAAGGAGATTCTAGTTTTTACTTGATGCTGAATTTTAATTCAATAATAGGCCTTAGATTCATTACTGTTTGACTATAACTGAACATTATAAATATTAATGAGGAGGAACATTGAAAAGAGGCAGGAACTCAATCTAGGGTACTAAATTTCTGTTCTGATACTATCAAGTACTCTAGGCTGTATGGCTTCCCTCTGTGTTTGGTATATGTTAAAGGATTTCTGCTCTAACCACATGCCAAGCTTGTGTCCTACTCTTTTCTTCTACTTTCCCCCCAAATCATGAAACAGCTCAGAAATTTCAGTATTTTTGCATTTAAGCTACTTTTTTTTTTTTTTTTAAGACAGAGTCTCACTCTGTCTCCCAGGCTAGAGTGCCATGGTGTCAGCCTAGCTCACAGAAACGTCAAACTCCTGGGCTCAAGTAATCCTCCTCCCTCAGCCTCCTAAGTAGCTGGGACTACAGGTGTGTGCCATCACGCCAGGCTAATTTTTTCTAATTTTAGTACAGACAGGGTCTCGCTCTTGCTCAGGGCTCAGGCTGATCTCGAACTCCTGACCTCAAGAGATCCTCCCTCCTTGGCCTCCCTGAGTGCTAGGATGATATAAACTACATTTTTTTTTTTTTTTTTACAATGCTTCTCATACCTACAAGTTGTATCAGCATCTTTTGTTGGATTATATTTACTGATTAGTTTTTGGAATATAGCTCACCACAGATAATGGAGAAAAGACAGGTATCCTTTCTTCAGGATATTGACCTGAAACCAATTACAGTGTTGCTCAAATGTAGTTGTTGCAGAGTTAAGGAGAGGAAATTATGAAGTGACAGTGTATGCATGGGCTAAGAAAGGTCAATCATCCAAGCAATTTCCTGAAGGCAAAGCAACTATTACAGGAAGAAAAACTAGGCTTAATACCATGCTAAGTCAATAAGGGGCTCTCCAGGTGGACTGGGGGTAATTTGTGAGACCTGCCTTGCTACATGGTGGGATGATGCGATACAGAATTAGAAATATTGGTATTTCACCCAAAATGAAGAACAAGAGCATCAGAAAAGGAAAAGGGCATTAAGATAATCAGCCAAAATCAACTGGACAACAACTCAGACATGAATCTCCAGTTAAACTCATTCGTCAGGGGCAATGACTTGCTCCGGTTAGTCATGCACCAAATCCAAGTTGATGCTGGTAAAAGTCAAGAGGATGCATTAAATAAAGGCTCACTTGTCTTGCATTTAAAAATAATTTTAGCAAAAGGCCTGGCAATATTAAAGTCACATGGATAGGAAATGTTCAAGAAGTGGCATTGATGGGAAGCAAGAGGTTAGTAGTTGGATGACATACCCTTTAATTTCTGGTGATTTGGGGGCTCCACGTTGATCATCATTATGAGACACTGACATAAGACTGCTTAGTAATTGGAAGTCTGCTTTTCAGAGCTAAATCATTGGTGTGATTATCAGTATAATTAGACTTTAACTTATCTGACGGTATGGATAATCTCTTTATGTCCTTGATTAGTACTCTCAGATATAGCGTGATATAATAGGCATAGCAAGGGAACTAGGCTGAGTTCTGCTGCTGGTCAGTCATGCAGCCTTGGAGAAGCCACACGCTCTCTGGGACTTTGTCTCCAAATGAGGAGATGAGGTTAGAACATTCTAAGGATCCTTTCAATGCTAGCATTCTGTAACAATGCAAGCCATCATAAGCGATTCTTAACCATTTTGGAGTCACAGAAACAATGAGAATGTGCTAAAAGCCTTGGATTCTCTCTTTTCAAAGAAATGCACATGCCTTTCCTATTCTCAAAAACTTCATGGACAATTTCCAGGGTCACTACATTCCTGAAGTCCGCCCATAGACCACTAGGTAAAAACCCTTTATCTAAGTGATTTCCGATTATTCATTCACCAAATATTTGAGAGCCTGATAGGCCCCAGGGCCTGTGCTAGGTATTAGGGTGATGTCAATTGTCCCAGATCCTCCTGGAAAAACTAACATTTTTAAATGCAAAACTCAATCCATAGCTCAGTAGGAAAGATTTGACAACCTATTAATGCCAATCTTAAGCAGAAATCTCAGATGTAAACCCCCGAAAGCATAAATACACTGGGAATATGGTAACTGTCTAAATTTAGTTCTTTCCAGCACATTGCAGACCTCAGGTTCACTTCCTTTGCTAAGATTTTTGCTCCCTAGTCCCAGAACTATAAAGGCTCCCATTTTCAACTTGTGTCAAAAAGGATGAATAGTGATCTTGACTAACAGATATTTCAGGAAGGATTTCAGGACAGAGAGCTTCATAGGCTCTGGAGTCACTTAGAGCTGGGTTTAAATCCAAGATCTGAAACTTACTGGCTGTTTCACAAGGTAAACAGTTGGACAAGTTACCTAACCTCCCTGATCTGGAATAATAACAATGACTACCTCACTCAAGAGTTTACAAGGGTTAGTTAGCTCACATATGGAAAGCCAGGCACTAGTAAGCAAAAAGTGCTCCCTAAACAGAAATACGTTTTTACACTATTTGCACATAATATGAATTTGGGCCACAAAAGCTACGTTATTCTTACTCCAAAGGTAACATCTGCTCACATAAAGAGTTTCTCGGGTCAAAATATGAAGACTCCATAAGAGTTCTGTGATCTCAGCTGCCTCCCGCCCTGTCCCTGCAGAATGTTTACAGCCCTGGGCTGTCGCGAGTCGCGTGCTCATTGGTTCTTACGGGGCCCTGCACCCTCACGCGTCTTTACCTGTCCGCTCTTGGCTGAAGGAATGGTTTTCATACTTGCCGCTCCTTGTACTTATGGTCACGTTGTAGAGGCGGCCTGGGGTGAGGGAGCTGAAGGAACATTCGCTGACAGACTTGGCAATGGTGAGGGACTGGACCACCCTGCTGTCATGAGAGAGCGTCGCCACGTAGCTGTCCACGTCGCCCGGCGCCGGCAGCCAGGAGACGCTGAGGAAGTCGCTGCGACCCGAATTGTTCACCGTCACTCCGCTCACGCTGGAAGGGACTGTGATTTTCAAAGGGGAGAAATTTTAAAAAGAGATGCAGTCAAAAGTTTGAGTCATCTAGTGTGGCCAACAAAAACTGTGGACTCAGGAGATCTAATCTGATTACGTAAGAGGTCAAAGAAGTGTGAGGATTTCACTTTAGCTTCTGGAAGCTGAATGCTTTTACACCAGAAGGCTAACCAAAATAAAAACGTCAGGGGGCCTTGAGGATGGATGCCTCATAAATACAGGGATGCCGCTACTGCGTTTTTATGGGGTTGCTGTTTGTAAAGTACCTTCAGTGGACGCAGTTTTACGAGAATGTGTCAGGAGGGTCCTGGCAGGAAAGGGAACAAACATAACAATCCAAATGAATCAACTCGAACCAAACTCACCAATAAAGCAAAGATGGTTGACGGGAAGGTGAAGAATGTGAAAGCTTTTCTAAAGATCTTAGACTTTAGCTTAGACTTTCGGATAGCTTCAATCTTCATGCAGTTTATTCCTGGGGAGGCTGATAGCTAACACAACTGGAGGGACTGACTGTGTTTTCCCTTTGCAAAGCATTTCCTGCCCTCTAGTGGCAAGAAATAACTCTTAAAACCCTATCCTGGAAGCAAGCAGTCTGGAAACTGGACCAACTGTGGGCAGAGAGAGCTGTTATGGTGATAACGGCCTTTCTGATGTCAAGGATAACCATTTCCTTGTGTCAGTTGGGGTTTAGTGCCACAAATATTTACTGAGAAGCTACTCTTTGCCAGGTATGCAAAAATGGAAAGGGCATGGATGCCTTTAAGAAGTTCCCTGGCTAGAAGTATAGTTAGCAAATTAGTATTGTAGTATTGAGTCTAAGTTGTACCACATTTCAGAAATAAGTGCCTAGTAAATAGTACTGCCATTAGTGAATAAAGGAAGAAAATGCCAAGTAGATATGAACTAAAGTACTGTTTTCATCCTTAGTTGATTAACTTAGCTAAATATTTTCATACAATTGTCAATATTAGTACATCACATGTAATGGATAGAATTTGGCTAGATGACTAATGAGAATCCTTCTAATCTAATATGCTCTGACTTTGTGAGTTAAGCTCCAGAGTCTCCCTCACACTTAAAAGCACTTACTCATCACCAAAAATTATGAACAGCACTCAGCTGAACAAATGCTGATCCACATATATGGACATTTTTTAGATATAAAGTTGAACTTTTAGCAATAAGATTTATGTATGAGTATATTCCCTTCCCTTCCTTCCTCCCTCCCTCCCTCCCTCCCTCCATCCATCTATATGTCCTTTGGTTGATCTCAAAAGCAACTTTTTCTGCTTGTTTTTTAAAACTGCCGGAAATACTTACAACTTCCTACATTTTACTAGAAAAGATACAATGATCCTGAGTTTTCCCAAAAGTATGATTCACACATTTAAGAAAAATAGGTACAAAATTGGTTTGTTTTTCTTTTAGAATGAGCATTTTTTCAGATTAGAATTAGATTTGTTAAGCATATCTGATAGCTTCAATTTTAAATATTCTGCCACCTTATCTAGGCTGGGAGGGTTTAGTTATATATGTTTCTACTCTGTGGAAACATAAGTAAAATAAAAGAAAGTCTTTCAAAATTATTTCAGTATTGCCCAATATTTCAGCAATTTGAGAAGATAGTAATGATTATAAAGTCCTCAGCCACTGAAATATTTACAATTTACTGTGTACCAAATTTACCAATCTGGGTACCTTTCAAAATCCCTAGTTGTTGTACTGCTACAGTAGTATCCCATTCCTCTCCTTTCTCATGATAATATGCACTCTTAATATGTTTGAGTACAATAACTCATGCTTATATGTATTCATATTTTGTGTGCTCCTCATAACTTTATGATAATCCTTCAAAGAATTTCTTGCCCCTTTTTTGAATACTTCTATTATATAATACAGGTCGAATACTGATACCTCTGTTATAATTAAAATAAAGGTATAAAAATAATTACAAGTTCCATTTATTTCAAGTGGCCACTCATTTCAAGTGATATCATACACTTTACTATGTTGGTTTACCACAATACGTTGGACAGCCCTTGATATATTTTAAAATGAGAATTTTATATATAATATATATTTTAATTTTGTGTTCTTTCATTGCATTATGTTGACAATTACATTTCCTTCTTTGGTGCTATGGCTCTCTGATACACATTACCAAAATATGACTAGTTGTTCACCAACCATTTCCTTTCCTCCTGACACAAAGCTAGACTGTATTTCTCAGGCTTCCCTGCAGTTAGGTGTAGCCACGTAACTGAGTTCTGGCCAGAGGAATGTTGGTGGAAGTGATGATTCTACTTCCAGGTTTGGTCATCTGCACCACACCCCTCCATTCTCTAGAGAAATGGAGAGAGCTCTGAGGACCTAGAGGAAGGAAGAGCCATAGATGATAGGAGACAGGTTCCCTGAATTGCTGCTTGCAGAAAAACCAACCAATCCAGTCATCCAATCAGGAATACCCATATTGTAAAGTTGTGTAAGCAGGAAATAAGTCAGTTTAACTTGACTGATATAACTACAACTCACTGGAAAATGAATGCAAAGTCCTCCTGAACTCCTCTCCTCAACTTTCTTGTTATTTCTCCTTCTCTACTCTGACACGCAGGGTAGGAGTGAATTACCACACATGCATTAAAAATTGGAGGCTTAGAGAAATAAATGAATGTAAGAACTAGGACCAGAATCTGGCCTTCCTGATTTCCAAGCTAAGATTTTCATCACCCCCATCCTCAGCAATGCGACATTGGTGGATGGTGCCAAGAACCCATTGAAAGAGAAGAAAGAAGGTATCAGGAAGAAAGTCGCAGATGACAGTGTGAGCTGCCATAGAATGAGGGAAATGGGCATACATCAGTGAATTTCTACCAGGACTATGAAACATCTTTTCAGTGACTTAGTTGCTCTTCTGGGAGAGTTAATGAAATTAATGTTCCTTGGGCTTATTAAGTAGGTGAGACTCATGATATTGGAAAGAGATACATTTATGATGCCTGCAGCTGATATTCAGAATCTGAGCGTTGGAGATGTAGGAGAAGCCTGAAATCCAACTTAGAATAATTTTATAAAATTATGTAGGCAAGGTTACCGACCTGACTCTGAGTTCACTAATAAATATCAAAGCTTCTATTGGGTTTATGTAATTTTTTTTCTTTCTAAGAAATTGGAACATAAATTTTATATGTAATATATATTTTAATTTTGTGCTCTTTCATTGCATTATGAAGAAAATTACAGTTCCTTCTTTGGTGCTATGGCTCTCTGACACACATTACCATAATGACATTTGCTTACTTAGCTTTCTGCCCTATTTGACAGGGAGCTCTTAAGGTCAAGGAACATTGTTTAGCTGGCAGATAATATCAAGCACTTGTTTAAGGTTGCTTATGAAGGCATATGTGATTTGAGAATTATATTACCTCAACTTTTAACCACATAAATTGGGAATCATTTTCTTTCTATGTCTTGAAAGGCAAGAATATGAAAGAGAGTGAAAGATACTTTGAGAGTTTTGTTTTGTTTTTCAAATCTCATTACTTGTTTACCTTAACTGGGACATAAACATTTCAAAGGTAATCAACTGAATGAGAGGATAAGCTTAGGCATCAAGTGACTATCATGTCTTTGCCAAGGTTTTCCTAGGAGTTCTGACATGTTTATTAGAGATTTTAGAAAATTCAGAATTTATTCTCTCCTGCCCTCATTCATCACCCAATATCCATTCCATGTACTTTCTGGAGGGTATTGAAACTTAGCTTTTAGGAAGGCCAGAGGTGAGTTTGTTTTTAGGCTATTTAAAAAAAAAAATTCTAGAATGCTCTGTTTGGGGGACCTAGGTACTCAGGTTTCTGTAAGTCATAGATACACACATCTCCACTTCTTACCTGTTCGTCCCTCCACCACCACTTGTCGAGAAGAGATCCCTCCACTCACTGTTGTCACCACCACCGAGTAGAGGCTGCCCGATTTGAGGGAGTGGAAGCTGTACCTGCTGGTCTCACTGGGAACACTTTCATTTTTGATGACCACGTTTTCGTGGATCAGTAAGACTTGGTAAAATTCTACATCTCCCAGTGCCTGGGTCCAGTTAGTAAACAGACTGCTGGTCATCCCTTGGTTGGCCACATGCAAGCCAGTAACTTGGGCAGGCACTAAAACACAGTAGACAGAAGACAAAACAAATGACACTTAGTCACCCTAAGGAAGTGTAAGAAAAATGAGTCAAAAAATGGAGACAGACTTGAAAGTGCCCAAAATAATTTTTTTGTTGTCTCTATAGACTCTCAGTTCTATTTCCTGTGGCATATGGAGAACTACTCCCCTACAGAGGCTCTACTACTTTGAAAAAGCTGCTTATATGGGAAATCAAATCAAAATTATTTAGGATCCAAGGATGAGATGATGCATCGTTAATCAGTAGTTTTGAATTTAAATTTTAAATAATAAGGCTGTTGTTTTTGAAGATAATATGATTTTCTCTGTCTTTACCCCATGAGAACATTTATGTTGTTTATGGTTGTTATGGAGTGGTATTGGGAAGTTCCTTCAATCTGATAATTAGCTTATGGTCTGGCAAACTGGTTAGTTCTTTATGGGCACATTCTAAAAAGGACCATTATTATTATACATGAAAATGCTATAATAATATAAATTATATTGTCATATATAAAATAATAGTAATGATAAGGATAACTATTGAATGCCTACTAAGTGGCAGTTATGGGCGGAATGCTTTATAGAAGTTATATTATTTGATACTTATTCAAAACAATAAAGCTGATTTCATTTTTCCCTTTTTTAATGAAGAAACCAAAGATCAAAAAATGTAAGTAATTTAGCCTGTATCATAGTGCTAACAAATAGTCAACCTGGGGTCCAAAGATCTGTCTGACTCTTAAGCCTGTGCCCTTTTCTTGATTAGCAATGATTGTGACTTCCAACCTATCCTTTTACAAATCTTATACACAAATCTTGAAGTTGGTACTTGGTCAACATATATTCTTCTTTGTGCCTCTTTCCTGAATTATGATAATCAAAGAGATTGGAAACTTGGCACTCCTCTTCTTAAAGTTCCCTGACTTCTGGGTTAAGATACAACATATTCATTAAAAAATGCTACTATACATGGATCAGAAGATTTAGGATTCTAAATTCTAAATTTAGAAATTTAGGATTGTAATTCTAAACTTTATATGGGAAGCAAAGCATCTACAATGGCTAAAACAATTTTGAAAAAGAACAAAGTTGGAGGACTAACATTATCTGATTTTACTAAAAAGCTACAATAATCAGGTCACTGTAATCCTGGCAAAGGATACAGACACACAGATTGATGGAAAAGAATTGAGAACCCAGAAATAGACCAACAAATGTATAGCCAGTTGATTTTTTAGAGATGTAAAGGCAATTTAGTTGAGAAAGGATAGTCTTTTCAAGAAATAGGGCTGAAATTATTAGATATCTATGTGCAAAGAAATAAACCTTGACTCATATTTTATACCATATATAAAAATTAACTCAAAATGGATTACAGACCAACATTTAAAACCTAAAGCTATAAAACTTCTAGGAGAAAATCTTTGTGACTTTGTGTTAGGCAAAGATTTTTTAGATATGACACCAATAGCATAATCTATGAAAGAAAAAAATTGATAAATTGGACATCAGAATTACAAAGCCATGACCAGCAAAATACACTAACAATATAGTGAAAAGACAAGCCACAGACTAAGAGAAAACATTTTCCTCACACATTTTGGACAAAGGACTTGTCTGTAGAAGAAAGAACTCTCAAACTTAATGATAAGAAAACAAACAACCCTATTTTAAAAATGGGCAGGATATTTGAACACAAACCACTCCAAAGAAGATAAATGTATGGAAATAAGCATTTGAAAGGATTCTCAAGACCATTAGACATTAGGAAAAGGCAAATTAAAGCCACATGAGAGACCACAGCAATTAGAGTAGCTAAATTATAAAACAAACAAACTGACAACACCATACTGCTGAGGATGTAGAGAAAATGGAAATCTCTTATATTGGTGGGAATGTAAAATTTTACAACCACTTTGGAAAACAGCTTGACAGTTTCTTACAAAGTTAAACATACACTTACCGTATGATCCAGCAATATGGGTGGTAGGGATGATGAAAACGATCATAGGTCTAAAACAATGCCTTGGACTTCCACTCTGGCAGTATGATGAGCTAGATACCAAGAAAATCCCTCCAATAAACACAACTACACATGTTGAATAAAATGTAAAAATGTAAATGAATCAGTAAGTTGTCAAGAATGTAAGGAATTCTCAGAGGCCAAAAAAGAGGTGCTAAAGAGGTAACTGGATCACTGAAGCAAACTGTTGTCTTGACAGCATCTTTCAAACATAAATTTAAGCTTCGATTTTATAGTATTGCAGGATCTCAGAGAGAGGAGGTAAAGTGTACGACTTTTATAGACTGAAGAAGCTCACAGGTGACCCTGCATGACACTGGATCCTAAAAGGGTACATTCTAAGTGTAAATTAAATAAATATTCCCTCTCTACTCCCCATATCACCCTAGCCTCTTTAGTAGTGAGTGGAGAAAAAAATTTCCTCTGAGCATTCATAATCTTAAGATAGCTTCTATGTGTTTGCAATCAGAATTCATAAAACCTGAGTGATCATAAAAACCTTAGGTTGATAATTTAGATAATTTAAATTAAAGTAGGTCTAGTTTGATAGTAGTCCTGTGTACCTGAAAGAATCAAATGAAAAATTCTTTCTGAAATGCACCTTCAAACAAGGCCTCAAAGAATTCCCACAGAATAAAATTCTAGGGAATATGAGCTTACAGTAAAAGAAATCACAAACATTTAAGGAAATAAGGCATTATAAGCAAAAGTCAGGAAAATCAATAGACAAAAGGATCTAACTCCTGAAGATTTCATATATTGTAATTATCAGATTTATAATGGAAAATAAACATTGTTAATTTGCATATAGCTATAAAAGAGGAGAATGGAAATATAACTAAATAGTAGCAGAGCATAACATAGATTTGAAAGAGAGCCAAAGAATGTTTAAAAGGGAAATATGTAACAATTAAAAGTTAAAACTCAATGGGTAGATTTAGAAATATATTAGACAGAGCCAAAGAAAGAATTAATGAACTAAAACAAAAAGATGAGGAAATTATCAAGACTGCAGTCCAGACAGCAAATACATGAAAAGTGTGAAATATATACACATGTGTATGTATGTGTTCTAGAATACCAGAAGGAGACAGGGGAAATGGAGAAGAGGCAAGAGGTGATATTGGAGCTAGGCACAGTGGTTTATGGCTGTAATCCCAGCACTCTGGGTGGCCGAGGAGGGAGGATCGTTTGAGGTCAGGAGTTTGAGACCAGCCTGAGCAAGAGTGAGAACCCATCTCTACTAAAAATAGAAAGGAAAAAAAAAAAAAAGAGTCAATATTGGAGAGTTAAAAGCTGAGAATTTGCAGGATTATTGAAAGGTACTAATCTGAAAGTAGGGAAATCCCAATGAATCTCAAGCAGGATAAACAAAAAGACACCTACATCTAGATCATTATTGTGAAACAACTGAACACCACAGACAAAGAATGGATCTTAACAGTAGTTATAGTAAGCAGACAAATTACTCAGAGAGAAATAAAAATTAGGCTGACAGCTGAAATTTCAACAGCAACAATAAATGCCAGGAAAACTAGAATAATATCTTCAATGTGCTGAGAGAAAATAACTTCCAATGTAGAATTGAAACCCAAGGAAAACATCTTGCAAGACTAAAAGCTTTATAAAGACATTTCCAGCTAGGCATGGGGGCATGTGCCTGTAGTCCTAGCTACTCGGGAGGCTGAGGCAGGAGGATCACTTGAACCCAGGAATTTGAGGCCAGCCTGGGCAACATAGTGAGTCTCTGTCTCTAAATATAAATAAAAACATGCCCAGAAAAAGCAAAATTGGAGAGGGTTTGTTCCTAGAAACTTCCAGGAAAGAAATTTGAAGAGTGTTCTCCAGGATGAAGGAAAGTAATGGGGGAAAAGATGGTAAATTGGTAGGTACATCTAAATAGATGTTGACTGTATAAAACAATAATTCCATTTTTTTGTGGGGCTAAAAAAGGAGAGAGAAATAAAATACAAGACAACAATAGTATATAAATTGAAGAAAGGAATCTTTGCTTCCTATTTCACTGAGAAAATGAGAGCAATTAGAAGACGACTGCCCACCAATACATCCACCTACCTCCTGGCATCTCACCCATATCCTCCTTCCTAACTGACATTCAAGTGCGATAACCTGTGCTCCTTCCTAAAGCCAGTTCCTTCACGTGTGCTCTAGATCCAAATACCTCTCACCGACTCAAAGAATAACTGTGGTAATTCTTCCCTCTCTTTACATCATCACCATTCCCCAGTATTCTAGATCATTCCCATCAGCATAAAATATGCTCTTATTTCTTTTATCCTTAAAAAGCAATCCTCCTTTCAACCGTACTTCCTCTTCTAGATGCTGTCCTATTTCTCTGCTCTCCTTGGCAGCAAAACTCCTTGGAAGGGTTGTTCTTTACTCTGTTTCAAGTTTAGCCAAATAAACCCAAGCAAAGTAAAAAGAAGGAACTAATAAAGATAGCTGAAATTAGTAAAATAGAAAACAAACACAATAGAAAGAACCCATAAAACCATGCCCAGGACATAATAGGCATTTAATGAATATTTGTAAATTGCATGTTAAATAATTCAGCAGACAGAACACTTTAAAATCTAAAATGCATACACATTATTACCTGTTCTGCCTTTTACAGAAGAGGAATTTTTTAAGTCTCCACTAATAGTGGTGACTGTAGCCTTGTATTTTCGTCCAGGCACCAGCTCGGTAAAAGTGAATTCTTTGGCATCTTTGGAGAGCGGCTTGTGGATGGGTAAGAGGTCTCTGTCAGCTAGTGAAATGGTGTATTTCTCCCATTCTGTTACCGGGGTCTGCCACATGATGCTCAGTGAGGTTTCATTGGCATGCTTGACACGGAGCTGGGGGACAGCCAGGGGAACTGAGGAAAGCAATGGAGACGTGGGTCACTGATGGACTCAGACACACTCACCGAGTATTCTTTCGAGGGCTCTCCTCTTCCATCCTCAAGAGTGTTCCAATTCAACATTTATCAGTGCTTATGAAGGTTAAAACAAAAAAGCTTGTCACAAAAAAATTTTGTTCATGTACCATAACCAGAAATAAGGACCCAAAAGAATACTATTGGAAAATACCTTACTGGAAGGTGTCATGTATCTTTGACCACATAATACTTATTAGAGTTTATCTCTTCATATGAATTGTCACACAAAAAATATTTAATCTCATCTTGTCATCCACAAAACCACAAAGAAAAGTCTATGTGTGAGTATTTAGGTGGAATTAGGAGTATTTTTTATCCCCATAGCTTGGAAAGACCAAGTGCATCTCTCCTTTGTTTCTGAGACAGAGACACTGACGTATTCATGAGAGGGAGAGGGGGTTGGTAAGGAAAAAAGCATCTGATTAAGGACCCCTCTTATCTAAAGAATCAAAATTGCTCCCATTTCTTTAAAAGGCTTTATTATTACAATTTCTAGGAGATATTGTTAAGAGCAAAGTGTTGATCCTATAAAATAACAGGGAAACCAATTATGAAAGAAGTGTGTAAAATTTTATGGTGATTTTTGCATCAAAGACATTGTCTACAATGCCATTCTAACTGAGTCCCTAACTCTGCAACTTCCTCCTTCAGTATATAGAAATAATTTGATTATTTATGACAAGGACTACTTCAAGTTACCCGAATAAGGTAAACTGGAGGTACAATTTAAGAAAATTCTCCTGAGAATTATGCCAACATGCTGAGAGCCCCTGCTGTCCCCTTGATCATACATTTTCAAGTTATTTGAGGTTGCAGAGGACATAGATGCTTGTCCTGTGAAATACTGAAACTGGCTTGGTTTAAGCTGATATAGGTCTTTGATCATCATCCAATGGATATTAATATTCAGGAGATGAAAATGTCATTGGAAGACACAGTTGGCAAGCTAAGGAGGTGTCTCCATCCTTTTCTTTGACATTCTTAAAAGAAGAACATTGAATCAATGTAGTCATTTCTCTACTGTCAGGCAAGACTAAGAGAGACGACGGTATTTGAATTTCACTCCAAGAATGGAGTATTTCACACCATAGGGATTATCACAGAAATGTTATACTTGGAAGGGCAACTCTCTTATTTGAAAGTTGAGAAAACAAGCTTAGAGAAGTTGTGACTTGCCTAAGAAATTATAGTATAATGGCGATAGCAAGAATACCAAGACACATGTTTCAGGATCTTCATTCTCCTCTTCCCTAAAATCCAAATATTTCTCTTTCCACTTTAATCGCCCTTCCTTGGTATCTGAAATCCCCACAGTCAACATTAGGTCAAGGCAATGGTTCCCTAATACTGATCAACAGCAAAAGATTCTTTTGTGGGAAGGATTAGCCTTTATTCTCAGATTGTATCCTTCTGTTCTTTGGGTATTTAAAATGTCCTTTTATGAAATAATGGAGTTGCTAGTGGAAGTAGATTTTTAACGTTCTAATTTGACAAATTAAATATTACCTACCCTATGTTAGTCTGCAAGTCTGTAATATCTCAAATTCAGGGAACACCAGGATATGACATTGGCAGCTGCCTGGGTTACTTGGGAGAGGAAACAGATTAAGGTTCCATTAGTCATTAACACCTTCATATTTGCTTACCTGTCCTGCCTTGGCAACGCTCAGAACTCTTCAGATTTCCACTCTCAACAATGACTTCTACCTCATACTGTCTTCCTGGTATGAGCCCCAGGTCCCCCAGGACATAGCGTGTTTCCTCCTTTGCCACCGTGGTGTTGAGCAGCACCACGGAATCATTGAAGAGCAGGATACGATACTGCTCCCAGTCTCCAGCAGGGGGCGACCAGTTCACCACGAGAGACCGCATCCAACCGTTGGTGGCTTCCAGATTCCCAACTTTGTCTGGAACTAAAAGGTGAAATGATGTCAAAAAGATACTGCAAACCAAAAGTAAGGACATTAATTTACACTTTTCATGAGCAATAGTAGATAGGAGACACGATATCTGCAATTCAAAACATTTATGTTCCCTTCTGATGTCTGTGGATTGCAAATGAGTGTTCTCTGTTCATTTTGGAGACATTTGACACTCAAGAAATGTATGCTAAAGTCATTTTAGTAAAATATCTTAGTAATATTTAATAATGTGATCTTCTGTAACACTGTTAATAATCTAGCGACATGAATGCTGTTTTTCATTGATTGCACTCCAGTCCTTGACACAGTACTGGCATTGCTCCTAATGATGGTGGCATCTTTTGGAAGACATACTGGATGTTGTGGTCATGAAGCATTCCTGTTTTTCTTTTCCACCTGAAAATCTTCTTGCAATATATCTCTGATCTTATTATTTTTTTTTTCTTACAAACAGCAAGTTCTCCCCAGAAACTACAGAGTAATATATCAGGTCCATTTGTAGCTCTTCAAGTTCAGACCCCACATCCTTCCAATCTTAACTCTATTTCCTGCAGCCCTCCCTCCTTCCCTATCCCTGGGAAAGCTGTGTGGCCTCCAGGTGTATGCTCTGCAGACCTGTAAGTCTCCTAGGCTCTTCTGTCTCTGTGCCTTTGCTTATACTATTCCTTCCACTTCAAATGCCCTTCCTTCTTTTCCCTGTTCATTTGCCAACAACTTCACATTTTTTTAGGTCCCCCAACTTAAAGGCCATTTCCTCTAAGCTTTTACTGCTCTTCTGAAAGAGAATTTTGTTCTCTTTCCTTTCTGACCATATAGCTCTTTCTCAAGATTTTTAGTAGCACAGAGAAGGGCTATGGAATCAAACAGCCTCGCTTAAATTCTAGCTCCACCACTTACGGGCTGGATGACTATGGATGAGTTATCTGACCTCTTTGAATTATCTGTACAATGGTGATAATAAAAGGACATCTCTTATGGTTTTCTTGTGAGAACTCAATGAAATAATGGGTGTAAAATGTTTAGTCAGTGCTTGATACATGGAAATATCAATGTAGTCAATATTAAAATGTACTATTTTTACTTTTGTTGTGTGTATATTCTACATCTGTGTGATTAAGATGCAACCTCTCTAAAGCAAGGTCAGCAAACTCTCTCTGGAAGGGCCAGATAGTAAATATTTCAGGCTTTGCAGGCCACATATGGTCTCTGTCTCATATTTTTCTTATTTACTTGTTTGTTTGTCCGTTTGTTTTTGTAACCGTTTAAAAATGTCAAAACAATTCTTAGCTTGGGGGCTAACCAAAAACAGACCACAGACCAGATTTGGTTTCATAGAGTGTAGCTTGGTAAATAAACCCTGTCTTAAAGGCAAATAGCATGCCTCATCCATTTTAAGAATGCTGAAAGCTCATAGTACAATAATATACACATGTAAGACACTACATCAATATCTGGTGACATAAATTAATAAAATAATGTATGGAAAACATGGTTAAGTGCTTACTGGGCCTCACTATAAGAATGGATCAGAAATGTTTTACTTATTGGTATCAAAGCTAATGTATTCACGCTACTTAAGTGATGTGACATGAAAAAGCATAGGACAGAAATAATATGCAGATCATTTAGGAATCCAAACACACTTACTTAAATAATTCAGATGAATGTAATTAACCCTCTGCTTTACTCTGCATATTGGGCTGTGGACCCCTAACATCCTCAGTCCTGTAGGCCCTACTTCCTAGCTTAGAAAAGGAGTTTTCCTTCCAACTTATTTTGTCCTATTCTAAGATGGCTCAGAGAGTTATTTGGGCAACCAAGGAATATTGTGTACCCAAGACTCACATGTTCTGCCTACTGCCATCTTCTGAGCAGACAGTTCACCAGAGACACAGCTGATGGTAACTTGATAAAGTCGTCCAGGGGCTAAATCTTTAAAGTGAGTTTCAGTAACCTGAGGTGCTAATATTCTGGATTCCTTGATGGTCCCTTGGTGAGACAGGGTAATGTTGTAGGAATCCACATTTCCAGGAGGTCTTTGCCATTTGACTTTTAGGGAGGTCAAACTGCCATCATTGGTCACCTTCAGGTTTGAGACTTCCATGGGGGCTAATTAGGAAAGAATGGAAAAGAGACTTTTATGCAGGATATCTTACCAGTCCTATGGCCAAATTTTTGACTGTATTTTAATTTTTGCAAGGCACATTCCTTACTCAGAAGAAAACAACCACTTGGAGAGGCAAAAATAATACTATAAAACCAAAGGAAGCCTGTATGGTTAGTGGTAAGATCCTAATCCTGGCCATCAGGAGCCCGGGATTCTGGTTCAGACGTGGCCATTAGTTAGCTGGAACACTGGACAGCTCGCTCCAGATCGCTGAGCCTAGTGCTCCTTATTTGCAGAAGAGGCTTGGTCCTTTCCAGTTCTGAAATTCTCTAAGTGCAATGCACAAAGAGGTCTGTCATCTGTCTAATTTTTTCTCGTTTTTATACATTTAATAATATCGAGTACATAATAAATAGATTGTTCAATAGATCGGTGATTACAAAATTTTGTATGCTAAAAATACTTTATTTTTCATATTAAGTCCTGATAAAGAGTTGTGTTACTATTTCATCAAAGGAAAATGATTATAGAGGAGATATCCTTTGGTGAATATTTTTTTGACCTCTTGCCCATGCTGCAATTTTGGGCCTCACTAATGACATAATGTAAATTAGTGAGGTTTCATTTAAAAGAATGGGCATAGCTCATTGATCTTGTATAAGGCAGTTAGAAGAAGTGTAATATGCTTCCTGATATACATAAATAACTCTTAAGATAAAGAATACATTTTTGTCAGGAATGTCTACATATCTTTGAGATGTGTTATACAAGGTGTGTAAATGTACAGGAGTCCTCAAATATCTTTCTCCTCAGCCTCTTATAGTTCCAGAAACCCTCCCCACTAGAGTAATTTCTAAGGCACTAAATATTTTAGATTTCCTCTTAAAATTAGATAACTCACCAAGAGAGGGGACTTGTTAACCCATTAGACCTGCTAGGAGCATTAGAATCTACTAGAATGCAAGCTCCATGAGGACAAAGACTTTGTCTCTTTTGGATGTTGTAAATCAGCAATGCCTAGCATATCGCTTACATTCAATGAATTTTGGTTAAGTGAAGGAATCCCTGTAAGAATTATTCATTAACACTTACCACAGATTATTTTATCAGTCTATGTTAGACTGTGAGAATAGGACCTGTGGTATTTGGGCCCAGGACATGTTTTGTTAGACAGAGGGTTTTGGAATGACTGTCACATGGGGGTAGGTCTATGCATATCACTGAGAAACTAGTCCTGGATCATTGTGAGTGATGTCACTAAGGCAGTGCTTCAGAGAAGCAAAATGCCAGGAGATGGGACTACTAAAAAGCGAAGCTGGGACCACGTCAGCAATTAATTTTGCCTATTTCAAAATGTTGCCAAGGGCTAGCCTAAACTTTAGAATAAAAGGGAATCTCTTTTTCTCAGTAGAAAAGTAGAAATGTATCAAGGCTTTTCTACAACTTATACGAATTTTAAGGTATCCTACATTACCAGTATTCAAATAACTTAATAAGCCTGATTTATTAAACATTCCCTTGATTTGAGCTTTATTCTTGTTCCACTAGGGAGGGGAAACTTACCTGTCCTGACTAGTTTCCACCTGTAGTTTTGTAGCCCTGCAGCCTCGGTAGCAATAGTGACATTGTAGAGGTGGCCAGGTGTCAGCCCATGAAAAGCGTAGGAAGTAGCGTGTTTGTCCACAGCACTGCTGTGCACCAGGGTCCCTTTATCCACGAGCATCAGCTGGTACTGCTCCACATTCCCAGAGCCATGGGACCAGGAAATCAGGAGGGAATTGGCTTTTGTGGAAATACCAATATCTTTCACTGGAGATGGCACTGGTGGGATAAAATGCATGTCCAAAATATCATTCCTAATTTCCTTACAGAAGACACAGGCACATTTAATTAGAACTCACACATTTATTTATGCATCTCTTTATATGTTAACTTGTGTAATAGCAATAATGGATAACAGGACTCTGAAAATTTCACTGGAAACTTGATTAATGCTCTGTTCAAAGTCCACAGGCTAAAGCTACATCACTGTTGACTTGTCTATCTCCCCCGGTTAATAGGTATTAAGGTAGTTTTGCCGATGAAGTATAACATGGCACAGCAACAAATGGAAGGGAGATAGGAAAGAACTACAGAAGATGAAAAATGGAGAGATTAAAAAGAGAGAAAATGAGGGAGAGCGAATGTTATGAAAGACATGTACTTATTGAAGGAGGTAGTAATGTGCCGTGGCTGTCACGGTATGTGGGCGCAATAGATGACTTATTTTTCACCACATCAAGGAAGCAAAGACCTGTTTCATACATAGGGACATTTAGGAAACATCATGGCTTGATGTTATGAGAAGAATATATAAAGAAAGAAAATGTTTTTAAAATAAGTTTTATGGCACAAACTTAGAAAATGAGGCCGAAAATCCTGTTGCCTAGGATTTGAGTTTGAAGGGCCATTAAGGAGCATCTATTTCAAATTGGAGAAAACATCAGTTCAGAGAAGTCCCGCTGTGCATGACTTGTTCAAAATCACTGAGCAAGTTAGGAACACGATCACACATCTTATTTTTGGTCCAGTTTTTCTACTGTATCAGAAGAAATTAATTAATTGGTCTGGGGGACATTCTCACTCCTATTCTGGAATAAAATATAACTTCAAAAGTATCACAGACTATTAAAAACTCAAGTATTTATAAACAGGTCTTACCTGTTGATCCATTGGTATAAACTGAAGAGGAACGTTTACTTCCAGAAACAGCTGTGATGGCAATATTGTATTTATTACCAGCAGTGAGATTTAAAAAAGTGTATTCGTTCCATGAAGTGCTTTCTTGAATTTGGACCTCCTGTATCTTTTGGTTATTATCATCAAATAATTGCACCTCGTACCAGGTGACTTTTCCAGGAGAAGGAGTCCACCAAACATGCAAGCTGGTTGAAGTAGTCTTCGCTTCATTGATTTCAAACCTAGCAGGAGGTAAAGGATCTGCAAGGCAAATACCAAGAAAAAGGACATGGCTTCAAGACTTTTGTAAATAACTTGTAAATAAGCTTATTTTGCTACAATCCAGATTCATTTTTCTTAAAAACTTGAAGAATCTGCTACCCGTGAAACAAATTGGCATTTTGCTTCACTTCCAAACCTAACATTTCACTTGCAAAAGAAAAATCTCACTTAGCTACTAGCCGTATGAATTCCTTTTTCTAATAAATTTTTTTTTGTTAAGGTTGCTTTGACCTTGAAAGTGCAAGCAAAGTCATATTTTCTTCAACTTGCGAGTTTAGCACACTTTTCAAACATTGACAAACATCCAGGCTATGCCTGGATAAAAACTGAGAATCTCAATAGAAAATGTAAATATTTAAATAAAAAGAATTTGAAATTTGTACTGAACTTCTTCCGAGGTTGTGGATTGTTGGTGTCAAGTATACATCACTTTGGGTGGTTTTTAGATATTAAACACCCACAAAAGATACAGATTTGATTAAAATCCTAAAGTAGGTTTGCGCACCAAAATGGATTCTCCCAATAGCTGAGATTCCCTATCTCCCTAAATTGTTAAAATCTCAGTTTTGGGGCACTTTGGAGCTGCCAGTGCCCCCAGAGTAGGTGGCAATGGAGAAGTCTTGCACCCAGCTGTTAACTTGATTTCAACTCCCAAAGCTATGGGTCAGTTTGAGGAGTCTTGCTTTGCCTGTGTTGAATTTCCACCATTGAACTTGAAATAGGATAAAGAGCATATCTTTGGGTTAGGAACTAGGTCAATGGTATTTAATGAGCAGCCATTCTTTTTACAGTGGGAAGTGGAACCTGAGAAATAAGGCTGTTGCTATCCTGAATGCTGGGAGTAGCGCTGTAGAGAGACATCTTCATATGAGAAATTTTCAGGAATCCTGCATGGTTCTTGGTCTAGAAAGTGGAATCAAGATATTGGAGACCAATTTTCAAGGGTCAGGTTAGATGTTTTAGTGGCATGGCTACAGAGACTTCAATTCTTATCCACTTCCTGATAGACTATATTTTACTCACAAGATAACATCAAGAATTCTAAACCTTATTAGAACAATACGTACTTTAAAAAGATGTTCACTTGTGATTAACATATTAATATATGCAAAAAGAAATAAGATAACCTTACTCTATATTTAAAAGACATATATAGACAGACAACCCATAAGACACTATAGGCTTCATACAGCCTATGAAATCTAATGTCTCTGTGTTTTATGTTTTATGCTATGATTTATATGAGTACATCATACTGCAAAAATTAAATATGCCACATACCATTTTATAATATCAATAATTAATAATAATATAAATATTAGCTGACAAGTAAGCAGAGGCAGCAGTAACTAACTAATATAACTCACAAAGAGCCTGAAGCACAGGTGAGATTGGAATACAAAGTTGCATGGTTCATACCATAGCATAGCCCTTTAGTTCACTTCAAGAGCATAGGATCTAGAGTCTGATGGCCTGGACTTAAACCAGGCTTTCCTACATTTTAGTGGTGAACTTTGAGCAGTGCCTTGGTTTCCTCATGTATGCAGTGCTGAAAATAATATTATCTTTTTAGTAGAATTGTTATGAAGAATAAATTGAATATTATGTAAAAAGCACTTAGAACAGTATCTGGGATGTACTAAGTGCTCAATGTTAGCTATTATCATTATTATTATTCCTATAATTAGGAGAAGATATTGCCACAGAACCAGTGAGATGTAATAGTAGAGATTATGGGCTTTGGGGTCAGAATGAAATTCAAATCGCAACTCCATCACTTAACAGACATGAGACTTTGGGCAAGTTGCTTAACCTATCTAAGCTTCCGTTTTCTCATCTGTCTGGGGAGTATAATTAATAATAACACCTACATTCCAAGGCGGTTTTCAGAAGTAACAAGATATAGAGTAGCCCATGGGATTCTAATAGCCAGCGAAGCTCAAGAACAACACTGTCACACCCAACTGAGATGACGTGCTTTTGCTGAAGTGGCATTTTAAGGACAAGGATGAGAGGGACAGCTGCTTCCAGTAAGTTCAAAAGGGATCAATACTGTCATCTGCATTTACTACCAAGCCAGATAAAAATGAAAGAAAATGATGTTATGATCGCTATAATCTAAACATATATAATCTGCAAAATATGAGCTATACAAAACGAATTTTAAGGTTGCGTGCTTAGAGGGTGAAGTTCAGAAATGTAGACTTTATCTAATCTCTCTGAGCCAGAAAACAAAACAGTCAATCCTTTGTACATCCGCTAGAACAAAGGAACAATGAGACTGGGAAGTGCCTGGGCTGCGAGAACCTGCACTGGAAACAAACACTTAAAACCCCATTTATACTGTGATAAAGCCTTTTGCTGGCAGTTGTCCACTATTGCTATGCAAGCTGCAGAAATTAAATAGTTTTCAGACTTCTTTTTAATCTAAGCCCAATGAAAACTCTGCTGTAGTAAAAAGGTTTCAATATTTTATTAGACACACATTAGATACTTCTATCACATTGCTAATTTCATATATATGTATGTTTGTGTGTATATATATATGAGAGAGAGAATGAAATTTTTAATGCTATTTGAAAATTTAGTCATATACCTGTAATCTTCTGATCATATGACAGATCATATGTTATTAGAAAATCCTACTTATGTAATTTATGCTGATGGTTAGCAGTATCAATGCACATATTTGTGCATTTATAGCTTTTCTGTTTTTTCCACCACTCTCATATACATAGTAACCAGTGAAGTATTACAAAATATGAAAACTGTCAAAAACCATAAATCAATGCTTTGATCTTGATCAATATCACAATTTATCATTAACTATAAATTTAAGACATCTTTATACCTCTTGGTTCCAGATAGACCTGAAATACGGAATGCCAAATACAAAGTTCTGCAATATTCATCTCATATACTTGAATGAATCTACCAGCATCAGAAAGCCCCAGAATTCCATAATAAGTAGGCTTGATGTCAACCCTATTTTTCTGTTCTCAAAGGAAAAGACAAATTTGGCAAAATTCCTGAACCAAAATGAATTATGTTTTCCTTTTCATAAAAAATGTGACGTAGGACACTGGGTGTAGTGGCAGATGCCTGTAGTCCCAGCTACTTGGGAGGCTGAACCAGGAGGATCACTTGAGCCCAGGAGTTCAAGGCTGTAGTGTGCTATGATCCTGCCTGTGAATAGCTATTGCACTACAGCCTGGACAACATATCAAGACCCCATCTCTTAAAAAAAAAAGTGACTTAGAAAGAAGGAGAAAATTATACTTATAATGCAAGTAATATTTGCTTAATTTTTTTTTTTTTTGCCAGAGCATGGTCATTAAAACATTAGTATTTATCGATATAGGGAATTTCTAGACTGTTTAAAATTTGGAATGATTGTATTTATTTTAGAAATAAATTCAACCTTTTAACAAAAGTGCAGCCAATCTATGGGTTGGTGCCAAAAGCTTTTCCTGAAGACAATAGCACCACATTATTTCTGTGTGAGATCTGATAGTTTACAACGTGCTTTCTCAGTTGGAATAGGGACTCAGAGACATTAAATGACTTGCTCATGTTGTATAGGTAACAGGTAGTACAGCTGAGCTTCTAATATTTGACTTCAAATTGTGTGTTCTTTCTATCACACCTCAGCTGTCCAAGTGTAGGGAATGATGTCTAAATTGTATATTCAGTTGAATAACAAAAAAGCAAAATAGGTGTCCATGGAAAATGATAGGCAGCTTTGTAGAATTTTTCAATTGGTGTTTGGATATTGTAGCATAGACAAAATGAAAAACAACTGTAATGACAGCTAAATCTAATTCTGTGGCCATGAAAGTTTCCTTTTTCAAAATAATGTTTTTCTTGCTTATTCCTTCTCCCCTGATTGTATTGCCTTTACCTGGAGTCCTATCATTTTATGCTGGCTTACTTCAAGAGTTTTCTAAGTATCTTTTTTATTTTCTGTCTCCCTCCACTATTGCCAAATAACCTCTTTGTACATCTCTCCCATCTGCCGTCCTCATCCTCCCTGAAGCATCAAGAACTTTCCATGAGTTTCCATTTCAGAATAAAGCCTAAGTTTCTTCCTAGGCACTCAAGGTTTTCTCAAACTGGATAGTACCACCTTTTCCCAACCTTGTGTTTCACCACTGTCTAACTCCAGTCCATGAGACCTTTTTAGAAATTACAGAGCCAATTTCTGTTTCTTTACTGACATTGGGATACCATTCTAGTTAAAAGTAGAGTGGTTAGGGGACTTGATTGGAAGCCACATTTATGTAACATTTTCATTATAGTGGAATAAAAATACACTATTCATATAACACAATTAGAGATTTTCTCATAGAAATCAGGGTGGGGGTCGGGCGGCAAAAACCCAAACCATCCTTTGGTGAAGGTTTTTGAAAATGAGAAGAAAAACAAAATGGAAAAGAAATTGCTCACAACCTCCAGTTAATTAAATACATTTATAGAGAGGTAACTTCTTTCACTTTGTTATTGTTGCCCTTTGACTATAGTTAGTTTTCTGGCTTATGTTAAATATGATGCGCTACACTATGCTAATACATCGGGTTGCTGTGCATTAGATTTAACATCTATATACACTAGATATAAAATTCAACCACTAAGAAACTTTTAAAATTTTAACAATCTCAAAAGGGAAACTAAAGCAGTTTTGACAATCATTTGCATCATCGTTAACAGCAGTGCAGGCTGCTGTGTTATTTTGCAGCTTGTCATGTTAAGCACTAGGTATATAAATAGGTAGAGGCCAGCACTCTGAGAATCTACAATCTACTCTGGGAGTTAGGACATATGTGAAAAGGGTAAACAGAAAGATGAATTATAGGGAGGCTGTCTTTTCATGTCAGAATTAAACCTGGGTTTAATTCCCAACACTGTCACCACAGGGGTAGCCTTAGGCATGTTGCTTAACCCCCTTAAGCCTCAGTTTCCTCATCTGTAAAATGGGACTACCAATACCTACTTCACAGAGTTGTAAGTGTTAAGAGACAATGTAGATAAGATGTTAAGTGCAGCCCCTAGCACATGGTGTGCGCTCAGTAAATGGTAGTTGGTATGGGTATGACAGCTTCTCTTGCTTTTAATAGTAATATAGGCCAATATCAACGCTAAATATGCAAAATTGAGAATGATGTCCAAGGGCTGAGATCTCAGAGGTGAACTTCATGAAGGAGGTGACCTTGAACAAGTTTGGAAAATCAAGTGGGACTTAAAAATCAGAGAGATGAAAAGGCATTGCAGAGTGAGAGAGCAGTTTAAACTAAAGCACTGAGAAGCTCACTTCTAGCGAATATTAGAGAATCCAGACAACTTATGCGGACTGCTGCACCCTCATTGCCCTGATACCCTTCAGCAGGTCCACCCCGATTCTTTGATATCAACAACTGAGGCTTTTGCCAACATTATCTAAAGTGCTACATAAATGCAATATAAAGAGAAGTCCCCTGGTCCCTCTTCTAATCAGATTGCTGCCCAAAAGCCCTCTTATGTAGAAACTCATGAGCTGTCACTTGATATATGCTTCCAAACCTGGACATCTAGATATTAAGGAATTATTGTTAATGTTAGGTGTGATAAGTATATTATGGTTATGTTAAGAAAATCCTTATCTTTCAGAAATGCAGACTGAAATATTTATAAATGAAATGAGATGATAGCAACTTGGACTGTATCAAAATGATGTGCAGTGGGGAAATAAATGGGGATATAGACAAAACAAGATTATCTATAAATTAGCAATTATTGAAGGTAGGTGATGAGTACACTATACCATCCTTTTTACTTTTTTATGTATTCAAGTTTTTTCCATATAAAAGGAAGAAAAAACAAAATGAAGACCAAAAATCCCTGAAAGTCTATATGTATGCCTATCACATTCATTTTAGTTGCATATTATGTTTGGGGCATATATGCATCTTAATTTATATACATTCATACAGCTGGAATGGGCTTGATTTCTCCTACAAGGTCAGAAAATTATAAGTATTATCCTTTATTTCCCAGGGGGATTCTGGCAAACTGGTGTCTGGGAATGGAAGGTCAAGCAGTTTTTCTTTGTTCTCCTCTTATTCTGTCTGGACATATTAGATGTTATTTCTTACTAGCTAATGTGTAGAATGCCATGCCCACCAACAGAAATCAGACTAATAGAAGAGTATTCCCAAGCACATGCAGGAAGATCAGTCTTAGAGAACTGGGCTGCTTCATTCCATGTAGGCAGCTCAGCTTGACCTTAAAATTCCTGAAATAAAATGACTGCAAATGGCTGATTGCTAAATATGAAAGTCATCACCAGAAGTTCAACACAATTGAAAATCAATAGTGGTCCCCATTTCTTCACATCAAACCACATTTAATCATTATCCCACCCTTGGTTAGTCTAAGTATATATAGATTTAAAATATTTTGTAATATACTTTGTCCTTTTTAAAAGTTGACTTGAAAAGTATTAACAAAATATCATCTGGTAATTTGAAAGAGCTAATCCCAATTTAAGAGTAATATCCTTTCTGCAGAGTAGTGGAAAGAATATTGGAGCTGGAGCCAGTAAACCAGGGTTCAAGTTCTGGCTCTATCATATATTAGCTGCATGGATTTGTGAAAATTACCAGTTAGTTCTTAGGAAGATCAATCTCATCTCCAACCTGAAAGTAATAATAATAGTAAACTTACTACATACTTAGTATGTGATAAAAATTGTTCCAGAATTTTATGGATGAACTAATTAAGACCTCATGACAACCCTATGAGGTGGGCATTATTATTATTATCATCCTCACTTTATAGATTAGGAAACAGTGCTGGAGGGGTTAAGTAACTTGCCCCAAATAATGTGGCTAGTATGTGATACAGGAAACGTGCCTTCAGAACTCAACTCTTGGTCACTATGCAACCTGTTCCTTCACAATACCTTCTCCCAGAGTTGCCATGAGCATAAAATTAAACAATATATGGGTAGTATAATATATATTTCATACTCTTACCTACTAAATACAGTAGGTGAAAATGTTTTATATGCTATAAAAGCACTAAACAAATATTAGAGTATTTTTCTCTTCCAGAGAAAGATAATAAATATTCCTAGGCATTATAGATTGAACCAAGCCTAAAGAGGAATGGTACCAAAATCTTAAAGCCAATGAATAATGGAAAAATTATGTCAACAGCTCTTGAACTTCAGTGTGCAACTGATTCAGTCTGATATTTAAAATGAGGATTCCCCCAGTTCCATTACTTCTATTTAATAAATTCTAAATTCACTCCATGTGGGGCGGAAACCAAGAACATGTTTTTATAACAAGCTCTGTAAGAGATTTTGATGCAAGTAACATACAGATATTATTAAGAAATAAGGGTTGGCATGGTGGCTCAAGCCTGTAATTCCAACACTTTGAGAAGCTGAGGCAGGAGGATCATTTGAGGCCAGGAGTTTGATACCAGCCTGGACAACATAGTGAGACCCCATCTCTACAAAAAATAAGCAAAATTAGTCAGGCATGGTGGTGCATGCTTATAGTTCTAGCTACATGGGAGGCTAGGATGGGAGAGTCACTTGAAGCCAGGAGTTCAAGGCTGCAGTGAGCTATGATTGCACCAGTGCACGCCAGCTAGGGCAACAGAGTGAGACCCTGTCTCAAAAAAAAAAATTAATTAAAAATATAAGATCCTGCTGCCAATTAAGCTGACCATGCTCCTTTCCTCATGAGGCCCCAATGTGCAGTGACAGTAAACAGCAGCCTCCTTGGTAGTGTACACAGCCTGTTGCTTGTGTGGGTTGCTCTGAGTGACCTTGTAGACAGCCCTTTCTGATGTATGTTCATCTGTCAGATCTTGTGCTGTCCCCAGTCTAGGCTCCAGACAGGTATTCAAGGTGCCTTGGGAAAGCCCCAGGGCATGGTGGCCAGGGTTCACATTGGCCAAGTCATCACATCCATCTGCACCAAGCTGCAGAACAAGGAGTATGTAATTGAGACCCTATATAGGGCCAAGTTCAAGTTCCCTGGCTGCCAGAAGATCCACATCTCAAAGCAGTGGGGCTTTACCAAGTTTAATGAGGATGAATTTGAAGACATGGTGGCTGAGAGGTGGCTTATCCCAGATGGATGTGGGCTCAAATGTATTCCAATCATGGCCCTCTGGATGAGCAGTAAGCTCTACACTCATGAGGGCTTCCACTATGCTATCCCCTACTCATTCTTGCCCACCAATAAATCCTACTTCCTGTCCAAAAAAATGGCTTATATTTAAAGTTATATAGGTGTTATGGGCTGAATTATGTTCCCACCAAATTTGTATGTTGAAGCCCTAAACCCCAGTATCTCAGAATGTGATCGTATTTGGAGATAGGCCCTTTAAAGAGATGATTAAGCTAAAAAAGGGTCTTTAGAGTGGGCCCTAAGACAATATGACTGGTGTCCTTTTAAGAAGAGGAGATTAGTACACAGATAACACAAAGAGAAGGATGACCACGTGAGGACACAGCAAGAAGGTGGCCATCTGCAAGCCAAGGAGAGAGGCCTCAGAAGAAACCAAACCTGTAGACACCTTGACCTTGGAATTCTAGCCCCCAGGATTGTGAGAAAATAAATTTCTGTTGTTTAATCCACACAGTCTGTGGTATTTTGTTATGGCAGCTCTAGAAAACTAATACAATAAACAACATTTTGAAGTAAAAATAATAGCTGATATGGTGATTTGATAATTAAAGTCCCTAAAATATTTTTTTATTAAAGACAAAAGAATTAGTCACATTAAAAGAACTTAAATCATTTGAGGGTTTTTTTGTGCCTTTTTTCCTCTAGGCTGATGAAGAGGTAGCTGAAATTGACTAGCAAGAGGTCAAGAGGGTAAGTGCCACTAAAATATTCTTTCTACAGGTAAAGCTCTCTACCTCGACAATACATCTCATCCCTGGGCTCTGTAGTTTACCCATAATTGAATGAGAACAGACAAAATTTTTAGAATATGTATATTCTCTCACTAAAATATTAATTTCATTCATTCACATCTACCTATCTGTATCTATTTATCTATCTATTCATACATTCATCCATCCATAGATCCACTCATTCATCTGTCCATCCATCTATCCATCCATTTAATCAATATTTATGGAATACCTACCATGTGCTAGATGCCATTTTAGGTACTAAAACCCTACTTCTTATTGTTGGACAAATAATGCCCCCCAAAAGTTCTAAATGAAAACTCTAAAGTAGAAGTCACAAATTCAAATGTCTTTAGAATGCATTCAGATAAAGAAATAAATAAAGTGGTATTCCAGTGAATTGGTATCTAAAAGGAGAAGCTACAACTCAACTCCAGAGAGTTCTAGGTAGACAGTTTTGCCAAATATTCCAATATTTTAAGAGAATTCATACATTTGTGTTTTTATGTGAATTTTCCATTTTTTATGCTGGTGAAATAATCTGGAATTTTTTCACAAATACTATGTGAGTCAAATAAAAGATGGCTATTATTTAGACACTTAGACATCCCCAGAGGCTACTGGTTTGTGACCCCTGCTCTAGACTATGAGGACACAGTCTTTCAAATATGCCAAGTTATTCAACATCTGTATGTTCACTGTCTGATTTCTGGTGAATTCACAACTAAATAATGTGGCTTTCAAAGGATATTCTTGTTGCATTCCCTACTTAATGACCAAATAAACCTGAGAATTGCCAAATACCTTCTCCTCTATGGTTATGAAAGCATGTTGTACAAGGGGCCGGGTAAAGTCCTCATCCAGGAAAGCTGTGACAAAGCTCTGTCACCATCTTCATCGTAACCTTCTCTCACTGCTGCACAAGACCACAAGGGTAGGCACCACTTTTTGTTTGTCATCTTTATAAGGATACCAGTCACTACCTGGCATAGTTCCCTGTAGTATGGTGCTTGCTAAAAGTTTGCTGAACTGAATTAGAATCCACAGGCTTTTCAATTCTGATTTTAAACCTGGAGTAGAAACTATTGCTAAAATATTGCCCACTTAATTAAATTGTTTTACCCTTAAGGCCATGTATGTAACACCAAAATAACTAGCTATTTTAGAAAATTTGTCAGGAAAAATGGTGAGACAAATCACATTTGAATGACACAGAGATCATCTAGGCTACTACTGCATCTCCAGCCAAATCTCCCATCCTGCTCTCCTTCTATCTATTTTGTTCTAGACTGATAAGACAAGCAAGATGGAATAAGGAAAGCACACACATTCTCAGAGACTTTTTTTGTTTGAAGTTTTGTCTTAGACAATATTATATTAGTAGGCATTGCTTTAATATAACAGTAAATTTTGATTTATGGAGTTATCTCTGTAGCTTAGCAATCAATATAAAGGAATACTAGTACTTTCTCTTAACTACATGAGCAATTCACATATGTCCTTAACATATAGAAAGCACTACAGACAAATAAATAACAACCAAGTAAAAAATTCCTCCCTGAAACAATTTTTAAAGTATCTTAATTAAAAACAATTTTTATTTAAATAGCCACCATACAAATAAGTGTGGAAAATTTAACATTATGCAAACACCTCCTGCAATATTCATTCTTCACATTTATCATGAAGCTCATAAAATCTGTGGTGAAAAGTATCTGTACAAAGTACCTCCTTAAGAAAAATGATGAGAACCCTGAATACTAGCACATTGTGGATGTTGATGAGGTTTTGTATTACTTAACATGGTCAATATAATGTAAATATTTCTTACCTTTCATAAATGCCTCTGGACTGAAACACCTACCTGCATAATTTAACTCAAAGCCTCTCCTAACTAGTAACATCTACAGTGAGTCCTTTTCCATTATCATTTTTCCAAAAAGTAAATCCTCTGGATTAAATGACTTTATTCCAGCTTCTTAAGTATCTTGATCTTTTCTCCAACAAGCTTCTGAAAGCTCAACCTATTTTTACAAATGGCTCTGCCCCACTGAACACACATACCAGTTGACCAGATGCCTTTTTGAATGTAATTAACACATCTGGAAGTTCCATGTTATAAATTTCCAAGTATTATCAGTATGAGTGTTCACAGAACTGTCCTCAAATACCAAGAAGCCAACAACGTTATGACTAACAACCCAGCTGCTTAAACTTCTGTAAAATGTTTTAATTTTGTGGTTAATTTCAGTCTCTCTTTGAATCCATATTTAAAAAAAAAAAAAAAACAGATTCTTAACAAGTGGTTTCTCTTTCCAATTTGAGTTTCTGCAAATCTCAGATATTACCTAAAAGTTTCATCTGAAGTAAGTCAAGTGACGTAATTGGGCATTCTGATTTTTTTTTTCTTTGAAAAAATAAGAGAATTAATATTTGGTTGGCTTGTTACATGAGCCCAATGAAATCTCTCAATCCTGCTATAACTGTCCTTCAAACTGAGAGTTCTCAAGGCTCTGTAGAGAACTATAGCAAAAGAAACACTCTCTGTTCAGGTTGATATGTGAAAGAATAGTAAGGACAACACATTTCTAAATTTGACTTTTAGAATTTTTTACTTAAATTTCAATTTCTGGATGAAAGAAAGGCATCACTGTTGCAACAAAAAGAGATAATGTTAAGGAATAATGAAGTCATAAAGCATCAAAGTCATTAGAGAATTGAGAACACATCTGAGAGTGCCTCTGAGGATTAAATGACAGCCCCTACCTACGTGGTTGGCACTTGGTAAGAACTTGGACCTGAATGACCTGGTCTAACACTCATTTGACAGGTAACAAAACTCAGAAACTCTTACTATTCACATATGAAAGGATTCACCAAAAGTGTAAGGAAAATAATTGACTTGAGGTAGAGAGTAATCAAAGGATGTTCTCTGATATTATGCTGTTTCAGTTACTCAAGAAGTACAAAATAATTTTTGTATCTCACTTCAAGGGGCTTTTCTAATTTTCCCCTATGAATATAGCTCTATTCTATTCCTGGAGATTTTATGTCTTGGTTCTAAAAATAAAACTGAGTTGAGAAAAGGCATATTCCTAATCATTGTACTTTCATTATTTATTCTAAAAACATTTACTTAAAATTATTCCAGGGCTTGACAATCTAATGCAACGGAAGCTCAAACACATCACTTTAACAGATTTCCTCTACAGCCCAAAGTTTCTCTTTTCTGCATCTCCCAACCCTCCTCCAGCGGCTAGTCGGCTGTTTTCAGAACTAAGGGTGTCTCTGAAAGTCAACCAAGCTGCTTTTCACCAGATCTGAGGACACCAGAAATCTGTCAGTATTTATCTTCACAGCTTTATTTTTTTGTATTCCTGGAACTCAAATGAAACACCAGCTTGAAAAGGCAGGGCCCAGCCAGGAGTGGCTTGGCCATCCAACTGCACCTGCCACCCTTTACCTGTTTGCAAGACCACAGTTCTCTCTTCTCCATCCAGAGAAACGATCCTGAAGTTATAGATAGTTCCCGCTTGTAAATCTTTAGGGTTACATCCATAGGTGGTGTTGTCTATCCGAATGGGGTGGCACCATGCAGCCTCCGGGGTGTCACTACTATTGATGAGGCTAAAGTTACAAGGTGACCCCCAGATTTTCCACTGGATGGAGACGGACCGGCTGGAGACCCTGGACTCCGTCACGGTGAAGTTACATTTCACTGGCTCAGCCAGTCCTGTCTGCAAAAGAATCAGAGATAACAGTTGAAGGCTGCAGTCTGGACTGCCCAGGTACAGGTCCACAGCAAGCTCCCCAAGCCGCCTGTCCTCACCCCTGGCCCCCAGCCTCAGCCAGTCCCTTTGCCCTTTAGCCGGAGAAAAGGCCCGCAGGGGAGCCCGACAGCCACTTTCTCCCTGGCAGCTTTCTGTCGGGAGCAGCAGGAGAGAGAAGGTGGCTTTTTGCCTTTGACAGTAGGATGAGCTGTCAGTCTGGGTGGGAGCTCAAAAGAGGATCATCCTTCCCAAGGGGCAGGAAGAAATCTTGCCACCTCCCTCTTCAAGGTACAACCCGGGAGACCAGCAAGTGGAGTGGGAATTTCGTTCTCAGCGAGGAGCGGGCGCCTTGGACCCCGACCCCTTCTCAGGTCACTCACCTGCAGCAGGCTCAGTGCGATCCCCAAGGCCAAGTGGGCTCCATGGCTCAGCATTGCGCTCAGTGGTTAAGACCCTGACTAAAGAGAGGGGGCTGGACGCGGGGCGGCGCAGGGGTCACCTGTTGAGCGCGCTCAGCGCGCCCCGTGGGCGCCGCGCGCTTCCTTCGGGGCTGGCCACACGCAGGGGCCACCGCGGCCACTGCTGCTGCTGCTGCTGCTGCTGCTGCCGCCCCGGGCGGGCTGCGGACACGAGAGGCGGCGGGGACAGGCAGCGCGCCGCCCTTCCCACGCTGCCATTCTGACCCGCGCTGCCTCGCCCCGAGCCCCGTCCGCGGACTTCCGCAATCAAAAGGCAATTTCCTCGTCTCCCGGCAAAGGAACAATGCGCCGGCGAGGGAGGGAGCCCCGAGGAGCCAGCGCCTGAGGCTGCCAAGAGGGCCCGAGGCGGGCCAAGCTGTCCCCGCTGCCCCCGCGCCGCCACCTCCCCGCCGGGGTCCCGTCCGGGTCCGCGGGGCTCTGCCTCCTCCTCCTCCTCCTCCTGGACTTTCACTTTTCCCCACTCTGTGGTCCTCATTCCAGTCGTTTTAGCCACAATTAGTGCTTGCTCCCTCTCACTTTCCAGGCCCCCACCCCTGCCCCCTTCCTCCCTCCACACCCAGCGTCTCCCCCTCCCTATCTTCCTTCCTATCTTCCTCATCTGCTTTCTCCTGGGCCTCTTTTCCCAGGATTAAACTTGACCGCAGCACATTTCCCTAGGTCGCCTACACTCTTTCCTGGAGCCTTTTATTAGAGTGCTTTTGCCCTTCTCACCTCAAAGCATTCATTTGTTCCAATGCATGTCCTCTTGACACCAGCAAGAGAAAAAGACCCCAAAAGGAGCCGGACAATTGTCAACTTGACCTTCATTCTTTTCTCCCACTCACTTTCTCTTTTCTCTTGTATGGGTCTGTGTCCTCCCTAAATCTTATGCAAATAGCGCTGACCAACAAGTATAATCACCGTCCATTGTTCAACCCATAGCAAAGCAGTTTCATCACTGTTTCATCCAGTAGGTAAAGCCATTTCATCCATAATTATCCAACCAATAGAAGAAAGCCCTGTAAACTCTTGTTTGTGAAAAATACTATTCATGGCTCAGCTTCTCACAAGTTTACAAAGAAACGGCATTTCTCAGTTTTCAGCACTCACTGTATACCCTTGAGCAACTGCCTTAGTACCCGAATGATTATGTATCTGAAGATGGGTTTTAGAAAAGCTCCCAATAAGCACACAGCAAGAATATTTCATTGTGTGCAGGTGACAATAGCAAAATATTACAACAACTTTTAAAATTTTTGATTCCTTTTTTGGGGGGTGCTGTCTCTAACAACTACCAAAAGACATGCAATTCCATATTCTAATTTTCAAATCAGTGGAAGAAGAACATATTCCCTTCTTTTTCAAATAGACAGGTTATGCATAAAACTATATTTTGGGATATTTTATCTAGTGTATCTACTTTGAAGAAAAGTAGAAAAAAAGCAAAAATTGTTTTATTTCTTTTAGAAAACATGTTTTTAAAAAATCTGTTAATGGAAAAAAAAAAGTTCCTCCTCCTTCAAAGAGTTTATGTACTTCTAACCTGCAGCTAGACCAGAGATTTCAAATCTCCGCAGCCAGATCAGAGATTTCAACTCTCCCTTTTCAAGTTAGCAAACACTCAGAAAAGGTTACACCTAAAACATCTGTGTATTTCTGGGAAAACAGAATCTTTCCTACTTCTCTGCCCAGGTCACTCACTTGTCTTACTAAGGAGCTTTTACTCTGTTTGTTGCCCCCAAGTTCAATGGCTCTGCACAGCCTGGTGTATCTTTCAGCCTCGTCAAAGACAGCCCCCTCCTCCCCTGCATTAGATACTGCAAGCCTTACTGCAGGCTCCGGCTGCCTTCAGCCTTTACAGGGGTGTTTTTTCAGCTTTATTCCTTTTCAATATTACCTTTTTCTTGTTTTGCTATATTAAGAAAACAAGTTTCTATGACACTATTTCTATCCACTGTAAAACTGTAATAATACCTACTTTACATACATCACAGAGCTATTATGAATAAATAAGATCATATATATTAAAGCATCTTTGCAAATTTTAATGTGCTGTACACGATCAGTTTGCCAAGTAATGTGCTGTACCCAAATCACATTTTTGCTGTCTTTTAAATACATCCACTTACTGACTTTTGTTGCTCACCCTTCACTTTGACCTTTCTTTTGAGGTTTAAAATGTTCTCACAGTTCAGCTCTCAGATTTGGAATCTTCCCACCTACATATACTAAATAGCCTTCTGTTATTTGTGGAAATCTTCAATAAATCCTATATACTCCAACCTTTCCCAAACATTTTTTTAAAACTCTACATGGCACCAATATACTGTACCCTATCAGTTAATTTTAGAGCTATATTTTATTTCCAATATACTGTCTAACAATCTTTCCTTATCATGCAGGCAAATGTACCAAAAAGTCAAAGTTTGAAGAGGACCAATCAAACAAGGCAATAAAATATTCCCACAGCAACACAGGTTAGATGCCTCCAAATTCTATGTTTTTAACAGTGATCATGCTAATAAAGTTCTTGGGAACAGTAATTAGGAAAAAAAGAAATGATTTTTTTCAATGCAATTATTTTCTTTTTGATGTACCAAAGAGGGACATATACACTTAGAATCATGTATCCTTTATCTATTTTATTATCTTCAATCTATATGAAGAATCATAGCAATACTGAAGAAAAGGACAATAGTTATAGATATCTCTTTTCCAGAGGTATATAACTACTAGTTCTCCCTTGGAAAATCTTAAGGCTGAAAACAGAGCTTTCAAATAATTAGTAGGTCCTAAGTAACCCATAAAAATTAGCCTAATATGAAACAAAAGGGAAAGTTTAAACTCAAGCTTTTACTGATTACATTTTTCCTTTTAAAAGCAAATATATTAATATGAGAAATCAGAGAGAATTGTAACAGAGTTAAGGAAATAAGGACTGGACGAAGCTTCCAGACATCATCTTTTATATGAGGAATTTGCTTGAAACTACTGTACAAAATATAAATAAATTGATTCATTTTGTTCTTTGTTCTCATCTTTGTTTGGAATTCCTCAACTTCTTCAGAGTCTATTTATCCTGCGTAATGGCACTGCATTTGCTTTAGAAGTTACTGCATTCCAGGAATTTGGGATCAACTACTCTGTACCATTTCAGGGGACAACCTCTTCTTGCCACTAGGAAACTTTTCCCATACTACATAGGAAGGGTGAGGCTGCTTTTGATTAGACATAAGTGAACAAACAGCTGTTTCTTAAAAAAATTGTCATAGCAATTAATTAACAATTATGTTATAATTAACATGTCATTAATTATCAATTCCTGGCTAAAAACACACGGATCTTGTCACATTAGGAACATAGATGTTGAATAATACACCTGGTCATTGGCATCCTGGAGCCACTGCTTTAGAACTGCTATTTTAGATCAGGGTTTGAACTGGGCGTAGATGGGGAGAAGGGGTGTTGGGTGGATGAGGGGAGGGGAGAGTGAATTGGCAAAGCTAATCCTAACTCCTCATGCATGACCTGACAGGTCATGGTCCTCACCCAGGCCCTTCATTACCCAGCCTCTGCCCACTCCTTGCTGTTCTCCTGCTTGCCTTCTACTCTCCAGTGGCCTGGGTCTGATAATTCATTTATTCATTCATTCAGCAAATCTTGACTAAGCACCTACTGTGTGCAGGGCTGTGGTTTGGGTTTTGGAGACACACCCAAGGAGCTGATTTCTCCTGCCCCAGGGCTTCTGTGTCTGCCATTTCCTCTTTTAGGACCATTCCCGTCTAGGCTCTCTGGTTGACTATCTTCCTCTCATCCTTTGAGTTTCAGCCTAAACACACCTCTGTGGAGCCAGGCAGGCCCTTTCAAATTTCACAAGAAAAAAGTATCTCTTTATTTTTCTTCATCTCAGTAACCTGTTTGTTTAATTTGGAGTATTAATGATATTTGGTAATAATCATTATTTATGTATTTGTGCACTGTCTACCTTCTCTGGTCATATGGGGAATTCTGTTAGGACAGAGTCTTTGTCTGTCTTGCCCTTCTTGCACAGGGCTGGGCATAAAATAGAGTCTCAATTAAGACTTGTTCAATGAATGAATAAATGAATCTTTGTAGCTGCTCAGTAAATATTGTTATGTGAATAAATACTTCAAATAAGTCCTTTTGAACGCAGTCCTCTGGATGCCTTAAATACTATCCTGGAAAGGAGGTGGGAGGAGAAGAGGAGAGAAAAAGAGAGAAAAAGAGGGAAGGGTAAAGGAATAAAAAAGAGGAAGAGAAGATTGCTTTTGAAGGGAAAGAAAAAAAGGTGGGAAAAGATAAGAATGGGAGGGAAGGAGAAAGGAGAAATAGGAGGAGGAGGAGGGAGGCAGTATCCTTTAGGAAAGTGGTTCTCAAAGGGTAGCATTAGTATCACCTGAGAACTTGCTAGAAATGCAAATTCTATAGCTTGTCTGCAGACCTAAGTAATCAGAATTGCTGGGGGTACTGCCCCATAATCTGTGTTTTAACAGGCCCTCCTGTTCTAGTTGGTGAGGAAGAGCTACTTAAATTCCAAACAAAAGGTACAATCTCAGATTGTACTCTAAACCCTGTACTAGATATAGTTTTATATTCAAGAGAGTTAATGATATCTTCTTGTTCTTTTTCTCTTAAATTTTACTGAGCTTTCTGGTTATAAGAAACTACATAGATGATTTGGGAGGTCTTGAAACAAGTTTAGAATGTATCTTTTAAGTAAATTGTGACCTTTATAACATATAATATACATATTTTTATATTTATAACTTCTCATTAAAAATAAAATGTGGGCTGGGTGTGGTGGCTCGCACTTGCAATCCTAGCACTTTGGGAGGCCAAAGCTGGAGTATGGCTTGAGGCCAGGAGTTTGAGAACAGCCTGGGCAACATAGTAAGACCCCATCTCTACAAAAAATTTTTTGAAAACAAGCACCACATGTACTCACCATCAAATTGGTACTAACTGATCAGGTGCACACATGGAAGTAACAGTCATCCGGTGCCAGGCAGGTGGAAGGGGGATGAAGGGGATGGGTAAATTCATAACTAATGGGTGCAGAGCACACTGTCTGGGGAATGGGCAGTCTTGTAGCCCTGGCTTGGGCAATGCAAAGGCAAAATACATAACCAAAATGTTTGTACCCCCATAATATTCTGAAATTTTAAAAAAGAAAAAAAATGGTGGCTTCAACCACAAAAAATCATTAAAACATATTTATCTAGACCACACACACACAAAAAAAAAATTAGCAGGGCATGATGGCATGTGCCTATAGTCCCAGCTACTCAGGAGGCTGAGGCAGGAGCATCACTTGAGCCCAGGAGTTTGAGGCTGCAGTGGGAGCTATGATCACACCACTGCACTGCAGCCTGGGCAACTCAGCCTCAGAAAAATAAAAAGTGTGGATGTTACAAGAAAGAGGATCAATATGCAGCAAACTTAATGAATGTCAGACATAAGGACAGTTTGGTACTTTTCCTCCTAGGAAGTACTTTTGTTATGTAAATCTCACTATTGGCTTTTCTCCAGATATTGTTTTTTTTAAAAACAAAAGCATAGCAATCAGGGGATTTTGTCAATTATAAACAATTACAAGATGGTGAATCCTTTTCTAAGTTTTAATTTAAACTGGCTCAATAGTAAATCATAGCAAAAGTGAATAAAATTTTAACCTGCAGCAGGTGTCACACATTTTAAAAAGAGATATATTAAAATGTAAGGAAACATTATTTTGACAAGTATTAGGTTTGCTCAGGGTGGGAACGCGGAAAGTATGCATAGGATGGAATGCGGTTAATGGAAAAGTTAGATAGTGATCATAAGGGCTGTGAAACAATAGCCAAGGAGTCTGGAGAGTCGGAGGTTGTAAATCTAACTCTGACCACAGACGGAGAACAGGTTGATGTTCAGAAAAAAATTCACCCTCCTCAAGCTTCCATCCAAACCTCCTATAAAACCCACCGCCCTCCCCTTCCTGGCGTGGCCACTCTTCTTGGCCTCCACCCACTTGCACCCAGATGCCCAAAATAAACAGCATTTTGCTACACCTGAGGCTTCGTGTGTCCCCCTCTTGGCTCCAGACCTAACAATAAGTAGATTTTTTTTTTTTTTTAAATGACCATCCTCACACCTAATGTGTGTGGTGCACACTGTCTGGGGGATGGACACGCTTGGACTCCGGTGGGGCAAGGGAAATATACATAACCCAAACATTTGTACCCCTGTAATATACTGAAATAAAACAAAATTTAAAAAAACGACCATCCTATTTTATATTTAGAGATACAGTTTGGAATACTTATATTTCAAGGTATCTTTCTAGATAAACTTTCTATATCACAGGTCTCTGGGAAAATGGAAATAATAAAAGCGTTAGGAAGGTAGTTGCAAGGATTAAATAAGAAGGTGCATTTATATGCACAGAACCGTTCCTGGCCAAAGGGTTCAATAAATGTTAAGTTCTATGATTATCAATAGTAATGATATTCTATGACTAATGTTAAAATAAATCACAGATGCTGAGCACTTAGTCATACTAGAGAATGACAAAGTCTATGGATGCAAATGTCTTTCTGAGAACATTTAATGATACTAAATTATCATTGCTTCAATCTCTTATCCAAGAGAAACTCTTCAGTATATCGGTACCAAAGACATTTAACGGCTGCTCCGTCTGTTGGGCAAACCCAAGATTTTTTTTTTTTAAATACTGGAAGGGAGGGGTGGGAGTGCCGGATATGCCTCTAACAGCAGGGTCCACCCGTCCCTCTCCGACGCATCTCTGAGATTTCCTAGTATTTCTTTCTCTACACCAATTTCTCACCCTCTTCCCCTCCCTCACTTTTTTTTTTTAATTTGGAGGAAATAGGCGTTGCATAGCTTTTGTTATAACTTTGTAACCACAAACAGCCACATAACTTACAACCAGATGTAACTATAAATGAATCACTTGTCAGCCTCAAGTCCTCCTGCTAGGTCTTCACTCACACCAGCCCCCCGACCTCGCCCTGGGAGATGAGCTGCTTGCACAGGAACCGAGTGGAACATTCCTGCTTAGGGTGGATGGTCCTCATGGGCGTGGCTGCACCATATTATGGTTTCAGGAACTAGGTCATGATTTTCATGAACATTTATTCACCAAACCGTAGGATAGTAGATAAATAAAGCATGCCTTAAGATAACATTGGCTTTAAAGAAAAGAAAAACAAGAAGTCACCCATTTTATCTCCCTTAGAAAATGATGAGTGGATGGTTAAAACTGCGTCCTCTTTTTATTCTGAATATCTCATTGCTAGACCACTACTTCCCATGAATTCCTTGGAGGTCACAAATAGCACAGGTGAGCTTTTTGCTTTTACAGTGAGATATGTGCATTGTTTTAAAAATTGGAATGAGTAGGTAATGTTGAGAAAGGAAATTTTACATGCAAAAAATATCTGGATTTTGACTTTTCTTTAAAAAATCAAAAGATTGAGGCATTCTGGGCCCACATTCTGCCTGCCTCCTTGGGCAGGTCTAATTCCACACAGCTCCCTCACCCCGCTCTTCTCTGCTGGGTGAGGCAGACACATGGCATCTCAGAGACCCCTGAATGTTGGGGTTGACAGTGATCAAAGCAGAAGATCATAGGATCTTATCATGTTTTTCAAAAATGTACTGCTAAAACCATCAGCTAGATTACAGAGCCTTTGAAGGAAGGGGTCATGACTCTTTATTATCTCCTTTGCATCCCAGGTCATGGAGACTCACTGTCTACTTATACACTGACAGGGCAAACATTTGCACCCCCAGCATGAAACAACACATGGTTAAGCATTTATAAGTATTAAACAAAACACATAGTATTCTTCAACTGCTCCGATGTGCACCTGGAACCCTTAGCATCACGGAATCTAATAATAGCTGGCACTTAAGCCTTAGGAAAAAGCTAGTGTCCAAGAAGCCCATGTTCCAAATGAACAAACGCTAACTCCAGAGAAGATGGAGTTCTTCTCAACAATCAGGAGGTCATTCCTGATGTCATTGTTCAGGCCACCGAGGTCAAAACTCATAGCAAAGCACACACTTGCAGTACCCCCTCTACAGCTCTGCTGTCCTGGGCTGGCAGTACAGACTTGCATAAAGAGGAGAGATGCCGATGTTCGCAGACCCCCAGAGGAGCAGCAGGCACTTGTTAAAGCTACACAGATGAGGTGAACTCATTGGCCTGGATCTATTAGGAATCCAGAATAACAAGAGTCCTGATAGAAAAGTAGGTGCCACCAGCTCCCAGTAGACAGTTCCCCAGTGGGGGGACTCTATCTGGACTTAGCAGTGGTGGTGTTCTGTCGCCAGCTCCTCCAAAGTGTGGGAAGAATGGAAAGGGAATTTTACTCCCAGGACAGCTCCTGGCATTCTCCATTCAGTTACTTTTCACCATACTTCACAAAACTGGGTTTCAAAGCTGTTATTCTGTGAGTGGAATGAGAGTGCAACCAATAGGTAGCTGGGGTAAATGAGAGAGATTTAGGGTATGTATCAGTTTCATCCAGAGTTTCTTTATCTTATCATCACACTTATCAACTAGCTCATCCCAAGTTCTGACCCTCTGATTATCATTTCTCTCCTGGTGTTTGCTCTCCTTCCACCTCCCAACCCCCACCCGCTGTCCCCTGGTCCTCAAGGAAGACAGACCTTAGTTATGTCTTAGCCACTGGCCTGTCCCTAACTCAGTAGCATCCCTTGGATCCTACCCTCTGAAAGCTTTTAAGTAAACTTCTCCTTTATTCTTTTTATTTTTAAAATCTTTTTATTTTGAAATAATTTCAAATTTGCAGATAAGTTCTAAGAATTGTACAAAGTGCTTCTATACATCCTTACCCAACCTCACCAGTTTGTTTCTTTAACATTCTGTCACAGTTGCTTTATCACTCTCTCTCTCTTTCTCTCTCCACATGTAATATTTTTACCTGAACCATTTCAGAATAGGTTGCATATATTTTGAATTAAGTGTGCAATCTCAGTAAAGTTATCGAATTCAGAAAATTCAAAATTGCAGCAATACTTAAATCCACAGTCCATACTTCAGGTTTGTCAATGATCACAATAATGTCCTTTTCAGTATTTTTTTGTTTTCTTTCTTGTTCAGGATCTAGCCCAGCATTTAGTTGTCAAGTCTCTTACGCTTCTTATCTGGAACAATTCCTCAGTCTTTTAAAATTACCTTCATGACATTGGCTTTTCTCAGTGATACAGGTTGTTTATTTCCACGGCATCTCCCTCCATCTGAACTTGTCTAATATTTCCTTGTGATTAGATTCAAATTATACGCCCCCAGCAGCACTTTCTTTCTTTTCTTGCCTTCAGTGTTTTTCTCACCAGGCTGGTTATTCAATTATTCTCCAATGGATTGGAAACCTAATCGCACATTGGGAGATTTTTCACACTGTAGGTACTGAGAAAGGAGAACTCAGCAAATTCTGATTCAGTAGGTCTGAGGTGGAATTTCAGAATCTTAGAAAAGCCTCCCAGGCTTTTTTTTTTTTTTTTTTTTTTTTAAAGAGAGACTTCTTGCTTCGCTGCCTAGGCTGGAGTGCAGTGGCACAATCATAGCTTACTATAGCCTCTAATTCCTGGGGTCAGATGAACCTTAGCCTCCCAAGTAGCTGGGACTGCAGACCAGCATCACCACATCCAGCAAATTATATTTTTTAAGAGACAGGGTCTCCCTACATTGCTCAGGCTCGTCTCCATCTCCTGGCCTCAAGTGATCCTCCTGCCTCAGCTTCCCCATTTGCTGGATTCTGATGTATCCATGGTCAGGGCTGAGAGCCACAGCCTCTCTCAATGGGCACATCCTGGCTTCTTCTCCTTTGATCTCATTTTGCTTTTTCTTTGCCTTTCTCTCTCCTACTACGTCAACCCTTGCCTGGGGTAGACCTTATTTCCGAAGGGAAAACAATGTGCCAGAGAAATACTGGCATATTAAAGAGCCCATTTCAATGCACATGCTTTGTTTCGTGGTTACATTTTATGTGCATATAATTACATAATTGTCCATCAGTATAAGTCAGGGAATTGGTTCCAGCCCCACCCCCATAACCAAATCCATACACACTCAAGTCCCCCTGTAGTGGGCCCTTCGGATCCTGCTTATAGGAAAACTCAGCCCTCCATATATTTGGGCTTTGAATTCCACAAATACCATATTTCCCACCTGCATTTGGTTGAAAAGAAGCCGCAAATAAGTGGACTTACCCAGTTCAAACCTGTGTTGTTCAAGGGTCAATTGTACATATAGACAAACTATCAACACAGTCTTTGTGCGCAAAAATGGAAAGCAATGCAAATCACTCATAACTAAAAGACAATAAGAATCCTTGAGATTTTAAGGCTGGCAAGGTCTAGTGAATTGTAAACCACGTTTATGCTATTGGCCCTCGGTAATCCAGTTCAGCTGGCAAATCAAGAAAACCGTAGCCCATGTCAGAATGAGGCTTGGATGATGCTCCTTACAAATTAGGGTCTTCAGCAACACGTCTCTCCCACAATGTTACTCCTTGATTGGCTTTTTTGTAGCATCAGCAATCTCAGAACCTGTTTCTACTTTATCCCATTCACATCAGGCAATCTAAGAGTCATGAGGAGTGATTAGGGGATGGTTTGACTTTTTTCCTACATCTTTGCTCTTCTCCCTCTAGGTCTTTGCCTTAGTAAAGGGAAATATTGTCCCATTTTCAGTCCTGGCCACAGAACAATGGTGACAGTGGGGTGTCTCCCCTGCATACTTTGACCCAATAAAGGAGGTTACCCCAGACTTGCAGGGGGTGAGGGAAGAGGGGTGTTTTCTGCACTCCTCCTCATTTATTTGGAGACTCACACTGGGCTGTGATCTCTTTGAAGGCCAAATGGGAGGAAACACAGAACTGTGAAAGCCCAGACCAGTTCCACAATGGCTATTCATGAGCTGAGGAAATGCAACCTCTCTCCCAGGCCAGGGCAAGGGTGGGGTGGGGAGGGGAAGAAGGAGGTGCACCTCCAAAGAAGATTTATAGATATTTAGTGGTATCAGGACAGCCCATAACATTTCTATTGCATGCTCAGCATTTTATCCCTTTCGAAGCATTTTCACATAATAGGTTGGCTCATCTGGTTTTGATAACCTTGTGAAGTAGGCAGAATAGGAACGGTGAAATAAAAACAAGGAGAAGCTATTATTATTTGCTAAAGCTATTGAATACTTATGAATAGCCAGTGTTCTAAGCACTTTGCTTAATCAGATGTTAATCCTGTTTTAGGAGGCAGATAGAGTACCCACAATTATCTTTGTTTTAAAGAGAAATGAGTATGACTCGAGTTGAGTAGTAGATTTCACCGCTAGGATTTAAGCCAGGTTTCTCTGACATTGGAGCCCTAGCTCTTTCCCTCTGCAACAAACCACATGCACTAAGGTCACACGGCCAAGAGGGGGTCCGGACCAGACCTCTCCTGGGAGTATACTACTCAAACAGTAGACAGAAGCTGGTCAGGATTTGAAGCCAAAGCGAAGTCCAAGGCCCCTCTTCCCGCCCTCCCTTTGGAGTCCACTACTCCTCATTTAACTCTTCCTCCTGCACTCCATTGTTCAGAGTCTGGACATGGTGGCTCATGCCTGTAATCTTAGCACTTTGGGAGACTGAGGCAGGTGGACTGCTTGAGCCCAGGAGTTAGAGACCAGCCTGGGCAACAGAGAGACTCCATCTCTACAAAAAATACAAAAATTAGCCAGGAGTGGTGGTGTGTACACCTGTAGCCCCAGCTACTTGGGAGGCTGAGGCAGAAGGATCGCTTGAGCCCATGAGTTTGAAGTTGGAGTGAGCTATGATGATGCCACTGCACTGCAGCCTGGGCAACAGAGTGAGACCCTATCTCAAAAAAAAAAAAAAAAAAGTATCAGTGTGACTAGAGGGCTTGTTAAAACACAGATTGTTGGGGGCCCTACACCCAGAGTTTCTGATTTAGTAGGTCTAAGGTAGGGCCCAAGTGGCTGCATTTCTAATAAGTTCTGGGTTTTGGGTCTGTACTTGAAGAACAACTGATCCAGATATTTCCTGGCTCACACTATAGACAAGCTTCCTGTTCCACTGACTTTGTCCTTGTGAAGACACACATAGCCACATAATACTATTTATAAAGGTTACAATAATAACAATAGCAGCTAACATTAATTAAACTATTTCATAAGAGTTCCCAGATCCAGCTATAAAAAAGAAAAAAATTAAACTATTTCACTATTTTCCAGGCACTGCTCTAGGCATATGAAATGTTAATTCATTTATTATTCAGGGTTGGGGGGGTAGAAAAGAGAGAGCAAGCAAGCGAGCATACCACAGAGTTGTGGCCAAGTATTGGCCTCACATACAGTCTTCCAAAGTCAGAGCCTTCACAGTGGCAGGGAAGGATGTGAGAAAAGGGAGGAAAAAAGAGAAGAGTAGGGAACATTCTGCTTCCAAAAGAGTCAAATTAGGACAATTTTGCAATAGCATTAACGAAGAGTGATTACTGGATTTCAGATCATTACTTCCTTGGCATTTACCTTTATCAACAGGTACTCTATGTCACAGAATAGGTGGCTAGATGTTCAGGAGTGTGTGTGTGTGTGTGTGTGTGTGTGTGTACTCTTCTTGCTCTGCCACTCCCTAATCATTTGAGCTTGGGTAAGTCTTTAACCTCTTCAAGTTTCAGGGAGGCATCTGCCAAATAGGGACAGTGATAATGATGATGATGATGATGATGATGATGATGATACTATGGTAGATTGTTTAATGGCCACAAATTCCCCCCACCCCAAATGTATCCCCCTTTACAATGTGGTTTTTCAGCTTTTCCCATAAGAAAGTGGAGTCTGTTTTCCTCACCCCCTGATCTGGCCTGGCTTAAGATTTGTGTTGACCAATAGAATGGGGCAGAAGTGACGCTGTGTGATTCCAGAGCCTAGACCTCAAGAAGCCTGTAGCATCCTCCTTTGCCCACTGGTGAAACTGCCATAAACCCCATGAAAAGGAAGCTGCTGTGGCCTCCTGGAGGATGAGAGGCCACGTGGAGGAGAACCTAGGTGCCCGAGCCTACAGCCAGCACTGACTAGCTCAGCTGATCCTTCAAGCTGAATACAGCTGCAAGAGTAAGCTAAGAAGAAACTAGCAGAGGAACCATCCACGCATCCAACAAAATCATGAGAAATTATAAACTGCCATTGTTTTAAATCACTAAGTTTTGGGGAGGTTTATTACACAGTGATGGGAAATGGATGCAAGTACCCAATTCCCAGAGTGTATGAAAGTGCTTAGCATAGTTCCTGACACACAAACCTTAGCTATCATTTCTATCCCTCACAGTCTCTTCTTTGCAGATACCGTATAACATCTATTTATCTTTTCTTCCTCATCACTCAAAGGGATTCTTGATGGAAGGAAAGACACAAATATGTGACACTTTCTCTTTTGAAGTGTTTTGTGATATTTCCACCCCTACTCCCAGCCCATGTTCCAACTCCGAATCATCCTTTGATTGTGGGTCTAGAACTCTGTGATGGCTCCATATATGTTAATTAGTGGTAATAATGTAATATCTCCAAGCATAAAATCTGAGCATTTCAGTTGTTATTCTTTCTTCTCTAGATTTCTATCTTGGATTAATTGTTCTAGATTTTACCTGATGCTATATATTTATGGGAACAAAAGGAATGACAGATAATTTAATAGAGTCATGAATTAAAATAGTGAGTTGGAATTAAGGACTGCTCCTAGATGAAGAATGCGTTCAAAAACATGTATTTGAGATCTTTCTCCATATACTTTCAGTTCCTGTACATGGGAGAAATATTATAGGGCTCTTGTACCATCTAAGTCTTTTCTACATTCTCAGCAGACTGCTGACCCTACACTCAATGATTTTGATCACATTGTGCTGTCTATGTGATTCTATAGTACCATCTTTATATTAAATTTTCACACCCCCCATGATGTCTGCCAAATAGTAGGTGCTCAATAAATGAGTATAGAATGCATGATTGGACCAAAGTAATAAAATCCCTAAGTTTCTTTAAAATGCTAATTTTAGGTAAAAATTGGAATCACTTTTGAACTTTCCATCCTGCCCTATCCCAGCTCCTTCACTTTCTACCCTTCCCTTTTCCCCTACCTCTTACTAGGTTAACTCCACACTCCTGTAAGGTCAGTTCAGATATTCCCTCCTCCAGAAGGCATTCCCTGAAACCTCCACACCAGTCAGGATTCTCCTTTTTGTCTTCTCTAAAAGCCTGTGTATATCTCTATTTCCCTCAACACCTTGGCAGATGTTGAGTCCCTTCAGGGCAACAATTTTGCCATTCATCTTTGTGTCCGAGGAAAGACTAGCAATAACAACTATTATTTCCCAAATGCTTACTAAGGACCAGATTATCTCTCTCAATCCTTGCAACAGCTCTCAAAGATGGAGGTTCCATTTTACAGATGAGGAAACTGAGGCTTGGAAAGTTTAAGTAACTTGTCCTGGTCACCTTGCTAGGAAGAGGCAGAGTCAGGACTTTGAACTCAAAGCCTGAGTTTTCTAGTACTCTGTGTTCTGACACTAGTTTGGTTCTCAAGAAATGTTTGTTGAATGGGTGAACATGTTCCAAAATTACTAAGTTAGCCACCATCATTGTCTCCTTTTCTCTTTTTCTTATACTGTGTGTGTGTGTGTGTGTGTGTGTGTGTGTTTACAGGGTGAAGTTGAAAGATGAAATAGGGGAAATAGAAGAAAAAAGGAACTGGATAATTAGTTCTTCAATGAAATACTAGCTATGTTAGATAGTATAAATATATTAAACACTGGATACACTCAAACTTCAAAACATTTAGACAATAAAAAGCATGGCTACTCAATATAGCCATCCCACTTGGACATTGGCAATAAATAGGTCATTTGCCACCCAAGTGGCCAACAATTCCATCCACTTCCACACCACTGCAGTCTGCTCACCTCTCAGCACTCCTTTGCACTCTCCCATTCCAATTTCACTCCACTCTGCTTTGCTTCTCCCCACTTATTCTACTCACTTTGCCCCCCTCCACTCCACGCCTATTCATTCCACTCCATTCCATTCCATTCCATTCCATTCCATTCCACTCCATTGCCTTCACCTCTATTCCATTTTGCTCCATTCCATTCCATCTCTCCTTTTTTTCCTTTCTTTTCCACAAAAACTTGCTAAGTAGTAAGCACTTTGTTCAGGTCCTAGAGATACAAAACCAGATAAATACAGAGCCTACCCTCCAAAAGCTCGTATTCAGATTTGTCCTGTCATCACTCGATAAAAGGCCATCCCAACCCACAGCCCAATTAGACCAAGTCAACGCAAAATTCTCACAAACCAGGTGCTGTCTGATAAAGAAAAAAATGGGCACACAGATTTTCTTTTTACACGATTTGAAGCAATGAAGTCGAATGATTTTACTCCTCTCTTAATACCCTTCTAGACATCCACTGTTGAGATAGAGTACCTTTTGGAATTACTTTCAAAGAACAGGCATTTTTATATCACCAGTGACTCATTTTCACCTTTCAAAGTATCTAACTTCAGCTGTTTGTAATTGACTGCTATAAAGTTAAAGCTCCTGCTAAATCAAATAATCATCTAGCAGAGATGCCTAAACTAAGGCTTTAGAGTCACGGAGAGCTGCAGTTGTAGAAACTGTCTTTGGAAAGAGCATAGCTTTTACACATTAGCCTCCCAGCATATAGTCAAGATTTTGCCTAAGCTTTTTTTTTTTTTTTTTTTGAGACAGAGTCTCACTCTGTTGCCCGGGCTAGAGTGAGTGCCGTGGCGTCAGCCTAGCTCACAGCAACCTCAAACTCCTGGGCTCAAGCGATCCTCCTGTCTCAGCCTCCCAAGTAGCTGGGACTACAGGCATGCACCACCATGCCCGGCTAATTTTTTCTATATATATATATTTTTAGCTGTCCATATAATTTCTTTCTATTTTTAGTAGAGATGGGGTCTCGCTCTTGCTCAGGCTGGTCTCGAACTCCTGAGCTCAAACGATCCGCCCACCTCGGCCTCCCAGAGTGCTAGGATTACAGGCGTGAGCCACCGCGCCCGGCCAAAGCTTTAAGAAATAAATCCTGGAGCACGAGATAGCTGGCTGCATAGCATTGTGGTGCCCTACCTGGGAGCTCACATAAACACTGTAGTGGATTTTACTGTAGATAAAGGCAGGCCAAGGCTGCACACTCAGCTCTGGGACTGGGTCACGGGAGCTCTGTATCAGTGCTGGGTTGGCCCCAGCGGGTGGGTGGTGTGCCCACAACAGAGCTCTGGAGCTGGATTCATTCCAGCAGAGCCCGGCCACCTCTTGGACCTTTCTCTGTGCTTCACAATGGTCAAACCTGGGCAAAAATGGGGGAATATTCTTTTGCTAATAGACAACCCTTTAGTGTTCAGACAAATGTGTTTTTATCATAGTTTTTAGCCAATATGTTTTTTATTGGATACACATTTTTTTTCTGTGTACTGTATATATTTGAGCTCAGATGTAAACAAATACTCTTGTAAACTGATGTTAGAATGAAAGTTTTAGGTGAGGCACGTTCAGCCAAAATGAGGAGGTGCTCCACCAAGAAGCATTCATTTTCAAGAGTAAATGGTGAATCTCTCACTCACATCAGTGGTTGAAAGACTCTGGGAGTTGGAGATTCAGGGAGAGCACAGGGCCAGTTCATGATGGTATCCTTAAGTCACAGCTCTGTTGCTTCCATTTCCTGCCTTCCTTTCCCACTTTCCAAGCCCAGACAGATCTGAAACCATAATTATCAAGCTGGGAGATGTGGGTAAAAAGTTAGGTAGGGAGTGAGAGAATTTGAACATGTTTCCCTTTCCCTACTTTAAGCTCAAACTGGGTGGGGTGATGCGAGAGAAAAAGCTAACATTTAAGTCAAATTTAGAGTTTGGGTTATTTCCTGGAGTGGATATTTTTGTAAATGGATTGAGTGAGTATTGAGTTTTAAAGTGATATAGTGTCTGGAAAAGTAATGGGCCTTCCTAACTTCTATTCAGACGCAAGGGAAGAACTAGGTCACAGGGAAGATTTATAGTTAAGAAAAAGTGGAGATAAAAATAAAGTTCCATGAGTTATTGAATGTACTGGCTATATTTGTTTTGTGATCAATAATGAAGCATGTGCTCACAAGCTGGGAACCATGTGCAATATTAAATTCTGCACAATGCAGAAAGATAACAGAGCACTTAATGGATGTTAAGTCATATGAATAGTTTTTGGCTTTTACTTTCTTAAATGATTTGGCTTGTTTATTAGAAAATAACTAAACACTGCCAAGTGGAACCTTAGCTTTTTTGATTTGCTAGAGTTATACTGTTATTGCCTAAATGGTGGCCTAAAACTGTGAATGGAGGGTAAAACCAAAGAAATCTACACCCGAACAGAAACATTTTTGAACAGACTCCTTTGACTGTGACATCACTGCTTCTCATCATTTGACTTATCTGTCACCTTGTGGACTAAAGGTCACAAGTAGGTTTGAGGACATTGATGTGGAAGTGATATGTGATTTTTGCTTATTTTTGACTGTGTTCCCAAATCAATTACAGTGATTTCTGAATCTGCCATTGCTTTGCAACTCTTTCCCGTCTCTTAGAGCATAAGCGATTATGATATTATGATATATATATATGCAGTGTCACCTGCAAGGTACCGATTTCAATTTCTATCTTTTGGTTTTAGGCCATGTGTAAGACCATGAACCCTATCTTTGGTTCAGAAAATATGGCCAGCCTACGGGAATACAGTTATGTCATAGCAGTCTAATTATCTTCACCTTATAAAGATATAGAAATTTTAATTGAATTTCAAAGATTTTTCTTACTGTGTAAAATGATTTCATGTACAATTAGCAGCTAGGACACAGAGTGCTTGATCCCCCACTGCAGCGATGGTATTTTCGGCAAGCAAGTCTTTTCAGGTGATAGGCTTTCTGAGACCATTCATAAACCACACTCCACATTCACTCTCTTTTTACCTCTTCAGTGGTGCTGGAGAAGGGCTGAGTAGTCAGCGGAACCCAGGATGTGTCTGTGATTCCAGTTGTGTGCAGACTGGGGTGCTGCCTCTCGCTGCTGTTTTGGCTGTAGTTTTCTGTAGTGTTCTTGATGAAGGCCTCCGTGGTGTTCCTAATAAGGTGTTCCGGGCTGTACGGAACTGCATTAAAAGTAGTCAGGGTCCGAGGAGGAGCTGTGTTTCTGGGGCACCTGTCTGAAACGTCTGTTCCCAGCACAGCTGAGGTAAGAAAAAAAAAAAAAAAAAAAGCAGTTGCAAAGATTATTGTCGTGTTTTATGGATTCTTAATATAAAAACAATTTTACTTAGAAAAAGAAAACAATAATGGACACATGGATAAGCTTCAGTTATATGAAAAAACAAATGTACGTCGCGCATATGACAACGTTCATTTGCCTGTCCTATTCACCCATCCTTTACCTATCTATCAATTTTGCATGGTAGAGGGAGAGTTACAGAAACTGTGCTATCAGAAAAAAACCCAGCTCTGATAGAAGACAGAATTCAACTCATTCTATGAACATTTATGGGGTTGTTGAATTGGCTTTAGGAGTCCTTGAATCTCCATAAATTTTGTGCAAAATTCCGTGTACATATGCACCTATGCTTTTCTTCTGTGGGGTACTCTCATAGTTTATGAACTTCTCAAAGGGGGCTTAGACAAAATACCAGGTGGAGAAAATCACTGTTCATGACTTGTCTAACCTCATCATGAAGATTGAGGATTCCTTGGAAAGTAATGACACTTCATTAACCACAGTGCAAACTGTTTCTAATCCTAATCGTGTGAGTCTCAAATCATGAGATGGTTGAGTTTTCGAATCCACCTATCTTCTGGAAGAATAGTGCATAGATTTAAAATCTGTGAGCTGTGAGGTTAATTTATAGCTTTGCTTTGCAAGGCTAAGTTGCCCATATGTTAAAAAATACTGATTTATGAATTAGGTTCACCTAGCCATAATTTAAAAATGTGCTCTCTATCTCCTGGGGATCTTGCTAATATGCAAATTCTGATGCAGTAGAGATTGTCAGATTCAGCACTTTTAACAAGCTCTCAGGTAATGCTGATGTTGCTGGTCTTTGGACCACAATTTGTATAGCAAAACTCTAGGGGACACAGTTGTATAACATGAAGCATTGGGAAGCATTTTTTTTCACCACTCCTTTACTGGTTCATTCATTCAAACAACTATTTATTAAGCAACTACTGTGTGTCAGGTGGAGGTCTCCTAAAGAAGTTACTAATCATCACATTTTCCCTGTTCTGGTCTGCCTTACTGACCCCTCTTTTGAGCCTCATTCCTTTCCAATTTCAACTGATTAATATATTTCATATTTTAATGTATGTAAAGAGGGGGATGAGGAACAAAAAGGAGATCAAAGTAGAAAAGGTATTTTTACCATTTAACAAGATATAAATATCAGCAGTTCTCCTAAAAGTGAATAAAATAATCTTGGCTATTAAGCATCCTTTCCTTGAGATGTAGCAGGTTGTGCAAAGTACCTTATACACAGAGTTGACAGATTTAGTAAATAAAAATATGTGATGTTCAGTTAAATTAGAATTTTAAATAAACAACCAATAAATTTTTAGTAATTTGGTATATCCCAAATATACAAAAATACAAAGATTATATTGTATATTAGGAATATACTTATACTAAAATTTATTTATCTGAAATTCAAATGTACCTGGGTGTTGTACATATTATCTGGCAACCCTTCTTGTACATCTGCTAGATTTAGGCTTTGACAGATTTTTAAACATTCCCCTTAGTTTCTGTTTGTTTTTATTTTTCCAAATCTTGTGCCACTATTACTACCTTTGTGCCAGGGTTAGTCATTCTGGACATAGACCAGGATATTTTTTTATCCTTGTGTTTTCTACATGACAAACTCAATCATATTGTTAGTGAGATTCCTTTACAACAAACTCCAATAAGCAGTCTTAATTCTGTAGTCTTAATTGAGTTACTTGCTTAAATGTTCCCATAAGCAGACATTTGTCTATTGTAGGGCTATAAAAATTTCTGTATATGGAGATCAGCCTTTTGGTCATTTTGAGCTTTGGCCAACGCTGATCGTCTGAGTCAACTACTACAATTTTAGCTCTTAGATCCTCAAAAAAAAAAAAAAATTTAACCATGGGGTTAGGACAAAAACAAGCTTCCAAATACCTAGCATGTAATTACATGTCTTAGCATGTCAACCTATGCTTACTCTTCTTCACTAAGGAGCAGTTGGTAAGTTTTTATCCTAAGAAATTTTTTTTATTAGTCAACTTACATAATTAATTCGGTGGATGAAATTGGACTCTCCCAAACTTAGCTAAGTGGTCAAAACACTCTTGAAATTTCTTCTGCAAATAACATAACTTATCACCATTGCATGTAGCTTTAGACTATCTTATGGAAAAAGGTTCAGTCTTCTGTGATTGTCTTTAATTAACCTTCTAAATATATTTTTAAAATCCCCAAACCAAACAAGTTCATTTTCTGTTTTAGGCCACCACCTTTTTTCCAAAGAAAGACACTACAGAATATTCAGGTCCAGTACCCCTTCATTTTGTGTCTGTGTTTTAACTTGTGCTATTTAAGAAGCAAGAAAGAAGTTTTAGCCTTAACTTTCAACTTCCAGATTTCATGAAATTTAAAGCAGTGGTTTGCAAACTTTAGTAGGAATCAGAATCACCTTTGGGGTTTGTTAGAATATTGAAGCCATGGCCCTCCTCCTAGAAATTGTGATTCAGTAGATTTGGTGTGGGACCCAGAACCTGCTTTTTTAACAAGTTTCTCAGGTTATTCTAATATATATGCAAGTTTATGGTTTTAGTCATGTGTACAAGATGAGCCAAAAAGGAATTCTAATCATTTCTTATGTAGGTTTGAAGGATTATAAAATAGGATGAAAGAAAATCTATTATAAAAATATATAAGGTGATCAAAATAACTTTATTTTTCTATCTCCTGAACTCTTTGTTGAAATAGGTGCTGTGAAATTATACAAAAAATAGTATATCTTTGGATATTTTGGTGTCTATTAATTCTTCTGATGTTCTTTAAAACTGTATATACATTTCCCAGTTCATGAAAGAGCAAGATGTTTTGACAAATGCAAGGAAAAGTTTCTACACAATGGAACAATATGTTAAAGCTATTTTTAAAAGCTTTATTGTACCATTGCTACTACATTGTTTCCACATTGTAACACAATTCCTCCTAGAACACAATTCAAGGTAAGATGGACCGTGCTGGGTACAGACTAAAAAGTTTTAGCACTTGAGTTACATATAGCTCTTTTTATAGGATAATGCCACCTACAAAATGATTTGCAATGACTGCATCATTTGCTATGACTGCATCAAGACCATCTTTTGAATGCATTTTTAAAAGAGTAATACGTATTTTAGCTTATTAATCAATCTATAATTGGCTCAGAAGTAATAGAAATAGAATATTTTTATAATGATAATATAAAGATAATAAACAATTTGTTAGTTTTCTTTCTTTGAACGATATAAATAACTTTTAAGTATGTAGAAAGCAAAATAACTTTAATAAAACTCAGTTTGAGGATAGGAGATTTAAACAATATTTGTACTTTCTATTCTGTAAGAAGATGCCAAATATAATGTGCCTTTTAAGAGTGAGTAAATCATCTGGAAAAGAGACAAATAAAACAGAAGATACTTTAGAAAATGATGATATACATAGATCTATCTATCTATTTATGATCTATCCATCCATCCATCTATCCATCTATCTATCTATCTAGTTGGCCCTTTGTATCTATGGGTTCTGCATCAGTGGATTCAACCAATCGTGGATCAAAAATAAAAAAAGAATGAATGGTTGCATCTGTACTGAACATGTTAAAGACTTTTTTTCCTTGTCATTATTCACTAAACAATACAGTATCACTATTTATATTTATATTGTATCAGGTATCATAAGTAATCTAGAGATGGTTTAAAGTGTACACGAGGATGTACATAAGTTATATGCAAATACTATACCATTTTATACAAGGGACTTGAACATCCCTGGATTTTGGTATTTGTAGGGGGTCCAGGAACCAATCTCCCACAGATACCAAGGGATGACTGTACACATACACATGCGCGCATGCACACACACACACACACACACACATACACACAACAAGATTGGACTAGAATAAAGGTAAAGTGGAATATAAAATATAAACGGGAATAGTCTAAATAATTATTAGAAATGGTTAAAAGAATAGTTCACATTTCAGAAAATGTAATCAGTGAAATAAAGAGTACACTTAAAAAATACGTATCTAAATTACTTTTAAAAGACTCAAGATTGGAAATAAAGCAAAATTAATTAATGGAAGTTGATACCAAGACATAGCATAATAAAGCACCAGAGCATATCATAGCAAAAAATTTAGAATAAAATAATAATTGAAAAACCAAGTCAAAGAAATACTTTTCAATAGCCAATTATTACTCAACAACTGTACTATAGGTTGCATTATGAAGATGTACCTGTTTTATCCTAATACTCCATATTTTCTTTTGGGGAAAAGGATGAGATAGTGGAGTAGAAGGAAAGCATGCCTGATGGAGGAGAAAGAATGGTTTATAAAAGTTCAGGGCTATCAGGTGGTGGGAGAGAGATGTTGAACCAGAGGCTAAACAAAGTCAGAAAAAGGGGAGGAGGTTCATTGATATGTCACAGGCTGAAAATTGTCAGGGGACTCTAAATGCTACACCAGCTATTTTCAATGATCATATAAATCATATATCGATAATCATTGATAATATTATTTTAAAATCGTATATTTAAAAAAATAGTCCATTATGAGGCCCATGTTGATATGATGATACAAGGAGAAAACAAACCCTAAGATGGCTGTGATAGCCAATTTGGTCAAAATAGGGTCTATATACACAAAAAACACTTTCTGTTTTGTTTTCTTTTTCCACATAAGCTCTTTGTATTCACAAGTACTTCTGCCAGCCACTAAAACAAATAAATTCTATTAAAACCTTTTCTCTCAAGATAGTATATGATTGCTTATCCTTCACAATGCTTATGCATTTTATCCCATCTCCCAAATTACTGCAATTAAACAATTACTTTAACCAGCAATTATATCAAGCCTGCCAACAATATGGTTTATTTCATCAGCAAAATCTCTTTTAATGATTTCACCAGCTCAGCCACATCAGGGACACTTGAAAATTTTCCTGCAAAAATTTGCCTGCCCTCAGATAAATATGAGATTTGTGCAAATTGACCAAGGGGTTGAAAATGATAAGAAAAAAAAAAGAAAAGAAAGATAAATATGAGATTTGAATGAACAAATCTGAACTAGGTGCTGAATAAATGTGGAATGGTTGGCTGACATCTTATATTCAATGTTACTCTCCTTACAATATGGAACATCGGAGTGAAAGTAACAATTTTAGACAATCATCCAGCTTTTTATAAATGCAAGGAGACTTGGCATCACTTAGAAAAGGTACCCAAACCATGGATGTAATTTTGCACCCTTCACCTGGAAGTCTTAGAAATACACAGACACAGTCTGTCAATAGATTTGTTGCTGGTGTTGTTGAAACCATTTTCAAGTTTCACTTGCCTCAGTTTTCCCCTGTCAAAGACTATTTGGTTAGATCTACTAGCAAACCAGTCATTTCCTTTGAGTAAATTTCCCTTTTTCCCATATAGATATGAAGGCCAAGGAATGAGTTATTTTCCCCATCAGGTAGATCCATAAAATTTCAATATTTGGGCCACTGTAACCTTTCTTGTTTGCTTGAGGCTAAGATTATTCCCTGCTGGAATAGATGCAATTGTAATTTTTGATAGTTCGGTAGGTCTGAAAATTATACTTGGATTGGATAGAAGACAAAGGCAATAGTCATGATTTTAATGGTGGCACTCCTCAAAGTAGACCTTAAAGCTTTGTTTCTCCTTTTTTCCTTTATTTTTCTCTATCATTCTGCTATTCAACATTTTCCTGGAAGTTGAAACATTTGTTAATTTAATCAGGAAGAAACAAGGTAGTGTAGTGAGAATGGACATAGCTAAATTTTGATAAAACCTAGTGATCACACAAAATACTGTTTACAAAATATGCAACTTAAAAATTATCCTTGAAAAATTGCTTAAAGAATGGTAGCTTACTGTGAGTGACATACTAGCAAGGATATATAATAGAGAGAGGAGTGTTTTTTTCTATTTATGCTCTATTGTAATTACCTATTTACTTACCTGGCTTCCCCATTACCCTAAGGAGTAAGATATATTTAGTGATTTCCAAACTTGGCTGCACATTAGAATTACCTAGGAAGCCTTTTAAAAATACAATGCCTAATTTAATTGGCCTGGAGGATAAAGCCCAGGCTTTGTCCTCTAATATTATTTGAGAGCTACTATGTGGGTCTAATACACAGCCTGGGTTGAGAAACACTGGTGTGGGGTACTTCAGTTACAAGCACAAGCTCTGGCACATAATAAGTGCTGGCTAAATATTACATGGATACTTGAATGAAATCATTAATGTTTCTTTATGAAATAAATATGAAACATATGGTTCAGATTTTTACAGTCACAGGTATGCTTTTTGTAAATGCAGAATGTACAAAGAAAATTCACATCCTATGGATGAACAACATGCATACTTGTGCTGCATTTTGGTTAGTTTTTCACTAATCAAACCAGTGGTTTCTCTAGCAATCAGTGAGATTTCTTGCTATGTGTCCACAACTGTCAATCTTAATCTTCAATCAATGGTAAGTTTATGATGAAGAAAAATGTGTCTGTTAGCCTATAATTGTGTTAAATCAAAAGAAGGTATAATAGTTATGGTATGTTCAGGGATTAATTGCAAATGACCTAGTCTATGCACTTTACTTTTGAAGTGGAGTCCATCACTGGACATATTTCATTATGAGGGTCAAAGGAGAGAGTTTTTTTCCATGCATTATCTTCTGTCTTGAAAAACTCTCCACTGAATCCATGTCTACTTTAAAGTTCCAATTAAAGAATCTTACTTTAAATAAGGTTTGATTAGGGATTGAAAACAAATCTCACATTCTGTATATGATAATACAACTGTAATATTTATAATATTTCTGTGTTGTTTAGGAAAGGTCTTGATAGATGAACCACAGGAAAAGAATTGTACAAATTGGTACCATATGCTGTGTATTTTCTGATAAATTTGAATTTTCTAATTGATTTTTATATTATTATCTTACTTTCATAGCCAGAAATGATATAAGAGCAGGTACTATAACTCCCATCTTCTATTGTAGAAGAGCCCACTGCATTCAATTGACATCTAATTAAATGCTTGTTTAATTTATGGAATAAATGAGTGACAGAAAACTGTCCAAAGATTAGCATGGTGGAAAAACTCATAGAACCCTCAAAATCAACACTTAAGAAAAAGATTTAAGGGTACAGTGGATGCTGATCCCCAAATAGGGTTATGGATCAAAATTATCTGGGAATATTTTTATTTATTTATTTTTTTGAAACAAAATCTTGCTCTGTTGCCTGGGCTAGACTGCCGTGGTATCAGCCTAGCTCACAGCAACCTCAAACTCCAGGGCTCAAGCAATCCTCCTGCCTCAGCCTCCCCAGTGGCTGGGACTACAGGTGTGCATGATGACACCCAGCTGTTTTTTTCTGGTTTTAGTAGAGACAGGGTCTCACTCTTGCTCAGGGTGGTATTGAACTCCTGACCTCAAGCAATCCTCCCTCCTTGGCCTCCCCGAGTGCTAGGATTGCGGGTGTGAGCCACAGTGCCCAGCCTCTGGGAAGCTTTTGAAAAAACATCATGTATTATGCATAAATCCAGATTTCCTGAAACAGAATCTTGGAGGTGGTTGTAGAGGAAAAAATGGTGGCAAAGAATTCTAGGAATCATATTTTTAAAAGTCCTCCCTTTTCTCCCCCAGATGATCCTTACACCATCAATCAGTTGGGCAAAAGTCTGTGGCCAGACATTTGGGGACCACTGGTATAATGGAATGTACACCAGACAAGGAGTTAAGAAATTTGGGTTCTAATCATAGCTCTGTTACTGATTTATTTGGGAAAATTTACTTAAGCTTCACAGATTTCAGTCTCCTTCATGGGAAGCTTCATTTCTATGTAATTTCTCCCATGATTTGAAAGGTCCATTGGCACCTAATATATTGTGACTCTGTTAGTATTATCTTTCATGAATTCCTAAAGCTAACCCCTAATAGAGTAGTAAACATACAACAAAATGATTGACTTAAAGAGAAGATTCAGATACATGTATATTCCACAAGCAAAATTCCTAGCTCAGGACTGAACTGTGTACTACACCAAGAGTCTTGTGCATGTGTATACAAGTTTTTACATGTGTCCGTCATCTGGGTTATATCATTAAACAGCCAACAAATTAGAAAATTCTGTGGCCGCACATTGATTATTACCCTTTCAATGTTACCTCCAAAAGATATCCATCCCTGAACATCAATACAGGAGATGTGTAAAAACACAACTTATTATCTTCTCTGTCTTGTCAAGCACCATGTTGATGTCGTAAGAGTTTCTCATAATCAGAGAACAGAAGTATCTATGTCAACAAAATCTAATAATTTCCTGATCATCGACTTTAGTCACTCCATATATGCTATGTTTATGCTTACTATGTATATGCCTACATCTAACAGTACTTAATCATGGTGTCTGGCAAAAAAGAGAAGCTCAAGAAATATTTGTTGAATTAATAAAAGAAGCAAGAAAAGAAGGAAAGGATGAGCAAGCAATAGACAGAAAGAGAATGTTGGGCTTATTTTAATGAAAGTAATGAAGTTTTCTGCCATTGGGCACCACACAATCCATTTCCATCAACTATGAATCTTCATAGGAAGAAGTTTGGGGCATGTGGACTTCCCTTGAATATAAAAAAACAAGACATTTAGCAGCAGGACTTTCAGAATGGATTCTAAAAGGAATAGCTCACCTTTTCTTAAGCACAGACTTTCATTGGCCAGTTTTCCCTCCTTGTTGACATATATTTTCATCCAGCTATGAAGGTATTTCCTGCCCTTCTTGACCACTACCCTGGAGCCTTGTTTCTTGAGAAAGAGAGAAGTATTTTCCACCTCAAGGAACCCTTCCTGATCATAGCAGGTCCATTGGGGCGCGTGGGAGCAGCAGTCCAAGATGGCTGAGCGGGAAGGGGCGCCAGAGGAATTGGAGATGGACAGGCACAGTGCAGATTTCACGTGAAAGAGCTTTCCATCCTCAGTCCACATCCACTGCTGGTTCTGGATGGTCCTATTGCATGAGCCCACGCCCACTTTCCCATTTGTGAGAAGACACTGTTGCTTCTGGACATGGACAATCTGAAACCCCTCTGGAAGATGAAAAGTATATAAAGTACTGGGTAGCACATTATAAGGCCCATTAGAAAACAAAACAACCCACCCACAAATGGCCTAAGTAAAATTAGTGTTTTACTTAGATTTTGCTGTTGCTATCATTTCAAGTGAATATTCTTAGATTTAACACGTGTGATTTAAAATCCCAAGGCTGACAATGTAAAATGTCAAAATGTCACACAGCTTCCCCCACCCTTTTTTTTGTTTTGTTTTGTTTTTTTACTTTCACATGGCTTAGGGAAGAAAACACACCCCTCATTGGAAAATGAAAGGAAGCTTGGAAAAGAAACAAAACTATTCAAAGATTATGGTGTGGTATTTTAGCCAAATTAGTTAAATATATTGAAGGTATGAAAAGCTCAGTTCTCTAACCATTTGCCTCTTTCCATATCACCTTCCTCCCCCACTCTACAAAAGCACCCCTTTTCCATTCCTTCAATTCACACTGCAGTATTTGTATACAAATTGCATAGTTTGAACAAAAATTTTTTAAAATTGCCTATATTTCAGTTTTTATGAAAAACTGAAACAAATTTTCCCATCCCTCCAAGCACAACCTCCTAGCTAACAATAACCAATGAAAATATTGATTATCACAAACTAAATTTCTTCTAGTCCTGGAGAGAAGCATTTCTGTTTTGTGACAATATCTACAGTTTTTTCCTCAAATACTAATAGATTAAAAGCTCAGCATTTCTCAATTTAAGATAATTAAACATCCAGTTGTTAAACATCAACATAAAAAATAAGATATTTAGGCTCAGAAACCATTTTCAATGAGCTTTTACTTAAATTGCACAGCTCGCCCACGAAAATATTCAGCCCTTCCAAATAAAACATACCACATTCCCTTACCCCCTTAAATCATACTTCTTATACTTTCTGTCTTTAACACAACAGAAAATAAAAACTATAACCTGTTTGGGAAAGGTATGGGGAATGCTACACACTGTTACATAATAATAAAAAATTCCTCCCCAGATTTCTTTACTCTCTGCTCTAAATATGCCATTTCAGGAGCTGCCCGAAGCATTTGGAGGACCTCAGGAGAGAAACTATTTTCTTTTGGAGAGAAATCCCAACAGCGTGGGCACAGCTGGCTCCTTTTATTCCCCCTCGTCATCGCCTTTGGCTAAACTGCCATGGACACCTGGCTTCATTTCTACCTTATTTCAGACACTTTTCAAAGGCCCAAGACTCCTCGGCCAGATATGAGAGAAACGCCTCGTGAGACTGAGGCAGACCCACTCACCTGAGCTCCCGAAGATCAAGCAGGTAAGAATCACCATGTAAAATTCAGCCTCCATTTTCCACTTAACAACTGCTCATGCTTCGCTTGGGAAAAAAAAAAAATTCTTCCAGATAAGAGAAGCAGAGACTAGGAAGGAAATGTGCCTTCATGGTGGGGGGAAAAGTCAGTGACGAGCACTTCCTCCTATTGAATTGTTTGGGGAAGTTTTACACCAGTGTCCTTTTGTCTGTTTCCTTAGAAAGAAGGGATTATGATTACCTCTCTTTTTTTTTATGCAGAAAAAATTCCAGCCTCCAGGAGCAGAGTAAATCCCCTTAAGTCTTTACCTACCTTCCCTTTGGCACATGACTACTTCTTAACCTCAAGAGGGAAGAAAAGAATTGTAATCTTAGATAATTGAATGTTCCTAAAACATTACATCTCTTCAGGTGATGTGATTCTGCTGAATCAACATAAAGCGTGTAATTCATGAGGGTCTAGGACAAGTGATATAAAGGCGTAAACATGTACTGTTTGTATAATGATATGCTGGGAGTCTATCGAGGAAAACCACATAATGATGGCACTTCTAGATTATTATCTCTCAAGTGATGACAATATTACATTTAGAGATCGTCATCTCCACTGTGGAGAAGCAGAGACTAAAATTAAACCCATCACGTTATCAACTTCAGGCTTCCCCAAACAGATAATGGCTTCTCTCCAAGTAGGAGAAAAAAGAATCTCCTTTACTCAATATTTAGTATTAAGAGTAGTTTATTGGCAGTATGAAACAAAGTCAACATCGCTGCATTAAAAATTCATATTTGAGCAGAACATCTCGTGTTTTCTGAGAGTAGTTATTTTAACTTTATTTGTCACTTGAGGATTAAAACTTTTCAGAAATGTAAGGACAGACATGGCAGCATCTTTATAAAGAACCTCTGGAAATGGGACAGGTTACATCATTCCCAAAGGCATCTGCCTTTTATTGGGAGAGAGATTCCAGGTAGACAGCATATTCAAAAATCCCTTCTTAGTAAAAGAGAGACAAGTATTTAAAATTCTTGATACTTCATAGTTGCTACAAATTTGTTTTGCCTTTTTAAAGTAAAACAACTCACAATGTAGAAATACAGTGGATAGAGTTCTGGAGCAGAAGTCACCTTTATGCCTAATAATGGAGAGTAAATACATATATACCCAATGACAATCATTGTGCTCTGTAATTGATAGGAGGTACTATAAATACACATTTAATAGGTAATATTATCAAGACACATTTCCATATAAAATAGTTACTGCTTTTAATTTTTTTTTTAAAAACAAAGACTTATTTGTTAAAAATCCATTATCAATCACTTAGCAGCAAGATTCTGGTAACTGAGAAAGGTAATAGCACTTAAAACAGGAACAGTTAAACAGCTGACAGTCCATTCACAAGACATATTTTGCAAACATTAAAGCATCTAAACACACAATAAGAATGTCTTCAGCAGCTCTTCCAGTCATCATCTGATGACATTTATCACTGAATATTACATACATACATTCTGTGTGGCAGATAGTCAGTACAGACTAAACGAAATCCACCTTAGGCTATGTAGAAATCTATCATACCTCCATCAGCATAGGACCTTCAAAATAGTTTGAGGGATGCTTACAAATGCATTCATATACACAAGGGGCTGGCAACCTTAAACTTGTTGCCAAGTCTTCCACAATCCATGCCACAGGTTGGCTTCAGAGCTTCTCTTTCCTTCCATTGCAGGAAGCTCCTTCTAGAAGCCTCAAGTGGGTAATTTGGATAATCACCCCAAGAGATTGATGGTCTGGTCAGTCTTTAGTGACTCACTGGACAGTTTCTGCCGAAAGTCTGCTCTCATACAGGCACAGAGCATGATGCACAAATTCATACTGCTCACTGGTTTGGACCATTCCACCTCTGCAAAGAAGAAATAACAAAATAACTTCTTTTTGCTAACATCTTGCAATCTCAAGCAGCACAAAGACTACATCCAAGCTAGGGTGTTATGCCAAAGACATATGGAACAGTGGACCAATGATTCTTTTGTTATCCCTCTTACCTGGGTCCAAATGTCCCAACTGGCAAAGTTAATATGTTAATGTATATAAAAGAATTAACATAATGCCTGATACACCTAGGCATTTGATTAATTTTACCCATGCACCACTGTTGGGGAGGTGGTACAGCCTAATGGTTAAATACTAGGACTTTGGAACCAGGCAGGCTGAGTTCAAGTCCCTCCTTTACCAGTTCATAGCTGTGTGATCTGGGACATGTTCCTTAAAACTTTTTGCACCTTGGTTTCCTCCTCTGTCACAGCAGAATAGTAACAGTAACAACTTCGCAAGGTTGTTGTGAAAGTGAAATGAATTCAATGTAGCTGGACTGTTAGTGTTACTTCTCAGTATCCCTATCATTTATCTTATGTTAAAATGTTTTATACATTTGGATTAAAATGGATTGAAATAGGCTCACCAAACAAAACTCATCTGTGAAATATTGCTCTTTCTACAAGAAAAAGAAAGTCAACCCTGGAATGGTTTATTTGAGTAGGTTACATGGAAACAACATTAGCCTTTGGGTATACTGGGTATTTAAACACAATAGTGGGTAGGTCCTTAAATGAATTTTAAAAGGTAATTGGCTCTCGTTTTTTTCCCCTTGGTTATCACTATTTTTATCACTAGCTGCCCAACATCCCCTTTGTCATTGGATTAGTAGAAGGCAGTAGCCTTCATGAGAAATAATAATGCTTTTCATCATATAGAGAGACAGGGTTTTGCTCTGTTGGCCAGGCTGGAATGCAGTGGCACTATCATAGTTCACTGTAGCCTCGAACTCCTGGGCTCAAGTGATCCTCCCACCTTAGCCCCCCAAATAGCTGGGACTACAGGCATACACCACCATGCTCTGCTAATTTTTCTTATTTTTTGTAGAGACAGGGTCTTACTATGTTGCCCAGGCTGGTCATAAACTTCTGACCTCAAGCAGTCCTCCCACCTTGACCTCACATAGTGCTGAGATTACAGGTGTGAGTCACCATGCACGGCCATATATTTTTATATATACTATATCTATATTACATTTTGCTCCTTTATAATTGTGGCTCTTTGGTTTGACAAAGTTCCCAGACATTAATATAAATGTTACTTATTTTTCCTGCTCACTGAATAACAGCATCACTCTAATTATTTAAAGTCCTATAGAGTCTCTGTAACTCTGCAATCATACAACTAACTCTATGTTTTAGTTTAGTTCTATGTTTTAGCCAGTGTTTCCTGGTGGCTGTTAGTACCATTCAAAATAATTTTCAGATTATTTTAATCACTTCAACTTAAAAGCAAGATATATTACATCTCACTGTAACATGACTTTGGGTTAATGGTAATAACTAAATTGGGCTTGCATCTACGTTTACCTGTCAACCTATATAAATAGCAAAGCAGTAAGACTTCCTCTTTCAAAACTAACAGTAATTCTTCAGGCAGGTCAACATGATGCCAAAATCATGTATTATATTTGGCAAGAAATAAAGAGGTAAATTCAGTTTTTGGTGACAGCAACTTATTAGCAGAAATAGCTCATCAGTCTTTTCCCCTAGAACTGTATATTTTGTTGTCTTGAAGGAACCTTCTGGCCAAAGTGTTTCTTGTTCAGAAGTGGACAACAGGAATGGCCAGCTGAGGATGTGGTAACTCTTCCCCTTCTTAGCTGTATGATGACGTCTGGGCACACCTAAACCATAGCAGGTGTCCGGAAGATGCCGGCTTGGCCAGTGAAGCTTGGGAGACACAGCCACAGTAAATATTAGCGCAGCTCCAGGGAGCTGAGAGGTGCCTCCCTTCCTCTGGCATTTTCACAGCACAGGGACCCATCACTCCCCCCTTGACTGCAGACGGCATGTGGAACTTGGTGTGTGCTCCGTCTCTTAGACTCTGGCCTGTCAACTTCCTCTCACCATTTACCTCACTTTGAGGCAAGAATTTTCCCTTCCGGTATGTTCTGGTCAGCACTGGTATTTACACATTCGAGTGGTGAATGAATGGAGACACAGTTTAGGTCTTAATGACCATTTTATCCTAAGTAGGTGGGCAGAGTATTTTAATGGTTGAAGTCTATCTACTATGACATTCTGTTAACTAACAAGGTTCTTCAACCAGTGATGAGGGGGGAAGACGGGGAAACAGACCCATTAGTTGTAGGCTAGCAAAATTCTCGCAGGTCTTAAGTCTTCAGGAAGGTATATGAAAAGTTCTGTTACTTTCCACTTAATTGGAAAATAAAAATGAAAAACTTGGCATCGGAGGGATTCTCAGAGATCATCCATTCCAATTGCTGACAAAATATAGCTTTTCTAGAAGGAAGCAGTCTATGTGACAGTTGGCCAGCTGGCTTCTGCTGGAATGCTCACAGGATGGGGTACCTTTAGAGGGAGCTTTTCCCAAGGTTTGCAGGAACACTTTTGAAGACATCAAAATGAATCTGCCCCTCTCTAACTTTTACCTTATTGGTCAAACATAAATAGCCCAAAAAAGTCTTAAGGCTCCCCTGTAGTCACACAATGGCTCTCTAAATTCTGGAAAACAACCATCAAAGTCCCATAATCTTTTCTTCTCTAGACTAAACATCCTGTGGTCGCTCAATATTTCTCTATAGCCTGGTTTCCCTTTCACTTACCAATCTAGTCCCCCTCTTCTCTAGGCTATTTTATTTTAAGTAGGCAAATGTGACCTACTTAAAGTGTTGTGTCTACTGCCTGTGAGATCTGGTCAGTGGGCATATTTTCTCCCTTGAGCTACACATTGTAGACCAGTAAGTTTGCATCACATGATAAGGTCCCACAGTACCTACATGGTGCCTGGTGCTCAGCAAGAAGTTTAGGATATTGAGTGAAGTTTTAGGTTAATTAAAAAGTCAGCAGGGTCTTTCTTTCGCTTCCTTCCTCCCTCCCTCCCTCCTTCCCTCTCTCTCTCTTTTTCTCTTTTTCTTTCTTTCTCTCTCTCTTTCTTTCCTTTCTTTTTCTTTCTCTCTCTTTCCCTCCCTTCCTCCCCCCTCCCTCTCTTTCTTTCTTTCTTCCTTTTTCTTTCTTTCTTTTCTTTCTTTCGACAGGGTCTTGCTCTGTTGCCCAAGCTGGAGTCCAGTGGTCCAGTGGTATGATCATAGTTCATTGCAAGCTCAAACTCCTGGGCTCAAGTGATCTTCCGGCCTCAGCCTCCTGAGTAGCTAGGACTATAGACCTGCATCACCACTTTCAGCTAATTTTTAATTTTTTGTAGAGACATGGTCTTGCTATGTTGCCCAGGCTGGTCTCAAACTCCTGGACTCCAGGGATCCTCCCACCTTGGCCTCCCAAAGTGCTAAGATTACAGGTGTGAGCCGCCATCCCTGGCCTCAGCAGAGTTTTTTTGAAAGTGAAAATTATAGCTTTCTACCACCCTGTACTTACACTATTGAATTTTTGAAACTAAATGCAGGGATTTCTATTTATTTCTGTTAATTTCAACTTGTTAGTTTCAGCACAATGTTCGTGTTTACTGAATCACTATCTATCATTCAAGATATTAGTCTTCCATTTCTCACTCCCAGCATTGTGTCTTCGAGATATTTAACATTTTTTAAATCTAAGTCATTTATAAAAAATAGAAAAAGAGTCAGGATAGGATCTTTATTATAAACAATTTGATATCATATTATATAGTATCTAATCCCATTCTAAAATTGTTTCTCTCTAGGTTGTAGGTCCTGTATTAAGGGCAAGCAGAATGTCATAGTCTTCTCATATTTGCAACAGTGAAAAGCACTTACTAATCCTAGGTAAATATCTGTCAAGTAAGTTACCCAGGCTATGCTATTTTCATGTCATAGGAAAACAGATAAACTCAGCTAGAAGAGAGAAAAGGGTATCCCAGGATGCTTCATTGGAGGCTGGTTCAAATCCAGGAATTCATCACAATCATCTTTGAAAATACTTAATAAATGTTCTATTGCATACATTGGCATATAGAATACTCTGTTGATCATTGTAAGAACTTAAAATCTAGGATTACCCTTTAGATTTTACTGTTATGGAGCATATACAGTCTTTTTATAAGCTAGCTATAGTAAAAGATACCTAAGAAGCTGGTATAGTGCCTGTGTACAAACTATATTTATGGACTAAATGTATTCTTTTATTTCATAAGCTGGATTCATTGTGGAACCCTCAAGAGAGCTCTGTAGTAATTCACCCTCCAGGGGAGTTCTGACTTGGTCCCCAGGCACCTCTTAGGTCAGATACAGCTCCACGGATCTGCTGAAATATGGCTCTATATTACTGATGTAAAGCTCCTAATGCAAGCTGGTTCTGGAAGATAAGAAACAGGGATGCTCTTTTTCTTACTTTAAAAGGCATCATCTAACCTCCATTCAAAGAGCTGGCACTAAAACAATTCTTGACCTCCAACAGATTTAAGTCTAAATTCAGCCAAAGTTAAGATTTTAGAAGATTTCCATGGTGTTCAAGATGATGTTTCAGTGGAGGCCTATGGGGCCCAAAATAGCTGCACCATCACTAGTTAGGCAGAATGCCTGAAATTACCACCATTGCTCAACCCCTTGCATTAACGTGTCATTCCTGCTTGGAGAATCCTCTTTAAAGTTCTCTTAAAGTAAAATTAAAATGGAGATCAGGTCTGAAAAATTCCTGAGCAAACAAAATCAAAGGCCTTAAAAATAGCCTTAATTGCAAACATGAGCGGAACTTAACTTGGGTTCATATCCGATAAGTGCTTATGTTAGACAGAACTAAAACTTAAAACCCAGCCAATCATAAGCAGCCAATTCACAAATGATTATGGGAATAGGGACTTTTCAACAAGGTACCTAAACAAAGGCAATTTTGTAATTGCAAACCAATCAAATAATTTATTTATTTTGCTTCTGCATTTTCCCGCTAAATACTTGCCTCTGGCATTTTGTCATTGGAACACTAAACTTCTGTTCTGGTGTTCCCCAGATTATTGTGTCTCAGATTTTTCTTTTACGGTACACATTTGTTTTCCCAGGAGGTATAACACATTAAGTGACAATCCCTACCACCGAGCAGGAGTTAGTTTCTAAAAAAAGAGTAAGGTCAAATAAAAACGTCAAAGGAACTCTGGTTAGCTGTGAGAGTGGTCATGGGTTTGAAAACTTTGGAATGTCGAGGTGTCAGGTTCATTACCAGTAGCGACCAAAGTGTGTTAGAAGGAAAAAGACACCATACACTGCTGTCAAGACAAATCCTGTCTCCCCCACTTACTAAATGTTTTACCTTACCACATCAACTTTGCCGTGCTCAGTTTTCTCATCTGCAAAATGATGAGGCAACAAAAACAATAGTACCTACCTCGTAGCATGGTTATGAGAAATCAATGGGACAATCCCTGTAAAATGTTTAGCATATAGCCAAGCACATATGAATACCGTACATGCTAACTATTATTACTGTTATTGCTACTCTTTGGTAGTCTCTGGTCAAACAGGACTGTGAGGAGGCTCTGGGGTGAGGCTTCCGAAGGCCATGGAGTGCTAAGAGCAAACCTGGCAGAGGACATGAGATTGCCCAGGTCAGGCAAGCCTAGATGGAAAGATCCAAATGTGTTTCTAAATATTGACCAGCCTAAAGGCAGCAACAGCAGAGGCAGATGATGTCGTGGAAAGTCATGGGCTTGACATTTGTTAGATTCCGGTTTGAATCCTTGCTTTTGAACTTCCTAGCTGTATGATTTTAGGTAAGTCATTTAATCCTTCCCAATGTGGCTTTCCTCACTTATAAAATGACATTAATGACAAATCTTATCAGGTTGGGAGGATTAAGCGAGTCAGAGCCTATCAGTGTCTGGCTGAAGGCTGTTCGCAGAATTCCCAGGAGCCCAGGGCTCTACACTGGTGCCTGAGGGCCCTCGGCAGGGCAGAGAGGAGGCAGAGCCTTTAGGACTAGATCCTAATCCCAGCTGTGACCAGGGCAGTTCTGCTTTTTATTGGTTTTCCATGTTGGTGTTTTGTGGAAGATTTTGTCTGCCAAAAGTTTCCCATTGTTCACAAAGAAGTTTGAAGACCACTGACCTGGCAAACATATTTACCCAATAAAGTTTCAAGTTCTGCAAGGTTTAAATGAGATAATCCACAAAATGCTTAGCAGAGTGGCTGTCCTTTAGTGAGTACTAAGTAAGTACTGCTTATTCTTCTTCCTATTCTTAGTTCATGTTGAACCTAAAGTGATCATGCATTCTGGTTTGCTTGGGACAGTCATGGTTCACTCCTATTGCTCTGGTGTGATTATTAACAGGGCCACCTTTCACTCTCAAGTGTCTTGGTTTGGATGACAAATTATTTGTGCACCCCAATTATGCCCCACCCCATGCTATGGAAGAAAGTCATTCCTTTATTGCAAAAGTGGTACTGGCCGTGTGGCTCTGATTTCTCTGTGGCCAGAGAATATGAACGCTGTGTTTGGCCAGGCCAGAGAGGATCCAGACCTACTACCCTTCTAGAAATGTCAGCTATCTCATATCGCATTAGCCTCGCCAAACATAAAAATCAGTGTCTCAGTCTGCATGCAGTGAGGCACGTAGCTGTGTCACCTGTGGGTAAACTTGGGTTAGAAAGGAAAAAGAAAAATGTAGTATTTTCCTTTTGCTACCAGGAGGGTGTATTGAAAAAAACCCCTCCAGATGCCCAGGAGAGAGATTTGGTTTTTAACATGTTAAAGTTGTGACCTTTTGTGACTATTAACTCACACATACAGAGAGCAACAGCTTTTCCTGCCGCACCGCCCAGCCCGTATCCGGTCTAATCAGTAGACAGAAGAAATTCTGCGGTGGTGACTCACTTCTGGGCTAACAATGGAACTTACGCTCCTTTGCTTTTTATTATTTTCAAATCTGGAATTCTTTTGGTAAAGTTTGGTACAGTAAATTTAGAACAAAAGGTGTGGACGTTAATGTGCCTCATGGGTAAATCTCTGATAGCTCGGGCATGAGTCAAGTGAGGCTAACGTCTGCTGCTCTGACTTGGGCTCAGCTGTGAGGTGTGTCTGGCCCCTCCGACAGAGGTTTTCCTATGTTATTATACAGATGTCACATCAAGGAGGGAGAACTTAAACATAAACAGAATCTGACTGATTCTGACCGGTTAGTTTGAACATAGACACCTACACCAAAATAGGTGTGTCCTAAAGTATTTGTAAGGCATAAAAGTCAGCACAGATCAAATTATAATTCAATGACAACTCTAGCATATCTTGAGTCTCTCTTTTTTTTTTTTCCTGAAAATTAGCCATTTTCTTCTGAACATCCAGGTTAACAATTAGTTCCAAGCTGGGAAGAAGGAAAAGGTTGTCCTGGCAACCACTTGGAAGATTCCGTTGGCAGCATGTGTTTCACAAAGAGGACCTCTTGTTATGATCTCGGGAACTATAATGTCAAGTAAACCCATACCAATTTCTAGAGCTTTATCTCTAAGTGCCCTTAAAATAAGTAAGCCAAAATGTTGAATTCCTGATCTTCAAGTGAGATCTTTGAAATTCACACATCCCATTGTTCTTTGTGATTAGTTGGGAATGCAGAAAGATATGAATAGATATAAGGATATAGTTGATAAATATCATACCAACAAGTGGAAATGGTAGCTTTGAAGTTATTTTAACCAAGAATATTTAACAAAGAATATTCTGGGGACACATATTATCCTAGGAAATAGATGGCATGTAAGTTCCTCTTCTTAGATGGCTATAGTTAAAAAAAAAATAAAAGAAAATCATCAAACTAAAGTGACTAATCGAAACATTTAAACAATGATGTGATGCACACTTTTCTATCCTGTCTGGGAAGCCATAGTGAGGCCTCCAAGGTAAGGATGTACAAAGACAGCTACAGATTCCACCGCTGACTCTCAAAAAGGAGGATTAGACAGATTGCTTCCTGCTACTGGGGGTGGAGGGGGGGAGAAAAGAAGAAGGCCTTGGAACCAGATATTCTTTTGTATGTTCCACTTACCAAATTCTGTTTTCAAATTCTTCTAGTATCCATAGATGCCAATGGGATTAAAAGAAAAATGATGGGAAAAAGTTGTGCGAGGTCAACATGTAATGAAACACTTTCCTTTCCTCCCTATTTAGATGTCTTCTGATATCACACATTGCTATATTTTTGTTTGTTTGTTTGTTTTTGAGCCAGAGTCTCACTCTGTTGCCTGGGCTAGAGTGCTGTGGCATCAGCCTAGCTCACAGCAACCTCAAACTCCTGGGCTCAAGCAATCCTCCTGCCTCAGTCTCCCCAGTAGCTGGGCCTACAGCTGTGCACCACCATACCTGGCTAGTTTTTCTCTTTTTAGTAGAGACAGGGTCTCACTCTTGCTTAGGCTGGTCTCGAACTCCTGACCTCAAGTGATCCTCCCGCTTGAGCCTCCCGAAGTGCTAGGATTCCAGGCGTGAGCCACCGCACCCTGCCCACATATTGCTCTTTAGTCATTCTCCTATAACACCTATATGCATGTGAGGCATTTTCCGAGTTTCTTGGGCCAATTTATTACTATAGATTTTTTTTCCTACAACAGTGCTAGCCAACAGAAAGTTCATTGTATTTTTCATATTCAAATATTAATAATAAGTACTCTAAACTAAAATTATCACAGATAAACATTTTTTCCTGGTGTATACAGCAACTAGTTCAGGGTCATTATCACAGGCAAGATTAGAATGTGAACTTCCTCTCTCTTAATCTTATGCTCAACCCACTTAGGTCTCCCACCCAGAAAACAATAGCCATTTGGGAACCAAATAAATCCAGAATTTAGTCAATCTAATTTGAGCAAAATTGGAAGTTCAGAGTATTAAAAAATAAAAGTCAAAATTTGTTCTGTGACTTTGGATATTTACCTCTTTTTGGTCTTGGATTTTCCCTTAAGAATGAAAGCTTTGAGTAATAATCTTGAGGCCAGATTTTTTTTTTTTTTAAACCTCCCTTTCCTAGTAGGTGTTTGGAAAATGTTATGACTATTACTGCCATCCCATTGTTCTCCACAGAAACAAAACTTTAAAGACTCACAGAAAGCAAGAGCTGAAGGGATCTTAGAAAGCCAGTTGATTAGCTTGCCATCACTGAATCCCAGGATGGAAAAGGCATCTTATTGGCGGGGTTCTGAAATCTACTTTAGTCCTCAACATTATCAGTAGACCAAATAAACACATATGTGTGTCACTAATTTTCCTCCTTTTTTTGTCGTTTTCCCTCAAAATTCAACTTGATGTATCACTAATTTTCAAATGTATGTAGGTGCTGTTGTGAGTCATAGAATAAAAATTAACTTACGAGGATTATGGGATTCAAAATACAACTATCAAGTGGAGATCCACGACATCTTTTACTCTTAAAAAAGAGGTCTTCATACCAAAAGAGGCTGAGGACCGCTGATATGCCCCATATCCCTTTTTACCGTAGGTGGGCAGAGAGGCCTAGGGTGGAGACAGAAAGTGATGGGCGGAGGCAAGGTCAGCTCCAGGCTCGCTGACTTCTGGTCCAGAGACGTCTGGCACCTCACTCCCTTACCAGTCCTGCCACACAGTGCTCAGTCCCAGCTGCCACACTGCCTACTTCACCTTTTCATTAAAAATGAATGTGGACAAGAATGAGGGGCTGATCCATTAATGCCCTTCAAAATAAAATATCTGTGGGTGCCTTGCATTGAATTTGAACTCCTACTTGGAAAAAAAGAAATCCTATTTTAGTTCAAAATATGCTCAAAAGTATTATTAAAAGGAAAACCACAGACTCATGAATTTGCAATGAGAACTGAACAGCTATTAATAGCAGTTGTCCTAAAGCCAATAAAAATAACGTCTTGCCAGAGAATGAGGAATCCACCAAATGGATTTGTCATTGTTGTTATACTGGAAACATCCATTCAGCATAACACACTCGTCTCTGAACCAGACCATTTGAATTTATTACTAAAATGCAGATTTGTGATTTGAGTACAAATTGCCTGTTTTTGTTATGTGGAATAACAGGGATCATGCCTTGTTTTCTTTTCTTTTCTTTTTTTCTTTTTTTTTTTTTTTGAGACAGTCTCACTCTGTCTCCCTGGCTAGAGTGCAGTGGCGTTATCATAGCTCACTGCAACCTCAAACGCCTGAGCTCAAGCAATCCTCCTGCCTCAGCCTCCTGAGTAGCTGGTATTACAGGCACTTGGCACTGTGCCCAGCAAATTTTTCTATTTTTGGTAGAGACCTGGTCTCACTCTTGTTCCTCAGGCTGGTCTCGAACTCCTTCGCTCAAGTGATCCTCCTGCCTCAGCCTCCTAGAGTGCTATGATTACAGGTGTGAGCCACCACGTCCAGCCCTATGCCTTGTAATTTTTCTTTTTTGGGGGGATCAGGATTTTTGATACTGCCCAGTGTTCAAACTCTTGACTTATCAGTCATGAAACAAGCCCCATTTCAAGTGTCCAAATCACTGCCTGGTCTTTTTCTTTGCTGTTAGCCATGTCTGCCTGGACTTCTCAGAGGAGGCAGATACAAGTGGTGAGGGATAGACTATAAAAAGAAGATGCAGGTGTTGGGCACAGTGGCTCACGCCTGTAATCCTAGCACTCTGGGAGGCTGAGGTGGGAGGATTGCTTGAGCTCAGGAGTTTGAGGTTCCAGTGAGCTCTGATGATGCCACTGCACTCTAGCCCAGGCCACAGAGCGAGACCATGTTTCAGAAAACACACACACAAAATAAAATAAAAAGAAGATGCACAGTGTGCAGCCCTGGATCAGTAGTGGGTGGAGGCTTTTGTTAAAAAGAGTAGAGAAGGATAGGAGCTTGTACTCTGTGGAATACAAAATATCACCCTTCTGATACATTGGCTGAGTCTTGTGTATCTCTTGTTATACTTAGCTGGGTGCTTTCAACCAGCCAGCTCCACCCTTCCCTTTCCTCTTTTTAATGGTCCCTGCTCAGGCTCAAATTACTATCCCTTCGCTAGTCTTCTCTTCATCAAACGTCTGGAAAGAATAGTTTATATTATTATTATTACAACTTCTTTCCCTCCCACTGAGATGGCTTGAGGAAAGTCTTCAGTGATCAAATAAATATGGAAGAGGCTTAAACAAAGCTAAGTGGGTTTCTACACTGGGAGACTGTTCAGATCCTTTAAAGTGTTAATGCATATTGTGAATCTCCAAGTGGGGAGGGATTCTAAGAAATATAGTATGTAGCTTTTTCTCAGACTTAGTTGAGAATGTATTTTTTGCCTGAACACCATCAAAGAGGGTCTGGCACTTAGGAGGCTCTCGATAAATAATTGTAATTAAATTATGTCCTGAGGAACACAGTCTGGAAAAGCCAGTTAGGGAATCCATCTTTCTACACCCAGGTGTCTGATACATGTCCAGTAGCAGATGTTTAGTAATGTTTGCTGAGTGAGTGAATGCACGCATGTTTCAGGAGCACCACTGTGAGCAGAGATCTCAGATGCCTGGCCCACAGAACACAGGGCACAGGATGTAGGTCTGTCTACAAATATCCATCCTAAAAGCACCCCAAGGCAGGCCCAGCTTCAAGGGTTTTTGACCTGTGCAGTTATGCAGTCCCCCTCCCCTTGTGCTGAAAAGGGTCTTGCACTTGGGTTAATGCTTTGCTGTCACTGTCTTCAAATATCTAGTAATGCTTAAACAAGGGGCCCCACATTTTCATTTTACACTGGGCCTCGCAAATGATGTAGCTGATCCTGCCCGAGGGGTCCCTTGCTAGAGCTTAAAATTGGTAGAACATAATCAAAGAGATGTATTTTTATCAAGAAGTTTTACACACAATAAATAAATAAATAAATAATATAAAAAAAGAAGTTTTACAATACACATATTCCAAGAGCCTATTTACTTCTATCTATAAGGTAGATAAAAACCGGATGAATAATTAGAGATCAAATAAATGTCCTACATTCCAGTAGGTCTATTTTGCCACTTTCTAAGCTACACGACCTTGGGCAAGTTACCTGATATCTTGAATTCCTTTAAAACATTAAAAACAAAAACGAGGCCAAGGAATATCTCTTTTCCTACTCTTGGGTTTATTTTGGGAGTTAAATGAGTCAGGTGCATTGAAGACCATGATGGAGAGCCCGTTATTAAATAAGTTTCTGTGTGTTGAATAGTGCATTCTGGAATGTCTGAAGACATACCAAGAGCTGAAGGCAAGGATGGCCAGGGAGATCAGAATTTGGGGCAAGGTGTGATGAACTGATGAAGAAAGATACACCACAAGAGCAGAGAGGTAGACGTTTGGGTTTGCTGAGATCAGTTTTCCCTTCATTGGCATGAGCAAGAACATAGCCAATGGCAGCAGTCAGGTACAAATTGGAATTTTTAAAATAGGAACAAGCTGAAGAACTAGAGAGAGAGGCAAGAAGGATGGAGGAGAAAAAGAAGTAAGAAGAGGTTAGAGAAAGGAGGAAGGGTTTCTGTTTTGCTTTCATAATAAGTAGGGGAGTGCACAGCAGAAGAAAGAGACAAGAAAAGGAAACTCTCTGTTGAGCCTGCAAAGCAAAGTTTTAAGGAGAAGATCTGTTTTATGAACAACAGAAGCAGCTGCTCAGAAAGAATTTAAGTATTAATAGAAAGCCTCTTGATGATTCTATCAGAATCAGTCAGAATGATTTTGAGACACATATTGGCAGTAATTCAAATCCAGGGGGTAGGAAGCCTATAGGCTTCAGATCAGCAGAGAAGTTGGATATATTTTGACGATCCTATCAGGAGTGAAAAGAAAAGCCTTGAGAGAAGACCTTGACGACGGAAGGCCAAGGCTAAAATTTCTGACCATTGCCTAAGGAAGGAAGGAGCAGAGAGAGAAGGCATTGTGATATGGTTCTTTTTTTTTTTTTTTTTTTTTTTTAATGTATCTGTGATTCCATTCAAAACTAGAGGACAATTTGGTAGACTCAACAGCGGAATGTGACTGGGAAGTGGAAATCAAGGTGGAGGTCAGGCTATGCAAGCGGGTGCGGGAGGTGGGAAATGGGAGAGTGAATAGGCAAGAATTAACAGTAACAAGAGCCAAAAAAAATGAGAAAACCAAGCCTGTTTTTTCAGCATGTTATTCCAAATAAGATTAGGGCAGGTGTTTTTAGAGAGCAATGTGGTTTGGAGTCAGTTAGATCCATGCACATATCTGGCATATATGCAGGAGAGACCAAAGTCGACGCAGGAGCAGCTCTGGGCTGACTGGGTGCTGTCCCTCACCCTCTGAGTTAGGGCCCCTCTTCTGGGTAATGGATCCCCAAATCTGAAGTGAAGCAACTGGATCCTATTTCAGCTGAAGGGGACTGTCCTGGTTGGAAGGCAAGGGGATTTCAGGAAACTAAGGCAGCAATTATGAGAGAAGGAGGAGGGATAATTGGAACTGATTTTTTTATGTACAAAAAGAAAATTGTTTTGGAAGCAGTTACATGTAGGGTGTGGAAAGGGTGAAGTAGGGAGGGTGAAGAGAGGATAAGAAATGTAGGCTGATGTTCTACTAAATACATTACAGATTTAATCTCATTTAAATGTGACTGCAACCCTGTGAGCTATATATTACTATTTCTGTTTACAGATGCATGTTTAAGTTACTTGCTATATATATTGATAACTGTGGCTAAACTTGATTGAATGCTTATTACGTGCCAGGCACTTTACATAAGTCATGTCTTTTTAATGCTTACAACAAGAATAGGAAATATTACATTTTTCCAGATCTCCCATTTTCCAGATGAGAAAACCAAGGCATAGAGAAGTCCAATAACTTGCCCAAGTCCACACAACCAAAACATAGTGGGAACAGGATGCAAACTCAGGCAATTGGTTTCCAGAGCACAGAATCTTAACCACCATGATCAACAGCCTGTAGAGTTTGCACACTAACTGAAAGAGACAAATAATAAACAAGCAAAGAAACAAACACGAGAATAGAGGGAAGATACACTTAGAAAGACTATTATTGAAAAGAACACAAGAACAATAGGGACAGGGATGGAAAACCTAATCTGTATAGGGGATTTGAATGTTCATTTTTAAGAGATAGGAGAAACTTTAAGGATAATTTTAATAATAATGAAGATGATGATAGCGTAATGAACATTTATTAAAAGCATACCATGTGCCAACTCCTATCCCAAGTGCTTTCTATATGTTATCTGACTGAATTTTCAGAATAATCCTTTTGTCTCTTTTATTGAAATTCCAGGACCTAGCACGTAGTAGATACTCAATACTTATTTGTTGAACAAAGCTTGAAAAGTAATGATATAGTTTTACTTTTTAGGAAACTCTAGATTATAGGGCTAAAGCCCAAGCGAATCAGCTCTTGTGGCCCTCTTTATTTTATTACTTCACAGCATTTATTTCTGTCTGAAATTATCTTGTTTGTTTCTCTGCTTGTTTATCATCTGTCTCTTTCTATTAGCATGTAAACTGTAGGAGAGCAGAAGCCTCACTCATCTTGTTTAATGCTATTCTTGCAGCAGCTAGAACAATGACTGGGGCATAGGAGATGATTAAATATGTCCTGTTTGAATGAAAAAAGAGAACACAAGATTTCAGCCTTTCAGAACAACTCTGAAACACCAGAGCACATTGAATACTGAGCGGACGGGCCACCGCTCATCTCTCTTGCTGTGCTCACTCTCGAGGAGTAGCCATTTGCTTTCTCTGTCACCAACTCCACTGTCCATTGACCCAGGTAGGTTGAGTTGTGGATCATGGAAGAAGAGAAGTTTCTAATCATCACAAAAGTGATCAAACTGTCTCTATATAAAAACGACTCTTCTACCTCACACTCATAAGGATGGTTACTATCAAAAAAAGCAGAAAATAAAAAATGGTGATGAAAATGTGGAAAAACTGGAACCCTGGTGCACTGTTAGTGGGAATGTAAAATGGTACAGCTGCCATGGAAAACACTACAGTAGTTCCTCAAAAAATTAAAAGTAGAATTCTATATGATCCAGCAATCCTACTTCTCCCCCCAAAGAATTCAAAGCAGGGTCTCAAACAGATATTTGTACACCCATGTTCATAGCAGCATTATTCATAATAGCTAAAACATGGAAGCAACCCAAGTGTTCATCAACAGATGAATGAACAAACAAAATATGGTCTATACATTAAATGGAATATTATTCAGCCTTAAAAAGGAAGAAATTCTGACACAAGCTACAACATGGATGAACCTTGTAAGTAAAATCAGCCAGTCACAGAAAGACAAATACTGTATCATTCCACTTATATGAGGCACCTAGAGTGATTAAATTCGTAGAGACAGCGAGTAGAAGGGTGGTTGCCAGGCACTGGGGTGAGGGAGGAATGAGTTATTGTTTAATGGGTACAGAGTTTTGCAAGCTAAAAAGAGTTCTAGAGATTGGTTGTACAACACCGTGAGTGTACCTAACATTACTTAACTGTACCTTTAAAAATGATTGGGATGATAAATTTTGTTATATGTATTTTACCACAATTACAAAAATAGACTACACACACATTAAAAAAACTCTCTTGCTAATACAACATGCGCCTCATTTGAAAGGCTCAAGATTTCAAATGAGTGATTCAATTAAATCAAGTGAAAATGCAGAGTGTGTATAAGGAATAGAGGTACAAGACAAAGAAGGAACAGCTACCACTGTGAACAACCTGTATTAGGGTTGAGGAAGAGTTAAACATAAGCTTTGGTTTTTGGACCTTTGATAGTTGCATATAACACTTTCTTTAATGGCTTTTAAAATATAATTATATTATACTTAAGCATTTTACAGAAATCTCTGTAGAGCTTTAGGATGTCAGGGCCTGTGATGTTTACCTGACTAGATCAGGCAGTTTGAGGGGAAGCCTCTGTGACACTCACCTGTCTACACGAAGCTGGCAGACAATGCTTAGCGCATCCACAACTCCTTCTTCTTTCAACTGTCGACAGCCAATGGATGTAGCAATAAAACACCCTGTTCTGCCTATCCCTGCACTGAAAAGAAAAAAATAACAGGAATAAAAAAGTGGGGAAAAATGACAAGGATAAAATATATTCTTTTAAAAGGGTACTTTTAAATCAGAAACAACAGTTAATATAATAACAGCTCTCATGTGTTGAGTATTACAAACCTGGCCCTGTGCTAAGTGCTTAAAATACATTCTTTCATTTGGTTATAAGTAGTAGGATGAGGGGGTGGAGGGAGGTGATGGGTGGGGAGAATAGTAAAAAGGCATTGTAATTGTTCTAGAAAAAATAATCAGGGTCTGACCTTAGGTAAGGCATGGGCAGTAGAAAGGAGGGAGAGATTTAGACACATCACAAATGTGAATCTGGAGGACTGGATGAAGAGGGAGAAAGGCAAGAAGGCAAAGATGTGACTAGGCTTGGAGGGCAGAAAATGGAGGGCACCTCTGAGGCAAAGGGGAATTTTGGAATAAGGTGGATTTGAGGGAGGGAGGGAAAGAGGGAAGGAAGGAGGGAGGCAAGGCAGGAGGGAGGAGATTGGTTTTGGAAATATTGAGGTTGAGCAGTCTTAGTTTAGGAGAGAGGATGTGGCTAGAGGCACATATTTCCAAGTCATTTATATGGAGGTGACAACTAAACAGAAATACCGTCCTGGAGGGTTTACACATTCATCTCTCTGCCTTGGACAGTATGCCCATAACATCAACCTAAAAAACTCTCTCCAAGCAATTTCAACCACTAACAGTCTCTATGTAAATTTCTCTCAAATCTCTATCTAAACTCCCTAAATTTCCTAAACTCTAGACTGTCATTCCATCTCCTAGCTGGAACTCTTGATGTTACTCTTTTGTACTTGCTTCAGTTCATTGTATCTAAATTTGATGTATCTAAAACAGAATTAATTATCTTTTCCCTCAATGGTATGACCAGCCAGCCACAAGTTTTCCAGCCTGGAAATCTTGAAGCCATCTTCGACATCTCCCCCTCTCTCACCTCCCACATCCAATCTGTTATCACTTCTTCTATTTTCTATCTCCACTGAGCCTTTGGGACCCATGCTTTCCTTTCTGTAGACTGTACTCACGTTTTTAACATCTCCTTATTTCATGATTAGTGGTGATCTTATTATGGTTTCCAAGTTTCAAGTTTTTTCCTGGACTAATTCATGATACACACAGCTGCTAGGTTCACCTTTATGAAATAAGGATTTAATTATATTACTCCCTACTCAGAAACTGTAGATGGCTCCCATCAGTTCTAGCATAATGTCTACCCTTCCTCCCATGGTATCTGTGACCTTGCAAAATCTGCACATGACTAACTTTCAAGCTTTCTGTCTTTTTGCTGTCTTCCCTGTATCTTATGTGCTATTATTCTCATTTACATGAATCGTTGCAGAAAATTTCTTTTATTTTCCAATTTTCCTTTCTATATTAATCATGTCTTCTCAGTCAGCAATGCCCTGCCTCTCACCTTTTAAAACCACAAACACTGATCATTTTTTAAGACCCAATTCAACATTATTGCAATTTTTAGAGGCTTTCCCCAATCCCCATGGTTAGAATTAATTAATCCCCTCTTGGCACAAAAATATCATTTATTTCTTACATTTGGCACTTGTTTCCTGTTGGATGTCAGTGCAGAGGAATTCAGAGGAGGAATGAGTCCCTTTTAGTTGAAGTGTTTATAGAGAGCATGTTTCATTGAAGAAATAGGATTTGAACTGTACCCTATGAATGGCAGGCATTTTGGCATCATAAATGAGAGAGGATATTCCAGGTATGGCAATGGTATGAGGAAAGAACTGATGAGAAAGGGAATATATGATTTGAGATGATGAGTATACTAGCTTGCCTTGAAGAGAAGAGAAAGTTATTTTAGTGCAACAGTGGGAAATAAGGATGGGAAGCTACCCTGGGATCTTATAAGGAAGACTAAGAGATTTGCACTTCGTTCTCTATGCTCTTTTGTTTTTTTTTTTTTTTTTTTTTTTGTTGAGACAGAGTCTCACTTTGTTGCCCAGGCTAGAGTGAGTGCCGTGGCGTCAGCTTAGCTCACAGCAACCTCAGACTCCTCGGCTTAAGCGATCCTACTGCCTCAGCCTCCCGAGTAGCTGGGACTACAGGCATGCGCCACTATGCCCAGCTAATTTTTTCTATATAGATTTTTAGTTGTCCATATAATGTCTTTCTATTTTTAGTAGAGACGGGGTCTCGCTCAGGCTGGTCTCGAACTCCTGACCTTGAGCAATCCACCCGCCTCGGCCTCCCAGAGTGCTAGGATTACAGGCGTGAGCCACCGCGCCCGGCCTCTCTTTTGTTATTGTTGTTGTTGTTGTTGTTGTTGTTAAGAATTTGATGAAAATTATAAAATTTCATTTACCAGAAAAATTCACGTAAGCTTATATACTCAAATTTGTTCAAATAATTTCATGGCGTTCATTGACTTCTATAGTTTATCAATAGATTCAAGGTTAAGGACTTTTGCTTTAGGCAATGCGAAGCCATTGACAAGTTTGATGCAGGTACTCCATGTGGTCAAGGGCGGTTTCAGGACCATCATCTAAGGGAAGTGCACAGGGTAGGCAATAGTAGCAGTGAGGGCATGAGGGAGCAGGTCTGTGTGTGCAATTAGCCAACGACTTCTAAAGTACATGGATGAGGTCATAAGGGCCTGAACCATGGTGGTTGGACAGGAAGTGGTGATTATGGGAGAAGCTTTGAAGGGAAAGCCAATCTGGTGACTGATTAGATACTGAGGCTAGAGTTGAAAGGAGGGCCAAAGATAACTGTCAACATTAGATGCTGAGTGACTGGAAAAAAGATGGTCTCATTCTTAGAAATAGTAATCAGAAGGGGAGCTGGTTTTATAGGGGAAGTGGATAGTTCATTTTAGATATCCCAAGTGTTTAATGATTTTGGGTGGGGGACACCACTTCCAGACCTAAAGCACAGCCAATTAGAATGTTTTTCTTTGGATACAAGATAAGTTTAGGATAAGACTAATGCTATCCATCTTTGGATAAATAGACATATAGCAAATTTGACCCTTGATGATTATTATTATTATTTTGAGACAGAGTCTTGCCCTGTTGCCTGGGCTAGAGTGCTATGGCATGAGCCTAGCTCACAGCAACCTCAACCTCCTGGGCTCAAGCAATCCTCCTGCCTCAGCCTCCCAAGTAGCTGGGACTACAGGTGTGCATTACCATGCCTGGCTAATTTTTTCTCTTTTTAGTAGAGACGAGGTCTTGCTCTTGCTCAGGCTGGTCTCGAACTCCTGACCTCAAGCGATCCTCCTGCCTCGGCTTCCTAGAACACTAGGATTACAGGCATGAGCCACTACGTCCAGCCTTTGACTCTTGATTAAACCACAAAGTTTCAAAAAAAGAAGGAGGTTAAAGTTATACTCTAAAATTATATCATTTATTTATTAAAGCTGTTATAAAGAGCTATCTTAAGTGACTTACAAGGTTAAACAAAGCAAGAAAAATTATTTTGAGAAAGTATGAAGAATAAATGGTTAGTCATATAAATGACTTTAAAGATGTTTGCTTTAGTTTATTCACACCAGAAGGAAAACAAGGGGAAGGAGATATTGGTTATGGGAGAGAGGTTTGAGCTAGACCTTAGGGGAAGGAGCCCCCACAGACACCTGTCACTGTTGTTGGCCTGGCCTCCAGCACCCATGTCCTGGTGACAACACTGTTTTCCTTTGGCGAGCTACTACCTGCCCATTTCTCAGTTCCTAAATTGGTTTCCATTTGTTTTTCATGAGATAATTCTTAAAATAGTTGACTGGTTTTTACAAAATTGAAATAATAATAAATGCTATCAAGATACAATCCCAATAGAGTTCAGGGGCCATCCTGAAACAACAAAAGAGCCATCAATAATTTCAAAAAAAAAGAAAACACATCTGTAATTCCTAATGTATATGAGACTGATAAGGTTAAATGAATCAATGTAAGTTTCAAGGTAGATGACTGGAATAAGGTCTCCTGTTCATTGAGCCACTTATTTAGAGCTGGTGTTTTGTCTACTGTGTAATTGTCATTTGCCAAAAATGCCCTAAAAGTGTTACTTCATTCTGTATGCATCATCTATTTTTTGTTTTTGTTTTTGTTTTTTAAGAGACGGGGTCTCGCTCTGTCTCCCAGGCTGGAGTGCAGTGGTGTGATCATAGCTCACTGCAGCCTCAAACTCTCAGGCTCAAGCAATCTTCTTGCCTCAGCTTCCTGAGTAGTTGGGACTGCAGGAATGTCATCTTGATTAAGACTCAAATATTACAAAGTTAGCCAATTTCAATAAATATTTAATTTATTAACAAAGTGATTCTCAGGAGGCAAAACCCTACTTCTACCTGCTCTATGACTTTACAAAGAATGGACAGTTGCTCAGGCAGAAAGAGCAGTTCTTGTCTTACCTGCAGTGGACAACCACAGGCCCTCGGCCCTCAGAAGCAAGTCTGTCTTCTTCTACATCCAGCATGAGCTGTAGGAGGGGCTGGGCACTGTCTGGAGTCTTGTGATCGGGCCATGAGGTGTACCAGTAATGCTTCACATGTTGGGTGTGACTTCCTTGCTGAAAATAGCAACAGCCACCAAATGCCTCATTCCCTTGTGGAACTAAAAGTCATCCAAACCACAATACTGAATGCCTTCTATCACTCCCATCCATCTTGCTGGCAACTTACTTCTGGGTGGAAAAAAAATCTAGATTTTTTAAATAACACTCTTTCGTTTGTCCTTTTTTTCTTTCTTCCTTTTTTTTTTTTTTTTTTGAGATAGGGTTTTGCTCTGTCACCCAGGCTTGAGTACAGGGGTACCATCATAGCTTACAGCAGCCTTAAACTAGTGGGCTCCAGTGATCCTCCTGCCTCAGCCTCCTGAGTAGATGGGATTACAGGCTTACGCAACCATGCCTGGATATTTTTTTCCTTTTTTTTTAAGAGATGGAGTCTTGCTACGTTGACCAGGGTGGTCTTGAACTCCTGGCCTCAAGCCATCCTCCCACCTCAGCCTCCCAAGTAGCTGGGAATATGGGTGTGGACCACGGTGCCCAGCTCTCCAGCTCTGAAGAACCCTTTCACCTTGAGAAAACTTTGCTGTCAACATCCTGGTCTCAAAGTTTGACAGTCTTGCCCCTGTTAAGTGAGATCTACCCTACATTTATAATACAGACAATGTATGTAACATATGCTAAATATATGTTTCCAATTTGTTACAATAAGGAAAATGTAGTCAAAAATGTAGACAAGAAAGAATGGTAGTCAAAAATGTAGCCAAGAATGTTCCTGCTCTGTGAACATTCCTGACAGGTTTTTATAAACATATTAATCAAAAAAGAACACTGGAATTTCATGTCAGTCATGCTAATACTTCTACACTCATCCCAAATTCCAGTATTTAACAGCAGTGATGAATCCCAGCAGTAAAGGAGAGACATGGGATCCCTGGATTGGAGACACTCTGAGTGAGGGTCTGTGCACATCACTGCCCAGGTGGGGGCCCCGACATGGACCGGGCACTCAAGGGCATGTGTTGACAAACAAGTTTCAGTAAGTGCCTTCGTATCCCAAACTTCCAAATAAAAACCCTGCCTCCATTCTCTCCCTCTTTGTGATGATTCTGTCCCAGAAGTGAGGCTGCAGATCAGATTGCAATCTTCAGGAGATCATTCTCCAAAAGCAAAAATAATACCATGGCAACATTCCTCAGCATCTGCTGCCCATGAGTTAAATAAGATAATTTTTCTATGACATAATCTGGTCTGGGGAAAGTCCCTATAAATTACTGTAACTCCACGTTTCTGAAGATCTCATCAACACCTCAGCTCATCTTGCCTCCCACAGCCACCCACGAGTGCAGATTTTCTCTTTCACAGCTTCTAGGCCTCACTTAAAGCTGCCTAGACCAAAATGACATAAAATAAAAAAAAAAAAATCATGGTAAACTCTCCAGCACAGCCTTGAGTTAAAGGCTTTCAAAAGTTATTAATAAATCAGAGATATTTTGTTAATGCAAATAAGATCACAAGATCCTACATAATGAATTTCCTTAGTATCTACTTACATTAATTTAATTATTCCATACACTAATAATAGCTGACACCAAAGAAATACATGAGGGAATGGCTATAGTTTCTCTTAGATCTTAACATTCTTTAATTTACTTAAATTGAATTCATAGTACTTATTAGGATAAATAATTGCAAAGCAGAAATGTAACCCTCCAACACCATCTGCTCTGTAAATGGCTCTAGCTGCATAATCTTACCTTTAAGACGAGGTTTCGAATGGTGTAGTTGTCGCATTCATTTACACTGATAACCAGAACTTCAACCTTCCCATATATCCCTCTCTTTTCTGGCCAGTACAGCACACATTTCTGGGGAAGGGGAAAGAAGAATACAGCATATATTAATGGCTTTCCTTAGCTTTGGAGTACTTTTCATTTACATGTCTCAAGAGTTTTTATATCATTTTTTTAAAAAATCAAATATCAATTTTTATAATTCTATAAATGTATTAAAACCATTGAATTGTATGTTTTTGTTTTTGTTTTGAGACATAGTCTTGCTCTGTCACCCAGGCTACAGTGCAGTGGCGTCATCATAGCTCACAGCAACCTCAAACTCCTGGGCTTAAGCGATCCTCCTACCTCAGCCTCCCTAGTAGCTGGGACTACAGGCACACCACTGCACTCAGCTAATTTTTCTATTTTTAGTAGCATGAGGTATTGCTCTTGTTTAGGCGGGTCTCAAACGTCTGACCTCAAGTGATCCTCCCACCTCAGCCTCTCAGAGTGCTAGGGTTACAGGCATGAGCCACTGTGCCCAGCCTGTATGTTTTAAACAGGTGAATTTTATGGTATGTAAATTATACTTTAATCAAGTCATTTTTAAAAAAATCTCAATTTTTACATGTGTCTGTCAAACATTGTCAGTCCTAACTTCATACCAATAATAATAATAATAATAATAATTAGGCAAAATTTCCCAAAACTCTACAGGAAAATAAAGAACTAAATTAAGAATTAAGAAATTAATATCCACACTTGTAGCTCTGACTCAGCTGGGCAAAGGCAATATGTGTAACCTAAACATTTGTATCCTGTAATATTCTGAAATTAAAAAAAAGAAGTTAATATCCAAATATTAGGTTTTACCATGTGTTGACTAGAAATAAAAGGAATGTTCTCTCAGGATGATTGAAGAAAGTCATATTTTCCTGCTCATCAAACCAATGTGTCCAATAAGAATATCTGTAATGTGTTAGACTCCATAGACAGTTTCCCTTGTATATAAGGCAAATCTAATGACTATTAATATAACTATAGTATTTTATTTTCCAGAATCAATGTTTTTTCACTTATGAGATCCATTGAAATAAATGTACAATAAAATTATGTAAAAATATTTTATAATAAGCTTTGAAGAGCTTAATAAGAGTGAAAATAATTATATTACAAGCAAGGCAATATAGTATTGGATAAGGGAAAAGCTTTGGGTTCAGAGAGCTTGGGTGCAAATTTTGGTTTACCACTTATTAGCTGTGAATCCATGAGCGAGATACTTAACCTCTCTGGCCTCAATTTCCTTGTGATTTAATACATGGAAAGTACTTAGGATAAAGCCAGGCATACAGTAAGCACTTAAAACATGTTATTGTTGCTGTTATTTTAAAACTACTGGGTGATACATATTTGCTCCAAAGTGATTAGATTTTCATGCATTAAATATTATTTTATTACTACTATTATATCCAGGCACTGTTATTAAAAGAAAACTACAAAATGAGATCCAAGCATATATATAAGCTCATTTTATTTTGCCTTTTAAACAACTGTACAAGAACTATTAATTTTTTTATCACATATTTTAATGATAAAGAATGAAAGTTGATGTTTTATTTCAAGTGTTCCCGGAAGCAATGTAAATTTTAGAAAAGTTTAAATAGCATTTATCATTTTCTTCCCCCACCCACGAATTTATTCAGAAATCCTTTCACTTGTTGCTGTCAATCAGGACCTTCGAATACCCAGGACACACATCTCTTCACATTTATGTCAAAGGCATTTGAAAAAAATTTAAATACTTATAGATTTGAAAGAGTAGCAAAAGAATCAGAGAATTACAGAACTAAAGGAAAAGGTATGTGGAGTATTAGAGACACACCTCTGCTCTATCGCACTAACTACCAACTACTTCACATGCCAGAGCAGTGAAAGAAGTCACTTCACCTAGTGGAATCAGTTTCTTTCATCCATTACAATAAAAATACATTTACACCCTCCACGTTTTGATTGTTTTCCAAAAGAAGTAAATTGTTTCAGCTTTATTTACACACCATCCAACTCTGTTAGGCAATCAGACCAACAGGCTTACTCTGGCTGAATTAATGTTAGCATTAAAAAGAAACCTTTTAAAAACAGAACTACTTATTTCCTTCTGCATTTGCCAGTTGCCAGATGTCTAAAATTTTCCCAGTTTGTTGAAGATAAGCATACTAACCAAATTTGCCTGGTTTCTTTCAATGGAGGATCAATTATTTCTCTGCGAGACCCAAACTATAGTGTATCTTAAAACACATGCCTCCGGATGAATCCAAGAAGAGTGACAAAGAATCTTACAAAAGGTATTGAACAAAGAAAGAGGCATTCAGTGGTCCGACAGTCTGACATACGTGCCCCATTGTCCGCCATCAGACCTGAGCAGCCTGCCCCTGTTTAGGTAGGTGGCTCTCGAAATCAGTAGGAAAAGCTGCAAGGCAGGAGCTCGCTGCCTGCACCCTGACTACTAAATACTTGGACAGGGTTCTGCACCTACTTGAAAATGGAAGCGCTGCTCGCTTCTCTCCCAAGCTTGCTGGGGCCCTCTTGAATGTTTTTCTTGACTCTTTACCAAAAAAGCAATTGGCAGTCGGCTTCCAGTAGACAATGCAGTGTGACTTGTTCATTCAAACAACCCTTAATTAGCATCCCATCTCCTTTCTGAGATACAATAGCTTATTTTTACATGCTGAATACATTTCTCCCCCTTTTAGAAGAAAGTAGAAAAAGAGACCAGATAAGTGTGGGTGCTTTTGAATGTGAGGTGGGGGAGAGCTGCAAATGTAGTTGTTTCTAAAAGCCCAAGTTCCTGTTCAAATTATTTGCCTGAACAGCTTTTTAGGGTTTCTTTATTGTGCTGCTAACAATGATATGAAAGAGGCAGAAAATGCAAGAAAGAAAAATGCTGTCTTACAGATAATATTGTGAAATCACCCTAATTGTAGGTAATTCAAAATAGCATGCTTTCTAGCAGAATATAACCCCAAATCATCACTATTCTTTTGCTAACTGGGCTGATCCTTTCTGTAAAATTATCTATTAATTCCAAGAATCCATAATTTGGAGGAAAAAGAGGTTTTCAGAGGACTGTGTCTCTTGTGCAAATAAGTAATTACTGAAAACTGCCTGAAAAGATTCTGGGCATTAACCAATTCTTTGTAATCAATGGTTTCTAGCAAAAGCAGAATGTGACACAGAGTAATGACAGCTCATATTTTTATAATTTTTTTTTTTGACTCTCCTTCTGGCCCCCACCAAGTAGGAACTATTTGTGTTTAAAGAAGAAGGATGTCTAGTGAGTAGTTTAGTTGCCTGGAAAAAAAATCTATTTTTAAGCTATTTTCCTTTTAGATTCTATATATTTAAAATCAGAGATATTGTTCTACGAGCTAAAGACTTGTATCGTCACATAAAAAGTGGCTCTAAATAAAACGAAGATGCTCAGCTTCATTTGTGTTACATTAATATATAAGAGAGGGACAGAATGGGTCAGATTGTCTAAAACCATTATTATTGAGGTTACTCTTATTCCTAGGGTTCCAACTGAGTATTACTAACATACGCACAGTGATTTAATATTAAAAGTACCTTCACCAACATTATATCATTTGATCTCTTCCACAGTCCTTTGAGGTAGGTAGAGTGGGTAGTAGTTATTATTATTTTTTAGAATCATTTTACAGCTACGGAAACTGAGGCTCAGGAATTTTGGTAGGAGTCTTTGGGAAGATTCCTTTGGGGGCTAGGATCCTCCAAGAAAATACCACTTTATGAATTCAACTTTCCATCTTTGATTTCCACATACTGACTCTTAACTAACCCTACTTAACCACAGCGTTAACCAAAGACCTCCCTTCCCTCTGTAAAATGTTCCTGCGCATAGAACCCTGCATGAGGGTAAAAAGAAAAGGAAGAACTATTTTATGAGATAATTGCATAAATTGAGTAAGTTTTTCATTGGAATAAAAAGTGAACCAGTATAGAAAACTGCAGTCAAATCAGGTACAGGTGAGACAACTATAAAAGTGTGTACAAAGTTTAAGGCTCTAAACAGGAATCTACATTCATATTGTTCTATAAGCCTTACCATGTTTTCCCTCACTTTAAAGAAACTGAAATGAGAAATTATGATGATATATAAAGGGTGCGATTTAAACAAGCTATATAATCTAGAACTCTAGCTTCAGACCAACACACACACACAAAACTTAGCCCCATAATAAAAAATGAACAAATTTTAATATGAACAAATGTAAATGTTTTAAGATAAAGTAAAACAGATTTTTTTTAATGATTTCATACACTAACTTTTTTTATTCACTGTGTCAAATAAGAGGTCTCTTAACTGTAGTTGGAAATAAAGCAGGCTAAAGCAATTTGAATATAACTAGCAGATTAAAAATTAAGGGGCATAGTTATATTTGGAATGTCAGCATGTTTAAAAGAACAGGTAAGTAATTTTGCTTGAGTGTTGTCAGCCTCTGAATTTCTGGCCACCTGGACAGCATAACCATCAAAACCGTGGTCACACACGAAGGGGAATTCGGCTGCCCGGCACTGCTGTGCAATGGTAGGCCAGGTTCCCCCAACCCACGTGAAGGGCCCTACGTCAGAGGCTGGGTGTCCTTGCTGATGCTTTGTGGTGGCTTTGGTCTCTTTGCTCCCTGTTGAATGGATCCTTGTTTTGTAAGCAAAGTCCTACATTGGATCCCCATTTCTCTGGTGACTCCAGTTAATTCTCCTGAATCCAGTTGCCCAGTGACAGCATCCATAATATCTAATCCTGGTCCCCTAGCAAATCTGAATGCCTGTCAGGAGGTCTACACTGTCTGACACCAGGTTGGCCTCCAACATTCCCCTCCCTGACCTCGTTTGGACACTCTAGTTATGGGACTTGGTTTGCTTGGTTCTTTTCATTCATGAATACAAAGAATACTCTTGTCTACCCAACACTGACCTCCAAATTGAGTGTGACTTCCTCATCGTAGTCCTAATCCACTCTTCAAACTGTCCACTACTTTGAGTGAGCAGTGAAATGAATCAACATGTTTTTTTCTTTAAACCGGATCAAAATGTCTTGTCTATCTCCTCTTCCTTTTCTAACGAGAATGCTTAAAAAATTTTTGCCTTGAATGTAAACAAGCACACACACCACTCTCTGGCCACAATCGCTTCTTGCTCCGTAGCCCGTTCCTTCCCATCATAAGTAGAAGATTTGAGGGGGCAGCATAGTGTCAGGGGGAGGAGGAGGAGGCAACGTGCTTGGTCTCGTGTCTCAGCATGCTCATTTGTGCTGGGCTTTACAAACATTTTTAGTATAAGGATTAATTTCCAAGTACACTGTGAATGCTCAATAAACAGTAGCTATTTGGAAGATTGAACAGTCAGGTTTCTAGACTTCCTGTGTATATTTGATAAACCTTCTAGATTACCTAACCTGAATTCTAATTTTTTTTATCTAATTATCAATATACATGATAGAAAGGACATACTTTCATTTTATGCATTTAGAATATAACATGGCATAATTAACATTTTATCATTAGTATTTTATCAGAAAAATTAATTTTCTCTTCAAAGTTACAGTTTAATAAGGTCTACTTTATATTAAAGTATAATTTATGGATTTATTGATTAGCCAAGTTTTCTCATCTGAGTGCACATCCAATTTTATAATGAAACTTAAGGCAAACATGGGATATACTTAGTCAATATTTATATTGCAAAAAAGACTTTCTTGGATGGTATTTAATTAAGCAAAGACATCTCTAGTAGCTATAATTTGATTGAATGAGGTCATTACTTATCTTCTTTTATGTTCTTTCAGGCTGCTGTCTACAAATTTTTAAATATTTATGTTAGGCTCATAACAACAGTAACTAATACCAGCATGGTACTTTATGATGTAAAAATGAGTTACCTGTATGTAAAATATTACTTAATCCCTTCTAACATCTTTGCAAAGTAAGAAGTTGTATTTTTCCCATTTTACAGATGGTGAAATTAAGATAAAACCAGCACTTCAGTCAAGTTCTTCTGACATCAAATCTGATGTGTACACTGTAGTAGCTGCCTCAGTAGATTATTTCTAAACAATATTACATCTTTGACCTCATCTCCATAAGGAAATGATTACATATATTTTAGCATATCCACACAATGACATTCTAGTAGTTATGTAAAATAATGTTTTGATGAATTATTAATGAAATGAATGCTCACAATATGATGTTAAAAGCAGAATATATGACAGAATACAGAATTCTATTTTATTCTCTTTATATAAATTCTGTACCTTCCCATGTCTTCAACTACCACCTATCTGATCTCTCACCTGTACATTTCTCCAGGCTCTACACCCGTATTTCTAACTGCTGAATAGACTTTACCATCCCAAAGCCTCCAGGATTCCTCTAACTTAACACATTAAACATGGAACTCGTTTTCTTTTCTCAGAAATCTTCCCTTGCTGCCCATGCAGGTTCATGACATCACCATATACTCAGCCTCCCACACCAGAAATCCTGAAGGCAAACTCTCTCCTCCCTCGCTCTCATTCAATCAGAAGCTAAGCACGGTGGCATCTACCTCTAGAAGCCCTTTAAATCTGTTCTCTTTTCTCAATACACTTTGCCACTCCCTTAGTTCAGAACCTCATTATTTCTTACCTGGACTGTTGCTAAAACTTCCTAATCTATTTCCCCACTTCCCCTTGCTTTTTCCAAATCCAAACCCTATATCCTGCCACCAATTATATTCCTGGTATACAAATTGCATTGTGTCACTCTACTTTAAAAACATCTTTAGTAGCTCCCTGAGGCCTAAATAATGAAACCCAGAGTTCTTTTTTTTTTTTTTTTTTAGCATAGTCCTATAACTTTTGTCACAACCTAACTTTTCAGTCTCATTTCCCTTCACTCCCTAGCAGGCCCCACATGCTCGCGTCACACCAAACTGCTCCACTCGGGCATGCGGTGTGGTTTCTGGGATGCCTTTGTATGCTGCGGCTTCGCCTGGACTGTGTTTCCCGTTGTGTACCTCCTTACTCTTCACACCCACAGCCATCATATGAGCTCTTTGGCTAAATAAATGTAATCAAAATAAATATTTTCTATAATTCAATCAGAGAAGGGAATGGAATAAAAGAAGGGAAAAATTAAAATATGATTCCTTTATATGGCATTTGGAGGTTAACCTGTTTGAAAAGTGCTGAATAAGTCAATGGGCACAAAGGGGCTTATGGTACTTAAGTCACATAGTTTAACTTGAATGAAAGATGCATGTAAACATAGAGAAAGAATATGGCTCTGTTAAATACTGGAGGGAAGTATTATGTTAGGTCGATCATCCAGTAATTCCCACACTTCATAAGGGATACATTCAGGATCTTACTGCTCTCTGAGACCAACAGTGGGTCCCTTGCCTTGCAACAGTGGGTCATTGCAAGTAATGTCTTTCTTCCTTATTTGGCCCTTTATTATGCTGGAGCAATGATTAAGTGCATGGACTTTGCAATCAAACAAACCTGGATTACAATTTGGATTCCATTACTCACTAACTTCAATGCTTTAAGTAAATGACTTAACTTTTTTGAGCTTCAGTTTTCTCATCTCTCATATAGAGATAGTAAAATCTACTTTACAGAGTTAGAATGAAAATTAATGGAACTTATGTATGGACCATGCTTAGCACATATATTCAATAAATGGTAGTGGCTAGAAATATCTTCCAGAATATTTGCAATATGATCAACACTTATAGCTACTTTCCTTCTTTTCTAGAAGGTGAAAGAGGTGCAATGAATAGCTTCCAGTGGCAGTCTGAGGACTGTGACTCCCTGACAGTGTGCAGACACTACTTGCCATTTTTGGGTTAATCTTTTAGTTCCAGCTTTGTAGGTTTGGGCTACTCTGTCTTCTCTAGCAATAGAATAATTCAGGTTAAAAGAATTTAGCACTGTCTTTTCAATGTTTCTTTCTTTCAAGAGGAAGTCCCTTCTTCTTGAGATTTATCTAAATGAAGGAATTCAAATTTACCAGTAATAAAATCTCTTCCCTTTTATTTCAACATGAGATAACTGACTTTTTCACCTCTATCTTTTCATTTTTTGTTTATTCTCATTTTATAAAAATTGAGTAACTGAGAATATTGGGATTATTAAATAAGAGATAGCATTTATTTATTTATTTATTAGAAAGTAGGAAGGTTTATGAAAATATAAAGCCTGGGAATTTCTGAAGATAACTCCACCTCCACATTTTTTGGAGGAAATGATTTTTGTCTATTCCAAACAATGACGCTTAACACAATTGAAAGTTGGCACATTTTTGGTAAACAGCATTTTCCGGGTAGTGTGAAGTCTACAGTGTATTTCTTTTGATCCAGACATCTCAGTATCATTTTGATCTGTACAACATCAAAGTTTTCTCTCTAGTATTATATTTACATCTTTGGAGAGCCTAGACAGAAAGGAATTTTTATTTTAAAGAGTCATGAACCACAAAAATGTCAAAATCTTTATTGCAAAATTGGGATTATGACTGGCTATAGGAAAAAAACAGAAAACATGTCACACATAGAAGACATATAACATAAATGTCTGACTTTGATATTCCTGGAGGTATATCTCAGACATTTAAAACAACAATGGGCTAAAACTGATAACAAACAAATAAATCACTTCTCCAATTTCTGGATTATGCAGGCAAAGAGAAAAATTAAAACCTCAACTACCCATTAGTAGGGGGATTATTAAAAGAAAATTCTAGCTTTCAGCAGATCCTCTTGGCTCTCCGATGGAGACTGTGAAATCTGAGAGTGGCAGCAACAGGTTAGCTCTGAGGATGACTGTTCTACTTGAAAAAGAAGGAAGAAAATGGGCTCTGTTCCTTTGCAGACACAGACTGAAGAGCTCTGAGCATCATCAGTGAACCAACTCTGTATCACTTTGAAATACGCATTGGACTTACACTGCAGTTCTGGTAGAATGACAACCTTGGTCTTGGAGATGGAGGAGAAGAGCAACGGTTTGCTGGGGCTTGGAAGAGTCACAATTGCTCCTATCATCCCTATTGGATTTCTTTAAAATATGTCACGTACTGCAAGTACTCTAAGGAATGCTTTCTGACTAACCAACAATCTTAGCTTCTGTCCTGATAAAACCCCGGTTCAAGAACAAGTTAAAGCCCTAAAGGCACATTTCTGATTTTTTTTCTTTAAGTATAAACAAACATCAGCATATATCACAAGATTCAAAGAGGAAATGCTGAAGTGAACAAAACTGTAATTTATCTTACACAGTTACTACAACCTATTGTGTAATCCTTGTGAGAGATTGTTTCACATAAGCTTTGCCAAGTGTTAATCTTTAATCTGTAACACTGACAAATTAAGTTTTCTGTGGAAAATACAATGTAATTGCTTCAAAACATTTACATGCTTCTATTTATAAATAATTATATAAATCATGGTGCTTTTTCTATGTTGATTTCATATGATTTCATTTGTAATAGAAGAAGCAGAATTTGTAAAGGCATGTATGCACTTTGAAAAACCATTTCTAACAGTCTATTCAGAAAATAATATTTCAAACCAAACTAGGCAGGAGTAATGCATTCTGCTCAGACCTATGAAATGTTATAAATCCTGTATGAGGTTATTCATAGTGTCCTTTGATTAAAAAAAAGTGTCTGCTTTATAGTCATTCTAATATTTTTATTTGAGCTTCCATTAATTCTACTAGTTTTGCTTATTTTATTAGACTTTTAAAAACACTGACTTGTTTTTAATCAATCCTTTTATCTTTGTTTTATATTTCATTAACTACTATTTTATTTTTTAGTAATCCTTCCTTTCTTCTTGCTTTGTGTTTATTCTGTGGTTCTTTTACTAACTGAAGTAAGTTGTTTAGATCATTAATTTTTTATAATGTCAATATTCATGACTATAAATGTCCCTCTATGAACACTTTTAGTAGCATTTTGCAAGATTTGATATGTAGTATTTTAACCATCACTGACTTGTAGGTAATTTACATTTTTCTTTTACTTCTAAGACTACTATGAAACAGTATGTAATTTACATTTTTATTATAAATTCATTTTGATCTATGAATTGTGTTTTTTTAAAATTTTAAAGTGTAATTTTCATTTTATCCTTCTTTTTGTATTTTTAAATTAGTTTCAGTGTGATCAAAGCACATATCTATAATTTTTCTTTGAAATTTGCCAAGACTTGTTATATGGTCTTAGTATTGTCACTTTTCATAGTATCTCATGCTTTGGAAAAGTTTGTATGAGAATGTTGGCTGGAAGGTTCTAGATATGCCAATTAAATCAAGCTTATTGATTTATAGAAAGGTCATATTTAAAGTTTTTCTATATTCTTATTAATTTTTTTAATCTGCTTAACATAATAAATACTAATATATTCTTTTTTTTTTTTTTTTTTTTGAGGCAGGGTTTTGCTCTGATGCCCAGGCTAGAGTGCAGTGGTGTCATCATAGCTCACTGCAACCTTAAACTCCTGGGCTCAAGCAATACTCCTTTCTCCACCTTCTGAGTAGCTGGGGCTACAGCCATGTGCCACCACGTTTGGGTAATTTTTTTTCTGTTTTTTTAATAGAGTTGGGGGGGTCTCACTATGTTGCTCAGGCTAGTCTTGAACTCCTGGCTTCAAGTGATCCTCCCACCTCATCCTCCCAAAGGGCTAAGATTACAGGCGTGAGCCACTGCACCTGGCTTAATATCTTCTTTTTGTTGGGTTTTTTCTCAGTTTGATGGTGATTTATCAATTCCTTCTTTAATTCTGCTAATTAATGCTTCAGATATTTTGAGGCTATGTTATGAATTTACAAGTTTAGAATTGTATCATATTTGTGTATTGTGCCTTTTAGTGTTGATATTGGCATTCTTTATCTCTAGTAACCTCTCTACTCTTGATTTCTATGACCGAAAATTAATTGTATCTGATTTACATGGTATACATGAAGCATGTCCCTGTTTCCTTCTACTAGTTTCATAGTTTTGGGTCTCACAATTAAGTCTTTAATCCATTTAGAGTTAATTTTTATACATGCTAAAAGATAGGTATACAGTCTCATTCTTCTACATGTAGATATCCAATTTTTCCCACAGCATTTTAAAAAGACTGTCCTGCCCCCAACGTGTGCTCTTGGCACCTTTGTCAAAAATCAGTTGGCTGTAAATACGTGGTTTTATTTTTTGGCTTTCTGTTATGTTCCATTGGTCTATATGCCTGTTTTTATGATAATAGCATACTCTTTCAGTTACTATAACTTTGTAGTATATATTGAAGTTAGGTAGTATGACGACTCTAACTTTGTTTTCTTTTTTCTTTTTGGCTCTAGATTGATTTGGCTATATGGGGTATTTTGTGGTTGCATACAAATTCTAGAATATTTTTTTAATTCTGTGAAGAATGTCATTGGTGTTTTGATAAGGATTGCATTGAATCTGTAGATTGCTTTGGGTAGTATAGGCATTTCAACAATATTATTTCTTCTAATCTGTGAACACAAGATAGCCTTCCATTTATTTGTGTGCTCTTCAATTTCTTTCATCAATGTTTTACAGTTTTCAGTGTAGAGATCTTTCACCTCTTTGGTTAAATTTATTTATGAGCATCTTATGTGTGTGCGTGTGTGTGTATGTTTTCTAGTTATTGAAATGGGGTTTTAAAAAATTTCTTTTTCAGATAGTTTACTGATAGCATATAGAAATGCTACTGATTATTGAATGTTGATTTTGTATCTTGAAGCTTTACTGAATTTGCTTATTAGTTCTAACAGTGTTTTGGTGCAGTCATTAGGGTTTTCCCATATAGATATTCATATAACCTGCAAGGAGGGACAGTTTGACTTCCTCTTGTCCAGTTTGGGTGCTTTTTATTTCTTTCTCTTGCCTAATTGCTCTGGCTAGGGCTTCTAGTACTACGTCAAATGGAAGTGATGCAAGGGGATATTCTTGTCTTGTTCTAGATCTTAGGGGACAACTTTCCCCTATTTAGTATGGTATTATCTGTAAGTTTGTCTTATATGGGTTTTACTGTATTAAGGTATGTGCCTTCTATACCTAATTTGTTGGAAGTTCTTATCATGGAGGAATGTTGAATTTTGTCAAATATTTTTCTACATTTATTGAAATGATCATATGGTGTTTGTTTTTCATTCTGTTAATGTGATGCATCACATTTATTGATTTGTGTATGTTGAACCATCCTTGCATTCCTGGGATGAATCCTACTTAATCATAGTGGATGATCTTTTAAATGTGCTTTTGAATTTGGTTTGGTAATTTTTTTTAGGATTTTTATATTTGTCAGGAACATTAGCCTGTAGTTTTCTTTTTCTGTGATGTCATTGTCTGGTTTTGGTATCAGAGTAATGCTGGCCTTATAGAATGAGTTTGGAAGTATTTCCTTCTCTTCAATTTTCTTGAATAGTTTGAGGATTGATATTATTTCTTCTTTAAATGTTTGGTAGAATTCATCAGTGAAGCCATCAGGTCCTGGGCTTTCTATCACTGAATCAACTTCCTCACTCATTATTGGTCTGGCCAGATTTTCCATTTCTGCATTGTTCAGTCTTGGAAGATTGTATGTGTCTAGGAATTTATACATTTCTTCTAGGTTACCCTATTTGTTGGTGTAAAATTGTTCATAGTAGTTTCTTAGGAGCCTTTGTATTTCTGTGGTATCTGTTGTAATGTCTTTTGCTTTTCCATCTCTGATTTTATTTGAGCCTTCTCTCTTTTTTTCTTAGTCTAGCTAAAGGTTTATCATTTTTGTTTATCTTTTCAAAAACCAACTCTTCATTACATTTATGTTTTGTATTTTTTTAGTCTCTGTTTCATTCATTTCTGCTCAGATAATTATTATTTCCTTCCTTCCCTAATTTTGGGTTTAGTTCTTATTTGTTGTAGCTCATTGAGGTGTACAGTTAGGTTGTTTGTTTGGGATCTTTCTTCTTTTTCAATGTAGGCATTTATTGATATAAACTTCCCTTTTAGAATTGCTTTTGCTGTATCCCAAAGGCTTCAGTATGTTGTATTTTTATTTTCATTTGATTCAAATAATTTTTTAATTTCACTTTTAATTTCTTCATTGTTCCATTGGTTGGTCAGGAGCATGTTGTTTAATTTCCATGTATTTAAACATTTCCAAATTTCCTCCTGTTTTTGATTTCTAGTTTTATAACATTATGGTCAGAAAACATACCTGAAATGATTTTGATCTTTTTGAATTTGTTAAGGCTTGATTTGTGGCCTAACATATAATCTATCCTGGAGAATGTTCCACATAATATTAAGAAAAGGGTGTATTATGCAGCTGTTCAGTGGAATGTTCTGTAAATATCTGTTAGGTCCATTTGGTCTAGTATGTAGTTTAAATCCAATGTTTCTTTGTTTATTTTCTGTCTAGATGATCTGATCTATCCATTGCTGAGAGTTGAGTGCGAAGTCCCTTATTATCATTGTATTGCAGTTATTTCTCCCTTTATATCTAATAATAATTGCTTTGTATACTTGGGTGCTCTAGTGTTAGGGGCACATATATTTACAATTGTTATGTTCTCTTGCTGAATTGACTTCTTCATCATTATATAATGACCTTCTTTGTCTCTTTTTATGGTTTTTGACTTTATTTTTTAAGGTCTACTTTATATAAGCATAGCTACTTCTGCTCTATTTTGGTTCCATTTGCACATAATATTATTTTCTATCCCTTCACTTTCAAGCTATGTCTTTACAGGTGAAGCAAGTTCCTTGTGGGCAGCATATAGTTGGGTCTTTTTTTTCTTATCCATTCAGTCACTCTTTATATTTTCATTGAAGAACATAATCCTTTTATTATGACTTTATATGTGACTTAATGGTTTTCTCTTGCTGCTTTTAGAAATATATCTTTGTCTTTGACTTTTGACACTTTGATTATAATATGCTTTGAGGAAGACCTCTTTTGGTTGAATCTATGTGGAATTCTTTGAGCTTTATGGATCTGGATATCCATATCTCTTCTAAGACTTAGCAAGTTTTCACCTATTATTCCTTAAGTAAGCTTTCTGTCCCTTTATCTGTCTCTTTTCCCTCTGAAAATCCCATAATGTAAATATTTGATAGCTTAATGGTGTCCCATAAATCCTGCAGGCTTTTTTTCCCTTTTCATTCTTTTTTCTCTCTTTTCCTATGACTATGTTATTTTGGAAAGACCTGTCTTCAAGTGCAAAAATTCATTCTTCTGTTTGTTCTAGTCTGCCATTGAAACTCTCCATTGTATTTTTTATTTCATTTATTTAAATTTTCAGTTCTAAGATTTCTGTTTGATTCTTTTGTGTAATAACTATTTATTTGTTGAATTTCTTATTCAGGTCGTGGGTCTATTGTTGTTGTTGTTGAATTGTCTACCTGTATTATCTTGCATCTTGCCTCTTGCTGAGTTTTCTTAAGATCATTATTTTGAATTCATTTTTGGGCAATTCATAAGTTTTCATTTCTTTGGGGTCATTTGCTGGAGAATTATTGTGCTTTGGTGGTGTCATGTTTCCTTGCCTTTTCATGTTTTTGTGTCTCTGTGTTGATGTCTGGCATCTGATGGAGTGGTACTTCTTGCAATTTTATAAAATGGCTTTTGAAGATAAAATCTTTCATCTGAAGATCTGTCTTAAGGTATTGGTTGGGTAGGGTGTGTTGGCTTTGGTTCCAGGTGGGTGCAGTGTAGTCTCTGTGCAGTTTCTTCAGCTGTAGTCAATTAACTTCAGTAATTCTGTGGGAAGACAGTGCAGGAAGACACCAGGGCAGAGGCAAGGTGTTTCATTCTTTTCTCTATGCAACCCTCAGTAAAGGTCTCCTGACTCCACATTTTTTTAATGTCTCCCCTATTGTATTCCAATGATCTCCCTCAAACACTCCAGTCTAAATGTAGTTGTTTGTTCATTGTTTAGGTCCTTTTCTGTGGGAGTACAAGCATTGAGCTCCTCTGGTCAGCTATCTTGTTCCACCCTGGCTAGGCTTTTTCTATGGAAATTCTGTGAGGTATATGCTGAGAGTGTATGCATCTAAAAAGTTTTGCCTTTGTTTTATAAAGTACCAAATGGTATTACTAATCTAGAATTACTTTTTTACATCAATTACTCCATTTGATATTTTCTGGTTTTTGAATTCTGAGGTTTCTTGCTTTAAATACTCAAGAGAGTTTTTTTCTTATCCCATACAAAGGCAGGACTTAAAACAGATTAATTTCTTATTATAATCCTATTTGGTAGGCAGATTTATTTTTGTGAAGGTTATAGCCTTGGCAGGTACTCACTTCATGTAAAGTCTCAGTTCCAACTCCTAGCTCCTGCAACCCCAGGCTTTATCTCTAGTTCTTGTATTGCCATTTAAACTTAAATAACTCTTAATTCTCTGGTTTTATGCCCTTTATTCATTTTTTTGAATTTCCTTTACTTTTTTCCTCAAGCTCTACTATGTGTGCTTTTTCATATTTTACCCAGTGTAACTTGTTTTGTAGTTGGGAGGCTTTTCAAGTTATCTAGTCTGCCAGATTACGTAAGTTTTATGTATGAATGTATAGACATAAACATACAGAGAATACACCTTTTAAACTTGAAGAATCTTTTCTATCATAAAAATAAAAATGTTACATACATTAAACAACTGTGTAGGAACTGTCAGTGGTTTAATATGTTGACAGATTGCTACTGTGTGTGAAATAGCTGAGAATATTAGGGGTTATTTTTATTATGCTATTGCAGGCTTTCGTATCTGATTCATAAAATGTGTTTATTTGGTAAGCCATATAGTTTTAATTAAGTATACAACTTTTCCTACTGGTTAAAAGTATACTATTTTTCCAGAATAAATTTCAGAAAAAATGCTTCATCTATTGTAGCAAAAATGGGAAAAAAGTAAACTTTTAAAAACTTTAAGTTGCTATTTTGTGAGCTTGGATTCTCTCAATTAGCAGCAAGATTATACTATTCTCAGGGGTTATAACTCACCAAAAAGGTATAAAGAAAAGCTCAGCTTTCTTAAATTCTTACTCTCATGGTGAAACCCTGGTGTAATGCTTTTGACAAGAAAACAAACAAACAAAAATGCTGACTAAAATCAAACTGTAATTATCCCAATATGATATCCTAAAATGTAAGCAGTACCTAGGACATCACCCTTGAGGAATTGCACAATTTGACTTTTATAATGCAAAATACAGAATGGATATTCTACAAACTAAATCCTTAGAAAAGAATACTAGTATGGAAATGAAATCTAATTTTGTTTCTCTTGGATTCCTTATTATGATGATATTGAGAAAGTTGATTGGTTTTTGTAACTTCTTTCAAATATTTCTTCAAATTTCACTTTCTTAATGAGGCTCATCTTGCCCTCCCTACTTAATACTGCAGCCCACACATCTCTTCTCCACTCACCCAGACTGCCTAAACCCCTTATCCTGCTTTACTTTTTAAAAATAGCATTTAATCTCTTCTCATATTCTATATTATTTATAAATTTATTATGTTTGTTGATTTTTCTTTGTTGTCCCTCACTAGAAAATTAAAATCTACCAAGGGCATGGATCTTGGTATGTTTTGTTTACTATTATATCACCAAAAACTAGAATAATACCTGTCACATAACAAGTGCTCAAAAATTACTTGGGATATGAATGAATAGTTTTTATTTCCCTGTGTATAAATTAGGGTGACAATTCATGGTCTCTTATTTTCTTACTGAGATATGTAGGTACAAATTAGATGTGTGTATGCCAAGTATATTGACTTGTCTGAAAGAAAGTTGTCATTCATAAAATAATAACAATTACCAATTTATGAATGTATAAAGTGATCTAACATTTAAATGTCTCAAAGTTTCCATCTTAAACAAATCTGTCATAAGTCCATGGCAATTTCACTTATACAATATCCCTTCTATAGCAACAGAACATGTATAACATTCAGAAGTTCGCTGAAGATCATACCTCATTTTTTTCTTTGAGTTTTGTGATCATAACAATCACCGGGCTGTCTTCCTGCCAAACCATCTGCCAGAAATCATTCACGGTGTTGATCATAGGGCCCTGTGTGGCAATGAATGCTTTCTCCTTGCCACTGTAGCCCTATTTGGAGTAAAGAGACAAAAATATTGGCTTTTAAGTTTATACCTTGCACTAAAAGTTTAGGTGAAAGAGCTTCAGAATAAAATAGCTGTGCAACACAGACTATGGCAGCTTCATTGATTATATCACCACAATTCTCATGCTGTTTTTCTAGCAAGTTAAGCATAGCATAGAGTATTAAGCGTTGTAATGCCCAGTCCCCAGTAGAATGTCCATATAGGGGATTATAGCCATGGACTCACAATGAAGGAAGACTCATAAAGAACTCACTACCAATGTTGATTGTGACTAAGACAAAAATAAAATATAAAATCTTGCTAGTAACCAAGTTAAATCAAACTTAATCTACTCCAGGAAAAGAATAAAAAAATAATTCCAAATAGTAAGTCACCAGAAAGAAATTTGTAGTTATTTACTTACCCTAATATAATTAGCATTAATGTAGGTGCTCAATGAATCAGTTACATTTTTTGGTCTTAAACACACTCTGCTGAGGGGATCTAATGAAGAAAAAAAAAGAATATGTTAAATAGATTTACTCTTTTTAAAGTTCCTTAGAACACCAATAACCAGTACATAGAGCATCTGTTATATGTTGATTATGTGGAGTGTGTTTTGTTTTTTTTTTTGACAGAGTCTCACTCTGTTGCCCAGGCTAGAGTGCCATGGCGTCAGCCTAGCTCACAGCAACCTCAAACTCCTGGGCTCAAGCAATCCTTCTGCCTCAGCCTCCTGAGTAGCTGGGACTACAAGTGTGTACCACCACGCCTGGCTAATTTTTCTATTTTTTGTAGAGATGGAGTCTCACTCTTGCTCAGGCTGGTCTTGAACTCCTGACCTCAAGCAATCCTCCTGCTTTGGCCTCCTGGAGTGCTAGAAGGTGCTCTTTTAAAAACAAAATCTGATCACATCATTCACTTGCCTAAATGCCATCCACAGTTTCCAATTGCCCACAGCAATATTTCCCAAAATATTATTATCTGTAAATTGTAACTTCTACAAGATATAGAATTATATAACTTATAAATTATATTACAAATTTGTAGGGTTCAGTAACCAAATAAATATAGGAAACATTGGATTAAACAAAGTACACTGTAGGACTTCTCAGTGTCTTTATTATGCTAATGTATTAAATACTTTGTGAATTTCCAAGACAATATTATATATAAACTTATCTGTCCATTGAACTTATTCTATCACAGTTATTGTATTTATTATATTTATTGACAATTCAGACAGCTTAGAGCCACATTGCTCAACAGAACTTTCTGCAGTGATGAAAATGTTCTCTGTCTACTCTGTCCAAAAATGTATCTACTAGCCATGTGTGCCTATGGAGCACTTAAAATGTGGCTAGCACAAACTGAGGAACTAAAATTTTAATTTATTTTAAATTCATTTAAATGTAAATTTACATAGCTATATGTGGCTAGCAGTTGCTGTACTGGACAATGTAGGCCTAAAGGATGAAATCCAAGTTCCTTACTTAGCAAGGAATGATAGATCCTTAATTATCTTTTCCTGGCTGGGCATGGTGGCTCATGCCTGGAATCCCAGCATTTTGGGAGGCTGAAGCAGGAGGATCACTTGAGACCAAGAGTTCAAGATCGGCCTGGGCAACATAGCGAGACCCCCCTCTACAAAAAATAAAAACATTAGCTGGACATGGTGGCATGCACCTGTAGTCCCAGCTACTCATGAGGCTGAGGTAAAAAAAAAATTGTTTGAGCCCAGGTTTTAGTATTGGAGATATAAACCATTTTCCCATCACTGTGGGAGAGTTGACCTTGGCAATGCAAGATGGCAATTACATAAATATTTACTTTTTAAGAACCATGTGAAAATTACAAGAGAAAATAGGGCTCTTGAGTACTTTGCTCTTGAAACTGTGAATGTGTCTCTATATGGATGTTGCCCTATTTTCTGGAATTGGTTCTGGGGTTAATGGCAGATTCATCTTCAGTTAGGTAGGAAGAGAAAGGAGAAACTAACATTAGCTAAGGGCTTATGATTAGCTGGGACTTTGGTAGGCATTTTATACATACTATCATTTAATCCTTTCAATAGCCTTGTAGGATAGTATTATTATCAGTATTTTTAGGGATGAAGAAAGGATGGCACAGGAAGATTAGGTAGCCTGCCAAAAATCGTAAATGTTTTTGCTGGGGTAGGAGATCAAATCTTATTTTAGTATCTCGCTTTAGCTACACAACTTGTTGCTTTAATGAGTGATTTACTTATTTGTGTGAACTTACTCTGTGCTAGGCACTTAATATAATAAAAGAGGAAACATAATTTAAGCAGGAAACAATATTAGACATTACATATTTAAATATGAAATAATGGCCTGAATAAGTAGAGTTCCTTAATTTTGTCTACATTGTCTTATATTTGTATAAATAAGTTGACTGCATGGAAGAAAAATACATAAAATTTATTATTACAGTATTATGCATCATTATGTGCTAGTAATTTCATATTGATATATGATTGCTTTTTTCCCCATTGTTTTGTGATTTAGGATGTAGATGTGTTTTTATCACTAATATTTGTTTATATTGCAAAATAATTTGATATAAACTTGACATTAGCATTTAAATCTACCAGAGTGCTCTGAGCCTGGCTGATTTACTGCCCTCAGAGATGGCTATAATTTAATTTACAACTTAATTGATTCTTGGCTACTCATATATCTGCTGCAAAGCATCCTCAAAATTTTATAATGTTCATATTATGTACAAGCTAGCAAACTTTTAAACCTAAGAGGAATTTAGTGTATGTTAAAACAAGAAAAACAATCATAATATTTAAAATTTTGATCATTTGCTAATCATTATTTTATGTAATGTTTCAAGTTTATTTCATATTACAGTCTAAAATAAGCCAAAAAGAACAGCCTTGCCTAGTCTTCCAGTCTCTTTGGATACTTTTCAACCAATAGTGTGTGCTGTCCAAGCCATATTTCCTAAATTATATTTTGTGAGCAACAGGGGGGTGGGTGGGGTATTCAGGCTGCAGACACTTTCAGCAGAAAATCCATCATGTGCAACATCAGTTGTCAGCACAGGTGCCCTGGTTCAAGCGGTCCACCCAGTTCTGGGAATGGAAAAGCTGACACAGGACTATGCATTGGTTGTCTGATATCATCTGGGCAGGAAATGGAGAAGGCTGGACTTTTAAATAATCCTGATAATTTCCAAATCCTTCTGAAACTAGATGATGGTTTGGGTATATATAGTAATTGTGATGTATGCCCTGGTTATTTATGTTTGGAATATTTTAGATGAAAATTTTATTAGAGAGAGAAAGAGATAGTATGAGAGAGAGGAACACCAGTACTAACACAGAGCACTTTCACCCTCTTCAGCCAGGTGTGGTCATAGAATATCTTTCAACATTGACCATACTTTAGGTAAATAGGTTTAACTATATAGACCAGTTAAAAATGTGTTATAATGGAAGGACTTTAACAATGCATTTCCAATTCCACCAGAAGGGGAAGCCCAAAGACACCATCAACAGTAATTCTTTACTTGATTTTAATGTACCGCTATTACTATAAATATGGAGAATTCTTCTGAGTGAATTAACGGACTAAATTATGAAGACTACTGTTTCAATGTTAATACTTTAAAAAAATTCTTTGTGGCTCCATCTTTCCAGAACTTTGAAATGTTTATGGGTTCTGCCAAAACTCCAACTCTGTTTGTTTAGAGATAGAAAATTTAACTTCTCCAAAGTTTTTTTGCCTGTTATAGGAGGAATTACTTACTCAGTCCTCTATGAACTCCTATACCACCTGGGCCAAAACTCTATTCTGGGTCTTAGGACACTGATCATAATTATTTGTTTACATGTCTCTCCTTTCTAGTCCATGACCTCCTTGATTTTACAGACTATTTCTTATTCCTTACTGGTCCCTAGCATCCAGCTCATTTGACATTGATAAATTTCATGGAGCAAAATTTAGTTAACATGTAGTAGTGTTTCTCGAAGTGTGGTTCTGGTTTCATCTGCATTAGACTTACCTGGGTGCTTGCTAGAAGTAGTTTTCTGAGCTTAGCAGCAGATCTGCTTAAACAAAATCCCTGGGGTTGGGCACAGGATTTCTAACAAAGACTCTAGGTGATTGGTATGCACAGTGAGGATTTTGGTTATATCTTTATTTAGATATAATTCACATACCATACCATTCACCCATGTAGTGTGCCATTACAGTCTTTTTTTTTAATTCATGGAGTTGTGCGATTATCACCATAATCAATTTTATAACATTTGCATTAGCCCACAAATAAACACCAGACCCTTTAGCTGTCATTCATCATCTCCCTCTAACACTAGGCAACCACTAAGGTCATCTCTGTCTCTGTAAATTTGCCTATTGAGACATTTCACATAAATGGATTATAAAATACGAAGTGCTTTGTGACTGACTTCCTTCACTTAGTGTAACACTTTCCAGGTTCATTCATGTTGTAGTATGCATTAGCACCTTGTTCTTTTTCATTGATTCCCTTGTGTGGGTATGCTACATTTTAGCTACCCATTCATCAGTTGATGGACATTTGAGCTGTTTCCACTTTTTGGCTACTATCAATAATGTTGTTATAAATATTTTGTGTACAATTTTTGTATGGACACACATTTCATTTCTCTTATATATTATGCCTAGAAGTGGAATGTTCAGGTAATATAGTGACTCTAGGTTTTACCTTTTAAGAAACTGACAAACTGTTTTCCCAAGTAGCTGCACCATTTTACATCTCTACAAGAAATGTATGAAGTTTCCAATTTCTCTACATTTAAAAAATTGTCTATCTTTTTTATTATAATCATCCTAGTGGATATAAAGTTGTATCTTGTGTGTTTGTGTCTGTGCTTTTTTTTTAAGAGGCAGAGTCTCTGTCAGTCAGGCTGGAGTGCAGTGGCACAATCATGGCTCACTGTAGCCTCAAACTCCTGGGCTCAAGTGATCCTCCTGCTTCAACTTCCCAAGTAGCTGGACTACTGGCACATGCCATCACATAGGGCTAATTTTTTTAAATTATTTTTTTGTAGAGACAGGGTCTTGCTATGTTGCCCAGGCTGGTCTTGGAACTCTTGGCCTCAGATGATCCTCCCACTTTGTCCTCCCAAAGTACTGGGATTATAGGCATGAGCCACCACCCTTGTTGTGGTTTTCATTTCCCTGTCCCTAATGACGTTGATCATCTTTTCATATGCTTATTGACCATTTATATATTTTCTATGAAGAAATGTCTATTGAAGTCCTTTGTTCATTTTTTAAATTGGGTTCTTTGTGTTTTTATTATTGAGTTAAGAGTTCTTTATTCTAGAAGATACAAGTCCTTTATTAGATATATAATTTGCAGATATTTTCTCCCATTCTGTGAACTCTCTTTTTACTTTATTGAAGATATCCTCTGAAGCACACAATTTTTCAATTTTAATGAAGTTCAATTTATTTATTTATTTAGAGAAAAAGTCTCGTTCTGTCACCTGGGCTAGAGTGCAGTGGCAACCTCATAGCTGACTGCAGCCTCGAACTTCTGGACTCAAGTGATCCTTGTGCCTCAGCTCGGACTAAAGGTGAGTGCCAACAAAGGTGGGCAATTTTTCTATTTTTTGTAGAGACAGAGGTCTCACTCTTGTTCAGCCTGGTTTTGAACTCCCGAGCTCAAGCTATCCTCCGGCCTTGGCCTCCCAAAGTGCTAAGATTATAGACACAAGCCACTGCACCTGGCCAATTTATTTATTTTTTGTTGCTTGTGCTTTTGGTGTCATATCTAAGAAATTATGACTAATTAAAGATCATGAAGATCTGCTTTTTTTCCTAAGAGTTTGATAGTTCTAGCTCTTACATGCAGGCCTCTGATCTGTTTTGAGTTAATTTTTTAATATGGACTGAGGTAGGGTCTCCAACTTCATTTTTCTGCATGTGGGAATCCAGTTGTATTAGGACCATTTGTTGAAAAGACTCTTCTTTTCCCATTGAATTGTTTGACACCCTGGACAAAAATCAATTGGCCATAATGTATAGCACAATAAAGTTTTAGAATCATGTGTTCTACCGGGATTGTGAGCTAGGCATTATAATAAGAGCAATAAAAATAAAGTTATTAACTTCAGACCACTTTAATGATTATTAGTCTTGATAGGTGTTTCTAATTCCAAATATGGTGTGTATGTGGGAATTGTAAGGATTGAAAGGGCTGAGGTAGGGGTGAATAGGGAAGGCTTGTTTTGTGCTTTGTAATGCAAATGATTAAATCAAGAAACTTACTTGGCAAGATGGTCTTATAGCGATTTTTAGTTCCATGACGTGGAATGTCAATTTCTTTGGGATCCACAAAATTCATTGGTATTTCCTGCAAAAATAAATGATATCAAGTTAGTATATCTAATGCTGCCACGAAGAAAATATTCACAGGGAATCATCTGACCCAGAACCCCACTGCACTTCAAAGTCATTTATAAAACAACTAGCACCTCTGGTTGACCAACGCCCTTCCTTTCATAAGCATATCAGCTGCACCCTGACAAGCTGACTTCTAAGAAACAGCTGTGTGTGTTAGAAAGCATTGTTTTATATGTGTCGTTATAGAGGCATGAAACATTTTGCTTAGATTTTAGGAATCCTGTTGTGACATAATTGCTGGAGTTATTAAACAGGTACTAAACTATGGATTTAAAAAACCACAATATATTCAAATATATTCAAATCTCTATGTAAGTTCAGTACCAAAATTTTTTCTATGACAGATTATCTTTTAACATTAATAGTGACTCATTTAGGATTATTAAAACCTCCTTCCCCAAATGGTAAATATAATGGTAAATGTTGATTTAAGTGATGATGATATGATTTTTTTTTAATTTGGATTATTGATAAGGAATGATTTATAATGGGACTGTTCCATTTGTAGTTGTAAATGCAATATTTTTTAATGAAGGATATCCAGACACTTTTTCTCTCACTCAACAAGAATATAAATATTCTTACTCTGTGAAAATATGTGTTATGTGCCTCAAGAGATTGGAGAGGGAACACCAGGAACAGAAGTGGCTCTATGTAAATGCATTAGACCTAAAAAGGCGAGCACTGGCAGTCAACTAGGACAGAGAAAGCGCAACAGCCAATGTTTTCAAAAGGGTCCAAACAAATATTTAAAGATTTGATTACATTCTCTAAATAGTACATTCTCTAACTTAAGATTCTGCAAAGAATTAAGATTAATGTGAAATAAAATAATATTTTTTAACGTTTTATGTTATTTAATGACTAAATATTAAATCCTTAGATCACATAAAATAATATTTTTATTACTTAAACTTTCTCCAATGGAAAATATAATACAACAGCATAATATTCATTGAAACGGAAGAAATCCTCTATAAATTAATTCACATTATCCTAATTTTCAGTCAATCTGAAAATTTGAGAAAAGCCAGACTGCATTAAAAATTTGAGATTTGGCTTACAGAGAGGAGCAGCTTACTTTTTAAACATCCTTTCCTAAACTTGCATTATGTTGGATATTTATGATATTCATCCCTATTTCTTGTTTCAACTAAATGTTTTAACTTCTCAGTTCCGAGTTACCAAAATAAGCAAAATTGTTGACTATTCAATAGAAAACACATGTTCATGTTTGGTAACTACAAAGAAGTCGGTTTCTTTTGGCAAACACACAAAGTAGGTAATATCTTCATTCCTCCTCTTCCTTTTCCTTCTTTCTGTCTGTTTTCTCATACACACTGACAATCTATCATCTTCCAGCATTATTTCTCTCCTGGCTACTCCTTGTTGTCTTCATATTTCCTTCCAGGGAAGTAGGCTGTTTAGGGCTTATTTCTTTTCTTTTCTTCTTCTTCTTTTTGTTTTGCAATGGGGTCTCACTGTGTTGCTCAGGCTGGAGTGCAGTGGCACAATTGTAGCTCACTGCAGCCTCAAACTCCTGGGCTCAAGTGATCCTCCTGCCTCAGCAGGGACTTGTCTCAGTAGCTGGGACTTTAAGTATGCACCATCACATCCAGCTAATAATTTTTTTTTTTTTTTTTTTGGTGGAGACAGGGTCTCACTGTGTTGCCCAGGCTGGTCTCAAACTCCTGGCCTCAAGCTATCCTCTCACCTCAGCCCTCCCAAAGTGCTGGGATTACAGCCATCTCGTTTTCTTCACATATAAAAAGATGACACACTGCAAAGTCTGATTTTAAAAACTCCATGTTTATATTTTACTTTGGACACTTAATAGTAGTTAATGGGGCTAATAGTAGATCTAACACATTACTGAATCTTTTACCATTAGGGTGGTTGCAAATATCTGAACTGACCCTAGACTAATCAATTTATTATGTTCAACCAATATGAGGCTTTAAGAGGTACAACTGATTTGAGATGCAAGGTGATCTATAAAATGAATATTCCTCTTGGGCGACAATTAGACTTAAGAAGGTCTATTCTGACTCTGTGTTCTCTGGGTAGATGTGTGTTATCACACATTAAGCTATTGCCAGCAACATCGATAGGTCTAAAACTGAACTCACCATCACTTTTAGCCCACACTTGGTCTTCTTCGTATGTTCCTTATTTCACCAAAGGGCACCATATGTACCGTGTTGCTTAAGCCAAAAAACTGGTATCATGGCTGACTTTTCCATTACTTTTGGCTGCCTCATCCAATTAAGCCCACTCCTTGTAGATCCTTATAGTCTTACAGATTTTCTCCATTTTCTCTGCTACTAACTTAGTTTAGGTCACCATCACAGTTCCACAGGATTATCTTTAGAGACTTCAAACTGCTCCCTTTTAATACCTATTCTACTACAGATAGAACGATCTTTCTAAAACACGAGATAAAGTTCAAATCCCTAAATATATATTAAGACTTGGGTTTCTTTCCTACTTTGGAGGCGCAACCTTTGCCACTTCTCACCTTGCTTCCACTGCTCCAGTTAAACTGAATGATTTAATTCCCCAACCAGAGAAAACAAGACTTTTCCTTTGTCCTGAAATGCGCTTTCCCTGCCCAGGTCCTGCATGCCACTTTGCCTGGCCAACTCCTCCATACTCTGACGCAATTTAGCTATCACCTTCTAGTGTGAACACTTAACAATAGTTGATGAGACAGAAAGTAGATCTAAAACCATTTCACTTTACCTTTTGAACTGTAACCGTTTGTTTCTTGTAAGCTGCTTAAGCATAGGGCAGTGTTACTTCCATTGTTTATAATATATCAAAATACCTACTGAAGAGTGAAAAAGAAATAGCAGGCTCACCATGAATTCACTTTGGAGTAAATGTGAACTTGCCACGACGTCCCTCAGCTGTGACCTTGTGAGAATGCGGCTGGCAGACTGCAGGTACTCCATTGCCACCTTCTCCCGTGGGGTTGGAATAGCAACAAACGGTTCCACGTTTCCCAAGCTACTCATGTCCAATGTGAGAGAGACGTTGGACCCTCGTCTACATTGGAGAAGAATGTTATTATGTTTAAACATCATATGAACTTTTTTTGGTACACTATTCAGGTGACGGGTAACATGAATTTACTTGATTGCAGAAATCTGTCTTTCTTGTACATGTACACAATTCAGTGAGAACACTTACAGAAATAACAACCAAATATATTTTCTCTTTTAGTACCATAATTGACCATAACAGCTATTCATAGTTCCTTTATAGGAAAGTGACAACTTTGTTGTTGGAAAGAACTCTGAATTGAGCAAATACACTATAATTTATTAATAGATATACTTGTTACAGAAATCACAGGGTGGCTAATAATATTAAGTGAAAAGTTTAGAAAAAGTAAACACATTTGCATTGAAAAATCAGGTGTAACACAAACTAGCTTTTATTTATATGTGTGTCTGAGAGTCCAGCATATAAATCATATAGCCACCTAATATTTTTGCATTCAATATACTATACTCATGATTTTTCTGGGCACAGGGAACTCAGAGAAAAAAATAATCTCATTATTTTAGTTCCAGTTATTGCCTTTGACATTAAATTTAAAAGTTTCAAAATGTATATATCTTTTATAACTTCTGAATGAATCCCTAAAAGATAGCTTCTATATCCTCTATTTATGTATATATGTATATATGCATGTGTATGTGTATGGGGGGGTGTGTGTGTGTTGCGGTAAACTCATAAGAGGCCATAGAAATCACAGACTCTTAAAATGAGCTATAATTTATCTTCCCTTTGTAATTTTCCTACTCTTGTTGGGAGGCGAGGTGGGGTCCTTAAAACTCATAAGACTCCTCGTGTCCTGTATAGAAGGTGTGAGTGCCTTTTACAAGTAATATTAGCTGTGTAGAACCAAGGAGTAACTATAAAATATGAGAGACATTTATAAATGTGAGAGACGGAGGATCAAAGTCAGAGATTGTGTCTCATAAGAATTGTTAGATTTAAAGGGGTCGTTGGTGTGTGTCAAGAGATCAAGTACGGTGCCAAGTGGTTGGTGTCTCAAGGAAGTGGAGAGCAGGGGACAATAGGTCAAAATAAAAGAGTAAAGACAGTGAGAGTAGATTAGATCCAGCAGATTAGTTCTTCTGAATAGTGTTTTAATACTTATTGTGCAATACTACATTAAGAAATATTCCAGTGGCTTGAGCTTAATTTTAAAGAATGGAAAATTATCAGAATATGCAACAACAACAACAACAACAAAAACCTATCAATTTTTTACTCCTGCATCTGCCTCTGGTTGCAGCTTTGGTACCATTCTATAGTTTGCTATGCGATATCATCATTTTTGTTGATTCCTAAATTGTTTGTAATTGAGGTTTTAATTTCCACTTGAATTTGGTGGTTATTTATATGTTTGGACATTTAATTTCCTTATTAATTTCTAGTTAAAATTTATGGAAATTAGAGAATGGCTTAACTTCTAATAGTTGGAATTTCTTGATTCTTTCTTTGAGATAAAAACTATGATAAATATTTCTAAATATTTATCATAGTTAACAGATGTTTTTTGCTGGCAACTAGTTTGATTATGTATGTATGTGTCTATAGGCACACATATATATACATATCACCTTATTTATTATACTATTATATATTATTAAAGATACTATTGTATTCTAATCTATTATTTCCTACTTTTTTCCTATTGGATTTGTAGGAGAAAAGAGATACATATGTGAGTCTTCTACAATAATTGTCTTTGTTATTTTTCTTTAACTTCTAACAGTTTTTGCTTTATACATTTCAGCCATTGTGTTATTTGAAGGGATTCATAATTATATCTTCACTGTAAATTTCATCAATATTGCCTTATTTCCCCTTAATTTTATATTTGGTCTCACATCTGACTTTTAAGAAATTAATATTGACATGTATTTTTATTTTTTTGCTCCTGGAAAACCTTTTCTCATCCTATTATTGTTCTTAACTCTCTTGGATCACTAGATTAGGGATTAAAGGGTAGCATTCGTTTTTATGGATACTCCATAAAATATAACCTACCTGATAGAGAAATGTTTGCCTTCCACATTTTTTTTGGTTGTTTTTGCTGGTGATTGAAAGGGTTCCTTTGTTTCTGAGTAGGAGGCAAACAGTTGAGGAGGAGCAAAGAATGGTTCTGATTTCAGATCAAGAATTTTAATCTATTTTTAGTGAGAAAGTAGTTTTTAAAGTTTCTCAGTCCAGTTCTTGTGGCCTTTAAATTGATAGAAAATCTTTTCTCATTTTGATAATGGTCTTTCTACTGGCCTTAATTTTTAGTATATTTGTGAAAATTGGGCTTTTGCTGGTTTTGTAAATATCTTAGTAAGGAGTTGGGAGAGGTTGCTTTAGGGATTGCTAATCAGATGCCATTTTAAATCATAATTCCATTCAGGTGATTTTCAGCCTCAAGAGACAAAGTGTCTGCAATCTTTTGAGTGGAGCGATACTACATTAGAGTGGCATAGTAGCTGGTGAGGTCTCTTCCAACCAGAGTGGTCAGAGCAGATGCATGAAGTAGAAGTCACTGGACTTGGTCTTGAGGGTACAAGTTCAATAAATAAATATCTGGTAGAGAGTTAGAGAGCCTGGGAGGAGAAAAAGTGGGGAGCAAAAAATGTTAAGACAACTTTGAGAAATGGCATAGAAGCAGTTTGAGCTAGAGTCCTAAAATATGTGTAAAAATGTGTTTTGGAATTGGGAGGGCAGGGTTATATAACAGAGACGAAAAAGAAGCAACAGTTGTATAAACTGCAACACAATAAAAAGTCTGCCCAAATCCAGAAAAGAAAGGATACAGAAGTATATTGACTTCTATTTTAGCTTCCCCCAGTGTGCCCTGCCAAAGCCTGGGATATTCAAAGCCTTTGGGATCCCATATCTAAGATCCAGTTGGTTTACTGAGTTAATCTTCCAAGGATTCTGTGTTAAGCTGAGAGCCATGAAAGCATTTTCATGTAAACTGACTTCATAAGGAAGGACGACTTTTGTCTTGCAAGGGAAGGAAGAAAGGAAACTGATATTTATTAAATATCTATTATTTGCCAAGCACCATTCTAAGCACTTTCACATGTGGTATCTCAATATTCATAGCAGCATTCTGAGATATTATTATTAAGTAATAAAGTATTATTAATAGTTTTTCCCCATTTAACAGGTGAAGAAATAACTAACTTAAAAACACAATAGTGAATCAAAGATTCCATCCAAGTTAGAATATTAAACCGAAGTTCTTTCTGCTTTGCCACCCAAAATCAAGGGTATGGTGGGCAGGTTATGTTAGACTATATATTCCCTACATGGAGTTGGGAGTCAGTTGCTGGGGGGAAGGTCAAGATTACTGAAGTGTAGAGTGGAGGCAGTACAGTGTTCAGGGTATAAATCTGATCTTTGCAGTCGTATTTGTCTGGGCTCAAATTTTGCCTTTCCATGTCCTTATAGAGGACCTTTGGTGAGGCTATTTAGCCTTATTGCATCTCAATTTTCTCCTGTTTTATAAAATGAATAATTAAAAGTACATATCTTGGAGGGTTATTACAAGGGTTAACCAGATAATGTAAGTAAACTGCTTGTGAAAATGGATGTTTGGCTATTAATAAACTTGAGTAATAATAAACAAAGTTCTGCTTGACTCTCACCTTCTGCTTCTCTGAGGATTCTACTTTACAAGATCTTCACAAAAACGTCAAAAATTGTTTATACTGAAATTAACTTTAAAGTTTTGAAATCAATGGCTAGAATCTACACATTTGTCACTAAAGAAAGTTACATCCTTCTTGCTAATCTATTTATCTTAAAGCTTCCCTTTATTATGGCAAATCCACTTCCCCTGAATCCTAAACAGTTCCAGACCACTTCACCTTAACACCTTAGACAATGCCTCAAAGTTCAGTTGTGGAGTAAACTTGCACAAGCTGTTGACCTTCCAGAGAGCATTTTCCACAAAATAGCCCTTATCGTGGTAAGTACTCTCCTATTGTGGCCGTGAAATATTGTGGTAGGATGCCATTAACTTGGAGAAACCTCTGCTTTTGTTAATTACTATTTTCAAGGAAAAATAATATTCATATTAATTGAAATATAATGGAAATAGGAAATCTAATCAGTAGAATCAATTTAAAAATATTAAAATATTTGACCTGGGCCCGGTGGCTCACGCCTGTAATCCTAGCACTCTGGGAGGCTGAGGTGGGAGGATTGCTTGAGGTCAGGAGTTCAAGACCAGTCTGAGCAAGAGTGAGACCTATCTCTACTAAAAATAGAAAAAATTAGCTGGGCGTGGTGGTGTACACCTGTAGTCCTAGCTACTAGGGAGGCTGAGGCAGGAGGATTGTCTGAGCCCAGGAGTTTGAGGTTTCTGTGAGCTATGATGACACCACTGCACCCTAGCTCAGGCAACTGAGAGAGACTCTGTCACAAAAAATAAAATAAAATAAAACAAATATATTTTTATATGTACATATAAATATTTGGACACTTCTTAGTCATGTCTTGTGCGTAGAGAGAAGAGATTAAATAAACACCCATATAGATTTTACAGCATTCATTTTTTTCATTACAAAAGTAATACAGGTTCACTGTAGAAAATTTGTATAATTTAGAAGTTTTAAAAAAGGAATTAAAATCCTTCATACATATTTTCCACTAGCATTTAAATTGACTTTAAAAGTTTGCTATTTTATAAGCAGGAATGGCAGTGACTTATTGTTTTAATTTTTATTTCTTTGGTTAGAGATGAAGATAAACACATTCTCATAAGACTATGGTTTATAGGTCCTCTGAGAGTGACTGTTCATGCTCTTCCCCAATTTTCATATTGTAGCATTAATATGTTTATTATTGATTACTATGATACATAAATGATATTACTTATTTCTCAGACATGTCTGTTGCAAATATACAGTTTGTGGTTGCCTTAAAACACTAAAGATTTTTTAAAAGTTACATTTAGATTCAGTCAAACCTATTAATATTTTCCTTTGTAGTTTCTTGCATTGCTTTAACACATAGGAATTCTTTTCCTGGAAGTTTAGATATTTTAAAGGTAAACTTTTAATCTACTTGTAATTTATTTTGGGGTCTGGTAAAGGGAGGATCATCTAGGTTTCCCCTGCCTCAAATAGGTTATCAACATTTCTAACACAATTTACTGAACAATCTAGAGAGGGGATATGTTCTATAAATATGGGAATGGCAGATTTTTAACTAGCTGTCACTGACCAATGATCTGGAGGAGAAAATACTATTTTACTGAACGAAGAGAATGTGAATTGATTCCACAGCATTTATAAGTCAAAACGTTAAGAAGTGAGGACAGAATCAGAAAGACATTCTAAAAACAAGATAAATGTAAGACATTAAAAGAAAATTCAAATTAAGACACAGGAAAAAAATCTAAAGGATTAAGAGAAAGAAAAGTCAATGGGAATTATAGGAGATTGAGGCCTTTAATAAAAACAGAATGTGGAAAAGTAAGAACACAAACTCTGTTGAAACCTTTGCCTTTATTTTGTCGTGCAACTGTGCACAAACTGTTCAGCCTTTTTTTATGCCTCATGATTGCTATTGGACAAAAGGGAACATAATAAAAAGCTTTATCAAGCTCCTGCTGTAACACCAATTATTATTTATGCCAACAAATAAATAAGAGGGAGGAAATTCAAAAGATACCAATGCAAACAATTGAAGGAAAAAGCAAATTCTTAAGGAAAGGTAAAAGGAATGCAATAAACAGCATGTTAATTACAATTAAGTAAAAAGGAAAATATGTATAAATATTATGGGCCAGGGCCACACATTCATTTCAGCAAGAGAATATAAACAACTCTCTGTTGAAATTGTTCAATTCTGCATCACTGCTCCTAATGGCCAAGAAGTGGGAAGGAAAAACAGCTGAAAATACAAGAACACTACAACTGAGTGTTAGAATAACTCAGAAACCAGGCATTTATTTTCCTGGTAGTTGAGGGCTATTATGCTGGATTTTAGCAGACAGACATAGACAGAAGAGGCTGCAATAGCCAGCGTTGTGTCTATGGGCTCTAATTCTCAGACATGCTGCTTTTTTCCTAGTACTTCAGCCCTGGAGAACTGTGAGACTTCAAGCATGGCACCTCATTTAGTACCACTAAGGAATGGAAATGGAAGTAAGAGAATGAAATGAAACAAACTATCATTCTGCCTGTAGTCCAGGAAGATGTACTTCTGAAACTATTGGATTATAAAATTCAGTTTCAATGGGAAATGGTGGCAGCTGCTTATCTTGAAGTACTTGAAATGAGAACGGAAAAATATGCATCTTAAAGATTATAAGAAGAATTTAGTACAGAATGAAAGCAAACAGATTTGACCTTTGAGAGTTTTTTTTGTTTTGTTTTATAAAAGATACACGTAATTTATCAGAGCTGTCTTCATTAGTACCCACATCTAATCCTACATGGTGAAAAGTAGGAACTTTAATGTCGATGTCCTCTTCACATCTGAAAATGTGGGCCTGAGCCCTTTGGTCTGACCTTTCCTCCTTGTCTTTATTGATACAATGATCACAGAGCTGACAATCTTGACTTGATTATAAATGATGAGCTTAAATCCTTCCACCTCAACTTAATTTTTTAATTTAATTTTGCTCAATTTTTCCACATATTTAACTTTCTAGGAGAACACTAATTAAAAAGAAAAAATTAAAAAATTTTTTGATCATTTGAAAAATGCAGGCGACAAAAGGAATGAAATGGAGAGATGGAATTTCTTTACTTTGTGGGGATTGACTGGCCCCCACAGATATTTGTAACCCTACATTCTTTTAAGTGCCAAGGTTAATGGTATTTAATTAATAGTACGTGGTTTCCATCTCTTTACCTGCCATTGCTTCTCGGCCTTTTGGCTAAGATCAAGTGTAGCATCTCTTTACCTGCCAACAAATTATATATAGTACCAACTCACTTTCTGGGTCACTTGACAGAGAAGAAGGTAAAATAAAAAATACAGAGTACTAGAAAAGTTAAATTGTGACATAAATGCAGTGTTACTAATTTCTAGAAGCTGAAATAAATGAATGATACCATGATCATCCATAGTAAAATTTCCTAAAGGAAGGAAATCTTGTAGGGAAGAAATGATAATAAGTATAAAAGATACCAGACATGGGCCCACAAAGATGATAAATAAATTTCCCTCTAAAGTAAAAATAAAATTTTATAACATAGAGAACATTTTTGTTGTGGCAAATGATTGATTTTCCTACCTGTAAGCACCTACTTCAATAGGTAGAATGTTGCTCTCCTTCTTGAGTGATTATGAAACCACCATTTATGAAATTAATAAAAGGCCATAAGGTGGGAACAGTGGTAGGGGCCTGAACTCTGCAAAGGTATAACCATAGTACCATATATATAACCAGCCATTGTTCCCTAGCTTGCTTTCCTGTAATTGCTTACTTTTTAGGAGTCACATGGCTGATGGTCGTGAAGATTCTTTCTTCCTTGCTCCCATAGATAACATCACCCTTGTGAAACCTAAGGCTGGTCTTTGAAATATCTTCCAGATCCTGCATTCTAGTGGACCAACTGACCCAACCAGACCAGTGGCCCATACCAAGGAACCAACTCAATGGGTCTTGTGACTTGGGAACTGACTCAGCACAAGTAGACAATTTCTGCTTCCCAACCTTATGAGTTCATCCCCAGCCAATCAGCAGACCCAATTCCCTAGACCTTTGCCACCAAACTATCTTTAAAAACTCTTTCCTCCCCAATTCTTGGGGAGACGGATTTGAGAAATGTCTCCCATCTCCTCACATGGTGCCTGCGACATTAAACTCTTTCTTTGCTGTAACCCTTGCTGTCTGAGTGTATCGGCCACCTCTTGATCAGTGGGCAATGAACCTGGTTGAGCTTTAATAATTGTATAAAAATTTTTGAATTCACTCAATAATACCTGATCTTTTATATGTGTATGCGACAAGGCAAAATTTACTACACCCTTGCTTTATTATTTTAAAAAATAAAAATAAAAACAATCTGAAAATAACATAAGTTGAACTTGTTACATTGTTCTTTAAGCATTGACCTTGAAATCTAAGTTTAAATCATTGCTTTGCACTTTACTGAAGTTCCTGGGGCCTTAGACTCCTTAATCTTCAAGTGAGAATAATAACTAAACTCACAAGGTTGATTCATATTATAAAAGGTAAAGAAAGAAGCAAAAATATGTGAATATTTACAGCCTATATCTGGCATATAATAGACATTTATAAATGATTATAATAATTAATAATAATCATATGGTAATTCTTACTTCACTCTGCATGCATGGATATGTGGGAGCTATACAGGTATACACTGACAAATATGTGAGGATGGTAATATTCAGATAATTGGGTAACGATTAAGACTAGGAGCAGTGTTACATATGCAAAGTCAGTAGTCATCTAAGTTGGGACCATTTGTTATAATTCAGGCCCTTAAAATTCATACCTAATATTCTTAGAATTCATATCTTTTTTCTGATTCAAAAATAATGCATGTTCAATGGAGAAAAACAAAAAATATAGATAAAAAAGAAAAATATCCTGTGACACCAATACTTAGAATAAACTGCTAATAACATTTTTTTGTGTATGTCCTTCAAGTCTTTGTAAGTATGACAAAAAAAAATCCAGATTTTTACTCAATATATTCTTTTATGATTTCCCTTTTTTAAACACTAACTATATCATGAATGTCTTTTCATGTCCTCAAGTTTATTTAAACATTGTCTTCAAACACCCTAGTATTCCATTGTTGGGAAGTACCACAGTTTATTTAACCAATACCTTATTTTTGGACACTAACTTTGTTTTCAATTTCTCACCATTATGAACAAAACTGCAGTGAACATGCTTATACCTTAATGTTCATGCATTTCCATAATTATTTTTCCGTCAAGAAGTTTTTAAAACTAACTCAAAATCTCAGAATTTGGAGACGTTGCTGGACACAAGGGGTGTGGAAGAAGCATGAAGACTGACTCCAGGGCTCACTGACATGGATATAGCTCAGACCTGCTTCATCTGTGGTCAGATCTTTGAAGTAGCTCCTTAGGAAGACTTCCTAACTCTAAAATCTCCTAGTTCCTTATAGAATGATGTCTGAGCACTGAAAATATGATGATAAGACCCACAAATAGCTGCTCTGGGACATGAGATGCTTTCTAATCTATTTCCTCATCTTCTATAACCTTCTTACCCATGTCGGTGCCTCAGACAGGCCCAGTCCTGAGCACATGAAAAGCAATGTTTTTGTTGTCTGCATGGATGAATGGCAGCAAATAAATTGGTGAGGGTAATGCTAGGTGTCATTACTGTGCTCTATGGCTTTTCCAATCCTTCTGAAAATAAGGGTATTGGGGGATCATGTTAGACAGGAGTTTGAAAATTTAGAGTGGAAAAGTCAAGCTTATTAGGTACAGTAAATGTTACAGTTGAGATTTAATCTGAGTCTTATTTAAATATCAATGAAGTCTGAGCATTAACATCCTAAAGACCTGTGATAATTTTGTTCCTAAAAAAGAGAAAAAAGTAGTTTTGTTTTGTAACCAAGTATGATTAATTTTTATCTTTTTTTGGCATTTGGTATTATTTTGATGTCACTCTTAGTGAGGAGGTTGTTTCCCTTTTAATGAAAGGACAAAATGATGGTAGCTGTAATTTTAGTTCCCAAGTTTCGTTTTTCCTAGTTTATATACTTACTTACGAAAAAGATGATGCTGAAGAAACATTCATAAATGAATAAACTATTCTTTCTCAAGTGAGAAATCTGTGTTTGAATTTCAGCTGATTCAGATTTATATACTAATACACACACACACACACATACACTATATTTTCTAAGTAGCAGAATGCAATTGATAACTCCCTATCTCTTTACACTATCAACTACCAAAAACTCTTTTAATACTATTACAACTAAATTAAATATATTAATTTAATGACATTACCAGAAATGATACATGATTATAATGATCCATACAGTTTAGCTAAAATGTGAATCAAAAAATATGCAACATTCTTTTATAATAAAAGTACTCAACAAACTGGGAGGGGGGGAACTTCCTCAATCTGAAAAAAGACATAAACAAAACCCCCCAACTAACACCATACTTATTGGTGAAAGACTCCAAGCTTTCTACTTAAGCTCAGGCACAAGACAAAGACGTCTGTACTTACCATGTATATTCCATATTGAACCAGAGGTTCTAGCCAGGTTCATTAGATAAGAAAATGAAACAAAAGAAATACAGATTGGAAAAGAAGAAGTCCTATTCCATCTCTATTTGCAGATGACATGATTTCATATATAGAAAATTCCAAAGAATCCACAAAAAATATGTTAGAAGTAATAATCAAATTCTATAAGGTTGCATGATACAATGTCAAGATTAGAAATCAGTTGTAAACAGTAGCAATGAATAATATGAAAATGGAATTAAGAGTTAAGAAAACAGTTCTATTTACAATATCATCAAAAAGAATTAAATACTTAGGAATAAATTTTGCAAGCTGTGCAAGACTTATATGCTGAGAACTACAAAAAACTGTTCAAAGAAATTAAAGACCTAAATAAATAGAAGGACATATGTTTATGTGTTGAAAGACTTAGTATTGTTAAGATAGCAATACTCTCTAAAACTGATCTACAGATTCAACTGAATCTCTGTCAAAATCCCAGATGGCTTTTTTTCAGAAATTGATAAGCTGATCCTAAAATTCATATGGAAATGCAAGAAACACAGAATAGTCAAAATAATCTTGAAAGAGACCAAAGTTGGAAGACTCACACTTCCTGAGTTCAAAACTTACTACAAAGTTACACTAACCAAAACAACGTAGTATTAGCATCAGGATAGACATACGGGTCAATGTAATAAAATTTAGAATCCAGGAATGAATAAGAGAAGAGATATTCGATATCATTAGCCATAACGATGGCTTACTAGAATAGCTATAATATAAAAGATGGGCGATAAGTGTTGGTGAGGATAGAGAGAAACTGGAACTTTCATATGTTGTGGTTGTACAGCCACTCTGGAAAAACATTTGATAGTTTCTCAAAAAGTTCAACCTAGATTTATCATATAACCCAGAAATTTGACTCTTAGGTTATACCCAAGAGAAATGAAAACATAAACACAAAAACTTGTACCTAAATGTTCATAGCAGAAAAACTCACAATAGTTAAAAGTGGGAACAACTCAAATGTCCATCAACTGATGAATAAACAAAATGTGGCATGTCCATACAATCGAATATAATGTGCTATGAAAAGGAATAGAGTACTGATAGATATTACAACATGGATGAACTTCGAAAACATTAAGCTTAGTTAAAGAAGTCAGAAACAAAGGTCATATATTCTATGATGCCATTTATATGAAATGCCCAGAATAGGCAAATCTATAAAGATAAAAGTAGATGGAAATTGCTAGGGGTTGAGGAATAGGGAATTAAGCGAGTGAATGCTAACGGGTATGGATTTCTTTTGGGGGTAATGAGAGTGTTCTGGAATTAGAGGGGGTCAAAAACAATCATCAAGACCTCATAACCAATCTTTATTATAATTTTATCATAGCATCATTTTAATAAAATTTCTATTTATTAAAAATTTAATAAAAGTTTTGCTGATTGTAAGAAAAGAATGGGCAGAAGCATTGAAACATTTCCCAGAATGACAGGAGCTACAAAGCTTCACTGGAATATACACATAGACCCAGGGACAGTGGCAGCTCTGGTTATTTTTAGCTGGTGGTACACCTATGGAATGCTTTGTAGTCAATATATATACGTATTTGCATAACACAACTGAAATTTTAGAGACTGATATCATATAAAACATGAACAATATATGTTGATAGCAATAAATTCTCACTATGGGATTCATGAACGAAGGGCCATTTTATCACACAGCACAAGATTCCATATATCTGTACTGCTCTTCCAGTTTAGTGATAGGCATCAAATTTCCTAGTAAATGTAACTGTATAACAAATTTTCGTAATACATCTTTGAATTGTGATGCCCTGCTTGCCTTTGATGTATGTTTTTGTCTCTATTTCTTACGCGCACACACACACCCCCATCCCACAAATTGAAGAAGGGTATCCTGTCTTTTTCATGAGCTTATTCAGGCCCCCTGCTTGTTATATGTTTACAGTCAGAGTGCACATCTCTTCATTTCCACCTCCTCTGGGGAAGGGATGGGAAGATTGCAGGAAAAGAGAAGAAAAGAGAAAGTATCGCTTTTCATTGAATTCCTCTTCCCTTTAACTAGAATCAAGCAGGAGTCCCGGCTTTGTTTCTTCATTGAGTGCCTAGAGCAACAACCACCTGGTCCCAGGTTAAGAAGTGCCTAAATTCCCACAGTGGGTATGCTGAAGGTAAAAGCTCTCATTTGTTACAGAAGTGCTAATAATGTTGATGATGATAAGGATGGCAGTTAATATTAATTAAGCTAAGTTTGTAAGTGATTTGCCTGTATTATCTCATTTAATTGTCACAATGATTTTTGAGAGAGATGTTATGCTTATTCCACTTCATATATGGGGAAACTAAAGATGTTAAGTGATTTATCAGAGGTCATTCAGGAAGGTATGTGAATACAGGTAGTGTGATCAGTGAGACTTTACTGTTAACCACAAAGATGAGCTGAACTTGGTTTAACTACAGACACATGTCAGTACCTACTATATTCTAGAACAGGGTACTGGGGGTGTGGCAAGGTTAATAAGACATGACCTCTGATCTTGAAGACTTTATAGATTGAGGGGAGAACCCTAAATAGATAATTGAAATATTATGTAACCTGTCATGGAATAAAGACTTGCTTAGGGAGTTGTAGAGGTTATTTATTTATTTTCAAAGCACATTTCTTTATTTCAAATCCTTAAACTTATTTTTAGTCATTGGAGAGAAAAATTTATAAAGTTAAATTTTTACAAAGAAAATTTTTGCATTTATAAAAAGAATTAGATATTTTAAAAAGTAATTATATGTAACATGTATCTGAAAGCTTCTAGAAGTCCGTTTTAATCATTTGATATAAAAAGCAGATATCTTAAGTCATGAATCAGGTCTACCTTCACAGAAATTAATATCTACCTTCACAGAAAATGAACTCTCCGTCAAAATAATGAAAATCTATTGTCTACAGAGTTTCTCCACATCCTTAGCCAGGAACAGTAGTTTACGTAAATATGCATTCCCATGTTTGTTCAGTGTCCATTTAAAAGTGTGCCACCTGGCAATGCAATCACGGGCTTTGGTCAGTTCGATGCTTTGTGAATAAACCAGGATGACTGTTGCTCTCTACAAGTCACTGGCCTTTCACCTTGGAATTTCAGAGTAGGGAGTTGTTTCCTTTGGGCCAGTGAAGAGTCAATGACGTTGCTGGCTTATTCTGTGGCCACAGATTGTATTTAAAGTATCATCGCTTCTCAGGTGGAAGGAAGGAAGGTGCCAATTACCTGGAAGAGTTGTGTTAGTGATAAATGAAGAGGGAGCATTTGATTTGATCATTATGATCACCTTCATGCCAGTGTAAATACACAATCATGTTATCAGTTACGCCTAGTCCAAAGATAGATGCTTAAATATAAATTATTGAAGGTAGTTGCCAATAGTTAAAATAAGCCTTTCCTCCCAAGTAACTGGGATTTGTTGATTTAATGCCATTTATAATAATTCATTTTTTATTTCTGGGTCTTTTCTCAACCATTGTCAGATGGAATAATTGCAAGATAACCTTGAAGATCAAATACCTATTCATCCAAGCGCAGATATCATGTATACCAGACAAAGAATTTTTCCTTTTGATACTGTGTTTTATTAATCTATATTGTGTCCAAGGAGCAGATGGACTGGTAAAAAATAAATATTTCTGGAATGCAAAACATCATACATATTTTAAAGAGTGAACTGAAATTTGTCATGTAAAGGACAGTTTTATGCCTGCTGCAGGAAATATATCTCTCTGCTTCTCCAGAAATAAAAATATTCTAAATTAGCATGCTTCAACCAAATAGAAAGAAATGAAAAATGCCCAGAAGCAATGCTCAACCAATTTTTGAGAAACAGGTAACATTTTTGATATAAAGTTATATAGACTCCCTCCTTTTATTGAGATATAATTTGTATACAAGTCACCTTTCTAAAGCGCACAATTCAATGATTTGTAGTATGGTCAGATAGTTGTGTAAGCATCACCACAATCAATTTTAAAGTGTTTTCCTCACCCCAAAGAGAAACTGCCTATCCACCGGGAATTACTTTCCATCCCTCCACCTCCCCAGTCCCTAGAAACCACTAATCTATTTTCTACGTCTGTAGTTACCTATTTTGCACATTTCATATAAATGGAATCACACAACATATGGCTTTTTGTGTCTGACTCCTTTTACTTAGCACAATGTTTTCAAGGTTCATCCATTTTGTAGCATCTATCCATTCTTTTTTTTTTAAATCTTTTTTTTTTTTTTTTTAAGGGACAGAATTTCACTCTGTTGCCCAGCCTGGACTGCAGTGGCATGATCATAGCTCACTGTAGCCTTGAATACCTAGGCTCAAGTGATCTTCCCCCTTCAGCATCCTGAGTAGCTAGGACTACAGGTATGCGCCACCATGCCCAGCTAATTTTTAAAAGATTTTTTAGAGATGGGGTCTTTCTATGTTGCCAGCCTAGTCTTGAACTCCTGGGCTCAAGCTATCCTCCTGCTTCGGCCTCCCAAAGTGCTGGGATTACAGGTGTGAGCCACTGTGCCAGGCTCCTCCATTCCTTTTTATAGTACAATATATTCCATTGTATGGATATACCACATTTGTTTATCCATTCATCAATTGATGGACATTTGGGTTGTTTCCACTTTTGGCTATTATGAGTTATTCTGCTATGCACATTTGTGTATAAGTTTTGTGTGGATATATGTTTTCATTTTTGGGGGGTATATACCTAGGAATGGAATTGCTGGGTCGTATGGTAATTCCAGGTTTAACTTTTTGAGAAGCTACCAAATGTTTGTCCAAAGTGGCTGTACCATTTTACATTCCCACCAGCAATGTATGAGAGTTCCAACTTTTCCACAGCCTTGCTAATATTTGTCATTGTCCATATTTTTGATTGCAGTCATTTTAGTGAATGTGAAGGGGTATTTCATTGTGGCTTCAATTGCATTTCTCTAATGACTAATAATGTTGAGCATCTTTTTATTGGCTGGTCATTTATATATTTTCAATAGAGAATGCCTTTTCAAATCCTTGGCCCATTTTAATTTGGGTCGTCTTTTTATTTCTGAGTTGTCTAGTTACAAGTGGTAACTTCTTTCAACCACTTTGGATATATAAGATAGTTAGCACTTAGGACGCTGTAACAGAGTTTCTACCATGTCAGCTATAATCACTATTCATAAAAGATTGTTTAAAATAACATTGTGTCTATCACAGAAGACAACTCAATCTGCCCTTTAGATATGCAACTGGTAATCATTAAGTTACCATTGCAAGAGTCAGAATGACTCCTATATCACAAGACAAAATTAAAATGTCCTAAACTTAATATATTCAACAGCATTTCTCTCAGGCAGTGAAGAATATGCAAAAACAGGCTTTTAAACAATAACCACAAGGATATTCCTTGTTTCTCTAACAAACTATTCTTCTTTAGGTATTGTTTTATAAGTTAATTCATTATTTCTTTTCACCAGAGATCTTTTAACACAAAAATTCTAATATTTATCTGGACAACTCTAAATTTCTGAGATATTGAAATTTTTATTACATCTCCAGGACATGTTTCTTTGAATGATGCAATAATGAAGAGAGAAAATATCTTTTTAAAAAATTTACCACCTTTCAAATTAAAGGAGAGTGTTAGATTAGAATGACTTCTAATACCAATTAGCTTTACCATCTTAGCATGTTAAGCAGTCCTAAATCATACTAGTGACACTTAATTCTGAAAATGATCATTTCTGATAAGAATGGACTAAAGAAACATGCAAATGAGTCTAACTACTGAAAGATTCTGACAAGGGATGACAAGGAGTCGGGCCACCAGATTTGGCAAATAAAAACACAAGATGCCCAGTATGATTTTAAAAAATAGCTCTAACTCCCAGATTTTTATAATTTAATGAAAAAAAGCTTAGTAGACGACTTGTAGGGCATTCTGATACAATCAATACAGGACACAGGACAAAATCATTAAATACAGAACATGTTCCATATATAAAGAATGCCTGGCAACCCTAACAAGGTGGAAAATAATTGACCTAATTTTAATTCCTTTTATGCATCCATGCGTTTCTTCTATGCATGGCAGGGATTTGTAGGTGTGGGAAGGGAAATAATAATGAAGTATGCAGAGATTTTCAAGACTGACTAGAAATGAATTACTTCCTATGTTTACCATGATGTTTTTGCACTGATTTCAAAAGAAAAAAATAGTATTTGCTTTTATTATATATTAAACAATTATAATATAAAACCTGATAGCTGGTCAGTAATTTTACTTGTAATAATGCTTACTGATTTCTGGTATGCATAGGAATCCATGCTAAGAAATGAAAAATAAAATCTGCTTTAAAAAAATCCTGTACAACCACAGTACTTGAAAGATCTCACAAATATTAACTGTCTGATTAAGGATAAAATGAATTTTATAAAATGTGTTACTCTGATTTAAATATTATTTATAGAATTTAGAATTGCTTCCTGTCTGTTGGACATTTAAAACAACAAAGTATTGTAAAGCCTTAACATTAGAAATTATACTTCTAAGAGAGATTAAAAAAAAAATACTCCATGGTCCACTGCTTTATATGCAAACACACGCTCTTTTTGTGTCTTACCATTCTGGGTTGAAGATTTGGTAGAAAATTTAAAAAGTCAGAATGTTATATTAATCCTTTGTATTTTATATGAATAAAATATATTCACTCTAAAAGTAGTCTCCAACAATTTAAATATTTTGCATTTGTCTATGTCATAGATGAGGTGAAGTACAAAACCTAAGAATACAATCATAATGCGGAAATATAAGAGGAATACATAAATTTTTAGATTGAAACATTTATACTGGTTTTCATGTATTTGAAATATTTTGTAAAATAATTTGAAGACAAGTCCTTTGAACATTTTTTGCTTTCATTTGAATTATCAGTGCACACATTTACCACCAATAATTCTCCGTGTCAGATGAGAACATTCAGAGACGCATGAACACGGTAAATAGGAGGTGCTTAAGACAATCTGTTCAGACGGATGGTATTCATTAACCAAATACTCCTGACCAGTTCCTGGAGTTCAGGTCCACACCTAACAGATTCCCAAAGTTCTTCAGACCTCAGCAAGTCAAAATACACTACGGAAATCATTTTTGACAAGAACTCTTGGGCTAAGCTTTAAGTAATCAGTATCTGGTTAGGACAGGAATCACCCAGTATCCTGTAGAGGAAAACAGCTGACATGAAGGCCATTTCAGCCTTCCCTCTTCTAATCATGCTTTCTAATGTACTGCCAATTCGCTCCCGGGCTGCCCTCGATAAGCCGGTAGCGTTACGGGAACCCAGGGTTCATGAATGCAAACTGTACAAGGTTGCCCATCCCCATCCTTTCCTGAAGACCATTTCTGCGGTAAAATTGTGCTTTATCATAGAAATCCCTTTTCAGTACAAATCCTAATGGAACTTATATAACTTCCTGATTAAATTGCATTATTGTTTTGTTAGGAGGGGGAGCAAGAGGGCAAAATGCCCTTTCTATATTTTAGAATAAAAATTGCAAAGGCTTAACCACCCAAAATCTGTTGTTTCCATCAAACACAAATCTGTATCCTTGCTCACAAAGAAGAGATGGAAGCCAAGCAAGAATCCAGACGGATGTCAAGCGGGAATCTTCTAAAGGGCGTGACGCTGGAGCTGGTAACCCCGTTGAGTGCACTTGCCCTCTGAACCAGCACAGCCCCAACCCCCCCAGAAGCCAAGAGGGGACCCCTGGGAAGGGAGGCTTTGGCTACTCCCTGTCAACGTCAGGATTGGTACACGGCCCTTTCCTTGTTTATTTGATTTGGCTTTAAATCTTAAAGTGGCAACAAAGGTCTCAAGTAGGATTTTTGAGGACAGAGAAACAATCAGCTTCAATGTCCTTCCAACAAAAGCAAAAGCCCACCCTGCTGGCGACCCCGACTCGTCTTCTGTCCGTGAGCGGCGCACAGGCGCCATCTGGAGGTTGGGAGGCGGAACCATCCGCTCTTCTCCAAGTGGACTCGACCTGTGAGAGTTAGGCTCAACACATCATTGTATTTTAGAATGCTTCTGTTTTTCCACTGGAAAAAAAAATTGAATACAGTCCAATTATGAATATAGAGGAGGTGGGCAGGGTGCCTTGGGCATCGGAGGAGGAAGGAAACAGGAAAGAACATGAGCTTTGATGGCACACCGACCTGGGCTCAAATCCCATCTCTGCAGGGATGGGCTCTGTGACCACCGACGTTTACTCAAATGACTGCACCTCACTTTCCTCATGATTGAAATTGGGATGAGAAAATCTATCTACCTGAGATGGAGATGATGAAGTAAGGATATTGCATATTTGTAATGCATCTTGTACAATACCTGGCACATAGCAGCTGCTCCACAAATGTTAGGTATGGGCATAAACATAATCAAGTCTTTTCTAGTTCTTCCTCTTCATACAGAGGGATAGTTATTCTGTTCTGTTATTGTGGTACATTTTTCTTATTGGTACTAACAATAGGCCTTTGGATATTATATTGCATTTGAATATGCCCCATTAATTATCTTACTTCCCTCACTTTCTTATCTTTGACTCCAAAAACTTTTTTTTAAAACCTGGGTTCAGGTTAAAGTTCAGATTTGGTTCTTCCCTGAATGGGTTTGCCTCTACAGAGGTGCCCCATAACAATTATGCTTTCTAGTATAAATATGCTAGGAGAGGTTTAGTTATATTAAAATACATGTGTTATATAATTATATAAACTAGATTATCCAGAAAAACACATTTTCCATGTCCCTAAAAGAAATGCATTGCAGACATTTACCCATCGTTCCCTCTATTGCTTGGATGTCCTACAAAAGCTCTTACTTATGCATAGTACTGTCGAATGTCCTGAAGTTCTCAGCTTCATAGGTTAGAAATGATGCTAAGGAGGCCAAGGGACCAGTTTTGATTAGAATCAGAGTCAGTGAACACTGCACAGAGTAAAATTGCTGTCCAGGAAAACAGAACTTATCTATCTTGGCCTAGCATTTCATGAGGGGCACCGGTATTGTGAATAGCAATTAACAGCCACCTCCCTTGGGCACACTCCTTTTCATGGCTGATGGAGCAGCAGGTGGAAAAGAGCCCACTCACAGTGGATTGTTACTGTCCAACTAGATTGTCATGTAAATCAAAAGGGGGACCAATATGAGGTGGGGAGGGGGAGATTATGAAATACCTTTCAAATATATTTTGGGTCTTCGGCAGGATTCTATTTGGGTTACATAACAAGTTTTCTTATAGGTCCTTGGCAAATGCCAACTCTCCCTGACTGCTTAAAAATACTTAGTGTCTTGGGCTTTTCTTCTACTTGGCTATTGGTAAAACTGGGAATGTGGCTTTGCAAAATGGTTAGGATTTAAAACACTGCAAACTTTTTCTAGCCCTCTTAATGTTTATTTCACAGTCCTAGCCTCTCTATGGAAGATACTTTACTGAACAAGTAAAAGTGGATCAAAATTCCCCCTGCTAATCTATCTAGGAAAGGAATCTTCAGGAGGATAGTAGCTGAATGGTTATTGGAATGGGCAGGGCCAGCCATGGCAGCAAACTCTCCAAAGGCTGTAGCCTAAGTCAACCCCAATTTTAAATGTATCCAAATTTTGGCTTGGAAAGTATTGTAGTAAGAAACAAGAGCAAACTAGCAGAGTTTGTTCTCATTATAAAGGAAGCATAGGTGAATAAATGGCTAAACACCTTTTTACCCTTTGGGAAGTTTGTCCTGGTTATGGACCCCCCGTGGACACTTCCTCACCCACCCACTCCTTTCCTGCCTTCTTACTACCAGAACCCAGGGTACTTTTGGGTCTTGTGCCTAGGACTTGCTAATGCCTCGGGTGAATAAGAATGCTTTTCCTGTGTAAGAGCACAAGACATTTTAGGAACAGGAAAGGCCTATCCGGTCCAACATACCTGCCCTTTTTAGGTTTATCTTAATCTCACCTTCCTGCATCGTTACCTTCCTTCGTCTTCCTATACAGAGATGACATTTCGTGTACATTTCTCATGATCTCTACTGTCACTAGACCTGATAAAACTAGACATACATTTTGGTACCATTATCTTTAAAACGAATGATTTCAGAAAACAGTTCACAAGGCTAGTGAACAGTAATTTTTCTTTTCTTAGAGTCATAAACCGTGGGTTTCAAAGAGGAGACTCCAAAAAAGCTTGGCTTTGAGGGCTGAGGAGGTCATCTGGCTTGATTTTGCACTTAGCTTTTATGTACGAGTTATCTTACTTGTCATGCTCTGGGTACCAACATTTTCTCTCTGAGTGTTCAGAGATAAGGGATATGTTTATGTGGACTAGGACTCATTATGAAGAAAATATGCAGGTGGCTAAAGATTAATCACAAACAGCAGAGACCTGTTAAAAAGCTTAACATTCTCTGAGCCCTTCCTTGCCCCTTGTTTCACAGTTCAGATCTGGAATTTACAATGGAGTGAGGTAAGCCACTCACCATCATAAAGAAGGTGAAATATTTATTCAACAGATGTTTCGTTACTCAAGAAAATTCACATTTTCAATAAAAGCCAAAAGATGAGCCTTCCGTGCAAATCCTTAGAAGGGATTCTTGGCAGCATTTATATTTAGTGTCTACAAGTTTTATGCACTGAAGTTTTATTCTGTAACTGTGCAGGTCAACAAATCACTGAGAAGACACCAAAACTGTCTGCCAGATGTCAACCACTGATTAATTTGTCTTAAGTTCAGCCAAAAGGGAAGAAAATATGATGGGTGGAGCATGAACAGTAAGCACAATCAACATCTGACCAACCAGGGTTTCCTGTCACCTTGGGAACAAAATTGATTGGCACTGGTTTCCTGTGTACAAGTTAAAAACCAGTAGCAACTACAGTAACAAGAATAAACTACAGATAAGAGACTTGGAAATTAAATCAAGTCATGTCACCAAAACTTCAGCTTGAAACCCTAAGCAGAGAAGTCATAAGATAACTTTTGAGGATATTTTTTTTAAGTTATTTTGTGTTTAAAGTAGACTTATTTTTTCTAATTGTGTCATTCCTGGTGGTCTGAAAACAGGAGGCAAGAATTCAGATTTATGTTGGAGGGTCATACATTTTGCCCCAAATGAAATATTTTCTCACCTTTCAAAAGATAAAATTTTATTTATGCATTGGAGTGATTTTTTGGTCTTGGTTTTTACTCTGTCTTGAGTTATAGGTGTCTAGAGGCAGAAGGGATCTTTTTAATAAGGACGTCTCAAGTATACACACAGATCAAATATTACAAATATTTGTTGTAAACTAAACTTTCAACATTTGGGATTCTAGGAGGCAAAAGAAAACTAAATAGAACCAAAGCACTAACATTTACCTGTTTGTTTGTTTGTTTGTTTGTAAGACTTTTCTTATCTCCTTGGCTGCCACTGCCATTAGCATTAAATAGCATTCTCACTGAAGTGGTATGTGTTCGGCCCAACACAGTTGTACTTAGAGTGTGGATTCTGAAATTTTATTTTTTATTGCTTTAATCATCATTTGCAAATACTTACCGAGCAACTAAATACGTGAAGGCACGTCTATCAACAGACAAATGACAAATGAAGTAGTATGGTTAATTTGTCCTTTATTTTTAAGAATTCAATGAGAGACCTCAAACGTTAGACAAACTTTTTGAAGGTTACTTCGTATCTTCTTCTATTTTTCCAATTTCAGAATCACTCCCAAAGTAGATTCGTTCATAATGTAAGTAATTTCAAAATACTCCTCATACTGTATTTTAGAATTCATTCTACTTCTTCTATTACCACCAGTGTGGCGGTAAGAGTGCATTATGGAGCCAGACTGCCTGCGGTTCAAATTCCGGTTCTACCCCTGAAGACTCTGTGACCTTAGGCAACTTACTCTGTACGTATGTCAGTTTTCTCATCTGTAAAATGGGGATACAACTTGAACACTTACTTCATTAGAATCCTGTGAGGGTTAATTGAGATAGTATGTATAAAACATTTAGAACAGTACTTGCGATTGAATATACAATAAATGTACTTATGCACCTTTAACTGGTATTCTTACTGTTACTATCGCTACGTTGCTATTGCTGCTGTTTCTGCTGCTGAGACACCTTCAGTGCTGCCGCCACCCTTGCTGCAGCTTTCTCTGTGGTTTTGCGTCCTCCTGTTGTTGCTGTTGCTGACCTCCTGTTGGTCAACACGGCTCTTGCTACCATTAGAAGTACTGATGGTGCTTGTTTCTGCTCCTGTCGCTACCGCTGCCGTCGCTGTTCTCAGCAATTACTAGAGGGGTGGTGTGTGCATGTGTATGTCCGTGTATGTAAGTCTAGAGGGGTATATACAACATGCTAATGGTGGTTATCTTGATGGTGGGCCCGGTTAGGAAATAATCTCTTTAGTTTTGTTTTTGCTTATGTATGCTTTCAAAATTTCTGTAATAAAAATGTATTACTTGTCAGTTTATTAAAAATTTAAACAAATAGTAAGGGGTGGAGAAACATTGACATCTCATATTTACCAATATTTTGTACTACCTCATGGCCAGTACTATTAATACTTTCCTGAGAAAGGGAAAGTGTAGCATGCACCCCTCCCCACTCTGTGGAGGGCATCTTATATTATATATCATCCTATTACAAAATAAGCATGAAGAGACAGAGCTGGGAGACATGATTTATTTGCCATCTAACCATGGACTAAGAGCACATGAGACATTTAGTTACTGATTGATTTTGTTATTTTTATTTAATGTCAAACTTTGCCTCATTTATGTTTATGTTTAAGAAGGAATATTTTTGATAAGACGAGAAATCTTTTGTATGTTTTAGCCAAACCAGTGCCAGGAGAATGCCCTTGGGTTGGCCCGTAGCTCAATTTTGAACAATTATCCTGACATTATCCTGAAAACAATCCCTGCAAGTTCTACTAAGAATAAATAAAACACAATGGAGTAAAATTATCCACCAAATCTAGGAAAAGCAGCTAAATTTTAGTCAGGAAATCAAAGTTTTGTTTTTGGTTTTTCAGTGTATTAAGTTCATATGTTTCCGTCACCAAAGAATTTAGAACATGGGAAAAATTCAGACTTCCCAGTTATTAATTTGGGGGATAGATACTGGGGGAAAAAGTACCAAGAGCCAACTTAGGTGAGTTTATATACATGGGTAATCATTCTTGTGGTGATAATGGTTTTCATGGAACAGAGAAAACGGGGGGGGGGGGGGAACATTTATGATTAGGTGATTGTTTTAAAAGAATAATGTTAAAAAAACCCTTAATCTATTCATGTTTTCCTTTACCAGCTGTTCCAGAATCTTAAATGTCAAAGAGTTAAATATCTGACTCTATGGGACAGATGAGTCAAATGGTGACTTTATTTCTAGACTATTTGTCAAATTCTAGGATGAATGAGTTTACCCTTCAGGGCTCTAGTATAACCCTGGTTGAAGGCAAACTTCATGAGTTTGTGTCTCTTTGCTAAGGGAGGACCTTTCTAGTGCCTGAGAAACCCTAAATAGGAAAATCATAGTCAAGCAGCATTGTTTGTTATGTAGACTCACGTCATAGGTGGATCATGATGACAGGTGATGTTTTTCAACATAACTTTGTAGGAGGTTGTCTAGGAGACCCAAGCTAAAACTTAGTAAAGAATGATGCTTTTTTTTTTTTTTTTAAATAGTCTATTTAATGTTTTTGTGTATAGTCAATTTAATTCAAGAAAATATCATGAAAAAATCTAATTCAATGCAACAACTTTCTATTGTGTGCCTACTGTAAGCAAGTCATTTTAGGGCAAAAATCAGGTAAAATGTGGGTAGAAATTTAAGGCTAATTTCCAGGACAATGTGTGTATGGTGGTTGTCAATTTGGGAACTGGAGCTCAGCCACCTGTAATCTATATTTTTTCTATGGCTCCCATGGCCAACTGGGTGACTTTGAACCAGAGATACAACCTTTTGGAGCCATGGTATTTTCTTATGTAAAACAGTGGCAATAATGGTAGGGTTATTTTGAGTATTATGAGTTATACAAATAAAGCATTTAGATTTTTATATACTTGTGGGGGAGGTGGAATAGCTTTTGGTATTTGGAAGAAAGACTATATATGTTAAAATTCCTACCTAGTATTAGAGATAAGTCACATATTAATTGTTTTATATCTAATCATATATAACATATATTGCCAGACTGCAGTATAGTGGCAAAAGTCTTGAAATCATCTCACAAACCTTAAAGGGCTCCATGGAAAGAGTCTAACTGTATGGAACTGAGTTTTGGTTCCTAGTCCTGATTTTCCCTCTCTCAGATGATTAAAACACAGACTCATTGATTGAACCTGGACAAAAGTTTTAGCTGAAAAACTATTATTAATACTTTCTCTGGGAACATCAAAAAACTATAGTACTTTCCAGAAAATGTGATTGAAGACTTTATTTATAAAGATAAGGTAAAATACAACCTTTAGAATGGGTTATAAGGATGAAGAAAATCAGAATTAACTTCTAAGCACAAATGTACACAACATATGATAGTTAATTTAGAATTATCAAAGAATAATTTATTAATATAAAAGAATTTATAAAAGAAGCTATCAGACACTTTTGTATTGTGATCAGGTTTTCAAAGTGGCCAGTGAAAAATGCATATGAGAGTGTGCAACTTTTCTGGAAATTATTTTAAAATTTATGTTAGTTATGAACAACCCTAGGAAACGCTAAACGTGTCTCAGGTATACTGAGGGGAATGATAGGTGGAAAGGGTACTGTCTAGCTACATCGCTGCACCAATACAGAGGAATCAAAGTATAAGAGTCTCATAAAAAATGATTCCGAATCAGGCACAAAACAGTCAAAGCGTGAGAAAGACACGTGGACCAGAATATCACGTGACCTGTCTTCAACCTCCAGTCTGATTCCACCTGAACACATTCAGCCTGAGGAGACTATCTGAGGAAATAATTACATCAGCAGTCTTCAAACTTTTTTCAAAGTTGGGGGCTCTTGGTTAAGAAAGAAAAGAACATCTTATACGTAAGGCTAATAAACAGAAGAAATATTTGCAGAGCTGGGCTTGTTGAGGCCTTGGAGAAGGGCCCAGGCCCCACTAGCCCACTTCCCACTGAAGGCCCCATCAAGCATAGTTGAAAAGCACTGATTTAGATCAAATGTGGAATAATCCACAGTTAGCCACAAATCCAGCTATGATTCTATCGTTGAATAACCCACTACAGGTTGCGTATCCCTTCTCCAAAATACTTGGGACCAGAAGTGTTTCAAATTTTAGATTTTGGAAAATTTGCATTATATATATATATACACACACACTTATCTGTTGAGCATCCCTAATTCGAGAACCTAAAATCTGAAATACTCCAATGAGCATTTTCTTTGAGTGTCATGTCAGTGCTCAAAAAGTTTCAGATTTTGGAGCATTTGGGATTTCAGATTTTTGGATTAGGGATGTTCAACCTGGGTGACAGATGGTTCTCACAGGATTCTTTCAGTTCTTTGTAAACAAGTTATTATAGTTGACTTCTTTGTCTCTGTTCCTTGTCTGAAAAGCACTGAGGCTGCCTTCTAGCATTGACATCTTGTGATACTAATAATTTTAGTAATAAATCCAGATATAGGAACCCAGTGTAATTGAGTAGGTAAGAGCTGTTGGAGTGCTATGGAACCAAAAATGAAACTGGCTTTAGACAATCATTTGAAAAGTTTCCAGTTTTGCAATCCACGAGTCATTCAGTTCCAGAACTCTGCTTCCAATAAGGAGTATGACAACTGCTTTCACATCAAGAGCTCTGCCATTAGCTGTATAGTTATGGAAACATCCTCCTTGGATCAAAACCACTAAGATCATAGTTCCCAAATAGGAATAATTTAAATATAGATATAGAAATATTTAGTAATTTAAATATATATGGAATTTAAATATATGCATTTAAACATGCATACTTTAAAAAGGAATTTAAATAAATGCATTTAATGTATCTATTTAAATATATTAAACATGTATGTATCTATGTATGTATATAGAGATGTCTATATAGATTATACATTTAGACAATCTGTATGTGTCTATATCTATACCTCTATCTATCTATCTGTCTATTTGTGTCTCCCCAACCCTGGCCCAGAGCTATTGAGGCTGGATTTCTGAGTTGTACTCTAGAATATTTTCTATTTGGAAATTCTATTTAGAGAGAAAAAAAATTCTATCTAGAAATTTTTGATCTAGATTATCTAGAAATTTTACAAAGTTTCCCTAGGGCACTAAACTAGGTTTGGGAACCACTACTTTAAGGTTTCTCTCATTCTAAAATGCTGTATTTTGGCTTTTCAAGAAGCCCCCAGTTCTAAAATATTACCACCTACTTCCAGATCATCACTATGGCCACTGTTACCAACAGCAAGTGGGAATGAGGGAGGGAACTAAGCATTTATTAGAGTCTAACACGCACCAGGTACCTTGATAGACAATAAAATTCATGGACGTGGCAATTAAAAAAAAGACATGGTCTTGACTCCCAAAGGGGTTACCATTTAGTTTACTGAATTACACTGTTTAGTTTTCTATGAGGAATAATAATGATTTAGAAAAAAAGCCTGTGGGGTCAAATAATCATGTTTAAGCCATCTTTTAATTATTTTACTTGTTATTAATATTTTGAGGATCTTGACAGTCTAATGTCATTTGATTTTTTGCACACACTGCCCCGCCCCACACCGTGGGGGAATAAAACTAGTGGTGACATAAAATAATTAAAAAATAATTCCAGGGAGACTATTGCTGACACTGTGTTAAAGACTTCCTGAGACACGCTCCCCACACTAGACTTTGTTGGTATCACTCTAGATGATGTAAGGCCGAGCTTAGGGATTTCTGTGACGCAGAGGCCTCGAGTTTTACTTTTATGTCATAGTGTTGTTTCAGTACGCCACCTACAGGTCAGACATGGAAAAACATATTTAAATTAGAAATTAGAAACTTTGGGTCATCCCTTCTTGAATAGTATTTATGGAGTATGGTCTTGACTGCTCTCGGGGATTTTACATTGAACAAGGGAAGTAATTACTTCAATAATATATCCATGCACGTATTTACAAAGTATCTGTCTACGAAGCTCTTGGATCTAATCTGCCCAAATAAAATACGTAAGATCTTCCCCCCATACCTAGTATGTGCGTAATACTTCTTTGCTTACATTCTTTGTTTCTAACCCACCCAGCTGAAAGTAAACTCACTCTACTCTGAATTGCCCCAGCATTGAGGCATTGCCTTCCTTCTCTTTTCTTATACAATTTTTGGCTAGAATAGGAGCCATTATTATTAATTTGCTTTTTCTGTTAATTTCTGTTCCCCAAAACATTTAACATGCCATGGATTATGAGGCTAGGATGGGCAATGATAGACTTTCAAAGTTGAGATAATGCATTTTCAATGTTGATTGAAAGCGAAACTCTCTTCTACAAAAAGGTGATGGCAAATCGAGCCGTTATTACCACGGTCGGGCTTATAAAGATTACTTGGATCAAGAAGTTGGATGGAAGAAAGTTTCCTCCGCAAACATTTCATGATTACTTGAAGAAAAGCAAAAGAAGGTTGGAGTTTTACAACACAGAGATGAGGAAGTAAAGGCAAGGAGAGTCGCCCATACCAAGCTCTACAGAATGTTCTAAGACGAGGAAGCACTGCCTTGCCTGGAGAAACTTGCAATCTCCTCATCTGAGACCGCTGTCTAGATCTCTAGATCAGTCCTTTACAAATGTGGACTCATTCAACTTTATGATTTTTCTTGTCTAAATGTCTTGATGCATATTTGTGCTGTAATAGCAGGTTCAGGAGAGAGTCCCTTTAATTCTTAAACATTAAACAGGAGCAGAGAGGTCATAGACCTTAAATACTCGTTGATCACATAAAGTGGTTGAAGAATTTAAGCACCCATGAATGAGATGGCAAGAATTTTTCTCTGCCCCTGGGCTTTCTAGAAATAACTGGACATTTCAGAGCTGAAATATATAAGGCTAACTCTGTATCATCCAGTCGATATTTAAAGAGCCCCTACTGTCTGTGTGGAACTAGGGAAACAAAAATGAATGAGCTCTCAGGAGTTCTACCTGAGCACGTGTGTATGCATGTCACACATGTGATTATTCGTGGGGTCAGGGAAGGGGAGAAGAGGTAGTTTAGACATAGTTTACTCCTAGAGGTCTGCCTTTTTTCCTATGTATGGGATGGGAAAAGGGAATTTAAGAAGACCAGTACTGATTTGGAAAAGCTGCCTTGGACAATGAGAAAAAGAGCTGACTGGAAAACCTGACAGGTATTTGAGCAGCGAGTCCACTGGAGACTGAAATGCTGAAGGATCCACGTTTGAGGTATATCCCTTCAGGCAAACTAGGTCTTTTCTGTACTTTTAATGTAGTCACTCTCATGTGTCCTTAGCACTTGATCATTTCTACTCTCGTTATTGATCCAAGTGAGTTTAAAATTCCAACTTGTTTCTTAGAATCCTTAGGTAGACTGAAGATTCTACCAGGAAAATGAATATTCCTCTGAATAGGGCTTTAGTAACTATATACTAACTTAGGGGCCAAAATTAAGCAGCAAATAAAACATAACAAGAGTAAAACTAAGTTTTTTCAGGAGATCATATTCAGAGCAGGGGAAATGAGGGTTTTATAAACTCCCCGTAGAGTCAGAGGATACAGCGTGACATCGTTGAGGACACATGGGGACCATGGCTCTGTGACACTTCAGTCTCAGTGGCTAATGAGGCCAGGCAGCCTGCAACACCAGAGACTCCATCTGTGGGGCAGGAGGGAGATGGTGGGGGAATCATCTGTTTTTATTTTTTAAGCAAGTATTTCTTTCAATAATATTAACCTATTGTTTAAGAACTTTTTCTTGTCCTCATATTGAGGTTTAACAGGTATTTATGGAACATACAGTGTGTGTCAGGCATTTGTGCTCTAGACCGCACCCTGCGGGGAAATCAGAATCAAGAGGGGAAGGAGGGAAATGAGAAGACAGGTGGGATGGGGAGGGCTTGGAAAAGGGAAGAATCGTTGAGGCTCATATTTCAAACCCCGATTTAGAAAACACTGGCTCCCAAATAAATGGATCTATACATTTTAAGACATTATTAGGCAATAATAATTTCATTGGACACATTCTCCTTAAAATTATTTGTGGATTAAATGAGAAATGAAAATGATTGGATGCCGAACATTGTTATTCAAAAGTGTACAATTTGTCATTTCTCAAGTGACAGCTCTTTCACCACTACACTGAGGACTTTTTGCTAAGGTATCTGCCAAAAGAGATTATGCCTCACCTGCTATAGAGAACATTAAAGTCATCATCATCATCATTTAATATAAAAATAACATTTGGCTTTCTTTTCCCGAGGTGAGACTAGCTATTGATAACAACTGCATCACATGCCGTTCTCCACTAGAGGGCACTATTTCCACATATTACAATCCGATGCGCGCCCTCTAGGCCAGCTTTAGAACGGATCTTGAGAACACAGCCTCTCTCCGTGGTTAAATTACACTCAGATTAATCAGGCTGCGTGGCTAAATGCGGTGACACTTAAAAGTCATTTTTATAATATTTACAGAAAAATATAATTTTATATTTATGTAATTAAATACAAATATATATTTTTTAAATTACAGAATAAAATCTCCATCACTTGAAAAATAACTTAATTTTGCTCAAGTCATCTGCCAAGAATGATGTGTGATTTTTCACTGTTCTGCTATAGAGGTCATGTACTAATATCTGGGCAAATCTGAGAGCAGAGTGACGCCTCACTTCATAGGAAAACAATGTTCGGGCCGTCCGTAAAATGCAAACATTTTCTAGGACCCTGAACTGTAGCTTTGTGACATATTTCAAATACCTCCTAAGGCACAAGCCTCTGCCAGCAAGGGAAAACCTCCTGACACAGTATCTAGGATGCAGAGCTAGCCTCTCTCAAAATAGGAAGCAAAGCTTACGCTGGGAATTTTCTGTGCCTGCCCTGATTAAAATGCTTCTACAAAACAGGCCATTTCACCTAATTCTGTCAACGTGTACATCAAGATCTGGATCGTGGTCCCCTAGCAAAGACCGGAAATTTCATTTTAAAAAGCACTGCATTTAGTACTCTCCAAAGTGAAACTCTAATTTGATCACATGTACAGGAATCAGGGAACATGACTCTCAAAAAAGTATACCACAACCACCTCTTCTTTAGGGTCAGGACAACAAGAACTTTATAATAACGCTAACATTATGAAGCTAGGGAAAATTAAGCATAATTCTCTCTAAAAATAGGTCACACTCTACAGAGCAGCCATAAGCATCCCCAAGGTAATTGGTTTTGCCCCCCATGGAGTGGGTGCTAATGGAAGCTACTCCTAAAGCTGGAATCAGCACTGCCCTGGGTCAGCTTGCAGGTTAATGGGTGTTGAAGGATGGGGGCGTGGAGGTGCTGAGAAGCCCTTTCTGCTTGAACCTCAGGGTGAGGCGGCCTGTGGGAAGCGTGGTCAGGAGGTAGATACAGCAGTTAGATGACTCAATGGCACATAGTCCTGTTGCTCCGCCAGGGGCCACAAGTGGGAAAGGGACCGTGGAGAGAGGAAAGGACCCATGGCAGTGGTTGCTAGTGGAGCCACTTCCAGGTTTTGGGTCTTGTTCAGCCACAAGGGCTCAAACATTTCAGGGTCTGCTTGGACAGCACTTGCCAATAAGTAATGGCCAATTTTTATCTTGTTAGGCAAAACTCCTTTATTTTTAGTTCTCTAAAAATGTATGTTGGCTTCTGTTCTCTCTTTCGGTTGTATCTGCTGTCACTTCTTTCGTTTAACACTATTACATTTTTGTCTCATGATTCGCCATTCATTTTTAGGCAGATTTCAAAACTTTTGCTTCCATTTTCTTCATCCCTGTGGGGGTTGATTAATTTATTTTTTTAAGAATAAAAAACCCTTTCAAGATTTTTTCCTAACCCCTCGGAACTCCAACCTACCTACGTAAAAATGCAATTGTGTCTCTCCTGCAATGAAGGGAAAAACAGCCTGATGGTCACTGTTAGTGAATGGCTTGTGTGTGTTTCCAGTGCCTCCCCCATCGGTGGATAGCCCCATAAGAGCAGTTTATAAGAATATGATTATATAAAATAATAGTAATAGAAGGTTAAAGATTTATCATTTGTATCATCTAGAAGGAGGTAGAACATAGTGGTTATGTGTGGATTTGTAACCAGACTGTCTAGATTTGAATCTCCAACTAAACCTTTATTTCTTTGTGACATTGAGGGTGTTATTCAGTTTCTATAGATCTCTGTTCGCTTACCTGCAAGAAGGGCATAGAAATAGTTCCTGCCTCAAGGGATGCTGTGAAGATTGTGTGCGATAACACATCAGCGCGGTGGTTGGCACACGGATGCCGTGGCATGTCGGCCACTAACGGTTAGATTAGCCGTTACTCTATGTCCTGTTCTGACAGCGGGGAAAGCAGCTTGGTGGAGGGGCAGGGACATGTATGTGCTTGTCTGCTTTCCTGCCACCTCCACTGTCTGCCACACACATCTGGAAATGGGCGAGTTGTTATCCAGAAAGCTTGAGCAATATAGAGACCCCGTCCACTACGTCCTTTGAGAATAGTTTCTAACGTGGGTTTTCTAGTTTTTTGTCTCCTGTCTCCATCACCTCAACTTTACTACCTTTGTGTTCACCATCACTTTGGTTCTTTAGCCAGTTACCACTGGGCCTCTAGAACGGGAGGAACCGGATAAAGGAAAACACCGAGAGAGACAGTGTGCTTCTACAGTGGTGACAAAATGGTTATCTGCCTTGAGCGTTTAAAATCTACCTCATAAAATGGCATTTTGTGTGACGTAAAATCTGAAAAATATCCTGAAAACCAAGCATGAAATTTGCTAAGAGGAGTAACAGTGTGACACTCAATAATATACCTACTTGCTAAATATATCAATATGTAATTTATGTTAAAGTGCATTTTCCATGGGCTATAGGAATGTCCTCCCCTTTGCCCCCAAAGGCTGGCAATGTAGCATTTGTTACAAGTACAGCCTCTGGAGCCACTATGCTTGGGTTCTGTCTGTCACCCTCACACTCCCGGTAACTTATTATTAAGTTATCTGGGCAGTAACTTAAACCCTCTGAGCATTAGTGTCCTCACTGTGAGGAAGGGATAATAGGTGCTTTGTGAGGATGAAATGAGATAGTGCATGTGGAGGGTTCATAGGTTCTATCCAGTTCTTATTTTTATTGATGTTATTTGGAGTTAAATTAGGATCGACATCTACATGTTTGTTTGTTTGTTATGTGTTATGTTTATGATCCCACATAGTGTCAGGCTGAGCTGCTGAGTCATGATTGCTAGACTGTGTGCAATGGTGCTGGTCCCAGGTGCTAACAGAACGGATGGTGTTTATTTGGAGGAGGCCATGTGGTATGTGTACAATGGCCTGGAAAGATCAAGGAAACCTGGAGTGTAAACTTAGCTCTGCTGCAACTGGTATTGCAACCTTTAGCAAGCACAGTAATGCCATTGGTACCCCACCTGGATCACCTTTCCCAGCTGGCACCCCATCCTCTCCTTCTCCACTGCTGGCAGTGCTGCCTGTTAATGGCGCCCACCTGCCACTTCTCCGGAGCATCACCCTCAGCTGGTGGTTGTTGCCAAGTCCCGCTGCCTCCACCATGCCTGGGTAGCCTGAAGTCCATGGTTGACTAACATGAGAGAACAGAGGCCCAGCCCTTTGCCTCAGGTGAGAAAACTGTCCACGAGGGGCCTCTCATGCTCAGAGCTCCCTCCCTGTGTGTCAGGTGGAGGGTAGGTGGCAGCTGAAACCACCCCTTTGCTGGCCCTTTTCTCTGTTCTGCCTCCCCTACTTTTCTAACAAGCTTCTCCTGGGAACAGCTTCTCTATAACTCAAGTGGACAGGAATCCTTGTGTCAGGCTATGCTTTTACAGAACCTCACCTGAGACCTAAGAGAGAAGATTCTGGGCCTCAGTTTTCATTTGACAGAAAATGAAGGAGTTGGGTCCATTTTTATTGATGGGTCTATTTAATGAATACAGATTTTAATTTCCAGAGTATTTTTGTATACTTTGCACTCTGATATGAAGTTATATCCATTCTTTACTCATAGCTCCCAAAAGGAGACCAGTGGAGGAATGATTAAGGATTTTCCAAGTTAAAATTTGTGAGAATCCAAATGAGCTAGGGACAGAAGTCAGGACATTCTACCTTGCCAGGAGGAAACTGTAGCAAGCAAAGGCTTTGAGTTTGGCTGTAGAATGCTCAACGTCTTCTTGACAAGGCCTGTCTTTTCATGGCCTCCACCATTGCAGACAAATTTCTAGCTCTGTTAGAAACCTCCCAGGCCCAGCCAGGTTGCAACCTCTAAGAAAACAGAGTGCTATGTGACAATGACTCCACCCTTTCTTTCTGGACAGTTCTCTAATGTCCTTGCTCAGTTTTACTTCTGATAGAAAACTGAGTGAGAAAAATGAAGAAATAATGTGAACATATTCAATTTGCCTGTTGAGTTCTTTTCCATAAAATTGGCCCTTGGTTATACCGTAGCCTCAAGGGGAAATCTGCAGAAACTTTCAGATTTATAAGTTCTCTGTTTTCCCATTGAAGACAATGTACCTTCTAGAGTTTGAATGTGATTCTTCATTTACTCGGCATTTGGAACTCAGCCTGTATACAGTTTCCTTGAGAGTGACCAGTGGAGGATTTGGGGAGGAGTGGGATGGGACAAAGGAGAGGGAACATGAGCTAACTATGGCCTCATGCTGTCCCAGCCACATGACCTTTGTTACCTACTTAACTGTCATAAGAGCTGTGCAAGGCACTTGTTATTTTCCTCATTTCAGGTGAACAAACAGGTTTTAAGTTAAACACATAGTAGTCATGGAATAGGCACTTGAATTTATCTCTCTAATCCCTGGATTCACCATGGGAAATGAATTCATTTATTACACTAGCATAGACAAATTTGATACGGTTATTTATTACTTAACATTTAATGTTCAATTTGTAAGTATATATTTATAAATTATATATATAAAATGTATATTTATGAATAGGATGAGAAAACTATAAGCCAATTGACAGTTTAAAAACATGATGTTATCTGGCAGGTTTAACTGTATCAATTCAGTAGGAAAAAAGTTTCAACTCTCCTGAGTTCAAAAATACAACTGACTTACCAGAGACTTGTGAAATGGAATCAAAGAAGAGAAACAAAAAGAATACTAGGTTTCCTTTACCTTCTCAAAGACACCATGCCATTTTATACTAATTGTTAATTATGCAGGGTCCTTTGAAATAAGGTGGAACAGATATTATTTTGTTTAGATATTATTGGGAAAACTATACCACAGAGGAGTTAATTACTCTGCTGAGTGACTTATTTAATAAATGTCAGAAGTAATATTAACACAGAGACTCAGCCCTACAGTTTATCATTAGGCTATTTGTTCTTATGGAAGGTTCTTTAAAAATATATGAGATCTCCAGATGCAAAGGAAAACTAATTAACTCCATGATACTTTTTGAGTGTTTACTATGTATGTGCCAGGATTACCAGAACCATGGGAGACAAAAGAGTTATCTTGAGCCATAGTACCTGTTCTTAAGATTCTTGCAGTGTGGTTAAGGGATAGGACAAATCACTTAAAAACCAGTTTCAGTCCCTTTATGGATGACTCTTCAATTAAAATCATGGCTAGAGGAGTGGTGTAGATGAGAATTCATAGGTGTTATAAACCACTGTGGGCATGAACAGGTTGCATGGCCAATGGCAGGGATCTGTTTTGTGTTAAACTCTGGAGACTAGAGATAGGTAGAGAGGGAAGAGGAGGGACAGGGTAGACAGAGATGCAAAATGGGCAGGAGCACAGCACACTGAGGAGGCTGGGAACGAGAACAGACTGGATGGAATAGAAGTTTATGTTGAGGTGAAATGGCAAACAGATATGGAGCAAATGATCAGGGCCAGATAGTGCAGGACTTTTAAGGCTCAACAAGATGGTCGATGTGCCTTATCCTGTAGGGAAACGGGAGCTAATGAGGAATTTTGCAAAGTAAGATAATGCAAGTATTGTTATAGCATAATAAACCCAAAGAGTATTGGAGGAAAGAAAATTAGATGTATCCAGATAAGATGAAATAAAATAATATATATGAAATATATAACATATATTGGTCCTAATACATTTTATAATCCTAAGGTACAATTATTTGACCATGTAGTATTGAGAGCTGGCTCCAGGGTGATAACTACAGAAAAAGAGAATCAATAATGAGAAAGTTGGAGGAATAAGAATCAATATAATTGAGTGACTATTTGAAAATAGGAAGAAAAGAAGAGAGAACTGCTGTGTCCTTTCCTATATAAGGTTCTTTAATCTTCATAATTTCCAGAGTCTATCCTTTGTACTCAGTTAAACATATACATTTAGTCTCTATATTTTCTTTTATTTGTATTTTAATTTTAAATTCTATTTTATTATTACTAATGTCAAAATAATAGATTCTACCTCTATGAGGGATGAGAGATTTACATGGTATGATTCAAAAGATTTTTGGGACAAGTGACTCATAAATGGAGCCTTTATGGTCTCATGGTGATTTTAATGAAGTCAGACTCTTATGCAATAAACAGAAGATTATTACTTCACTCCAGGATCAAGAGACGAGGGGCTATAAAATATGAGGCCATTTTAAAGGCACCATTAGCACACATAAGCATAAATTAAGCTTTGAGGCTTAAAACTGCCAGAGAAGTTTTCTGACTGCATGGAACACTATACATTCTTCATATTTTATCACTCTTAAAACTTTTCACTATGCCATCTTGACAGGGAATTATGGCAGAAAAATGGCAGTCAGAATAGGAGAGGAAGGAAGGGTGGAATGAGCAGAGTGTTTCCCTGTAACTACTGGGAATTGGCCTGAGAATTAGCCATTCATTCATTCAAGCATTTATTTCCAGGAGTTCCTGCTCTCTAGGAATTATGTTCTGTATGTAAGAGATACACGGACAATTAAATCGTATATGTGCCCTCAAGAATCTTAGAGTCTATTGGCTAAGACAGATTAAAAAACCAGAATTTAAAAGACATGCAAGAAGTGCTATAAATATGGTATGCACACAGGGTTAGGGGACTAAAGCCGAGGGGAGCAGGAGAGAAGTAGCTAAATCAGTGTTGGGCTGGAGGAGGAGGGGGAAGGAGGCAGAGGGAGCCTGAAACGGCTTCCGAGAGGAAGTGATGCTTGGACTTCCCTCCTTATATTTGCACTCCGACCCCTCACCTTTGACCTTCTTTGCATCAAGGCTGCCAAACTGCTTGGTTTCTTTACTGCCTTAGGAAGAAATCTGAAAACAGAAAGCAGAGAAATTTGAGTCCTGTCATGGACTTTGAGTTCTAAAGGCCAGGCCCTTAGTGGAAGGATCTGTCTCAAGGTGTGGATGTCAGGTAAGACGGAATGTGAAATAAATAAGAGCAGGGTCTTCTGTTCTCAAAGCCTGAGAAAAAGGTAGTGGGCTTAGGGGAGGGGTAAGTGTTAGAGGGGCTGCTTTATGGGTGCAAGTGTCAATGAGACCCATATCCTTCATGGCTAAGCCCCAGGAAATGGAGAACTGTCAGTGGGAGGACCTGAACCCTTGGTAGAGCCATGAGAAGAAGTGGCCTGGAGGTGTTTCAGGAGGATGGCATCTTAGACATGCCTAGAATTTCCTGTGCCTCCATTTGGGGTAGAGCAGTGAGATGATTCTTGGGCATCTAGAAGTGGCTTGGACATAGCCCAGATAGGGCAGGAGAGAAAGAAAATGAGGAAGCAATTGCTGGAAATGAAGGGGTTACATAAATAGCAACAAGGGACAATGTGGTGGCAACTGTCCTCACTATAATTGTGAGGACTGAAAACATAATGGAAATGTGAACAGATGAAAGTTTGCAGGTATGACATCAGGGCAGATGGAGCCCCTACTTTTCATGTGGAGAAAATCCCCTTAAAACATAGATGCAACCCCAGGAAACCAGAGATAATGGGTGGGTGAATCACGAAGGGGCTGAAATTAAGTTTCTACCATTTAGGTGGAATGGCGCCTAGAAAAAAAGCTTAGGTTAAGTTTCAGAAAAATGAAATTACGTTTCTCATCTCCAGATTTCTACATCCAGATTCATGCTCACTATATTGGTGGTATTTGTCAAGGGCTCATAGGATTAGGAAAAAGAAGGACAGGTTCTAGACAAGTACTAATTCTTAGACTTAAAAGAGCATGGCATAGTGTCTAGAAAAATGTCCAAGTAACAGGATGAGTATAAGGGAGTTTTTAGCAGTAAACATGAGTGAACAGAGTTTGGCAAAGGCCAGATCAGAAAGGGTCTCCTATTCCATATGTAGGAATAATCAGTGTTTTACTGAAGGCAATGCGGAAGCACTGAGGGATTTCATAAAGAGAGCAACACTCAAACACCACTTAGAAAACCACTGCTTGAGTTGTCTAGAGAGGATTTGAAACAGGGGAACCAGTAGGAGGCTGGTTAGGAGAAGTGGGGAGGTCTTGAGTTCTCAGTGGTATTGGAGTTGGATGGAAGCAAATACTTGGAGAAACATGTCAGGTCTTCATAATGTTTGTCTATATGGGGAGGGAGAAAGAAGAAAGAGGAGGAGCTGAGGATATTGCCACATTGCTGGGATTCAGAATAAAAAAAGAAGAGAAATAATGTAATGAGGAAAATCTTGAGTTCCATTTCTGAATGTTGTAAATTTGCAGTGTTTAAGTAAGATCAGGGTAGAGATGTCCGGTTCAGTGCTGGAATATGGGTCTGGATCTCACAGAAAGGTAGATTTGAGCTGGGGGTAATTTTTTTAGGAATCATAATTATTAAAAGGTAGTAAGAGAAGAAGTGGCTGTGGTTAAGGTTACTCAGGGAGGAGAGAAGAGGACACAGGATGCAACTCTGAGGTTAAAAGAAGAAGAAAGTCTGTGTGGGAGACTAAAGGTAACCACTGAAGAGCCCCAAAAATGATGTTCTTGAGGCCAAAGGAGGAAGAGAAGTTTAAGAAGAAGGTAGTCATCAGTGCTAGATCGGAAAAGAAAGGAAACACGCACTTTGGATTTGGTGGTTAGACCATCAGTAATCAACTTGATAATCAAGCATGTGAAAGACATAGAGAGGATGAAAGGTTGAAGAAGATCAAGGAAGCAACAAGTATCTTCTGTTCTTTTAATACACTTATTTGAGAAGGGAAGAAAAGGCAAGAACCAGAAGAGGAATTGGGTTAAGGGAGTTTCTTTGACACAGAAGAGAACCTATGTCTATGCTGAGAGGATTGCAGTAATAAAGAGGGTACAGCTGAAAACAGAGGAGGAAAATTGGTGGAGTCAGTTACTAGGTTGGGGGGAATGGCCTGGAGCCCGTGTGGAGAGAATATCTTTCTCCGGCTCTGAGGTGGAAGGAAGTGTGAAGGAGAAGGGCAGCAATGTGGGGACCTTTGTAGGTCAAGGGACAGGGAATCTATGTAACACTGATCTGTGCTTGCCCTGCTAGAATCCCTCACGTGGACCACAGGGATGTGTAGGACGCCATCCCTGTCTTTTCCCTTCTCAAACATCCACTTCAATTACATGACTCAGCTGAGACCACCCAACCCAGGAGTGGCAGAGCTGGGTCTGGGATCAGTTCTCCTGACTCCCAGTTAGCCTCAGGGAGAAAGTTCTATCTTGTCTTCCTTTCCATGCTGAATCCCAAAGAGCAATTTAGTGGTGTCCAAGTAAGAGAATGTCACATGGAGACCTATGTTGATCCATCAGGAAACCAATGGTGTTTGGGGAGGAGGTAGAAAGAATGACTTCATCATTCTGTTTTCCTCCTGCTGTGGAGTCAAAGTGTTTAGGGATTAACAAATCCCTTTCTTTTCATGTAATTCAGTGTTCTTTGATGATACTTTCAAAGAATTTTGAATGACCAATTTTGTCTTCTATAGTTCTTAAAGCCCAAAGTACATTTTCTGAAGGGGGTGTGCGTGTGTGTGTGTGTGTGTGTGTGTGTGTGTAAACCATGACAATTTGCATAGGGCATTGTGATGCATCATGGAAAACACATTCAAAATTTATATATGTGATCTAAAAGCCTAAGGTAACAAAAAGGACAGTGATAGAAAGCGGAGACATAAAAACAAGAGGAGAATGAAACTGGGATTGTACCTTGAGAACTTCTTACCTCCCGCACTACCCTGGTGTTCAATGTTGGGTATAATACAAATCATATTTTAAGTGTAAAAATGAGACTTCTTATTTTGAAAAACACCAGGGAAAGCTTTATTTAATATTTTTTGGGAAGCAAAGAATTAGCCCCTCATTTATGTATTTTGCATATTCTAGTTTCCTTCCATCGTATTTGCTTTAAATTGAAATGTCTCAGTCAGTATAAAGTATATCACATGTATAATAACATCACAAAGGCAGGTAAGGCAACAAAAATTTTGTCAAGGATCTTGATATTGAATGTCCATTGTGGTTAAAGAAAGCAGAGGTAAAACTTTTTAAAAAATTGATTTGTGGCATAGACTCCTTCTACTTGACTGCAAACAATGTAGGCTTTTGCAGCAAACACTCTGAGTCCAATCCCAGTCCCTCTCCTACCAGAGGTTATGACAATTAAACAAGATAGCATCATGTGAGGTTAGTAAACCTCAATAATCACTCGATAAATGGTGATAGCAACTGTCTTGTAGTTAAAGATGGACTTTGCTTGGGTCTACGCAAGCTTAACAGAATCAGATGTACATAAAGTTTCTATCTAACACAGCTGGCTTCTTTTGGGAGACAACAAAATATTATTTCATCCTGCTGTCCATCTGGTGGCAAACGATTTAACCTAATCATGTCAATTACTTCTACTTCTTTCTTTTTAAGCTGATGAATACTCTTTTTAAAAAGCCACATGCAGAGGAATAGACAATAAGTTCTTACCTCTCCTGAAGTCCTATGGGCTTCATTTTGAAAGGAGAAGGGCAGACGGAGGTCGAGGTGGTAGCTTTGATCTCAGGAGTGCATCGGCCCTGGGGGTCCACGACAACATTCAGCACCTTCGGGGCCTGCTCAGGCTGGACCATGCTGTGGACCGTCTTTGCCTCAGACTGTCCTGGCTGTAATGTGACCGGGGATAGGTGGATCTCCTGGTTTTTCTCTTTATCTTGTCTCAAGGAAAGCTGAAGCCTTTCTTTTAATCTATAAAGAATCTATAGGAGGAGATATAAAAGGCTCCTGTCACGTTTGCTCACACTAAACAATAGAGTATGATCTCTTCCACCTCAATCTAGTAGACAAATCAAAATCAGGTTTTAATGATAAAGTAAGCAAAACTTTCTAGAATGATTTCTAGGTTTTGTGGTATGGAGATTTTGCTCAAGATGACATACTTGGTATTTCTAGTAATGCTGCACATACATATCGAATATTTGTATACATGAATCTGTTCTCAAAGATATATTCAAAAGCAAATTTAGCTAATCTTATAAAAATTCCAGATGTCAGTTTGATCCCATGGGAATTCTTACTTAAAATGACTGGAATGGTTTATGGAAGGAATAGCTATGAAACAAGGGCATTTATAGAAATGGCAATCTGCATCCAATATGGCATGAAAGAAAAAGTTTTGCAAAATATCAGTAAAGGAATAGTTATGCCATAAATCATAATTTCTTATGTTGGTAAATATCTGCATTACTCATATATTAACTTAAGTATCTGGTAAATACTTGCCAAATTAACTTTAGGCCATATATCAAAGAATAATTTGGACAACCATCATTTTCTGTCTTACCCTTTTCTCCTTTTAATTTTTAATGCATGTAGAACAAAAGGAAAAGTATCACTTTCTTTCATTCTCAGAGCTTTTTCTGGAATGCCTAATTTGATTTAGAAATGACGCGATCATCACTTTTAAACTTTTAAAAGAACTGGACTGACTTTGCTGGCATACTTCACAGGAAAAATTGTGAGGTGAACAAAATTTATCTCTCAGGTCCTTAGGCTTCCCTTGTTATAGTACTTTTTATCCTTCTTTTGATGCTAACCTCTGTACTCCAATTCCTGCAGAAACTAGATATCTTGTGTTTCTCCAAGTCTGCTCTCAGGAAGTGACTTGGCAAATTAATTCACATGAAGAGGTGACTTAATCCATTACCTGTAATTATCTGAAGATATATAGCCACGGATGATATCTGTATCTTAAAAAGTCTTAAGCCAAATGAACTCTCCTGTTTAATTTTTGGAATCCATGAGCTTAATGAATGTCACCTTAGGGGGACAGGGCACTTTGTAATCACATTTACTCTAGTTATGAGGTGAATTCTGTCTTTCCTTCTCTTTTAAAGTTCCTTTAAATCCTAGTAATCTCTATATTTTAAATCTCTTGTAAAGATACAAAATCTAAATATATGTTTTTTCTTATTAAAGGATCATAAGAAAAAAAGAAAATTAGGGAAGAATTTGTCTGAAATTGTGGAGGAAATAAATACCTTAGAGAATTTGTTTCAGGCCAGTTTTGGAAACAAATAGTTTCCAATAGCCCAGTATTCTCAAAATAATATTGTGAAAAAAAGTCTGTTTAGCAACAAGATTATAAAAAAGGATCAGAATAAAATGAAAACACAACAATCTAGATGAAAAGCTATCAGACAGATTTAAGAAAAAGAACCTACAGAACTGAAAACTCAGAAGCAGGATGTAAATCTTTTTTTGCAAGCAATAAAGAACAGAACTGGCAATGAAGAAAACATAATCAGTGGTATATAAGGCAAATTTGAGACTACCTGGAATGTGGAACAAAAGAATAAAAAGATGAATATGAAAACAAGAGAAAAGATAGGATATGTGCCAGAGAAGAGTTACTGTAAACGAAAAACTATTTAATAGAATAAATGAAAGAGAAGCAAATCATCCAAAACTATTTTTCAGTGCCTACTTTGTGTTGTGTGTTGTAAAAGGTACAGAGTATTTCACTATGAACAGAATAGCCTGCCCCCTGTTTTTATGGAACTTAGGGATATGAAATGAGAAACATTCTTAGGTTAAAAAAAACCCCCAAAAACCCAAGCAATGTATGTCAATTGAAGTAAGTGGAATAAATGTGAGAATAAAATGGAACAATTTTTCATAAGCTTTGAGAAAAAAATATATATTTCAAAGGATGCATGAATTTTGTGCCCAGACATATTGAAGTTTATGTGTATGAAGCCAACAAAATTTCTCAAATGTACAAGACCTCAGAAAATATACCACCTATGTCTCTTCCTGAAAAAAATTTACCTAACAGTATACACACAGTCATGAAAAGATGACTTAAAATTAAGAGCTAAAGAACTAGAAATTGTGATATAAAAGGAAGCTTTTGTAATTCATCTAAACACAGAATGAAAACTAAGTTTAATTATGTCTTGGGTCTAACATTCCAAATTGCAGTAACAAAAAAGAAGGTTGGGGGAGGGCAGAGAGATTAAAAAAATAGGAGTGGATATATGCCAAGCTACTTTTTAGTTAGAGATACCAAGGGAATCAGTTAGAATGGTCATTAGAGGTTTTTCTAACCTTGTTACAAATTAAGGAAACAGGTCTGGCCAAGCAATGGGCTTGTTGGAAGTCCACAATTACCTGTGGCAGAGCTCAGCCTTAACACAATTCTGACTTGCAATCCTGTGCATTTTCCACCCTCCCTGCTCCCTGCACAACTGGGTTGCAAACCCACTAACTCTAAGAGTATGATGCTGGTGGACTGAAAGATTTCCTTAAGGAAAAGGACTATGCACCTATGGACATGCATATTATACACTGAACTTCAGGAAATGAAAGAGAATCCTTATTGTCTTTTATGTCAGTTCACTTCTTCATAATCTGGATACTTTTATACTGGTGGTATTCATGGACTCTGGTAGGGTAAAACTAAATCTTAAATTTTGAAAAATAATGGATTTATAATATTCCCATGACAAATGTTGCTGAATAAGAAAAAAAGACATCTAATACAAAGTGACAAATCTTTTTACCTTTATTATAATCACTTTCAAACAGCATATTGTGGTGTCTTTAAACTACAGGAAAGAAAATACTGCTCTTTTAGCTCTTGGAGCAGCACCATAGCAGTTGGCAAGAACAAACACCTTACAAAAGGTGGCAAAAAGGTAGTCAAGAAGAAAGTGGTTGATCCATTTTCTAAGAAAAATTGCTATGATGTGAAAGCACCTGCTATATTCAATTAAGAAATACCGGGAAAACACTAGTCACCAGGACTCAAGAAACCAAAACTGCATCTAATCGCCTCAAGGGTGATGTGTTTAAAGTGAGCCTTGCTGATCTGGAGAATGATGAATTTGTATTTAGAAATTTAAGTTGATTAATTGAGGATGTTCAGCATAAAAACTACCCAACCGATTTCCGTGGCATGGATCTGACAAAGTGTGTTCCATGGTCAAAAAGTGCCAGACCATGATAGAAGCTCGTGTTGATGTCAAGACGCCTGATGGTTACTTGCTTCATCTGCTCTGTGTTGGTTTTACTAAAAAAATCAGCAGTCTTTAGAAGTGGAGAGCTTAGAATATAGTTTAGAAAATGCAACAATCAGATATAGTGCAGATGAATGACTTGAAAGAAGTAGTCAATAAATTGATTCCAGACCGCTTCAAAAAGACATAGAAAAGGGTTGCCAACCTATGTATCCTCTCCGCAATGTCTTCATTAGAAAAATAAAGATGCTGAAGAAGCCCTAGTGTGAACTGGGAAAACTGACGGGGCTTCATGGTGAAGATAGTAGTTCTGGAAAAGCAACTGGGGACGAGATGTGCTAAAATTGAACGAGCTGATGTGATGGATAATGAACCATCAGTCCAAGAATCTGCTTAAAATTCAGACTTTTAATAGTGAAAAATAAAAAGTCTTATTTGTGGGAAAAAAGGTATAGAAAATACTAAAGATGAACACCTTTATCATGTACGTAGTGCCTAAGGTTTTTAACTTACTGCTTCTTTTCAGTTTTCGTCACCCTTACAGTGTACTTTGTCACCACCACTCTGTAAAAGAAAAACCCATACTAGAACAATACCAGTCAGAGGATAACCTATATATCTTAAGCTTATTGTGTTAAGCTAAACACATAACTACTAAAGGATGAGGCAACAGAATTTAAGGTGAGTTTTTTTAACTGCAAGCAAGTTATTTTCCTGAATATAGAAAGAAACAAATATATCTGTCCCCTTACAAAAATACATTTAGTAGAAGATAATGCGTGTACTATATATTCTAAGCTCTTCACATCTAAATATAATATGCATATCAGAACATTTGCTTGTCTGTTTACATTTGGATTTTGGAGAAACATATTTCAACAATGAAAATGAGAAAGCTGAGGAAATGTTGACCTTCTCAATTGTTTTTGACAGATCCTTTTGTGATTATATTAGCATGAAACAAGGTCTAGTGAGTCCTCCCTTACCATTCATAGAGCTTATGCTTTTGATGAGGAACCTTTGTAACGTATTTTACAATCAGTTATTTGTTTACTTCATCTCTGGTGAGAGGTCAACTTTTAAACTTGTCTCTGTGTAGTATGTGTACAAACTGATTTCTACATTTTTAATTAGGGAAATCAGACCCTGGAGGATGTATAATGTGTATAAGACACTGTTTAAAAATACTCAAGAGATTGGGCTGTCCGCAGAAATGTGGAAAGTATTGAAGAGGTTGCTAGTTGGCAGTAGGGCAGTTGTCATGGAATTAAACCGAAAGGCAGTATAGTTCTCAACTGGCAGGGATTTTGACCTTCAGGGAACATTTGGCAATGGCTAGAGACATTTTTTGTTGTCATATTTGGAGGGGAGTGAGGAAGAAGGGAAGGGGTACTATTGGCATCTAGTGGGCAGAGGCAAGGGATGCTACCCTACAAAACACAGGAAAGACTCCCCACCCCTGCAAGATAAATAGTCCAAAATGTCATTAATACTGCTTTTGAGAAACCAGCATGTGTAAGCCCAGAGCAGTTGAATGATTTATGGAATGTTGGAAATAAAATCTAGAATCCAGGTTTTCTAACTTCCAGGCATGTGATCATTTAACTTTACTGTTTCTTCAAGTTCCCATACCCTTCTTCGAAACCTCTTTCCCAAAGTCTCTGAAAAAGTGTGTCAGAGAGTTTTCTCTGCACAGATTGAGGTTTGGAATATAGCATATGCATATTTCTCTATGTGAATTCACTTTGTTTTAAAACTCAACCTAAAAGCTTACCACAAAAATGACAAGTCAACATTTTTCCTTCATCTTTAAGAGCTTGTTTAAATCTTGGAATGCCATTAAGTCATTCAATCATTTGAAAATGAAAAAGAGAAAGGATAATTGAATGAGAGGAGCTGTAAAAGTCAAACTATATAGTAAGAGAAAAAGTAATGGTGGGAACAAGAGATTCAGAGGAAGACAGAAATGGGAGACAGCTAAAAAAAAAATCCTTTGAAGCTCTTATGCAGCTTATAATTTTTATTTAAAAAATCTCATAAGTAACACATAACATTCTGTTTGGGTTAAAATATGTTCAAATTTTAAAATGATGCCACCAACCAACAGTCTGTAGCATTTGTTCTTTATAATTTTTGCAGCTAGTTCTGAAAGAGTTCATTCATTTTCTTTTAATTTAATAAACATGAATCAATCCCTACTGTATTCCATAAACAAGACATTGTATGGCTGGGTGTGGTGGCTCACACCTGTAATCCTAGCACTTTTGGAGGTTGAGGCAGGACAATCACTTGTGGCCAGGAGTTCGAGACTAGCCTGGGCAACATAGTGAGACTCCAGTCTCTACAAAAAATAAAAATATTAGCTAGGTGTAGCGGTGCACGCCTGAGGTCCCAGCTACTTGGAAGGCTGAGGCAGGAGGATCCCTTGAACCCAGGAGATTGAGGCTGCAGTAAGCTAAGCTATGATTGTGTCACTGAACTCCAGCCTAGGCAACAGAGTGAGATCCCATCTCTTAAAAAAAAAAAAAAAAGAAAAGAAAGAAATTGATCTGTAACCAATCATTCTAGCTGAGAATCTGGAATGATTGGTCCTATTTCCCTTAAATTCCTAGGGATTACGTATAACAAGTTAAAAATTGTGGTTATTTATGTCTACCTTTAACATGTATTTATTGTTTGATTCTCAAGCTATAGCAGGTGCTTAGATATAGGATTTCCTGCCTCAGCTACCAAACCATGACCAGAGAAACTTTGCAATATGTATGGATGACTCTTCTATGGGTCTAACATGCCAGTGCTTTTACTGACCCAAACAGCTGTTTTTATGTGATTTCTCAAACTGCTTTCCAGAAGCAATCTGGCCTGTAGTCACTCTATTTACATTTCATAAATATCTTTGCCCTTGTAAATAGACCTTTAAGTACATTTGAAGGTCTAATTTAGATGATAAATGGTGTTCTTTCTATTATTTGTTCAAGTTTAAGAACTAATTCTTCTTAGTAATAAGTTTTCCTCCATCTAAAACAGACTGAATGGATTGGAAGTTGCCCACACATTTTTTCTTGGAAAATTGTATTTGTCGCTCCACCTACTCTAAATTCACATTTGTGAGGTGCTAAATAAGTCACATATTTGAAATGTCATGCCTGTCTAATTTTATGCCTGGCAACACATATTTTTTTTCTGTATTTTAAGGAAAGTAAACAATATGCCACATTTCAAAAATGTTGCCAAGTCTTACGTTATTGTTATGTAGCACACACAACCTTCCATTACAGCAATTTACCTATATAATTTCATAATAAAACCACATACTTTTCATTTCTATGATATGTAGGAAGGCTGGATGCAAAAAGCTGCACTTGATCTTGCATAAATATAATTAATGCCAGAAGAGAAATTCTGAGTTATCTCTTTTGCCATGGAATCAGCAAAACTATGGGACACAGAATTGGAATATATGTGTTTGACAATCATAAAAGTGATGATATAATTATTACTGGGAAATCCAAGTAAAAAACTTATTTTACATCAAGATAATTATCAAAACATTTGAACACTGATAAAGACGAGCTTATTTTAAAGAACCACATTTGACGTGTCCCTAAATGTGAACTGTTGACTCCTCTGTGGTAAGTTGCATCAGATAAACTTAGCTTCATCTCAATCTTATCAGGTAGTATTTATTTTCCTATAAGTATCAATTTTCTATCTATGTGCTTCTGGTTCCCTCTGTTACTTTTCTAAGTGACTCTTTCATATTAAAATTTAAGATAGTATTTAAAATCTATCATTCTATTTCTTTCTTTCATTTATTCAAGAACTATCTGAATACACGAGTCCTCACCCCAACACATTCCTCTCCCAGGAAATGAGAGCACTGCTACCCAAGTAGTCAAGCCAAATAACCTAGGAGTCATCCTTAATTTCTTTCCCCCTCTCCCTGAGAATCAGGACACAGCATGTCCTGCCAGTTCTACCTTCAAATAGATCCCAATCCTTTACTCCCCTCCATCCCCACCACCACCCATTGCTCTGGGCCACCTGCATCTTCCTCATCAGGCTTTTGCAGAAGCCTCCAGAAGGGTCCTCCTTCTCCCACAATTCACTCTATTCTCTGTCCCCAACCATGCTCCACTAGCAGAGAGTGTGATCTTTTAACACCTACATCAGATCACATCTAGATTCTGTTTAAATCTCTCAGTTTCCACCCTTCCTTCCCCTTGAACCTGAACAGGCTAAGCTTATGGCCATTGCACCCACTGTGCCCTCTGCCTGGGAGGTCCTTTTGCCACGTGTTTTCATTCACAGGTCTCAAATGTCTCAGTCACTATTATCTTCTTCATGGCACTTATCGCTATTTCATCTTTTAAAAAATAATAAATTATTATTTTTTAGAGCAGTTTTAGTTCTACAGAAAAACTAAGCAGAAAGTACTGAGTTCCCATGTACCCCCTCCCCTACCCCTATTATTAACATCTTGCATTAGTGTGATACATTTATTACAATTGAGGAACCAATGTTGATGTATTACTATTAACTAAAATCCATAGTGTAGATTAGGGCTCGCTCTTCCTGTTATACATCCTATGGGTTTTGACGAATCCATAAGGTCATGTACTCACTATTATAGAATACAGAACAGTTTTGCTGCCCTAAAATCTGTCGTCTGCCACCTAATCATCCCCTCCCTCCCCAACCTCTGGCAACCACTGATCATTTCCCTGTCTCTATAGTTTTGCCTTTTCCAGAACGTCATATAGTTGGAATCACACAGTATGTTCACTATTTGATTTTTTAAAAGATTAACTTCATTATTGTCTGTGCCTCTGCTGAGAGTAAAGACTTCGAGAGAACAAGGGCCTTGTCTGTCTTGTTTTCTCCTTTGCCCACAGTGCCAACAACAATCAGTCCCGCGGTGAGTATTCTGCAGGAACTGGTTGATTGAATGAATCTACAGACTAACCCAACAGAGAGCAATTACCTGTGTTTTTGGAATGTTCCTTTCTAGATTTGTTCTAATAACTCTGGAGTGGAATTACCTAGGTTTCTGATTTTTATGTTAGTGTTTTGCAAATATTGGGAAAGGAAGAGTGGCCCCATGGCCCCCAGGTGGTTGAGGGTGGGGCTACTATAGGTCCTTTTGACACATGAGACCACAGGAGGATCAATGTAGGGATTCATGTAGTCATGTTGGATACACGGCCACTCCCTGGGTGAGAAATGCAGAATCTGAAACATACTTTATACGTTCATAGGTTCATAGCAGGTTCTGCTCTTTCCTTCTCTGCCCTTTAGTACTCAAAGGATGCACATGAATCTGCTTCTCACTTTCCCCTTTTATCTTTGCCTTTGCTCTTATCATATACATTATCCCCTGAGCAATCTACGTTTTTATCAATCCCTACCCCTTTCTATTCTCCCCCTCCTTCCGTCCTTTTTCATCTGTGAAGCAGAAAAACACCCTAATTGTGAATGACAGGAGAGAGAACAGCACTTGAGATTTCCTGTATTAAGGAAAGAAGAGCCACATATTTTAAAGTGTAATTAACCATAACAAGAAAGCACACTCTTTAAAACAGTAAGAAACGCCCAGAAGTTTCTACCACAATTTCCATAAAACCTCCAACCTTTTCTCATTAAAATTCTTTTTCCTTAATCTCCACCACCTAAAATATAAAAATCTATTTTCTTACTCAATGCTTAAATTATTCTTTGTTTACTGAGTCACAATTTTTAGAAATTTTCTTTCTTAATGCCTGACCCATGGGAGATTCCTCTGAGTTCCTTATGATGGAAGCTTTAGGATGTTTTTGCTACTTCCTATATTTTGGACTCTAGGAAACGTCCGTTTTTATCCTGTTTAAGGTCTTACATGTTTTACATCCTTCAAATTGAGACTTATGCAGCCTCGGTTTTTCCAGACTAAGCCCTAATCTTTCTAACAGAAACCTTTTCCCAGCAGGGGGAGCACAAATGAACAAAAATCCAATAAAACACTTTGTAACACTATTGATTGTGGATAGAATAAGTAGCATGATGTCTTTTTAGGGGGCTTTTAAAAACTAAGGAAGAAGCATTTTTTAAATGTGCAAAATTAAAAAGAACATAGCATCCAGGAAAAAAGAGAAAATAAAATCTATTTGTGAATTTCAATTATAAGACATCATAAAATTTTCAAAAGAATAGAAAAATCTTATCATTCTACTTGAAAGATAAACCGTTAACTCATTCAATACCAAAGAGCACTGCCTAATTTAGTGGGACAGGTTTATTTTGGGTTCTAATTCTTTTTTCAACTAGAAATATGCTTTTAAGGGCTACATGATGTTACTGCTAGAGCTATTGCAGGGCATACATTTATACTTTTATATTATTCATCCACCTAAAAAATTAGCCAGTATCTAACTAATTTAGCCTTTGAGGTTATAATCACCTCCTTTTCATAGAATGATTTCAAGGCCTTTTAAAAATAAGGAAATCACCATTCCTTAGGGAGTAATCTTGTCCCAAAGACATACTTCCTTTTTTAAATTTTTCCTGAGTTCCATAAAGATGATATAAAAGGAGAAATAAAGTAAGCCCATGGTGTGCCCATGAGACTATAATGACTTTGAGGGCTTCAGTGACCTCAGTAAATCACTTTCTAAAGCTTCATCCTCAGGGTTGATCAAGTTACTAAAAACTTCATTGCACTTACAGCCTTATTGTGCAGGTCAGCATCCCTCCCTCCAAAGGCTTTCCTTTAGCAATCACTCTGCTGTCAGATAGGAAACATTCCCAACCTCACAGGATCATAGTCTTGCTTCTGCTCCCAGTCATTTTTAGCACTCATTTGGCAATGCATCCAATCATATCAAGCAGTGGCCTCAGCAAAGGATAATATATACAAAGAAGCAAACTTACCATCAAACACGTTACTATAATAACAAAGATGCTGAGAAAAATGACAACAGCGTAAAATCCTTCTTTGCTCCAGATTTTGTCCGCTTCATGTTGCCCTTGTAAAACATTTTTCTTTAAAAGCAAAACAGAAAGTCCGACGTTAAATGAGAGCTTGAGGAAACTGGCGTTCTTATCAGACACTAAACATATTTTTAGCTTTATTCCATTCAGTGTAGTGGAACACACCTACACCCCCCGCTGCCAGAGCTGCTTCTCAAACTGCTCTAAGACAACAGACTGCCATCCTCGTGCATCAAGAGATTATTTAGTCGCCTGGACAGGAACAAACGTGCCTGGCACCCTCAGGTCCCAGGCTTCCTAAACGTCCCTCACCGTCTCTCTTGGAAACTACCTGGTTCATAGGTAAGAGAGTTCTGTTCTGTTTCGTGCCGAGGAAATTGTTCCTGAAGCTTGCCTTACTGTTTTAAGTCCCCTCCCACAACATCAACACCCCGGATTACGTGTTGTAGTACTGCTCTTTACTTTTAAACAAAAGTGAAACAGGTGCAAACAAAAGCTCATGATGCATTAGTAAACAGCAACAATGCCAGAATCATTTCTTTCTTTTCTTCCCCCCAATTGTCACATCTTTTTTTCTTTTAAAATGGAATCTACTTTGTCAAAATCTTACTAAAGTACCATCTCAACCACATAAATCGTTAGAGTGGTGTATATTTTTTTAAGTAACAGAGAACAGCCAAAAGTTCAGAATTATTTGGTAATAAAAGGTAAAATGAACAGATTTGTTTTTATTTTTATCACTTTTGTTCACTACTCTGAGGGTGGAAGAGTAGAGAAGAAGCAGGAATAAAATGTGATGAGTCTCTTAATTTTATTTAATCTATTTTTTTAAAAAAGCACATTGATTAAATTCAAGTCTTAAAATAAAATTGTTTTATAATATAGTGACAGTATAGATTTATAGTTAATGAAACTTTAACTTGAAACCAAATGGTCCTGGATTAGGAAAAACATAAAAAAGCTAAGTCAAATCAAATGCTCTCCACTCATTCAAAATCCACTTTTTTGAAGGCTGCCTTTTTATTCTCTTTACTGAGGGTATGTATCTGTCCTTGGATGTTGTCTCCAATGATTAAGAAAGCCGTGAGTAAAACATGTCTTGTAGGTGTCTGAATTTTGCAATCACTACTAACTTATTTTTTAAGCCTGAGAAAAATAAAACACATCCAACATTTATAAATCAGACAAAAATAAACATTTTCCTTGAAAAATGTTTTATGAAAACTTTCATCTTAGAACTCAAGAATGTTTTGGTGGGGAGATGAGCAAAGCAGAACAGAAAAAGATCTTTGAGTTCAATTGTGATTGCAAAAATTATTTGGAGGAAGACTCTTACTAATTTCTTACAGTGGTCAAGTGTCTATTTCCTTTACTTGTAAAACACTGATGTGCTCACCATAATATCTGGCTTACTTTCTAAGACATAGACAGATACATAGATACAAGAAATGATTTAGAATATACTTTTAAAATATGTAAATAGTAAATTGATGGAGAATCTGAAAGTACTCGATTGATGAAATGATTACAAACCAAGTATTCTGACGGAAAGGAAATTTGGAGTTCAAGAGAAAAATGATCTTTTATCTCTTTGACCTCAGTGAGATCATTTTTTGTTTCGATATCTCTATAAACATAGCTGGAAACTAATAGAAAAGAAAATTCTTGTAGAAATCAGGTATAAATATGGAAATGAAATTTTTTTTTTTGCAGGCAACTAAATAGCATCCATTGTTTGCTATAAAAGCAAACTAGTTAAGCCTTCAAGTAGGCAGCATAAATTTGTCAAATTTAAGTATAAGGATCTGAGCTTAAGCTCATGTAAAATTTGGATAAAAAGGGGTGGTTAGGTGGGTGGAAAGAGATTTTGTGTTCCTAACCTGATTTGGTTCACTTCTTTTTTTTTTCTTGCTGTAGTTCTGCAACTCCTGTAATATCAACATGTTCCTTTCTGCTCAAGACAAACCTGTTCTGTTTTCTTTTTTAACTGAAGCAGAGATGATGAAAGAATTAACCTCCCACCCTCCCATCCCCCACTCCTAGTTAGAAAGACACATGTTTTGAACTCCTAGAACTTAGTCACTGCACTTTCTTGGTAAATAGATTTCTTTCTGAGTCATGCCGCTCCTGCTGCGCACTACTATATTTGTACAGAGATCTAAAGAACCTGATAAGGGCAGGGTAGTAAATAGAAAAGTTTGTAGTTAAGATCCCACAAATCAAAAGACTATAACTCATAAGAATCTTCAATCTAACCTTTGCATAGGGTTAACCCGATGCTTTTTATATTTTGTCAGGAGGCTGAGTGTTCAATAATTCAGAGGCTTTGTGATCAGGTCAAGCTAATGCCACTGTATTGTCTTTGTGTCTTATTTCATAGCTACATCACTTTGCCCTTTAACTTAGTTGCAGTGAAAGAAACTGATGGGTTTCATTTTGTTTTATTATTTAAAATTTGGGCAGTTTCCTGTATAGATAACGATAGCTTCTCTATATCCTGTTAAAGAATTGTTGCATTATAAGTGCATTCTTCTTCCTTCCTTCCTTTCTTCCTTCCTTCTTTCTCTCTCTCTCTCTTTCTCTCTTTCCTCTCTTTCTCTGTTTCTCTCTTTCTTTAACCAATTTTGAACCCAAATTCTGGGGGAGATCCTGAATGCTAGGAGATAGAGAGGCTTTTGGAGATATATCTCTTTAGGAGAGATGAAGCCCTCGCAGAATAAGAATGAAGTGGAAATGTTATAAATTATATGGTTAATTTGATTGACTTAGGCGAACAAATGAAATGTATCCTATAACAACATGGCTTTGTTGGACAAATGCCAAACTTACACTGTATCATACACAAGGTGAACAATTGGTCTGAATGATCTAATGCATGTTAACGTAGATTGTATATCTCCTCAGAACTATATGGCTAGGGCTATAAGTCTTTAGAATAGACTGCTGGCTAGTGTTCCTAGTTTGAAGGGACAACCACCAAAGTCATGCATTATGGTATATATTTATATGTTAGGGTTTTTCTCTTTGTAAATATTCCATGAATGTATCAGTCAGCATACGGGTCTATTATTTATAGACGGTAACTTCCTTCTTTGAAATATAAGACCTATGAAAATGATTTGCAAGTGAACAACAAAAAATTTCCTAAATCATTTTTTTCCAGTATCAACACAGAATTTATTGTTTCTATAGATATTTAATTCATTTTGTAAAAACATTTATAAATGTAAATTAAAATAATGAACTTAATTTTATTTCCCTGGGATTTTACATATTAGACAAGAGGAGGTCTAGTTTTATCTTTATAAGCATCTTATAATAAAATAACACTTGAGTACCTACAATGATCTAGGTACCATATAAAAATATATAAAAGAAATAATGGCTTTTCTCTCAAGCAACTTAGATTAGAAACAAAAATAGGTGGTTAAACAGAAGTAATTTTCCATTTGCTATTTTTCTTTGTTTCTCAAGAGTCATTTTCAATTAAAAAAAATCAAGCATCTAAAGAAACAGCAACAACAAAAGACATATCCTTCTGTGAAAGTAATTAACATACATTTAGGAAGAGATGCTTTGAGACATCATTCACAATGTTCTGTAACCCATGTAGGGGATGAAAAGCCAAAATACCAACAATCCTTTTTTTCTGTTAATGAACATGTTACCATAGCATGTTATAATTTTAAGATTAAAATGTGAAAGAATGGGTTGAGGCATAAGTTGTTATAAAACGTTAACCACAAAAAAGATGAATAAAGACGTGGGGAAACTCACAGAATGCCCTTAACCAGCTTTATCAAGACATGATTCTGCAGTGTTCCTTTAGGCTGTATCTGTACCGCATAGCGCCTCGCTGGTGTGCTGCTCACTACGGACAGCGTTTCCCTGTTTCTGCATTAGAGCTTCCAGTCAAAAATCAAAGGTCAAAGGGTGATGTTTGGCCCCTTTCTAGGAGTGCCTGAACAAAAAGTTCAGACAATCCATTTGTCCTTGATGAAATGCTCCTTATATTCTATTCTTGTAATGTATATTTCTAGATTCTACATTTCTAGATTCCAACAATTTTATGAGAAACTGTCACATTCTGACTACCATTGTTCCAGTAGAGTACAGACCTTGTGGTCTATTGTGGGCTAATAGGGCTTTGGTTTGGCATAAAGGGGGAGCTGCTTTAGATTCAGACGGGCAGGGCTGGGGTGGGGTCTGGATGGTTAAGCCCCTGCTGACCTCTCTGAAGCAAAAGGTGGGGCGGGCGGTGGGGGTGGGTCTCTTCAAGGCTCTCGTGGTACAGTATAGTAACTTTATCATAATCCTACAGTCTTGTTATTTGTTTGTATCTTATTTGCTCTGTTAGAGCATAGATTCATTGAAAGCAAGAATTATATTATCTGTTTGTTTTCTTGTTTATTGGTTTATTTATTTATTTTTCTGGCTTTGGGTACTATCTAGTATAGTGCTTGGCTATTTGTCGTCTCATTTTTTTTACTGTGTGCCCATTGTATGCCAAGCACTAAATGAAGGCAAAGAAGACACAGATAAAATGACATGTCACATGCTTTCAAGGAACCCACAGTGTAGAGATGAACTTGAAGACCAACATGGGTTAAAGGGTTTTTGTTCTGAGCTCAAGGGGAACACAAAGCAATTAGCACCCACAGCTGAGGGGGCACAAGGGAAGGCTTTGCTATACAGTACGGTGATCTTGAAAAATGAAAGATGTGTAGGAGGATCAGCATATACAAAAACATGGAGGGAGGAGAGAGTATGGAGGTATCATGGTATCTATTAAGTTTAGAATTGCTGAAACATAAACTAGGAAAGTATTGTCCAACAGTTATAAAATCCAGCATACAAAGGACCATATACCATAAAGAGATCTAGATTTCATTCTATAGTACCTTGGAAACCAAAGAATCATGAAATTAGGAGGGCATGGCCAGATTTATGTTGAAAACGATTACCCTGGTGGCAAGAGAGGAAATACATTGGGTGTGTCAGGCCGAGGGGAACTGGGAGGGGAGCAAAAGACCAATTAGGGGCTGTAGCAACAGTCACAGTCCAATGATAAAATACATTCTCAGTCTGCCAATCCATCCTGCATTTAAATTACATTTGTTTGGGACCTATTCTATGTGAGGAATTCCACACATATTAAAAAAATTAATTCATATTTCAAGTCTATAAGATGAGGACTATACCCATTTTGGATATGAAGAAAGCGAGGCTCAGAAATGTTGACTCTCTGAAGACAATCTCACCGAGATTAAATGGACTGCCCAAGGTCACACACATCCTACATGTTGGCTTTGGGATTCAAACTCAATCTATTATAGCAAAGCTTTTTATGCCACACCTGTGATATTTGCTGCAATGAGAGGCAGAGTAATTTACTTGAAAGGAGAATAGACTAGGAATCAAGATATCTAGATTTCAAGTGTTGCTTTATACCTCTCTTGTTTAATCACCTTGTGGGAGTCACTTAATTTCCATGGGCCTTACTTTCTGTATCCATAAAATGTTCGAATATGTTCCCTCGAGGTCTAATTCCATGACTCTGAATTGAGTTACATATATTTAGGATGATAATCCTTCCAGCAAGCTTGTTAGAGTGGGATGGAGTAGGAGAAGTGGAAAGGGAACTAAATTCACTCAGGAGCGAGATGGTGGAGGTGGTAGAGGAAATTTTTAAAATGTGCCAAATTTGGAAAATACTATGAAGAAAATATCCATAGTTGTTAAGACTTGTTTCTTCAGCTAAAGAAAAATCACATTTCAAATTAATTACAAAGTTGTGGGAAAAGGTGAATAGCTGGTGAATATTTTATCAAAGAAGGCAATGAGGAGGGGTGCACTTGTTGAGAAAAGATTTGAAGTTTGTTTTTGTTTGTTTGCTTTTGTTTTTTTTTTTTTTTTTTGAGATGGAGTCTTGCTCTGTTGCCCCAGCTAGAGTGCAGTGGCATCATCGTAGCTCACTGCAGCCTCAAACTCCTGGGCTGAGGTGATCCTCCTGCCTCAGCCTCCCGGGTAGCTGGGGCTATAGGCCACACCACCACGCTCAGCTATTTTTTTTTTTTGACACTTCAGTTGTAAGCAATCAATTGACAAATATACCAAAATGGTCTTTCTTCTTGAAAATTTACTGGATAAGTCAAAATAAGTTATAAGGCCATAAAGATTTGGAGAAGAAAGCATCAAAAAGCAAAACTTTAATATGAAAATGAAATTCTGTAAGAAATAAACATATATATACAATGTGAAGATCAGGGGATTCTGACCCGTAGGGAGATTTTCCTTATCAAATAACATATAATAAATAGGTTTCATCTCAAAGCCTCTTGGGGTCAAATTACCATATCATGCTAACTGTGCAAATTTTTAAATGAAATATTTCATGCAACAACATACCTCAGGGGAGACTTCTGTAATTCCAAACTGGGATAAACTTTGATGCAAAACATTGATATTAAGTGAACGCAGCACTTCTTCAGATGGCAGAGCATCAGAAATTCCTGTTTTTCGGTTTATGGGAGACACAAATAGTTCAACACTGTTCTTCTTTCCCTAGTAAAAGCAGATTATTTGTATGCGTTATAGACATTTTGAACAACTTCCTTTAGAAACATTAAAGAAAATCAGAATCCTAGAATTGTAAAAGGCACCTTGGAGATCACGTTCATTAGTTATTCTCCAGCAGACTTAACATTTGCAGTGCAACATCTAAAATTTTTAAGTGGCCTTCTTTCAATGAGTTGGCACTCCAAGATTTATAATTTTATATTTCACTGGATGCTGGTTTATTTTCCATTTGATATTATAATTTTTTGAAATATATTGTTTAGATGCTCCCTGAGTAGTTATGTTTAAAGAAGCATTTTAAAATTAAATGAATTCAATAAAACTTGCTGTAATAGTAAGGTTACATATTAGATACCTCCATCTTCTCTATTTTTTTAATAACTGGTATTAATGTGAAGGTTGGACAAGCTAAGGAAGCTGGTGCTAGGTGAGCTTTGAAATCCCTTCCCTGATTCTGTTCTGCACCTCAATTATGCCACACTTTCAAAATCTATCCTTTGGTAGAGATGCATAAATTGTGTAGTGATATCCTGACACCTTTCCTGTTAGTGTCACCTCATTAGCTGAAATGGAGACAGGGGATTTCTTACCATAAATGATAGGCTGATATGCTACATACATACACACATAAAACACCAGATAAAAATGACATTGCCATTGATAATATTCTCTTTCACAACTTATACAATGCACTTGTAGAAGGAAATTGTTAGTTTTTTCTTTCTGACATGTGGAGTTCTCTCCTGCTGGAAAATTTTCTTTTAACACAATTTATCAGACTTTCAGCCAGGTATAAAATGGAGTATCAGTGTACTACTGAAAAAATGTTTCCGTGTTTGCAGGGAACAATCCTCAATGACTAAATACTGATGTGAAACACGTTTATAATAATTTAAATAGTTTATGATCTAATAACAATAGTAGGAACAGAGCAGTTGTTTTGTGCCTGACATGCTGCTCTGTGCCTTAATCTGTTATCTCATTTCATGCTCAAAACACCCCCCAGGAGATAGGTATTAGGGTTATCTCTATTTCACAATTGAAATGCAAGTGGTTTGCCCACAGTCACACAGCTGAAACATGGCCACGCCAGAAGTGGAGTACCGGTCTGTCCTTCTCCAAAACACACGCTCTTAGCACTTAACCACTGTGCTCTCCTGCCTCAGGTATTGTAACTCTACCTATTATTGTAACTGTGCTACTAACACTTATTATTATTTAACAACGCTACTAACATTCTCCATGGATATGCATATCCCTCCCTGGGTGTGGCAGATCCTTCATTCATTCCTGCAAACAGCTATTAGGCTCATTAAATCTATGTGCATAAAAGGATATCTAAGATACATGTATAAATAAGTTTATATTAAAAATTTACATCTAGATCCAAGACATTAATAACACCTAAATCTTCTCAACTTGAGCAGGGTGTGCTGTGGGTACAAGTAACCTGCTTTACTCTCTCAGGGTATTAGGGAGGGCTATATTTCCTCTTCTGGGGTACTGAGTTAAAATTAAAAAAAAAAAAAACTTATTTAGTTCTAGAACATTGTTGTCTCACAGAATAAAAGGTTTTATGGGGAATGAAACAACTCACCCTCCAAACACAGAAAAATGAAAAGAAACAGAAACCTCAAACCAAAACAAAAACTGATTCTCTCCATAGCTGGGAGTGCAGAGGTTGGTGCAGTAGGAGGCTGAGGTCCTGCAAGAGCACAGCAATTTAAGGCAGAGAGAATGCACAGGGCTTGCATGTCCTCCCATTGCAGTGGAAATGGAGAACAATGTTAAAACTGTACAGTGATTCCAAAGTCCCTTTTCACATGTAACTTAGATGATCAGATTTTTACAAAGAGAAAATCATCTGATTTTTTAAAAAATTTTTTCACACACAACCCCATAGTGCAGATGGGAATATGTATTTGGATGACTTCCGGGTTCCCAAACACTGTGGAAAGCCGAAAAGCCAGGAAAGAATGGATATAGGTGACTGACAGGTTTAGAGTGGGTCCTGTACAACAGATCCTTTGCATTTATGTCATCCCCACTCAGATGCCCATCCTAGTTTTCTCTTGGCTTTTCTAGACTATCAGTTCCTGCATTCCATCTGGGCTGCAGTTCTCAAGGGGCAGTTCTTCTTTATTCAAAATCCTCTGCCTTGTACATGAAATGTCCATAATTCTGTGGATATACTTGAAGGGGTTTTAATAGATACTGTCTGGAAACAGTGCCTTCCCTGACACCGAAGGTTTCACTCTAATGAAGAATATTTTGGGAGTAGTATCAGGTTGGTAAGGCAAGTATTACTATTTCGGGCCCCTTCATACCTATCAGAGTAGTTAGCCTTGAACTATGACAGAGTTGACAAGCTTTTCCTATAAAGGGCCAGGTAGTAACGAGTTTAGGCTTCAGGGGCCAAACAATCCCTTGCAACTACTCAACTCTGCCATTGTAGCATAAAAGCAGCCATTGGCAATGTGTAAATGAATGGATGTGGCTTGTTTCATAAAACTTTACAAAAAAGTTTACCAAAAAAGGTGGTATGCCAGATTTGGCTCCCCAGCCATAGAACTATAGCATGAACCCTTCAGTAATAAAGAACACAGCTTGGATTTGGGGATTATGAAATGTAGGCATCTTACAATGAGGCGATTGATGTGCACTTGCTGGGGTAAGAGTCCTAAGGCTGCAGCCACTCCTTGGCGGAATATCCGAAGCAAGGTTATGTTCAGCTTGTTTACATCCATTTGTAGTGTCTGGAAAATAAAGACAAAAAGAAATCCAAGTTATAGTAAGTGTTCAGTTTAGGACATTCAGTTCTTGACTAATGATTGACCACAACAATTTCTGTGACTCTGGTAAGTTCGCACTCATGGTGCTTTGTTTTATTTTTGATAGAAATAAAATTATAGAGACATTTTATGTGAAATTTTATTTTATTTTATTTATTTATTTTTTTTTTTGAGACAGAGTCTCACTCTGTTGCCCAGGCTAGAGTGAGTGCCGTGGCGTCAGCCTAGCTCACAGCAACCTCAAACTCCTGAGCTCAAGCGATCCTCCTGTCTCAGCCTCCCGAGTAGCTGGGACTACAGGCATGCACCACCATGCCCCGCTAATTTTTTCTATATATATTTTTAGTTGTCCATATAATTTCTTTCTATTTTTAGTAGAGATGGGGTCTCGCTCTTGCTCAGGCTGGTCTCGAACTCCTGAGCTCAAACGATCCGCCCACCTCGGCCTCCCAGAGTGCTAGGATTACAGGCGTGAGCCACCACGCCCGGCCTATTTTTTTAATTTTTAAAGACAGGGTCTCGCTCTGTCACCCAGGCTGGAGAGCAGTGATGTGATTATAGCTCACTCTAATCTCAAACTCCTGGGCTCAGCGATCCTCCTGCTTCGACCTCCTGAGTTGTAGGGACTACAGGCTCATGTCACCATTAGCCATTTTTTTTTTTTTTTTTTACTTTTTGTAGATACAGTTTTTCTATGTTGCTCAGGTTGGTCTCAAACTCCTGACCTCAAGCAATCCTCCCACCTTGGCCTCTCAAAGTGCTGGGATTATGGCCATTGGCCACTGTGCCTGGCTTTATGTGAAATTTTAAATAGTATTAGTTAAAAAGATGGTGTATTATATGATAATGCAATTTGTCTAGTTGTAATAAAAAACACAAATGAATGGTCAATTCATAAAGAATTTCATTGAGACGTGCCTTGATTTATTTTGCTTTAGTTTAGGTCCAGATGACAGAATGGAATCTGTGGCCAAGTATATTCAGTTATCCGTCTTTAATTTGTGTTCACACACAGTCACAGAGAGAAAGATGCTGTGTGAATTCCATAAGGCCTGTCTTGGCAGTTTCTTTATATAGTAATCTGCTGCCAGTGCAAGGCAAAAGAATGAGGTGCGATGCTGCATTTTCAATCTCTGGTGAAGAAGCCAGTGGTACTGATGAGTTGGTCTAAAGTCAATGTTCCTTATTCAGCTGTTTGGGCAAATACTCTTACCTTTCAGGTTTGCTTTGGAAAAAAATCTAAATATTAAAAAATTGCTTATGTACAAATCAAATTGCAATATAAGTAATACAGCCTTAATTTAAACCATGAGTACTATTACTACACTTAAGCCATGAAGTAAATTATCACGTATTTTAAAAGATACAATCATTTGAGATAGATACTTGCAAGGTAAACCAAATCTTATGCATTTCTTTTATTCTTACAATGTTTAATTCACTAATTTGACTATTCTAGGCTATCAAAAACTATTGGATGGCTGCAGTATCACCTATTCTACGAAGCAAGGCATGCTTTTTTTTTTCTTGTTTTTTAAAATTTTTAATTATTATGGGTACATAGTAGCTGTATATCGTTATAGTGTATATGTGATGTTTTGATACAGACATACAATGTGAATTAATCAAATCAGGATAATTGGGCTATCCATCACCTCAGGCATTTATTATTTCTTTGTGTTAGGAACATTCCAATTCCACTCTTTTGGTTATTTTAAAGTATACTCTTATTGTTGATTACACTTTGTTGTGCTATCAAATATTGTTTATTCTATCTAACTATATTTTTGCACCCATTAACCATTCCCCACTTTATCCCCTGCTCTCTGCTACCCTTCCCAGCCTCTGGTAACCTATACTCTCTGTCTCCATGAGATCAGTGGTTTTTAATATTTAACTCCTACATATGAGTGAGAACATGTGAGATTTGTCCTTCTGTGCTTGGCTTCTTTCACTTAACATAATGTTCTCCCATTCCATCCATGTTGCAAAAGGCAGGATTTCATTCTTTTTGTGGCTATATAATATTCCATTGTGTACATGTACCACAATTTCTTTATCTACTCATCTGTTGATGGACACTTAGGTTGATTCCAAATCTTGGCTATTGTGAATAGTGCTGCAATAAACATGGTAGTGCAGATATCTGAATTCCCCTCCTCTGGGTACATACCCAGTAATGGGATTGCTGGTTCATATGGTAGTTCTATTTGTAGTTTTTTGACAAACCTCCATACTGTTCTCCATAGTGGTTGGACTAATTTACATTCCCACCAAGAGGTACGCGGGTTCCCCTTTCTCCACATGTGAGGCACACTTCTAAGTACACACTTCTCTGATAAAGAGATTGGCTTACAAGTGGAATCTATTATAGTGTAGGAACTCTTAGAGGGACTTCTCTCAGCTTGCTTTAAAAGGAGAATGATACTGCTTTGGGAATTTATAGTCTTGCTAGGAAATAATACCTGCTCTATTTTGTCCTTTAAGTTGGTACAAAATAAGAGACTGGAAACTAAATCAAGTGCTCAATGCTACAGGAATCAGAGGGAGGCTAGGTCAAAAGATGTGTAATGGTTCCTAGTCAAGGCAGTGGGTCCAATTAAAGCCTCAGGTTGCATTTCTGCCTTAGGGCCTTTTAAGGATTGCATGGAGGTAAGAGCTCTAGGGGCTGGAAGTGGACTCCTTGCAAAAAATTAAGATCCAGAAAAGGGCAGAATCATTGAAGAACTCTACCTAACAGCCCAACTGTAGGCAACAACTTGCTTCTGGGGAGGGGCAAAAAATTATGTTGGGGGTAGGTAGAAAAGCTGTGTTGATATCATCAGTGATACTTTTAATTTTTATTTTACCTTTTTTTCACTTAAAACAGCAGAAATTTATTGTCTCACATTTCTAGAGTCTGAATCAAAGCATTGGCAAGGCCATGCTCCCTCTTAAATCTATCGGGGAGTGTATTTCCTTGCGTCTTCTAGCTTTTGGAGTTTGCAGGAATTCTTGGTATTCCTTAGTTTGCAGATTGCAGCAATGGCTCCAGTCTTTGCATCTGTCATCACATGGCTGCCTTCTCTCTGTGTCTTCATATCACCTCCGTCTGTGAGAGTCTGTGTCTAAATTTTCCCTTTTTATAAGGGCACCAGTCCTATTGGATTGGAAGCCCGCCTTCCTTCACTATGACCTCATCTCAACTAGTTATACCTCCAACAACTCTATTTCCAAACAAAGTCTCATTTTTTAGGTACTGGGAGGTTAGAACTTCAACATATGAATTTTTGGGGGACACAATTCAACCCATAGCAAGGAGAAAGTCAGAATTCTGAGGAAAGAGCCAGAGAATTGACCAAAACCCCCAATAATTTTGCACATTCTCCTCTGTTTCTTTCAGGCTCTGAGTCAATACAAATTAGAAGTTCAACTAGGTCACCGGGTTATTCATCCCCAGTTGGAGAGCTGTTTGGGAGGCTGGGGAGGTCCATCAAATGTGGATCCTATTCCAGAGGTGGTTGGCATGTGGGGCTTATCATGGGTGAGGGCAATGGTGAAGTCTGGGTGAGCTGACAGAAGAGGTAGATGAATCCAGGCACAAGTTGAACAAGACCTTTCTGCTCCAGATTCACTTCCCAGCATGTCACAGAAAACAATTCTACTGGACCTGAGGAAAGTGACTTCTTTCAATAGAATGTGACTTTCTTCTTCCACAGAGTAATATTTTTTTATTAAATAAAAATTATCTAATGATATATGTGTTTGCTATATTATTCTCTGTACTTTTCTATAGCCTAAAAAGGTATCCAATGTATAAAAACATAGTTTAATGTAGAAAGTAAGACTTGAACTCAACCTTGAAGCATGAGTAGGATTTGGAAATGCAGTGATGAGGAAAATAGCATTATACTTTTAAGGACTACTTATGCATCCACCTGGAAGACCTAGGAGATTAGAAAAACTCAGCTCACCTGGTGGCTCTGAGAACTAGAAAATTCTTCTCATCTGGTAGCCTGCTTTCAGCTCTGCCGGCTGTAGAGGCTGCCATCAGAGATGGAACACGGTAAGAGACTCTGTCTACTCCTCTTTTGCAAAACCAATGATGGATTCCTCAGTTCCCTCAAACACTGCTGAGGAACTGCTGGCTCTTGGCTCACCAGCAGTGTTTGTCAGGCAGGGTAAGCCGGCAGGCGCTGCCTCTGATCTCCAGGGGCAGCATTTGGAACTGAGAGTCAAGGGGGTTGTGTGTGCGCTTGAGAATTCAATTCCCAGGGCCGTGATTAACTTGAGGCTTGTAACTTTGGAAACAGTATGAAAGTCTCAGATTGAAATGGTAAATGGGAAAGTGAAATGGGAACTCAAGATTTTAAAAAATCACTCAAAAAGGCAACTTTGCAAGAATGTAAAAGCTGTGCATTTGAAACAGAAATTTAGGCTACTCAACTCTAGTGAAGAAGTGAGTTGAAGTAATTAGTTGAAATTGAAGTCATCTGGTTCATTGCATCAAAACATTTGAATAATTTTCCTCAGTTCTCTGCTTGACTGTGAAAAGCTGGATTGATTCCACAGTGCATACAGGGATTGCTGACTATTCCCCACAAAATAGTGATGCTAAAATACAGCATAAACAGAGATCTGAGGCCTGATATGTGCCAGACATTACATATCAGTACAATTTGAAGGGGGATAGAAAAGGATTCTAGACATACTGAGAATTTTATTTCAGGCAAAACCTGTTAGGCCGTGGGTTGGATTGGCAAATCATCTTTAGGAATAAAAGCCAAAGGTTCTCTGTTTACGTCTTTGAATTGAATAGAAAACCCTGACCTGTCAGAGCCATGTTATACTTTCACCCCAGCCCTTCTCATAACTCTGCATCTGTCTACTGCTGTTACTTACAGGCTGTGATTTTTATTTCCAGGTTTCACGTTCCCACCCTTCTCAGAATCTTACACGTGCTTTCCTCTACCTGAATGTTCCACTTACACTTCAACTCAGCATTACCCACACTGAGCTTACCTTTCTCCCTCTCCCCATCCACAACCAAATTTGCTTCTCTTCCTCTATTTCATACAATGGGATAAAGTGTCATATTTGAGAGTCACCTTGACTCCTCTTTCCTTATTGTTCACTCCACTTCACATCTATATCTCTGCATGCTGAACCCATCTTCTCTTCATCTATATTTCCACTGTCTTATCATAGTTCAGCCCACCATCATGGCTATCTCGACTATTTGAATAGAATCCTAATGGGTTGCCAAATTTTCATGGTCTCGAAATCATTCCCTATCTGGACACCATCATTATCTGTGCCAAAAGCTAACCCAATCAAGTCATTATCCTGCTCAAAATACTTAGAGGAAATCTCATTTCCTAATCATTTGATTTCTTTAGTGAATTTTTGGTTCGTTTCCTGAATTTTTTTTTTTTTTTTTTGTGCGTGTGTGGTTTCTTTGTGTTGGTTTTCCATTGTCTCTTGTATTTCATTGAACTTACAATCCATATTTGGAATACTTTATCTGTCATTTCAATATTCTGATTTTGGTTGGTATCCATTGCTAAAGAGCTGGTGTTCCCTTTTGGGGGAGACATTTTGCTCTGATTCTTCATATTTCCAGAGTTCTTTTATTGATTCCTTCTCATTTCTCCCGGGCCCAGCTGTTGGACCTGATGGCGCTGCTGTTACTCTTGCCTTTGCTGTATGCGCTTTCTCATTTGCTAATTAATAATCTTAACTCCTCGGTTCACAGAAATTGCCCTGTCCTTCCATTCTTACCTCTCATCCCTCTCCACCGTGCATATTATGCTCCAGTCACACATAACGCTTGTCAAACATGCCATGTCCTTTTTACACTGTGTCAGTGCACATGCGCATCGCTGCTAGGGGCTCTTATTTCTCCTGAGAGACTCAGCCCAAAGACCCTTCTGCCAGCCTTCCCTAACTTCTCCTCCCCCTTCCTTTGCTTATATCTTTCAGTGCTCCAATAGTAGTACTGTGTTGGACTTTAGCGTTTTTTGTTTAAATTTTTATAATAAAAATGTCATGCTTATTACAAAAAATTTAAGGTACAGAAAGATATTGTAAAAGGTAAAAATATCTTGTCCTTCCTAACTCTCCATCCCAATCCCCAGAAATAACACTGCTAACCATTTCTTATGTATTCTTCCAGATATTTTCAATGCATATATTATATACAAATAAAATGTATATATTATACATCATATATATTACTATTTACTACAAATAGAGTTAAACTACACATATTATTCCACAACTTGCTTTTTTCATTTATTAACATATCTGGTATATATGTCTGTATTTACAATATATGCCAGTATCAAATATAATGTTTTAATTCTCATCTAATAATTTCTTATTTTTAACAAGTTAGCTTATCCCTTTCACTTTGTTATTTTAAGAGATCTAGATGTGTTTTATTACTTTCTGTGTTTTGTTTGTTTTTATGCTTCCTTCGTTTCCTATCTTTTACTATATGGTCTGTTTTGTTTTTTGTCATTGTAGTTATACATTTTTTTCAGTGTCATTTATTAAATAATATGTGATCATATATTTAAGCTTTTATTTCTTGATTTGTAAAATTTAGGAAGTATTTATTAACTTTTGCTATAAGAAATGAAAAAACAAACACCTCACCAACTCTCATGATCACCTTCTAGTTTTCAATTTTTATTATTTTTATAGTGTTATAGTTGATGATATTAACATATTCTGTGTAATAGAGAATACTCATAATTCTCAACAATTAATATATGTGAAGGTAAAATCACATTTTCAGTCTCAGACAGTTAAGAATGAAGGTGCTTTTTCCATTCTCTCTTTCTCTCTTCCCTTGCTCTATGGGTTCAGAGAGACTCTAAAACTGCATTGAAAATGGTTGAGCTACACAAAGGAAGACTCCTGAGCCCCCAAATCACTGTATGAAGCAGACACCCCCATCCAGCGATACTCATTAAACAGTGACATGAGTTAAAAATAAACTTTTATTGTATTAAGTCACTAAGATATGGGACTGTGTTAGCATTATTTACACCAATGAATGCATTCTGTAACTATAGTCTCTACAGTTCTATAGTGTTAGTTATATGTTTGAATGTACTCACTGCTGATTTTCAGTATTTTATTTTTAGAATTCCTGAATTCTTTATTTTGCTGTATATCTTATTTAGCTGTATTTCATTATTAAATAGCCTCTCTCAAGTAAGGCCCATGAGTGCTATATTTCCTTAGGCGTTGTGTTTGTGAATGTATTTATAGTACCTTAAACAATAAATAACAACTTGGCTGGTTATGGAATCCTTGATTCAAGCTTTATTTTTATTTTTTGTCTTTGAACTCTGCCGCTATTTTCCAATGCCTTCTGGCATTAAAAGTTGCTGTGAAAAATATCCTGGCCTGAGGCTAGCCTGTCTTGTAGATAATTTGCTTTTTCTGCCTGAAATCTCACAGGAGTCTTTCCCTTCAAAGTTATAAAACTTAACCAGGATATTTCCCTGGGTTGATAGTTCCTCTTACGCGGTATACCCTTGAAGCCTGCAGATTCCAGACTCTATTTCAGAAATATTCCCCCCAACTATGCATTTGAATGATTTTTCTTCTAAATATTTTGGCCTCATCTTCAAAGACACTATTTATGCAATTAAATATTCTTTGTCTTTCTCTCTCACCACATTATTTTATGTACTCAGTTTCTCTAACCACTTGTATGTCTTTATTCGGCTAAAAAAATATTACATTTTCTCGGGTCTACATCCTTATATGTTTTCAGCAGAATCTATTCTACTTCTCTTATTTTTAATATGGTTTTGATTTCTCCAATTTGTTTTTATTATTGTCTTCATTTATCTTCTGAATTCTGCCAGCTTACTCTTTGCAATTGCCCTAGACAAGATACGGACTCTCTTAGTTGTTTCAGACAGGAAGTGACACAAAACTTTTGTTTATAGTTTCTTGGTCTTTCGCATCCATTTTTAAATCTTTTTCTTTTTTTCCCAAGGAGTTCAGCTTCTCTTTTTCTCTTTTAAAATCCTCCAATGACTTTCTATTCTGTTTAGATTTAAATTCCATTCTGTGGGCCTGTAAGGCCCTACTTTATCTGGCTGCTGTTGGGTGTGAACCTCATCTTATATCCCTCCTTCAATCTACTGTCCTTTTTTTAGTTCCTCAAACAAAGTTTGCTCATGTTTACCTATAGCCTTGATATTTACCTGCCCACTGGTTGGAGAGCTGTTGGACACAGTGGTCTGATGGCTCCCTCTGGCCTTTCACAGCTTTGTTTATAGGCGTCTGAGAGCCCTTCCCAGCCTGGCCACTCCCTATTACATCACCGGATTTTATTTTCCTTATAGCATTGATCACTATCTGACAGTTCCTGATGGGCTTATTTATTAACTGTATAATCTCTCTTTACTAAAATTTGGGCACCATTGGCATGGGACCTTGTCAGTCTGGTTCTCTGCTATCTCCCCAGGACCTGGAACAGGGCCTGGTACATAGTGGATATTTAATAAATCTTTGTGAAATGAAGGAACATGTGAATCATCATAACCAAGACTGTGCAGTTACTCAGTGAAAGACTCTGAGTTACATGGTAGGCTTAGAAAGGGTTACAAACCCAGGGCTCTACTCTCGAGGAGGTTATGTTCAGTTAAGTAGTTCAGCTGTAATACCTGATCGTTTAAAAAATACAAAATATTGATTTAGCACAATTTGTATTTGATTTGTAATTAACATGCCTGACACTTTGACTATTATGCCATTTAAGAGGGGAAAAAAAACAGAAGATGATCTCATCAACTTTTGGAAGCCTACTTCTAATAGGCAAAATCTATATAAGTTTTCTGAGTTGTATGCTATAGTGGGTGTAAATTAAACTCAAACTTACCCAGTATTAGTACCCATTTCTTGTTAATTTGAGAGTTTTAAAACTTATCTTTCTAACTACAAAAATTAGATAATGCTTATGACAGAAGATTTAGAAAATATAATGAATTAGAAAAAAGAAATAAATATTATTTATAATAATGTATCCCATCACCCTGAGATAAGATTGTAGTATTTTTAGTGTTAGCTTTTTTCTGATATATAGGTTGTATCATATAATATAATATACATATACATTATGTGACCATATTACATAAACCCATGTATATCATGCAAATATTTATTAATTTTAATGTGATGCTATGGCTATCACATTTCCATGGCTCTCCTCTATGATTTTAGGAGGAAATGCTTATTCCCCAGTCCTGATGTTTTATTCTGTGTGGTGGCAGCTATAATTCAGCATTATTCTTGGATTCTTTCCCTTCTCAATCTTTCCAGGGGAGGGGAAGTAACTTGAATAATTGGCGCATTTGGGGTATATGTAGCTCTGTGCTTTTCTTTTGGGGTCTGCCTTCCTGTAAAGACAATATAATCTGGTTTGCTCTTTGTAAGTGGTAAAATAAGTCAGAAAGGCTCTGTATCTGCAGGCAGGGGAAGGTTGCGTTGCCCATTGCTGCCTGGGATTGTGAGGAACTCTGCCCAAGAAGGAGAATCAGTCACAGAAGAATATTGTTATTGTCATGCTCCAAAGTCACATTTATAGCAGCTCTATCAGCAAAAGAACTGAAATTTTGATTTCCACAGGCCTATTACTTCTGTCTTTCTCAGGCAAGGGGGAGAGAGGTGTTATTTCTTGGTCCACTCAAACACCAACACATGGCACCATGAAGTCACACACAAAAAAGAACTCTACAACTTTTCTTGTTAGTTGGCCTTGATTTCAGCACAGGTGTCTACAGAGGTAGACGAGTCAGAGGAAAATCAAGGTAAATGGTGTTATGGAAGTCAGGAGTAGAGAGTTTCCAAAAGAGATTTATCAACGCAACCAGATGCCGCTGGAGGTAAAGAAAAATGTGAAGCAAGAAAAGGCTGTTGGATGTGTTAGTGAGGAAGTAATTGGAGGCCTTCAAGTAGTGATTCTGAAAATGTCGTTCATGGTCCATTGGAAGGCCCAGTGAATTTTCGTTGGAACTCACATGAAAGTACATGTTCATTGTGTAGCAATACGGGTATGTTAAATACAACTGCAGACTTTTTTTTTTTTTATGCCAAAGGGTCATTGAATGAGTTTTTAAGAGTTGGTACAATTTGGTATTAATAAACTAAAATCAGCATGCTATTAGTATATATTGACATTTTTAAATGGTGAAGGAATGAGGTATAATGAAGAAATAGGCAGAAGATCAAGACCACTTTTTGCTTAGAACAAAAGGATAAAGGTAGGATGGTACCTTTTTGCCCAGATCATAAGAACTTTGACCTTTATACCATAGCAACAGTGTCACAGATGACTTCATCTTTCTTCCTAAGATCCCTGCATTGGTGAGGAGCTACCCCTTTTAACACATGAAATAACAATACTAGAGTTTTGGTAACAGTAATATTTTGAGACATTTTGAAAACAATCGCAATACAAACTTAATGAGTTTCTCGTGAACTTACTTTGTTATTGTCATGGGCTACTAGATCACTTGATCAGCCAATTAATTGAAACAATTCATGAAGGAGCTAAATGTATATTAGTAGTGAGTGAGAAAAGATATATAAATTTCTTGTTTAGAAAGGGTAAGACCTTGTGGATAAGGATGATATCCAGTAGCTACTTGAATTTTGTGCTCACACTTTTAAAAGTGTGCCTATTTGCCTATTCTGTTTTCCAAATTGCTAGGGAGACTGAGCATAACTTTAAATAACTATGTTTGTATGTTCGAAAGTTACAGGTACGTGATCAAATGCCAAATAAGAAACTTTGCCACATAATGAAATAATAGGTAAAAGCATGGGTTAGTAAGGCAGGCTTGGATTCAAGCCTGGGGTGAGTGGCCTTGGTCAAATTATTAACACTCTGAGCTTCAGTTTCTTCATCTGTCAAATGGGAGTGACAACTGCATCCCTTTAGTAGTCTTTATATGAGAACTACATGAGCCACTAGATAACAAACAGCTGGACCTGGCAGATCAAAAGTTCTTAGTAAGCTTTGCCTAAAGATATGTGTTTACTACACATTCATGTTGAAAACAATTAATTTAATGACCTGCTTCCTGGATATTCAGCGCAAGGGGAAATGGAGTAGCAACTTTGTTGATGACATGAAGGTCTTGAACTTATTCACAGGAACAGTAATAAGATCAAGACACTGAGAAGTGGCCTGATTGGACCTGTGGTGTTGCTATTTACTGATTGTTATGCTTGACCAGGAGCTTCAGCCAAAAGTCAATCAGGAAATCTAGGCCTCAGGAAAAAATAATGATCAAAATAATTTGGTTTTGCTAAAGTGGTATGTTTTGGGGGCAAATATATTTTAGAGGTTGAGGGGTCAAAACAGCACATTTTAAGAAGGGTACTTTGATTTCAGAATCTCTGCTTCTGTTCACTCTCCATCCTGCCCCTTCAAACCATGGCTACTGTGAACATGCAGCCCAAATTCTAAATTGTACAGAAGAATATAGATGTTAAATTCAATCCACATTCATCCTCCTTTCTACCAGTACAAATTAAATATTAATATTGAAACAGAGCCACATTTAGTGCTTTAGATTAGAATTCCTTATCCTACTCATTTGAAAAGCTTTTTATAACCTAGTTTTTTCCCATTTCATTAATCTCTGTCCTCTATTTTAATATTACCTCTTAATTAGTGTCCCCTTTCACATCCCCTAATAACATTCTTGTGAAAAGACCTTTTCTTTCACCTGCAAAGACTTATCAAATTTAGCAATTAAATGAAGAACTTTTGCACATTGTCCTGAAAACTTGAAATTTTGTATAATTTACAATAAGCCCCCATCCTTATAAAAAGCTATTTTTAAAAATCATGAAATGGTGAGGGTCTTGACTTTTCCTAGTACAAATTCAGTAGAGGAGATAAAACTTCCATAAAATATAAAATAATACTCTGTATACTTTTATGATACTACTATTTCTATACTTTATGATTTTGCATCCATTTATACTTATATAAATATTTTTATAAATGTTATAGACACATCTATGAATGAAAAAAAGAAAACAGAGGTTTAATACAAAGTTCTTTAGAGACAGGAGAAAAATCACGATTTAACCACAAACAGGTATTATCCTGGGTACAGTAAACAAATATAATAGCAAGCTCCTTGCTTTTAGAAGAGTTTTTGAGTCTTATTATTATATGTTCAAGTCAACAGAAATTTCCACATTCACCTCCCCTGATTATGTTTTCTATCTTTTACTGAATGTTATTTTTTCTCTGTTTTTCTTGTTCCTTGTATTCTTTTTCAGCCCCTCCAAGGCGTTTACTCCCCCTCCCCTCCCTTCAGTATTTCTCATGCTGGAGACAGAACCCAGCAGCCAAAGCTTGAGTTGAAAATGACTGGGGTTGAGGCCAGGCAGAAACCCTGGACACTAAGGCAAATGTTGCCTGAAAAAATGAGGTCAGACAAATTCAGGTCTCCACATCCAGTCTCATCAAAGTGACAAAGCTCTAATCAGCAGAGCTGTGACTGCTCCCATTCATGGAGATTTTTTGAAAGGACAGAGGAGGCTTCTCACTGTAGTATTCAATCAAAATTGAGACCAAAATAACTTGAAAGTGGCATTTAGGGATGCTTGGAAATAGAGGTCCAAGGGCAAAATAATAATCTTTCAAACCCCGCCCCCAACTACTTTGCTTTCTAGTCATAAACTGATATTGTCCCGAGCCATCAAAAATACAAATACCAGTTTTTAAAAAATGAAGAAATAAACAATCCTTACATGGCCTTGGTACTTTATTCCAGATGTGGTAAAATAGGGAGATGGCTACCTTTTATAAGTATGTGCTTATATTCAATAAACAGGAATATATTCTTCTGGGACTTCCAACTGATCACATGCAAAAGCTTGAGCCATGAAGGGGCAGGGAGATCATATAAGCTCTGAAATATACCAGTCCAGTCACAAGGGTGGTTTGGAGTCTAACGCTCCATGGAAGGATGTTGTAAATTTACTTTCATTTTGATTCCTTCCGTGAAGTAGTTTATGTTTCACTTCAATGACTGTAATAGGATTCTGGTTTTTACCCTTCTGGTGAACAACAGAATTCACCAAGAAACATGGTAAGATGAAATGAGGTTTATTGACATGTGCTTTTGAGATGCAAATATAACTCTATGATTTAATGTCCTTTCAACTTTTATTCTTGGTAATTTTGCTTTTTCTATCACAGTGGAAATTAACAATTTTCTGCATAACTAAAAATGAATAAAGATGGCGTATGGAATAAGGTTTAGTCAGTATTCTTGTGATCCTTTCATCTGTAGAAGGATATGGAGAATAATAAAATGCATATAATTTTCCACAACGTGTTATTTTTGTGATTAGCACCTCGAGAACCATCTCATTTCTAGAAAAGAAAGATTCTGAGTGACGCTGTCTGCAGCATAACTTTAATGCACAGCGTGACTGTGCCAATTTCATACTGTTATTACCTCCCAATTCCCAGAGTAAGATTCTTTTTTTTTTCCTTTTAGCATGATTGGAGTCATGATATTTATTAGGATTGCTGTATCTCTGGTCTAATTATTTAAATGGTTAGATAGAAGTGCATGTCTTGATCAGAAAAACAAAGGAGACTATATATAGTTTATTCCTCCTGCTACAGCTAAAGATAGAAATGGCTAATTTCATAGAACACAATCCAGCATCAGTTATCAACTGAGTAATTCACAATAGCAATTTAAAAAAATAAATTTGGGACTGTGGAAGCTGTAGGGGAAGATATTTTGGTGTATGAGATTAAGAAGCCACATCTTCTTTAGAGCTTTAATTTCTATTAAATGCAAGATTTAAGCAGGTTAATCCTGCATAAAAAGTATATATACACTAGCTATTAAGAGAAAATCACTAAAAACTTTTCTTAGTCTAAAATCTTGCTGCTAACCCTAAGTCCTGCTTTGAAATTCTTGCCAAACCATAATTTGACATTATTATCTGCTCATGTCTCACATCAGAGATGTACAAAAAAAAAAAAAAAAAAAAAATCTGGCAGCCCTATATTTTGTGGGAAATAGAGCTTGACTTCTTGAATCAAATGATTTATTTGGGCCATCTTGATGACTGTTTTCTGCAGCATTGAATCAGACAGGAAGTTAATCCAATTTTATTATTAAGATGGATGTAAACACCAGATGTGTTATTCTTTGACATTGTTATTCATCATCAAAGACCACAGATAAAATAAAAATTATCTATAACTATGTACCATTACTGGAACCACTATATTATTTTTAAACATCCAAGCTAAATTCTTATTTTTAATCTCTTTATGTCAACTTCATGTAATGCCTAGAACACAGGGGAAACTACAAAGTTTTTGAAATAAACTTAAGTAAATTAAACATTTTGTGAGGTTTTTCCATCTGTGAGTAGCACTTTATATATAGATGAACTAATAAATTCATACATAAGTTTCTGATGAAAGCCATAATTTTTATGAAAACAGTAACAGTTTAATAATAAGGTTCTTGGTTTACTGAAGAAAAACAAATCTGAGTTCCCCAGCTGGGAATTAGGCCAGGGATGTCTCATATTACTAACTTGCATTCACTGGTCCCCCACATCCGATTATAATGGAAGATACTGACTAGTCTTTTAGTGAAGTCTGTCTGCAAACGCAGGGTCCCCAAGATGCTGCTATTATAAAAATATCTAGGTTTAGTGAATTCACTCACTGTAACCAACCTTCTCTCAATTTTCTTTTCTAGTTATAAATGCAAGCAATCATCTTTTCTCCAATGTAAGTGTGAGAACTGTACTGAACAAGACAGAGAAAATAGCTGTTCCATTCAATATCTTTTATAAAACTTTTGAATTCTGTTCAAGTGGATGGATTTGTAATTCTACCCTCTTTAGGATCCTTATGAATTTTACAAGAAACTCCTTAAGATAGTGGCAAGGTCTTTACTGTTAAGATACGTTGAATAATTGCATAGTGTTTTCTTTGAATTTCAGACTTTGAGGCTAAAGAAATTTTCCCTAAATTTCACAAAGGTTCTCTGCTGACTCATTTATATACATGCATATAAGTAGATACAGACATAAATCTCAATATCTAGCCTCCTAACCTCACAACATTATACAAGAGGACCCTCTACCCACCATGAAAGATTCTCTTACCTGTTTGGAAATTGACTGGATGTCGTGATGAATTCGACTTCCATTTGTACTCTTCTGTGTGTTATTTCCTCCCCATCGCAGGCTGGACTAATGATAAAGCTTTCTAAGCTTGTATGTGCAGATGAAGCCTCCTTTAGTCACCTGGAGGTCACCTGGTACTATTTCTAGAGAGAGCGCTGATCCCAGGTCTACTGTAGCAGCCTGCTGGTTCCCTAGAGATACCCCAGGTGCTTGCTATTTCGACAGTTTACTAGAATTGAAATTCATGGAGATTTTTTTTTTCACGGTAATTAGCAAAACTGTAAGATGAGAACTTCATGAGCTGAGGACAAGGTGTGTTGCATGAGGGATTTTTTTCTTTCTGGTTTTAAAAAATTAAACATTCACAAGCTATTTTCATAATAAATATATAAAATTCTTCTAAAAGTTCCACCGTTTTCATCCAAATTTTCTTACTTGGTGCTAGGGTCTTTACAGATATCTCATTTTAACACTCACCATGACTTGAAAGCAGGGATTGTTGTTAATCTGTTTATTGATTGGGAAATTAAAGTGACTTAAGTGAAGCCCAAATAATGAATCTGGGATTCAAATACAGGTTGGTCTGATTCCAAAACTGATTATTTTTTTTCTCACTACACCATATGCGCACCATTATGATTTAACACAGAGGGATTTCAGATAAATGTTGTAATTATTATTATTAGAGAAATATTTGGTCTAAAAAATAGGAGGCAATGAACATAATTAATACATTATCTCTGTCTTTAAGGAACTAACAGTCTGTTCAGAAAAAGGGTAGTTGAAACACTTTAGGGATTCTATGAACTATCGCCTAAAGTTATATGGCATAACTCTAGCAAGGTTGCAATAAAAACTTAATCATTTATACATTACTGGTGGCATGGTAAATTGATTTTTTAAAGCAATAGAGCACTGTCACGAGTCTTAAAAATGTTTATGATCTTTGATGCAGTAATTCCTTACCTGCAAATTTATCTTAAGGAAATTATTTCAATGCATAAAAAATAAATAAGCACAAAGATTTTCTTTGCCACATTATGGTAAAAAATCAGAAGCAACTTGAACTTAAATTAAACCAATAGTAAAATGGATAAGTAAATTATGGTATATCGATGGGAGGCAATTGCTGTCCTAATCCTCCCTTTCCTGCATCATTAGCTTATCTTTTCTATTCAATCTTTCTAATCTTCCTTAAAATGTGCTACAGTATTTCTCATATTAAAACAAAAGCTGAGCAAACCAAGAGACCTTATTCATGAACCATTCTTTTTTGTTACTCTCCTTTTAAGCAAAAGGTCTCAAAAGAGTTGTCTGTATTCATTGTTTCCAATTCCTCTTTCCTCCCCTTCTCCCTGTGGTGTTAAACCGAACTGGATTGCTACATCCAGAGGTCAATCCTCAGCCTTCATCTTGTCAGCATATCAGCCGCCTTTAGCACAGATGATTCCTTCCTCCTCCCTGACCCTCTCCTCATGAGGCTCCCGGGATGTCATGCTTTTTACTGTGCTTCTCGTTGGCCATTCCTTTGCTCATTCCTCCTCATCTTCCCGGCCTCTGTACCTTGGACAGCTCAGTGCTCAATGCATAGTCTCGTCCTCTCAACTACAGTCTCAAGTGAGCCGGGCCCTCTCCCTCAGAACTTAAGACTTGTATATCCCGTTGCACACTTGACATACTCCCTGAGATAACTAACTTGGTCTCATCCACGGAACTCCTGATGCCTACCCTGCCCACTTCTACCCCAAATCTGTTGCTCCTTCAATTCTCGTCCCCTCCAAAATAGGCAGCTTAACTCTTCCATGTGCTCAGGTTAAAAATCCAGCCATCATTCTTGCCTCCCTGCTTTCATGTCCCACTGTTGGTAAATCTAGTCAGCTCTACCTATGAACAACATTCAGAACAAGACTTCTCACCACCTCCACCACTACTGCCGTACTCCCCATTATTATGGGCCATGGTGACAGAGTCCTGGTTGGTCTCCTTGCTTCCACCCTCCTGCCTATAGTTTATTTTCTGCACTAAGCTGAAGTGATTATTTTTTTTAAACCACAAACTGGATCATGTCAGTACTTTCCTAAAAACCCTCTGAAGGCTTCTAACTTATTCAGAATAAAATTAGAATCTGATATGGCCTTACTTGATCTCTCTAATAGCACCTCCTTATCTTCTACCACTCTCCCCCTTATTTCATTCCATTCATTCTGCTCTCCTTGCTCCTCTTCAAACACACCAAGCTCCCTCCAGCCGTTTCCTTGTTAGAAACTCTCTCCCTGAGATACCTGCAGGGCTCACTCCCTTACTTCATTTAGGTCTCTGCTGAAACACTACCTTTTCAGAGATGCCTTCCCTCATCAGACTATTGTAGAATACCACCTGTCACTGTCTGCCTCCTCACCCTGCTTTATTATTTTTTTTCTTAGCACTTTTCATCATTAATGTGTTACACTCTGTTCCTACTAGAAGCAATGCTTTAAAAGAGCAAAGATTTTGGCTGGTTTGTTTACTGATGATCCACAAAGTCTAGACAATGCTTAGCTTATGGCAGAAGCTCAATAAATATCTTTCGAATGAATGAAAAAAGCAGATCTATAATTTAATATTAGGTGAAATAAGCATAATACAAAGTTACTTGTATACTTTAAATGTAACTACATAAATATATTAAAGTTTGTAATATACAATGGTTTCATAAGGTACAAAATCATTAAAATAGCTGTGGGTAATGGAATGTGAATAAAATGTTATTTTGTTGAGACAATTTCAAAGATTTTTAAAATACAAAATTACCATGTCTATCTGGAAAATGATTGCAGTTGACAGTTACAGAGAATGCAGTTGCTGTTTTTGAGAAATGACTAGCTTCAACCATATATCTCAGAGGCAAATAACCACAGTGATTTCAGAGTTAATACCACTCCCCTAGATTTGAACATCATCTCCCATTTCATTCGGAATAGCACATCAGTTAAGAGCAATGATTCAGAGTCAGACCGTCTGGGTCTGAATCATAGTCTTCCACTTCATAGCTGAATGAACTTAAGCTAGTTACTTAACCTCTTACGAGGTCAGTTTCTTCATCTGAAAGAGAAAATAGTAATCTACCTACCTCAGAGGGTTGTGAACGGGATTAAATTGAGAAAAACTTTCTAAGTTGTGTAGGGTGTTGCCTGGAACCTAATACGCACTCAATAAATGTTACCATTCAATATTTTTGTTATTATTTAGCTGAGCAGAAATTTTCCCCCATTTTACAGATAAGAAAACTGAAATTCAAAATAGTTAAATGACAACCAATAAGTGGCAGAACTAGACTTTCTTACCCCAATTCAAATTCAATTTTTCTACCATGTCATGTGGTCATTCTGCAGGAAAAAAGCAAAGTCTAGACCCATTCTGCTTAGTATGGAAAAGGATGCTTTGTCTCTTGGTGAGCTTTTCTGTCATATCTCTTACCTTGATCATATTTATTGCCAATAGGGGCATCACATAAGTGATGTAAATTTCAAACTTGTACCGTGCGGTCTATTTAAAAATATAGACAATGAGATGTAATTATTTTTAAGATAATTCAAGACCTTTAAGTTTTAAATACTTTTAAAATTCTCATATTGGGCACAAGTATTAAGAACAATACTGGATTTTATACATCTATTGACTTCTATTGGAGGAGGGGTTTTCAAAATGTTTATAGAATATGCATATTATGAAAAAAGTAAGCATGGATTTCAATTTTTTTACACCATAATAACGCATACTAACTTGCCTGAATGGGATCTAGTTTGAGGCTCTAAGAAGGGTAAGACATCAGTTTGAAAAAAGAGCCTCTCAGGGCAACGTGAATTCTGCTAAAAATGAAGCAAGAGCAAACATCAAATTTATGGTGAAGCTTGGGTGGAAGGATGGTAATATCATTGATAACTTATGAAAAGTTTATGGGGACAATGCACCCCCCCAATCAGCAGTTTACAAATGGATAATTCATTTTCAGAAGGGACGAGATAATGTTGAAGATGAAGCCTGCAGCAGCAAACCATTCACATCAATTTACAAGGAAAAAGATTCATCTTGTTTGTCCCTCATTGAAGAGGGACAATGATTAACAGCAGAAACAATAGCCAGCACCATAGACATCTCAACTCGTTCAATATACACAATTCTGACCTAAAAAATTAAAGTTGAGCAAACTTTCCACTAGGAGGGGGCCAAAATAATTGCACTCAGACCAGCTGCAAACAAGAGCAGAGCTATCAATGGAAATTTTAAACAATGGAATCAAGATCCTGAAGCATTCTTGGAAGAACTGTAACCAGCAGATGAAACGTGGCTCTGCCAGTATGATCCTGAAGACAAAACACAATCAAAGCAATGGCTACCAAAAAGTGGACGTGGTCCAGTCAAAGCAAAAGTGGACTAGTTAAGAGCAAAGGTCATATGGCAACAGTTTTTTAGGATGCTCAAGGCATTTTGCTTGTTGACTTCCTGGAGGGCCAAAGAACAAAAACATCTGCATGTTAAGAGAGTGTTTTGAGAAACTTAGTCCAAGTTTTAGTAGAAAAATGCCTGGGAAAGTTGCACCAGAAAGTTCTTTTCTATTACAACAATGATCCTGCTCATTTCTCTCATCAAATGGGTAATTTTATAAGAGTTTTGATGGGAAATCATTAGGCCTCCTCCTTATGGTACTTATTTGTCTCCTTATGACTTCTTTCTGTTTCCTAATATTAAAAAAATCTTTAAAGGGCACCCATTTTTCTTCAGTTAATAATGTAAAAAAGACTGCATTGACATGGTTAAATTCCCAGGACACTGACTTCTTTAGGGATGGACTAAATAACTTACAGAAGCATCACTTACAAAAGTGTCTTGAACCTGATGAGCTTACTATATTGAGAAATAAAGTTTATATTTTTTATTTTTATCTTTTAATCCATTTTCCATGAGCTTTTTGAAGTCCCCTCATGTATCACAAGCTAATCACGTTTCCTTACTAATGAACTATTTGACAATCTTTGAAGAAATGGGGAGAAGAAGGTGGTTAGTTCAGGCAGATATGTTGTCTCTAGAATACCTCATAGGCACCAGATGGGGATTCTGGAATCATACATGAAATTTTAAAAATCTACACGTAATCACATTTTTAAAAAGTCTTCTGTAAAAGATGTTTGTTGAGAAACTTACTTGCCAAAAATATCGACCTAATGTGAAAATGACCGTTGCTTGAAATAATGGAGTGTTCACCTGGGAATTTAGGAAAATCTGGAATAACCAGAAGACTTATGAGCTAGAAATAACCATGTGTCTATTTACATGAGTGACTAAGGTACTTCCTGGGAAGGAAACTGTCCTGAGAGGGGTAGGGGCTGGGTCTCGAAAGAGGGATCTAAGGACAATGGACTAGAGTGAAATGGAAGAGGTATTTAGGGCAAAGCTTGTGCCAGGACTCTAAAGAAATGAAAACTAAAATAAAAACAAATAAACAAAACCAAAAAAACTGACATCATTTTGGGTACATCTATAACCAAGGAACACATACAAATGGAGGAAGAGAAGCAGGAGAGAAATCCCCTTCCTTTGGTACTATATAGTGCAGAGCTTCGGCTTGGGGGCTCAGATAGCTAATCAGCACACAGGGGTCCTCAATGATGAGACACAGGGCCTTGAACCTCAGCAACAATCAGAGAACAGTGTTTTGGGTACTGATTTCAATGACATCGGCATCATTCCTGGAAACCTGGACACAGCCACAGGCAGATGTTATCACTGCCAACAGCTATGGAAATTTCCTAGGCACGGGCAACTCCATAGCATGTTACCCAGAGAGTAAGGGCAGGAAACTTTCCTCCGGTATATGCCATGCAAAGCTAAAAGAACCACTCTTACGAGAGAAAGTTGATGCCTTCTAGGAATTCCTATCAAATATCAGGATGGGAGAATAAAGGAGGGCTAGAGATCTGGTGATAGTTGATCTGTAGGGATATGGGGAGGCAGATGGCAGGGATTGCCAATAGTCTCTGTTATAATCCAAGTCTTATTACCGTGCTGGTATGGCTAAGGCAATGCACATTTCTTTTGACTTTTGGGATTCCATATACTCTAATATGCTATTCTCTTTGTCATGTTTTTCAACAGGCTCACTATTTCTTATCATTCAAGTCTCAATTTAAATGACCCTTTCTCAGGGTCTCTTTTGTTACACCCTCAATTTAAATTGAATTAAATCTCTTATTCCCTAAGCTGAAATTCTTTCTAAATATGATGACTATTGTAAAGTATTCCTTGAAGTCTCAAGAAAGTTCAAGTAAATAGTTAGGATGCTGAAATAGCTTCAGAACAGAATAATAAGAGATGAGATCACTTTTTGATGGTTTTCTAATAAGCTACAAATGAAAAATTCACAGCAACTCTAGAATAAGATAAAATAAATCCTCATCCATTGAATGTGTGAGAATAAATTCACATGTTTGTTATTAATTCATTAGGATTCTTCTAAGCATATTATTTTTCAACTTTGTATTACCATGTGATAAAATATAGCTGCATCATTTATTATTAATACACTCCATTAGGGTATGTATAAGTATCATTTCTGTTTGTATTGCAGTTAAACTAGAGGAATACACAAGTACCTAAAAATTTATTCTTCCCTTTACTCCAAAGGCAGTGACGAAGTTCCATGGTTTACTACCATTGGTAGAATCATCCTTAACATAAGTAAGCAAAAATCTTACATGTCTGGTTATCACATGGATATTATTTGATGTGCATACTTTATAGTGCTTGATTTTTGAGTACTGCTGACTGTCATGTATTTTGAGGAAGGCAATTACTAAACAACACATTTTCAAAAAAATTTTATTGAGCCCTGTATGTTCAAAATGTATTTAGCAGATTTTTTTTTTTTTTTTTTTTTTTTGAAACAGGGTCTTGCTCTGTTATTCAGGCTGGAGTGCCATGGCAAAATCATAGCTCACTGCAACCTTGAACTTCGGGCTTACACAGTCCTCCTGCCTCAGCATCTCAAATAGCTGGGACTACAGGTGTGGCACCATGCCTGGCTAATTTTTTAGAAACATTTTGTAGAAACGAGGTCTTGTCACTTTGCCCAGGCTGGTTTCAAATTCCTGACCTCAAGTGTTCCACCCACCTCAGCCTCCCAAAGTGCTGGGATTATAGGCATGAACCACTGTGCTTGACCTATTTGGCAGATTTTTAGTAACAGATAATCTGTCTTCCATTTCACTTGACTACCATGACATAGGCACACTAAAAGTGAGTTTATGTGACCCTCACAGGAGTATGCAATTTTTTTTAACATTACAGTTTTCCTAGCCTTGTAAACAAATATTGACTCTGACTGAATTAGATCTTACCAAGAGCCAGTTAGTACCTTTAGGACAAAATATGTATGTGATTTGTAAAGATGTGTTTTGGTTTAACACAATCAGTAATTTTTTTCAGTGCCAAAGATAATCATGGAAACTAAGGAAAATGACATGTTTCTCAACAAATTTATTAGACCCCTGCTGTAAGTCTGAAAATGAATTACCATGGTAGAAAACACATCTCTTCCATTGACAATTTACATCATGAGGGGATGATTACAATAGACATAAAGTAAACCAAAAACTAAATTAACTAAATGGCGCATAGTCTGTGTTGTCACACACACAAAAAATCCAGTGTGATTAAAAAAAAATTGGCCGGGCGCAGTGGCTCACGCTTGTAATCCTAGCACTCTGGGAGGCCGAGGCGGGTGGATCGCTCGAGGTCAGGAGTTTGAGACCAGCCTGAGCAAGAGTGAGACCCTCATCTCTACTAAAAATAGAAAGAAATTATCTGGCCAACTAAAATATATATATACAAAAAATTAGCCGGGCATGGTGGTGCATGCCTGTAGTCCCAGCTACTCGGGAGGCTGAGGCAGTAGGATTGCTTAAGCCCAGGAGTTTGAGGTTGCTGTGAGCTAAGCTGACGCCACGGCACTCACTCTAGCCTGGGCAACAAAGCGAGTCTCTGTCTCAAAAAAAAAAAAAAAAAAAAGAATTAAGTTGTATGATCAGCATACTAAAGAACACATTATAAAATAAAGAATAACTAATCAAGGAGTATATATAAGTTATATCCCACCTTCATTCTTGCCTATTCTTCACTCTTTAATGTTCTCTCTTTGGATTTATGGCTTGTTTTGTTTCCCTGGCTTGGAATAGATGTTTACTTAATTCACTCAACAAATATTCGTTGAGTTTCTCCTATATGCCGAGCACTGTATACACTGGGCCTGGAGTCCCTCACAGTCCTGTGAAAGCTGTCTTTCCTGCTCTTATCAAAGGCAAAGCCTTCCTCTTGTGCTCCCATCCCTTATTGTGTTCTTAAGATTTTCTTCCTCTTTTATTTTCTGCCTCATCAGTTATTCCATCACTACTGGATTGTTCCCACAAGCATATAAATATACCAAAGCCACCTTGACCAGGCACGGTGGTTCACTCCTAATCTCAGCATTTTGGGAGGTTGAGGTGGGAGGATCACTTGAGCCCAGGAGTTTGAGGTTGCAGTGAGCTATGATGATGCCACTGCACTCCAGCCTGGGGGACAAAGTGAGGCCCCACCTTTAGAAAAAATAAAAAATAAATATATATAAGCCATCTTGAAAATTAAATCTTCATAAGGTTCACATCTCTCTCTACTATTGTCTCTTTTCTTTGTTCCCCATCACATGAAATATTTTCAAGCAAATCATCCACAGTTTCTGCCTCATCCTTATCTCTATTTTGCTCTTCAACCACTGTCATCTAACATTGTCCCAGCAATCGAAAGAAACCAATCTAATGGCTTCCACATTGCCACACCCAAGAGACACTTGTGTATCATCTAATTCTCAGAAGCTATTTGGCACAATACTTGGTATGTCCCAGTCAATGTAAGTGCTTACGCTTAACACATTTACCTAATTAATCTTTACAACAAACTCGCAAAATAGGTATAACTATTATCCTCATTTACTAATGAGGAAACTGAGGCTCAAGAATATTAATGACTTTCCCAAGGCCACATGTCTGTTAAGTCATGTACATTCTCCCCTGCTACATATGTACACACACACACACAAATGGGATTCATTAACATGGAGATCATTGTTAAATTCATTTTAATATTAATAGAAATTTTTAAAATGAACTACTGTGACTAGCAGAATAAGAGTGGAATAAAAATATATAGAATAAAATATGAAGATTTAGGTTATGATCCTGGATCTTCTACTAATTATATGAGGTAGGCAGTTACTTTAAAAAAAAAAAAAAAAAAAAAGAATGTCAAATACATCTAGATGGAGTTGTATTTGACATTCTTTTTTTTTTTTTTTTTTGAGAAAGAGTCTCACCCTGTTGCCAGGGCTAGAGTGCGATGGAATCATCATAGCTCACTGCAACCTCAAACTCCTGGGTTCAAGCAATTCTCCTGCCTCAGCCTCCTGAATAGCTGGGACTACAGGTGTGTGCCACCATGTCTGGCTTATTCTTCTATTTTTGTAAGACCAGGGTCTTGCTCTTGCTCAGGCTGGTCTCCAACTCCTGGCCTCAAGTGATACTCCCACCTCAGCCTCCAGAGTGCTAGGATTATACACATGAGCCACTATACTCAGCCTGTATTCTGTATTTTTAAAGCCCATTATTATGATTAATTTTGCATCAACTGAACTGGGCCACAGGGTACCCATATATTTTGTTAAACATTATTCTGGGCATGTCCGTGAGGGTGTTTCTGGATGAGACTGACATTTGAATTGGAAGACTAAGTAAAGCAGATTGCCCTTCCCAATGTGGATGGGCCTCTTCCAATCTGTTGAAGGCTTTAATAGAATAAAAAGGCTGACCCTCCTTAAGAAACAATTCACTTTGTCTGCCTATTTTCCAGCTGGGATATGGGTTTTCTCTTGTCTTTGGACTTAGACTCAGACTGGAACTTACACCATTGTCTGTCTTGGTTCTCAGGCCTTCAGACACCAACTGAAGCTTATAGCATGGGCCCTCGTGATTTTCAGGCCTCTGGGCTTGGACTGGAACTATAACACTGGGTCTCCTGGGTCCCAGCTTGCTGACTACAGATCTGGGAACTTCTCAATTGCCATAACCACATGAGCCAATTCCTCATAACAAATCTCTTTATCTATCTATCCATCTACCTATCAGTCTGTCTCTGTATATCCTATTGGTTCTGTTTCTCTGAAGAACCCAAACTAATGCATCCATCTAATAATACTGACAATCCATAATAAATAGATTTTCCAAAGATATTATGATTGAACTCTTCTTTCTTTCACGTCTTCCTTGTACTTGTAGGAAGTTTTGGCTTTCATCTTATGGATATGAGGGTGAAAACAGATGGTGTGGGGGTGTAGCAGAGTAGATTATGGCTACCAATTTGAGAGAATATTTATTGGAAACCTGTAAGAGTCAGTTTGTCTTTAGCCCACATTGCTGAACAGAATGTTTGTACAACCTAAATAATTATCACCTTCTACTTTAGCTCCCTAGTCTGACAGCAAAGAAAAAATGTTAGATTACATGGAGTTCTAACTGAAATGAAACAAATAATACTAAAAGAATTATTGAATTATTTACAAAATACAAGCAGCACTGGCTTAAAACAGCTGTTTTGCAAACATAATTTGTTAAATTAATACAACTTTACAAAGAGTAATATTTTCACAGATGTCTTTTTATGACTCATAAAATACTGTCTCATTTACTCTTAGGCAATGATGAGCAAATTATATTCTGAAGAGTTGTGTTAAAGAAATAATATTTTTTCAGATTTTCAAATATAATTAACAGAATTAGGCATAAGATACAAGAGTTAAAATAGTTTTGAATATTAATGGCAATGACAGGGCAGTGAATTTGTTCTTTAGTTCCAAATGTACTATTGTACTTTTTGCAAACACTTGTTAGATAATAATTAAAAATAGGTCATGTTAAAGTGATGGGATTTTAGAGATTATGTTGTCTTATCTCTATCAATTTAGAAATGCATTTTACCAAACTCAGAGAAATTAGTTTCTCATATGGGATCGTGCAACTATTAGAAGACCTGGGCTTAGAACCCAGGTTTTCAGGTTTCTGTGCTAGAAATCCTTTCCTCTTTGCTTGCAACATTTGTAATTAGTGTCTACATTTTGAGATACAGCTTTTCAATATATGATTCTATGAGAATATAAATAAGTAATTACTTTCAGTATTGAATAAGAATTCTTTCAATATGGTGCCTTGGAAATTGCTTATTTAACATTATAAAAGTTAGGCCTGAAATGTTAATGAATGCGAATGTAACTTTTGGTCTATATGTCCAAATTGCCTACTTTAAATCATGAGAATGAATAAGTGTTTGGGTGAATTATTATTATGTATAATAGATTTGGTTTATATTACATGCCTACATATAATAAGAGCCTACTTTGATAAGACTAAACTGTTAATTTTGTCTTCAAAACCAAAATTTAGAATGAATTTTTACCATATCTTATGAAAGTAAATTTTTGATTTGGGGTCATGTTAAGATTTTGTCACTGAAGCAGTTGTTGTCATCTCATGTGCCAAAGAGAGTGGTCATGATAAATTGCTGTATTGTGCCCATAATCCCTGGAGCATCCCTGCTAATTTCATCACTTCAACACCTCCTCCTGGCCACTCGTGTCCAGGGGTCTACTCTGGCTGTACGGACTAGCATATGCAGATCACAGAGACAAGACTTGTGGGGCAATAACTGAAAGAGGCATTCTTTGAGGTTGTCAATATCAAGTTCAGATGTCCAGAGCTGGATACTAAATCTAAACAGAAAGACCAAGAAGCAGTAGTATGTAAATTCAAGTAGATAGAGGCCACTGAATACTTCATAAACATGTGAAGGCTTGGAATTTGTGATAAGAAGATGCGTGGAAGATTTCACTGGACAGGTGCTCATCATGACTGCTTTCTATATAGTTCCCGTGGGATTCTACTATGGGAATTCTGGGCTCACACCCAGAAGTCAATAATGTCCATTGAGAAATAGAATGGAATCATGCAGAAGTAAAATAAGGAAAATAAACTGCCCAAGGAAAGATTCTCTACCTATTCCTTATCAGCTATCAGAAGGCAGATCAGTTTCTTTTTTTTCTCAATACGATTAGGTGATTTCTACATATTTGATGAGGAAACAGAATTGACAATCATTCTAGAGAACTATTGGCCATCCATCTTGTTGACTGCTGCTAAGGTATGCACGCATGTGTGCATGGATGTGTATGCAGATGCACACGCTTGCGTGTGCATGTGTGCTCACGTGCATGGCAGGGACTAGGGTGAGAGGTATAGAAAGCACGAAATTTAAGGAGGCACTCACTCTCAGGGGAGTGCAAGCCTTTGGCATTTTTTGGTTTTAGAAATGGGATCAGAATCAGACAGTCAGTTTGTATGACCCTGAGAGTGAGTGCCTCTCTTGTTTCACCCGGTCCTGGCTCTGTGCATGTGTGTTGTGTGTGCTTTAACTCCAAATTTGGGTCTTTAATTCTTGTATGCTCTTTATAGTTAGGTTGGTTAGCTGCTATTTCTTTTAGCATTTGAAGATCCCTGATGCTAGCTAATTATATCAGAAGTAAACTTACCCAATATCCGATATCCATATGGCTCAATACAATTTAAGAAAGTTTGCCCAAGGCCACACAAGAAGTTAACGACAGAAATGAAATTAGAATCAGTCTGCTTCCTGGTTCCTGGCTTCCACCACACCACACACTGCCTTCACATGCTGAGACAGAGTGCTGACAGCCCTGATGAACGTGTGAACATGCTGCAAACCATGGGTCACTGCACGAGGGTTTGTGAGAACTAAAGTTTCAAGATGATCATTGCTACAAAAAGAAAGCTCTTTTTTTTCCAGATTGTTCATTGTGAAAATTTGAAAAAATAGTATAAAGAAAAAAATAAAGACTATATCCATATCTATATATTCACTAAAAGATAGCAATTAATATTTTATACATCTCTCCCCAGGATTATTTTGTCACACACAGACAAGATATTATATATTCTTTTTATCTTTAATTTTTTTTTTTTACAGAAATAGGCTTATATTCTCTGTGATGTTATTCTTTTGTTTTCACTTAATATATGATGTCACTTTTAAGCCAAAAGCATATTGTAAAAATATTTTAAAATTTACTTAATTAATCCTTATTGATGGACATTTGTGCTGTTTCCATTTTATCCCATACTATTGTTTTTGCACTTTTGGTATTACTCCTAGAATTTATAGAATTAAAATTACTAGGTCAAAATCTATGACTTTTGATGGACTTTTGATAATTTTGCCAAGTTGCCCTTCAGGGAGGCCATAAACTATGAATTTCCACCAGCAGCTGATTAGTGTGGAACTGGCTGTCTTTTAATGGGGTAATGATTTCCTGTGTTTGAGATAAGCCCATTTGTTTATACTGCCACCCTGTGTCAACCGTTGCTTTGCTTCCTACAGCCACGAAATACTGAAACCAATTAGTTTGGTCATTCGTGTATTCGTTCTTCAAATAGTAAGCGTTAACTATGATAGGCTAAGATACAAATATGAATAAGATACAGTCTTCTGCCTCAAGTACATTACCTAAATTTGATAAACAGCATCAACTAATCTGAGACACTGGCTTAAAGAATTTACAGGGATTATGTCATTTAATCCTCACAACAATCACATGTGATGGATAACATTATTGTTCCCATCACACAGATAGGGAAACTGAGGTGCACTGCCCAACATCATGTAGCTTGTAAGTAGGAGAGTTGGGATTTAAACTGTGGTAGTTTGACTCCACAGCCTATACTCCTAGCCACAAGGCAACACTTTCTAAAATATATAAATAAACTATTCTACCATTTAAAATATGTAGTAAGACAGTGTGTGTGGGCCCTGGCCAGAAATAGAATGTGGAATATAACTATGCCAAAGCAAAAAGTTTTTTATATGGTAATATATAGACTCTGAAGTTCTGATGTAGTCTTTCCCCTGGCCAAGTGGTGTAAAAGGCATTGAACCTGTAGCTCTGGCCTCCTCATATCCAGTAGAATTTTTACCCCTACAGGTCTGAGGTGACCAACCAACTACACATGTGTCTTCAGGAGGGAATAGGGAGACATGTGGCGCTACACCCACTCACTTGCATCCTAATCCAGTGTATATTGGCTGCCTGTTTGAGAGTTATTTAAATGAAAGCACCCTTGAACTGGGTCTGAGTCATCATTCTTGCCTGTATTGGAATCCAGACTAGGATTTTGGATCTTTCCCAGCTCATACTTTCCAACAAAGGACCGTAGTAGTTAAAATTTTATGGTAGTTCAAAAGAGAGTGATCAAAGGCAGTTAAGTGACCAGAGATGATTCCCTACAAAGGTGGCATTTGCAATGGGCCTCAAATGATGAGTAAAACTTCAGTTTAGAAAAGCATGGGGAGAACATTTTAGTAGAATCCATAGCAGGAGACATTGTGTGAATACAGAGGGGAGAGTGTTTTGGAGGTAGTGTTGGTGGTAAGAAATCCAGATTGACCAAAGATATTGGCATATATATGGGATATAGTGGTAGGAAAAACTGAACAAGTAATGCAGGTTAGGTCTAAATTGTCAAGAACCTTGATTGCCAGGCTATGGAGTTTGATTTTGATTTTGTAAATTGTGGGAAACCACATAAACTATTTGACAAAGCAATAAAGGTCCTCTATAAATGAATTCCAAAATCCTTTTGTAAATTTTCAGTGCATAACTTCCTTACCAGCACATTTCTCTTATATCTCTTACATTCTCTTACATCCAGACATCCCATACTACCATTTGCTCGTTCCTCAAACATGCTGCCATTTTATACTCCCATGCCTTTCTGTTGCTTATTCTGTTCTGAAATGTAGCTCCTAGCTCCTTTATCAAATCTTACCTAAGTGCTACTTCCATGGTATCCTTACCCCAAATCAGAAATTGCTCTTTTTCTCGCCTACAGATGATTTTTTTCTTCTTTTCCCTTGCAACTTCTCACTAGAGAGGTTGGAAAACTAAATACTCATTTCTGCAGCTTTCCTTGCAGGTAGTTATGATCACATGGCACAGTTCTGACCTGTCTGCAGGGCACTTAATAGGGAAGCTTATGCTTCCTTATAAAAAGACAGGTAGTAGAGGGGAGCTCCTTGTCTCTTCCTCCTTCCTTCCTGGAACGCTGATATGATACCCAGGGATATGGTATCTGTTTCATAACCACAAGGTGGAAAGCACAAGACCAGAAAGCAAATGCTAAAGATGGGGAAGTGAAGGGATGACACCTTGTTGAACTACTGCATCTAATAAGGATTGCTCATCTACAGACTTATTATATGTGAGAAATTAAAATTATTTATTTATAATCTTCTTAGTTGAGTTTTCTGTTTTTTGCTTCTGAATGCATTCCTAATGAATGTAAGGTATCTGCTCATTTTTTTCTTGTTATTTTTCTTGTTATTAACTATACTCATCATGTTGTATAATACATCTCATGAACTTATTCCTCCTATCTAATTGATAGGACCAACATCTCCCTGCCTTCCCACCACCAGATACAACCTACTTGTCCATTTTTACCATTAGATTATACATTTTGGCTCCATATATTTTAAATTCCCTGATGGAAAGTTTCAAATATCTTCACCTTTGTATTTACTTTTTATTGCCCAACCTTTAGTATAGATCCTCAATAAATGCTGTGTTGATTGAATATGGTTTCACTTACCAATATGATCAGTTCAAGTAAGAGTGAAAGGGAGAATCTAAACATTACAGCTAAATAAACACTTCTTAAAGTTTTACTTTATAAGAAGATATTCTGTGAAGTTTTTTTTAAAGATTTTAACATCTCCCTTGTTAACATATTATTGAATCGTGGACAAAGCTGAACTCAGAATAGTACTGAGCCAATTTCCACCTTATTTAGATGGACTTTGAAATGAAAAGCATATTAGTAATTTGTTTTTGTAAGAGATCACACAAGGAAAGGATAAATGACCATCAGCAGTCATATAAATACAGCTGGACTTTTCCAGTGATGTCAGCATGTTTCACTGTTTATCATTCCTCATTTGGACTATTCCCCTATAAATACACCCAGGTAAGCATCTGCTAAGTTTGTTAAACCCTAAAGATCCACCCTGAAGTTATTTTTGGTAGTTCTGTCCCAATAAAAATAATTGCTGAGGTTGAATGAGATGACTCAAAACACATACAGTCCCTAGAATTTGCTATGCAAAAAGAAGTCAGTTATCAAATATCCAGTGTGGAATGGCCTAGTATGTTTCCTAACACTGAGGAAAAAACACATATTAAAAACATGTAGTCTTCAAGAATGTAGATGTAACATCATTATTTTCACAGAGGTCTTTTCTCTCATTTTCTAGGTACGTGCAAAAATTACTGGTAAAAGGTCAGTATACATTAATTTCTGAGAATGACCATTTAACTTTTTAATAATTACTTGAGTATCAGCTTTAAAAGACCATTTTCTTGAATATTGAATTAATGCAACAATACTGCTCTTATGTATAATGAATATGAAAATCATACTAAAAATTTAAGTTGCTTGGAAATGCTTGCTGAGAAAACGTTTCCCTGATAAATGTATTTGGAAGTTAAGTAGTTTCTCAACTAGAATGAGAATGCCCTGGTGAGAAATGTACCTAGTATTTTCAATGACAATGGAAATCTTAGTGCCATGTGTATTTCTTTTTCCATAACAAAATAGCTAATTATGTGTCTATCTTTCTCAGAAAGACAATAGCTCTCTGATCCAATTAGCTTTAAGACCTTATCTGTAAGAAAAGCAAACCTAATTGAAATGCGCTATGGCAATTCCATGACTGCACATCTTGTCAGCATTAACTAGGATTTGATTTAACTGATTATTCTACCAAAGGAGAGTGCATATTAGTTAATGTGCAGTGAATCGTCTAACAAAAAGTCAGTGAGCCCTCAGGTATTATTGTGATTTCTCAGTGACAGTGAGGACAGTGGGATGTAGATTCACTATAATACAGTGAAAAGAGTATTTTCTGCATAAATGTTAGATGCTTGCATTTGATGGACACAACTACAGCTTCCCAACCAACGCAAAATTGGCAAGGAGAGTCACTGTTCTGAAATAATAATTTCATGGGACATTATTATGAACTGACAGGTGCCTACAAAATATGACATTCTCATCTCCATTTTAGGTGGATTTTATGTCAGCAGTTCAGTAAACATGCTCCCAAATGTGAAATTCTTCAGGCAGCTTTAGAAGCAAAACTAAGACAGACATGATATTCATTGCCTGGATGATTAAATAGGTTACAGTATGCATTTTAGAATATACTTCTGTGTTTTTTTTGAGGAAAAAAATGTCTGCAAAATGTTCAAAAGCAAAAGCTGTAGCTGTTAAAATAAGTGCTTCTAATTGAACACCACCATTATGTAGAGGCTGGCCTCCATGCAAAACATAGCAAATATCTTAGACTACCAACCCAGGCAATTCCGTTCTCCAGGCCACTTTCATTGGATATTTCCAGATACCTGAAACAAATGTAGGTTGTGCTGGGTATTTATGATTATTAATACCAATACCAGCATTTATGAAATCCTTTGCACGTACTAGTTCACTGAGTTCTCCCAACACCCCCATGCAGTCGGTTCCATTACGATGTCCACTGTGCCAAGGAAGCAGCTACAGACAAGATAGAGAGGTCAGCGACTTGCCCAAGGTCAATAACTGTGAGGAGTGCAAATAAGGCCCAATTCCACTACTAGAGCATCATCCATTATATCCTCTTGTAAAGCCTTTACCAGATTCTAGAGCAGCAAATAGAGCAAAATTCTAATGATTTCATTTAGCATTGACTGATATTTATAAGAAGATTTTCATTTGTTTATGACATTATCTTATTTTAGCATTTTGTTTTACTTTACTTCATTCAAGAACTCCTTACAAGATACATTGCTCAATTGTTACGAGATTATCAAAGTGATCTCTTTGTCTTTTTGCTATGTTTTGAGGGCAATTTAAAATTCTGCTTTTTTCTTCACCAGTTGACCTTTATTGGTCACTCTTCTTCTATTCTTGTCTCCAATTAGAGAAGCCACAACATCACAGAGGTGTTAGACTAGAAGAGTTGGACCACAGTTCTGTAAGATGTTGTGCTAAATACAAATGTAACTGCACAGGAGACACTGGCAGTAGAGTGGGTAGAGGAAGCACCTCAGTAATGCATGAAGTGTTATCACTGGCACCCACGTGATACCCAAAAGGGCAAGCTTCAGAAATGCAGCAAATGTAAATTGTTCCAGAACATGAGCGCTTTCATGAAACATTAACACTGATTTACTATCCCAGGTGGACTACTTGTGAAAGTGCTTTAGAGAGGGGAGAAAGATAAATCCATATGCCCACTCCATTGAATCCCTCAAGGATTATTTTATAGGTTTATTTTCTGCCATGTGATCATCTCTAATAATATTGTAGCACTTTTGGAAAGGATGGATATGATTTCCCTAACCCACATTTCCCATCTGAGAAGCTGCAATAACAATTAACTATTAATGACAAGAAGAAAACAAGCTTTCTTTTCCCTTGGCAATCTGTCACACTGAACTCGGTAGCTTGAGAAGCAGTTCAATGTGTTTATCTGTCAAAAGGATATTATCTTAGAGACAAGAAAAGCACACTCTTCAGAAAAGTGCCCTCCTTATGGATAAACCTATAGCTAAACAATTCTTACATTATTATTGCAGGTACATTTTCATTTTCATAAATCATAGACAGATTAAAAATTTCACTGAATAGAGTTAGCAATAGGAAAATTGTGCTCCCTGATTTCTGGAGCTATAAAATCAACCCCCAGTTTAATTGCTTGATTATTTAAATATTCCTCTTTCTGAAAATCAGTGTTTGGGTATCAAATTAATTTTAAGTTTTAGAATCTGAGGGAAAAAATTTTAATACACTCTTTGACATAATTTGCTGCACTTTGGATTGTCTCAAAATCAGGGTTGGAAACCATTGTTTTCTCCAAGATCTCTTTTGCTATAATATGTGATAGCTTAACTTCTTCATATATGCAACAGGAACTAAGCTTTTCATTATTTTTCCCAAGCATGTAAATTCATCATCGTGTTCATGGACATTGGCTAATAAGATATTACACCTTTGACCCAATTTCCTTTAAAATGTTGATATTTAATGTATAAAAAAAAAATCTTAGAATCAAGTGAAGACTCTACCCTCTTGGTAAATCCTTCTGGAAGAGAAAGGGTAATTTTGGTGTTGACCCATCACAGGTCCTCTGGGAAATCTTCTGAAAACTCTATTTGCCTCAAGGTGAACATTTTATCTTTTGACAAAATAGAACTTAAACCTGTTAGAAACTTTCCCAATCAAAACACATTTCTCATCTCCTTTGTACTTAACTCATCACTTTTTAAAATCCCATGGATATTGTGTTTCTCGAAATGTGAAAAGTTAGGAATTCCACTTTCAGGCATCATAGAGTAACAGGAACTGATTTACTCTCCTGCCTTAAATAAATAAAAAACCAGACCAAATATATGAAACAATGGTTTTCAGACATTGGACATCAGACACCGCAGGGCCATGATCCTTGAAGGGAGGAACCAAGTGGGGTGAGCTTCACCAGTACCCCAGCTGCCTGCCTGGACAGAGGGAGAACCTGCATGGAGCCCAGACGTCTCCCTAAGTTCAGAATTCAAGGAGGCCCAGGAGGCTAGAATTCTCAGGGCAGAGTGCCAGAGAGCAGAGTGCTGTATGGAAAGGAGAGAGCTGCCCAGAGAGACAGATTGCTCCGGAATGTTTCCCTTAAGTCTTCAGCTGATGCTTGATCAGTGTAAGGACTAAGGACAGAAGGAAACTTCCTGAAGCAGGGGCAAAATCCACCAGAAAGGAACAGGTGGAATAGTACTCAGAGCTTACACAGGACTGGGACTAGGCCCTGTTTCCACCAGTCAGAGTATCAAAACCTTATAATGCACAGGGGACCAGATGGAATATTCAGACTGTACTGCCTCAGTAGTTGGCCAAAATTAGCTCTAGATTGGTGTCCATAAATTTTTCCTATAAAGGCTCATCTGAAAGATGTTTTAGGCTTTATGGGCCAAGAGGAAAAAATACAAATATATTTTGTAGGTACTTACATAACAAGAGAGAAAACTCTCATTGCTACCCATTTGACCCAGACTGGTGTGCCATCCCTTGTGGTGGGCATTGTGCCTAATTGTCATCTGCTGGAGCTGTTCTTGGGATGAAAGCAACCAGCCTGAGGGGGAAGGGCATGCCTAATGCATAGGAGGGGGCGAGCAGCCATCTTGGTCAGTTTTGCTGTCTGCCCAGTGACACCCAGGCCCTGGTGCACCCTTCTCTCCTCCCAGAGAGTCTGGTTGTCTTTATAGGACAGCTTGCTAGAGGGGAGTTGACTTGCTAAGTTGCTGTCTCTCAAAATGAAATTTCTACTGCAGGGGATGAACAACAGTGAAGTACGGCTGCTGGCAGGTGGCAGGCTCTTGGAGTGGAGGGAGATGCCCTGGCTTTTTCTCTGTGGCTCACAGTGCTTGAGTGGTGCCCTTAAGACATGAAAACAAACAGTGGGCTGGATTTAACCTTCAGGCTATAGTTTGACAATCCTTGCTTTAGATTAAATGTTGCTCTGGTTCCACCTAACAAAGTTTAATGCAAGTCTCAAAAGAATCAAACTGGTTTTAAGTAATTTAACTACTTGGAAACTTAACAAAGTAATTTAACAAAGCTCAAAATTTTTAAAAGCATAAAAAATATCCAGCACCAAAAAAGGTAAAATTCCCAATGTCTGGAATCCAATAGAAATTGACAAGTTTGCAAAGAATTAGGAAAATACAACTCATAATACAGAAAAAAATTAAAAAAAAAAAAGAACCAGAAATGATATAGATGATAGAACTAGTAGACAAGGGCATTGAAACAGTTCATATAATTACACTCCATATGCTCAATAAGGTAGGGGAAAGTATGAGTATTCTAAAGAGAGATAAGGTAGATATAAAAAAGACCCAAGTGTCATTTCTATAGGTAAAAATTACAACGTCTAGGATCAAAAATACAGTGGGTGGGATTAATAGCTTAGACATTATAGAAGATGGGATTAGTGAGCTTGAAGACCTAGCAATAAAAAACTATATAAAATGAAACACACAGAGAAAAAAGATTGAAAAAGAAAGTGAAAAGAGCCTCAGCTGTAGGACAACTTCAAGTGACCTAATAAATTGAGGTCCCTGAAGTGAGGAGGGTCATAAAAATATTTGAAGAAATAATTGATGAAAAATTTCCAAATTCAATAAAAATCGTATAACCACATATGCAAGAAGTTTAATGAGCCAAATGTAGAAGAAATCTGAAGAAAACTGTAATATTTAATACAACACCTAATGTAAAAATGGTTTAAAATGTCAGAAGTCAGACTGTCAGAACTGAGTTTACCACTAACATAAGAAGCTTGAGGGGAGTACAAATATATGAAACTCCTTGGGGTGAGGGACTGATTTAACATCATGAAAATAGAGACATTAAAGAGAATATAGAACTTCAAGGAGCTTGTATGTGTTAAGCATTTCAGGTTGTTACTTCTGACTAAAATGATCTGTATTGAAGGTGGAAAAATGATGTAAAGTCTCATTCATTCATTAATCCACTAATATTCATTCAACAAACATTTGAGCCTTCATTTCTGCAAAAGCATATCAGGACACAAAAAAATGAGGAACGCTGACTGTGACCTCAGACATCTAATAATCTAGTTACCTTCCAGGGCTATGGCTAAAACAATCTTACAATTGTTTGATAGACACATATATAGATTTTAGCTGTTTTTTCCTCATTTCCTTATCACATATTGTATTGAACATGCAATTACAACTTATTTAAAAGAAATGCTCTTTCCTGAGTTATTTATATCTTCTTAATGTGTGAAATTATTCTCTAGGAGGACTGGGTGGGTGGTATTGCTTATGGTAAAAATAGTTTTCTGTTTAGTCACCTCTTTAATTCATCATTCTTTATCTTTAGCACAAATGTTTCCTGAAGCTTCTTATCTAAAACTTCATGACAAGTAAAAATATGTAATAGTTATGCAGTGGTGCACAAATATTTACAAAAAATATGAAATGAATGAACACACCCCGAGAAAAATGATCCTTACATAGGAATATATGCAAATACAAAAATGAAAGTACTTTCCTCAAGAAAAATGACCTTTAAACAACTCTATATACTATAATAGTTACCATTTTAAAAAATAGCCTGGAATAGATAATAAAGCATAAAATAGTCCAGCCTTAAAGATAAGTATGCTTTTTGTTTCTTGTCCTACACACTGAGCTGAGGTTCCCTTTCCTCTCTGCTCCAGGGGGCCCAGGTGACTCTGTGTGGCCTCTGTTGCCCTGTGACCTGCAGGTAGTGGGAGATCCATAGGAAGGACACTGGGACACCCTGAGAGCTGAGAAGTGGTGAGTAAACAGCCCTGGGCAGTGTGTGCTTCCTTTTGGTTTCATCTACCTTCTGGACCCTGAGGCCTTCTGCCTACGGGTGTGGTGGTAGCAGATGAAGGGGTTGTGCCCATGCCTCAAAATTCATATTCTTAAGATGCAGCTATGATTTGTCCAGATAATCTCCCTTGGGAAGGCATCCTAGAGAAGGAGGAGGAAGAGGATTAATGGCTGGTTCTCAGGATTAAAAAATGCACATTTAAAGAGGATGGGACAAGATGGTGGACCAGAGACACCAGCTGCCAGATCTTCTCAGAAAGAAGGAAAAATTTTAGATGAAAAAGAAAAGAACAAAATAGGCCGGGCGTGGTGGCTCACGCCTGTAATCCTAGCACTCTGGGTGCTGAGGCGGGAGGATCATTTGAGCTCAGGAATTTGAGACCAGCCTGAGCAAGAGCGAGACCCTGTCTCTACTAAAAATAGAAAGAAATTAACTGGACAACTAAAAATATATAGAAAAAATTAGCTGGGCATGGTGGCACATGCCTGTAGTCCCAGCTACTCAGGAGGCTGAGGCAGTAGGATTGCTTGAGGCCTGGAGTTTGAGGTTGCTGTGAGCTAGGCTGACGCCACGGCACTCTAGCCCAGGCAATAGAGTGAGACTCTGTCTCAAAAAAAAAAGAAAAAAGAAACAAAGAAAAAGAAAAGAAAAAAGAAAAGAAAAGAACAAAATAAACAAACAAACAAGCAAATACAGACTGGGTATAATTCTGAGGGGAGAGTGCCAGAATCTATCAAAGATTCCAGGGCAAGAAGTTGTAGAGCAGAACAAGGAGATAGATATCAGCGGAGATCAACCCCCAGAGGCTTGGAGTCCAGTGAGAAGGGTAGGTGGAGCGGTTGGTTTCTCCCTCCCCCACATCTCTGGCCGTCAGTGGGCTCCTGAGCTTCTGGAGAGCCCTTCTACCCTCACAAGCCCCAAAGCTGCTGCTGCCAGTGAACTGGCAGCTTCTTAAGCACAAAGCATCAGACTGCCGGTGCCCGTGGGGTCACTTCCCATCACCGCAGACCTGTGCGGAGACAGCAGGCACCATATTGCTTCTCCACCTACCGTGCACATTTGTCCTCCCCAGGGGGCTTCAGACTCTCAGTTTTCATCTTGCTCATTCCCACACAACCATTTCCCAACTCTGGCCTAGACTGTGGGAACCTCAGGGGGCCGGTGGGTCCCAGGGGATCTGCGTGATCCCCGAGCCTGGATATTCCGAGTAGGCTGCCTTCTGGAGAGAGGGGCAGAGACAACCAGGTGCTAGCTTTGCTCCATTCAGACTCTTTTCCTCCCTTTCCCCTCCCCATCCCTGGCTGCCAAGAGAGATAATTGAGCTGGGACTTTCAGGAGCTTCTGCTTTCCCTCTATTAGTGCATCCACCACACTGGGGCTTCCACTGAGAGTGGGGCTTAAACCTTTCCCCTTAAAGACCTGCAGTGGACTAAGGGGTGCTCAGACTGTGAGCTTCCTGCTCATCGGCCCTCCCCAGCGCTGTTTGCCTGGCTACTCCGTCAGAGCAGGGCACACCCTGAAGTAGACGGACATTAAACATGCTTGAGCACCCCATAGGCAACTCGGGACTGGCATGCTTCTCCCCGGCAAAGTCAGGGACTGATCTTTGGGAACCCAGGGACAGGCCTATAGGACAGATCCCATACTCTCTGGACTTGATTGTGTTGCTCGGGGGGACGAGGGGGAGATTTGTGAACAACCTCAGGAGGTGAGGGAGCCCACGTGGGCAGAACTGAAAAGAGAGTGCAGCATGGGTCCCAGCTGAAGTACACTTGTGGGAGAGCTCAACTGGTTTGAGCTCCTGCCTGCTGGTAGATGCTGGAGGGAAACCATGGAGAAGGGGAGTCGGGGTAGAAGAGTGAAACTCACTCCTGAAAGCCAGACTGTGAATCTTAGATGGCCTCTCCTCCACAAGCAAATTTTCTGGCTGGGTGGGGCCACTTCAGCCCCTCTCTGGCAGTCTGGGAGTGGACCTTTGACCCTTGCAGAGATAGGTACCTTACCAGCTTTTGTGGAGCCTGAGGGCAGGCTAGTCTGACCCAACCTCACCTAGCCTCACTCCGCCACCTGCCTCTGCTCTGGTGTAGAATAAGAACTCACCTGGACATTTCAGGGCCTCACCCACCACCTGGGGCCTGTGAGTGCTTCCCCTAAGGGTCTAGAGACAGTCAGTCACAGGTACCCCAAACAACGCAGCAGCCTGTTCCTTCTGACAAGTGTCACCTAATGACAGGGAGGTGAACTTTAGAAACAGGGCCCCCCTTTTTTGTTAATACACAAAATCTTATGTAAAATCCCCAAATAATATAAGAGTGATATTTATTTTTAAATATTTAAAAATAAAAACCATTTATTTTCCAACTTCCAATTTATACTTGATTTTAACAAAATCAATCAAGAAATTGATGAAGATGATTTGATTTTAAATGATTATGGATAGTTGTAGTATTTTATCAGCCTCGGCTTCTGGATTTATTTCTATAAATTCTGCAATATTCATAGATGAGTAGCTATAAATGATCACGATTTATTAACTGGTTGTCTCATCCAGAACAGTGCTATGATAAATCCTCAATACTACTGGCACTGCTAAATGGAGAAGTGAACAAATGACTGAATTTTGTGATGCTTTTTAGTTCAATAGAGGTAGCAAGAGACACTTGAAGGTTTACAAAAAAATGCTTCCAGCAGGCAGCACATGTGTGTTTGTGAGCTACAATGTGTCAAAATTTAGCTTATGTACTTGTTTTTAAAAATAGTTTAAAATTTATTTAAAGAGCTTAAAATATATAAAAAGTGAAGTAAAAATCAAATATTTGAAGACTCTCTGTTCTAGTTTTCCCAGGAAAACAATAAAAAACTACCAGTCTGTAGATATTTTTTCTTTTTCTTCCTTCCTTTCTTCCTTCCTCTCTCTCTTTTTTTTCATATAAGAGACAGTATAGAGATAACTGGCAATGGATAAGGTCTGAATATAAGATAATAGTATTATATCAGTGTTATTTTCCTGATTTTAAAAATTGTTCTGTGATTATGAAAAAGAACGTTCTTGTTCTTAGGAACCACATATAATGAACTATTTAGAGGCAAAGAATCATAATGTCTGAAATGTGTTTTCAAATGACTCAAAAAATTTTAAATATATTTAAAATCAATATCTACAACTTAATCCATGATAATTATCTGACCAACACTTAACTATTAGGCATCACACTATTAATTTGGTCCACAGTGGTGCTCAGTAGTCTGAGAAGAGACTGAGAGTGATTCCAAAGGAAATGCCAGTTCAAATGACCATTTCAAAGAACACCAGGCTGTTGTTCAGACAATGCTGTAGCCCCTAAGAAAGAGGAAGTGCACATTTCAGAGATATAGTTATCAATAAGAGGTATTTTTGGTACAGACACACACATGTTTAGCTTAATGTGTCACTCACTTTGATCCAAACCATTTATAGCTCTCTGAAATTATCAGGGTTTTTTAGTTCATGTCTTTATTAACTTTCTTCTCTCCACTAGAATGTGAATTTGTGAGACAGAACACACACATGCACACACACACAGATGTGTGTCTTTATCTCTATTTTCTATGGACGCATCTATCTATCTACAATCTCTTTATCAAGAAAGAGAGAGGAGAGGAAGAGGGAGGGGCAGCTGATAACACCAATGTACTAGGTCATTAAATATGAAATGTCCAATTTTGATTCAAAAATGTAGTTTATTATGTCTCAAACAAGAAGCAGTACAATTAATCAAAGTATGTGCCTAAACTATTGACATAATTTTGCCATCTTAACCAGCTTATTTATGCCAGCAGCAAAGAAGCCTGGAGGGCAAGTGGCGATGAAATCGCCAAAGGCCTTTTCTACAGCTTGTTGAGAATCGAATGTTTTTCCTTGTAAGAAGTGGTCCAAAGCCTGGAAGAAGTGGTAGTCAGTTGGTAGAAAGTGTGGTTAATAGTGTGGATGACAGAGTTTCCAAGTCCAGCCTCTGTAGTTAGAGCAGCGTTGTTTGTGCAACATGTGGTTGAGGGATGTTTTGCAAGAGGATTGGCCTGTCTCTATTGACCAGTCTTGCCTGCTTAATCACAAGCCTCCTCATCGTTTCATCCAATTGATTGCAGTAGACATCTTCTGTAATTGATTGACCAGGTTTCATGAAGCTCAATACGCTGGGAAAAGACTGAGAGTGATTCCTAACAATGACTCTCTTCTTCACCAAACTTCAGATAGTCTCCTCTGAGCTCTCTTTTCAACTAGGCCTCATCCGTGGGCCCTGTCTTTGGCCTACCAAGATGAGTTTTAGCAAGAATCCCGTTAAGTCAGCTTAGAGAGAATCCCAGCCTTGGTGTTTTATCACCCTCAGTATCTGATCAGGTTCTTCATTCTTCACCACTGATGTATGAGTCCGTAGCCTGCTTTCAACAAGAATCCTGTTCTTTCAGCAAGAATCATCCTCCTCCATATTGATGTCTCCTCTTAGTAATTTTCTATCCACTGGTCCCCTCCTTCTCATTGGCTATAGGGCCTCATCTGTCTTTGCTGTATTCACAGCTGAGCACAACCTCTTTCCCCTTTCGTGGTAGTCTTGACACTGCGTTAGTTCTGAATGAAGTCTTCCTTATTGTTTTAACAACTGTCAGGATAATTTTTTCTTTAACACTCCAAAGTGAATGCTAGTTCACAGAGATTGATTAAGAAAAATATGAGACTGTTATCCATGCAGGACTATATCCTCCAAGAAAGGCCATGTATTAATACGGTTTTCAAGAGATTCATTTGTCGTGGGGAGGAGGGGATGGGTATATACACACCTAATGGGTGCGGTGCACACCGTCTGGGGGATGGACATGCTTGAAGCTCTGACTCAGGTGGGGCAAAGGCAATATATGTAACCTAAACATTTGTACCTCCGTAATATGCTGAAATAAAAAAAAAAAAAAACCAAAAGACAGAGATCTAGAAATAAAACAGCTAGTTTAAAAGGCAAAAAAAAAAAAAAGATGCATTTGTTAATATTGCTCATATAAATGCAGAATATGTTGAAAGCAATCACTCCTTTTACTTCCTTGACCTCATGCAGGAATAAGTTTTGTGCGCTTGAGAACTGGAAGAAAGGCGGTACAGCTGGAGCTTATTCTATGAAGGGGAGACTAATAAGGGGGAAATCTATATATTTATTATGTGAGGGAAGTATTTGTTGACATGTCTGATTTCTGTGGTTAATATGTAGAATTTTGAATACTGATAGAGAAATCAATCTCATTCCAGGAAGCTCTCACTTATTTAATAAGCATTTAATGCGCATCACTGTACATAAGGCCCGGTACTGGGCACTGCAGGAAATCCAAAGGAAAGACTGTATCAAACAGGTGACACTTTAACCAAACCTGAAGAACAGGGAACACAGAAAGTGGCATAAAACTTGAAAAATCTTGAATTATCAATTGGAATCCATACAAGTGAGTGGTAATGACAGGAAGGGTTTCCCTAGAAAATGGATTAGGTTTGCAAAACATACAAAAAAGAGAGTTATGTTTTTCTGCATCATAGAAACAAACAATTTGTACTGCCAGGAGGAAGACAAGTAGAAATTAATGCCAGAACCCAGGTTTAATTTTTCTCTCAAATTAAAAAAAAAAAAAAAAAAGAATTTTAATGTTCATGAAAAACATGTGTCATGCCCTGTTGAGGCTGAGCCAATTATTCATTTCTTCATCATTTCGTGTCTCTGGTATCAGACACACGGTGGGGAAGCAGCCAAGGGCAAAGCGAGAGGTGCCAGGATTCTGCATGCAATTAGATGGCAAGCTGCAGAGCCTCTTCCCTCCCAGCTCACATTTACAAAAATAACTCCGCCCACCTTCCAGACAGGATCTGAATGAGTGCAGAGGAAGGAAATTACATGACTCCATCCATCAATACCAAGGCACAGTTGCCAATAAGTGCCTCCAAAAGAAAGCATTTTAAAATGTTCTTTCTGCCTTTAGAAAATTGCCATTGTGGAAAAGGACACTGACTTCATAGGACCGTAATTGATTGAACTGTCCTCTCATCTCTTAATTTATTGATTGATTAGAGCATAATGCTAATAAAATTAAGATCAGAGGGCTTGAACCTTCTTTAGACCAATTCTGTGGTGTATTTTTTTATCCTGCGATAGAACTCCTTCTCCTAAAGCTAATTTAAAAAAACCAAGTAAAACCAAACATTTTGGGGCTTACCTCCTTTTCCCCTAAGGTTCCCTCCCTTTGCCTTCTCCCCGGCAACACAAAGCACACACACATATGCACACACACACAGAGGTTTTTTTTTTTATTATTTATTTTTGAAATAAGGTGGCTGGTACTATAGGATTACTCAGAGGTTTAAGACCATCTTTTAATTAAGCTGGAAAGAGAATGGAACAGAAGAGGATGATCAAAGTAATGATGGTAGGTTACTGAAGAACATTCTAAAACTGACCCACAGGCAGGGCAGAGTTGTGACAGAAACATCCACTATCTGGAAACCAGACATTGCTGTCAAGTTACGCTGAAGCGTCCAGCCTAGCTGACCATTGTGTCTCACAGAAAGTAGAGAAAGTGATTAGCAGAAAAACTGCCCTGGACCTAATTCTGAATCGTGGCAGAATTATCAACTCCTTCCTCTATATTCCCACAGTACCCTATATTTATTTTATGTTATATATATATATATATATATATATATATATTTTACATCCTACACTCCTTCCATCTTCCTCCTAACTCTCTCTGCTTAGCTTGGAGCTCCATCTCCCTTCCTGCAGTTCACATAGTGTGGGGCAGCGAGAGTGAAGGCCGGGTTCTCCGGGACAGAGCCAAGGACTAACCTTAGCTTAAGGGGGCGGGAGCTGCCTGCCAGGGGCCATGCCCTTGTCCTGGAGAGGTGGGACCACACTGAGGTCTCAGAGGTTGGAGGAGAACACCAGCGGCAGTTGAGAGAGGGCCAGTGAGGGCAGGACTGGGTGGACAGGGGCTGCTCCTGCTGTGTTGGGAGCTGGTCGTGGTCTTCAGCCCATGGGTTTTAGTTCAACTGTCTCGGGGGCCATATTGGTGGGGGGCAGGGCTCTGTGGAGGGGCAGGTAGTGGTGGCAACACAGCAGTGAGGGGAGGACAAGGGAAGGGTATCAGATGGGGCTCCTCTCAACCTGTGACGAGAAACTCCTCCTTCCTCGACAGGCACTCACAGAACCCGTAGTATTGGTACACTGTTCTGGACCAGAGCTTCCAACCTTAGACAGACTTCCTCTGGGAAGCAGCCCTGGGCTAGGTACCCGTCTTCTGCATCCTCCAAGCATCCCCTGCTTAGTCCTGACACAGAATTCAACACCTTGTATTGTAATTACCTGATTATGAGCCTCTTGAGGTAGGGGCTGTATTGTATTTACTCTTGTGTCCCCGAGGCCTGGTATCTAGTAGCCACTCAACAAATGCTTTTTCAATTGAAGGAATACGTATTTTGAGCATGATAACCCCTTTAAATGTTTGAAAAATGTAAGAGATAATTATACAATAAAATTTGTATCTCCATCAAGAAACCATGGTGGCTAAAAGCTACTGTGAAGGGTATTAAATAAAATTGTATTTGATTGTCTCAAAAGAGTATTAACACGCATGTGAAAATATTATCCTATCTATGTTTGAGCATGGATTACATACAATTCTTGGTTCCCAAAAGGATCAGCATTTGCTTGGGTGTCCCTGATTTTAGCAGTTGCCTGACCTGGGAGAAGCCACAGTGTGGCTGGTGGTGTCAGCTGCTGGCGCTTGTTGCTTTCCTAATCCTCTTAGTGCTAGAGAGCAGGGCCTTGGCTGTGAATATTTGGCTATGCCTCCTGGGGCTGGGGGGCATCTGTGTAAGAGGAAAGATGAAAAATCACCATTCCATCAGGACCGAACAAAGATGACTCTCACATTCCGCTTTGGCAGTGAGTTACTGGAATTAGCAGTCACTAACATCATTTGGTGCTTGTTAAGTTTTCATGGACTATTCCAAGTGCTTCACATACTCCTCACAATAACCAGCCCTACTAGGTAGGCAATATTATTGTTTCACATTACAGTTAAGAAAACTAATTGATTTACTTGCCAAAATTCACCTAGAGAGTAAGTAGCAGAGGCAGGAATCCAATCCAGACGGCCTGGCTCAAGAATGCCCACTCACAATCACTGTACTATCTCGCTGCACACGCAGATTGCACCCAACTCCAAACACACGCCTCATGATCCTACAGAGCTGGAATCAACCACCCCCCAAAAATGAATTTAGTGTTAATGGATAAAACAGACCCGAGCCTGCCTTAAAGCAGCTAGGGATGATGTCATCTGGTCTTTTCTGAAATCCCTTCTCTACTTGACCTTCCCAAGGCCTGGGTTGGAATTATTCTCCCATTCATTCCTCAGTTCTATCTCTGTAATAGACCTGGTTACAATCTCTTTTGCACTGTTTATTTCTAGAGGGCAGGGAGTGTGTCTTGTCCTGCTTATAACTCCCTAAGCATCTAGCACTGTGCCTGCCACACAAAATGTCCTCAATAAACGGGAGAAGAAACAATGGCTATAAAATAACAATGTAAAGCAATATGATTGCCACATTATAGCTGGTATGGTAGCAATTTTGCTATTTTCAGGATAGAAACATATCACAACTCTCTCTTTATTAAATATGTTTAAACTTTTAAAAGCACCTATCCCCTGATTTAAATATATTTATTATTGATCTTCTTTTTCAAAAACTATGTCTCTTTATCACAGTGGATTTTAAACATTTTTATTGTGGGACTTTCTGAAGTCCTCACTAAACCTCTACTAGAAAGGAGGAGTTGAGGAGAGAGGGAAGGTAGAGGGAGAGAGAAGAGGAAGGAGGAAAAGATGGGGCAGGAGAGGGGGAGAAATGTCAGCATTATCCAAATCCTAGATTGTTACTGAGAAGGAAGCTGAAATTTTGGTAACACCTTTCCTCCAATTAATCCGGAAATGGAATCCTGCTAATAGGGTGTGGGAGAGAAGCAGAGAGGTGCAAATGGACCGGTGATAATGGGAAAGGTGAGAAGAGGGTGGGAAGGCCTGGGTTTTCACACCCATGTCATCACACCCCAGTGACAGGGATGGAGCTAACGCTGAGAACGACTGTGCTAATGAGCCCTGCTTCCTCATCTGCTCCCAGCTCCTTCGTCTGGAAGGTCCTTGAAATTTCTGCTTAATAACACTCAGGAAACACTTTCTATAAATCACATAAAGCTACAAATTTAATCTTTTTATTCCCCATGACAAGATACATATGGCTAGGCACAATTAGAGACAGCGTGAACCATTCATCCTAGGTTTCCCTCCAAACAGTTCTGATTTGAGATATTCTGTTCTAGTCTCCCTATAAACACACCTAAACTTGTCAATCCATGTGCTCTGATTTTGGTTTGAAAGTGTAGTCAACAGGAGCTGAATGAATGCTCAGGGATATGATTGACTGCAAAACATTTACTGAGTTCATTAGTCCTTTGCTGCAGATCGTGTTAGGTCCAGAAGAAAATCTAGACATCCTTGCCCTCCTCCTCAAGGCTCTATGGGATCTGAGCCCTCCCCCTCAACACTTGCACTAATATTGCCTTATCGGGAAAACATCTCTCTCAGTCCACATATAGTTTGTTATACAAACTCCTGCAAGAGTCAAAGATTAGGTCTAAATGGCTCTCTCTTGGGAATGGGATAAGCAGGAGAAGAAAATATCTTCAAATGGAAAGACAGAATTGTATGCATTTTGGCTTTATTTTTCTCTCTGCACATTTCTACAAGACTTATAAACCACAGGCTGTATGAAGGCGAGCAGGTTGCTCACAGGGCTACATTCACTTCCAGGATCTCTCATGGTCATGTTTGTGTTATTTCTCAGTATGTAGAATGAATACTTTCTTACACACACAGTGTACAAAGTGCTTCATGTCAATTTTGATTAGCTAGAAGAATATGGTTAGTTTTCTGCATTCATTCAAACTCTGATCTTCTCTAAGTCTGTTAACAAATACAAATGGTTGCTGATGTGTGGTGTAACTAAATGCTTTATGTCTTACATTTTTGGAGGAATTGAGCATGAAAGCAAGTTCTTCCAATTCCTGATATTTGAAATAAGAATGTACTGCATTCCTTCTGTATTCCAGGCAACAGGCAAGGTGCTGAGGGTACGAAGTCTAATGAGATATGTTTCCTTCAGGTCCTTAAGGATCTTGTAGTCTAAACCTATGAATATAGTGCACAGAGACTGAGATGAAAACGTGTAAGGAGCTATGGACACACAGAGCCTCAGCTCCCCTCAGACACGTGAGCTCCATGGGCAGTAACTTGTCTATTCCATATCTCAGAGTCTAGAACAGTGACTGGCACATAATAGGCACTAAATAAATACTTGATAAATGAATGAATGAATCTAAATAAGATTATATTGTCCAGTAAGATTTCCTAGAAGGAAGACTGAGAAGGTGTCTACTTGAGAGAGAATGGCAGGAAAACACATTCTAACTGTCACTGTCTCTACTTTGCCCTGAGATTTTTAGGGTTGGGGGAAGTCCTCAGGCTGTTACAAACCATGGTGTGTGGTGATAAAGCATCTGTGAATACAACTTGGGATAAATATTTGAGATTTATTTATGTTTATTTGTGATACAATGTGGGATTTATTGATGTACTCTTTAAATTAGAATTCTGTGTGTATTGATGTTTGGGTCTAAGCTTTTCTCCCTAAGACATTGAATTTCAAAGACTGTAAGACTATGGCATAATAATATTATGTGGCATAAGAAAATGTGTCCCTTGAAAAACTAAGAGAAGCTGTTTTCAGTGGTTCTTTGTTTTGTTTTGTTTTGTTTTAGAGACAGGCTGGAGTGCAGTGGCCTGATTATTTATAGCTCACTGCAATCTCAAACTCCTGGGCTCAAGCAATCCTATTGCACTCCAGCCTGGGCAATAGAGTGAGACTTTGTCTCCAAAAAAAAAAAAAAAAAAAATTAAAAAAGAATTATTTTTCATTCACACACTCTGTGTCCATAGGGAGTTATGCTCACTGATTCAGTCTGAGGGAGGCTTTACTTCGACATGTTTCCATAATCTCAGAGGCAATGAAAAGAGTATGGTTAGCTGTATATTGGCTCTTGAAGCTTCTGCCTGGAAGTAACAAATGTCACTGCCCTACCATTTTGTGACCAAACTGAGTCACGTGGCAAAGTCTATCATCAGTATTGTCCCAGGGAAGGGCGATGGATATCTGTGGACAGTAGTACAGTCTCCCACAATTGCTCAATCAGCTTCCATTATCTTTTAAGCTATGAAAACTATGGACGGTGCCAATTGCCAAACCAGCACCTCTGCATCTAAAAGGCAGTCATTGATGTCTCCTCTGATCAGGCTGTCAACACTTTGTGCTTCTGCTGAGGATATCTTTGTGTAGGGATATGATCTCTTTGCCAGAGAAGAAAGGGGAAGCTGCCAAGAGGAGCTCTGAGTTCTCTGTGTGCATTCAAATTACCTGCCTGAAATAGCTGACTCAAAGTAGCTATGAAATTTTTTCCCCTTTTCATAGCCAGCCACCAGTCTAGGGTCCATGAAGTCAGGGACCTTTTGTAATTTGTTCACCAATGAATATTCAGTACCTAGCATAGTGCCTGACACACGTAGTGTTGATAATAGCTAATATATGTGCAAGCCACTTTTTAAAGACTTTACTTGTATTAGCTTTTTAAATCCTCGTAACAATCCAACACAAGAAGAAGGTACTGTGATTATCCCAATTTTACAGATGAGGAAACTGAGGCACAGAGAGGCTAAATAACTTGCATGAGCTCCTTTAGAATGTTAGTGAGTAGGAACTGAACCAAGAAAGTCCATACTTTTGACCCCAGTATGTTATACCAAAAGCAATAAATGTTGAATATATTAATTATTTATTTTTATTCGTGAATTTGGTGATAGAAGTGAAGTTAAAATAGTTCATGGGCAATTCATCAGATGGTGCTACCTCACTATTTTGAACCCAATAGTCTTAACATGCTGGTAGTCATCCTCATCAACCAATAGCCTAAGTAAAGGCTCAATTAAGCTCTTCCAATATCACTTTGGCATTCTCTATAAACAAGGAGCCAGGCTGTTGAGAAAATTGAAAGGTGATTCTCTGAGCCTGCAGGTGGGAAAGACATAATCAGAGGAAATCAGGGTTCCAACCCAACTAATCAGCCGTGGAATGCACGCTGGCTCCATTCTGTGTGAAGTGTTCTGTTGTTACAAATGCTACAAAATAGAGCAGCCCGCACAAGTGTTACCATTTTTGTTCTGGCTGGTGTTCTGGAGAGCAAGCTCATGAGGACAGATGGCAAGCTGTCATTTTAGGCCTGCCTTTTGGCTCACCTGCGTGTAGCCACATGATGCTTTCTCATTTCCTAACAAAGCCTCTCCTATCTCAAGTCATATTTATAGTCTCTGACTCACCCTCATTGCTCCTCCTAAATGTCTTGTCTTTCCTAAGGTCATAAAGTCTGCCAACATAGAGCTTATCACTTAAACGGAAGGATTCTTCTTGGAGCACCCTACTTATGCTAAAGCCTAGGGCTGCCTATTCTTACTCACCTACATGTTTAGTTTAAATATTCACATTCTGAAACAAAATCTCTCTTCCCAAGGTTTAGTATTCTCCTTCAAGACCTAAATAGATATAACCTTATCCTACCAAATTGGGTACTCTTAACGTCTGGAATAGGTCAGAAGAGCAGGGCAGAATTTCTTGTTCATTAAAGCAGCACTATTCATTTATGTCATAGTATTTTAACTGTGCCATGTGCTGGAAGCTCTGTGATTCATTGACAAATGATTTTGTGAGCTCTTCCATTTCTGTAGGTCAGGGGTTGCAAATTCAAATGCCAATAGTGGCCAGACAAGGACATCATGTAAATGAGTAAAAACAGGCAGGGCCTGAGAGTGGTGTGAAATGGAGAGCCCAGCAGAAGCTCCAGGGCCCGGCTGCCCCAGAGCTCTGGCCAATTGTTGCTGCTTGGGAAAGGAGGCTCTGTGCTGCCAGCTCTGGGTTTTCAAGAGAAGTTCAACATTCAGATTTTTAAAAATGTGCAATATTCTGATTTGTTAAAATAAAATGCTTCATCTAATCTGATTTTTAAATGTTTTCTCAATTTAAACATATTAGGGGGAAAGGGCATTCCAGGCAGAGGGGACTTGAGAGAACATGATATGTTTGGAGAAATTAAAGTCATTTCATGAGATGTGGAGAGTACACAGTGGGGAATAGCAGGAAATGGGGCTGGACGTTCACTTGCATTTTACTTGTTGGTGGCATAGTTAGATTCACATCTATATTAGAGTAGTTAAGAGGATAGGTCTAGGAGGAGAAAAATGGGGTTGGGACAGGAGTCAAGAGGATACTACGACAGTCCCCAGGGGACATGTTGGGGGTCTAATATGGGGAGGGATGTAGAGGAGACATAGACTTAAGAGCTAAGGGAGAGGAGGACAGGCAGTATGTGGTGGTGGAGTCCATGTGGCAGTGAGGAGAAGGGAATGTAGAGGTTGCCACTCAGAGTTCTAGGATGGAAAAGTGGGCGGTGGGTGACTCCTGTCATTCACTGAGACTGGAAACAGATGGACAGGGGAAGGCAGCCTGGGCTGCTGGTTGAGGGCACAAGTGGAGGAGATAAATCCAGTTTTTGATTAATTTTGTGCTTGTGGGACATCCAAGTGGGCTGGAGACAACTTTTGGGGAGACGTCAGGGTAAAGGTGGTGCTTGGACTCCTGGGAGTGGATGGGGACTCAAGAAAGCCTGGGAACAGGAAGTAGAGAGCAACAGTTTAAGGTGGAGAACAGGGTGATGCCTTGTGGGATTAATGATGACATATTACTCTCATTTCCATCACTGTGCACCCTCAGAGTCTTAAATCCCACCACGAGCCTCGGTGGGTGGGTAAAATCAATGCTTCCCCTGCCCACACATCTCAATGGTTTGGATCTAAGCTGACAAGTGGCAGGCTCACCTCACATGTGGCAACCTGATAAAGGACCCCTGATGGAACTAAGTGTAACATCTACAATAACCCCTGAAAAGGCTCCAGATGGCGTATGTTGAATACATAAAAAACTTCAGGTTTTCCTGGGGCTGCTCCTTCCCTCCCATGCAATTCTTTTTCAAAAAGCAACTGCAGCTAGGCATTTTATCACACTTTTAAAAGGGCATACAATGAGTTTGGCTTTCACTCTATGAGGGGGCTTTCTAGATATTCAAGCAGTTATCGACTTCTGAATCTACACCAGCACATTGTAGGGAACAGAAACCCCGCCTCTTGCTACAGGGAACAGCTTCCTGGGGCTTGGGCTACAGTTAACCACAAAATATTACTTAGCACACGGACACCAGAGACACCCTTGCTGTTACTACTGTGGTATTTCATAGAACCTCCATGATCTTTAGAATATGGTAACCATACAGTATTTTTGAAACTTAGTTCAGGAGATAAATTTATTTACACTTTGCTTATATAATCTCTTAAAATCTTTTAATTATTTTATTTTTTATAGGGCTGCTTCCATACTTGAGATCTTCTTTGTTCAATCTTTCCAGGTTAATCAAATCACATCGTTGGTACAAAATGCAAAATTGGTGCATTTTCTCGGACTAGTTTGGTGTTGGCCCCTAGTAAAGAAACAGCTTGCATTATTCAAACCCCTAGAGTTCAAGTGCTGAAAATTTAGGTCAATCAGAGCAGGGTTTTTCTTTCTTTTATTAACTGATTTTTTTTTTCCTCACTAGAATCATGCCTAGGATATAGCAGTCACATAATATGTAATTGTTAAATAATAGGATGATGTTTATTTCCATGGTAATTCTCTTAAAAAGAACTTCTTAAAGGAGGAAAATCACATTCTTATTCTAGGAGGCAGTGTTTTCCATTCTACATATAAGACATCCTGATCATTTTCTTTCCTGGTTAGAAAATATTTTTTTAGTATCTCTTATTGGAAGAAGTTGATGCTCAAAGTTACAATACAGTCAAACAATATGACTATAATTAGTTACAGGGATGACTTATTGAAAAGAGCATTGATTTGCAATCAAAGGCTTGGATTTGATACTTACCCCTTCTTATACCAATGTGTGCTCTTAGGAAAGACATTTAATCTCTCTAAAGTGGGCTTGCTCATCTGTAAAATGGGATAATACCTCCCTTAAAAGTTTGTGAGATAAATAAGTATAAGCACTTTTTTTTTTTTCAACTTATCAGACCCAGGAGCAAAGTAAGAGGAAAATAGTTAAGAAGAATTGAGAAGATATCCTAGGTTTCTGCCTAGCTTTCAAGATTATTTTCATGATTAAAAGAGATGCTATACATAAATGCCCTTTGTGTAGTACTATAAATTGCTATTTGAGAAGTCAGGAAACTGTTTACATATAATTATTGTTTAGTAATTTGTAATTAGTGCTCAGTGATTACAGTCATCTATAGTAAAATGATGTTATTATCTGTAGCAAGTCCTGATTAGGATTTTAACAGGGTTTTGGTTGTTTCAGATATAGTTCCTGTGTACCCCACCTTCCATCTAATAACTGATGGTGGTGAAGCAGAGAGAGACTGCCTGAACACCTACAAGGTAGAGAAAAGTGGCAGGTGAGTACTCAATATCACCATGGACTGTTGTCACCCTAACAGTCAAGCTACTGGTTTATTCAATAAACACTGATTGAAAACTGACTATAATGTATTGCGCACAGGGTAGAGACAATTGGTAGAGCACACAAGTTTCTATTGATAGAGTCTAAGTACTGAATACAACCATCACCTTCTAGTTCCTAGCTTTCATGCTAGAAAAGTAAGACCTTAACTTTTGATTTTCCTTCACATTTCCTTCCAGAAGTGTCATAATGAATATCTACTTTAACAAAATTAACATTTCATCACAAATATAAGTGGATTAATTGGTGGGAATCAAAAAGTGGGCCCAAATATTTTTATTTTATTCTCTCTGGTACACTTATTTCATTAAAGCAGTAGGCCAATAAACATCTACTTGGCTAACATTGTCGCAGAGGAGATCATTCTCAAAGTTGTATTTCTGTTAACAAAGCTCTCCCTCATACCTGTCCCCTTTTTCTTCTTTCTACCATTGTTCCCACAGTTCTGGCCAGTATCTTCTCTTTCCTATGGAATGCCCATTGCACTGGTCTCCCTGTCCTCGGCCTCTCTTCCCCACTGCTGCAGAAGGACTCAGCTAATACTTGAACCCATTCATGTCACTTGCTCACCATGACCTCACTGGTTTCTCATCTATAGGACTCAATGCAGAAACTCTTAAATGGCACATAAGAGTTGGTCCCTATTTACCCGAGCAGTCTCATCTCTTGCTCATCTCTGCACATGAATCTAGAACAATTCTAATTGCAGTATCTCAGGACATGTTCTTTTCTCTGACTTGTGTGCCCTTGCTTCATCTGACCACTTGGAAACACCGTATTTGTCTTTCAAATCTCAACTCATATGCTAAGGTTTTCCTTACCCTCTCTGGGAGGCTTAGACAATTTTGCTGCACTTTTACAGCAATAGGACATAGCACCACAAATCACCACAAAATTGTCTTGGAATAAAGTCCAAAACCTTAATGTGATCAACAACACCCCATGAGATCTAGCTTTTCTCCATCATTCCCAGCCTCCTCTTCTTTACCCCACACATCAAGTATGCAATTAATTCTAGAATAGTTCACAGAACTCGGGGAAACACATTTACTGGTTTGTTACAAAGGATATTATTACAAAGGATACAAAGAAATGCATAGGACATGGCACGTGGGAAGGGGCATGAAGCTTCTGTGACCTTTCTGGGTGCACCACCTTCCAGAAACCTCCACGTGTTCAGCTATCTGGAAGCCCAGTCCTTTTGTATTTTTATAGAAGCTTCATTATGTTAGGCATGATTGTTTAAATAATTTAACCCTCAGCCCTTCCCGGCTCTCCGCAGGTTGGATGGGGGGTGTTGAAAGTCTCAACCCTCTAATCAAGCCTTGGTCTTTCCTGTGACCAGCCCTCATCCTGGGCAACCTAGCGGCTGTCAGCCATCAGTCAACTCATTAGCATACAAACAGGCATTTATCTCTTTGAAGATTCAAAGAATTTTAGGCATTATATATGTATATTTCAAATGTATATTTCACAATATCACAGTGGAATATTATGATTTCCCCATTGCAAGTTCAGTTTATTTATTTCTTTTGCTGATCATTACAGAGAAATCTATTGACCTAGAAATGTCTTTTCTTTACTTTGATTCTGGAGATCAGACCTCATTTTCTCAGCATTCCTTTACAATACAAACAAAAATTTCAAAATGCCAACAAAGCATCTTAAAAGTATTAAGGATAAATAATCCATTGAGAGTGGTATCCTCAGAGATTCACCTATATTGCTACTTGAGGATTGATGTGTTTTCATGAATAAGGTTGCATATTGACTGCCTAACATGGATTTGGTCTTAAAGCAATCCAATTTGTTTAAGTAGAGCCACTAACTATTTACCATAAGTGTTATCTATTCTAAACATCAATAACACTAAAACATAAGACCTGCTGATGTCATTCTTTTGAAGGACCTCAGAAAATTTCACTCCAAAATATGACTTCTTGGTACAACCAGTATTTTGAATTCAAGGTCCTTAGAGATCAACAGTCCTTGGAAGGGGCTTTCTCTCTTTTTTTCATAAAAACCCAGCCCCATCAAAAAGAACAATGGACTTCCCTTCCCTTCCCTTTATATCAGTATATTATAGGAAGGAAGATCAAGAATGCAACCAGACCTGGCCCAGGTCTTCAGTTTACTTAACAGATCACTTGAGTCTTCGTATATGTCTGGTGTATGTCCAGTGGCTTGTCTCTTATTAACAGACTTCTTTATCTTAACTTAATACATTACAGCCTTTAGACAAAGCTTCAATTCTTTAACCAATTGCAAATCACCTATAACCTGTATTCCCCTACCTTGAAATGTCCTGCTGTTTTGGGACAAACTAATGCATGCCTTCAATGTGTTGATTTATGACTTTATATGTAATTCTTACCTCCCTAAAATGTATAAAAACAAACTGTAACCCGACCACTTGCTCAATACTTCTTGGGTGAGACTCTCTAGGCTATGGTTGCACATATTTAGCTCCAAATAAACCTCTTTAAATTATTTCATAGAATTTGCGTTGTTTTTTGTTGACAAGGTGGCATCAATGTGAGTCTCAGAGAAGACTCAGGACTCCCAAAGGAGTAACCTGAATTCAGCACCAGGAACTGGCATGGCCCTCTTGCATCCGCAGACTCCTTGGGTAGAACTGGTAAGTCCTCCTGAGCTCCAGACCTCATGCTCTTGGTTGATGGTCTTGGTTTATTCTGAGCTGTCAGTTCTTTTCCTGTAAAGTTATTGTTTGGGATCCTAATTTTGATTTGGAGGTGCATTCTAAAGGGTCTTCTCCATTGCCTCTTCCTCTCAAAATTAATCTCAATTGACTTTTCTACACATTTGTGAAAGAAGAAACTGAACTGTCCTGTTTGTAGATAAATGAGAGACTGAGTTCCTCAGCTTCAAAGAGAAAGGGTATTTAACTTCAAAATATGCCCCTGGGTGACCAGGGGCCTAAGTAGGAGTGTCTTGGTGACTCCCTGCAATGTGAAGTGGCCCTACAGTAGGGAACCCCCCAACAACATTAATTAAAAGAAGGCTTATCCAAGAGACACATATAAGAGCTGATCACTTGACATTTTGAGCCCTCTCAGAAGTGGTAGACCCCCAAAGACAGAAACTGAGACAGCAAGAGGGTGGGAATGACTCCGTGGTGAAACACTATGGAGTCCTTCCCACAATCAGCACACTCTGATCCACTATATTAATCCTAGACTACAGTTTGGTTCCTTCTTTTAGAGAAAAATGGGAAACAAATCCTCTAAAAATGAGAAAAGACAAGGAGAATGACCTCCTTTGGGCACCCCAGTTGGTTTATGGCACCTGTACTTGCAAGTGTTTGTGTAAATGGAAAGGCTTGAAGGCACGCTAGGTTTTCTAGGACTCTAGTTGGTTATGGCCAATTCTTGTCCACATGTTTTAACTGATGAGCAAATTACATCAAGGAAAATTCAGAGCTTCAATGGTCAACCTGTCACTATAAAGTTAAAATGTTGAGTCTGTTAAGCTCTCTTTCCTCTATTTTCTTTTCTGCCTACTCTGAACCTGCTAACTTTTTCTACTGGTGTTGAGATAAACTCAATGTTTATAGTATTACTAATTCAAGGCTACTTGGAGCTCTTGCAGCTGGTTTAGCTAAAACATAAACATTGAAAACTCATTTTATTTTATTTTATTTTATTTTTGAGACAGAGTCTCACTTTGTTGCCCAGGCTAGAGTGAGTGCCGTGGCGTCAGCCTAGCTCACAGCAACCTCAAACTCCTGGGCTCAAGGGATCCTCCTGTCTCAGCCTCCCGAGTAGTTGGGACTACAGGCATGCACCACCATGCCCGGCTAATTTTTTTCTATATATATTTTTAGCTGTCCATATAATTTCTTTCTATTTTTAGTAGAGATGGGGTCTCGCCCTTGCTCAGGCTGGTCTCGAACTCCTGAGCTCAAACGATCCGCCCACCTCGGCCTCCCAGAGTGCTAGGATTACAGGCGTGAGCCACCGTGCCCGGCCTGAAAACTCATTTTAAACCGAAGAAAAAAAAGGGTAAAAGAGGTTTTTAAAAATTAAACTGCCATGGAAACTGCTTTACCCAAAACTTTGATCCACAGGCTTTATTAGGGTACCTATCAGGGCAACTAAAGTTTAGCCATGTGAACGAGTTCCAATTTTGTCAAAATTAATCTAGATTCAGTTGCCTCATAAATTGGTGAGTTTGTATTACTATCTCTTGGCTAGAGTTCTGAGGTTAAAGCTATTGGAATTTTTTTTTTTTTTTGTGGGTATATATTTATGTGTTATTTTGTTTGGTATGTACATGTGTTATATGTTGTGTCTACATGGTACCAGAAAGGCTTATAAATGAGAGAGTGCTCATAAGTTAATTAAATAAAACCAAATGCTTTTCAAGTTCATATGAATTTAGTACTGTTTGTAAATAAGCTGGGTTATTAAAAATTATTATTGGTACAGTAAAAATAAAAATGTCTTCAAAGTGTCAGCATACAATCCATACCTGGATTTACTGGTAATTTTTATGTTTTTAAGGTGTCAAAGTTTGACACAAAGGTTATAAAACTATAAATCCAGCCAAACCCAAAATGATCTGTAGTTTTATGATTTTTTAATAAATAAGGCTAATTTAATATTGTTGGTCCAATGATAATAGCTAAATCACCTGAGTTATCAATAAAAATGCCCATGTTTAAGTTTCTTACTAGGTAAAAATGTAGACATGCCTAAACAAAAATAAATGTCAGTAAATTGAAATGAGTAAAAACATCAAGTAAATAGGAACAAAAAAATAGAAACTTATGGTCAGAGTTTTATGAAGATATTTTGGTTTTGGTCTCTTAATCCTAGTTGTAGATGCAGTTTCTGTCATTGATTTCAATGTCTGTGGGAAGGTACATGCAAAATCTGTTTCTGACTCACTCTTTCTATCATATGATATTAACAGTACTGTTAGGGATTTAAAATTGTCCTAGGAGCTACAGTAACAAGAGCTTAAACCAAATTGGAGTCTTTCAACTTTCCCCCACTCTTGATTTCTTCTCCTCTTTGCATCCTAGCCAGTTATGTGTACATTGTGTTGCCATAGCAAAGTCCTGTGCATAGGAAAATTTGAAAAAAAATCCTAAACTGTTAATTTTTTTTATAGTAATTCATTTTAAGCTGAACAAGGTGGTTGTTCTTAGACTCCAAGGAAAATCTCAAAACAATCTTACTCTTTGGAAGTATTACATGTATTCAAGTTTACACTCAAGTTGAAAAATGTTTTGAGACTATATTGTTTTAAAAAATAGCTTAATCTTGATCCTCATGTAAAAAAAGTTACAATTTTGTGTCATTGTTTGAGGTGCTAAGGATTGGTGTTGAAGGTTTGTTCATTCTACAATCAGGCAATATCATGTTGATGGGGCTCAGAAAACACTACCCTAAAATGAAGGCCTCAGGAAGAAAAGTTCTCTGATCTTCACTTGGTCACCTACCTCTCAGTCCCATTCTTCTTTGAGGCTAATCATGGAAACCAGAATCCCTCTTTCCCAAGGCAGGTCATAAAAGCCAGAACTGCTTTTCCACAAAGCCATCCATAAAACCTAAAATTATTCTACGTAAAAACCAGCCATACAGTAATTATCTGACCTACCTCGTTTGACTGTAAGACTCCCATTCCAGAAAGGGTGCTGCCTACACCCAGAGGAAGAAATGCAAGCTCAGAAAGGCCAGCCAGAATCTAGATGGAAAGGCCATGCTGGGTTCCCCTACCCAGCCTGTTAGCATTAGGTCATAATTTTTTTGTCCAATCATATTTCTACATGACTGTCTATACTTTGTTGAACCTAAGCATAAAAATGGACACTTTTCCCTGTATCTTTTAATTTTAATTCTGAAGGCTCCCATGCATACATATTAAAATAATTTTGTAATTTTTCCTCCTATTAATCAATTTGCGTCATGTCAGTGATTTTTCAGTGAACTCTTATGGGGACAAGGGCTTTTGCTCCCTACAGTTTGGCTAAACTCTGGGGGACCAGGGGTCTTTGATCCCTACAATGTCAATAGATTTTGCTTCAGAATGTTGGTGTTTTGGAAGAATCTAATTAGTTAATACCTTTAAACAAAATGTGTTCTAAAACTTCTACTGTATTCATAAAACTTAGAAAAGATGTTACATTGTTCGAAATAACAAGTTTACTAGAATACTTACATTTGTTTTCTTGGTAGGATGTTTTGAGTTTAAAAATAGTATATTTTTATTTCTGGTTTGTGTTATATATCGCACTCACAGAATGTAAAAAATGGTTAACAGAAAATAACTTAAAATGATAACTGAGATCTAAGTGAACTGCTAAGGTAAATAAATAAATCAATAATGTAAATGGGATAAATATTTACAAGTAAAATTTTCATATAATTTGGAATCTTAAAAGTTTTGTTAAATGAAATAAAAGACATTTGTTAAATGACTGGGTCATTTCCAATTAACAAGAAATTATATCATAGGCAAGCATGTGTCTAACAATTTTAAAATGATTCTAATGTATAAGATACTGATATGTAACCATGAAAAAAATTAGAAATATTTTACCCCCAAATATGGCATTTTGATGTGCAAAACTGACTACAGAATCCTCAAAGTCTCTATGAACTTCCCCTCCCATAACCCATTTTACCAAAAGGGAGAAGAAAAAAAATATTTTTGGTAAAAAAGTTTAAACAGAAAAGAAAATAATATTGTATGATAAATTTTTGTCCTAAAATAAAATAGCTGATTATTTAAGAAAAGGAAAATTCAGGATAAAACAAAAAACGTAAGCAGTTGTAAATGGTCTGTGCAAGTTGGGATAAGATTCATAGAAAGGAATTTATGAAACAATTTTGTATGTGATCAAGTTGGCTATTACTAAAAAGGAAAATTTTTAATTAAAACACAAAGTTTTCTTAAAATATTAATTTGCTATTAATGCAATTATATAATGTGTTAATTTAAATTCTATAATCTGTTTCCTTTTTGTAATTTAAAAATTTTTCAGACTTATATCTTAAAAGTTCAACTTCTTCTATATCTTACTGATTTCAGCTTTTTCTCCCCTTAAAATGGCTGGGATGGTAACTCTCATTTTCAATGTTTCATCAGTTTCTGTAATTTTTTTTCCTTCTATTGTTATGGTCTGATGCTAGAATGTTTTATCTTCAAGGTTTAGAAAAACAATATTTTCCTCTAATATAACTTAATACTATACTCTTGGCTTTTATTGATATGTCTAAATTATTTACTATGGTTAGAAAACTTCTCATGCTGTTGCTTTGTTCTCCTATTCAAGGCACTAGTTTTTCTTATTTACGTTCTTCTATAATATACTGTACACTAATGACCCTGGACACACTGTTGCTGTGTCTGATTAATTCAAGTACCTTTTTCATCAGGTTTAACTCCCAAGTTATCTAAATGGGCTTATAAGAAACAAACAAACAAAAAACTAATCACACTACAGAAGGTTTTTCTTTACCTTTTGGATAACTGGCCTAAAAGAAACAAAGATTTTATGCTTTATCAAGATAACCCTTGTGTTACTAAGTTTTTGACTAACTAGAAAAACTAAACTTTAAAAGGGTTAAAGTTTACACGCATGTAACTTCCTGTATTTCCTTTAAAGTCTTTTGATGACTATCACTCTTTGGTTAAATAAATGAACATTATTTTACAGTGACTTGTGTGATTCTATTTTGAACAAATAGAATTTTTTAATATTTGACAAACTTTGAAAAAAAATTCTAAATTCAGTCCTTTTAATCTCAAACTAGCTTTTTAATAATAGAGCCACTAAAAGTCCAAAAGAGACATATTGGGCTTACTTGCTACATTAAAACCATACAGAAAGCATTGTCAAATATGAAATGGTGTTTAACTTTCATTGGGTTATATTTGTATAAATATATTATTATTACCTGTTCCAAAATTGTATGAGATTCCTAAAATTCTAATATATCTTGGTATATGTTATCAATAATAATTATAATTATTATGCTAAACTGCCATATGCGAGAGAAATATCCAAATCTTCTTTGTATCTTTAACCGTGGCTATTGTAAGACCTCTATCATCTGCAGACAATTATCATTTTACTTTGACTCTTCTCAAACAACAGTTTATAATCAGCTATGGTCCAAGATTTGCTTCTTTAAGAAAAAGTCATGGAAAGGACTAAAATATTTTTATGACTCTTTATTTAAAACATTGCTGATTCTTTTTGCTTTGTTTTCCAGAGTCAAAACAAGTTTTAAGTAAATAGTGAACTTTACTTGATATTTTCAGAAGTTAAAAACTTTCAATCTGGCTCTAACCTTTTTTCCATTGCCAACACCTTGCTGCTAAAACTACAAACATCCTCCCTCTAGGCCCAGGGACTATTGTGGAAGAGGGGGCATGTGAGATTGTAAGAGCCAGTTTCAAAGGATGAAATTAATTCAGACCCTCCAGATCAAGGACGGACACATAGATGCCTAAACAACTGGCAAAATGAGGGACTTTGCCTTTCCCAGCCACGTGGTCCAGGCATCCATTCCAACCATAAAGAATTTCCTGCTTCCCATAGACTTGGAAGATTACAGAGAGGGTATCAAGATACTTGATGACAGAGCTTCCTGGGTATAGTTGCTCCCAGTTATGGGGTTTATGCAAATACAAGTATAAGAAGAAATTCATTGGCCACCTTAGGACAAATTACTAAAGTGACTGCAAAAAATATTGCTGTACAACAAAAGTCTCTGAATTCCTAACTTAAGTGGTTAACAATGCTTCTGTTTTATATAAAAATTTGCTGTTAGTCTGTAACTAAACCCAAGATTACAATAGCTCATCGCTTATAGATAAGTTAATTTCATAACCTGGCTTTTGGCTTTTGGGTTTTGCTCTTATGTCATCAAAAAGGTTGATAAGTGCTTTTCCACTTCCATTTCTATCTGGCCTAAAATTAATTGGCTATAAGCCTTTGTGTTTCAAGTCCCTTGGTCACAGCAGTCCACCGAGGGCCTGGATGGACCTGGGGCAGGTAGCCACACTACCCTGGCAACAGCACTGGCATGCTAAGTCCTTCTCGCATTGCATCATTCTGACTTCCTCTTCTGCCTCCCTTTCCCACTTTTAAGGTCCCTTCTGATTACATTAGGCCCAGAAATCCAGGATAATTTTCCCATGTCAGGGTCAGCTGATTAGCGATCTTAATTCCATCTGCAACCCTTTGCCATGTAAAGTAACATTCACATTCTGGGAATTAGGATGTGGACATCTTTGGCGGGTAGAGGGGGGCATTATTTTGGTTACCACAGCCACCTTTGAACTAAGTAGATTAATTTTTGGGTGTCTGATTCTAACTAGACTGCTTCTTTAACTCCACTCTTCTCACACAGGGTAGAGGTTTGGTGACTGAACAACTGGGATGAAAGCACATAGGAGAGTTAGAAATGAATCATCTTTGAAAGCCACAGAAAGCTCTCACTGTAATTCCTCACTCTCTCAAAAGATCTGGGGCCTGTGGGGAGGGGCAGGAGTTGCCTTGTGTTTCCATCTAAGCACATTAATACCTCTTACTGAATAGCACGAGGTTAAGGTGAAAGGAATTCCAGAATAATCTCTTCCACCAAAATCATTAGAACAGAAGCCAGGTTCACTAGACATACAATGAAGTCACTGTGCCATTCATGACCAACATGATCAATGTGATCAGGCTCTCTTTCCCTCTGTCCTGAGTTTTTATAGCTTTGTTTTCTTAAACTGGATTTATCTCAGAGATAATACAGCCTTGTAACCAAGTTCTTTTACACTGTCAGTAACTAAGCCTTCTTTGATTGGTCCCGGAGAAATTGATGCACTTAGCCTTTTTCCTGCTCCAGAAGGGGAAATAATTCCATTCTAGCTCATCCTGTGGTTCAAATCAGACGCTACTGTACCAAAAACATACAATACCTAAATAGCTGCAGCCAGCTTTATCCTGAACTACCTGTGAATCAGCAGGAGAGTAAAATATAGTTACTCAATGTGCTAAATGAAGAGAAGGTTTGATTTTAAATTTATCAATGTAGTGTGGGTAATTCAATTTCCTGTAGAGATATCGCAGTCTTCCACATTTTTTCTCTGTCTCCATTTGCATTACAGACTGTATGTCCTGCACTCCTCACCTTGTTCTCCCAACTCTGATGAGTGATCTTCCAGAAATGATTACTATTTCTGGAACTTAGTGTTCCTTCAACTTGACTCCCTGACTCTGAGCACCAGAGTCCATAGGAAATAGCTGAGAACTGGCATAATTGCATAAGATGATGTTCAATGTTGTAAACTAAGAGGACGTTTTTTTGTAAAAATTGAAAACCTATTGAAAATAACTTAAGGAATGAAAGTGTACTGATTTTACACAAGAGAATAATATTTTAAAATATTTGATATATTACAAATGTTTTATTTAAGCTGAATAAAAGTAAAGACAACTTTTCCCTAAATTTATTAATAATAGAGATTTCAGATAGAGTATGAAATAGCCTTTATTTGTTCATTTAATTGCTCCTGGCATTAGTTTTCACTGTAAATTCAAAACCCAATTAACATTTTATTAACGACAGCATATGTGTGGGCACATGGGACTTATAAGACAATCTACTAATACTTTGTGGATAAACCTTTCTATTGATATCCCCACAGTGCTCTATTAACATTTCCATTTCCTTCAGATAGTATTCGCAGTCAGGTCCTATGTCTTCAAATTTAATTTTACGAGAAGTTTTTTACAAATAGCAATGTTTTCCCTGTAGGAATTTATACACATATTTCTGCTTAAAAAGCCCAATAAAGCATTTCCTATGGAAATAAAAATGTATCTATAACCAACTGCTATCACTTTTTACATATTTGTGAAGTTTGTTTTTAATATGAATATATTTTACCTTTTTCCTATAATTTTCTATAAGCAGCACAACAGATTATAATGGGCACAATCAGACCTATAAAATTATTGAATTGCTCAAATACTATTCTTTTGGAGCTTTTTGTCTAATGAGAACCTACGTACCCGCTCTAGACTTAATCTTGGGTTGTTTCCAGTATAGGGATTAGCTGGCAGATGCTTAGTAAATTTACTAATGACATGTATATTAGTTTCCTGTGGTTACCAAAAAATTGTTGGCTTAAAACAAAGAAATTTATTCTCACATAGTTTTTGAGTCCAGAGTCTGAAATCAAGGTGTTGGCAGGCCTGCACTCCCCTAAAAAATTCTAGGGAGGATCCGTTCTTTACCCCTTCCAGCTTCTGGTGGCATTACTTGACTCATGGCTGTATCACTATAATCTTTGTCTCTGTGGTAACCCTGACTTCTTTTCCCTTCTCTTCTGTTTTAAATCTATCTCTACCTTTCTCTTAAAAGTGCACTTGCCATTGGATTGAGGGCTCGCCAGGACTGTCCGGGATTACCCCCTCATGTTAAGATTCTTAATCACATCTGCAAAGACCCTTTTTTCAAAAACTATAACAGTCATAAATTCTAGATATGTGGCATAGATATCTTTTGGGGGACCATTTCTGTGGTCTACCCCAGCATGATATTTAAAACTATTTAGCTTGAAATCCTTGAGTTCTCTGGCCTTGTTGTTCCTTCAGCATATTTAATTTGAAGAGCTAGAAATAATCCTAGAACATTTTGTTCATATATACCCTATTTAAATACCTTAAGACACTTGTTCTGGTCAAGTTTGGAAAAGTGTTTACTCCAGGAGTTGAAAGAAATCACCTACGAGATGAAAAACAAAGAAATACTTGTATAAAAAAGCGACAAGTGACAGTTTTCTGTCTTTCTATAATTGACTTTGTTACACTGAGAACAGAGGCTGGCAAAGAGTAGTCACTAGACAAACATGGGCTGGTCGGTTAAATTCATGAACAGAAGGAAGAAACTCGACCTTTACTTCTGCAGTCTCACCAAAGTTAGTAACCTTTACACTCTTTGGCTACTATTTCTCTTATCCCAGAGGTGTAGATTACAAGTTAAACAGGCTACAGAAGTCTTTCTGAACTTAATAATAATAAAACACTTAAAAACATTTAGCTTTCTCAGGAAATGTGAATGGCTAATATTTACTGAGCATTTATTGCATTCTAGGACTCTCTGGAGATGAACATAAATGTCTAGAATGACAATATGAATATGACACAATCATAGATGCTGTCTAATCTATCTCCATAGTAAAGTGCCCCTCAACAAACTCCCCAGTTGCTCTGTAAGATATATGCAGTGAAGCTCGGAGCCTGCCGAGGCCTGATGACATGTGAATTAATATCTAGTAAGTCTGTTTTTCTGCACCAACTTGTCTGCTTACTAAAAGTCAGTTGATGTTTCCAAACCTGTTTATGCTATTTTTATCATTGTAATTGATGTAATTTAAGAATTCTTATGTAGGATGACTAACACGAGTACCCAAACCAGATTGTTGTTATTTCTATGAAAACCAAGTTGAAAACTTTGAAAGATTTGAGGCACATAAGTTGCTAAAAAAAAAATCTTCTTGAATTAGGTTTAGGTAAGACAACTATAATAGACTAAGAAAAATTATAGAATTCTTGAAGGATCCAGTACTCATTTTGCATATTTATATTCTCACTCCATTTTAAAGAAACCTAAAATAGAAACTTTTGAGCCTGGTTTATACAAGAAAGATAACATGACACTCAAATTAGGGCATGCATGTGCAAAAGGTGGGTCAAGGTTAAATGTTTGAAACTAAATAAAATAAAATAGCACTAAAAAGTGTATCAGTTTTATTATTCCCTACTGTGATTGCATTGAACTGATGTAGTTAAGCAATTATCAATTTTGATTGCATCACATAAGAAAGTTTATACTATATTTGGACTTGATTTATATGATTGTTTTAGTTTAATTTTAAGCTTCATTTAAAAATTCCAATAGATTTCAATTGGGTACTGTGGAAGGAGTAAAAGTAAGCAAATACTTACAGAAAGTAAAAAGCCAATATAACTTATATATATAATGTATGCCTAGTATTGTACTAGGTAAGGTAGGGAAATACCAGAGAAGTATAAGTCATTCTTCATATTATCAAGGAATTAGATTTGGTCAAGGATAAAATCAAAAGAACAATATTAAAAAAGAACAAATAATCAATACATCGAGGACAAAAATCTAGGGTATATTTTCTAAGTACAATAAAAAGGATGTGTAAGGGAGAATTTGTGTGGGCTGCTGGAATCAGACAAAGTTTCTGATTTGAAGTGGACACAGAAGAAGGAAGATTTGGACGTAAGGATCAGGTGTGTAAAGGCACATGGGACAAGCAAAGGCAAAGAGGTAGAAGTGAGGACAATCTTTGGAAGGGCAGCAAGGGGACTGCTGAAGTGAATGCAGTTGGTTTGGGCTCTTGTTAAAGCTAACTCTGAAGACTATGAAAGCAGATCTTGGTGGGTTCCAGATGTTCACTTCCTTCTAGGAAGGCATCATCAGTGGTGGGTGAGAGTCGACGGAATATAATAGTGGAGGCAGAAAGAAGCTTATAGGTGTACAGGAAATTCACCCTAAAACACAAAGTTCATAAGTATTAATATTATATAAACAAGAGTAAATATTTGGAGGCACTTACCTTGGTTCAAAAAACAAACCAAAAAAAAAAAAAAAAAAAAGGAAAGTAATAATATCGAACAATACTAGGGATTGCATTGGACAGAGCCTTACTAATTTATATCATCTAAGAGAAAAGACTGAAAAGTCCGAGTCACAGTAGGACACATTTAGAAAGGATTTCTCTACCAGTTTAGAGCAGTGACATTTAGAGTACCTTTTTTTAAATCCCTTTAGGATGACTCCTGTATTCTTCCTGAATTAATCATCTCTCTCTTTCTTCTTCCTTCCTACCACCTCCCTCACATTTTTTCATTAACCTAAAAAGTATATTATTTTCTTTAAGAACTACCTTGCTGGGCACAGTGGCTTATACCTATAATACCAACACTTTGGGAGGTCAAGGCAGGAGGGATGCTTGAAGCCAAGAGTTCAAGATCAGCCTGGGCAACATAGCAAGACCCTATCTCTACAAGATATAAAGTAAAAAAATAAGCCAGGCATGGTGGTGCATGCCTGTAGTCCCAGCTATTCTGGAGGCTGAGGTGGGAGGATGGCTTGAGTCCAGACGTTCGAGGTTGTAGTGAGCTATTATCATGCCATTGCATTCCAGGGAAAGAGTGAGACCCTGTCTCAAATAAATAAATAAATAAATAGAAAGAACTATGTCAACCACATCATGAATTCTGGGTCTTCATTGGCTCAAATACTCAAGAAAGGCTGGAGTTCTGGTGATGTACTTTGTGCCCAGTAGTTACATACATGACCATATGAATTATGACTGTAGCCTGGGAAATTAAGAGAAAAGTGGAGAGTCCAGAAAGAAAGGAGAAAAATTCCCTTAATTCTGCATCTTGCTCTGTGGAGTTACTATCACTTATGTTTGGTGATCTAGTTTGTCTAGGATTTTTCTGGAATAAGGTCATGAGCCTGCCTTCCCTGCACCCAAGTGCCCTGAGTTTGGTTTGTGACAAGTTGTTTTAGAGTGTTAACATCAGTATTTCAGTGAGATGGGAAAAGAAAAGCAATTTCAATACTAAAAAACAACAAAATGAAATAAAATACAGACTAACAATGGAAAATAAATGGACAATGAAATTCGGCAAATTATCCCAATTAAGCAACAAGTAAAGGGTATAGGATAACAATCCCCAACTATTTAAAGAATCTAAATAGCACAGTAGCAAACAAATAAGTTAGTTTGAAGAATATTGCCACGGTTAACTGAAATGGAAAGAAATGAGAGAGGAAACATTTCTTTTCACTTGTTAGAAACCAGAAAAAGGCTTTAGGTCCATTCAAAGACTAGATTGTGAGATTACATACAAGAAAAATGAATAGGAAGCTTTTTAGAAAGACCAGTAAAATTGTGGTTTCTGAACACCTTGGAGGTGAACTGGTATCGTAACCAGACATGGCGCAGAGGAAGTATGGAGCTCCGAGCACAGGCACCCGGCATACGTAGGCACTTAAGACTCACTTGTTCATCTTAAGAAATTGTTATTTTAGCTGTGAAGAAGAAAGCATATGAGAGCATTGCTATTGTCTGAACGTTTGTGTCCTCTCAAAATTCATATGTTGAAATTCTAACCCCCAAGGTGATAGTGTTAGAAGATGCGGACTTTAGGAGGCGATTATGGGATTAGTCTCCTTACAAAAGAGGTCAGAGGGAGCTTGTCTGCCTCCTTCTACCCTGCAAGGATACAGTGAGAAAGCTCCACTTAGGAACCAGAGCATGAGTCCTCACAAGACACTGAATCTACTAGAGCCTTGATCATAGATTTCCTAGGCTTTAGAAATGTAAGATATACATTTTTCATTGTTTAGAAGGTACCCAGTTTAGTGTATTTTGTTATAGCTGCCTGAATGGACTCAGACAGGCATCTATTTCTCCCCAGTCTCCCCATGTCTCCTTTTACTTGTCCCAGCACATTTCCCTGCACCGAACTCAATTATGTGTTCGCCCCTTCCCTCCCCCTCCCCCCACTTTGTAAACTCCTGGCATGAAGATTTTTTTCCTTTTTCTTTTTTTTTTGAGACAGAGTTTCACTCTGTCACCTGGACTAGAGTGCCATGGCATCAGCCTAGCTCACAGCAACCTCAGACTCCTGGGCTCAAGCAATTCTCCTGCCTCAGCCTCCCGAGTAGCTCGGATTACAGGTGCGCACCACCACACCCGGCTAATGTTTCTATTTTTAGGAGAGATGAGTCTCTCTCTTGCTCAGGCTGGTCTGGAACTCCTGAGCTCAAGCAATCCTCCCACCTCGGCCTCCCAGAGTGCTAGGATTACAGGTGTGAGCCACTGCACCCGGACCATGAAATGAAGATCTTTACTGATGCGTTTAGGTGTCTCGCACTGTGCCTGGCATATTGTAAAACGCAGTGATGTAAGACAAACTTTTCTGCTTTGAGGGATGTGAAAAATAAACACCTGACCTGAGAACTTGGATGTTAAGTGCAAAAGTTTGGGCAAGAGACCTTGCTCTGCAACAGTTTATGCAGCTATGAAATTGGTAAAACAATGGTGCCTGTATCACAGGAGTGTTGTGAGGATTAAATGCAACACACATAATGCGCTTAAAACACTGTGCCTGGCTTGGAGTAGCTGCTCGTTAATTGTCAGTGCATTATTATTTATTATCAATGCATTAAAGTTATGTTCAAATCACAAACATAATCAAAACATTTGGTCCAAAATATTCTCTATAAAAGTTAATATAGATTATAATATGGTCAGTCTGATTGGTGCTGGTATTTCAGATGGCTGACAAATTTACATCCTAAAATATGAGGTCTCGGGGCTATAGCTGCACAATCACCACCTCCATCAATTTGGTGTGGTTAAAGTCTGTAATGACTGGGTGAACCATACTCTTCCTTTCAACTCTCCATTTTAACAAAGTTTAAAGATCCTTTCTTGTTCCTTCCTCACCAAAAGAGGAAATGCCAATTAATGGAATTTGTCAGTAATGGGCTTTGAGTTTGATTCTTCTACAACCCTAATGCTTAGGAACAAAGAATTTTTGAATTTCCAACTCTTGTGGCCCTAAGGACCAGAGGGACACCTGGAGGTTCCAAAAAGACTCAGTAGGACTCGGAAAGTTGGCTGAATTTTCATTTTAAGAAGTATATATTCTATTTTTTTTTGTAAAGAACAGTTTAGGAATAGTTATAACATATAATTTGTGTTACTTGATTTGCATAAACATAATGATTTTCTGTGAAAATAATTTGCACTCAGTTGATTTTGGAGTATCCCCTTCATCTTATCCCTGAGATTCTGAAGAGAAAATCATTTCATATGGACATGATCATAATCTATTATTACCTAAAACTATGTGTCATGAGGGTCATTACAATGAGTTACAAAAACTGCCCATACACTCATATTACATATAATGGGAGGAATGTCTGTTAAAATCAACTTAGAGTTCAGATGTTGACTCAGTATAGGCCTAACCCAACCATCAAACAACCCTAAAAATAGAATATAATGACTTGGTGTGTAGACAGCTGTACTAGCGCTGAGTAATCTCCATTTGCAATAATTACCCAGTTCTCTGACCAAATTTCATTCTCTTAGTATTATTCCTGCTGGATATTTATACGCTCATCTGTGTTCATGCAGATTAATGAATATTAAATTGTAACAATCAGATTAGAGAATTATCTGATAATTTAGGAATGGAAATGTACTTTCAATGCCATTTGGTTGCTCAAAAGATTCTGAACAATGTACAATAATCATTTACAATTCAGATTACTTACAGCTACACCAAAACACTGGGGCAGAGTATGTGATAGATACTTAGAAGTATGATTTGAATCTGGAAAAATAACTTCTAGTAAATTTCTATGTAGTGCCACTCAATCAAATGCAATTAACACATTAAATAACCTCCATTGGGAATTATTAATTAGGTATTTCATAAATACTTATTTAATACAGATAATTTCTGACTACTTCGTCTTGATATAAGTTCAATAAGCTTTTTTGATCTAGCCCACGTCCCTAATCACCATTTATAATGTTGTGTTTATATGAAAATATGCCCTTTATTCCAAACAATTGGCTAATCAGAAAACTTTGGGGACATAACATATTTAGCCTGGAGAAGAGAAGACGTAGGTGGAATTTATTAACTGTTGAATTATTTGGATGACTATTATTTGGAACAAATGTATTAGGTATGACTTACATACTTTCCAAAGGCAGAAATTCAAACAGTGGGGGATAGGTCTAAGAGAGATATTTCTGACTCACATAAGAAATTTTCAACAGGCAGAGCTGACCAGCAATAGACCTGCTGCTTCAGATGGGAGTAGCTTTCCCACTGAAGGGCGTTTTTAAGAATAGGCTGGATAGCCACTCAGCAAGTAAGGGTTGGAGGGAATCCGAGTTTGTAAAGAATGTTTAGACTTAGCTGCTAAGATTTTGTCATTTTGCAGTTGCCAAAAATAAGAGTTGAGATTGACAGTGGATTTTTTTTTTTTTCAACACAACTACCAGTTTCTTTCTTTACCATAGCATGGCACTTACTCATAGTAACACATCACCAAGTTTGAGAAGAGGGACATCTGGTGGATGAAATAAGCAAAAGGGAAGGGGGTTTTTGTTTTCAAATTCTAATTTTAAATATGTTTTGACATCCATGAGCACGATAAGTTTTTCCATTTGTTTACATCCTCTGTGATTTCTTTCCTCAGTGTTTCGTAGTTCTCCCTGTAGAGTTCTTTCCCCTCCTTAGTTAAATATATTCCTAGGTATTTTATTTTCTTTGTTGCTATTGTGAAAGGACATTTCCATTGATTTTTCCATGAAAAAAAACCGATCTATCAATCTACAATAGCATGTAGTTGACAATGGACAAAAATTATTCAAGATCAAGTGATTTAAGATTATTGTTTCATCTGGCCCTTTAATATAGACTTAATGAATGCCTTTTTGGTCATTTTTCTTTAATTAATTCAAATTAGGATCTCTGAGGATGAATTTGCTTCTTCTTATAAACCATAAGCATGTGCCTTTGTTGTCTAACAAGTTAGATCGTTTCTTTTTAGCCAAATAATTCAGCAGAGGGAATGGTATACAAACAAGCAAACAAACAGAAAACACCCAACTGCCCAAACTATAAATGCAATTGTTTTATTTGAGTCTTTACCAAACTATTCATTTGAAATATTTCTCATAAATCTGAAATTAATTCAAATTCAAATTTAAACGTATTGACAAATTTCTCTGTGTGAAAAAAAGTAATTTTGAATCCATTTCAGAAAAAGCAACAGGGCAGCACTTCAGAGCCAGCTTCCCTGGAATAATAACCTGAATCCAACTCTACCCACTCGAATGACCACTTAACTCATTCATGATGTTTCCCCATCATTTATTTCTACATCTAAATAAAAAATTAGTATTGAAAGTACCATTCATGAAAGCAGGACTACTATTTTATTCTCTGTATCCTGAATATAGTAGGTTGTAGGCATTTAAATAGTTGGGGAGTGAATCTCTTCAAATCTATCTTAGCTAGGAGCAATTTTGCCCTTCTTCAAGACCCTAGAGCTCTGTCTGTGCCTCTCCATTCTTTTGGGGAATAAGAACTGACATACCCTTCCCTCTCCTGCATTCATTGAGTGCCAGGCCCAATGTAGAACACAAAGACATTTTGCAAGGTCCCTTCCTTCTCTAGACCCAGCTACAAGACGAAGACGCTGTTCCTACATTGCTTTGCACAAAATACAACCTCAATGCATATTTCATTGAATGCATAAATAAGTTAATGAGTTGCTAACTTTTCTGAATGTTTTCTCCTAACATTTTTTTGCTTCATTCCCTTCCCTTTCATTTCATTCCCATATACTGTGATTTCACAAATGATAGCCAACATTTTTTGAGCATTCATTATATTCAGGTATTGTTCTAAACACCTTATACATAAGTGATTTGGTTTAATTCTCATTATAACCTTATAAGGTGGACTTAAAAAAAATAAGTATCTATTTATTAAAGGAAGTTAGTTTGCCCAAGGTGACAGGGCTAGTAAGTGGCAAAGTCAGTATTTGAAACCAGTTAGTTTCTGGTTCCAGAGAAGGTTCTTTTAAATATTGACTGTGATAATGACCCTCTGGTAAAATATCCAGACACACAAACACAAATAATAGTGACAATAACAATAGATATTCCAGTATTTCACAGAAGATGGGGAAATATGCTAAAAGACAAACCAGGCCATAGGAACAAGAAGAGCATCCAAAGTCTTAACATGGCAAAACCAGAGAAATGTATTAGGTGCAGTGGTCCCCAACCTTTTTGGCACCAGGGACCAGTTTCACGAAAGACAATTTTTCCAGGGAGGGTGTGTGGGGGGGGTCAGGAGTCAGGGGAGGAGGAGCTCAGGCAGTGAAGCTGGCGTTGGGGAGTGGCTGTAAATACACTAGCTGGCTTGCTGCTCACCTCCTGCCGTGCTTGCCCCCGCCCCCCAATTTTCCTAAGTTTCATGAAAGACAATTTTTCCACAAATTGGTACTGATCTGCAGCCAGGGAGTTGGAGACTGCAGAGGTAGAGGTTAAGAGCACAACCCTGGGAAGGAGTCTGGGTTCCTATACCAGTCCCATTACTTACTAGATTTGGGACTTTAAGCAACCTATTTAACCACTAATCTCCCCTTGTTTCTCTAATCTGAAAAGAGGGGGAATAAGAGAACCCATCATGTAGGTGTTTTGTGAAGATTGCAGAAGTTAATATGCATAAAGTCCTTATGAAAATGACTGGCACACAATACTTGCTAATATTCCTATTGCTATATTTCATCATATTGAAGACACACTCCATTACAAAATGATTTATTTTCTGTATTGCTGTGATAGAAAAATATTCCTGTTATGAATGTAAGATGTCATTAATTTTTAAATGCATCCTTATGTTACAGATGTTGAAATGTTAAAAAAAAAAGTATGCCTTGGAATTGATGAAATACCATTTTATTAGTATGTGCAGAATAGAGAAGAAAGAAAAATCTAGTTGGGAGAATTAAATGTTTGAGTACATTAACATTTTCATTTTTTTCAATTCTACTTTTCACTTTCCCTTTATTATTTTTTCAAATATTTTGTACTTGATCACCTGCTTTCAGTACCGTTGTTCTGGGAATATTACTCATGTTTAGACTTCAAAACTAACTGGTACTAAATCCTTCAGTGAAAGACAGAATTGCTCTAGAAGGAAGGAGGTGATGGTGTATGAGTGCATGGGAGGGTGAGCGGAAGGGAACTGAAGGGTGTGTGGAAGATTAAGTTTACCTGATCTCACTGGATGCTTTAAACATTTTTCAAGCAAAAATCCAAAGCAACTTGGCAAATATGAGCACAGGAAGATGTAAGGGGTTGGAAAAATGAACCAGTGACAAATCAATTATTTAAATTATCTATTCCAAAAATATTAACTTAAGCCCCAATGTGAACTCAATGTGCTATACATGATATGTTAAGGAGATCAAAAATAAATAAGAAAGAATTACAAAAGAAAAAATTTAAAGAGCAAAAATTCATAAAAGAGAATTGGTGTTAGAAGTGTGTCAAAAAGTGGCATAATTAACTGCGACTATGACCCAGTTTCTGCACTGGTAACATAACATTTCCCTGATTAATATTATATTATTTCTTTTTATACTCTGGTTACCATCAGAATACGCAACACTCAGCAAACAGCAATTGAGTCCCTTCTCAGGAGAGGCTGATTCTGTACTGAAGTTAAGCTAAGCCCTTTCGTGGAGCTTAAATCAGTCCCAGAGGAGGCACCAGATAGACTGTGAGAATTTAGAAGAGGCAACATTAGCGTGGTATAGAGCAGTAGATAATAGACTAAGAGTCCAAGTAACTGTCAAGGATCAGCTTTGTAGCAAACTAGCCATGTGACATTGCGCAAATTACCTTCTTTTTCTGGGCCTCTCTGTTCTTATTCACACAAAGCACAGATTGAATTTAGGCTTTACATTTTCTTCCACGTCATCTCTTTTATTTTCTGATATTGTGTTCAACATGATGAGAGAGATGAGAAGCTGCTGTCAAGTGCTGGGCTTGGTATATTTGCCTTATGATTTATGGGCAGGATCTTGGGGTTTTCAAAAGATGTTCTGTTCTCATGGGAGATTACCATAGTCAATTTCCACCTTCTGTGTCTTATAATAATCGTGACTACCATTCAGGGGCCAGATGCCTCCACCCTTTATCTCATTTATTTCTTACTACAGTCCTCTGAGGTTAGTGTTATGACTTTCGCTTTATAGAGAAGGAACAGGAACACAAAAGAGATTATTAATAATGAGAATAACGATTATTTGTGCTTATTATCTGCAATTACTATGCTAAGGGCTTTTCATATATTAATTCACTCAATCCTCACATACTACCCTATAAAGAAGGTTCTGCTATAATTGCCAGCTTTAGGGCTAAGGCATCCAATAATTAAATAATCTACTCATGTCATTAAATGGTTGGTAGTGGGAAAACAGGATTCAAATGTACACAACCTGATTGCATAATCCTGTACTTAGCTACTGCGCATTCTGCTTAAAAATACATATAAGGTCACGCACACAACTAATAAGAAGGAAAATGGGACTTCAGATTTGACTCTGAAGCACAAACTTTTAACTATTAAGCAGTACTGCCTTGGACCCTTGCCTGACCACATCCCCTCTCTTCTTGGATTTGTCTGTGGTTTCTGGCCTTCCCATTCATCTTTGCTCAGCCTTGGTCTCTGACCTGACATGTGATATTGTCCCGGCCCCAAATATGCTTCTGCTCCTTGTACTGGGTTCTGGGGTCCTATTGTGCTCACCCCAGGACATGATGGCTCTCCATCCTGTCTCTGGCTTCACCACTTCTAACTTGGCACTGGCAGCCCTAGGACCCCAGGCTTGTGGGACCCACGTCCGCCGGCAACGCCCTAACAAAGATGAAAAACTTCCGTCACATTTGTTTGTGAAAAAAATTTACCATAGATCAACAAGTGGGAAAGATAAGGAGTATAAAATTCCACGAATGCCAGTGGTGGAGTGTTTCTACTCTTCACTTTCTGTGTGCCAAAAAGTGGAACATTTTACGTATATATGTATGGCTAATTCATACCACAAACCTCCGAGAGTTCAGTAGCTAAGATGTCATCATTGTTATCATTATTATTATTATCAGACTTAGAATAGTGTTCCATCAAACCTTAACATTTAGAAACATCTGAATCATATCTCTTCTTTCCCATTCTAAAATTGCATACAAGTGAGATAACAATTATTTCAAAGCCACATATTGAGGAAAGGATCACTTTCTCTTCCCTTTTCTTCCCATGACAGCAAACAGTTCCCTGGCTTGACTGCCAAGGGTTTCTTGGGAATCACATTCAGCTCTTGTGTGACACTGAGCAATATTAAGGGCTGGCAAAGAAGAGCAAACTTGCTAAGAAGGAAAACACAGAGCAAAGCTAGCTGCTCCAGCTAATATATTTTATTAATCTACATTTTTGCAAAATCAAAGTATCACATTGAGACACACTACATTCAGTAGATTTCACAAGGCCACTCTATGCCATGTGTACTTTTCATCTTTTTTACTGAAGCAATAGGTACTTCGTTAGGCCCTCAGAGCCTTCAGTGTCCAAAAAAGTGCAATGTCTCATATGCAAACATGGCATTCTTCCCTCATTTATCCAAAGGTTCCCGAGCTCTCTTTTCATTTAAAAGAACTATATTTTGACCTCCTCCGATGCCAATGGTCAATTTTCTGTTTCCCTTTATGGATCACGCAAAAGCTGATCTTGTATCCAGGTACCAAGGTGTAGAGCTTGGCTCTGTATCCAGACTGCCTGGGTCTAAATTCCAGCTCTGCCACTTACAAACTGTGTGGTTGGGCGAGTTCCTTAACTCTCAGTCCCTTTATTCCTCATTTGGGGGTGATGAGATAATACCCAGCAGGAAGAGTTACCTACCTGTTAAGAGTTTGTTGTGAGGGTTAAGTGAACTAATATTTGTAAAACTTTGAAAACAGTGCTTGGTACAAAGAAGGTGCTCGATAGATATATTAGCCATTATTATTATTATTTTTTTTTTTTACCCAATGACGTATATTAATATAGGCAATGCTCATAAACTCAAATGTCTTCTGGGGTCAGAAATGTAAAACAAATGACACGATGGGGTGCCCATGGCAAATTGAAGCACGCATACTTTGCCTAAAGTCTTTCAAATTCTAAGTGCTTTTTAAAGCACTGTGAAATCCAAACAAAACACATCTGCTGCTGAATTTAGTCTGGTGTAGAGAAATGTGGGCTAAGAGAATTCTTCCATGAATGGTACAATAAATATTCTAGCTTTCTTTGCAGAATTAAGGAGTTTCAGTTTATCCTTATTTTTTTCTTTCTTAATTGTCGCGATGGTTGTTTTACATCCAAGAAGATGGAGCCATGCAGGACTGAAGCTCAGATGCAACACAAACCCGAGAGCGGTAATCATCATATGGGGTTGGTGACAGGGTTTGCTGGTGCCAATGACTAGGACTGGCAGCTCTGGCCTCAGCTAGTGTGGCTGGGAAAGCTGTCAAGGGAAAGCACTTGGGAAATGAAGGAAATCCTACAACATCCATGGTCTTGACGCTGACAGGTGACCTTGGGACCAGGGGCAGCACTGCAGGAATGCAGACTGAGCTGGGGAGAGACTAACAGCCCATAGCTCTACTTGCCCTGTAGACAGAGACACCAAAGAGGCAGCCAGGGTGCAGAGAAGGAATATGAGCTTAGCAGCCAGAAGTCCTATATCCCAGCTCCAGTGCCACCACGCAGCAACTGGCAGCCTCAAGCAGACCTCATAGCCTCTCAGAACCTCTGCTGTGTATAGAAAGATGATCTCTTTTGTCCTGACTACCTCACTGAGATACTTTGAATACCGAATAAAAACAGGGTGTGAAAACTGTTTGGAAACTTTAAAGTACTGTACCAATATAAGGTATTATTTTGTAAAGGCTTTTAGGCCAAATCCCATTTAAACAACAAAGCACTGCATGAAAACCTCCAAATAACAGCAGTGTTTTGTGACTTCCCCATGTCCTACTTATAGTGGGATTTTTTTTTTTTTTTTTTTTTTTGTACAATTGAAGCTATTAGAGGTAGTTGGAGACAATCTTCTGAAGTTGCTTGTAATAGAATAAAATCTGTGCACTTTAGTAAAATAGAGGAAAATTTTCACCCACAGCCTGCAGCACTTTTTACACCCCAATATTTTTTTTTCCTATATCTCTTCAGGCACTGTTTAGAACTACTTAGGAGAGAACATACTAACTTTAAAAAAAAAATCTTTAAGACTCAATTCTTTGTACTCATTCTCATTTGTGTGCTCATTCAAATACAAATATTATCACACATTTACATGCCAGCCACCCTACCAGGCTCTGGAAATAAATTGATTAAAAGATATGACCCCTTTATCTAATTATTGTCTTCCGTGATGGGGAGACAGACATGCCGGCAATTACAGGACAACGGCAAGGGCTACAGTGAAGGTGTGTGAAAGAAATCATGGGAGAATTGAAGAGAGGCATCTAATCTATCCGGGATGTGACTAATGAATAGGCAACTTCAGGCTGGGATGCAGTGGTGTATGTACAAGGGCAGGTAAGAATGAGCCTGGTGAATTCTCCCATATGAGTAGTTCAGGTCAAACGGAATACAGAGAACAAAAGTGAGCTTAGAGGGCGGTAAGATGGGACATATTAATATTTTCAAGAACAAGATGAGGAAGGGCTATGTATGGCATGGTAAGCAGTTTTTGATGGTTAACCATTGAAGAACTTGAGTAATATGAAGACATTTGCCTGTGAAAATAACCACTTTAGACATAACAGATCACATCTAGAGTTAGAGATGCCAGTTTGGAGGCCATAAGTCTAAACAAGGCAAGACATTATTAGTCCCTAGTTATTGTAGTTGCAGTTAGGGTGGTGAAGAGCATACCAATTAGAATTACTTGGGGTTGGTGTTTGATTTGACTTAGACAGTGAGTGTAAAGAGGGAGGGATGGAGAGAGAGAGAGAGAGAGAATATCTAGTGTTACTTTATATGTTTTGGGCAACTGGGTGGATATATTTCCCAACGCAGAGAACAACAGAAGGGAAGATTGGGGGAAATGTGTGGGATTTGATTTTAAAATGATTAAATTTGAGTTACCTGTGTAACATCTAAAGGGAGATATACCTCATTGTAGCTTCAGTGGAATATTTCTCTCAAAAGTCCTATCTGCATTTATTCTAATCTCAAGATAATGCCTCTTGTGGATAGAAAACCATCTAGTCTCCCATTAGAGTCTTGGCACTTTATTCTCTATTTGATATTTTCTTTTATTTTCTACTTCTCTGCATTTTAAGTAATTCCTTCCCACTCCTCCACCTACATTCTGTATTCTATTATTTTAATCACTCTCTTCAATATCTTTAGCATCTTGCCCCATGACCTTTGTCCACCTTCTCCATATCTTTATAGTGGCTACTCAGTGTTGCTGGAGAGAATATTTAAATTGGTGTCATTCCAAGTTCATGGTCAGTTTTAGCTGTCAACTGCCTACATATCCAGTTAAGTATTGGTAACTGCCTATTTTTTAGATACATGTTTTTTAGGCATTTTGAACTCAACACATCTAAACTTCACCCTTGATTTTTTTCCCCTACCAACCTGATTTTCTTCTAATATTTTTTATTTTAAATAAATGATACTAATGGCTTAAACACTAGTTGCATAAGTACCAGTGGTTTGTACGAGGACATCCAATCTTTTACCATCTTCTGTCAATTCTATCATCTAAATATGCCTCTTTCCATTAGCTGTTCATAAATTCTTTAAAATTTAATAAACAGAAAGAGTTATAGAAGACTAGCAGTTAAGAAAAGAGGAGAATGAGATATAGGATCCTGTAGGCCAATGTTTGCCAACTCCAGCTATGGTTAGAATCAGTAATGCAGCTTTAAAAAGTACCACTATTTGGGCTGCACCCCTCAAAGATTTTGATCTCCTTGATCTGAACTGGGCCCCAGGTATCAATATTTTTTTCAGCAATCCCTAGGTGATTCTAATATGCATCCATGGTTGACAACTGGCATAAGGTTAAAAGAAGTTTTTTGTTGTTAATGTCATTATTGTTTTATGATGTGAGCATATGTTCATGTACTAATAGAAAAATATTAGTGAAGAAAGAGGTTGAAGATTCTGGGGTGAGGGTAGTAATTGATGGCACAGGACTTATAATGGGTAGAATAGTCATTTCTCTGGGACTTGGGGGAAGGAGAAAGTTATACAGATGCAGAAATGTTTATGGATATGCGGACCAAGACAGGAAGTAGAGTGAGTTTCCCTGAGGTGGCTTCTACTCTTTTCTGAGAAATAGGAGACACGTTTATCAACTGAGAATGAGGCTGAAAAGTTGTTGCATCAAGACCTGGCATTGCGTGATCATGGACTTGTGTGCAAGTCTTTTCTCTTAAATGATTTATCGTCTTAATGGCAAAAGAACTCTTATGTTTCTGTCCTTCCCCAACCACTTGTTACGGAGATTACCACAAAGCAAGTCAAGTGCTCCAGAAACATTTTGGTTGATTTCAACTCATAAGTTCTTTTTTTTTTTTTTTTTTGTCTTTTCTGCTATTTAAATAATCATCCTCTTTTATTTTTTCTTCCTCATACTAAAAACCTTTGCCCATTATGTGTCGATTCCGAGTTATTGATGTTTTTTCACTTCATGGTTTAAGTTCAAACTGTTCCCTTTCATAAAGTTTTCGTAGATCTTCCCTTTCATAAAACCCACACTGCAACAGTTTCTGGCAAAAGGACACAGTGCAAGTTCTCAGTGCTGTGAATGCATCTCTTTTTGATTCCACAAGGCGGCATACCATTTTATGCACAAACTCCGCTTTTAATAGAGTCAAACTTAGGAAACGGATACATAAGCATGTATTTCCTATGCTGATTTTTTTTTAGTTTTTAACATAACGACAAGTACACATAAACAGACACCTTTAAGAAATGCTTTCTTAAATGAAATTCTGTAGAACTTAATTATTTGATACAGACCGAGTCAGTTCAACTAAAACCTAAAGAGTTGAGTGCCTTTCAATTAAGGGTAAATCAAAAGGTTGATAGACAATTTAGAAATTATACAGGTAAATAGAAAGTTCACTTTAATGTATAGATACTTATTTACATGTTGTGGGAAGGTCTACATTAGTGTGAAATACTTTTTTATTAGGTGCTCCACAACCTGCACTTATTGTATGTATGTAGCTACCTTATTTATATATGTTCATACTTACATATGAAAACCCCACAGATTTAGATTTATCAAGCAGCAACACTCTAAGACTAGTTCTATGTAGTGTTTTCTAGGAATTTAAAAATAAATATAAGAATCAGTCTTTTTTCATAAGGAATGCACAATGTAGACTGGTCAGTGAAGTTAAGGTACATGAGACAGAAAACATATGATTAAAAAGCACTTACTGAATATTTAATGTAATGGATGTTTATTGAGTTCCTACTATATGCCATGTGTGGGCTAGACAGCATAGACAACTGAAGCCTCTTTCCTGACTGGGGAAATGGAGACCTTTGTTTAGTTTATATATAAGTATTCCCTTGCCGTGTTTAATTTAATATTTTTGTCATTTTTAATTGTTTTCTAGAACTTAATGGCTGAAATGGTACACATGTATTTGTGTATGGTCCATCTTCCTCCACTAGAATAAAAGAGAGCAGGGACTTTTTGTTTTGGATCCCTAGAATTGAAACCAGTGCTTGACACATGAAAATGCTCAATAAATATTTGTTGAATAAGTGGACTCCTGCGCTCCAGAATCAGAGTAGGACAGAACTAGTGTATACTAATGGTGATCAAGAAGCTCCACAGAGGAAGCTCTGTTGGCCTAGCAGGGAATGAGAGGTAGGATACCCACATGGGGAGAAAATGCCAGCGAAGGAGAAAGACAGAGTATCTCACAGCACAGTCTCTGAGGGCATCTGTTAATGTTATGGTTAAACCATTTCCTTGCCATGGGTTTCTGTAAAATTAGTTTCACATGTGGTCCTTCCCATTTTTGGAATCGATAAGTATTTAATTTTCAAATTCCCAAATGTTTTTGATATGGTGGTTATAAAGTTGAGCTTAAGGAACTGTCTGGCATATGGAAAATAGGATAAGCTTTGATAAAGGTCATCAGACTGATTGTGAAATTTATAAAACCATAAGAAGGCTGAGCTTTTCTGTTCTAAACATCCTTATGGAGATTTAATTCCAATGGCATCCGTGCAAATTTTCCAAAGCTCTGTGGAATGATTGGGATTGATCACAGTCAGGGCTGTGTTCTAGGTTGCACTGAACACAGTCGGATCACAGGAAGACCTTTGTTTAGTCCTTGCGTTGGGTAAGCAGATGTATCCATTTTGCCCATAACAAATTACAGTTATCTGCCTATGGGAGTTATGATCAAGTTATAAAGGGCCATCAATCTCTTTCTTTATATGAGGATTCATCTAAGCACAGCATAGTGGACACCAACAGGTGGCCTTAATTGGTTACTGCCCTCCTAATCTAGTTCTTAAAGAATAAAATTTGGGTTTCAAAACCGGACTGTAAACTTGAGTTCAGAATGGAGTGAACCTTAGACTGTCATGCTCTTTTAAGGAGGAATTTTAAACAGAATGACATCTGGTCAGAGGGTGGAGGCACAAGGTAAATATATCAGGATTGCTCATGACCAGACCTTTCTTTCCCACACCAAATGACAGCCAGCTTGACAAAGTCTATGCTCAGTAGTAGAGAAAGTAAGGTAATCGTCCACAGTTCCCAGGGAAAAGTGAAGCAGTGAATAAAAAGCTATAAGAGTTTGGGCAAATTCTCCACGGCCTATTTAAAGCTGTGTCTCCAGAGTTTGGATCCCAATGTCAGGACTGACTAGTTCTGCAGCCCTGGATAAGTTATCTACTGGAAATGTACTTGAGCCTCAGTTTCCTCATATGTAAAATGAAGATAATGATGCCTTTTTTTTTTTTTTTACAGAGTTGTATTATAACTAATGTAGTTAAGCGGTCAATAATTAGTTGACAATTATTTTTATTAAAGAGGGAACTAAGGCTGTCAGAAAATTCAAAGGGTAAAAATTAAAATAAATAAATAAATAATTCCAGAACAAAAAAAGTTCTCCAGCCATTCCATCTGTTGCTTAATTTATCAAAAAAGAAAGAAAGAGAAGAAAAGATCGATTAGCTTGGGTTTTATAATAGCCTCTCATTTTGGATCTAAAATATGTCCAGTTTAACCATAGCAAATGATGGATAAATAAGCATAAAAGGACGAAAGGAATAGGATGGAGGGAGGGTTGGACTAGTCCAAGGTTCCTGTAGAATATGTCTTTTTATCAGCAATTACCCTATTCCCTACTAGGATTTAACCCTACTTTTTGCTTTTATATACAATTATAGTCCACAATACTTACATTGTGTCTAACTAGCATTGATCAAAATGAAATCAAAATATAAACAATGTGCACTGACCAGAAGACCATAATTAAATAAAAATCTCATGACTAAACATGACTGTGCATGTTTAATATATCAGGATATCAGACTCCTAAAATTAATTAACTCTCTAATGAAAGCTGTCTGCTATCAGAATAACCAATTTACTTTTTTCAGCAATCTAGCCACACCGGTTTTCAATTAAGATTCAAAAAGCCAAGTCCTGATGAGCAAGAGAGTCATAAATGATGCATGACTGTCCCACTTTTATGTAATGTTACATCTATTATTCTGCTTTAATCCCCTAGCATGCTTTTTAATTCATCAATAATTAATGCAGAGGCTATTTTATAAAGATTGTAACCACTTTGAAGGTAACTATTCCAGGAAGCATATTCTAAAACTAAGTATGCCATCTATTCAAATTTAGCAAGCTGATTCCTAAAATGCCCAATTAAATTTTAATAGTTTCTTTTTGTTTAATTGAAACTCTTTTCAGTCCAATGATTCTAATGAATCAATATCTATCATTTTATCTTGCTTCCTAACAGGGTGACATATTTCTCAGGTATTTTCACTACTGTTTTTATGTTCAGAATTTAAAAATTCAGGCATATTCACATCTTGGAAAATGTCCAGTGCTTAAACATAGTGAGTCCCCATTCTGTTCAGAACAACTCACTGGGAGTTTGGAGTGCCCAGAGCCAAACTCTGGGTTTCCTTTGATCTTCACTGATACTCCACAATCTCGCTTCATTAAATTCCACTGTCATGCTAGGATCCTGGGTTAAGGCAATGTTCCAGGCAAGTATTTTAATTATGAAAAACAGATAGCCTCTCTGAGTTAAAGGAAAAAGAGAAAAGTTGTTGTAAGGATACAAAAAGGTAATTTCATAGACATCTAAAGATAGCCAAGCCTCATGTAAATTGTAATGGGAAGCTGGAAAATCAGAAACTGAAATTCTCCTTTATCTCTCAGTGACTGCATTAGTTCTGTATACTCCTTTTTCACATGGCCAGACTGGCAGCCAGTCCCTAATCTCTAGCATGACCCATTTGCTCAAGCGTCCACTGCCAACGTTAGACATATTGCATCTCTTGGTTTGGGTTCTCAAAAAGCCTAAAGGGCTACGCTTGTTTTTTGGGAGAGCTCTTTGCAACAGACCACATTATAGGCTCCTGCTCAGCCAAAGACAGGGATTCCTTGGCTTGGGAATCTTTCTGTGTTTCCATCAGCTGTGGCCAGAAGCCAAGGGGGTAACATGATCAATAGGGTTGATTTTGTGGAAGGGCAGGCACTCATGATGAGCTTGTCTCTATCAAGACTGCTATTGCTACCTCAAAGATGCAGCCTTCAGTCATAACTAAGTTCTCATAAATGTCAGCTCTTGTTATAAATACCATTGTCATTATCACAGCTTATTCGTTCATTCAACAAACATCTATTAATATTCTTCTATGTGCCAGCCACTCTCTGAGACTGTGGACATACAGATGAAGAAATTCTTTGTTTGTACTAAAGAAGATCCTTAACTTTAAGGAACTGACATACTTACAAGACAGCTCTGGGAAGAGGGAAAGGGGTCACTTTTCCAGTGACAGGTGGAACACTTTACCTCCAGTGAAATGGAAGGGACGCTAAAATGATGATTAGGAATACCTAGCCCAGGTGCTGCTGGATCAAAGGCTGAGAGTCAGGCTGAAAAAAAGAAATATCCAAAAGGAAGATCCAACCAACCTACAAATCTTAGGATGATACTGAATGGTAAGGCTCATTCCCTGCTTTGTCTGGACATCTAGGGATTAACACAAGGTTTTCTAACATATATAAAGTTACTGTCTCTGATGAAATTATCTGAACAAATGTTCTCTAAGACTGTGGTCCTCAACCCCTGGTACCAGTCTGTGGCCTGTTAGGAACCAGGCTGCACAGCAGGTGATGAGCAGTGGGCAGTGGGTGAGTGAGCAAAGCTTCATCTGTGTTTACAGCTGCTTCTGAGCTCCACCTCCTGCCAGATCAGCAGCAGCATTAGATTTTCATAGGAGGGCAAACCCTAAGGCACACGCGATGGGTCTAGGTTATGCGCTTCTTATGAGAATCTAATGCCTGATGATCTGAGGCAGAGCTGAGGCGGTGATGCTAGTACTGGGGAGCAGCTGCAAATACAGATTATCATTAGCAGAGAAGTTTGACTGCACAGAGGTCATGATAAATCAATTGCTTGCAGACTCATATCAAAACCCTATCAGTGAGTGGCAAGTGACAATTAAGCTGCATCATGTGGCAGGCTTTATAGTGACAAGTGAGCATCTTACTTCAATTGTACAGCTGCATCTGGTGGGAAGCTTTAAGTCAGAATCCGACACTTATTTTAGTCTGTGTATGGAGCACCCATTATTTTATTTACCACTTCCGTCCGTGGCTCTTGCCTGCACTGCACACTTGTCTCAGTCACAGTTTTGGTAAGTCCACAAGCTAACCCTAGCAAAAATGAGTAAAAAGCAGATGTCACTGGAGAGCTTCTTTGAAAAGGGGGAAAAACCCAGTGATGAGAAAGCAGGAGACTCTAAGACTGCCAACAAAATGAAAGCCCAGCAATCTTACTTTGGGGACTCTGTTCCATAGAAATAAAAGCACCAGCACATAACAGCAAATGTACAAAGATGTTTTTATAACATTATTCATAGGGCCAAAAATAAAGGTGGAAGCAATGTGCATCATCATTTATAAAGGAATGGCTAAATACACATGGTATAACACATGAAGTAGTATGCACCATTAAGAAGAATCAGAATCATGACCAATGATTAGGAAAGTTTTCCATGGATATCATCAAGACTGAAAGAAAAAAAGGCAGAGAAGTATCTCTAATATTATTCCATTTTTGTGGAATGCAAAATAATTAAACCCTTATGTGGATATATTTATGTACAGATGTACATATTTGTGTGTGACTGTGTGTATGATTATTTGAGCATCACGGAAATAAATACAAGAATACATGAATGACCAGGAGATATGGAGATTCAATAGAAGATGAAGTAGGTGAAGGGGAGGAGAAGAGGGGAGGAAAGCCAAATAAATTATTAAACAAAAATGATTACCATAAAAAAATCAATAATTTTTTATTTCTATAGAATTATACATGCGTAAGTTTATCCACATATAAAGAAACTAGGGAAAGATGAATGAGAAAGTGAAATCTGCCTTGTAAGAATGACTGGGATATATTAAGTAGAAAAAAAGTAGAAATAATCACAAAAGGTAGTTTTTTTAAAAGAGACAAAAACATTTGGACACAAACAATTAAAATTTTATATGGCAAAAAGGGAAATGCTAGTGTAGGAATATGGCAGGCAAAAGGATTACGTCCCAATAAGCAAAGAGCTGTTACAGATTGTTAAGGAAAAGATAACTCAATATATGAGATAAGATTAAGTAATCTGTATGAGCAAAAATCCAAGTAACCAGTATACATGAAAGATGTGGTCTTTTTCATAGTCAGGGAAATGCAGGTGTATGCAATAATGAGGTACAATTTTCACTTCCTGATCAGAAAAAATTAAAAAGAACAATAACCAACTACTCCTGGAGAGAATTTTGAGTAAATGAGGCACCATTATATATTTATTTTCAGAAAATAATAATTTGGTAATATATTAATTAAAATACTTGGACTAAATCTTTCTTTAAAAAAATCTATCTTATTCATACATATAATACACATAAATATATAGACACATATGTATATATTATACACACACACACACACGTATATGTTAATACACACACATACGTATAAATGGTCCTCCTTCTCCAAGGATTTGTATAAAAGATGATTATCACAGCACTTTTGTGTGGCAAACACTGAACATGTACACAAAGAAAGGACACTGTAAATGACCTGATGTACATTGATTCGGAAGCATAGTTTCAGAAAGTGTGGTATATACAAACTTGAAGGTTACACAGCCATTTAGAAGAAATAAGTCAAATTTAAATCTCAAGACACCAAGGTATATCTATGACCTATTATTAAGAAAAACAATTTGTAGAGTATGACCCAATTTTCAAAACAACAACAAAAAATTATGCATGTGTTTAAAAGATAAATATATAATATAAATTTAAAAGATAATACATTCTTACATAATTACAAAGATAAGCTTCAATTAGCTGGAATATGTGTTTATGTGTATGGAATCTTCACTACCTGATCTTCCCTAATAAATTGAGAGTCATTCTGATTTGGATTAATAATATCTTTTTTTTTTTTTTTAAGTCTTCTTTGTAACAGAAGCTACTGACAATACAGCTAGTGTTAAGATCTTATGGCAATCACTACATTATTTACTTCAAAAAAATCTTAGGTGAAAAGAAGTACATGACAAGAGGTGAACATATATGGTAGGTGTTAGGTAGCACATTCTAGATGATGGAAAAGATATTTATGTTCTCAGCAGATAAGAGTAGCAGGTGGGTGTTTCACAAGGTGGACCATGGAGACATGAAAGGTACCAGCAGGTAGAGGTGTGAACTAGCTGCCAAGATCCCAGTTCAAAGTCAGGACAAGTAAGAAGGCAGGTCACCAGTCTCAGAGGAACTGAAGTGCCAATTGGCTCAACAAAGCAGATAGGGAGGCGAGGTAACTAGAAATGGAATACAAGCAGAGTTTGGGTCAGGCCAGCACATGTGGCTGTGCAGGCTGTGTGAGGCACAACTTCAGGGATGCCATTTACTTAAACTGCAGTGCGAAGGGTATCTCCTAAATTTGTCCAAGGCAAGAAACCCATTACAGTACTGAGATTTACCCCAAGATCAGAGTCTATCAGTGACAGAATTGACAATCCTGCTGATTATGATTGTCATCATCACTACCACTACCATCACCGCCACAATTTTGATAGTTTATGTAATCACAATGCATTATGCTTTACAGAACACATTCATGCATGCCAGAAAGAATCAAATGAGATAGCCAGGTCAGGTAGTATGATTACCATTAAAATGAAGAAACGAAGACTCAAAAATGTTCACTGCTTTTCCCACAATCTCAAAGGTGGTCAGTGATAAAACAGGCATGTGAACCTAGGATGTGTACTTCCAAAACTGTCCTGTTCCTACTGCCTCAAGCTGCTCACATTGCTGATGAGAATTGGTCCCTGACACGGGCATTGGACTGAGGTTAAGGCTTGCTGAGCAATGGGTCAAACACATCATTATGCAGATTGTAATTCTTTCTTACAAAATATATTTTCTTATTTTTTCATACTCAGTGTGTAAAATTTTCTCCCTGTAAAAGGATTTCCTACTGTGTAAAATTCAGACTCAACTTGTCCATACTGATTGCTATTTTGTTGCAGTGACTATTTGTTTAGACAGAACATGTTACAGAAAGGATTTATGGCAGCTAACAAAAACACATATAATACAAAATATAATTGAATAAAAGTAAGAAAATAAGGAAATTGAATTAGAAATAAAACAAGTGAAAAAAAAAAAAAGAAAACATTCATCCAAGAATGAGGTTAGTTCACAAAATAAATAAGCCACTCAGTAAAGTTCTCTATATTTGTTAGAGATAAACCAAAAATTTGGCTCTCAGTTTTTTAGCAGTGGAGAGAAAGAAGAAAACATGCTTCTCAGCATTTTAAAGAGACAATTATAAGCCAACCAATAGCTTAGGAGAAATCCAAGTATTCTTGCTACTGAGATCAGGAAGATATGTTTTTCATTGTTCCATATAATGCTAATAATAGCAGTTAATTTTTATAAGGATCTTACTATGTGTCAGGCATGATACTGAGTGCTTTGACTGTTTTATCTCATCCAATTCCCACAACAATCTCATAGGATAAGTATTATTAGTATCACCTTTTTTACAAAAGAAAAAACTCAAATACAAGATTTTAAGTAAATCAATAAAGGGAACACCATTAGTAAATGCCTGATTTGGGATTCTAACACAGTTCTGCTGACTCCAGTCACATAGCTTCTATTTAGGAGTTATACCTTGATTCACTCCCTAAATGTCTCAGAATATCCAATAAAATTTCTCAATGTACAATATTATGTAGTCCCTACTATTTTCTCCTTGCCACATAACTTTGTTTTGTTTTTTTCATTGTATTTAGCACTATCTAAAATTATCGTGTCCATTTGTTTACTTGTTTTATTGTTTGTCTTTCTCCCATTAGAATATAAACTACGTAACTGTAACGATCTTTATATCTTGTTCCGTATTGTATCCCTATTGTCCATTTTACTCAATAATTTTTTTGAATGAATGAATGTTTCAAGGAGAAAGGATTAGGTGCCCATTCAAAACCTACTATGTGCGTGGGATCTTTTGAGTGGTCAAAATTACCAAAAGAATTTATGCAGTGAAATTCCTACATTTCCATCTGTTCCTTCTCTGTCCAGGTCCTCTCTCCTCTTCCTCCACAGTGGTAACCTGTATTCCATGCTCTTCTTTTGCTATGTCCACATTTTCTCATCCACTGTCACAGTATTACCTGCCACACCTAGGTCTGTAATATTCCCCAGACCTAGAGCTTTGGCCTTGAGCTGTCTGAGCTCCGGCCTCACATTACAATTGCTGTCTGGCACTGTGGGTAAGCTTTGTAACTGCCCAGGAAGAGAGCCTTCTACGGACTTTTAGCATCTATATTTCCTAAAACAAATGGAAAGAACAAATTGTTTCTACCACCTGAGTCACAGGGACCATGCTGAGAGAACTAAAGCATTTGCTAAGTGGTGCCAACCCCATCATGCATGGGCAGGGCCAGATGCCCAGAAAGTCCAATATAATTATCCATTAGTAGTTAGAGTTTTAAGTGAAATATTGCATAGTAACAAAATAGTAAAGATGACTTCTAATTAGAGATAAATAGATAAATAAGAAAGGGAAGAAAAAGGAATAAAGTTACTCACAGAGGCACAAGAGAGCAGTTCTTAACAACTGGAAAACCAAGAAGCAATTTTAGAGAAAGAACTGACAATTCTAAGTACATATTTGCTCCAAACAAAAGATACTCTCTTTGTTTATCTGCAAATCCTGTTTTTGGACATTATTGTGGAAACTTTGGATTAAAAAATATTTTTCAGGCTCCAACATAAAGAGGAAGAGCACTTGTCCATCTTCCTTAAAGAAAAGTTCTGGTAATGAAATAAAACATTTTATATTTTCTAAACAGAACATCCTCTGTTTACTTCTTTGGCTGTTTTGAATATTTCCCTTGCTTAATATTTAAAATCTATGGAATATATATAATTTGCTCAAGTGAAAAAAAAATGGTCCCATTTTACAATTATATTTAGAGTTCATAAAGAAAGTAGTGTTCTCTGAGATATGCTCACCAAATTCTCTCAATAACATTAGTTGGGCAGTTGCTATGAAAGGAATACCATATGGGATACATTCAACATTTATTTCTCTTTCTCAGGATAAGCTGCCTTAAATCAATGACTATGTTGAGAATATAATGCACATAAAACTGTAAAATCTATTTAATAGTTCAGCCTTAAAGATAAGTACTGACCTAAGAGAGTATGATATAAGAACCCTAAGGAGTGTACAAGATAATTCTTTGAAGTAAAGAAAAAAATCTTAGAAATTCTATTTATATTTATTTTTATTTGGTTCTTTAGAATTTTTTTGGTAAGTTTTATAATGAACATGAAATACTACTACACGAGTGTATACTTATATAAATAAACCAGCACATACACATTAGAGATGTAATAATTTTTTTAAACTTATGGGGTATATGACAAAAAACATCTGGAATCCACAGATCAGATCTAGACAAATTATTTTGAAACATTTTAGCAGCTGTTGAAAATGATGCCATATAAAGATATTTAATGACTTGCAAAGATGTCCATACATATAAACCAAGTAAAAAATTATAATACTTTATGTTTGCAGATTTCATACTTTTGTAAAAACTATGTGTACATCTACACATATAAAGGAATGTGTGTGTGTGTAACTGTATGAAAATACATAACTTTTGAAATCAGAATAACAATTCTGCCAAATTATTCTCTGTCCATGAGGAGATTCATTGTACCTAGAGAGCAAGGCTTATCTTTAGCATGACAATCAATTAAACCAGCTCTCTTAAGACTTCAGTCATCCTGATATTGAGTCTGTATAATCCCAAACAAGCAGATGTGCCGAGTGGCCCAGTGTTGCCACGTCACAGGGACGTTGCTGAAGCTTAGCCTCTAGCATTTCCAGAACGCATTCCAGCGTCCTCTTTGCTGCTTTAATAGCTAGAAATGGAGAAAAGCAACAGATGGTGACAGTTACAACTGTCAGGACGCCAAGCTCAAGAATGGAATTTCTACTTCAAGACCATTTTCCAAAGAGACAGTAATATCTGGGGAAATCTAAGCATGAAGCTTTCCAAAATGCAAGATTTTGGTGATTATATAAGAAAGCAATTATATAAGATCTTATAATTTAATAGGAAGCATTTACAGTAGGTTAAGAGAAGATCAAAAGTTTAAGCAAACTTCTGGAGTAGATTAAAGGATTTCTTTTTCTAGATTTTCTTAAAAATAAAATCTAATTTGACACTATAGTTCATTTTTATTATTATCTGTGGAATAGCCACTGTGGATCTTTTAAGTGAAGTCAATTGATTTTGAATCTTGGGAATGAATTTAGCAATCATCAAATATTCACTGACTTGCTTACAAAAAAAGTTTATTTTCTCATGGAATTTCTATTCTATATGGGGGGGGAATGTGTTAAATAAAACAAGACCATATGATACTAGGTAATTATGTGGTAAAATTGTGCACTTAGTCATATTTTCTTGATAATAAGATACACGCCTTATTTAATTACCAGGTGTTGAATTATGTTTCTTTTGGCATCAATTCATTCTTTCATTCAATAAATAGTTATTGAGTCCTTACTATGGGCTGGGTACTATTCTAGGCACTGGAGATACAGCAGGGACAAAATAGAAAAATCTCAACCTTGTGGAAAATACATAAAAGGTGGTAGCTAGAAGGGCATAAGTGCTATGAAGAAAAATGAAGTAAGAAGTTGGACATAAATGTCTTTGGAAGCGATAGTTGTAAATAGAGTGTCACTCTGGCTAAGGTGTAAGACAGTGCCCTCCTTCTTTCAGAGATGCAATATGTTCCAATGTTTATATTCTTTTTGTTTTCACATTTCTACTTTTGAAATTTGTTTCTGAAAATTGTCCAAGCTGTCTGTTGAAAATTTAAGCAATAAAGTGAAGAGAGAAGTAGAAAAATCATTGTAAGTTGAGGGAAAAAATTGCAATAAAAATGTTCATAATCTCAGTGTCAAAAAACAACTGCATTTTGTTATTTGACATACATTTATTAATTTAAAAATGGTTATTGAACTTCTATTGTGTGCTAGACATGAGATTTTTCAGGAAGGACATTATTCTAGGCAGGAGAATATCAAGGGCAAAGTTCCTGATCCACCAATAGGTTTGTTGTCCAGAGGCAGAGAGAAGGCCCAGAGCAGGTTATGAGGAGTCAGGGATGAGCACAGAGATACAGAGACAGGCCAGACTGTGTGAAGTGCTTTCCAAACTCCTCAAAACCCAGGAATCCTCTAGAATCCTTGTACAGGAATCATTTTCTGATGCTAAGTTGTATGTCCTTATATCCTTATGGTTGCTTGAAGGGGCTATGGTGTCTTCGTTAAAAACTGAAGTTCACACACTCTGCTTTATTAATAGCACACACTGAGTAGCTATCTAGCATCTATTTTACCTTTGCTTGTTAATAGTGTCCCGATTTTCAATCAGGTACCTTTTCTCCTGTATACGGCTCCTAGGTTTTTAGGGAAGCTCTAGGAATGAGGCAAGTGGCTTAGATTTGAGGTAATTAGCCTAATCTCATCAGCTGGCCACAAGTTATTCAGGGATGAAGTGAACACTTACATTGTTCTAGTCATAGGGAAGCCCAGGATATTATTGGCTGTTGTGAAAGAGATACCCTTTCCAAGTGAGTATAAACTTGCAAGAATGAAATTTCTGGAGTTTCAAAACTCCAGGATAAAAGAAGAGAATCAGTCAGGGAATAAAGTCACTCCAGAGGAAGCAGAATTGGAAGATCCAACCTGGTCCTATATTTGAGCCATTGATCAAACCATACCTAAAGCTAGCTGTACTACAGAAGTGTTGGTAGTTAAACAACTAAATTTTCTCTAGTTTGGGTTGGATTTCTTATCACTTGCAAATAAAATATTCCTCACCAATACATCTACCTTGACATGGCTGAATTCCATTGGTAGGTACATAGATTAAACCCACCCTTTGGGACATTCACTACACAAACATAAAACTGTAATTAAACCAATTAATCTATTGAAAAAATATCCAACAATTATTTAGCCACATCACACAGCACAGTAAATGCTGCAAAATTTCTTTACTGTGGCAAGGCAATGAGAAGGCTGGATTTTCAAAGCCCTTCAAATCACATGGAGGGATTCTCTCTTTACCTGTGATATCAACCTCAAAAACTAGTTAACAGCAGAACAAAGTTGAGGTGAAGCAACAACCAGAGTTTAGGATGTAACTGAAACCCAGAGTTATGCAGAGGTTTTGGCCTTAGCAGTTTTCTAAGTCAAATACCATATAAAAATATTTGCGGTGAATGTTTCATGTCACAAAGACAATAATGGAATGTCTGTGTGCTGGTCTGGGAGAGTGGCGAGCACAAGTGGAAACTTCAGGATTCTAGGACTCTCACAGAGGCCGTCTGAGGCTCCTGGTAACTCACCACCATCTTCTCGCGTGCCCACAGAAGTCTTCCCGCTGCCCTGAGAACTGCCTCTGTGTCCTCTCCTCCCCACCCCTCCCTTCCCTGACATTCCTTCTCCCTTCTCTTCCTCTTCCGGGTTCTCCTTCTGCATCTTCTTTTTTTTTTTTCCTTTATTTTCCTCCCCTCAAGTCCACCCTGTGGAGTAGGCCATCATCTTCCCACCTTCATGCCCTTTCTACTGATCCTCAAAATCGCCCCTTGTATTCCAAAGCCTTCATAGTCCTCAGTTTTCTCAGGCTTTGCCTAGGCCAGAGCATTCTTCACACAGCAACCTCTGCTGAACTGCAAAGGCCTGCAGCCGCTTCCTTCCCGCTACTTTCACTTGCGTTTCTAGCTTCCCTCCTTCCTGCTGCTGTGGCTTGTGGCCTGATCAATGTCCTAGGAATCCTGGGATAAGAGCTATGGAATTTCCCGCACACATTTAGCTACAACCATATTTTTTCCCTCTTACCACAGCACTGACCTTGAAGCCATCCATATCCCCTCCACATTGTACTTGCACAGAAATCCTAATAACAGCTTCCTAATTGAGTTTCTGGAACATAATTAACATTCTTTCGGATAAACGTTCCAATTGTGCTGTCCTCTCCTTGTAACAAATAAACTATAGATTTTCCTGATTACAAAAGAAAGAAGAAAAAGGAAAAAATTCATTTGTGGACAAATGCACAAATTGGGAATCAGGAAGGGAGGAGGGACACGTGTATCTTTCATGTCCCTGTTACATTGCTTATTCTACAAGTCATTGTCAATGATAGCAGAAATAAGAGAGAGAGAAATATTGGAGGAGAGAAAGTGATCTCTCCTTCTGAGCTAAGAAGTCTTAGAAGTTACATATAAATTTTGGAAGTTGAGGATAGCTTTTTACCCTGGCTGGAAAAAAAAAATTCCAATAATTTCCCCAGTTCAAGAAACTGATACTGATTAACACTGCTCATTTTGGTATAAATTAAGCCACAAAAGAATTCTCTGCAATATTCCTCAAGCAATAAAATCTGCATTGATATATATATATATGTACATATATATGTTCTTATACATGTACACCCTATATGCGCAAACACATCAATTATTCCATCATAGTGATTATGCTGTCTCAGAATATATCCTTTGCATCCTTTATGCCCCATTTATCCAGAAAATCACTTTTCTGCACAGAAGGGACCTTCACACCAGCTCATATTTAATTGCATGTTTCCCCTTTGCTTTTTGAGAAAGCTGAACATTATTGATTTATTTGAGAAATAACTTCAACTCCCTGATTTTTTTATTAAATCATCATGTGCATAAGTAATGCAAGTGAATTACAGGAAGTATTAGCATTAGCAATTGTTGTCAGCTACCAAATCCACAACATGGTTAGAGGCTAGATCAAAAGAGGTTAGGGAAGGCTAATGTAGCAAAATTGCCCATTGCCTCTATGTGATCATCACCCAAAAGAAAAACCACAGCTTCTTCATGAATCTCCAACCACAAATAAGCTAAAAGTGAAATGACCTGCCAGAATTCCTCAATGATGCCTTTTATCATCCATAAAATTAAATTAACTAGGCAGTATATGACATTATAAGATAGAACAAACCTGAACTGTAATTCACAGTGACTTTGAGTTTACCACCATGAGTATATGATGGTCACTAGAGGAAATATCTCCCATGAGCTCTAGCATTCACATGGGCATATCCAGATACAGAGACATCATTAACATCATTTGTCTTCACTGAATAGACAGAGTGCATGTCTTTCACCTTCAGAGCATCTGCTACTCATGTAAATGCAGAAAACTTGTTCAAGTATTTCAGGATGCCAAACAACCCACATACTTTCTCCTAACAAGAGTTCATCTTGTGTTCTCAATTTACAATTTTTATTAAATTATTTACATTTCTTCCCAGGCATTTCCCAAGCAAAATGAAAGACTCTGTTTCATTTGTCTCTATTTCCAAATACCCCAAGTGAAACTGGATCATAATAAATACACAATGTATGCTATTTAAAAGCATCAATGAATGGATCATTGATTCTCAATATAAAGTATACTATAAGTAGTAGATTTAAAAATACAGAAAAAAAGAAGCTTGTTAAATTTAATCACATTTGGTGCATAGAGAGGTTACCAAAATGCAAACATGATTTCATTGAATTACCTTGGCCTCAAAAATCAACTCATTTGATTATATTTGGGGGCATAAATGCAATAACAACCATTTAGTCTCTGACTTATAGCTTTAATGAAGATCCTCCTATTATGAGGTTCAACTTGAGAGGGACTATAGTTCAAATAAGGTGTTAACCTCAACCTGTATTTAAACTATGATACCTCCACAAATTGGGAACCTCTGACCTGGGTTACATAAGGTAAGAATGTAAGCAATAGGACCATTACATTGCTTTGATTAATAAAGGATGATGTTTGTTCAGTGATATCAGGAATAGTATTCATCAGTTACTCTCAACCCATTTTATTTGCTCCAGCAACAGAAAACTACCTTCCCCCCACAGCACTCTTTTCCTTTCAGTTTGCTTCTTCATTTATTATAATTTGAGTCAAGTGACCAGAGGATCTTTAATACGATTATTTATTTAGACAGGCTAAGACTAAGGCCTATCTGCTTAGAATTGATTATCACAGAAGGCAGCAGGCTCAGGACAGGATATGATCAGCTATAACTACAAGGGCTTCCTAAAGCAATTTTTTATTCAACTATTTATTAAGCATCTATCACGTACTGTAAACAGAGGATACCAACATGTTTTCTGATTTCATAGCAGTAAGAAAACAGGCAATAGTCAAGTAATAAAAGAGAAATATCAGAGCGTAAGAAATGCTGTAGTAAATAATCACTGAGATTCAATAATGACCATTTACAATTAGTCTTTTTTAATCAAGCATCAGTGACAGAGGAAAGCACCAGCACCAGCTGCAGTGCCAGGGAAATGGCAATACTTACCACCACAATTACGTTTGCTGCTGGGATTGGAAGATTTTCCACTTCAAGATCTTGACCAGCCATGGCCAGCAGATTGAGAGATGGGTCATACGCAGGTCTAGGAAATGCTGAATTAACAATTTGGTGGCGTTTGCTTACTTGAGCTTCAGAAGAGGAATGGTAGCTATGTTTGTATATCTTTTGTGGAGCTATATCCAGGCTCTTCTCAATGTCTTGTGAATGGTGATAAACGAATATTGGCTTCCCACTCTTCTTCTGATTAATTGCCAGAAAGTGATCATTATTTCCTGAAAAACACCCTGAAAGATGAAAGAAGCAGAAAGAAAATCAAAGACCCTATTAGGAGCAGGTGTAGTTCGAAAAAATCCTATTTATCAGACACTCTAATACCTCTTACACTAAGAAGTTTCCTCCTTTATCTAAACCCACAGTTTCAATACCATGTTGGGCTTCTATTTATTCCTGGATGTCCTATCTGTTTCTAAAATGATAGACGTGTGTATCATATTTAAGCTTTCCCTCAATCTATAGCATTTCATGCAATTCTTATTTCATACTTATTTTACCCTTGCTTGCATTATAGTTAACTATGTATAGTTTTTTTAATGTTTGTAGAATATTTTAAGCTCACTGAGGGAAGAAATCTGAGTATACTCATTATAGCAACCTCCAGTTGTCCAAACTATATGCATTCCCTCTTTAGTAACATGGCCATCCAGTTAAAGGCCACATTTCCCAACCTTCCCTGCAACTAAGAATTGTCATTTGATCAAGTCATAGCCATTGGAATGTGAGTAAATATAATGTGAGCAGAGATGTGATGTGGCCTTTCTTTCTACCTTTCCTCCTTTGTGCTTGCTGAAATGCATATGGTCTGGTGGGAGCATGAGGTGGAAATGTGTTAAAGATGGCAGAGTAATACGACAAAAGTATCCTGGCCTCTGATGAAGGGGAAACTACCATACCAATCCCAGAGTTCCCACTCAAACTTTATATGAGAGAGAAACAATTTTCTATCTTGTTTTAGCTGCTGTTATTTTAAATATCTTAGTTACAGCAATTAAACCTATATACTAAAAAGTACATTAATTTTTATTTCTTTTGTTAGGTAAAGATCCATTGAATTGAATAACCGTTTTTCCTATTTGTTACTGGCCACAGGAGGAAATGGATAACACATGAATCAACAAGAATATCACTAGGTCAAACACCAATTAGGAAAGCAAACATAAGAACATCTATATAGCATGATAAGCGGAGTGAACAGATCACAACATAGTAATGCCACCTAAATAGTGCCTAGCAATACTAGGTACTCCAGATTTTCCCTGAGCCTGCCTATGGCTACAATAACCTGTACAAATATTGTTCTTAGAAAATTACTTACCTCTTTTTATAAGATTCTTCCCCAATCTCATATTATTTTATTTTTTACTTCCCAAATCTTGCACAGACCTGCACATCTTATTTTGCAAATTTCAACTGTGCTATCATGGTAGTTATAGTTCTCATGCTACTGGGCATTATAAATTCCTTGATTTGGTAGGAGAGCCTGCTTCTGAGGTGAAAAACTCAAGTTCATTCATGCAAACGATATGGCTTTCCCCAAACAAGGGACCACTTAAAATTAGCAGTATTAGAAAAATAAACTAGGATAAAAAGTAGTATGTCCATTCTATTTCTTAACTCCAAGGCAATCACTCATTTTAGCTATCCACAACAATATCAGACTCAGTTTCTCAGAGGTGAGAGAGGAAATTGCTCACCTTTCAGAAGTGTAGAAATTCTTCTAGGACACTAGAATATCACTTAGTGAATTACTTTTAGTAAAATACTAAATCAACATCTTGTGGTCAGAAAGGTATTACAATATACATCTAGGACATTTTATCACCCTTCTCCACTAATAAAATAGTGACAAGAATGATAACATTGAAGTACCCTGTTCTGAATTCCATAATATTATGTATGTATTCCTAATGATGGTTTCATTCCCAAATCTGAGGAACTGTTATTTCATTCAGAGAAACAAAATTGACAGTTATTTCAAGGCCATCACTGTCTAGTCATCACTTTTGGCCATCATTATGGGAGATTGATTGCTTCAAAAAACATTATAGTCTATTTAGCATGTTCAGAATTGAAGACATGACGATTCTCTTCTGTTACTATTTCAGAATCCACGTGAAATGTAGTTGTAATTCAAATGATCTAAAAAAGATAAAGCTACTAGTATCACAAGGTGACTCTAAAACTATCTATTATATCATAGAAGAAAGCAATTGTGCTAAGAAAATAGCTTTCTTTATATCCCTAAGTGAAGGTCGAGGGTATATTGGTGAGATAGAATTGCTGAAGATGCGAGACATATATGCAGGTCATACAAGGCTTTGTGGAGGGCAAAGACTATAAAAACCAGCAATTCCTCTACCCTGGATACTCTATAATATTACATTCAAAAAAGCAGCTTAGAAGATCAGAGAAAGTAGATATCTAAGAGAGGGAGAAATAAATGAAAAACTGAATAAATTACATAATTATCTTCAATCTTTCTTTTTAGGTGGTATCAATCACAACAAGCCTTTTCAGAACCACTTTATTTAACTATAATAGATGAGTCCAGCTAACAAATATCTCTTGTGCTAAACTTGGCCTATAAGGAAAGAGAAAAAAATCTAAGTTGAAGTGCAATTGAAATACATTTAAAATTTCCCAGCCTTATCCAGTTGTCTATGTGAAAGGACTTAGGCTTGCCTTGTCCTTGAGTAATGAGTTCCAGGTCGGCAGCATAATATCAGGTGCCCAACTGCAACCATTACTTAGGAGAAAGTTTTTAGACTCCCTGCATCAGAAGCACTTGGGACATGATGATGTGGTTTCCCAGACCCTAGCTTGGAACTACCATAGCAGAATATCTGTAAATGTAGCCTAGGAATTGGGGTTTATGATAGAATTCTTGTCATAATCATATTCTCTGAAGTTTGAGTACCACTTAGCTAGTGTTTGGAGTAATTTTGCATTCTCTGTCTTCAAATGTTATTTCTCTCTCACCTCCTTCATTTCAACTTTATAAATATACTCAAGTAAACATTTTGGAAATGTGAAGACTGAGATGCCAAGTTCTCTATTGGTGGAGCTGTAATTCTAAAGCAGCCAACCATCACAGATTTTTCCTCTCTCTGTCCTCTTAACACCTCACCCTGGACACAGAGGCAGTTGTAGAAATGTAAGAAATTCACCTCAAATATAATGATGCGGATAGACTTAAAGTGAAAGGATGAAAAATATATATCATGCAAACATCAATCTAAAGAAAGCTGGAGTGACTATATGAATATCAGACAACATAGACTTCAGAGCAAAGAAATTACCAAAGATAAAGAGGGGTGCTGCATAATGATGGGCAGGCACATGATGCAAGGTACAAGAATACGTAATAATCCTAAACATGTATGCACCAAAAAATGGTCTTAAAATCCATGAATCACAACTGACCAAAATAAAAGGAGAAATAGGCAAATCCACGATTACAGCGGGAGATTTTAGCAGCCCTCTCTTAATATTAGATAGAACTAGTAGACAAAAATCAGCAAGAGCAAGGTTATAAATGAACAACATCATCAACCAACTGGATTTAATAGATATTTATAGACACTACAACCGAGAACACCAGGAGATATATGTGCAAATGGGATATTCACCAAGATAGAACATATCCTGGTCATAAAACAAAACTTAACAACTTTAATAAAATGAAATTATATAAAGTAAACTCTCTGACCATAAAGGAATTAAAGGAGTAACAGAAAGAAAACAAGAATATTCACAAACATCTGGACATTAAACATCACACATCTAGATATCTGTAGGCCAAAGAGAAAGTCACAAGACAAATTAGAATATATTTTGGACAAAACTAAAATAAAAATATATCATAATTCGTGGGATGTAATTGAAACAGTGCTTAGAAGAAAATTTATAGTATCAAATGCTTATATTAGGAAAGAAGAAACATCTCAAGTCAATAACCTAGGCCTTTACTTTGAGAAAAAAGATCAAAATAAATGTAAAACATGTAGAAGGAAAGAAATAAAAAAGTTAAAAGTAGAAATAATTACATTGAAAATGGAAAACAACAGAGAAAATCAATAAAACAAAAACTGGTTCTTTGAAAAGGTCAGTAATATTGATAAAACTCCAGCAAGATTGATAAAGAAAAAGAGAAGACACAAATTTTCAATATTGGAAATGAAAGGAGGGTTAAGATTACAGACCCAGTAGACACAGAAAGGATAAAAATCCTCTGCACGTAAATTCAACAACTCAGATGAAATGACCAATTTCTCAAAAACTACAAATTAATGAAACTCACTCAAGATGAAATAAATAATCTAAATTGTGCTAAAATTATAAAAGAAAAATTCCTGTGAAACTTTTTTCTGAATAAGAAATCTTCAGGGCCAAATGACTCCACTGGCAAATTCTACCAAACATTTAAAGAAAAGATAAAATCAAACCTATACAATCTCTCCCAGAAAATAAAGGAGGAGGAAACACTCATCAAAATCAATCAATGAAGCCAAAATTACCCCCATAACAAATCCAGCGAAAGTACTAAAAAACAAAACTATAGAAAAAAAATGGGTGAGGAAGATGACTGACTAGAGACATTGGTCGCCAGATCACGTCAGAAAAAGGGAAAAGTTTTAAATGGGAAAAAAAAAAACATAACACAGGTATAATTCTGAGGTAATAGTGCCAGAAACTACTAGAGATTCCATGCGAAGAAGTTGGAAAGCAGAAAAGGGAGCAAGATATCAGCAGAGATCAACCCCTGAGAAACTTGGAGTCAAGTTGTGGAAAGGGCAGGTGGGGGTTTTGTGTCTCCTTCCCTCATACCTCTGGTGGTCAGCAGGCTCCCGAGCTGCTGGAGAGATGTTCTACCCTCATGAGCCCAGAGCTGCTGCCACCAGTGAACTGGGAGCTTCTTGAAAACAAAGCACCAGGCTGCCGGCCTCCTTGGAGTCACTTCCTGTCATCACAGACCCAAGCCTAGAAGGCAGACACCATACTGCTTCTCCACCCATTGTGTGCCTTTGTCCTTGTTTTTGTTTTAAGATAGTAGAGATTTTAGCGCATTTAATCCTTAAAAGGAAGGAACCAGTTGAGGAGTGGTTGAAGATACAGGAGAAAGCAGCTGGAACAATCAGTAGACTGAGCTCCCCCAGAAGACAGGAGGAGATAGGATCCAGAGTGTAGGCAAAGGGATGAGCCTTGGTTGGGAGGAATGTATTTCTACTTTATCTCCCAGTCGCTCTTCAATCCCCTTAAATCTAGCTTTCTCCCTGCTGCCCAAAACACTGAAACTACTTTCTCTAAGTTCATCAATGACTTTTTTAATGAAAAAGATTTACAATTAGTGATGACTATAGATACTCTTGATATACTTTTTAGTGAAAAAAGTAGATTACAAAACATAGTGTAACCTATTGACTTTTTCTGGTGTATTGTTCTTTGAATTTGAACATTTCTTTCATTATAATATGGGGGAAAAGGGGATAATTAGGGATGTTAATTTCTGTTGGAAGTTGAGGAATTGATCTGATAATGATTTCTGTTTTCCCTGAGTAGAAGGAGATGAATGAAGTTATCTCCTAAGAGAGAGAGAGAGAACAAGGGGGAAAGATTAGAGGTTTCAGGAGAATGGAGGATTAAAACAGTTCTTGTAAAGAAAGAGAGAGAAAGTTAGTATGAGTTATGTAGTAGGATTTCTCATCTTCATTGAGATCTCAGTGACAATTTTCTCTACCTGTGAAGGATAGAGTGTCTCTCACAGAATGTTTAGTAAGTAGCTTGTCAAAGACACTCATCTGCATTTAAAATAAAAGTACTTTTATCATTGAAAACCATTTACATGAAAATAACCAGTGAGTTTTGATGGTCATAAAATTACACAACTGAAATTTCATTCTGAACATGACCTTCATAATCTCTGAGGAGATCTTTAACAAAGGAAAGAGAAATATATGAAATTACAATGTTGAGTTAGAGTACATTATGATTCATTATTTCAAATTCAATGCTGGTTATTCCTAGATGCAAGAGGTGGAGTGGCCTTGTATATACCCTCTCAGAATAAATCCTTGCATTGCCAGCATTTAAATTAATGTCAATAACTTGTGAAAGGAAAGGATGAAATAGTGGTCTCTTAAGAGACCTGAAAAAGTGAGCAATCAAGAAAAGGCAACTTTGTTATTTGATCATTTTGTGAAAGGAAAATCATTGTTTTTTTAAGCATTGTTAACACTTTCTTCTCTAGAAAGAAGAGATAAATGGCTAACACCAGGGACTTCTCTTGAGAGTTTCTGCATGAGAAATGATGAGGCTACCATTTGATTTGTTAGTGTCTCCCAGGAAAATGAAAAATACACAGGTGTATCAGTGACATTTTCATAGGGAAAATGTCTATTAATGTTGAGAAAGGAAAGAAACATGCTTTTTTTTCAGAGCAAAAAATTAAGAAATAAGGGACCTCGATTTTAGTTTCAGTGACTCCTCTCCACAATTTCCCTGCCTCTCATCTATTTTTTTTAAGAGATGGTGTCTCTCTCTGTCACCCAGGCTAGAGTACAGTGGCACAATCATAGCTCATTGTACCTTAAACTCCTGAGCTCAAGCAATCCTCCCACCTCAGACTCTGAGTAACTAGGACTATAGGCCTGTGCCACCACCCCAGGCTAATTTTTTATTATTATTGCTATTAAATATTATTTTTGTAGAGATGGGATCTCACAATGTTGTCCAGTCTGGTCTCAAACTCCTGGCCTCAAGCAACCCTCCCACCCCAACCACCCAAATAGCTGGGATGATAGCTATTCAGGCATGTGCCACTGAATCCAGCCCCATCTATATTAACTTGAGCAAGTTTCCTTACCCCAGTGAGCCTCAGTTTTCTCACCAGGAAATGAAGGTAGTTCTTGTGTATCTACAACTAGATTAGACATGTACTTTAGTAAAAAAGAAGCCACAGTTCAGTTAGATTTCACACGGTTTGAATTTTTTTCTAAAGAGGTAAGTTTTTCCGTCAATATAATAAACGACCCCTTGGGAACTTACAGGGGCAAGGATTTCCAGAAGTGATATATCCTTGGATGTAAGGAGACTAATATTAAAACTATTTTCCAGTTGTCCTGTAATTATATTGGTAATAGTAACCTAAGAAGTCACCACGATACTAATCTCCAGTTAAAAGCACCAACAGTTACATCTGTGGATGGAACTGGAGGCCATTATCTTAAGTGGAACAAGCAAGATACAGAAAGACAAATACCACATGTTCTCACTTGTAATTGGGAGCTGAATAATGAGTACACACGGAGGTAGAGTGTGGAATGACAATGGAGTCTCACAACAGTGGGGGGTGGGAGGGGAGTAGATGATGAGAAATTACTTAATGGGTACAATGTATATTAGTCAGATGATGGACACCCTAAAAGCCCTGACTTCACCACTGTGCAATGTACCCCTATAACAAAATTACACTTGTACCCCACAAAATTATACAAAAAAAGTACCACCAGTAATAACACTGAACTTTTCTGATAAACATTATAGCCTTCCCAAAATGACAACCCAGCTTGGTTAGGATAACCTTCCCAGGTATAACACATGCTCACTCTTTCCAATCTTAATAGAAAATTATAACAATACTTTGAAAGAGTCCATTATGGCTATGTCTATATACAAAGCCAATTTTACAGAATTCAATTTTTATGTCTCAGTTATGTTCTAACAGCACATGTATATGTATGCATGGATTCATATATGCACTCATTGATTTTGTTTTGTATCGTGACACCAAATAACCAAATTGAGAAAAATGTTTATGCTTAAACCAGCTATTTTGTCATAAAAAGTAAAAAAATAATAATATCAGGGTTTGTATAAGATGACAATGATTAAACTTAACAAAATTGTAAACCCACATGGGTCCCCCAAAAGACTTGGACATGCTTATCACTGAAAGAACTCTTCCTTCCAGGGCTGATTTTCCTAAGATCCGTTCCATGCACTGAGATGTGAAAACATAATCCCATGAGGAGGTGCTATGACATTCTCTAATATTATTTAAACACTCCACACATTTGACCAGTGACGTGTCCAATATATCCATAATAAAAGTAAAGAAACTGACAGCAAAGTAATTAGTCCATTTTTATAGAGCTAGCTCTATTCTCCTCTATTTAGGAGAGGACCTGAATCCCATAGGAATAAGGGATGAATTTAACCACCTTGTAAACTTTTCTTACATGTTCCTTGATATAGACATTCATATTTCCTCAAACATTCCATTCGAAAAAGTGGTTCCTACTCCCACTCACAGCCTAACATAAATACTCTGCGTGTCCTTTGTGTCTTCCTGTTTATCCCCTGAAAGTTGAGCTGCGCAGTGTAAAACTCTATTTGGGAGTCGCCGAATTGACATCCATTTCAGGAAAAATCCATCGTGTGCTATGTGCTGGTGGTAAAATTGCAATGAAATGGTTTCATGTTTCCTGATTTTTTGCCCGGCTTTAATAGAGTTATTTTTCATTTGATAAATATCTATTACAGAGTGGAACATAATACAATTAGAACAGTACCTTGGGACAATGTGACTAGACATAAGTCATGAAGAAGGAATGAGGATTAAGACCACTGGCCTCAGAGTCTGATGGAAGAAGTAGGATTTATGTCAGCTCAGATAGAAGCAGTCAGATCCCCCCCCTGTTGCTGGAAAATTGAGTCAAGGGATGCTTGGAGGAGAGATTGACAGGAGTGAATGCTGCTCCATGTTAAATTCTATATAGCCATTAAGAGAAGACCTTCATCGAGATGCACCCTCTGGGGAACTGCAGAAGGCAGAAAACTGCTCATATGACTAGAAAGCTGAGAAATACTAACCTCTGCAGAAATCATAGGAATTGGTTTCCATGTGTGCTTACTGAGTAATGAAGTAGCACATTTGGAAACTAATTTTTATACATCATTCATTTTATGCAAACAGCTAAAATATAATTATTTGAAAATACTTATAGGAATTAGAAATTCTCCATTGTTTTTACAGTAAAGTTCTCTTGAAAGCAGGGCTCCAATTTCAAGACAAGAAAGAGAAAGTATCTGTGTTAAGGATAATTCTCATAGTCGATTAGGAATTATATTAACACATAGCAAAATGAACATAAGAACATATAAAAAATTAATATCTTTTCATAGTAATGGCACTACAGAGATATAAATGCTCAAATATTAGGGAAAGAAGAGGGTGAGGAAGGAGGTTCACAGCCAGCCATATGAAGAGATCCCTGTCTTATTCTCTCTTGCCTGTGGTTAGGGATTTGAGGGGCACTTGGTAGACCCTCAGGCCAACACTTTTATTCCATCCTGTGTTAGTCCCTTCATCCACATTTTGAAGTTAATGCCACTGGACTAAGATATTGCTTTCTAATAATTCTTTGAAAAATGAAAATTCACTAGGGAAGGACCTTATAATTAACAACTATTCTTATCTGAAGTAGATCAGTGTGTCAATCCTTTCTAAAACACAGCTAGTTAAGAAGAGAACTCTCCTGGCATAGGAAGTGTCCTGCTGCACACTTTAGTTGGGGATGGACAGGAAAGAGGAAGCTGGAGATTAAGGCTCAGCCTGAGAACACAGCCCCCAAGGGCAAACTTCAAGACATGAAGGGCTGAGGGTGGGGGCTGGGAGGGTCCTGCCAGCTGTGAGGACTGAGGCTACAGGTTGAGGTATGTGGAACTAGAGGTATGGGACAGGTCTAGACTGGCAGGCAGTGACCTTGCACCCACTGGGAATTCATTGTGGACTCAGCAGAACTTAGCCCAAGGGGAGACAGGATGCCCGATTCCCAGGTTGCATATGTGGGAACTCTGATTCCATGAAGTGTACACCCTCCCCCCCACCACACACACACCAAAGATACATGGATAGGATCTTCAGATTGGAGTATGCAGACCATGCACACACAGGCACGGAGAGAGAGAATCACTTTTCACATCCTCAGCTTTTATGTGTGTTTTTCTGCAAAATTGACCTGGTTGAGAATGGACTTATAGTCAAGTCATCATGCTGGCACTCCTTTCCTGAACTAAGCTTCTTATTCCACTTTACAAAACAAAGGCACACCTCTCACTCAATCTGAACTGGATGTCTCTATCAGAGTATGAAAATTCCTCCAAGTCTCCAATCAAGGAGACAAAGTAAAATATTAGTCTAAGCAAAGCCTCTTTTAATCAGGACCCACTCCATATAAACCCACTGTAGGATTCCAGACTGTCCCTGTATACTATATATTTCTTTAAGAGTGTAAATTAGCATTAGAAGTGAAGCATAGTGGCTCCAGTTGGCTGCTGTGAATTCAGAGTCTGTAGACCCGGCGGCAGGAGTGGTGATACATGTCCTACTCTTGCTCTGAGACTGACCGATACTTCACCAGAAGGGTTGTCCACGAGCACAGTGGCTCTGATGGTTACAGCTTTTTTTTTCCTTACACATTTAAGTTTTGAAAGTAGCATTTATGTGTTGTATGAAAGGAGAGAAGGTTAGCACTCCCCCTGACAAGGATGGAAGAGGCTCTCGGGCCTGTACAACACGCATACGGTTTATAAATAATTAAAAAAAAAAAAAAGAAAGAAAGAAAGTAGTATTTAGTTCCTTCAACACAAACTTGCTAATTATGAGCATTTTTAAATTTATAAGATGAAGGTTCTACTAGTATATTCATATAAAAATAAGGATGCGCCAATTTGATTTTCATGGCATGCACTCTTCACTAAAGAAAGTTTTAGAGGGATTTTTAAGAAAATAGGCTAATAGTTAATGTGTACATTTTTTCTTTTCATATATGGGAGCTGAAATATAGGACCAATGAAAGTTTTCATATGATAATAAGATAATTCTTAGAATTTCTAGTTTTTGAATATATTCAATATTCCAGTCTCCATGCTGTAGGGCCTTATGCATTAGCTTTTTATTCTAAAGTCTCAAACCACCCTATTAAGTAGTTATTACAGTGGTAACTCGATTTTATAGATGAGAAAAGGAAGGTGCACGGAATATAAACAATAAATGACAGAAGATGGGATTCAAAATCAGGTAGTTGGATTCTAGAGCCTAAAGTTTTTCTTATTGTGCTACATGAGTTAGGGCATATTTCTGTTGTTTCTGAAGTGCAGCATGCTGTTTCAAAACATACTTTCTAGCCTAAAGGGTGAGATGATTATCTTATAAAAGTATCTGGGATAGAGTTTAGTACATCATAGAGATTTAGGAAATATTCATTTGTTATTCTCTCCCTTTCTTATAAATAAATTTCATTTTTTCCCTATGAAATCCAATGCATATCTTGAGAGGAGACCCTTTTATTATATTTTCATAGCTTCAGTTGATGCTCAGATTTAGGAGTTACAAGCAACATGATAAAATTTATAATTCAAGCACTGTAAATATCAGGCATTCCCAGTATGAGGAAGCAAAACACTCAGAAGTAACCCATGGACACCTGATGGGAAATTCTGATGCTCTGGCAATACAGAGGTGCCCAGAAATGCCAGGAGCTGTGCCCAACTGGACCAGACTTGTAAACACCCATGAAAATCACCCAAGAGCGCTTCTTGACTGTCATGAAATATTCAAAGGCACCAAAACAGCTGCCTGACTGTGTCCTTGGATTTGCATAAAGGGAAGTATTATACCATAGAAAAGTTTCCACAATTGAATTCTCAATTTTCTAGTGGGCTGCAGGCCTCCAGGGGAGCCAGATTGGAGCTAGAGATAATCAGTCACTTGAAGAAAAAAATCAGCAAGAAGAGTCTTGGCAGACGAGTTATGGCTGAGTAGCCTGGGTTTTAGGGGAGTGGTGAGTAGTTTCATGAACAGGTTGAGGCTGTATTTGATCATCTCTTTTATGTTCTTTCCATATCCATGCCTTTCCCTCTATTCCTTTACGTTGAAAAAGCCCTGTCTTCACCAGTCTATAGAACCACAGGCAGCCTTCTACGTGGACCTGGAGCCCAGTGGTCTAGGTGCTCCATGGACTACAAATGATAAGTAGGAGAGTGTCAATTGGTCAGCAGAGAAAAGGATGGCCAGAGTGGCAGAGTACAGAGGGAGGCCTTAGAGCTATGAGTAGCAGCCCTGGTCTATGCCTGAACTTCTCATCCCTTGTGGGTCTCTAGAGGGACCAATTAGGGAGGTGGCTCCTAGGATAAGTCTGGACTACCTGCTAAGCAAGGCAGTGCAGTAGGAACCAGATATTTCAGACTTATGGTGTTTATGTAAATGTTACACATTTTTACTAACCATCAGGTAAATCCAAGAAAAATTTGCATTTCACATTCATTTAAATCGGGTTTGCTAAAGACGTGATGCAAAAACTCATGATTACATGAAACTTTTTGGTAAAGCATTGAGAAAGAGAGAAAGTTAGGGGATATAAAGTGTTAGAACTTCACATTTCACTATCAACCTGCACATATGGTCAGGCTCATGCCTATAGTAGATGAAAACTATGCAGCTAAGGCTTAACTGAAAAAAAAAAAAAAAAAAAAAAAAAAAACAGTTGGAATCCAGAACTATCCTAGGCATGTATGCTTCTCCAGAATTAGCTCAAACACGAAAAGAATAAAAAAATTGCTCCAAATATCATTTATCATCTGAACTCTACCTTCCCTAATCTAATAATACCTAACACTTCTGTGGCACTGTAAGACAGTGCAGTTTTGCAGATATTTCACTTAACTCTTAACTATTAGGGTATTCTGCTAAAAGTTGTCTAAAAATATGGCACTTTCTCCCTTATTTAGATTTTCTCTTTACTTCTGCTTTAGCTATTTCATTTTCTTCAGGGACAATTTTTTTTAAAAACTATTTTGAATCAATAAGGGCAAAGAAAATCAATTGCTTATAATTAAAAGCTATACCTTTATATTAATGGATGGATGATCCTTCAATCTAACTCACCAGATATCACGTTTGAGCATCTTTCACAGGTAAGTAGTAGTCACTCCATGATGGGAGCTGATTCTGTGCACTTATGCATATTGCTTCATTTCCCCTCTAGTCTCCATCAGGAACTGAATCACTAGTGTAGTAAAGTAGCTGTAGAGTTGTGCCCTATACATATGGCTGTGCAGGACAGTGAATCACTGTGAGATGCTCTGTGCTCATTTAGTGCTCCTTTCCAAAGTATCAGTAGTTTAGGACTGCCTTAGGCCAGTCTTCTCATTTAAGTTAGAAAATGGACATTGCTTTAGATCTGAACTAGGAAAAAATAATTCATGTCCCTACTGAACTTGGTGTTTGTTTCAGCACAAGCAGACATATTGATCTAGACTGCTGTATGATGCAAACAATTAGTTTTGCTTTGTTGTTGGTCCATATGGCTGCAATTTTAATGGACATCAACATCTTAAAATATTGAAATTAAATGAGATTTGATTATGGGGAAAGTCGAGATAATCATTATAAGTAAAAATGATTTAAATGGACTGTGCTAATGTTCACAATATAAATTTACTAATTGTATTTCTGTGGCAAGTATCATTACAATAATAGGCACTTATAGTTACATTATATGGTGCATAAGCATTAGGAAATTTGATCTTAAAATAATAATTTACCATTAAATCATTCTTTTTCAAAGCTATTAAAATCCTTTATGTGGGGAAACATCAATGCTACTCTAAATGTGTCAGCACTTATAAGTGCTTTGAAGATGAAAAATGCATGCACAGGCCAAGTAGAATCTTTCAAAATCCCCTTCTAATGGGAAAAAATGGCTTTTCTACTTTTCAAATCTGACTTCACAGAATAGCTTTTAAAAGATTTAACAATAAACTTACCATAAAACATAACATCCATGTTACCACTAGTACTAATGGCAATGAATAGGCTTTTGAATTATGATCCCTTCATCTCATAAAAAGTGACTTTTTATAATTCATAAAACAGTATTCATTCTTCAGGTGCAAGTATGTCCCCAATAAGAAAAAAAATGTGTAGGATCCAAAAACTTTATGGTTCTACAAAGACTTTCTGCATATAAAATATATACAACCATCCAAATACTCAGACTTTTTCTGTGATGGTTTGAGTTTTATTTGAGGGAAGAAGGAAAGGTTGGATTATTTTTGGTCTTGATTTATTGAAGCCACTGCCTCACACTCCCACCTGATTTTGAATGTCTAAGTGGCTCATGCTTGCTAATACAAGATACTACCAATCAGTAATCAGAGTTAGAAGTTCTGGGTATATTCCTTAGTGCACAACTGTCATGCTATGTTGCTTATATAACTTTCTGATCTCTTTGAAATAAAGAAATTCATCTCTTTCCTATTCTTAAGTAGCACTGGAACACCATATGGGAATGTCTATTTAACTAGGAAGAGTTCAACACACAACTACATCACTAATAGCATCATGCCCATGGAACACAAATTTATAGACTGTGTTTAAATAAAGGCTTTTCTCTCCCATCTCCATTTCTTTGTAACCAATAAATGTAAATTGGATTGAGGGAACAGTAGTAAAGTCAATTCTCCTCTTTATGGTTATGAAGATGAAATGTGACCTCTTTGTTAATGTAATTTAATTTGTCATAATTTATTTTGCCAAATGCTTCCTGAATATATTTACTCATTTGCTGAACATTTATTGATGGAATCCTGGGTAACAAGCACAGTTCTAGGGAGTAGGTATACAGAAATAAAAGCTACAATTCTGTTAGTGTTCTCAAAAAGATTTTTCCTTTTTTTTAATCAACAAGCTTTAATATATAGGTTAAGTGCATTGATAGAGAAATATACAGGGCCCAACATGAAAATAGGAAAGCTAATTAAATGAAATGGGACATCAAAAAACAAAAAAGCAAAACAAAAATAAAAACAAAACAAAAACAAAAAAGGATTCTCCAAGTGGGATACACCTGATCAAGATTTGAAGCTGGAGAAGTAGTTATATAGAAAAAGAAGCAGAGTTATAGGTATTTAAGAAAAACAGAACAATATGTGAAAATGAGGTAAGGCATGGCAAACCAACAGAAATTTGATCTTAGTTTATAATGTGCAAAGGAGGACAAGATAACAGGTAATAAAGATGGACTTAGGGAAGGTCTGATCATGAAAGACTTTGCCACGCTAATGAGTTTGGATTTTATTCTGAGAAAAAGGAGATAGCTGTATTAAAAACTTTTGTGAGAAAATAATATGATAAGGTATGTTTTTTAGAGTTTTACTCCTGATGTTATTATGAAGAATGGATTTAATAGGTTATTACAAAATACTATATGAGAAATAAGGACTTGTCCCAAGTCAGTGACATGGACATTTAGAGTGGAGAAAACTTGATAAGAAGAACTGGGTGAACTTTTGGATAAAAAAAGCAAAGTAAGGGTCCAGGATGAGTTATTATGTTCAGGCTTGGGTGATTGTGGGGGTCCTGACATTATTCACAATTATAGAAAATATTTATAAAAGCAATTGTGATGGGAAGTGCTAAGTATGAACAGTTGGATATAAGATTTTTGTGGAATATCTAAGCACTTCTAAGTAATTTTAAATGTAGAATTGGAGTTCAAGAGGGATATCTGAGATAGAAATATGGATTTTAAAATCTCTGACATGTATATCTGAGTATAATTATCCAGGGAGATGGTATAGAGAGGATGGAACAAAAAAGACCATGGACAAATAAGCTCTAGAAAGCACCAACCATTAAGTGATACTCAGAGGAAGACTTAAAAGTATAAACTGAGAAATGAATGGAGACGTAAGAAGGAAGCTAGGAAGTAATGTCTGTCCATGGGAATCAAGTGATGAAGCTTTTCAAAATTCAGGAGAGATCAAATTAGATAAACACTATAGATATTCATTGGTGGGAGACAACATCTTATGATAACCTCCTTAATTATGTTCAACAATAGGGTGATAGGATGAGGGTTGGAGTTGGTAGAGACGTAAGTGAGAAACAAAATAGGCAAAGTTGAATGTGGATAATCCATCCCAGAATTTTTATAAGGTGCTAGGCAGGGTGTGATTTCCAACAGAATATTTAGTCTCCCTCTTCCAAAATATTCCTAGAATTGATAAATGAATTTAGTAAAGTCTCAGGTTATAAAATTAATGTACACAAATCAGTAGCATTTCTATACACTAAAAACAACCAAGTTGAGAATCAAATCAAATACTCCGTACCACTTACAATAGATGCTAAAATAATGAAATACCTAGGAATATACTTACTAAAGGAGGTGAAAGATCTCTACAAGGAAAACTACAAAACACTCATGAAAGAAATTGTTGATGACACAAACAAATGCAAAAGCATCCCATGTTCATGGATTGAAAGAATCAATATTATAAAAATGTCTGTACTGCCCAAAGTGATTTATAGATTCAATACAATTCCCATCAAAGTACCAATATCATTTTTCATACAATTAGAAAAAATAATCCTAAATTTTATACAGAATCAAAAAAGAGCTTGAATAGCCAAAGCAATCCTAAGCAAAAAGAATAAACCTGGAGGCATCACATTACCCAACTTCAAATTATACTACAAGGCTATAGTAATCAAAACAGCATGGTACTGGCATACACGTAGATGCATAAATCAATGGAACAGAATAGAGAACCCAGAAATAAAACCATATACTTATAACTAACAGATCTTCAACACAGCAGACAAAAACACACAGTGGAGAAGGAATGCCTTATTCAATAAATTGTACTGGGAAAATTAGATAGCCACATGCAGAAGAATGAAACTGGATCCCTATTTCTCACCATATACAAAAATCAACTCAAGATGGATTAAAGACTTAAATGTAAGACCTGACACCATAAAATTTCTAGAAGAAAACATAGGATAAACTCTTCTGGACATTGGCCTAGACAAAGAATTTATGACTAAGATCATAAAAACAAACATTAAATACAACAAAAACAAAAATGAATAAATGGGACTTAAACTAAGAAGCTTCTGCACAGCAAAAGAAGTAATCAGCAGAGTAAATAGACAACCTACAGAATGGAAGAAAATATTCACAAACTATACATTTGGCAAAGGACTAATATCCAGAATCTACAAGGAACTCAAATCAGCAGGAAAAAACAATAACCCCATTAAAAAGTGGGCAAAAGACATGAGCATTTTTCAAAGGAAGACATACAAATGGCCAAAAAACATAAAAAAATGCTTACCATCACTAATCATCAGGGAAATGCAAATTAAAACTACAATAAGATACCACCTTACCCTGTCAGAATGGTCATTATTAAAAAGTCAAAAAACAATAGATGTTGGCATGGATATGGTAAAAAGGGAATACTTATACACTGTTGGTGGGAATATAGATTAGTATAACCTCTATGTAAAACAGTATAGAAATTCATGAAAGAACTAAAAGTAGGTCCAGCAATCCCATTACTGAATATCTACCCAAAGGAAAAGAAGTCATTATATAAAAAAAAACTTGCACTCATATATTTATCACAGCACAATTCACAATTGCAAACATATGGGTCAACCTAAGTGCCCATCAACTGATGAGTGAATAAAGAAAATATAGTGTGTGTATATATATATATATATTTATATGCACACCATGGAATACTAAATCATAAAAAAATGAAATTATGTCTTTCACAACAACTTGGATGGAACTGGAGGTCATTATCCTAAGTGAAGTATCTCATGAATGGAAAACCAAATGTCTCATATTCTCACTTATAAGTGGGAGCTAAGATCAGGGTATGCTCAGCCATACAGAGTGTTATAATGGACATTGAAGACTCCAAAAAGGGGTGAGGGGTTGAGGGATGAAAAATTACCTATTAGGTATAACATACATTATTCAGGTGACAGGTACACTAAAAGTCCTGACTTTTCCACTTAACAATGCATCCATGTAACAAAAAACCATTTGCACCCCCTAAATGTATTGAAATAAATTTTTGAAAAAAGAATATTTAGTCTCCAAGGTGCTAGAAATATATAATCTCAAATACACATATTCCTATGTCTCTTAAGTACCAAAGAAGTAGAAAGATTTTTCCTAGTGCATTAAACCCTCTGTTTGTAAATTAGTTGTATAAATCCTTAATATCATTATACCCATTGCTACATGCACAAGGCATCTGAATAAGTAAAAATGTAGGCAATCAATCAGCAAGGCATTTCGGCTATACAGCATCTGGCAATCAGTTTGAAAAACTTTTGTTACTGAGTTGATCAGTAGTTCTGGTCTCATGCAAACCCATCCCTTGTATCCCTTTAGTTCACAACGGTAGCAAAGTCTGTTAGAGATACTGTGTCTTCTGGGCATGCAAGCCTTCTAGGGAGCAATGTGAGTTTTGGAAAAATGAGCTCTTTTGAAGTCCATTCTGTTCTCTTAAAAATTTTATTTCAATAGATTTAGGGGGTGCAAATGTTTTTTTTTGTTCTTTGTTTTTTGTTTTTTTGCTACATGAGTGAATTGTTTAGTGGTAAAGTCTGGGTTTTTAGTGTAGCCATCACCCGAATAGTAGACATTGTACCCAATATGTAATTTTTCAGACCTTGCCCCCTTCTTATCTTTCCTCCTTCTGAATATCCAATGTCCATTATACCACTCTGTATGACTATGTATATCCATAGCTCAACTCCAGCATGGCCATTATTGAAGTCCATTCTGGAAGTGGCTAGGTTGACTAGGTGTGTTTTGCATGGGTGCCAAGAAGAAATGAAATGCAAAAAGGAGAGACCAAAAAATCACTGTATTGTGTTATTAATTCAACATATTTGTTTAATTTTTAAAGATCTCATGTCAGGCACTGACCCCAGGTCCTAGGTAGGGCAGGATCCAATAGATACAGCAATAAACAAAATAGATAAAAATCTGTGCCCTCAGGGAGCTTATATTTTAATGCATAGAGGGAAAACTGCAATAAATAAAACAAATAAGTAAAATATATTGTATGTTAGGTGGTAAAGACCTGTGGGAAAAAGTTAGGCAGAGAAGGGGTACCAGAGTTCTTTTTTTTTTTAGTGGAGGCTGAGGATGAAATATGGAATAGGATAGTTATTGATGGCCCCCCTAAGAAGGTAACATTTAAGTAAAGACTTAATATTATTGATGGATTAAGCTATGGAGATACTGGAGAAAGAAAATAGCAAAACATTATGAGGTGGATGAGTGCTTGGCATTTTCTAGGAACAAAAAGGAGACCAATATGGCTGGAGAGATAAAAAAAAAAAAGGAAAGTAGTGAAAGATAATATCATAGAGGTAATGGGAGGAGAGAATCTAGCAGATCCTGGGCCATTGTAAGAATTCTGTAGAGCAATTTTGAATAGGCTAAATGGATTCTGGAGTTCTAAGGGACATTTAAAAATCTTAAAATATAACATATCATGTTCCTATCAGTTTAACCTTTCCTTTGAGGATGGTGCTTCTGCAAATGACCTCTCAGATATTCTTGGCCCCACCATAGAAACCCTTCCTCCCTGAAGACTAGAGAAATTGACTATGCACTTCTCTGAGAGTAAAGAGATATTAATAGTTTCAGGAGATATACTGAAGGCAGTCTTTGTGCCACTCAGAAATGCTATACTGAGAACAATGTGGAAATCTGAAAAAACCTTTTCCAAAGCTTGAACAGAGAATAACATACTGAAATTGGTTTCTATGTTTTCTTAGAAAATCATTCACTAGGAGAAAGAATGCTTTCACATGGGAATTTTTAAAAATTCCCAAGAAATTTATTCCTTTGCAACTAAAATACTACTCTACAAATAATAGCATCTCCTTACATGCAATATGCTTCTTTGTGCAAAGAAAAAGAAGAAATACTGACAACAATAAGCTATTTGTTGATCTTCCACATAATTATCTTATTACCATTCATATTATTGGGGTAGCTTTTAATTGCCTTCTTGACTATTACTGAAGTAGTCGTTTCAACTGGAGCTTATTGAATCAATGCACAGAAGGAGTATAGAATAAGGGTAGTTAGGTTAAAAGGATTTGGAACCACTAACTCAATGGTAGCCTCACCTATTACAATGAGCGTACAATTTTATATAGTACTCAGTCACAGGTCTGGAAGCCTGGGTATTCATTCTGACTACACTGTTAACTAGCACTTTTACTATTCTGGATCTTAGTTTTATCACCTATAAAATAAGCAGTTGAATGAACAAAAAGTATAACTTTCTTACGAAGGAGATTTATGAAAATCATCTGCCATGGATAGAATGGAGTCTAGCTTCTCTAACACGATCCATGCTCAGAAATTCCTTAGGGTTACCTTACCCAGAGATGTCAATTCCACAGCATTGTACCCCACTCCTCCTTTTTTGTCTCCCATAGCCATTATAAACAGACCACAGTACTTCTCCCTCTTGGATCAGAACTTAGGGTCAAAGTCATTCTTTTCTCCCACAGTGTCTTAGGCAATCATAACCAAATTATTAGAGATGGCACTGAAGTTGAAAACACTTTGCTACCTTATTATTAGGGAAATGATTATGCTGAAAGCAACAGTTCCTAATATAGCTAACAAGAGCACTCACTTTCTGTCAGCCACTCTCCCATCTCTAAAGCATTCTAGCATGCCATCAGTTCGTCAGCATAAAGCAGTTGCTGGTATACTGGGCATAACTGAAAGGAAGCAATTAGCTTTTCGATCAAAGAGGTCTGAATGTATATAATTCATTTCTCCTCTTTCTGAAATCTGCCTCTGTCCTGAGAGAAAAGTCTTCTGTAAAAGAAACACACTAAGACATTCAACAAGTAGAGAAATCAGTGACTTCTTGATTTTTGTCCTCCCACACACTCATTTTCTTATTGCCCAAATCTATAAGAGTCTACATCAAGAAAACTGTGTGGTTTTTTTTTCAGTTCTGCTGGAAAGCCCTAACAATGTTGTTAGATAACTGTGATGAATTTTAATCTAATAACAGCTTGTGACCCACAAATTACTGTTTAAAATTAAAATCCATTTAAAATGAAACTGGCAAGACAACCACAATATTAAACTTGCAATCTGCTGTGATAAAACACCTATCTAAAGCACTATATTAAATGTGGATACAATTAGTTTCAATATAGCATCTTGCAATGGAAATATAAAAAGCCTTTCAATGCATTGCCTTATTTAATTAAAATTGGTTGAACAATCTTATTTTTGTCTTTATTTATTTTTTGAAAATTAAGAAGTCAAAGTACAGATGAATTGGCTTTGCCTTGATAATACACCCTTTGGCAGAGCTCCAGGTATAATCTAGGGCTATAGACTTCTAGGCTTCTCCTTGGATGAACAAAAATCCTCTATTTTCCTCAGCCCAAATGTTTACCTACAATAAATTTAGAAATGTTTTCTACATACTTAATTTTAAGTTTATTTACAACTTTTAAGTTATAATTACTCAAGATGTATTAAATGCGATCTTTAAATATTTTATATATTAATTTTGAAAAATGAACTACATTGATATTCTTGATAGACCAGCTAAATCATTACTAAACTTGATGAGAATTGAGATTTGAAGGGAGATAATGGTTTGTATTAGTGCTATCATTAAACAATAGTGAAAATAAAACTCAAGCCAATGTGTATGTTTCCATCCCATATTTCAACATTGGAGAATTGTATGTAGTAATGAAAGGATTCACTACAGCTGTTTGCAAATAATTTAATGACCAAGTCATAGCTATTTTCTAATTTTCAAAAGATACCAAAGAACTATTGAAAACCCACAATATAACATCATAATTATAACAATTAACATATGTACTTAATTATAGATTTAATGCTCCTATACATTATTTACTCAAAATATTCACAATGCATTTAAATAGCATCAGCTAGAATAAGAAAGTACCATATTTCACCCCCATTATTGCACATATAAAAAATCACCCACTCTTTTAATACAAAGATAACACAAGGACTTTTAATTTCACAACAATTACTTTTACTCATTACCCCTAGAACATAGTATACACTCAGTAAATGTTAGTTGAAGGAATGAATGAATATGTGTGATTGTATGAGAAGAAAACTCAAGGAAAATGCCTAGTTTTTGATTGTTACAGGACTATTGCATGGACAACTGCTGTCGCAGTAGGGTTTCTAAAATCTCTCTGCCATATTTTATTTTGGTTCATGTGTGTGTAAAAATGATAAGGGATTCAGTCCAGCAAGTCTCTATGTTGCATAGAGGTGCTGTGTATCCAAAAAGCAGTGATATCACATATAAAATTCCCCAGGTATTTCCTAAGGTTTATTTCCATACAAGACTTTATATTGGTTCTAGTATCAAATCTATTTATATTTGGGAGCAGTCTCACTGTTACTATTGGTTAGACCTCATCAAATATGTCCTAGGATCGGTGCCTACTCCAGGGTTGTCAGCTTTGAAACTGTGATTGGGTTTTGTTCAGTGCCTGAGGACGCTGGCCATGGTGCTGAAAGAGAAAGAAGATTCTATTTGAAACCTTTCCTTCCTCTTATTGGTTTAGAAAATTCGAGTGACAAGAGCAGGGGCCAAAGGAGCCTGGAGCAGCATCATTAATGTAAACCATGTATTTCGATCTTTTAGGGGGAAATATGGCCCGTTAGGTTACAGCAAATGCCTCCCTGTGAGCGCTCGTTAAACCAAGAGACCTTACGAACGTAGCTGCTGCAGTAGAAAAGGTTACATCCAGTAGGATGTCTTGTCCCTCTCCTGAAATTGGCAGTTAAGTGCATAGCCTAGAAACAGGAGCAGGGAGTCTATATGGAGGGGAGCGGAGGGGGGAAGCAAACCTGCATTCGTATTAAAAATGTTCACCATTATTTGAACAAGGTAAAGAAAAATCAAGAGCTAATTTTAGCTTAAGTTTTCAGCCTCAGTCTTCCAACAGGTGCACGACTTCCTCACCCCTTCCCTGTCAGGTACTGTTCTGCTTTACCTTTCTCTGGCTTGCTTTGCGAGGCAAGCTTTTCCTAGAGTCCTCAAGCATGTGCAGTTTCCTATTTCATCCACAGCTCCAGCTCTACGCCTGGCAACCCCTTACCTGCAGCGTGAAGATTAAGAAGCAGGCACAGCGCAGGGAAGCTGATTGCTCTCCGCATAGTGTTTGCATTGAGAGGTGGAGGAGAAACTGCCACGACCCCACTTCGGGCAAAGTGCTATCAGAAAGAGCCACCGCCGAGGGTTTTCTGGTCTCCGGGATTCGTTCGCAGGTCCTCGGCTGGGGTTTGCAGAGCGGTCTGTGTGGTGCCTAACAGAAACAAGCACCAGCTTCACCTCCCTAAGAGAGGCGGAGAGGAAGAAGAGTAGGAGGTTGCGGGTGCGGGGAACAGTCGCCAGGCGGGGGCCGAGGCGCTCAGAGGCGGCGAATGCTTGGCCTTCTGGACGCCCAGCAGCCGCGGCGGGGACGGCAGGGTGGACTCCGCGCCAGCCCCGGAGCCCAGCAGCGCTGCAGCCAGCGCAGTGCGAGCAGCAGCCCAGACGCGCCGCGGCTACTGAGCATGCCCAGAGCCGGCCCTCACGCGGCACGGAGTTTCAAAGTGGAATTCCACTTCTCCGGGTCTTGGTAGCGGCTGCGAAGGGGGCCGCTTGAGGCGGTTATTAAGGACAGAGAGTCCATCAAAAATCTGGGGGTGAGGTGGAGTAGAGTGGGACTAGACGGGTGCATGACCAGAGGAACCAGAGGAGGGAGCTGAAGAGAGTGTCAATCACCCACGCCACCCACCCTACTTCTTCCCCAAATCTTGGTTTGCACGTGCACCAAGCAAGCTTACTGCTGGGAATTGACGTTTGCAGATAGACCAGCTTCCCAGGACTCGCCAACAGGAATATAGGTGTGTTCCACTGCTGGATATTCTGGTCTGCTTGGGGGAGCGTTCCCAAGGCAGCTTGCTTGGTGTAAGCAGTAGCCATGTGTCCTGGGGATGCCTTCTTCCTTCCTAACAGCTTCCCCTCTTTGCCTCTTTTCCCCTCTACAGCTCAATCCCTATTACTTAAACTTTCTCCTGACTCAAGTGCAAAGTGTATGATTATAGTGACAGAGAGAAATGAAGCCATACTTTTAGACTGGTAAACTATACCCATGTAATTGAAGCAACAGAAGGCACTTTTTTGTTGTTTTTTATATATATGATCATCTTTAGTCTCCATTTTACTCTTTAAGGTGAAAGATAATAGAATCACTTCCAGCAACTAGGCTCCTCTAGCTCGTCTTTCTATAGAGGCTACCACAGTCTGCCTAATATAGATAGTTTTTAGTCTTCCCTCTAAGTCTTTGGAACATGGAAATCCTTATTAGTCTCGTGGCTAATTCCTACTAGTCAAGAAGTCCCTCATCTAGACTTCTCTCCTTTAACTATCCCAGGACTGCTGACTTTTCTGCCTCTGTCTTCATGGTTGCTGTTACCTCTTCCCTAATTGCCACCACACTAGGGCTTCCAAAGGTTTAAGCTTGATCTCATTTTTCCAGAAAGCCCCGGACTAATTCTAGATTATTGTGATCTTTCTGTTCCACACATTTGTTTAGTATCACCTCATATTTTTCTTTCTGATTGTTCATTTATCTGTGGTTTGTCTTACAACACAGTTGAGGGCTCCACAAGAACTTCTGCATTTTGCATTCAATTAAACTGAATAAAATTGTACTAGACAAATAAGAGGGGCAATAAGTGCTCAATGAATTGAGCTGTATATTTCATTCAATGCCTTCCTTCTCTATCCTTGCGAATTGGGACAACTAATGGGAAATAGGCTGCCCACCAGAGCTTAAATTAGGCAGGATCTCATAGGATCTGAGAGCTCAGGCAGTATCATTTCTTTTTAAATAATTTATTTCATCTCCAGTTCTGAGAGACAAGGCCAGGAATTGCACTCCAACAGGTGGGAGAAGGGGAGAAAAAGATGCATTTTTAATACTTTGCCAGGTCTTCTCTGCTGAAATAGAGACATATGCACCCCCTCTTGCCACACCTCCACTTCCCCACATGGGTGTGGTGGGCTCCATTTTGTGCCACTACCATTTTACCCCAAACCACTCTAAACTGCAGCCTCTTCCCTGACTTGAAATTTACCTTTCCCTAGATCACTTGCTAGCATACCAAAAACATAACTTATTACATTTGTTGTTTATTATCTGTTTCCCTCCCCTCCCCCACAATCGGATCTGAGCTCCACAATGGCAGAAACCCCTGACAACTTTATTCATTTGATGTGTCCCAATTGCCTAGAGTAACCCCTCACACAAAATAGATGCCCCAAAATTAAATAAATGGAAAGTAATTACTTGATAAAGTTCAATACTGAGAAGACTTGACTCCTTGAAATTCTTACTAAATAGACCTTTGAGATAATTTATTTAGCAATGATTAACACTTAGAAAAGTAACCCTTCTCATCTAACATCTGGTTCTAGAGATGCTGCAGGGATAGGGGTTAGGTGAAAATAGTTGTAGCCCAGTTACAGTGGGTGTGCTGCCCTTGTTTTTTTTTTTTTTTTTTCCCCATGCCTAAAATAACTGATTACCAAACTTACATACATCTCCAAGATAAAAAAGCACTCGTGGTAAAGAAACAATGTTGCAGTAATACCCTAAACCCCCTGCCTTTTCACAGATAATTCCAACACTTATTGCGGGGGAGCATTCACAATTTACATTAATGTAATTGTCTATGACTTTGCCCACAAACAACCTGCTAGCTATGCATTTTGCCCAGGGCTACAGGTAGCTGAATTATTAAACTGTGCATGAAAATCCCTTTAGCAGCAAAATTTTCCAATTTCCAATTTGACTGGGTGTACTACATAGTTCAGTGTAGTAAAAATAACCTGAACTGAGCTGTAATTTTGATGACTAGACATTCATTATTAATTTACTTGAAAAAGATAAAGGAGCAAGAAAAATTCACATTCCTAGGTGAGTTGATCTAATATCATGCTTGCAATTGATTTGATCCTATGACGTGTGAAATTGAACAGCAATAAGTGAATTAGCCAATTAGTGAAAAAGTCAACCCCTTAACTCTTTCAGAAGTATTCTATGTGAGTCCATAGGTGCTGTTTTTCCTTGACTGTGATTTAATACTACTGAAGGTGATTTGGTGTTTTAGAGAAGAATCTTGGTTAAAATACTGCAGCAGATTTTAAAAAGTTAGTTCCAATTCAGAGAAGCATGGAAATTAGTATGAGAGAACCATGCCAATTAGTACTGGCCTACAGAGCTGGATCCCACAGGAATCATTTACACTTTGAAAGATAAATATAAAATTAATGTTATATGGACTTTTCCTTGGCAGAAGATGCACAATCTCTGTTTCTGATGAGGTGATGTTCAGGGAAAATTCATACAGGAGAGAAGCCTTTTAAAGCCTGTTCACAAAACAAATTTAACCATCATGAGCTTCCACATTTACCTCTCTATAAGTGGATGAAATCCTTAAACACTTTAAATTGAGAAATCAGGTCTATTGGCTGTTGGGATTTCCTACTTATTTAGGTAATTATTATTTAAGTATAATCATGGCTAACATTGGTTGTGTGCTTCTTGTGTGCCAGGCTCTATTTTAAGCATGTGAATGTCCCATTTAAACTTTACAATATTCCTGCAAGAAGGCACTATCATGATCTCATTTTAGAGTTGAGATAATTGAGGCACAGGGAAGTAACTTGCCCAAAATCAAGTAGTAAATAATCTTCTGAGAAGTAAGTTGATAGAATTAGGGTGCACATGCAGATAATTTGATACCAAGCCACTATGATGTATTACCTTTCATATACTACACACACATACACACACACAGAGTCAGTTGTAGGAGGTACACTAGAATTAGATAATTAGATCAGGGCGAGGGCAGAAGATCCTGACCTTGGACCTACAATAAAGCTCTGTGGTGAGAAACACCCATATAAAATTATCTCCAAGAGAATGAGACACTGCTTGTGGTGGTGGACTCTGAGCCCTAGCTTCTAGTGAACCAAGACAGTCAGCAAGTGACGTCATGCTGAGAGGAACCACATTAGAAGGTGGTTAAAGTAGGATGGAACAGAAAGGATGAAATGATTTTTTTCTATGGCGGGTGAGGCAGAGGTGGGGGTGAGTAGCAGGCAAGAAACTTCAGTGGAGAACAGGAAATGAGCTAAGTGTGGCTGCATAAGTTGGTTCCATCCATTCTACATGAAGAGAAAGCCATAGAATCTTGTGAGCCAGTGGAGGAGACATGAAATAGCAAAATGAATGCAAGGAACTTCTGAACGTGTATGGGAACAAGAGGTAACAGCGATTGACACCTTATTGAGATTTGTAATATGTTTGCTCTGCCTCATCCTTTACAGAGACATTTTATCAATCCCAAAGTCTATATCCTTTTGTCTGAGAGATATCTTTTATAAGAGAAAAAAAGAAGAAGAAGAATTTGTTTTTACAAAGTAAAGAATCAATGTGAATTAAGCTATATTCAGAATAGAATGGCTCAGAATGAAAAGGAATGAATTGGAATTTCACAGGCAAAGATATCATATTCAGGTGTATGAATTCTCCATTAATTTGTTTTAGTGTTTTTTCCAGCCATAACAAGGAAAAACAATCTACTTTCCTTGATAAGCATACAGTGAAGAAAATAATGAGATAGCAAGGAGCACCAAGAATAGGAGAGGAAAAGCACTAAAACTTACAAAATGTATATTATCACATGGAACTTTCACAAGAGTTCTCTGAAGTATTATTTTCCTTTAGTGATATAGGAGGAAACTGAAGCTCATTGAGACTAGCAATTTGCCCATGGTCATTCACCTTGTACGTGGTGAAGCTGGGATTAGAGCTCAGGGCTGGTGACCCCTAGTGCTATGCTATTATTAACTGTTTATACTGCTTTCCTGTTAATGATAAAATTTACTTCAAGACTTAAATGGAAAATATAGTGTTTTTATCCCAAGACATAGACTTCAAGATATAATAACAATTATATTTTATAAGTTAACACAGCTGTAGTTTTGTTAAGATTTACCTATGTAGAGGATTTGTGTGTGTCTGTGTGTGTGTGTATACATACACCCACACGAGTAGCTGTGTGCATCCTGGGGAAGCAAAATTAGGTACTCCAAACAAGGAAAATATACTTTTCTATACACATATGAATTATGCAGTTCTAGTAAAATATGAAATATCAAAGGCAGAAAAGCTGTAAGTACCTATAGATTCTGCTATTGGTTCATCATTAAAATTTTATTCAAAATGAAGTACACATTTTCCTTGGAGCTGGCCCTTGGTCCCGATGTATTGTACTGCCATCTACTCTGGTACTGCAAAGGTCAGATTCATCCAAGATGTCAATAATAGATTTATTTACAAACCGCTGACTCTGCTGCATTAGCTCTCTGTTTATCCCAAGACAGTAATCAGGCTGCACTTATACCATCCATCATCCTGAGAAGCACACAGATGTGAGAGCCCTCTATTATGGCTTAGACTAGCTACTTGGGGCCATACAAATACCTTTTCTATAATGCTTGGCCATTCTTTTGGATTTCCTTGCATGAGGGTACTTTGGAACAACTTGGTCATCCGGTACCCTGGGACACTGAGAATATCCTGGGAATACAGCTATAGGTTGATTAGATCATGTAATCCCTTCCCATTTCTTTTATATTATTTTCTTACATGACTACAAGATGATTTAAAAGAACATCTCCTAAGTACAGGCCCTCATGCTTCTCTCACTGACTGTTCACCCTTTGAAACAAAAATTGACAGTTCAGTGCTTCTCTCTTTCTTACTCTTCCTTCTCTCATTCTTGCAGCTGTATGTCTATCATAGAGAAAGGGGTGATTTATTAGTCTATGGTTTTTGGTTGAGAAGCATTTTCAGAACAAAATAGTTCTTTGTGGGACACTCATACCTCTACAACATGGAAAGGAGAGTTAGAGGAAATATTACTAAAAATGTCCAATGACTATGATATGACCACTAATATACCCAAACAACTAAGCAGTTGTCTGTGGACATAATTTTGACTCATTCATCAGAAACCACATGTGCCTTGGCAACACTGGTATCTATTTTCAGTGAATATACTAGAAAATATGATTTGAACTCAAGTTACGGTAAAATATGTACATCACATACATTCTAAAAACAGTGGAATAATCTACTAATATTGACATGTCATCTAATTTCAAATAATTGTGTGTGTGTGTATATATATATATATATATATGAGATGAACCAGGAAGTGTTTTAAATATTTGTAATATATTATTGAAAAAATAGACAAAGATTCCTGCCCTCATGGAACTGACATTCTAAGTGAAATAGATATACATTTAATAGTAAATATAAGAAATGAGTAAATTATATAGGGTGTTAGAAGTTGATAACTACTATGAGAAAAGGAAAAAAATAGATAAAAGTAAAGAGAATTAGGAGAATGGGGTGAGCATTGAGGAGAGACTTGAAGTTGATAAAGAAGTTATCAAAGAAGATATTTTGTTAAAGAATTTTCTGGGCAGAGGGAACAGTTATGGTAAAGAACCTCATGATTCCATAGTTATCTTAACAAATCTGAAAAAAAATCACATTGTATCAGAAACAATTTCCAGCATACCTGTAAATGTATAAAATATGTAAATAGAAATCCAGTTGACAAAATGCCAAATTAGATTAAATGAATATCTCTTCACCAGAGATCTTCTTCATTAATTCAAGTTTCACTGATTGCAAATGCAACTGCAAGAATAACGAAACTATTAACAAGAATCAAAAATTGCTACCCAAGGCCAACTGATAATACCAACTCAGAATTCCACTCTTTATTTCATGTCTTTAAGGTAAAATAAATATATTATTAATTTAGAAGTGTGGGTGCATATTTTGATACTTTATTTATCTTAAGAAACTTAGAGAAAAACTTTATGATATGCCTTTATACTAAACTACTAGCCAAAAGTCAATTCAATGTATTACGGATGAGAAATCTAAGCAGGAATAAAAACCCAGAAAAATACCCTAGTAAGCATTTTTGTGTTCTCAGCCTCCTGCTTGGCAACTGGCATCAGAATATTTGGGTTAGATGTTATCCAAATGCTGGAGAATAGTGGTTTCACAAGTTCTCTACTTCTTAGACTAGCTAAAGCAAATACTTTTGATTTTTTATTATTTTGAAATAGAGTAGGAAATAGCTTCATTTTTAAAATAAAATCTCTTTTTAATTCAATTCCATGTGATTAGTGGCCACCAAAAATACTACTTGGTTGTTAATATAAATAGAGGGAAAATATAAACCAACTCTTTTGTGAAGTAGTCACTTGGAACCTCTAATCTTAGAAGTACTTTTCTTTAGAAAAGAAAGTAAGCCTCAAATTTGACTTAAGATCTTAAATATATATCATACTTTATATTAGGTCTGTGCTAAAAGTGATGAGCACAGAGCTTGGAAAATGTATTCTTTTCAAGACCAAATTCAGTTCTAGATTTGGAAATAAAATTAAATCTATTTTTAAATCAGCCATGGACATAATATATACATGTCCAACTTTACCTATTTCTAGGAAGTGGGCGTAAATAGGCATGGTATTTCTGAAGTTTTTCTTAATCTAAATTAATTGTCTTCAATCTAAAGTTGAACATTGTAAATTACAAAAGTAATTTTGTAATATTGTGTCTATAGCACAATAGACAATAGAGAAAAAACAAAATAAAATGTGCCCATGAATTCTATCAACTGAAGATAAGCATAGTTAATGTTCTCGTCTACAAAACCAAGAATAGTTTCCCTCTATTCTTACCCTAAGGATGTATGTGTCTTCGCATGCATGTACATATAATTATCATTAATTTTAACATTATTTTTACATCCCTGGGATCATACTATAGATATGGAAACTATTTCTGTACCTAATAATACTTAAGATTGTTCATAGCCATATTTTAATTGTTGCAAGCATTGCACTATACCATTCTTTTAAAATTTTTATTTGTGTAAATTTATGGGGTATATGTGTAATTTTGTTACATGGATATATTGCATAGTGGTGAAGTCAGGGCTTTTAGTGTACCCATTATCAGAATAATGTATATTACACCCATTAAATATTTCTCATCATCCATTCCCCTCCTACCACCCACCCTTCTGAGTCTCCGTTGTCTATCATTCCACACTCTAGGTCTATGTGTACACTTATTTAGCTCCCACTTATAAGTGAGAACATGGAGTATTTTTCTTTCTGTGTCTGAGTTGTTTGACTTAAGATAATAACCTCCAATTCCACCCATGTTGCTGTAAAAGACTTGATTTCATTCTTTTTTATGGCCAAATAGTATAACATTATATATATATATATATACACCACATTTTCCTTATCCAATCATCCATTGATAGACATTTAGGTTGATTCAATATCTTTGCTATGGTGAATAGTGTTGTGATTAATATATGAGTTCAGGTATCTTTTTGATATAATGATTTCTTTTCGTTTGGGTAGATACCTAATAGTGGGATTGCTAGATTGTATAATAGTTCTATTTTTAGCTCTTTGTGAAATCTTCATACTGTTTTCCATAGAGGTTATATTAATTTATATTCCTACCAGCATTATATAAGCATTCCCTTTCTCTTCATCCTCTCCAATATCTTTTTTGTCTTTTTAATAGCCATCTGACTGGTATAAGATAATATCCCATTGTGGTTTTAATTTGCATTTCTCTGATGATTAGTGATGATGAGTATTTTTTTGTGTATTGACTCCTTTTCAATAAATGATGCTGGGAAAATTGGATTGCCATATGCAGAAGAATGAAATTAGACCCCCATCTCTCACCATATAAAAACAATCAACTGAAGATGGATTAAATATTTAAATGTAAGACCTGAAACTATAACAGTACTAGAAGAAAAACTAGGGTAAACCCTTCTGGACACTAGTCTAGGCACAGAATTCATGACTAAGACCTTAAAAGTACAGGCAACAAAAACAAATATAGACAAATGGGACTTAATTAAACTAAAAGGCTTCTCCACAACAAAAAGAGTCAACAGAATGAGCAGAAAACCTGCAGAATGGGAGAAACTCTTTGAAAACTATGCATCTGATGGGGACTAATATCCAGAATTGACAAGGAATTCAAACAACTGAGCAACAACAACAACAAAACCAAATAATCGTATTGAAAAGTGGGCAAAGGACATGAATAGACATTTTTCAAAAGAAGACATACAAATGGCCAAACCTAGGCATAGAAAGAACATGCCTCAAAATAATAAAGACCATATATGGCAAACTCACAGCCAATATCATACAGAATGGGGAAAAGTTGAAAGTGTTACCTCTAAGGCCTGGAACAAGACAAGGATGCCCACTTTTATTACTTCTATTCAATGTAGTACTTAAAGTCCTAGCCAGAGCAATCAGTCAAGAGAAAAAAAACAAAAGGCTACAAATTGGAAAAGAGGAAGTCAAATTATCCATGTTCACTGCTGACATGGTCTTATATCTAGAAAGTCCTAAAGACCACCAAAGAATTCTTGGATTTGAAAAATAAATTCAATAGTTTCAGGATACAAAATCAACATACAAAAATCAGTAGCATTTGTATACACCAACAACAATCTAGCTAAGAACCAAATCAAGAAGGCAATGTCATTTAAAATAACTACAAAAAAAATAGCCTAGAAATATATATATTTAACCAAGGAGGTAATAGATCTCTACAAGGAAAACCACAAAACACTGACGAAATTGTAGATGATACAAATACATGGAAAAACATTCCATACTCATGGATAGGAAGAATTAATATCATTAGGATGACCATACTGTCCAAAGCAATCTACAGATTCAATGCAATCTCTATCAGAAAATGAACATCATTTTAACAGAATTAGAAAAAACAATCCTAAAACTCATAGGGAACCAAAAAAGAGCCCCAATAGCCAAACTAATCCTAAGCAAAAACAGCAAAGTTGAAGGTATCACATTACCTGACTTCAAATTATACTATGAGGCAATAGTAACCAAAACAGCATGGTACTCGTACAAAAGTTGACACGTAGATTGGTAGAACAGAATACAGAATGCATAAATAAACAAAACACCAATGAAAGAAATTGTAGATGACATAAACAGATGGAAAATATCCCATACTCATGGATAGGAAGAATTAATGTCATTAAAATGACCACACTGTCCAAAGCAATCTACAGATACAAAAATAGACACATAGATCGGTAGAATCCAGAAATAAAGCCACATTCATATAGCCAACTGATTTTAGCACTCTATTGTTGACCTCTGATTTTTTAGAGCTCTTCCAATTAATATGAGCTGCTTTGGGTAATGCTTACTTACCCTCTAAAACATTTGAAAATATGTATAGAAAAGTGAAAGTTACAGTATGTCCAACATGACAGTTCTAATCTAGCCCTGGTGAAGCTAACACTCCATTAAAAAAAGAAATTTTACAGTGTCAAAGCCAGGAGTCAGGCAGGTGACATCAGCAATTCTGAGTCACACTTCAATCCCAGCAAATTAAGAATAATCTAAATGTGTGCTTTCCAATCAGGCTCCTGCCTATTTTAAGAATGCTGGCTAAAAGAAAGGTGTGGATAAGGAGTCTTTGTTCCTCTTTTTTATTAACAACTGGGGCAGGATGATACCTTGTGGTTTTGATTTGTATTTCCTTGATGATTAAGTGATGTTGAACATTTTTTCATATTTTTTTGGCTATTTGTATATCTTCTTTTGAGAAATGTCTGCTCAGAACATTTCCCCATTTTTTAATCTGATTGTTTTTCTTGGTTTTGGGTTGTTTCAGTTCCTTATATAGTCTGAGTATTAATCTCCTTTCAGATGAATCATTTGCAAATATTTTCTTCCATTTTATAGTTTTTCTTTTTGCTTTATTAATTGCTTCCTTTGCTGTGCATACGTTTTTTAGCTTAAGATAATTTCATCTGTTTGTTTTTGTTACCTGTGCTTTTGAGGTCTTATAAAACCTTTTCCCAGACCAATGTCCTGAAGCATTTCCCCTGTGTTTTCTTCTAGTACTTTTATTGTTTAGAGTTTTACGTTTAGGTCTATGATCCATTTTGAGTTGATTTTTGTATAGGGTGAGAGATAGGGGACTAGTTTCATTTTTCTGCATATGAATATCCAATATTCCCAACACAATTTATTGGAGAGACTGTCTTTTCCCCAATAAATGTTCTTGGCACCTTTGTCGAAAATCAGTTAGCTATAGATATATAGGATAGTTTCTGGGTTCTCTATTCTGTTCCATTGGTCCATGTGCTTGTTTTATTTCTGCCAGTACAATGCTATTTTAGTTACTATAGCTTTTTAGCATATTTTGAGGTCTGACAGTGTGATACATCCAGCTTTGTCCTTTTGGCTCAGGATTGCTTTGGCTATTTGGGGTCTTTTGTGGCTCCATACAAATTTTAGAATTTTTTTTCTATTTCTGTGAAGAATGTCATTGGTATTTTGATAGGGATTGCATTAAGTCTGTAGATTGCTTAGGTAGTATGCCATTTTAACAATATTAGTTCTTCTAATCCATGAGCACCAGATGTCTTTCCATCTGTCAGTATCTTCTTCAATTTATTTCATCAGTGTTTTCATAGTTTTCCTTGCAGAAGTCTTTTGCCTCCTAGTTTTAATTTATTCCTAGATATTTTATTTTATTTTTTATAGCTTTTGTAAATGGGATTGCATTCTTGATTTCTTTTTCAGCTAGTTCATTGTTCTTGTATAGAAATGCTATTGGTTTTTTTATATTAAGTCATGGTGCAGCTTTACTGAATTTTGTTATCAGTTCTAAAAGACTTTTGGTAGAGTTTATAGGTTTTCTATATGTAAGGTTTCTATATGTTTCTAAGGTTTCTATATGTAAGGTCCCTGTTTGCCATATGCAAACAGGGACAACTTGATTTCCTCCTTTCCAATTTTGATGCCCTTTATTTCTTTCTCTTGTCTAAATGCTCTGCCTTAAATTGAATAATAAGATATAATTATTAGGAACTTCAAATTTTAAGTCATACCCCATGTATCCATAGTGATGTTCAAAACACCTCTCAGTTAAGATCAGAGAATATTTACTGAGCACTTTCCACATGTCAGGTACTATTCCAGACACTAAGGGGCAGAAAACTGGAGATTAAAGAGTAAAATAGGGAGGCAGTTTCCAGAGAAAGCTTATATTAATGGATAAGATGGCATATAATAATATATATAAGTCACAAGAATGACATGGATACACATTGGGTATTTATGAGCACAGAGGAGCACTTAGTCCAATTTTGAGTTAATGTATGACTCCCCAAAGAAAATTACACCTTGAGGTATAAGTTAACCAAGAGAAGAAAGATGGATGCCCCTCTTCAAGCAAAGTGAATGAAGGTACAAAATCCTAAAGGAATAAGATGTATATTTATTACAGTATAAAATATGAGGTTGAGAGTGTGGTTACCCAGCAAACTGTGTCAGGACATCAGGTATACATATGACACCCTAAGGAACTTAAACTTTATCTCACAATTAATCAGAAGTCTCTATGTGTTTTAAGAACTAGAGTGATATGATTATCAGATATACACTGTAGAGACACCACTTTGGTTGTTGTGTAGAGAATCGGTTAAGAGGTTGGAGCAATATTGGAGTAAGAGAAAACAGTTAGGATGCTACTGAAATAGTATAGGCAAATAGTAAAGGCCATAAGTATGGAGAGGAATAGGAAGGGAGTACATTCTAGAAACATTTAGAAGTTAAATTGGCATGACTTGCTGAAGAATTGAATGAGAGATATATGTAGGAGAGAAATAAGTCAAGAATGACTTTTGTTTTCCTGGAGAAGTTTAGAATACCAACTAGGAAAATCAATGTGGAAGGTGTGGAGATAACAGGTCCTGTTTTTGTAACACTAATTCTGAGGTACTGTCAAGTGCATGTGTCCAGCCTAGATTTAGATTAATATGTCTGAATCATCGTGTAGAGGTTAGAACTGGAGGCAAAAGTATATAGGTGGAAGATAGAGATATCAGAATGAATATCAAATAACCATTAGCAATGTGTGAAGAGAAAAAGAGCAACAGGCTGGATATTGAAGTCTGAGAAATTAAAGACCTCAATATCTATCCCTCTTAAAGAGGGGGGAGCAGATAAGGAGACTCTAACTGTCATAAAGATAAGAGGATAAGAGGAGTTTCAAGGTTTAGTTGTATTAAAAGGCATGTAAGGTCAACAATGTCCAACACCATCAGGAAAGTGTTACTTTGTTCTTTAATACTGGTATTGTGGCAATGTTCCTCTGTGTTATAACTCGCCATCACACAGTACCTATTTTTCATAAATACCTTTTTGAAAAGGGTGTGAATCTGTTCTTAAGCTACTAAGGATGCTCTAAGTTGTAATGCACCACAGAATGCAGGAAGGGTGGGAGAATTTGTTCACAACTGTGACCTTCCCTGTCATGCTGGGAGAGCAGAGAGCAGGCCTGTGGAGGTACACTTACCAAAGGGGCCACACCAGCTGGGTGTTAATGGAAAGCCACAGATGGTGAGCTCTGTGTGGTGGGTGCACCCTCCCTGATTCACATTTTAAACAAATTGATGCTCTTGTACACGGCCATTTGGACTATTCCTATGAGTACTTTGATTTGTGTTTTGATGTATATTTGATGTGGGCTTTTAATGTATCTTAGAATAAACTCCCTGCACAGCTTTATCCTTTTTTGTGCCCCAAAGGGATGTTATTTGTGAATCTTATTAAAAATTAACATGAATCTATTTCCTGTACTCTGTTTGTCACAGATGAAGAATGGCCTATGTTAATAAGCACAAGCCATTCATTGATTTCTGGACCCAGATGTGCTGGAAAGCAACTCAAATCCTATGATGGATCTGGACAAAACTCAATGACTTATCTAAATGATGTTCAAAATTGCATGTGTCAATAAAACTCCCTGGTGGCTATAAATTCAGAGAACTCTATTTCTCTCTGTAGGGGGAAAAATATAATATCCCTTGAATTGAGTCCCAATTAATATATTCCTAACTGCACCTGCTTTTCACTTAAGTCTCATGTGTTAGAACAAAACCACCTAAGTTAGCACCCCTCCAGTGATGGATATAGAACTTGAAAGAAGGCAGCTCAACTGAGAATTAGCTGGGAAAACCTTGCTAATACAACAGAACCGTTGTTGCAACAGACCATTGTAAAAGGTATTCAAGTTCAATTTATAAGTTGCAAAAACCAAACAAATGAAAACAATGACCCACTCACCACAAAAACTAAAATAAAAGCTTTATGGAACATAGACTAACAAGTTCTGGGTTAATCTTTTCCATCACACAAACATCACAAAGAGTCTTAATAAGAATATCATCCTCTGTCTACTTTAATTCTGTTTTTAGAAGATAACTGAAAATCTAGGCAAGAGAATAATAAAGGAAAAGCAGAAACTTTAAGTGGCATTGGGTAAATTATTTATACTCTGTAACCTCAATTTCCTCTTCTGTAAAGTGGAGACAATATTCTCTAGTGCTATTGGGAGAACCAAATTATATATTGTAATAAAGCTGTTAACATAGTGCTTGGTACATGCAGAACTGGTGACTAAGACTTCTTATGATCATTATTAGGGGTTTGCATTAACATTCATTTACCACTTGTAAATTAATTTTATCATCTCCTAGGAGGTGATGTAGAAGGAATTAGAGTGAAGAAAAATCATGAGAGAAAAACACAAATTGGACTAAATGATATTCATTAACTTTATCTATAAATTAAGTAAAAATGTTGCTGATATTCAATTTAGTGGAGAAATAGATGTGCTCTAGAAAACAAAATAGTTTGAAAACCATTTTACAAGACATAATTACAGACTCTGAAATATATAAACTTTTTTTTTTATTCTTTTTTTAAATTTCAGTGTATTACAGGGGTACAAATGTTTAGGTTTCACATATTGCCTTTGCTCCACCCGGGTCAGAGCTTCAAGCGTGTCCATCCTCAAGACAGTGCACACTGCACCCATTAGGTGTGAATATACCGAAACCCTCCTCCCCTTCCCATCTGCCCGACACCCAGTGACTGTTATCACTATATGTGTACTTAAGTGTTGATCAGTTAATACCAATTTGATGGTGAGTACATGTGGTGCTTGTTATCCTGAGGGAAATTCTGACTTACCAGAAGAACTAGGTCTTCACATAGGATTTTTTTTTTAATTGTGGAGTATGTCTATTCCATTTTTTTAAGAATGAATAGAAATAAGTAATGAATAACTTCATCAATTTGCTTCTTTTCCAAGGACATGTGCATTCAGTGTTGTGATTTTTATATTGCATTCACATAATATAATCATATTTTCTGTTAGTAAAATTGCTTCTCCTTTAAAGGGGAGAGAGAGAGTTCAATACATCAGCATGCAACATTCTTCCAGGATTTTATGCCACCAGAGCAAACTTAGAAACCTCAAGTTAATACAAAGATGGCTAATTTCAGAAGTATGTTATAAATCTTCAATAATGAAGAATTATGATAAATTTGAAGGACTCCAGTAGAAGATATGAAGAGGTAGAAAGAAGGTATTTTAATAATAAATGGTAAGTTAAAATTAAGATGCAGTAATTTGTACAATACTATTTGTATAATACTTCCAACACATAAAAATATGTTTACTGAAAGAATCCCGGTATTCCACTAGAAGAGACAAATGCCAAGGCAAGTTATTTATATTCAGTAATAAGGGAAAATCTCAAGCACCACAGGAGAAAAAACCAAATAAATTTTTATTCCTAATGAAAACCTGAAAAAACCAACAGTAGCAGAAGAATATGATGTAATTATAAATGGAAAAGATAAAACTATTTCTGAACCTGACACTGACCCATATATGGTGATATTTAATGGTCAAGTAGCCATTGTTACAAATGTATGCACACACCAAATTCACACCTAATAAAACATGTACTAGACTCTATAGAATTCTTAGAGTCAGATGAGAAAGTAAAACAATTACTGAAGAGTGAATTAACTAATGTGCAGTCACAGATGAGTCTTCACACTTGATTTGGGATGTCAGAATGTTTCCAAGAGAAAATGACACCTGACCTGATTTTGCTAATTTGAAAGAATGCCTAGAATTAGAAGGAGGGATAGAAAACATTCCAATATACAAAGGATCAGAAGTACAAGAAACACATGGGATATTTAGGGGGATGACAAGTAGTCCATTGTAGATCGCATTGTGCTGAGTAGGAGGATGGCTGGTAGGAAAATGACAGGGACCCAGTCATGAAGCCTTGTATGTATTGGAATAAAGGCGACTCAAATATGCCTGGTGTCTAGCTTCTTTCATAGGGCCAGTTCTGGTGTTCTGTGTATTCTGGGACAACAGCAGATGTCAGTAGTGTCTTTTATCTGGGGCTTGTAATACTTAGGTCACAGAGCAAATACCAGAATAATCTCTGAGGGGAAATGACCATGAAATTTGGAGCCAGGAAATTCTGTCTACAAGCAGCTAGGGATCTTGAGCCAAGCATTAGAATCCAAGATCAAGTGCCAAATGGAAATCTGAGAGCTAGACAGAGGAGTGAGTGCAAAGAGCAGTGAGACAAAGCAAGCCAACTGGTATCGATCCGGGGAAGTTCTGGAAGCAGCTGAAAAACCCGTGAGGGGATATTTCAGCACTCTTGGCAGTTTGTTCATGTGGGTGGTTAGTCTGAGTATCCATAGTAGGACAGTTATCTGACACACAGTAGGTTCTCAACAGGGTATGTGGTTGCATTATATCATTTATCTATTTATATATTTGCCTATATACAGTGATTCACCTTAGACTCAAGAATCTCTTCAGTGAAGATAAGCTTTTAGGATGCTTTAATATCCATGTAGATAAATCAGAATCATTATCTTAAAAAAAAATCATCTTCTTCTTCATTCTGGTACAACAAAGCTTATTGCAGTGCCCAGGGTAGACGTAATCTGAATTGGAATGAAAAGAAAGAGCACTCTAACGTAGTCCTCCTTGAAAGCCAGGCTAATTGTGGCAGAGCAATGATTTCTTTTTTTTTTTCTTATTTATTTATTTATTTATTTATTGTTTATTTCATCTTATTGTTATGGGGGATACAGAATTGCAGGTTACATACGTTGCCCATGTACCGCCTTTCCCCCCAAGTCAGAGCTCCAGGCGTGTCTGATCCCCAGATAGTGCGCGTTGCACCCATCATGTAGGTATATATCCCTCCCTTCCCCAACTCCCCTTCCCGAGTGAGCACCTTCAAGCGTTACCATTCCCCAAACGGTGCGCAATGCACTCATTGTGTAGGCATACACCCATCCCCTCCCCCACCCCCACCTCAGTCTGATATCCGATTGGTGTCGTTCCCAGATGTGTATTTAGGTGATGTTCAGGGAAACTAATTTTCTGGTGAGTACATGTGATGCTTGTTTTTCCATTCTTGGGATACTTCACTTAATATAATGGGTTCCAACTCTCTCCAGGAGAACCATAGAGATGTCGTATCTTCATTATTTCTTATAGCTGAGTAATATTCCATGGTATACATATACCACAGCTTACTAATCCAATCATGTATTGATGGGCATTTGGGTTGTTTCCACATCTTTGCTATTGTGAATTGTGCTGCTATAAACATTCGGGTACATATGTCTTTGTTACAGAATGACCTTTTTTCCTTTGGGTATATGCCCAATAATGGGATTGCTGGATCGAATGGCAGGTCTAGTTGAATCTGTTTAAGATACCTCCATAATGCTTTCCACAGGGGTTGCACTAGTTTGCAGTCCCACCAGCAGTGTATGAGTGTTCCTGTCTCTCCACATCCACGCCAACATGTGTTGTTTTGGGTTTTCTTGATAAAGGCCATTCTCACTGGGGTTAAGTGATATCTCATTGTGGTTTTGATTTGCATTTCTCTGATGATTAGGGATGTTGCCAGACCTCAAACTATACTACAAGGCCGTGGTTCTTAAAACAGCCTGGTACTGGCACAAGTACAGGGACACAGACCAGTGGAACACAACAGAAAATCCAAATATAGAACCATCCTCATATAGTCACCTAATTTTTGACAAAGCAAGAAAGAATATACTCTGGGGACAAGAATCCCTATTCAATAAATGGTTCTGGGAGAATTGGTTAGCCACTTGTAGAAGACTGAAACAGGACCCACAGCTTTCACCTCTCACAAAAATCAAATCACGGTGGATAACAGACTTAAACCTTAGGCGTGATACAATCAGAATTCTAGAAGAAAATGTAGGAAAGACTCTTACAGACATTGGCCTAGGTAAAGAATTTATGAAGAAGACCCCCAAGGCAATCACAGCAGCAACAAAAATTAATGAATGGGACATGATTAAATTAAAAAGCTTCTGCACAGCCAAAGAAACAGTCCAGAGAATAAACAGACCACCTACAGAATGGGAAAAAATTTTTGCATACTACACATCAGATAAAGGACTGATAACAAGAATCTATTTAGAACTCAGGAAAATCAGCAAGAAAAAATCAAACAACCCTATCAAAAAGTGGGCAAATGACATGAATAGAAATTTCTCAAAAGAAGATATAAGAATGGCTAACAAACATATGAAAAAATGCTCAGAGCAATGATTTCTACATCTTCCTTGTCTTTAATTTTAAAACCGAGAGATCACCTTTTAAAATAATACAAACATCAACTTTATAACAAAAATTAAACATTAAAATAAATTAAATAATTCAATATAAAACAGTAAACTAAAATTAAAAATGATAATACATTTATCAGACTTTATAAGAAGATATAGAGAAATACTTTGCAAAATGTTATCATTCTGACATTGAAGAAGAGAGAGGTATTTGTTATTATTAAAATGACAGATAAAATCATTTTTATAGTTTAAAATGGCCTTTTAGGAAGTTTCAAAGGCCATTTGTAGATGTGTAACAAAATCATAAAATTTTGAGGTTTTAGAAAGAAGATAGAGGTTATCTGATGCAATCATCACTCCTGTTATGGGTGAATCGAGGCCCACAAAATGACTTATACCAAAGGTCTTTTTATGTGAGCCTTTGTCACACTTTTTTCTGTACTTGGGACATTACACTATAATCAAGCACAGCAGGGTCTTTATTGCCCCTACTTATAAGGTCTTAGGCATAGGCATGAGGCAAAATTGAATATCTTTGCATCTCCATAATACAGCACAGAGCTAGGCATATGGTAAAAAGTCAATGAATATTTGTCGTATGAATAAATGAATGAATGAATGCTATTCCATGTATAAAACTCTGTTTATGTGGGGAAAAATAGTATGTCACATAGAATTGATATCTTCTTCACTCATGTACATCTGTTCTCTTCACTGCCCATACTAGAACTCTTCACTTAGTAATGGATACCAGGTGCCTGATTTTGTTCTACGTTGGTGAATCTAGATTTCTTAAGACTCATGAGTTTATGTAAGATGCCAAAATTTTCCCTAATCATCTGTGCCTAGATGCTTAACACAATTATCTATCCTTGGGGATCTTACCTTTTCCAAATAAACTGTGAGGACTCCTGTTAATTATGTGTTGATCCTTGTTTTATCATCCTCAGGGAGGCAAAATTGTTCTATACCTGATCTCTTCACATTTTCCTGGCAAAGATTAAGAATTTGGTTTGAGTCCATGAAATTACTTTAAGGTGAGGCATACTATATGTTCTAAATAAAGTCTGCCTCCAGTGGTTGTGAAACTGAGCAAGATGATAACCTGAATTAACATTTTCTTTTCATTCTTTTTTTTTGTCAGCCTGGTAGAGCAATTTGTTTATTTATTTTTCCAGCTTTACAGTGGAAAAATATTTGACAAAGAAAAATTCTATACATTTAAGTGTACAATGTGATGTTTTGATATGTGTATTCATTCTGAAATGATTACCACAATTAAGCTAATTAACATAGCCATGACCTCACATAGTTATGATTTTTGGGGGGGATGTGTGGTGAAAACACTTAGGATCAATTCTCTTAGCAAATTTCAAGTCTACAGTACAGTATTATTAATATTTTCTTTGATGTAAGTCCAACAAGAGGAGGCCAAGTTGAACCATTAAGCCAGAAGAAATGTTACTACCTGACACTCTGATTCAGAATAAGTCTTTGCCGAAAAGTCATAACCCACCAGCCGATGATCTTTGTGAGCAGATGGCTGAAGATACTGGCTTAATACTTAAAGGACAGCTAACACTTTCTTTTTTATTAGATTTTCTTGCAGAAGATCACTGATGTGTGGTTTCAATAGGTTATTTACTCCTCCAAGCTTACATATAAATAGGATTGTGTGGGCTGGATATTATTGAGATTGTAATCTTTGGTGAGATCACTGCTTCAAATACCTTCTTCTGCTTATAAGAAAGGAAGGAGCATCAGATCATAACAGTGGGAATCTTAAATCGTGGGACAAGTTATTGCCTTTCACTTGCTTCTGTGTTCCATAGAACTCTCTGTGTCATGCTATGACAATGCTGTTGAACAAATACAGAGCTTTCAAAGAATTCTCTCTGCAGCAGCAAGATACAATGGTAACTTTTTGATATTCCATTTTTGTTCTTATATTCATTAGAAAATGAAGGTTACAATTGTACCATTCTCCTCACAATTTGGATTCTTTTTCTTTCAGTGAAACTAATTTCTGTACCAGTTGATTATTCATATTGTATCAGAGTGATTATAGAAAAATGTCTACCTGTCATTAATATAATGCTCTAGACAAAAAAATGAAACATTTCTCTTTTAATAGTAACTCTTGAAATAGTATTGAAAGTATTAAGAGGGCACTCTTTGTAAGGATTGCCTGTTTTCTCTTAGGAACTTGTTTGATTCTCCTATGAGATTGGATCCATATTTTAAAAGTCTTATTCTTCAGGATATTAAGTAGCTTGAGAAGTTGCTGTTATTTAGAGTGTATAAAAAATAAACATATATTTGTAACCAGTTGGATGAAGAATTTAAATTCATTGGAATGTTATGACGAAATAGATTTATTCTAGTAGATGCCCTTAACTATTCTACATAGACTCCAACCTTTCCTTTGGTTAAAAGATCACTTCATAACATCTTGGCCAAATTCCATAACTTTCATGATACCTATTATTATTAGAATAGTCTTATTTCAGTATAGTAAGGATTCAAAGTGTTTGTTTTAAAACTATGATGTCAAACTCTATAAAGTTTATCTCTCATCAATGCTCATTGCTAACTAGACGTGAGCTAGTTGCTCTATGTATATTAGTCTCTGACAGAACACTATAAATACTTTTATCCCCATTTTACAGATGAGGAAATTGAAGTTCATACAAGTTATTCGTATAATTTGTACAATAATGAGCCGTGAGCAACTACAGCTGCCTAATTCTGAAGCCCGGGCAATTCCTAGTAGAATAGACTACACAAGAGTAAAGAAAGTTTCATTATCACCCTTTGTACTACATTTAAGCCATTTTTCAAAGAAAAGCATTTATAGTCGTTTGGAATGATATTCTTTCAACATGTACCTTGCTTATCCCTCTTGAATTCTCCAGAGGTTAAAAACTTACAAATATTTTTTTCTCCCCTAAAAAATAATTTCCTTTTCAATTTTCTTCATGGGCCTTCAAAGTGGCCATCTTCTAATACCCAATCTTTATATACACCAATAGATCAACAATGCTGTCAATGTTATTGTTTCGTGCTTTAGTATGCAGATAGCATTAACTATAATGTCAAGATTTCTTATTTATAAGTTATATAGCTGAATATAAGGAAGACCCTTTGGCCTTTATTTCTTCTTTTCCATTTTATTCAGAGGAGGATCTCAATTTTATGTTTAATGGTCATTCCTATGGTATCCACTTCCCATTTTGAGACATTGATTCTTTTTGTGAACCCATTTTCTCCATTTCCTTTGGCTTCTGTTTGACTTACAAAGCATCTGCAGCTGTTAGACATTCATTTAGCTTGTTGTTTATTGCACCAGCTTTATTTCCTTGGCCAATAGTTAATCTTCAAAACCATGTTATCTGGAATTGTTGATATGTATATTTTCAATTTTCCCCAAATATTCCCTTAGCTATTTTGTGGTGACAGCTACAAGGACACGGTGTTTATTAATCTCTAGTGTTCTCACACATTCCATTTTTGAGCCCTATATATTCTTCCTTCCAAAATTCTCATCATTTATTCTTTCTTTCCTTTTGCTAATACATTTATTTTTGTTTTAGTTCTTAAATCTACTTAAATGCATTTATAAAACCCTTTTTAAGTCTCCTTAGCATTAGATAATTCTTTACCAATATTTGATATTAAATACTCCATGACTTGAAATTCCACAAAGAATTGAAAGAATCCTAGCAAATCTGAAAAATGTTCATGGTCATCTTGATCAAAATAGCTCACAGATATGTAATGAGATCCTTTCACCTAATGCCCAGGTGATTATGCAAAGTTTACCTTACTCCCAACAATCCAGTTTTTAAAGATAAAAAAGTCTAATTGTTGCTGTTGTTCCCAAATTCAAGATTTAATGTATCTAAAATTTTAATGCTACTGCTACTTGCCCAGTAAATTATCCAGACATTTGATCAAAATGAAACTTTAGGGTTTTGACTGTTAATCTGTGTTACACTTAACTTTTTGTTCCCCACTTGGATAATTGTCATTTAAGCAAAGAGAGCCTGAAATAAACCATAATAGACATTTCTAGGTCACACAATTTAAATTGTGACTGATGTGTATAAAGTTCATCATGTGAAAGATTTTCAAAAAACAGTCGAAGAGAAAGAAAAGGTGGTCAGGTCATTTACTCTTTACTGGAAAATAAGATTTTTTTCTAATTCTGTGTGTTTGAATTGAAAAACCTTACTTATCTAAGTGAGTAATTACTTAGGATTACATTCTCTACTATATAGATATAATTGAAAGTACATGGTCTACAGCTTTTCATGGACATCATCAGCTGAGGAACTCTGAAAATATGGATTTTTTTTATTAACTTTGAAAATTTCTATTCCAACATGTGGCAAAAATATCATGTCATTTTTAAAAAACAGCTCCACCTGTGCACCAGTATCTTCCATGTTATGACAATATATATCTAGGTTGTTGAAAGTGACATTACAAGTCATACTGCAAAATAAAATTCCACCTTGTCACAACTTTTGCCTAACTATAAAATCAGACTTCATTCATTCATGCATATCTTCAATTTAAACCTTTTATTGGGTACCTTCTATATGCCATTAACTGCCATAATAATTGGCAGTGTGGACACAAGAACAAATTAAGCAGTCATTGAATTCAAGGAGCTTAAGCTTTAGTGCTGGAAAATTGGGTGATAATTAAAACAAAGTATGTTATATGCTTGTGAAGAAATAAAAACTTAGTGCTAAGGGTGCACACAGGAAAGACTCTTCAGGCTATTATGATGGCTTACTTCTTTTGAATATTTATGTAGAAAAGTGTGCAGCATATGGTTATAAATTTACAAATATGCCATCCTTCTCTTGAATAAGATGTTGCCTAACAGACAAGAGATTTGAACATAAGGAAGGAGATTTATTTCACCTTTACCAATTATCTTTTGAAATAAAGATATACCTTGTTTTAAGAAAATCCATTGTATATCCCAGACAAGCAAAGACAGAAGGCATTCATCACCACTAGACTGGCCATACAAAAATGCTCAAGGGATTTCTATCTCTGGAAGTGAAAAAATGATAATCATTATCATGAAAACACCCAAAATATATAATTCACTGTTAGAACAGGTGCACAAAGGAGAAAGAGAAAAGAATCAAACCTTACTTCTATAGAAAACCACAAAATTGCAATGATAAACAGTAAGAGAGGAAGAAAGAAGTAAAGGATTTACAAAACAACCACAAAATAATTAATAAAATAGCAGGAGTAAGTTGTCACTTGTCAATAATAACTTTGCATGTAAATGGGTTAAATTATCCACTTAAAAGATATTGACTAGATGAATGGATTATATATAAATGTGTGTGTGTATATATATATATATCTCACACACACACACACACACACACACACACAACTGTATGCTGTCTACAGGAAACACTTCACCTGCAAAGGCCCAAATAGACTGAAAGTGAAGGGATGAAAAAAAAATATTCTACAAAAGGGAACCCAATAGTAAGGAGGAATAGGTATACTTATATCAGATAAAACAGACTTCAAGTGAAAAAGTATAAAAGGATAAAAAGAAGATCATTATGATAATGGGTAATGATAATGAAAAATGGGTCAATTCAGCAAGAGGATATAACAATTGTGAACATATGTCTGCCCAACGCCAGAGTACTCAAATATATAAAAGAAATATTATTAGATCTAAAGGGACAGATAAACATTAAGACAATATTAGTTCAGGACTTCAATACTCTCCTCTCAACATTGAACAGATCATCTAGACATCAAATCAACAAAAATTTATTGGGTTTAAACTGCATTTTAGACCACATGAACCTAACAATCATTTACAGAACTTTTATCCAATAGTTGCAGAATGCACATACTTTTCATCAGCATATGGAAAATTCTCAAGGATAGACCATATGTTATGCCACAAAACAATTCTCAACAAATTTAAAAGAATTAAAATAATATCAAGTATATTTTCTAACCACAATGAAATAAAACTAGAAACTAAGAAGAAGAACAGTCACTGAAATTGCCCAAATACATGGAAATTAAACATTATGCTCCTGAATGACCAATGAGTCAATGATGAAATTAATAAGGAAACTTAAAAATTTCTTAGAATAAATGAAAATGGAAATACAGCCTATCAAAACCTATGGGATATAGCAAAATTAGTATTAAGGGGGAAGTTTATAGCATTAAACACCTATAGCAAAAAAGTAGAAAGATTTGAAATAAACAACCTAATGATGTACTTCAAGGAATCAGAAAACCAAGAACAAACCAAATTAAAATTAGTAGAAGGGAAGCAAAAATAAAGATCAGAGTAGAAATAAACAAAATCGAGATTAAAAAATCTACAAAAACCCCAACAAAACAAAAGTCATTTCTTTCAAAAGAAAACAAAATCAACATATCACTAGTTAGATTAACCAAAAAAGAGAGAAAAGACTCAAATAAATAAAATTAGAAAGGAAAGAAAGACATTAGAACTGATACCACAGAAATAGAAAGGATTATTTTAGGCTGTTGTGAACAACTATACACCAACAAATTATAAAACCTAGTGGACATGGATAGTTCTTCCTGGACACATACAACCTACCAAGAAGGAATAAAAAATCTGAACAGACCAATTACAAGTAATGAGATTGAATCTGTAATAAAAAATATATCCCATTAAAGAAAAGCCCAGGACCCAATGACTTCACTGCTAAATTCTACCAAGTATTTAAAGAAGAACTAATAACAATTTTTCTCAAATTCTTCCAGATAATTGAAGAGGAGAGAATTCTTCCAAACTCTTTCTATAAGGCCTACATTACCCTCATACCAAAACCAGACAAGGACACAACAAAAAAAGATAACTATAGGCCAATATCCTTGAGGAAAATTATAGGTCAATATCCCTAACTTTTGCCTAAATGCAAATATACTCAACAAAAGACTAGCAGATTGAATCCAGCAGCACATTATTCACCCTGATCAAATGGGATTTATCCTAACGATCTATGGATAATTCAACATATGTGAGTCAATAAACATGGCACATCACATCAACAGAATAAAGGACAAAAACCATATGATCATCTCAATAGACATACACAAATATAATTTGATAAAATTCAACATCCTGAGTTCATGATAAAAGCTCTCAACAAACTAGATATAGAAGGAATGTTTCTCAACACAATAAAGTCCATCATGACAAACCCATATCTAACATCAATGAAAAGCTAAAAACTTTTTTCTAAGATCTAGAACAAGATATGAATACCGTTTTCAGCACTTTTATTCAACATAGTACTGGAAGTCCTAGCCAGAGCAATTAGGCAAGATAAAAAAAAAAATAAAGAACATCCAAATTGGAAAGGAGAAAGTCAGATTGTCCCTATTTGTAGATGGCACAACCTCATACATAGAAAACCCTAAAAGCTCCACCAAAAACTCTTAGAATTGCTAAACAAATTCAGTAAATTTTCAGGATAAAAAAAATCCAACATAAAAAATTAGTAGCATTTCTATACATCAACAACAAACTAGCAGAAAAATAAATCAAGAAAGTAATCCCATCTACAATATCTACAATAATAAAACAAAATACCTAAAAATAAATGGAACCAAAGAGGCGAATCATGTCTACAAGGAAAGCTATAAAACACTGAGGAAAGAAATTGAAGAAGACACAAAAAAATGGAAAGACATCCTGTGTTCATGAATTGAAAGAATTAATACTGTGAAAATGACTATATTAACAAAAGTGATCTACAGATTCATTGCAATTCTTATCAAAATACCAATGACATTTTTCACAGAAATAGAAAAAACAATCCAAAAATTTGTATGGAACTATGAAAGATTCCAAACAGCCAAAGAAATTCAGAGCAAAAAGAATAAAGCTGGAGGCATCAAACTGCCAGACTTTAAATATAGTACAAGGTATAATAACCAAAACAGTATGGTACTGGCACAAAAACAGACACCTAGACCAATGGAACAGAATAGAAAATCCAGAAATAAATGCATGTATTTGCAGCCAACTGATTTTTGACAAAGGCACCAAGAACATTCATTGAGGAAGGGACAGTCTTCAATAAATGGTTCTGAGGAAACTGGATATCCATATGCAGAAAAACGAACTAGACTCCTATCTCTTACCATATATAAAAATAATTCAAAATGGATGAAAGACTTAAATATAAGATCTGAAACTATAAAACTACTAGACAGAAACATAGGGAAGATGCTTCAGGTCATTTGTTTGGACAAAAATATCATGGAGAGGACCTCAAAAGCATAGGCAACAAAAGCAAAAATAGACACATGGGATTACATAAAACTATAAAGCTCCTGCACAACAAAGGAAACAATCAACAACATGCAGAATTACAGACAATATTAGCAAACTATTCACCTGACAAAGAATTAATATCCAAAATATATAAGGAACTCAAACTCAATAGCAAAAAACAAAAATTCATTAAGAAATGAGCAAATGAATTAAATAGATATTTCTCAAAAGAAGATATACAAATGTCTAATAGGTATATGAAAAATGTTCAACATCACTAATCATCAGGAAAATGCAAGTCAAAACTACAAGGAAGTATCGTCTCATCCCAGTTAGAATGGCTATTAGCAAAAACACAAAAAATAACAAATTTGGTGAGGATGTGGAGAAAGGGAACTCTTATACACTGTTGGTGGGAATGCAAATTACTACAGCCATTAGGGAGAGCAGTAGGGAGGTTCCTCAAAAAACTAAAAAATGGAACTATCATATGATCTAGCAATTCTACTACAGAGTATATATTCCAGGAAAATTAAATCAGTATGTTGAAGAGACATCTGCATTCCCATGCTTACTGAAGCACTATTCACAATAGCAAAGATAATGAAATCAGCCCAAGTATGCATCAACAGGTGAATGGATGAAGAAAATGTGGTATATATACACAAAGGAATACTGTCTAGCCATAAAAAAGAATAAAATTCTGTCATTCATGGCAACATGGATAAGCCTGGAGAACATTATGTTAAGTGAAATAAGCCAGGCATAGAAAGATAAATACTGCATGTTCTCACATGTGGAAGCTTAAAAAAGTTGACCTTATAGAAGTAAGGAGTAGAATGTGGTTACTAGAAGTGGGGAAGAGTAGGGGAGTGGAGGATAGCCAAAGGCTGGTTAATGGATACAAAAGTACGGCTTGATAGAAGGGTTTAGTTTTATTGTTCTATAGCAATATAAAGTGACTACGATTAACAATTTCTTATATATTTTCAAATAGCTAGAAGAGTGAATTTTGAATGCTCCCAACACAAAGAAATAAGAAAGTCTTTCTGTGATAGATATTCTAATTACCTTGATTTGCTCATTACACATTGTATACATATATTGAAATATCACACTGTTCCCTATAAATATGTACAACTATTATGTGTCAGTTAAAAAATATAGAAGCAGCCAGGCGCGGTGGCTCACGCCTGTAATCCTAGCACTCTGGGAGGCCGAGGTGGGCGGATCGTTTGAGCTCAGGAGTTCGAGAGCAGCCTGAGCAAGAGCGAGACCCCATCTCTACTAAAAATAGAAAGAAATTATATGGACAGCTAAAAATATATATAGAAAAAATTAGCCGGGCATGGTGGTGCATGCCTGTAGTCCCAGCTACTCGGCAGGCTGAGACAGGAGGATCGCTTGAGCCCAGGAATTTGAGGTTGCTGTGAGCTAGGCTGACGCCACGGCACTCACTCTAGCCTGGGCAACAGAGTGAGACTCTGTCTTAAAAAAAAAAAAAAAAAAAAAATATATAGAAGCAATTCTGCAGAAGAATGGGCTCAGTGAAAAAAAATAAAAGCAGAATATGGGAAAGAAAATTCATTATGTAGACTCTCAATTAACAAATTGGTAATATTAGTAGTTAATAAATCCTATAAAACATGCTTTGGATTTATGGATTTTAAAATGGAAATACATTCTGTTGTTTAATAATAGCACCTGTTTGGAGAAAATAGCCATATTAATATCCAATTTGGGGGATATTTTTGAACATATCTAAACAACAAAAACAAAAAGAATGGAGACTGCTAATTCTCCATTTGGAGAGTGTGAACTCTCCAAAAACTCTGAGGAAATTCCTTTAGGTAAGGGTGAAGAAGTGGCAATGGTAACAGTGGTCATCAGTACACAGGAGTCCCAAAGCGCTACCAAAACTCTATGCTCCAAAGGAAAACTAACTTCTGGGTGGGGACCACACTGCCATCCATACAAAAGCTGCTAACGTAGTACAGAAACCAATAAACATGGATTTGGCCTTGACAACCATGTTCTTCTTGCAATAAAAGAAAATTAACACTGCCTATTTTCTTAATAAGGCAATTCAGATTTGGTATTATATTAAAAAACAATCAGAAAATAAAATGCACTTTACAGATATATATTTTCAGTAAACTTGTCAAGATTCTACCCATTTTGTAAGCATTGCCTTTTACAGGATATTCTTCATGATCTCAAACAGGGATTTGAGGTCTCTTTTCTTTTTTTTTTGCTAAAATAGTACATTGCTGGACATCTAGTTGCACAAGCTGGTATGCATAGAAGCTTTTGTTTTAGGTTGAAGAAAAATGGCATTTAGTGTTCTTCACTGGGTAAAGATGAGACACCATAGCAATGGTGGAGAGGATGGTGTCTATCCTACAGTGTCCCAGGATATAGTAGTACATCAATGTATGGTTGGAAGCAGAAGCTAACCTCTTTCATGTAAGACTCTGGCACAAGCAGCATTGCTCTGGGCTCTTCAGTGAAGGTTGAGCCATTTTCTTCCCCACTACCAGCCACAGTGCATCATTAGTACCTTGAGGATGCCAAGGAGGCACATCCATGCTGTGTTCAGTGTAGTCGTGGCAGTGACCAAGGGCCTCCCTCAGTGAGACTGTAGATAAAAAACATAAATATGTCAGAGTGGAAGAGCATGAATGGCCAGAACTCGAGTCATCTGTCCTTACTCTGGTGAGAGTAATAAGCCAATGGAAATTTCATATTGATTATTTGTTTCCATAGGCTAGTGGTGCTAGAAATAGAGAGTCTTTCCACTATCAAAAAGGTTCATGTTTACTAAAGATAAGGGGATGTTGGACATGGAATGCTGAAAATTTGTTGTGGTCTGTAACAAGCTTTTCTGTGTGTCTAAGTGTGATAATCTTTTAAAACTTACCATATGTAATACTGTGTAATTAATTTTCCAAGTCCCTGTCCAAATTATTCACTTTAGGAACTTTCATGATCAATATTGATTATTGCAACCAAATTGATTGTACGAGAATCCATATCAAATAGTAAGGTTGACCAGTTTGCCACACTGAACATTATTTTTGGTGGATAGATCCATCAAATAGGTCTTTATTTAGGTTCATTTAAAAAAATGTACTAAGAGTTTTTATTTTTTTGTGAGAATAACTCATTGAAGAGATACCAGACTCAACCTGCTCACACACAACCTCTTTAGACAGGCTGAAATTTACTTCTCTTAAAAATAGTGATAATATTAACTTTCACTTGCATAACAAGATTTTCAAAGGTCTTTCTTTTCTGTTATTTCATATTATTCTCACAATAATTGTTATTTAAACAACACAGTTATTCGTCTCTTCTTTATGCAAATGGTGAAACCAAAAAGAGATTATACTGAAAGCATAGTCAATAAGAAAATGCAATTCCTTTAACTAAGACCCCAGCATACTCCAGTAACCCACATGTTTTCCTTAAAACCACTGAAGAACTTTAATTTTCTGAGTGCTATGTGTTCAGCAGCTACACTATAAATTGTCTCAATGTTCACTGAAATACCCTCAGATTTTACTGGTTTTTGTTCCTTTTTTAGGCATTTCAAGTCACTGAGTGTGGGAATAAGATAGCTCCAAAATTGGCTGGCCTGAATCATGTACAACAGAAAATGATTCCATTGATTATTAGGTATGATGTGAGACATTTGCTAGAACAGTTTGGCTATTACTGGCTATATCATTCTTTCATCCTTTGAATTTTTAGTGATCATTTTTTTTGTGCCTTAATTATTTGCTCAACTATATTGTAAACTCCTCTACAATAGAAATTATAATTTATACTTTGTATTCTTAACACCTATGCTTAAACATAGGTGATCTCTAAAAATAAATGTTTGTTGATTATGTTTATGCAGAAGATAATTTAGGATATGCATATAATTGGTAGTCAATAGTTTCCAAATGAATAAAAATTGCTGAAATAATATCTTCTTTCAGGTTATTAAATGTACCATGCAACCTAAGCATGACTCACCATCTGCTATACTTAGGCTTTTTATATTATATCATGTTTCATGCAGGAAATGTCACTGTAATACTAACTTTATGATGTTCTCCTCCATTGGTGTATAGTATATTTTGATCTATATGAAGTGCATTCATCCAGAAAATGCTTACTGATCTTTCATTGGCAGACACTGGATAGGAACTCAGCACAAAGAGATATGCATAAAATTGGCCCAGATTTTAAGAAACCTTACATTTTATAGTTAATTTAAAACATGTGCATTCCTCTATTTCTATCTCTTCTCACCATTTCTCCTCAACTTTTCTGACTTATTTAGTCCAGTAGCAACTGATTAATAACAAGAAGGCTTCCATTTCTTGAGTATTCCCTGAGTAGCTGGCTGTGAGGAATGGTGCTATGTGCTCTTCACACAATGCCTTGTTGAATTTCATTTAAGCCTTGGAGAAAACTTACTAGGTAGTTATTACTGCCATGTTTCCTTTATAGCTGAGAAAGTGAAGGTGTAGAATGGTTGGGTGATTTGCATAGGACCCACTGTTCACGGGGAGGATCCAGGATGGGACCCCGATTTGCTCTGTTCAAACTCCACTGGCTTACCCGCTATAGTGTTCTTACAATTTAACTAAAGAGGAAGTAAATGATTTGCATAATTGTTGGACTTACATGCCATGCACATTTTTTTTTTACCCTTGATATATATGAATCAATAGGAACACATGTATAGAATAGAAGGGTGTGGTGAGGGGCTTGAAATAAAATCCAGGTAGGCTGAAGGAAGTGAGGCTGTTCAGATGGAAAAAGAAAACCCTGTAAAGGGATAGAACACCTTTTTTGTCTCTAGGGCTGCCATGTGGAAAAGGAATTTTACTTGTCTGCGACTCCACGGGTAAAGCTAAGAGAAGGTCATAAGTTAAAAAGGAACAAGTTTGGGATCCATATGAGGGAGGATTTTCTCATAGAATTTTTGTAGAAGAAATTAATTCAGAAAGAAGAGAATCCAATGTGTGGAGAGATTTAAACACGGCAGTGTTGTGGTGGGGCCTCAGCAAAACGGGGAAGTGGATGAGAGACTGGGACTCTAGTCCTGCCTCCGGCTCTGGAGGCTAAACAGCAGGAGAAACTGGCTGTTCTAAAACAGCCCCCAGGATTAGCTCCACCGAGCAGTAGATGTCACTGTTTCATAGAAAGAGGAGAAAAGGGGCACCTTTCTGGTTGCAAATAGGATACTTTTAAGAGATATATTCAGGTCTCCCTCCATTTTATATAGAAGGAAGTTTCTAAAAACATTTAGGATTAATGCAATGAGGAACCCAACATTTTATATCATTTTTTTAAAAACTCATAGGACTTATTTTTATAAAAAGATTAACCCAGCATTGTAGTAGAAGATGACATTACTTTCAAAAGCTTTCTGTGCGTAAGATGAGATCTAATGAAAAGGCAAAAATTCTTGTTCCCTAAGTGCTGGTGGTATTGAGGGTGATAGGCTCACACCCCACACATTTTGACCCAATGCTAATTTTGTCCTCTCTTCTGTCCCTTTGTTCTTTCTGTGCTTAACTCAAGCTCTGTACAGAAAAAGGCATGTCATGAGTACATATTGGCTAGTGTATTTATACTTCTCATTTTGTAAAGACACTCAAGCTGAGATCACCACATATCAAGTTCCAGGCAAAGGGAGCTTTTCTTGCCAAAGTTAAAATCTGCTAAACCTGAAGGTTGGGATTGAAATGACTCCTCAGCTCCAAAGAAAGTTACAGGGTCATTGACATCGTTTAGTAATAGGAGACAGCAAAGCCCTGCGGACCACATTCAAAGTGTACGCTCTTCCCTCTCCGCTTTGTCTCCTCAGTTCCAAAGATTCCCTCCGGAGTACACAGGGCCTGATCCTCATTTGACCTGTCTCCCTGGGGAGCCTCTCTCTGGGTAGAGGTTTCTTTTACTTCAAAGAGACTTCAAAGACAGACAGAGGGAAAAGAGCAGATGGGGTCCTTTAAACCTGCCCTCTTCATGGGCTATGAACTACTTCAACAATGACTTCCTAAAAATCTATAAACGTGTGCAACTCCTGGTTGCATTCTCTTAAGGAGCGTATACTCTCTGAGGAGGGACAAAATGTAGACAAATGACCTAATAAAAAGAGGAATGCACCCTAAAAGTAGAACAAAGAGCCATATGTTTTAAAATGGGAAAGTGAGCTGGAATAATCACAGAAAGCTTTTTGGAGCATATGGAATTTTAATTATGATGCTGAAGAATAGGCAGAATTTTGATACATAGAAAAGACATGGGAATGACAATTTTAAAAAAATGGTCATAATGTAGGTGCAAAGGTGGAATAGGAAGGCATTTTGGGTTCTTGTTCAGATTAGTTGAAATGTGGGGTTTATAAAGGGAAAATAAGACTAACGCATTGTGATCATGATCTTGCTATGCACGTGAGGATAAACACTGAATGGTTTTCAGGAAGCAAGTGGTAGTTCCAAAAGGAATGCTTTAGAGAGACTACTATAATCATCATTATATTGCGATGTCCCTTTTTTGTGGTTGTTGTTGTTGATACAGGAGTGATATTCTTTGTAATAGGAGGCCAGATTGCCTGTTCAGAGTAAGGAAGGTGGGCATGCCATTGGGATCTTTAAGATTATGGGAAATTTGGGAAGTTACTATGGGGATTTCAGTCTAGTAGGAGAGAAATAAAACATTGCAATGAGATCACAGAGCACAGATTATAAAGCACGAATTAGTAACTGCCAGCATAATACTTTAATTAGCAGTATTGGAGTTGGGACATGGAAAGCAGATGGTGGCAGCCACTCAAGTCTAGCAATGTGCATGGTAAGTAGGGCAGAGAATAAAGGAGCCTTAGAAATTCTAACATACAGGGAGGGCAGGATTGAGAATGGCTAAACTTTAGCTTCTGTTCAGGTGGAAAGGTAATTAAGTGTATATGCATGTCTACCATTTTCTGAGCACCTACGTGTGTGCAAGGCAATGTATTATTTTTACAAATTCTATGAATTAGATGCTGATGTAGTAATCTCACAGACAAGGAAATGGAGAATGGGAATGGGAATGAGAACAGTATGGCTGGTATGAGACAGGATTCAGATCCTAACTTAGGCTGGTTGAGATAGGAGGAAGTGATTGGTTGTTTCCTTTTGAATAGCAGGGTGAAGATAATTGGAGAAGTCTTATTTGGAGAAGCCTGGGTCAAGGCATGCCGGGGGCTGTTAGGATGTGAAAGGAGGATAATACAATGGAGGCCAAGGGGAGTGTGACTTTTGTTTTTATGACTTCATTTCATATGTTAGATGATAATTGGATTCTCCAAAATTACTATAATATGAAATAGTAAATCTTAGGATCACAGTGGCTTCCTGGAGGAACATGAGCTAACATTCCAGTGTTATCATTAACATCTCCCTCAATCCTCTGAAAGAAATACCACTCTGGCCAGCAGGAGGATACTGGAGTTGGTCACTCTACAGCAACTGGGGCCCATACAAGAGATAACCTCAAATTGTGACTACAGGAGCACCTCAGGCATCTGGTTGAAATTCCTCCCACAGAGGGTAGGAGGGTGCACCAAAGCTGGAGTAAAAAGAAGGCTGAGGGACATGGGGACTAGGTGTTCCTGGGGGCACTGCTTGGCCAATCCCAGCAACTAGGGAGATATTTACAAAGTATAAGATTGGGGGCTTGAAAGAAGGGCAGAGGAGGCTTGATTCTTTTCCTAGCCCCCCGGTGGCTCTGCTGTAAGTACAGCACTGCTTCTAACGGACACTTTCGTGTCAAAGAGCACATTTTCTGCAGTCAGAGAGAATCACTTTGGGTTCTCAGCCCTGTCACTTACTAGCTATGTAATTTTGAACAAATTACTTCCCTGAGTTTCAGCTCTCTTATTTCTATAAAAGTGGGACAAAGATATCTCTCTTATCAGCTACTTGGTATTTGCTCAGCAACTAATACTGCAGTAACTGGCACATTGTCCAAATCAAAAATTGGTAGCTTCTACTAGCTGACAGTAGATCATAGGAAAAGGAAAGAATCTTAACAATAGATGTTTGCTTAAAAAATGCAGATTACTTTGTATAAAGTTACCAAATAGTGTTCATGGTAGGATCTTGGTTTTTTTGTTTTTTTCTTTTTGCTATTTTAAGGATCTTATTTTGTAAAAGAAAAAAAATAAGGAAATATTGGAATAAAGTGAGAAACAACGTGAAAGGTGGTAAGTTAATGATTGTTCTTTTTGGGGTTTTTGTGTGTATATTTTCTGTGTATTTTTTGTGTATATAATTAATATATGGTGTTTTTGTAATTAAAAAAAGTAATGGAATTTGATTAGAAGAATGGTATTGAGAAAGCAAAAGTGTAGCTCTAAAAACATTTTTAGGTCTATGTTTCTCACTATTCCCCACATCTCAAATTCAAAATGCTCTAAAGTTTCTAATTTTTTTCTAATGAACCACTTTTGGTTCATTTAGTATTTTAAATACATCACAATACCATACCTAACACTTTTAAGAGATACCCTTGTTCATATATACATTTATGACTCAATCTGTATTATCCCAAATTTTCTCCATTCAAGCACAACTGTTTTTATTTTTTCTGTTCCACTCCATTTCTTGTCCATATATAAACATATACCACATATTGTAATCACAGAGTATACAGAGATTTTGTATGCTTTTTTTACATGGCTCCATAGTCTCCATATTTATGATTTCTCATGGCTGCTTATTATCTTCTATTAAGCACTATGATCTTACTTGTTCATTTCCCTAAGTTTGAACATTTCAGATGCTTCCACATTTTTACAAACATGGGCTAACCCGTGGCCATAAACTTTTTGCAAATATGTACAATCTTTTTTGTCATGTCAACTATTTCCATAGGATAAAATTTTATTTTTCAGAAATAGAGTAATGTTTTCTAGTTATTAAAATTTATTGCCAAATTGTTTTTCAAAATGGCTCTATAGATTTAAATGCCATTCCTCTGGCCACTTTGGCAGTTTCTTGATCCTCGGGTCCAATCTCACATGATCCCGATTATCATTTTAATTTGTGTTTCTCTGAATACTAGGAGGTTTAAGCATTTTCCCTTACATGCTCACTTTTTATGTTTTCTCTTGTACCACTGATATTTGTAAATAAATGTAATCTTTTCAAGTGTGAGTGAAGCAAATACAGTTCCTTTATCATTGCCCTTCTTTCACTTGTTTGAGAGCTAACAAAAAGTATTCATTCTACTTTTTTGAATTGCCCCCGAAATGCCAAATGCTGCAATTGCAGATCAGAAATAGAAAACCAATCTATCAATTGTTTTGCTTTTGTGTCATCTCACACTCAGGAAAGAAACCGAGGGCCTCGACATTCCCTTGCTGAACATTCTGAGGCCTGAGCCCCTAATTCAACAGTCTCCTGCTAGCACTAGTTTTTGGGACAGTCAAAACTGTCATATTTGAATAACAGATTGGATTGCTGACCAGGATCAACTCTTTATGGGCCAGTTGATTTGGTTGTCATAGCAACAAAACCTGATTGGGCATTCAATTATTCGGTCACTAGATCAGCGATTGACCTGCGAACAGTACATTCTGCTGGTGATAAAGGCTGCCTTTCCCCTCTCGATAAACCTTATGCCAACGTCCGTCTGAAAAATGTTCAAGGTTTAGTCTTTCCAGTTTGAATTTTCTCTCCCTCCCCTTCCTGTCCGCCCCCAGAAAAGGGATCCAGCATTTCCTATGGATATTTTTGTCAGCTTAAGTCAGAAATCATACAAAGATGTGCACAGCGGCACAGCCGGATAGGATGCTATGCCACTCGTGAGATCTGAACTTTGGGAAACTGAGGGGATTTGATCTGCTTTATTCAATTTTATAGGAGAACCAGAGAAGATGGCTGCCCTGGAGGATCAAGTAGTTTCTCTCCTTTCTGGCACTTCCTGAGTTTTGCCCTGTCCTACATTAATCATTCTGAATGTGACTCTCCCTCACGGCCCATTGAGCCGTGGATCAATCACAACATTTTCAAAGTGCTGTAATTTCATACATATTTCAGCACAGACCTAAGAGTTTCCATATACTTTGACCATTTCGGGCAAATGCTTCATAGATGGGTAACCTAATATGCTTACTAACCCCTTGGGAAGCAAATGTAGCAGTAGTAGTTAACTGCAGCTCTAGAGGTAAAGCTATGCCTGGATATCTGTTTGTTACACTTGTAAGAAGTTTTACATTCTATCTTTAGCTAAATGTTACTTTATACAACTACACAAAAATGTATAAAATTTTTCATCCAAGAACCTATTTTGAATTTAAACCAAAACTATATTTGCATGCATTTAAGATATCTTAGAGTTAAAAAAAAAAAAAAAAAAAAAGAATGGGGGGAGGCACTGCTTGATTGAAGCCAACTTATATGGCTCCACCAGCAATAGAGGAGCTATAAATATTATCTCCTGTTGCTCATGTGGCAACATAAAAAAAATGTGTTGAACCGAATCTAATATATCTTCCTGTGAGTTCTACAAGCTGTGATACATATAATCTGGATGTATGTTCTATTTAAGAAAACAATAATCTAGATATATTTGGATTTTAATTTCTGATTTTTTGACAGGTTATTTTATTTTTGCTAAACTTTCCACAGGAAGGCAATACTGCCAACCATCAAACAACATAGGGTATACATTTGGGGGCATCTATTTGCTTTTCCAGTAGTACGGATGGATTTGATTTTTTACATATTATTCTACTTTCTGTCTCCAGCCAAAATATCCATAGGGGAAATGCTTAGCCAGAATTTAGAGTACAACAGAGCTAACTGACCCACGAAATGATTGAACCCAGAACACTGGCCTGACCTGTTTGCCAAGTCAGTTTTCTGTTACGTGGTAGCCTTTTCAATAAAGAACATGGCAAGCTGGAGTTAGTTAGTCAAACTCATTTCCTTAAATCAAGGAAGAACTAATAGACTCTTGTAAGGAATGTCTTTTCTTTCTACTTGCTTTGTTATTGACTACATGCCTGAACAGTTTAGCAAATTTAATGCAGCAGCTTTTAAAAAGAACTTTCTTCTAACCTGTCATAATATCAAAAAGCTGAGAGTTTGGGTGATAGCTCCTGACTTTGTTTTGATAAAGGGATTATATTATTAAACTCTCAGGTAAGTACTTTGTAGCTTGCTTCTGTCCAGAATACTTAACCGTGAAGCATTCCTGGACAGAGAGTTTTCTAGATATGCATCCCTCTGATTTTTTAAAGAACACATTCTAGTTTTATCAATTAGTTTCAAACAGAGGTTACAGATAGAATTTCAAGAGTCAAGATCCTCCAGTTTGGAGCTTTAATTTTTGATGTTGACATATTCCATAGATTGATATTGGTATCTCTCTCTCTCTCCCTACTGTTCTCTTTCTCCATCTCCCTTTGTCTGTCTCTGTCTCTGTCTCTCTCTTTCTCTCCCTCTCTTGGTTCTTAAAATTGTTTTTCAGTATCAAATGTTTTCTTTTGGCTCTTCTTGCTACACTTGGAATGAAGCTAACTTCATTCTGGCCTTAGCACCGCCTATGGGAATTGACACATAGGGTGGGGTAACCTCCCGAGACAGGACGATGAAAGACTTACTACTCAAGCCCTCAAGCCCTACTACCAGGCAGGGTCTCCTGACACCCACTCTTCAAACTCCATCAAAGTACAGAATGTAGATTCCCTGTCAAATACCTGATTCTTTTCTTGAAGTGACCTGCTCTTGCCCTTCTCCTTTTGCTTTCCATGGTAAAGGATAAAATTTCTCTTTTATTTAAACACTTAAACACTTTCTTTTCCATTCTTTTCAGTCTTATATTCTTTTAAGGATTTCATTTTTGGATCTGGGCCACTCCAAAAAAGTATGGCGCCAGGCAATTTAAAATGCATGGTTTATATCATGACCATTTAACCATGCCATTCAGCTACTTATGTCAGTCATTAGTCTTATCAGCTTAGCTGACGTTACTTTAAAGCTTTCAAATCTTGTTTAGCTTTAGTTTCAGCTAGCATAAAGAGAAGATATGGACAGATATGAAATTCAGTGCTACAGATAAATGGATTTATTTAGGACCTGAGCAGAGGATGAATTTCTTTTCCAGTAAACATCATATCTATTCCAAGTTCCCAGTGAATTATGGTGTGATCACATGGGCCTGCCCACCCTTACACAATGAAAGTCATTATTTTTAAAACAAACGCGTATGGATGATTTAGGACTGATAACCAATCATGCCCTATTCCTGATATCTCGGACCATAGTGAGAAAAGGGAAAGGGTTCACTTTTGGAAAGAGAACTCACTTTTCTGCCTCACTCTCTGATGATGAAAAGCCCTTGATACTGGCACTGTTGCTTGGAAAAAAGAGTACTTACGCACATTTGGATTTCAGTCCTGGCTCTGCCTCTACTGTGTGACCTTGAGCAAGTCACAGCCTCCATGTTTGTTTATTCAACACTACATGAGTAAATTAAATTTGCACAACGCTTTCAGTTTAAGAAGTCTAGAACTCTATACAAAACAAAGAATGCCTCAGTTCAGAGGTAATACAGTCATTTTATTTTACATTGTGCATTTCTGCGGCAGTCACACATAATAAGAGTTGGATTGGTGTTAACCAGCCCGAGTGAGGTTAGCCAGGACTAAGAATCAAATGTACACTCGGTTGACCTTTAAGTACTCACCGACCATTGCTGTCTCACAAAGGCACTTTCCAGAAAATTATCATGGTACATTGTGCTCATGAACCCATTAGCCAACCTGGGATATCCTAGTAATAATAGCCAAGTAACTGCCACATTTTATAAGTTATTTAACTTTTCTATCTTAACAAGAAAGAAAAGCTACTGCATCCAAGATATTGCTTGGGCCAGTATGTGGGATGTATTTATTGCTCTACATTTTTAAAGATCAAATTTTGAAAAGTTCTTGGCAATAAAGTAGACTACAGAACACGCAAGAAAAAATATTTTTAAATGGCAAAGAAAAATCTCCTTTTTTTTACAATAGCAAAATATTTTGAGTCAGATTCTTTGATTAAAATTCAATTCCCCATGAAGCCTCTAATGTTTTCTTATCATTTAAAAAAGAATCAGAAAACATTTCTATTCAACAGGAACAACTCTAACTTCAATAGAACCTGCATACTTTTCCCAAAAACCATATCAAAGCAATAGTGTTAGGCAGTCTGGGAATAAATGATATTCATATTTAGTCTCACCATAGTCTTAAGCCAAATGATATTGCCAACAGTCCGACAAAGATTAGCTCTAATGGAGAAGAAATGACAGCCTGCAGAATTTCTTCTCAAATTTCTTCCAACTGTCAGTGAGTCAAAACCACAAAGAGTCACTGATGCAAAAGCCCAGAAAGAGATGGAGAGTTGAAAAACTTCCAATACCTGTCAAAGAAACTTCTAGTCTTTCTTAAGTTTTTAAATTAAGTTTTACTGATGTCAACCCCATCAGCACAAAGGAATAAACTAAGACTGTGTTTATATGACACCACACCAACCAGTCAGTTCAGTGGGGAGTGAACCCAAATCCTTTGATTGACTGAATTTTTTACTTTCAGTTTGCTATGTCAGTCTATTTAATTGGTCACAGTCTTAACATGAGCATATTCGTTCAGTAACACTCATGTGGTATTTGATCACTACTAACAACTTTCTGCCCAAATTAATCCTGGAGATTGCAAGAATATATAATACAAAGACTTTTAGTCTGTATAAGTGCATGCTAATTTGTAAGAAGCACTTTTGCTTTGAGCTGTCACTGAGAAATAGTGCAGATAAAACCAATGTAAAAATGGTGATAAATAAGGGATCTAGACAAATAAGACATAGATTAACTTAAGTGTTGCTGAGGTAGAAAGGGCAAATCTTACCTTATCGTTATACAAAGATGAACATACATGTATACATGAAAAATGGTGAGTATAACAGTCATATTATGTAATTGTAAAATTGTACTTTCTATAATAAACCATGATGTGTTACATTGGCAAATATAATGAACAGAAACAATATATACTTATTTATGAGACAGATTATTAGACAGGAATCATATTTCATCCACAACATTGCCTTTATGTTGTACAACTTATGCTTATGAAAGGTTCTGAACATTAGCTCTATTTGGTTAAAAGTAATGATTTAACAAGTATTTACTTCAAATAAAATTAGCCTGGTCTAACAAAAAGAGCTTTGGACATGGAGTCAAAATATTTGGAGTTGCTATCAGGCTCAATGCCTCCTGGCTGCTTGACCTTGATCTTGGCAAAATCATTAATTTATCTGAATATCAATTTCTATATATGGCAAATGAAAAAAATTACCTGCCTCACAAGGTTGGATGATAATTAAATTATCATTACATGTAAAACTTTTTTATAAAATTATAATGCACCATAAATGCAAATTGTCATTATTATTTCTGGCATGGCGTTATAGATACTAAACAAAAATAACTATTTTAAATGCTACTGTGTGTTAGGCAATATGTGAATTGCTAATCTTTGCAATTACATTGCATGGCAGGTATCATTATACATACCAGGCCATGGATGACACTAAAGTTCAAAAAGTATTAGTAACCAATTCAGGAACATTTACCAGAAAACAAGTAGAGCAGAAAATTAAGCCCAAGACTTAAAACTTCAAAACCAAATGCCACAGGGTGGCATCCTAATTAACAATAATGACATTCTCTGAGATGCTTGCAGATATTCAGAGCACTATGAATCTTTAGTTATCTATAAATATAGATATTTATCAATATACCAATAACTAACCCAGTTGCTATCCTTTAACTCTCTGATAAACACAAAGTGAGATTATTTATAAAACAAACTAATTTTGACATGTGGTTAACATCATATTTGAAAATTTAGAATTTTGTCCCCTGATACTTTGATTTAGGAAGATGTGTAGTTTGTGGTTGATGTTAGAATTAGCAAAGTCGGCAAAGTACTGTGCATGCTTTCATTTATACAGACTAGGAAATCATTAGAAAGGGGCACTATTGATGATTAAATTACCTTGTAAGTGAAGTTTTAGAACCATTTGTGTGCCAACATCTCTTTCTGTTCAACCAAAACTATATTTTGTCTCCACCACAGATAAGTCCCTTTACTTTCAGCCCTTCACTTGTAAGTGTATCCTCCCTTGCAAGAGCTTGTACTACAAGCACATGAACAGCCATTTCTGCGGGACAAATACTCTTGCAGAAGCTGAGGAAGTATTGAAGTGCCACGTGGTTCAATAGTTTTCCTATTTTTTAGAGAAAACAGAGAAGACAATATTCAAACTGAACAGATAAAAGGGAGAAGTAAACACATTCCTCTGCCTTGGTAGAGCTTAAGATGCTGGCATCTTCTTTACACACATTGAAAGGGAAATGCTTTTCAAACTGTTGTTCATGAACCAGCTACCTCCTAAACATCGAGGTGCTTATTGAACATTTATATGCTTTGTCTTCACCCCAGACTTATTAAATCAGAATATTAAGGGGAGTACACTTATGTGTGCTAAAGTTTGAGAATGATTGACCAGGTCACTTCTAACTTCTAGGTTAAACAATTTCAACTTTTCAATACTTTTCTTGTCCATTTTATAATGCCAGCCTTTTTTCTCTTCATTCTTAGTTGTGTTTAGTATTAGGTATACTTTAGGGTTAGTTCATTCAGATTGCCAAACTGAATAAGATACTACTGACACATTCCTTTGTTGATTTTTTCATTCATTTATTTTAATACTAGAATAACTTCTTCTCTTTAGTTCTGGGTCTATGTCTTTTCTCTAGCTTAGTCTAAAGAGGTAAAAGGTATGTACACATACTTCTACAAAAAGGATATGTACACATGTACAAATATAATACATATAATTTCAGTGGGTTCACAGACTCTCTGAAGCCCATGTACATACTCAAAGTTAATAATGATTGTTTTAATAATGTAAAAATTATCAACATGTTGGGAGATTTTAATCACATTTTAAAGAAGTTGGTAAAGTAGGCAAAGAATAAAATAATCAAATTTTAAAAATACAGTAGAAAAAATGTGAACAACACAAATAAATCTTTTCCAATGAGTATGTGTATCCGTGTGTGTGTGAGACTGCATACAATAGCTTCAGAGTATATACTTTTGTCAAGAACACACTATATACATTTACAAAAGGTGACAACGCACTGGGCCATAAAATACATCTCTAAAATGTCCAAAAGTTTATAACAGTCATAATATCTAACCAAGATCTGATTTAACCAGATATTAGAAAAAATAGGTAAGTGTATTAGTTTTCTATTGCTGTATAAAGAATTACCACAAACTTAGCTGTTTAAAATAACCTGTGTTTACTACATCACAGTTCTGTGTTCAGAAGTCTGGGCAGGCTTGTCTGGTTTTTCGTAGGATCCTATAAGGCTGTGATCAAGATGTGGACTGAGCTGGGCTCCCATCTGGAGGCCCTGGGGAAAAATTTGTTTCGAAGCTCATTCAGGTTGTTGGCAGAACCCAGTTCCCCCCAAGGTTCTCAAGTTCTTGCCTGCTGTGAACTGGGGACCACTCTCTGCTCCTAGAGGGCACTCACATCCCTTCCCACGTGCCCCCTCCATCTTCAAGCAGCAATGATGTGTCCAGCCCTTCTCACATTTCAACTTTCTCTTGCTTCCTCTACTGTGCCAGCCTGAGAAAACTCTGCTTTTAAAGGACTCCTGTGACTACACTGGGGCTTCCTTGATTATCTTGCTTCTGATTAACTCAAAGTCAACTGGTTAGTAACCTTAGTTACATCTGCAAAATCCCTTTTGCTCTTATGGGTGTGATATTTCTCCAGTTCACCGTCCCAAGATTAGGGTGGGAAATATTTGGGGGCGGGAATTCTGGAATTTTGCCTACCACAGTCTATTCTCTGGTCCCTAAATATTCTGAAAACATCTTACCACAAATACACAGGAGGAGTACTATCTACAATTTAATTAAATTTTACACAAACTTTTTCAGAATACCTTAAGGAGGAAATCGCTCCCAACTAATTTAATGAAGCCAGCCTAGTACTGATACCAAAACCTGACAAGGACAGAACAAAAAAGAAAAATTACAGGCCAATCTCCTTACAAACATTGCAGCAAAAGTCTTAAACTATGAGCAAAATCATTTGACAAATACATAAAAAAAGAACATATTATGTCCAAGTTGGGTGTATTCCAGGAACATTAATTTGGCTTAAAGTGAGAAAATTAATTAGTTAATTCACGATATTAACTGATTAAGAAGAAAATCATATGGTCATTCATATAAATGTAAACAAAGCCCTAGTGAAATTCAATATTCATTCATAATAAAGGCCTTTGTAACTAAGAATAGAAGAAGGGCACTTCCTTAACCTTATAGAGTTTAATTACCAAAAAACCTACAACAAACATACTCAAAGTGAAATATTGAAAGCATTATTTTTAATATCGTGGAAAAGATTTCCCAATTAATACTGTTTTTATTCAATATTATAATGGAGGGTCTACTCAACATCATAAAGCACAACTAAATAAATAAAATAGTAGCAATCATAGTAAAATAACACAAAACAAAATGGATGAGGTTTAAAAAAGAAGAAAGAAAACTATCACTAATTTTCAATAAGATTGTTTATATGGAAGATCTAAAAGATAAATAATTAGAATTAATAAGATAGTTTACCTAGTTTCTGGAATAAAAACAAATGTAGAAAATTAATCATATTTCAATATGTATCAGCAACAATTAAAGAATTACGTATTGAAATTTTAAAAACATGTCACTTGGTTACAGAAATATAAAATGGCTATAAATAAAAATTTAATATACATACACAAAATATTTCTGAAGAAAATTTTAAAACCTTATTGAAAGAAATTAAAGAAGACAAATAGAGCGATATTGCACATTAATAGGTTGAGAGACTCAGTAAAATAAAGATTTCCATTATCTTCAATTTAATCTACACATTTTATGGAATTTCAATCAAAATCTCATTATATATTCTTTTGTAGAAATGATAACTTTAAAGTTTATGTGAAAGCACTGCATGATAACTAAGATAGCCTTGAAAGGGAAGGTATGACTACTTTTCAGATATCAAAATTTATTATCAAGTTATAATAATTAAGGCAATGTGATATGGTGCCTAGGTAGACAGATAAACCACTGTAACAGAATGGAGAATCTATTATTTCTAGATGGGCGGGATACACAACAGAAATGGTACTTCAGATTCAGTGAAGATGGTCAATAAATAGTTCTGGGGCAACTGGTTATTTGTATTGAGGGAAATGTAGTTGGGTTTCTACTTAATATTGAACCAAAAAAAATTCACTTAGATTAACGATCTAAATAGGAAAAGGAAAGTATAGAATTTAACATAAGAGAATGTCCTTGATTTTAGGATATGGAAGAGTATCTCAGAAACGGAAAAACATCACGTTCTTGATAATAACTAAGAGCTAAACGATGGGTACACATGGGCACAAAGAGATGTAAAGGACATTGGAAACCAAGAAGAAACACTGTTGATGGGCACACTAAAAGCCTTGACTTAAGCATTATACAAGCTATCCTTTTAACAAAAACACTGTACCCCCTTAACATTTTGAAATATAAATAAATAAATGTACAACACATAATGGGGAAAAAAACCCTAATAAACTTGTCTCATAAGTGATCCATATAACAATTCAGGTCTTATCTTACTATCACCATGTTTTGATCAACTTCAGGAACAGGCGTGATGTCAGAAACAACTTTCTAACTTCACCCCTTCCTCAGCAGTGCCAGAAGTACTACAGGGCAAGGTATAGGCTAAATACAGATGCTGAAGAGGGTCTGAGAAGAGACAACAGAGCATAAGCATGAGGAAAAAGAGAAGGGAGGAAACCAGAGGAGAGTTAAACAAAAGAGAGATTTTTCAATCCCCTTTAACTTTAAAGAGTCATTAGGTCCTAAGTATTGTTCACTATTGTAGGGGGGGTCTGTGTGTGCATTATGGCCAATTCGAATCTAGAGTAGAGGAATTCAGAAAAGGTTACTACTCTTTTAATATTTGAACAGGAAGTCATACAAACATTACTTTTAGTTCTTAATGTGTATATTAATCATGCAAATAAAAATCAATGCCTACAATTCTATATGTAAAAGTAGCACATAAACTCTGCTGAAAATTGTAACCTTCTATTCAACCTGGAACAACCTAAATCGTTTATTTTCTTGATGGGTTGCATCAATAATCAAAATATCCAACTCACTTCATTAAGGCAACTTTATTAATTTCTCTATGCTGAGAGAGACTGAAAAAAAAAAACAATTCAAGTCTAGAGAATGTTTTTAATCAATAAGAAAATTTCCCACTTTAGAGAATTAACCTTTTTTTTAAAAAAAAAAAAAGCCATGGAAATGTGCTCCTATTAATGATCATTGGGAATATGAAAGTATTATGAAAATGGTCCTCAAATATTTGAAGTACATTTTTCCCCAATGGTAACAATTCACTTGGGTTATGTATAATTGCTGTATGATGAATTAGTTAGCTAAATTTGTTTTTTTGTAAAAAGAGGTTAATTATATATTATATCAAAACTAAATAGTTCTTATTCAAGAAAAACAAACTGCAATGGCTCTTAATTTCTACCTACATTTATTAATAGTCTTAGTTTATTAGGGATTTCATAGATTTTTGATTTTCTTTTTGTTAGTTGATATTCAATAGGGTTTTTTTGTTTCTATTGATATGCCATTGTTGCATATATTTTTGGCCTACATTTGATATTTTGATACATGCATACAACATGTAATGGTCAAGTCAAGGTAATTGGGATATCCATCACCTCAAACCTTTTATCTTTTCTTTGTGTTGGGAATGTTACAATTCTTCACTTCTGGCTATTTTGCATATTTTGATTTTCAAGGGTAGTATCTGGAAAGATATCATTTCTTCTGGCCTAGGCTCTATAAACCAAAGTAGCAATTCTATCAGAAGGCAGCTCTCAAAATCACAGTCATAATTAACAGTAGAAAATAATTATTTTATTGGGACAGGACTTTGCAGACCCAACCACTTTAGGGAAAGCAAATATCCCTCCATTGCACAGATTTACAGACTAAGGTTGGTACAGGCAAGACACAAAAACAAAAGGACAGAGAATTCTTATGAGTTAATGGTCTAGTCACATTTATTTCCTTTCCCCTTATCAATGCCCCTAATTGTGTAACAGATACAATACTCACTACAAGTAAAATATGCTATTCTCATAGAAACAACCATCAAATGACCTTATGTTACAAAATAACATTACCGTTAATCAAGGAGGCATGACTTATCAGCAATAGCTTATACCTACTGAAATATCCACAGGCATTATTGGGTTATTGTAATATTTCAAGAATATTCTTCTTAATTAAAGGTGAAATATTGGTTCTCCACTTAAAAATACATATCATAACATATTTGGAGACATTTTTATAGGAAATGATTCCAGATGTTCTCTGAGAAGTCATGAAAGCTCATTTGATATATTACTGATATACAATAGTGTATGTGTGTATACAAGTTAAATCTATGTGTATACATACATTTATGTATATCATATACAGTCACACACCCACCCACACTCATGCACAATGACAAGAAAATAAACCAGAGTAAATATGGAAATTTGGGGGAAGAAATTGATAACTCTCCATAAACAATTTGCTAAAGTAAATCACTGAACTTAATGGTTGAAATGAAACACACAAGGGAGCAATTAGGTAGAGTAATGCAAAGGCAAATAAATAAGACGAAACTTCAAGCAAATATAATGGTTCTTCAATGCTGCTGATAAGTTTCCAGAAAAGTTAGCTTGACTAGTTAAATCTCAGGAAGGAGCAGCATTCCGACCATCTTCAGAATCCAGATGGAGTTAAAAGCCAATAGTGTTCAAAAACAAAAGTAAATGTGGTGAACATAAAACTTTGCAAGGTAGCTTTAAATAGACTTTAGAACAAATATTAAGGTTTAATATTTTTCTAAAATCATTAATTGATAAAAAATAAAATATCACAATGATTATTTAGATAAAGCAATAGAAAACAGTGAACTAATTTTTTAAGTTAAATATTTAATTATCTTCTTCATACTTCTTTTAAAAAATCAAAGATAGTTAAAAAATGAAAAGCCACTAAACAATATTTCTTTAAAAATAATACTGATTTTTCTTCTGACTGTAAGAGTAATAAATGTTCATTGCAGAAAATTTGAATAAGAAAAAATAAAACCTGTTTAACCCTTGATAGGTGGAAATATCTGAGGCAATAAATAAGTTGTATATAGATTGGAATAAAAATAAAATATAAGTATGTAGATTGAAAAGGAACAGATGAACATATTTATCTAGAACTATGTGAACTAATATAGGAGCTTAGCAAGGTGGCCTGATAGAAATTAGCATGCAAAAATTAATAGCTTACACACACACAAACAGATTAGGTAAGTATTTTCAAAAGACCTCATTTACAGGAACAATAAAACTTTTTAAAGTTGTAAAATAATATGTAACAAGTTATGACATAATCTATAAAACTTTATTGAAGGACCAAAAAAAACCATAGTAAGTGGAAAATAAACTATACTTATGGATAAGAATGCTCAACATTGTAATTTAATAACTCAAATTGGTCTATTAAATGAAATATCAATCAAAATCCTCACAAAATATTTCATGGAACTTTATAACATGATTTTAAAATTCACATGGGGAGCAAATGCTTGAAACATCTTGAAAGAAAGCGACTGAGTGATACACTCAACTAGACATCAAAACAAAGTGTAGAGATGTAATTAAAATATTGACAAAGCAGCATAGTACAAGATAAAATGGATTAATCTATATACCTGAGTGGAGTTCTGAACTTTCCACTCTGGAAATGTAGGAAAAAAAAACAAAAACATTTATTCAGGTATGCATGGTAATTTAGTGCATGACAAAGGCCAGCATTTCAAAGCCATGGGAGAAGATGAACCGAATCAATTTTGGGAAAATGAAAGGGTATAGAAGTAGCGTCTTGCGTCAGTCATTAACTCAAATACATTTTATCTGATTTGAAAACCTGAATAAAGATAAGTATTAGTAATTGAATATGATGGAGTATATTTGTGGTTTTGGAGGTGAGGAAGACTTTAATTAGCAAAACATAAAAAGCAAATGCCATAAAGAAAAATATCGATACATTTGTCCAAATTGAATCTAAAAGTAAAGTAAAAAAATAACCATTACCTTGGGAGCTAATATTTGCAACATATATACAGATAATTAATTATTATCCAGTAAAATGTGAGATTATGTATTTTATATGTATATACCCTGCAAAATCAATAAACCAAAGGCAAACAACCCAGCAGAAAAATGGGCAAGATATATAAACAAGGTTAAAACTGACTAATAAATATAAAATATGTCCTACTTTACTAACAGTGAGAAAAATGGAAATTAAAATAAAATGATTTACCATTTTTTAACCTCACAAAGAGGCCACATGTTAATAATATCAACTGTCAACAAAGGTGTATACCAATATGTGCTCTTTGATAGCAAATGAGAGTGCAAATTGGCACAGCCATTTTGGTGGGCAACTTGGCAGGTTCTGTTAAAATTTGAAATGTGCAAACCCTAGATTTGTTTATAGAATAAGAACTGGAATCAGGTTGAATGGCCATTACTGCAGGGATGGAAACTATGGAATGAAGTATATTTTTTATATTAGCTTGACAAATCTCTTAAGTCATGGTTAGGTAAAACAAAAAGGACAAAAAATCAAAACAAAAAATGTAAATTGCAAATGAGTACATTATAATATAATATTTTGGGGAAAATATTTTGAAAAACAAAACTGTATCATTTTACAAATGTAAATGCAGGGGAAAAGTTGGAAATGTCTGAACTTTGTAACAATGAACTTCATAACAATGGCACTCTGATGGAGGAGGAAAGTGGATCAGGACATGGGATAGGGCCAAACATACGGAGACTATATCCTGGGATGTATGGGGCAGCCCACATTTATTCTCCCTTTAATCACTGGTTTATTTACCTATACTTAAATTGCTTCTCCTTTTATATCATTAGTCCTAGATTATACTTTTAGAACAATAATAGTAATAACTGACATTTATTAAGTAGTGCCAGGCATTATTCTAAAAACTATCCTAGATCAATTTATGTATTAACATGTTTCATATGGAGGCTGTATTTCTCAAGATGGCTACGACAAAATTTCTCCTCCCATATATTCTTCTTACATGTGATGTTTACATCCATCTCCATACCATTGAGAGGTGCGATCTTTATTCTCTTCTCTTAAATCTGACTGAATCTGTGAGTACTGTGGAAGTGACACAGTGCAACTTCCAAGACTAGATCATAAAAGATGATACAAGTTTCACCTGACATTCTTGAAATCCAGCCACCATGCTGTGAGGAAGCCCAGGCTACATAAAGAGGCCACCTCTAGCCAAAAATCCCAGCTGATCTGTACCAATTATCTATTATTTCATAATAAATTATTCCAAAATTTAGCAGCTTAGAGTAACAACAATTATTTTATTATTGTCTATCAAGGTTTGGAGATTGACTTGGCTCGGCTAGGCAGTTCTTACTCAGGACCTCTTGTGCAGTAGGAGTAGAGTGTGCCTAGACTGAAGTCATCTCAAAGGCTTCCTTGCTTACATGTCTGGCACTTGATAGTGACTGTTGACTGGGATTTTATCTAGAGCTGTCGGCTGACCTACACATTTAGGCTTGCTTATGGTGGCTGGGTTCCAAGAGTGAGCAACCCAAAATAAAGCCAGGCAGAAGCTATACAGCATTTTATGACATAGCCTTGGAAGCCACATAGCCACACTTCTGTTATACTTTATTGATGAGACAGTCAGAGTTCTTCCCAGGGTCAAGGGGAAAGAATATGATTCCAACTCTTGGAGAGGGGTGATAAAAATCACACTGTAAGAAGAACATGAGGGATGGGAGATGCTTTTCTAGCCATCTCAGGAAAATACAATCTACCACAGTCCACAGCAATGCTGTTATATCCATCTCACAAATGAGAAAACTGAGGCACAACAAAAGTAAGTCAACTTGCTCATAGACACACAATTAGCATGCGTTCAAGCTGAGATTAGAACCCAGGCAGTCTGATTCCAGGGCCTAACTTTTTTACCTCTATTCTGTGCCATGCTGTTCTCTCTAATAGAAGCACATTCTTGATGAATGAGTATGGAGAATTTAATTTTATCACACTTAATAAATCCTTAGGTAATGTATGTAAAACATTTAGAACTGGCCCTGGTACATATAGGCTTTCAATAATGGAGCATGGGGATTCTTGTTATACACAGGTGTGTATAGAGAATGAGAGGAACATGAGGAGGAAGGGATGTTCCAGGTAAAAAAGAATGGTCTTAAATTAGCTTCAAGAATAGATAGATTTTGATTTCATTATGGAAGTTTTCAGCAGTCTCCCTAGAACAGCCAGAACCAACTTTGGTTGTACTGGTCAGAGAAGAAGAGATGGACATTTTTTAAGTACCTACATTGTGTCAGGCACTGAGCTAGCTGCTGAAATTCACCATCTCATTCAAGAGGAGAAACAGAGGACTTCTAATGAAGAGATTAACAATTTAACTCCAAGATAAAGACAATCCGGAGATTTTACATTTCCCCAGTAAAACCTTTCTTGATCCTACCATCAAGAATTAATATTATCTTCTGAATATTTTAGAGCACTTTACTTGTGCAACTGTAATGATAATATTTTCCAGTTTAGCATTTATGTATAGTTTTATCTCCCTTAGGGCCAAAACAATAAGCTTTATTCATCTTGGTATTGCCTACAACATCTTGCGTATAGCGGGGGCTCACTTAAATGACATAAAATTTAAATTAAACGCTTGCTTTTGAGCATAAACTTACATGTTCAAATAATATATTATTTCTGGCACCAAAGGAGCAAGTTACACAAGTTATATAATTATATTTTTCCAATAACAAACTTATTTATGAAAACTTGAGTCTCAATTTATGACACTGGCTGGAAATTTATGGCACATCTTGCACTATCTTATGTGCAAAAGTGTTACCTGGTGATAATCTACTCAAACTATAGACACACAATTCCTGGTACTCTGAAATCCTAATTATCCAATGCTAGGTGTGTTAGAGTTTTTTACACTGCAAATAGTACCACTGAGAATGGTTATGAACTCTAGTAAAAATAAAAAGAGATTGAGGTGTTACAACACGGGCTGACTCATTAAAAAATCTTTCCATGGGATTTGTACTGATATGCAACATAGACTGAGGCTCACTTCCACACTGTCAGATCCAGCAATAGCACCAGCACCCAGCACCCCCTCTTTGTCCCTGAATTCAAATACAGTATAAAATTTAAAGATTTCCTCACCTCTATTACCAGTAGCATGGAATTTGGTCTATTTAAAAACAACCATACTGTTCATCTTGGCCATCTATAATGAAGTAATAAATGCATCAAATTATCTTCTCCTCCATTTAGTTTTATGTGTGTACTATTTGTCTGAAATAACCAAAATTAATTTTAAGGTCATTTTAAACAGGTAAGATAAATGTGATAGAGTAAAAATAGCACTGAGTTAGAGATCCAGAAACTTGTCAATTCTGAGACTGTCTTACCAGGGACTCCCTAAGTAGCCTGAATATGGAATTTAAATATGCCATTTTCCATTCCCTTACAGGGAACTCATGTTTTCATGAGTTTTTTAAAAATATATTTTTTTAATTTATTTTTTATTTATTTATTTTTTTTGAGACAAGATCTCACTCTATTGCCTGAGCTAGAGTGCAGTGGTGTCAGCCCAGCTCACAGCAACCTCAAACTCCTGGGCTTAAGCCATCCTTCTGTCTCAGCCTCCCGAGTAGCTGGGACTACAGGCATGTGCCACCATGCCCAGCTAATTTTTTTCTATATATTTTTAAGTTGTCCAGCTAATTTCTTTCTATTTTTTTAGTAGAAACGGGATCTCGCTCTTGCTCAGGCTGGTCTCGAACTTCTGACCTCAAGCGATCCTCAGCCTCCCGCCTCGGCCTCCCAGAGTGCTAGGATTACAGGCGTGAGCCACCACTGCTTTACCTCAATAAAGCAGATTTAAATATTTTTAATCTGCTTTATTGAGGTAAAATGGAAATTCATCAATTTTAAATATACAAATCTATGTGTTTTGACAACTGGACATAATTAACAACTATCACAATTAAGATACAGATTTCTCTAGCCGCCCCTCCCCAATTTTCTTGTTAGCCTTTGCTGTAAATATACTCCCAGATCCTAGCAACCTGCTTTTTATAACTATAGTTTCTTCTTCTCTAGAATTTTATATAAATCAAATCAATTAGTATGTTGTCTTATGTGTCTGGTTCCTTTCACTTAGCATAACTATTTTGAGATTCCAATGAAGATTCATTTTTAAAAAGCTATCATTGCCCACATTGAATTATCCAGGCATCTTTGTAGGAAATCAATTGATCATGTATTTGTGAGTCTATTACTGGCCTCTCTATTCTGTTCCATCTATCTATATGCCTATACTTAAATCCCATACTATGTTATTCCAATAACACTTGAGTAAGTCTTGATATCAGGTATAAGTTCTCCAGCTTTGTCTTTTGGATGTTTTTCATTATTTTACATGCTTTACATTCCCATATACGCTTTAGAATTATCTTTTAATTTGACAAGTAAGTCTGCCGAGATTGTCAATGAGATTGTGTTGAATACATAGGGGAGAATTGACGTCTAAAAATATTGAGTCTTCTAGGGCATGAATATGGTACTTATACACTTATTTAGTTCTTCAATTTCTCTCAGCAATATTTTGTAGTTTTCAGTGTGTAAGTATTGCACATCTTTGTTAAATTTATTCCAAATTATTTTAATTTTATGCTATTGTAAGTGGTATTAGTTTTAAAAATTCAATTTTCTAGTCTGTAGAACTTAATTGATTTTTATGTATTGAACTTGTATCCTGTGATCTTGCTGAACTCCCTTATTTTATTAGCTTTTTTATAGATTCCTTATTTTTTTAATATAGATAATTATGTAATATGGAAAAAGTTTTATATTTTCCTGTCCAATTTATAAGTATTTTATTACTTTTCTTTCCTTATTAACTCAGGTAAGGCCTGCAGTTATAGATGTGAGACAGAGATCAAGAAAGCTTTTATCCCCATAGGCAAATTCTATTAACCCAGTGAAAAGGCCACTGTTTTCCCCTTTACACTGCAGTGTCCCCTTTGTCATCATCAGGTGACTATGTGTAGATCTACTCTGGCCTCTCTATTTCGTGCCATTTAGTCTATTTTGTCTATCCGTGTAACAGTGCCACGGTGCTCCGTAATCAGTTTGGACATCTGATAGAGTAAGTCCTTAGATCTTGTTTTTATTCTTCTATAAGTTTATGTTGGCCAGTCTTGGCCCTTTAGATACAAATTTTTCAATCAGTCTGTCCACCTTGCCCTTGTCCATGAATACAACTTGCAAAGATTTTGATGAAGACTGTGGTGACTCTATAGGTCATTTGGGAGGAATTGGCATTCTGACAGTTTTAAACCTTCCAATCTATGAGTGTGTTATACCACTTGTATTCGTTTCCTAAGGCTGTCATAATGAATTACCACAAACTTGGTGAAATTTTTTCTTTCACAGTTCTGGAAACCAAAAGTTCAAAATCAAGATGTCAGTAAGGAGATGCTCCCTCCAGTAGCTCTGGGGAAAACCTTCCTTGCTTCTGCTAGTTTCTTGTGGTTCCTGGCAATCTTTGGCTTGTGGCAGCTGAGTGTTCAAATCTTCCTCCTATAAAGACACAAGTTGTTGGATTTAGGGTCTACCCTAAATCCAGAATGATTTCATATTGAGTTCTTTAACTAAGTACATCTTTAAAGATCCTATTTCCAAATAAGGACACATTCTTGGCTTCCTGGTGGACGTGAATTTTGGGGAGACACTATTTATACCACTACACACCATCCATCATCTTAAGTCTTCTTTAGTTTATCTCAATAGTGTTTTATAGTTTTCATTTTAGAATCCAGACAATGTAGATTTTTTTCTTGATATTTGGTGTTTTGTAATACCGTTGCAATGATTTCATTTTTTTTAATTTTATTTTTCATTTGTTTGTTGCTGATATGTGGAAACATAATTGATTTTGTATATTGACCTTGTACTTATATATTAATTTTGATAGTTTGTCTTTAGATATTTTAAAATTTCATTTGTATACCAACATTTTATTCATGAATAATAACAATTGTATTTCTTTCTTTCTTTTCCTTATATATTTTACTTATTTTTATAGTCTTTATTGTATTGGCAAGGACCTCCATTATATTGTTGATTAGAAATCATGGCATGCATTTTATTTCTGATTTCAAGAGAAAATTGTTCAATACTTTACTACTAATTATGACATTTGTTATGTTACTTTGTAGATTTCCATTATGAAATTAATAAAGTTCCCTTCTATTTTGTGTTTGCTAAGAGTTTTATCCTCAATGAGTGTTGAATTATTTTTTTTCTGCATTAAGATGATTATATGATTTTTCTCCTTTCCTCTGTTAATGTGGTGAACATTAATTGATATTTTAAAAATGTGAAACCACCATTGTTTCTCTGGAAAATAGCCTGATATATGTATATATGTGTAATCACACACACAAATATGCATATGTATAGATTTTAAAAAATATATCACATAATTTTATTTGCTAGTATTTTGTTTAGATTTTTTGCATCTGTTCTTGAGAGAAATTTGTTCACAATTTTGTTTCTTGTAACGTTCTTGTCAAGTTTTGGTATTTAGGTTATGCTGGTCTCATTAAAAGAGTTCAGACACATTAAAATTAAGAACTAATATTTTTCAAAAGACATCAAAACAAGAATGAAAAAGGCCACAAAATGGGAAATAACATTTTCAGCATACACACCTGATAAGGGATTTATGTCCTGAATAGAGAATTTCTGCAAATAAATAAGAAAAATAAAATAAAATTTGAAAATGAAGGAAAAATCCTGGGCAACCAGAACGTAAAGTAGAAAATCCAACTGATCAACCAACGCACAAAATGTCTAACTTATCAACTTTCTGGAAACCGGTAAGTTGATGCTAAAATGAAATACCAGCTACTGCACATATCCCCCAGATTGTAAAAAATTAAACACTCCGAAAATACCAAGTATTTCCAAAAATATGGAGTAACAGAAATTCTTATTCACTCTTGGTGGGTGTATAAATTGGTACAACTATTTTGAAAAAGCTGGCAACGTCATCTATTAAATTTAAACATGCACATATCCCACAGCTCAGAATTTCTACTCCTGGCTAAATACCCTAGAGACATGTGATTATATGAGTGCCAGAAGAATGTACAAGAATATTTATATCATCATTGACTTGTAATAGCAACAAACTTAAATTAACCCAAATATCCATCAACAGTAGAATGGATAAATAATCTTTTGATAAAATTTCAAACAAATGAATATCATAAAGCAATAAAAATAAACAAACTAGAGCAATACACAATAATGGGAATGGAATTAACCAATATAATATTAAATGAAGAAGAAATTCTCAAAAGAATAGGCAATGGACACATAGGGGTGGGGCTTCGGGAATGCCGTCAGTGTTTATTTCCAAGCTCATTTGATCATTATATAAATGTTCACTTCATAATTATCCATTATACTGTAAATTTAAATGTATTTTTCTGTACAAATGCTATATTATATACATGTTTAAAAATGTTTAGGAACATTTTTAAAAGAAAATAGTTCATATATATGTCTTTATGAAAGCACATACTGACAATAACAATTATTAAACTTCAAGATTTTATAATAAATACAATTGTGTTTCAGAATCTAGGTCTTCAGCTATTTGTAATAATTTTCAGTGATTTTTTTGAACAGTGAATTTCTATGTCATGATTTAAGTGACAAGAGATTAAGTGCAAAATGCAATATAGATTTCTTCAAAAGACTTGCACATTTAAAAGTTAAAGCTCATAGACTGGGTGAAACTTCAAATATATGAATAATAGTTTGTAATAATTTTGTCAAGCTTCTATTACAATTGATTATTATGATAGAAATATTCAATTGCTATTTTATAACTATAAATGAATAAGGACAAGTTAACCATTAGGGAAAGGATGTTTTTTATAACTCAGTAAACAAAATGAGACAGATTCATCCTATTATTCTGAGAGAGGCCACTATGTAATATTAGCCATGTATTCTAGAATACTTCGTGTTTTGTTGACATAAAATGAGTAGGAATGTAAATAAAGAGACATCTTTATCAGCCTATCTGGCCAAAAGCAAGTATTTTTTTTTTCTAAGAAATGATTGAAATAATTAGCTATCTCTATGTACTGAGATGTGTTTCTTTGTAGTTCAGTTGTGCTTTCTGAGAAAGATGAAAAATATTGCAGAGATCATGAACTTTGGAATAATGTCTAGCTGTGACTCTGTGTATATTACTTTATTTTTCTGAGCGTCGTTTTCCTTACCTATAAAAAGGAAGAAATATTAGGGAACTCTTCGGCTTGCTGTGCTTATTTATACTGAGAAAATAATATATGGCATATAGGAGGCACGTAATAAATACTAGTTGCTCACTTTACAGTTAAGGTCTTTTCTGACCCTATGATACCATATCTAATTTAAATGTAAAATCTTCTATTTATAATTTAATACATTCATATTACATAAAAATCTTGCACCCAACCTCATTTTGGAAATGTTAGAAATAGGGAATAATATGTTAAAAAGAAACTCATGTTGCAGTCAGGCATTTTTACAAATAAATGTGCATATGACAAACTTTGATTTGAATCCAATTTAACTGCATATGTTGATTACCTCGTACTTTCTCAAGCTGTTTCAGAAAAAGGCAAAAATATGCCTTGGGTAAAATTTGATGATCCTCAACTCTATTCTAGGACCAGCAGTAATATGTTGGGAAAAAAAAAAAAAAAAAAAAAAAGAAAACACAAAAACTGTACTAAAAATCAGACAAAGTAGCTTCCAATCTTATGAATTCCAGCTTTGTGACCTTGTACGGTTCATGCATCTTCTCTTTCTTAACTCTAAAATCAGACTAACAATACTTGCCTTGATTTTTTATTTTTAACAAGGTTCTTATAAGAATCTAATAAGAAAAGAGTTAATACAGCATTTGATTAGGAATCTAAAGATCTTTAATTTAGCAAAAAAGAATGAAAAAGATGGTTATATCGTACAAGAGGAAAAAAAAGGTATGCCCACTTTAAATAATGAACGAATCTTCTTCAGAAAAAAAATCTTTTGTAAAACATAGGTAGAAGAAAAAAATAAATGTTTCAAAAAGGACGATGCTGGTTAGAGTTTAATTTGTAGTGACAATGTTATCCCTGAGATTTTTTTCCCTCCCACATCCACAAAAGGAGCCAGGAGGGCACCCTTTAGGGGATAATAGCAAACCCTCCAGATTGCAGAGCAAAAACGCAAGACTGGCACTGTGCAATACACAAAGTCTCTCTAAACCTTAGTGGTTCATCTACAAAATAAAGGGGTTAGAATACAATTTCTCCAAAGGTCTTTTCAACACAAACTTTCAATGACCGCATCTGAGGAAGAGTTTCAATAATGGGAAAATAATGCACACTTTACATCAGTGTAATGAAATCTCTTTGTGAACCAGAGGTAAAGATAAAATAAGTGAGTCAAACAGAACCTGAAATATTAGACCAATTTAATCGGAATTAGCAATTTTCATGGTTGCAAATACACAAAACATCTGTGCAATACTTCTCCCTAAATGAAACAATCTACGGGAAAGCATTTTGGAAACTATAAGATGCTATACAAATGTGAAGTATTATTAACATCATCTTGTTATTTGAGCCCACAGACTTGGCGTAAGTAGCCTATATATTTCAGCTGTGACCAATCACCCTGGGTGGGCATGGTGGGGCGGGAGGAAGAGGAAAGGGGAAGTGGATTTGCTTCTCCTGTTTTCTAGTTTTCCCTTGTTCCCTGAGCCAGTACGTCTGTGACATACTCTGAGCAGGTTTTTCTTGTTTGGTTTTTCAAGCATTAAGAGGTGGTTTCTCCCCAGTAGATAGACAGATAGACAAGTAGATAGTCAAGTCTTTTTGTGTGTTTAGATTTAGGGAAAAAGTCACTTTAAATTCTCATTTCTTCATTTGAGACATTTTTAGACAAAGCAGGTGGTATGGTACGTATTTTACCATTGTGTCCAATATTTTCCATATGCTAGCTTATTTCTTTTCTAAAGTAAGCTGTAATTTGGATAAAGTCCTTCTAATTGGTAAGTGCTTTAAAATAAGAATGGCTAGTTATGAGTCACTGCAATGATGTTAGACCTCCTGGGAGTATTATGTGCATGTAATGGTGAGAGAAACTGAGGGATTAAAACAAAGGTAGAGCAAGGAAGTAGACCTCCCAGGCCGTCTGCAGAATGCCAAATCTCTGGAAAACAGTGACCGCAGAATTATAATTTGGAAGATGCCTGAGAATGGACAAACTTCTCTGCATAGGAACCTAAAAATCCTCAGCAGATGAATCTGTGCTGTCTGAAAATCACATGACTTGGCTTAACAGCTTATTAGAAGTTGCTTGTTTAAATTGAATGTTAAGTTGCAAGAATCTTTGGGGAAATCATTATGATCAATTATGAACTAGATTATGAAGAAGAAAAGCTGGGCCTCGCACTTGCTTAAAGCTGTATTTTCATCAGATTTCATCTACCTTATAAGAGGATAATTGGGCAAACAGTGTGTCTTGGCCTGGGAATTGGGGATGGAGGTGGGGATTGGAGAGACTCTTGCCTTTACTTTTTTTTCCCTCTAATTTCTAGACTTGGCTAAACTATTATTCAAACTCTTTCATGGTAAAGGAAGGATAATGTCAATATTAAAACCTCCAGAGCAAATAAATAACATATCTATTTCCCTAAAGGCTTCCTAAATTAACTGCTCATCTCAGCTTGGGGTAGAGGATTTGCAGCTTGAAATACAAGTCTTTCTCAAACTCCACTTGAGTATTTCTCATGTGTCCTCTGATAATTATGAAAGAAAGTCAACAGGTGCCACTGGAATGCAAATGACGTCAGCTGTGAAATGATTAAATGGTATGTTCAGAGCTTCTGTGGCCTGGAGAGATTTTTTTAATGGCATTACACAGCAAGTGCCATAGTGTTACCCAAAAGGGGAAGGAAGATTAAATTTCTGGGTAGGAGAGGGAGGGCTGTTTTCAGTTTGAACTACAAGCCAGAAAAATCTCTTTCTGCTATAAGAACTTCAATCCTTGACAAAAGCATGGGAGGGGGAAGAAAAACTAACCTTTTATGATGTTGGCAGTGAATATATCGCACAGAGCATTACATAGGGATTCCTTAGGTAAACAAAGGAAGTCTAAGAAACACCAGTGATCGGGACTGTGAAGCAAGAGGTAGACATTCCAACACAGGCTATGTAGGGAGACAAGAACAAAATGGGGACACGAGGGAACCCAGACTGAATTAATACAAATAAATAATGCTATCAGAACCCACTGTATTATTAAGATAATTTATTGTGTACAACCTTACATAAATAGCAGGGTAAAAATAATTTAAAAAATTTTTATCTTAGCAGTAAGAACTAATGTTACTCAGGATGAGAACTGCTTTTGTTAAGAAAATAACACGGTAACTCACTTAGGGTGTGGAAGTGAGGACGTGCTAACAGCTGGAAGGAGGCAGCAAACCGTGGAGTCAGACTAAAGAAGTCTAAGAAGTTCTGATCCCAGGAACGGTGGGTGAATCGGTAAAGAAAAAGACTTTAGAGAAAAGACCGAGAAGGCCAAACTGTGTGGTGGGAAAGCATGGTCAAGAGAGTCCAGTGAGAATCCCTGCCGGGGAGAGGGAAATCGCCAACTGCCTTTTAAGAACAGAGATGCTAACAATCAATTTTAAGTTGTTTAAGGTTCTCCCGGCTCTGTTCTCCTGAGCCTGTCATACAGTCTGCTAAATACATTTCCTTGTACAGGAAGGTGCGTGGGGAATAAATGACCCGGGATGGGACTCGGGACCCAACATGGAGTGAAGGAGTGCAGGACAGTGGAAGAAAAACTCAGAGCCAGGGTGACTGAAAGAAATATGAATCGTTCTCCCATCCTTGCCCCACAGCAGAGAAACTCGGGGACTGTGATGACAGCTTGCCACTTCCAGCGTCCCAGTTCCTTTCCTCCGGGTGTGGAGGAGTTAAGGTCCTGGAGCAACTCTTCAACCAGTGCAGGGGTGGGGAAGGGATGGACATGGGTGGATTATCTCCCCAACCTTCCTTTGCTCTCCTCTGGCGAGAAAATCTTTTTTTTTTTTTTTTTTTTTTTTTTTTTGTTGAGACAGAGTCTCACTTTGTTGCCCAGGCTAGAGTGAGTGCCGTGGCGTCAGCTTAGCTCACAGCAACCTCAGACTCCTCGGCTTAAGCGATCCTCCTGCCTCAGCCTCCCGAGTAGCTGGGACTACAGGCATGCACCACTATGCCCGGCTAATTTTTTCTATATAGATTTTTAGTTGTCCATATAATTTCTTTCTATTTTTAGTAGAGACGGGGTCTCGCTCTTGCTCAGGCTGGTCTTGAACTCCTGACCTCGAGCAATCCACCCGCCTCGGCCTCCCAGAGTGCTAGGATTACAGGCGTGAGCCACCGCGCCCGGCCTGGCGAGAAAATCTTGAAGGATGTTTCACATAGTTTCTGAAAGGGTCCCTAGGGGGACTGAGGCCTTTTTGCCCACAGTGGTGACATGCTCATTAACACACTCTTTGGCTTTTTTCCCTTTCTGTCTCATTTTTCCCACTCCTATACTTGCGCTTCTTGTCCTCACCTCTCATGGTATACCTGTACCCACGCTCTTAACTCAGGGTCTGATTTTGGAGAAAACCAAACTAAGATACCCTCCCACCCCTGTCCCTAGTCACACTATTCTAATCCCACTTCTACCATTTGCTTGCCTTCCAAAAATAGTCTTTGCATAGGCAAGCATTTACATATGTATGTATGTATGTACATATGTGTGTATGTATATATAGATATGTTTATATATATCTAACATAAACTTTTAACAATTCCTCAACCATCCAAAATAGAGGGAAAAAATCCATATCCTAGACAACAGTCTAAGATAGCTAACTCTCTTTTCTAAAAAAAAAATACATTGCACTTAAAAGAGAATAAAGCTTATACCACTAATTAAATTTAGAAATCATGCATAATGCATGCCATTTAGACTCAACCGTGTTGATAGGGAGTACTCAAGGGCTCACCATTCATTAGTAGCTTGCTGTCCACTGCTCTTGTATCAGTGCCCTCATAACTGTGTTACATACATACATGAAATATATAGCACACTGGACTTCTTGGCAAAGTGGTTATTAGATCTAAAGTAATAATTTCAAATATTTAAATTATTTGTTGTAAAAGACTGAAACTCTACATAAAATTGTCTTAAAACTAAGAACTTTAAAACAATTTGATTTTAATTGTGCTATGAATTAAAAGTCATTTTAGTATTCAAATGTTCTGTCTGTTGTGCTGACTAGCCATGTGCCAAACCAGCCAAATTAAGTTCGTTCTTTGTAACCTACTATTCCTTCTGTGGGACATGTGGTTTTCTCTAACATATGGATGTGATATTTACTATTAAACTTCATATTTCTTGTTAAATTTTAAGAGATTGGTTTCTTGTGATGCTAATTTGGTTTTATTATTGTTTGCCTAGAGTTAAACATAATCTTTTTAAAGTTTTATACTATGATTAATATGCTATGATGATTTACAAGTATGCACACATATACATGTACATATACACATACATGTATACTGTTTTATATATACCATGGGAATTCAAAATGGAATCGATATCATTTGAACCAGTAATCCAAGAATAACAACTAGTGGCTTTATTGTTTATCATTAAGTTTATAGATTATTTACATTCAATGCAGTTATATTCAGTTGATTGAGTATCATAGGAACTACTTTTTTCACCTCATAATGAGTCAACTTATTTTAGAGGGAATGTACAAAATCAGTTATGTTGTCATTGTTTCTTGGCTTCTTTGAATTCTTGTGAAATGCCTTTGTGTTTTCTCATGATGTATCTTCACGTTGTTTTAAAATGCCGAGCAGAACGTGAGATAGCTGCAATCGGAAACAAATATCAGAACCTTGTTTTAATGTCTTGCTTATAGCAGGCAAACATTTCAAACTATGTATTATTTTCCACCAGAAATGCTTTTCATCTTGTTTCCTAGTTAGCAATTTTAGTGGCATTTCTTCTTCACCATCCCACTATTATATTTGAATTTTTATTTCAAAATATTACAGGGGTACAAATGTTTTTGTTACATGGATCGCTTTTGTAATGCTTGAGTCAGGGCTGTAAGTGTGCCCATCACCAGATAGTGTTCATTGTACCTGCCACTAACATATCCTGTGCACTAATTGCATCCTAGCCTTCCTTATCAAACTCGCTCTCAGGAAATGTATCCGGATCTAATTCACTCAAATATGTGACTTAGTGATATCATTTGTTTTCTGGAAATTTGGATGTCATGGGGGAAAAGAGTTTTGTTTTTAACATTAAAAAAAAATGGAAGCCAGGGAAAATTTAAATCTATATATATTTGGCTTACTGAGTAGCTCAATATAGGTTATAAACATGAAATATTTTTAATTTTATCTAGTCACTGTTTTCAGCCATGCTCTATCAAATGTCACTTCCCTATTCCTTAAGGACATCTTGGAAATGTGCCATACCTTTCACTAAAAGCTCAGGCCTGTTTAAGACTGTCACGTCATGTTGGCTTAAATCTCACTTATTCTCCTTCTTTTTTTTTTTTTTTTATTTCATCTTATTGTTATGGGGGATACAGAATTGCAGGATACATACGTTGCCCATGTACCACCTTTCCCCCCAAGTCAGAGCTCCAGGCGTGTCTGTTCCCCAGATAGTGCGCATTGCACCCATCATGTAGGTATATATCCCTCCCTTCCCCACCCCCCCTTCCCGAGTCAGCACCTTCAAGTGTTACCATTCCCCCAACGGTGCGCAATGCACTCATTGTGTAGGCATACCCCCATCCCCTCCCCCGCCCCCCCACCTCAGTCTGATATCCAATTGGTGTCGTTCCCGGATGTGTATTTAGGTGATGATCAGGGAAACCAATTTTCTGGTGAGTACATGTGATGCTTGTTTTTTCATTCTTGGGATACTTCACTTAATATAATGGGTTCCAACTCTCTCCAGGAGAACCATAGAGATGTCGTATCTTCATTATTTCTTATAGCTGAGTAATATTCCATGGTATACATGGAATATTATACCACATATACCACAGCTTACTAATCCAATCATGTATTGATGGGCATTTGGGTTGTTTCCACATCTTTGCGATTGTGAATTGTGCTGCTATAAACATTCGGGTATATGTGTCTTTGTTACAGAATGACCTTTTTTCCTTTGGGTATATGCCCAATAATGGGATTGCTGGATTGCATGGCAGGTCTACTTGAATCTGTTTAAGTTACCTCCATAATGCTTTCCACAGGGGTTGCACTAGTTTGCAGTCCCACCAGCAGTGTATGAGTGTTCCTGTCTCTCCACACCCACGCCAACATGTGTTGTTTTGGGATTTTTTGATAAAGGCCATTCTCACTGGGGTTAAATGATATCTCATTGTGGTTTTGATTTGCATTTCTCTGATGATTAGGGATGTTGAGCATTTTTTCATATGTTTGTTAGCCATTCTTATATCTTCTTTTGAGAAATTTCTATTCATGTCATTTGCCCACTTTTTGGTAGGATTGTTTGATTTTTTCTTGCTGATTTTCCTGAGTTCTAAATAGATTCTTGTTATCAGTCCTTTATCTGATGTGTAGTATGCAAAAATTTTTTCCCATTCTGCAGGTGGTCTGTTTATTCTCGTGACTGTTTCTTTGGCTGTGCAGAAGCTTTTTAATTTAATCATGTCCCATTCATTTATTTTTGTTGCTGCTGTGATTGCCTTGGGGGTCTTCTTCATAAATTCTTTGCCTAGGCCAATGTCTGTAAGAGTCTTTCCTACATTTTCTTCTAGAATTCTGATTGTATCACACCTAAGGTTTAAGTCTGTTATCCACCGTGATTTGATTTTTGTGAGAGGTAAAAGCTGTGGGTCCTGTTTCAGTCTTCTACAAGTGGCTAACCAATTCTCCCAGCACCATTTATTGAATAGGGATTCTTGTCCCCAGAGTATATTCTTTCCTGCTTTGTCAAAAATTAGGTGACTATATGAGGATGGTTCTATATTTGGATTTTCTGTTGTGTTCCACCGGTCTGTGTCCCTGTACTTGTGCCAGTACCAGGCTGTTTTAAGAACCACGGCCTTGTAGTATAGTTTGAGGTCTGACAAATTAATACCTCCCATTTTGTTTTTGTTACTTAAAATTGCTTTTGCTATACGGGGTCTTCTCTGATTCCATACAAAGTGTATAATTATTTTCTCTACGTCTGTAAAGAATGATGTTGATAATTTAATAGGGATTGCATTGAATCTGTAGATCACTTTGGGTAGTATAGACATTTTAACAATGTTGATTCTTCCGATCCACGAGCATGGTATATTTTTCCATCTATTTGCAAGTTCTGCTATTTCTTTTCTCAGTGTTTCATAGTTTTCCTTATAGAGGTCCTTTACCTCTTTAGTTAGGTATATACCTAGATATTTTATTTTCTTTGTTGCTATTTTGAAGGGTATTGAGTCTTTAATTTGGTTTTCCAATTGACTGTTATTGGCATATATAAATGCCTCTGATTTGTGTATATTAATTTTGTAGCCTGAGACTTTGCTATATTCGTTAATCAATTCCAGGAGTCTCATGGTTGAATCCTGGGGGTTTTCCAGATATAACATCATATCATCAGCAGCTCTTCCCTCTCCTAAGTCATCCAGGCCTGTGGCTCGAAAGATTTGGAGAGGGGAGTAGAAATGATCTGATCCTGCTTACTTCTTTCCCGACCCTATTTCAAAGCTTGCTTCCTTCTGATTTGGGAGAGTGGGAGGAGACATAGGGGAGGCAGAGATCTTTTGAGGGTAATCAGTCACCTGCTGCTGGTGGGGAGGCAACCAAGGTTCCAATCAGCCTCGAGTTGATTCTGTCTGCTCTTATGATATAATAGTGTCCACACTGATGCTGTGCATGGCTTTCTCAGGAAGTTTTAGCTTTTTGTCAGCCTCCTCAGCCACAGCCCCCACAAAGAGGGGCAGCCATGTCTCCTTTTAGTCTCTCTCAAGTAGGCCCTGTCCCAACCTCCCTCAGAGTGGGGCATCTCCCCGCCCTCCATGAGAGTCTTGGAGAACTGGGATGGAGTTTTCTCCCAGTGCACACCAAACCACCATCTGTTATTGCCTCTCTGTTGCCAGATATTCCCTCAAGTCTTCTGCCTTTGCAGAAAATGTGGTGGCACCAATAGCAAGTTTTGTATACAGCAAGAAACTTTAGGGAATGGGCAGGGAACCTTTCCCAGAACTCCCCTACCATGCTGTGCTCTTGTCTAACGGAGCCACCAGGGTCGGACTGCAATAAAGAATGAAATTCTTGTCTTCCCATCTCAGGCAGCCTATTGCTGTACTCACAGAGCTTCCCAGACATCTCCCATCATATCCCTTTGTGGTAGGCAGAATTCTCAGATGGCCCCCAAGATTCCTGTCTCCTTGAGGGGGTAGAATCTGTGAATCTGATGGTAGATTACTCCTTGAATAGGTTATTAGTTATTGGACTTTGAGTCAAAAGGGAGATAGCCAATGACCCTGATCTAATCAGATTAGCAACTAAAAAGAACTGGCACTCCCTTCCTGAAGGCAGAGAGATTAGAAGTGTGAGCGGGCCTGTGGCAGAGACCACATAGCAAGGACCTGAGAACTACCTTTAGAAGCCAAAATTAATTTCATGCCGACATCTAGCAAGACCACAGGGACCTCAAGGCTACTAGTACCAAGGAACTGAATTTGGTAAACTTCCTGACAAAGTTTAGAAGCGTACCTTTTCCTAGCTGAGCCTCCAGATGAGAACACAGTGTCACCAACACCGTGATTTCAGCATTGTAAGACACTAAGCAGAGGACGCAGCTGAACCGTGTTCAGGGAAACTGTGAGATAATAAGTTTATGTTGTTTTAAGCCATTAAATTTGGCCATTAAGCCATTTGTTATGCGGAAAGAGAAAACTAGTAATGCTCTCTCTTCCATTTCTGTTCTTCCCTTATCATCTTGAGGTGAGGATTGGTGTTGGCATGATATGTAGGAGGTAGCAGGGCCAATTCAACCATCTTATAGCAAGCCTAGAAATATCTGGCTTAATTGCGTGGCGACACTCTTCAGAATGGCATAGATGGGGAGGGGGTGTTAATAGATCTTTGTCCTTAGGTAGGGGCCTCGATGACAATTCCAGAGGACCAACATATTAAATATACACAAATGTCTTGTTATATATGTACTACTGGATGTTTTAGTGGCTTTCTTATATCATCCAGCTGTAGTTAGAGAGAGAGAAAGAGAGAGAGAGAGACAATGTGCGCGCGTGTGTGTGTGTGTGTGTGTGTAAAGCTTGGCTTATTTATAAAATTAACACATGAAAAACATATTTTATATTACAAAGTACCATACATTCAGGAAATTAAAATGTTATAGCATTCATTCAACATTTGTTGTGATGAATCTGTGTGTCAAGTCTTCGAATTTGTTCTTAAATATTTATAATTGAAGACAAATTGGGCCTCAAGTTGCTGAACCTCAAGGAATCAATTCATTCAACAAATATTTACTGAGTGTCCTAGAAATGAAACCTGAAGAAGGTATAGCCCTTGTCTTCTAGGAGTTCAGCACACTGGAGATGGTCAAATATATAAACAAATATTTGAAATACAATGACAAACATGGGCACACTATCAATGTCTGGCCATGTTAGTACTACTTTGTAGAGGGCTGTGTCTAAGGTAGGGCACTATATGCAAAACTCTGTATATGTATTTTTATTTATGAGAAAAGGGTCCCTAACTTTGTCATATTTTCTAATGAGTCCATGTCCAGGTTAACAAGGGAAGAAGGGGTGTCCTCAGTGGAGGAAGTAAGAGGTACTGAGGAAAAGAGATGACACAATATATTGCCTAGTCTAGTAACTACATTGATGTGGTTGACTTACAGCAGTGGTCCCCAACCTTTTTGGTACCAGGGACTGGTTTCATGGAAGACAATTTTTCCATGGATGGGGTGGTGGTGGATGGGGGTGGTTAGGTCGTGGGGTGTCATGGGTGGTGGGGCTGTGGTGCAGAACTCAGGTGGTAATGCGAGTGAGGTCAGTTTCCTAACAGGCCATGGACTGGTACCAGGCCATTGCCCGGGAGTTGGAGGCTGCAGCCTTATAGGGTATGTGTAGGGGATTCTGACATCTCTTTACTATTACTGGTCTTTGAGATCTTAAATATGTGAAAATAATAAAAACTTTGATATGGGAGCCAAGCAAAAGGAGCAAGATTTTCTAAATTTAGGATGAATAACATCACACAAGTAAAAAGACCACTTGCTTCCAAAACAGTAAGAAGAAAAGAAAAAAGTAGCTCCCCTATAGTTTTGCAGACTTTGTCACATAGAACCAACCTCTAACCACTATCTGCTTCTTTTGATTTGCCACTTTTTATTAATTTCATTAAATTTTGAAACCTTGGCCCAATTTGAACAATACTTATTTCCTTTTCATATATTCACTTATTATATTTGTTGATTTGATATAAATTTATACTACAGAAAATGAAAGAATCTGAAACAAAAGGAATCTGATCTCAAGAGAGATTTAGATCTGCCCAAATGTATAACCAGTGTTTTGCAACATGCTTTGAGAATCCCAGACTGGATTGCTAGACCAAGTCTCTAAAGACAAAAGGTGTTCTACAGTATTTGAAGGTGGATTTCCATTACTGACTCCAAAAAGCTGCTTTATTTATTTATTTAGCAATGCTGGAGCTTGAATCTGGGACTTCATGAAGAACTGCTAGTTTTATAATCTTTATTCTATAGTAATGCTATCATCAATGATAGTTTTGCATTAGATTTCAATTATTACTTTCTGGATTCAAGTAATTTGCAATAGCATGATTTTGTCTAATGATACAGCAATTAAAATGTTTGGAAGTCCTCTGCTTTTTTTCTAAGTTCCCTTCTTTACTTATAGTGAATGCATTCCTAAGTATCCAGTGAAATAATCTAAAATTGCATATATTTCTATATTAATAATTTTCCTATTGCATAAAAATGTTGAATTTCATTGGCAGCAAAGACCAAAAAGCAATGTGAGTACCCTATCTGAAATATTTTATTTTCATTTCTAAAATATTATAATTATGTCATTATAAAATTATAAAACTATAAATATAATAATTATAATCAATAATTTATAAGTAAATAACAATTAAATTACTATAATAAATTATAATTATCATTTCTAAAAATTACTGCAAAATTTCATCTTCATAAATTTGGGAAACCAAATAATTCTTCTTTTAATTACTAACTTTTCCTCAACTCTCAAAATGTTATGAATCTATACATATTAACCTTTTCATAAACTTTTTAAATAGTGATCAGAGCTACAAAATGGAGTTAATAAATATTAAATTTGAAGCATGAAGCAATGTATTAAGAATCAGACTTCCTAAAGCCCCTGACATGTCTTCATTTATGCTGTGCCCTATTCCATGGTGGGATTAGACTGGTATGCATGATCAATAGCCAGTTTCCTGAATCTTCCCATTGTGTATCTGCTGCTCATCTGCATAATCTATCAGAGAAGTTCCATAAACCACACTACTTTATATATAGTTGCATATAGGTCTGAAATTGGCAATCCCAGCATAAGATTCAAAGATGCCCAATAGTCATGTAACCATAATTTTCAGAGTCTTGGTTCATCTCACTGGTCTGATTTTAGTCTAAGTTTCCAGGCCTGAATAAGACATAATTATACACTACCTTGTCCTTCCAACCATTCCATTCTAGCACTACAGGGGTACTTTGAAAGTGCTGCTCTGACTCTGATGTTGCTCCCCATTCAAATATTTATTTACTCATTTGGGAATTCACTGCTCCAGGGTCAACATTATCTCATATCTTGACATCTTTCCACATCACAATCTCAAGACCTTTCCACCCATTGTGCTCAATGGGGTAGCACAATATTAGGCTAACCTATATATTTCATAAAGTACCTTCTACTGGCTAGAGAGATTTTGTTGTTCATGGACTTAAATATCAAGGGAAAGAAAAATTTCTTCCTTTCTCCTAAATTTTGTACTTTTAGAACCAGTGAGACTCTCATATATATCCTATGAAGGGAGATTTGAATCACAGAGCCAACTAGTTATATTTGGCAGTACTCTGTAAATCAGAGGTCCCTGCTGTGTGTGGTGTCTCTCAGAACACTGTTGATTTCTATTTGAGGCAAAAGGTCGATAATGTTTTTGTGTGTAGTGTCTCAAAACACTTATTTTATGAAGGGAGTGATCTAAGCCACCCAAAATTACTGCATGACAGAGTTATTCCGACATTCTTATAAGATGATATATACAAGGTGGCTAGTGCAGTACAAGGCATGTAACAGGTGCTCAAAAAATAGATGCTAAATAATTAAGTCATGGCCAACCTGGCCTGCCTCATGATAAGTCTGTTTCCACTGTGACAAGCTGAAGTCTCAGTTCTTTATCACAGGAAGACTTGAGTCTATGCTGCACATTGGTCACCCTTCCATTATATTTATTTTTTAAAAGCAATTGTGGTATAATTGATGTACAATAAACTACACATATTTAAGCTACTCAATTTGTTGAATTTTAACGTATACATACACCTGTGAAACTCTCACCACAAAGTAATTAACAAATCTATTATCCAGAAAATGTTCTCTTTCATTCTCTGCTGAGACGCTGTAGCTGCCTTTCCACTGTTCACAGGATCGCTCCAGTGCATTTGATCATCCTGATGGTGTATCACTTCTCTGCATAAGTTAGCAAAGGAAAGACAACTGAAGAGCATTTTCTTTTGAAGCTTGGCACTAGGAATAAAGGAATGAAGGGTATTAGAACTCTCTTTATTTGAATCTCCTTTTCTTCTTTTGTTCTCTCACTCTTAGAACCAAATGAAATTGAACATACAAGGAGAAGCCAAAAAACATCAGTAAGATACACTGGACAGTTTTGATTGACGTTTCCCACTGCAGGTGGATTCTGTTTTTCTACATGCATGCTTTGTCTGAGAGAGCAAGACCATAGATACTAGTTCTCAGGCTAGCTTGGAGGATAATGTTCTAAAATCATGTTATTGATGTATGTACTGTTATTACACAGCCACTTTGCTATTGTCACACATACCTTTTAAATTTTTTTGTGCAATATTTTGGTTAAAATAATTAACTTTAGAATCAACTACCTGAGCTTTACTGCCTCTCTCAGTTATTTGCCATGTGCTTCTGTGTAAGTCAACTAACCTTCCTGAGCATCAGTGTATTTATCCATAAAATAGAGATAGGAGCTACCATTGAGTATAATTGTGAAAGTTAAATGAGATAATGTGTGTCATATATTTAATGGTGATTGACACTTGGCTATTAATGCTATTAATATTAATGTACGAAGATGTTAACTTATTAATAGTAGCAAGTCTTAAGGTGGACTTATTTAAAAATCTGCACATTAATAAATTCATTTAAACAAATACCAGACATTTATTAACTACCTACCTATTTATATTTAAAGTATTATACAAGAGATGGGCAAAACTCTAGGTTAGACAGAGCAGTATTTCTCAATCATAGGCCCTTTATAAAGAAAAATATTCTGGTGTACCTCTGTGTTAATGTGGACAATTTTTATTATAACATTATACATACACATATATAAAACCTTGGACCATATCTCATGAGGTATATTACAGGTGAGAGATTGATTGATTTGTTCATCACACATGAGCACAATAAAAATAGTTACTTTTTAACTGTTATTCAATTTTACGTGTCATCTCATTTAACTACCCAGCAACCCTGGTAAGTTCAATTATTATCCCTAACTCTCCAGGTGTTTAGAAATATAACAGGAAAAGTCTTAGGAGAAAGATCAGACTTAGAGATATATACTAAAAACTTATAGTTGAAGATGAGATCATGAATATGAAATTTCAAGACATAAGAAAAAGAACGCTTCCTCCCCTATGTATAATTGAATGGCTAAGACATACATGTCAGAGCCCAGTTTGAACCATAGTCTGTCTGACCCAAATATTGTGTACTTACCACTACTTTGTATTTAAAATCGAGTCGGAGGCCGGGCGTGGTGGCTCACGCCTGTAATCCTAGCACTCTGGGAGGCCGAGGCGGGTGGACCGCTCGAGGTCAGGAGTTCGAGACCAGCCTGAGCAAGAGCGAGACCCCTGTCTCTACTAAAAATAGAAAGAAATTATATGGACAACTAAAAATATATATAGAAAAAATTAGCCGGGCATGGTGGCGCATGCCTGTAGTCCCAGCTACTTGGGAGGCTGAGGCAGCAGGATTGCTTAAGCCCAGCAGTTTGAGGTTGCTGTGAGCTAAGCTGACGCCACAGCACTCACTCTAGCCCGGGCAACAGAGCCAGACTCTGTCTCAAAAAAAAAAAAAAAAAAAAGTAAAATCGAGTCGGCAGGCAGGCCTAGTTTTATTCACAGTGAAATTAATAAGCTCCAGTGTTTGGACACTACTATTTAATTCAAAACGTAAGGAAACTGATAAAGTCTGCTGAATGGCTGGGATTCCTAAAGCATGCCCTTGTCAGGTCTAGCAGTACATGCTTAGGCAAAAATTACCACTGTAACTTTGACAGCAGTCAAGGAGATTTGAATCCGAATTTAGATGCTCTGTTCTCTCTATCTGTGAAAGACCATCACAGAAAGCACAAAGAAGAAGATGGATATTTCTAGAAAGTAAATCTAGAAAGGAAGATTGAAAAATACATGCTAACTTGGGAGATACCCTTTTGGCTTCTGTCATTTTCAATATTCTGTTTGTAGTTGTCATATTAGCTTTTGTGGTCTAAGGAAATGTTATAAAATCCTCAAGACCAAGAACTACATGCTGATCTCTCCAGTAGGCCAATTATCTTTGCCAAACTAAACAGAAGTTCTTCAAAAATGCTCTGCCATGTTGGAATCCATGAGCACCATTTAAGTTCAGGCTTGGCTATTCAGTTCCCACGGAGGAAAAGGAGGGAATGGTTCTGAAGAGAGTATGAAAGTCACCCAATGTTTGTAAAGAAGATGAATGGCAATGCTGTCCTTCTCACTGCTCCACATCCATACCTACAAATGGGATCATGGCTGCCCGTCTAAAGCCTTCATTTTGCAGCCTTCCTTGCAGTGAGGTGTGGTCATGTGATTAAGTTCTGGCTAATGCAACAGGAGCATAAGTGACATGATGGTTGCTAAAAACCAGTGACTGTTTATTTATAAAAGTAAATCATGCTTTTAAGAGGAAGGAATGTGCCTTCCCCTTCATTCTTCCCTCTCTCCAGAGTGGCTATAATGTGGGTATGATGACTAGAGGTGAAGAAATCATCTTGAACCACAAAGTATAAATTGTCCACAGAGCTGCCCTTCCTGCTCTGGACTGCTTTCAACTGGGCTGCTATGTGAGACAGAAATAAACCATCTTGTATTAATATAAGCTACTGATATTTTGGAACTCTAATAACAACAACTGGATCTATAGCCTAATTAATTTTGAATTTGATACTGGAATTGGGGTTGCCACAACAGAATCTAACATATGTGGCATTGGCTTAAAGTTTGGACAGTTGGTAGAAGGGACACAGATATTAGAAGCTGGAAAATTTGGTGGCTCTGTCATTTTTTTTTTAAATGTGTTTATGAAAATTGTTACCTCTAATGCCTTAGAAGGCAGAACACATGTGAACATGGCCTGTGACTCTGGGAACTTATTGAAAAAAGAAAACACCAGAATGCTGGTGTGTATTGGCTGTCTTTTTAAGGCTTTTGGAAAACTCCTTGAAAGAAGAGTTCAAGCTAGAACTAAAATATTTGTGAACAAAGATTGAAGGGAATACAACATTTGGGGGGGGGGTTTTCCCTGCATGTTGCCTGCAAACTAATGGACAAAGGGTCTGATAATTTAGAAATGTACAGTAGTGAATTACTTCTTATAAAACTGAAACAGAGCTAAGAAATAGCTCTAAAAATGAAGCCTTAGCGGGACCTAAAACTGTCTCCAGGCTTCTCTAACGCATCTTCCCAGAAGTACTCTTTGCTAGTTAGTGAATCCAGTCCAGAAGTGGTGACCAGATTAATGTCGCCTTCTCCCCATCCCCTTTGGATGGCCTCAGGTAAGCCACCAAGGAAATGGAAACGGGCAGGGGCATAAGGCTGGTTAAAAAAGAAAAGGTTTTCAGATGTCAGAAGTCTAACTAGAGAATATTTTTGGCAACTTACTTATGAAACCAGCTGGAAGCCAGTAGATTATAAGCCTACTGAGATTGTGAGGAAAATATATTGCCAAAGAAAGCACACATCTAGCATGAAAAAGCTGGTGTCAGTTTGACCTACAAAGCAACCCCTGATCCCCCAAAGCTGTACATCTCCCAAGATCAACATACTCTCCAACATTTACTTAAAGTTACCGTGGAGGGTAATGGACAAGGAAGAATGTCCCAGAGGGCAAAGCCAGGGACCACAGGGTGCAACAGAGAAAAAATTCCTCAGAGAGCAGAATCAGCAATTTCCAAGTGATATAACCAAGGACTAACCAAGCTGCCAGACAGGGAGGTTTTGCAATGTCCTCCTCAGCAAGATACGATGATTGCTAAAAACCAGTGACTGTTCTTGGGTTTCCCATTCTTCCTTATTTTGACTGAGCATTTTTACTGTGGCTGTCCTGTTCTTCCTCTACTATTTTTATTAGGTTTGGGTATATGTGTGTGGGGTGGGGCAGGGGAGGAGATAAAAAGACTTTTTTTTAAATTGTTATATTTCCGGATCATAACAAGCTACCTATATCTAATAGAGAGGACAGCATACTATCTAAGATTCTGAACTTTGAGGTTGATTCTGTAACTGAATGGAACTTTGGAACTGTCTCATTTGGAAAGAGGCAGAATGTGTTACACTGCTTGCTATCTTATACAATACCCATTCTTTTTTCTTCCTCAGTAACAGAGCTTTTAGCTGACAATACAGGGTGCCTTGCAAAAATCTACACATCCAAAAGTTTTGGCCAATGGGATGTGTACAGAATCAAAGTTGGATTTTTTTTTCTAGGTTGTACTTTCATGGGAAAAGCTATATCCTTCCCTTTCCTTTTTTCCTTTTTGCTGGCTGACATGCAGATGTGATGGGTGGAACTGAAGGAGCTGTTCTGATCCATTAAGTATCAATCAATCATATGTTGGGAACTATAGAACCACAAGCAAGCTCACCAAATATTTGCAGGGTCTTGAATTAGAGTTCAAATGGAGGCCCAAATACCACAGGAAAAAGTATTTAAAAGTTATATATCCACCAAAAAAACTATTAAATAAAATATGTTCCAACCCCTTATCTTGACAAATATGCCATCAAAAGTTACCTCATATACCACATTTAAGTATAAAATCCTCGGATGCCTTTGAGTAATGTGCCAGAATATGATGAGGTCAGGAATAGATAACCACCTAGTGCTGGCTCCTGGCGCATGACTATTTCCATCCAACTGTGGCTACATGCTGCACTGCAAGGGACCTCATGGTGTGTATATCCATCCCAGCTCACATGCCTAAGTTCCCCACAAACAGCTGCCACTTAGCCATCCCTTGCCTTAAGCCTAGGAGAGTACACACCAGCAGCACACACTGCTCTGGGGGAGAGGTATGCTTAAGGCGCCGGAAGCAGGCTTGGAGCCATTTGAACTGGGTATTCTGAATCTTGAATACCCAACACATGATCCCGACTGTGGAGGAGGGGACACAGTTTCCCGGTCCTGAAGACTTCTTTCTCTGTGGAGAGTGTGCACGTCTGGAGGGAGTCAGAGCAGGACCCTCAAAGACAGGCAAGGGCAGGGGCTCCTCTTATCCAGGCTCTTATACTGGCCACAAGAAAAAATATCCATATTTCTGTCACTGAGGAGCCCTGGGATGCTTACTCTTAAAAAATTCCATGAGCAAGAAATAGACTTTAATATTGTTTATACTACTGCTATTTTGAGTCTTTGTTGTAACAATTATACCTATATCCTAACTGAAATGCTGTCTTCAGGCAATAGTTACCTGGATTTCATTGTCATACAATATTACACAAAAAGATTCTGAGTCTCTTTCCAAAATCCTCATCTTCTTCTTTAAGATATCTCCATAGTGTATTTCTGCCATAATCATGAGTCATTACAGTCTTCTATTCAGCTTCTTACATGTATGGTTAATGTCACCTACATGCATTTTCTTCTTAGCTTCTGCTTCTAACGTCCTTTTCCTGCTGGTTAAACTTGAGCATTGCTGATGAAATAAATGGCAGGATTCCATTCAAGCTTGAGCTAAACAACAACAAAATCAACATGTGCCTCAAAATACAGTAAAAAAAACACATAATCCTGGATGTTTCCTGTGATTTGGATGCTTTTCTCGCTTTTAAAAAATTTAAACACTTTGCTCTAAATATATTTTTTCCAGCATTTTTGTTTAGTCTATTTATGAATGAATAGACCAATGTATATACCTTACTTAATGCACTCCTTAGTATCCATATGTTTCCAATTTCAAGTTGGTCTTCATAGACAGTGTGGATATTTTTGGCTCTCAGAATGTCATGATTGAATTTAGTCATCCTTTAGTGCAAATAACTTACTCCTTTCATTCTTTATCATCATATTTTCTCCCACTGTGACTGCATCTTGAAATCTTAAGATATCTATCAGTGAAAGTTTATTGGTCCTAAAAGAGATAAAACCTATGGCCTTGGCATCTCTGGATTTGAACCAATTTAGGAAAGGGTAAGCTATCAAGCTCTTTCTATGGGTCATAAATCGTACCATAGTTTTTGTTTAAATTTGCCCATTTAATAATCTAAACCACTCTGTAAGGTAAATGCAACAGGTAAGAAACTGAGTCCATAAACTTGAGAGTACAAGAAATATAAATTTCTAATTTTTTCATAACTGAACTTATTTTCTACTTTAGGCCCTTATTCTGTGAAGTGAAGGCAAATTAATCTCACTCATATTAAGGACACCTGTCTTAATTTTTCCAAGAGTTGGCATCTAAGTACTGGAGGACTTTATAAGTGTCATAGTAAGGGACATAGTGAGGACATATAATTCTCAGTTTTTATCTTATCACTCTGATACTACCTGAGACTGCCACTTTCTTCAGGCTTTAGATCTGTGTTATCCAAGGTGGTAGCTGTTAGCTGTATGTGACTACTTAGTACTTGAAATGTGGCTAGTCAGAATTGAAATGGGCAGTAAGTGTAAAATACACACTGGATTTCAAAGATTTAGTACCAATGAACCTCCTCATTAAAATATTTAATTGATTACATGCTGAAATAATCATATTTTGGGTATGTTTTAGTAAAGAAAATATACTATTAAGTTTTCACCTATTTAGTTTTAGTTTTTAATATGATTACTAGAAACTTTAATGTTATATGCATAGCTTGCATTGTTTCTATTGGACAGCACTGCTATAGATCTCTGACCAATTCTTTTCTCTCAACCACAAGGCTGCTTTGGTCAAGCAAAGCCATCTCCATTGGTGTTACACTTACTACTTTGCAGGCTAGTGGAACTATTGCTATCAAAAAGTTAACTGAGCTTACTCTGGCTCAATTACACATTGTTGCTTACAAATTCTTATAGGTAGCAATAGTGCTATAGGTAGAAATAAATCTATTTCATTTTTTTCTAAAAATTAAAATTACCCTTTTCATTTGAGGATCATCTAGGAAGTTTTCTTCCTGACAGACTCATGAACTAGTTCATTGGATATTTAGAAGTAAAAAATCATGCTCTGTTCCTGATTACCAGGAAAACATCAGTTTGGGTCACAAATGAACCAAGACTTCCCACAAATTAAAAAAAAATGGGGGAACTCTCCTAAGGGGTCTGCAGAGGTGATGCTATTACAGAATGTGTGGCTATTTGAGCCATTTAGTTTTCAAAAAGAAAAATCAAAGTCCTGAAGCAGGGGTGTGTAGCAGTTTATAAAATGATTTAAATTGTTGGGAGTACCTGTCTCAACAGGAAGCCAAAGTCAAAGTTAACAATCACTCTTTTTTTTTTTTTTTTTTTGAGACAGTCTCGCTCTGGTGCCTGGGCTAGAGTGCCATGGCGTCAGCCTAGCTCACAGCAACCTCAAACTCCTGGGCTGAAGCAATCCTCCTGCCTCAGCATTCCAAGTACCTGGGACTACAGACACAAGCCACTATGCCTGGATAATTTTTTCTATATATATTTTTAGTTGTCTGGCTAATTTCTCTCTATTTTTAGTAGAGACAGGGTCTTACTCTTGCTCAGGCTGGTCTCGAACTCCTATCTTCAAGTGATCCTACCTCCTCGGCCTCCCAGAATGCTAGGATTACAGACATGAGCCACTGCACCTGGCCAACAATCACTCTTGAGAAGGGCAAAACATCCTGACAGAATGGGAAACAGAGAAAAGGAGAAAATAGAACCAGGTGAGTACTTTAGTCATTCTTGTTTCTTGGGAGGAAAATCTTGGAGGTTTGAAAAGGATTTGAGGAAACAATTTTGTCTCTATCCTTTGTGGCAGAACATAGAGGAAAAGATAAAGGCTGCTAAGGAAGCAACAATTAAGGTGCTTTTCCCTGGTGTCTTGCTAAGACTTGCTGAACAAAGACAAGGACCAGACAAGTTTTAGAGTAAGCCACTAATGAGAGACACCATGCTCAGAGTGAATGGGCTGAGAGGAGCAGAGGCAAGAAGAAGTGCCACTCACAGTCACCCAGTGAGGAAAATGTGGTGGGATGCATTCAGATTACAGTTAAAGGGTAGTTCTCTCATTGTCAAAAGCAAAGTTAAGGTTGTTTAGCAATGGGGGAGATCACAAGGTAGCATGGAGGGGGGAAGGCCAAATGTCCAGGAGTCCATGAAATATAGAAGTTGAAATCAGGAGCAAAGATTAAGTGGGCACAAAGCAATACTCATTTAATAAATATAAAGTGAGTACCTGTTATCTGCTGGACAAAATCACAGGTGCTGAGGCTGTAGTAATGAGCAACAGATCGTGCTTGTCTCCAGGGATCTTATAGTCTAGCTGGAAAGGTAATAAATAAATAGCCAGTGCACACAGAGTGCTATGTCTTACGGGGGCACACAAGCAGGGTACTTAGCTCAGTTTCAGGAGTCAGAAAAGATTTCTAGAACATATAATATCAAGACTTAGGTCTAAAGGATGATTTCAGTTCAGCAGCCAAGACAGTCAGGAAAGGAGGAGGACGGCAATGGAGGAGGCAAAGGGATTGCAGAGGTGAGCAGCTTCCCAGGCCCAGGCAAAGACTTAGGATCAAGGAAGAATACACAGAAATACAAAGAAGTGAAAACATAAAAAATTATATCATGTTGAGGAATTTGGACTTTATCCTGGTGCCAAAAGGAAGCATCTGAAGTATTTGCTTTTTAGTAATGCTGAAATATAGACAATAGATTTCTGGGAGTTGAGACTGAAGGCCAAGGCAACAGTAGGATGCTCCGGCAGTGATATAGGTAAGAGATAATAGTGGCCTGATGTAAATTGGTGGCAGTGGGAATGGGGAAAAAAGGATGGATTATGAGATACAGAAGTAAAATTAAGGGAACTTATTCAATGGTTGTATGCAAGATTCAGGGAACTCAGGATTGGAGTTGGGCAAGTGACTGAGGTTCCTGTACTTTTTCCGTGAATAGGGACAGATTCACCTTAGTCCCATATTCTAGGTGCCTGTGTGGTCAGCCTGGAGTGCAAAGGCAAGTCTAGGAGGACTCCCAGTTCTTTGAACAAAGCTGCCCTATGTATGGAGGGAACATCAGAGGGAAGTTGGGGCTTCTCTGATCTGATTGTGACAATAACCTCTGAGAGATGAAAGAAAAAGGAGCAATCACAAATATAGTCCTTTCAAAGGCAGACCAGATCCTGGCCCAGCTGGAGATGGAGCCACAGAGGAAGCCGGCCATCCAAAAGGAACTCTGTGGTGAATCATTTTGTAATATAAAGGCTATTTTTATATTTCAGAGACTATGTATCATATTAAGCTTCTAAAGCCTAATAATGGTAGTATAAAACTGTATCTAATAGAGTCTAAGAGCAAAATACCACTTGTCAACCCCAGCGCTAATGTCTGAATGGGTCCCGGGGTCTTTATGAGGAGCGCACATGAAGCAGCCATCTTGCAAACTGCCGACTTACCAGAAGCACACTCACCTTAGGCAGTAGTACCCAGTCAAGATTTCCATTATGAGATTATGATTTTTTCCATTAAGTTTACAAGATAAAAAAACTGAAGAGTTTTTCCTAATCATACTTATAAAATGAATATTTTATACCATACAATATCTGTAGATTTTTCCAGTAATGAAATATCACTTTCAATCTGATTTTCAATATCATATTCAAAGCTGTTGACTTTATACTTTGCATATAGATGTATCTAAGAATATTGGGATGGGATAACCTTACAGATTTTGGGAAGCACAAAGGGTAAAGAACAGTTGGTTTTAGGAGCCATTTGGCACTGCTCAATAAAATTAACAGGCCACATAAAAATTGAGAAGCTAATGTTAATGGTAATTTTTGAATTTGAAAATTATATTTTAATATTTTATACATTTGAAACAACTGAATTGTTTTTTTCAGAGTGCTCTTAGCATGTAATTCAATCTATCCTGCTGTAAAATATTGTTTTTCTCTACCTTCAGAGTCTTACCTTTCCAAAATAAGTTTTTACTTTCTCCTCTTAAGATTGATACACTAAATGTATGTTCAAATAGTTTAATGTGTGTTAAAATCCAAATTATTTTCCACCTTAGTACACATTGTACTGTTTACAGGATATAATCTATAAGATATGTATGTATGTATATGTACACACACATGCTTATCCACAAATTAACCATAAATTTTGGTGTAATTTCCAAAACCAAAACTATTTGTATTCGGTATAAGAAGTTAACTATGTTTACATATTTTCATATGTAAAGTCATCACTTTACAAATTACATTTTTTCATATTATCTTTAGGCTGTCTTATGGGAGTATAACCAAGCAAATCTCTAAAGGAAGCCTCCGTATACTTTCTGTGGAGAAAACTCTTACTTCTCTAAAGCCTTAAAATGATACTCGGAAACAATAATGCTTTAGGGAAAGACCCTGAGCATACAGCGAGGGAGAAAAGGGCTGACCATGTGTAGTATGGAGGGAGATGAGTCCCTCCCTTGTGTTCTTAATAGGCTAGAAATGCTCATGGGGCAGTGGGAAGGTTGTTACCCTGCGATAAATGAAGTTCGACTTTGAAATCGACTGGCCAATCAGGACCAGTCAGGGAGAGAACCTTATAAGGCCAAACATTGAGTTTAGGCTTTTCATATTTAGAAGAAACTTTTATATCGGTATGGAAATGTGAACTTGATGGTTATATAAATTGCATTGCTTTTGAAAGAATAAATATTTATTATAATGCAGAAGCATTGAAAAAAGAATGCTGAGGCAACAAACTATACAGGGCAAAAGAGGGGGAGGGTCGGTTGTCTAAATTGGTTCTTCATTTATCCAGCTGCCCGAGTTAGAAAGTTCCAACACAAAGAAAAACTCGGGAGAAAAGACCAGCCAACATTCCAGAAACAAAGGCCAGTTGGGGGAAAGCTGAGAATGGACAGGAAGTGTATTGCAGGAAACTAACTTGGCGGTAGACTTGCTCTTGTGGGAGCAGCCGTATAGTAGAATGTACAAAGGCCAAATGGTTTAGCAAGGTCAAAAGTGATACAGGCAAATGCTAGGACCAACAAAAAAGAATGTAATGGGTAAGGTATAGCAGCATTTTAAAAATAAAATTAGACAGGGTATAATCGAATCCAATAAATTCTGAATTGGAATTGGCAGTTCAAGGACAGAACCTAAACTTGCAGGAGAAATGAAAGGACTTGTTGGGGTATTGGGTATCAGCCAAACAGGCGAAGGTTTTGGAAAGAACTCTAATAAGAGAGAAAATTAAAGTCAGGAAATAAAAAATAAGAGTCAGAGAAAGTAGGGTACAGTCCTTTTATAAGACAGAAAGTAAAGAAATTCTGATATCCATTTACATATAAGTGTCACTTGGAGATAGAAGCTGTGAGGAGGTGATAAAGGTTAAATGAGCTCCTATGGATGAGGCTCTAATCTGATAGGGCTATTGACCTTCTAAGTAAAGAAATACCAGAGCTCTTTCTCCACCATCTGAGGACGCAGAGAGTAAGTGGCTGTTTGCCATCCATAAAGAGAACCCTCACCAGACAGCAACTCTGCTGGCACCTTGAACTTGAACTTCCAGTCTCCAGATCTGTGAGAAAATAAATTTCTGTGTTCAAGCCACCCAGTCTACGGTATTTTGTTCAGGCAGCCTAAACAGACTAAGACAATAGGATAAAATCAAGACTGCCCTCAGCCAGTTGGTACCCAACCTTAATGTCTTTTTTTCTTGCTTATTCCTCTAACCATACACCTTCCCAACTCTCCACCCACTCCAACGTTCATTCGTCTTTTAAGACACCACTCCAATGTTAACATTCTCTAAGTGGTAGATGACTCTGAGGAGGTGTTGGAAGGAGAGATGTCATCAGAGGAACCAGATAGGACTAACGTTTTCTCTAGACTTTCCAAAATCCAGAGTCAAGAAGAAACAAGAAATGCAAATCAACAAACTCCATTCTTCCTATGTCCTGGTTATCACAGCAGGTTTTGAATACTTGTTCTCTGGGTTGCCAAGTCTCAATTCCACTCTATTAATAAGGCAAAGTGATTACACTTAAGGGATTTAAGGCATTAAAGACCCCCTAATCCTCCCCACACATTCTATAGCCAGAACTGTTAATGAGAAACAGAATTAACTAATTTTAGTTTTATTCCTCCCCTGTCCTGATTAAGTCTCAAACTGGGCCAATTAGGTCAATTACCTAAAACCAGATGTGAAGGCATTCAAGTTTGAGATTTTTCCTTCAGAGTGTAGACATATCAGACCTGGTTTTCGTAGAAAAATTTAATTTATCCAGATAACCTTTCTTCAGTGATATAAGAGGACTATTCTTGGTCAAGGATGAATGAATAGCTGTATTCTCCTCCGTGGATCTCCAGATGATTAATACTTGAAACTAATAAAGCCCAAATGATAAGTTCTATCTTCGTACACCTCCATGAAGGAAACTGTGCTCAATCCACACAATGATCATTCAGCATGTGTGATCATACTCATGATGTGACATGTTGAGTGGTACCCTAGGCTGGGCATAGCTCTAGGGCTTTCCCATACTAACTGAGCACCAACTCCTAGAGGCCCAAGTCATGGCGAAAGTTGATGGCTGATGATGATCACAGCACAATCATTGTGGGCAAGGAGCAGAGAGGGTAGCATTCACCCCCAAGAAGAACACCCTCTCTCTCCCTCTTGCTCCTGTGCAAGGAAGTTGTTATGAGTTGAGCCTCAGAAAGGAGAGAATGCTTGATAAACAGGCAAGTAAGCAGAAAACATCCCAATAATTCACAAACTATATGCAGAGTCATAAGCCATATCCCAAGCTGTGGGGCCAAAAGTGCTTTTGAACTTGGAATTGCATGTATTTTTAAAAGGTATTAAAGTGCATATATTACATATTCTATAATCCCCCCACCAGGGTCTGAAGGAAGACTCCATTATCAAACATGCTAGTGTTTCTGTAGCAAAATATGTGAATATTTACACTAAGTAGGATAAATAAACAATATAAATAGCCTCTGTCAGGTTAAGTCTGTTTTTACCTTCACATGAGTTAGAGACAAGGCTTTCAGTATTTTGGGCTTTTTGGATTTTGGAAAATCAGCATGAAAGATTATGAGCCTGTATTCTTTCCTTTGGCATAAAATGCTACTATGAAGATAAAGATGCTGCAAACTGCATGTTTGGCACTTTTATTGCTGCTTCATTTTCATGATTTACTATCAAATTTGCTACTTTGCTACCCTGGGAGAGCCCCTAGATGTGCTACATATTAATGCAGTGCATCCATGAATTTATTCATTTGGTAAACATGACTGATTTATTGAATACCTACTGTGGGCTCACATCACAATGGAACAGTTTAATGAGTCAGCTATTCTATTAAGTGACCATTGGAGCCTTGAGGCCTTGGAATCCCAAATTCTAGATTTCATAGTTTATCAAGGCCATTGAAACTAAAAAAAAAAAAGAGAAAAGAAAAATTTGTCTTAAACCTTCTACTCAAAGGATTTTGATGGTGAAATCTATTTCTAAATTAGTATTTTTGAGTCATCTAACAAAACGTCACCACTGAACAAATTTATGCGAAGTTAATCTTGAGCAGCTGGTAATACTTGAGAAATGTCTGTTTTTCAATTATCTATTTTATTTTCTTTGTTCATTTAATTATTTTATTGAGAGATATGTTGTCTCCCCACTGTTCACTTCCTCTCTAGGAACAATTTTTTCCTATAAAACGCCAAAGCATTAATCCAAATAATCCAAAGGTTATTCATAGTCTGAACAAATGAAAAATATAGAAAAGATTTATTACGCCACAAAAGTTACAACTTGGTTTAATTAATTTGAAAAATAGAAAAATTACTATCTTATGAGGTACACATTTAAGCTGAAACACTGGAACCAATGATTCCTGTCTAAGAATCTGTTTTAATTGTTTTGTTTTTATTCTAATGCAATGCATCCAATATTCCGTTTTTGTAGAATGGTTGTATTTTACCTTTAAGTATTTTAAGCAGTCTTCCAGATTTGAAATTCCTCTAGTTTGATAGAGACAAGTCAGAGAATAGCTTAGTAGGAAATTTAAAAGATGGGATCATAACACAATATTATGTCAAAACAGAAAAATATAATACTAGTGATATATTTGGCATTAAAATAAAGGATATGAAAATCATGGCTCTGAACTTTCGGAAATTCAATCCAATATTTTAAGTTTGTGCCAATACTATGTCTGGAACAAAGCTTTCAGCTATGATGAAGTATGATTTACATCTTCATAAGTTTTTGTATCTTATGCCTGCAGCCTATAGAAAAGTCCAACCCATGAGTTACAAGCGTACAATCTAGATTTGACATGAAAAAAATTTGATAGATAAAAGTGTTAATTTTTGCATTACGTACAACCCTTATTGACCTAGGGAATAAATAATAGTGCAAAGCTTTCAGGCAGTTGCCAGTTGCCATAGCATATATATGATTACAACAGTCTGACATGTACATTGTGGAAAAATAGGCCCAAAATTATGCATGCTAGGACAAAATCTTGTCACTATATGAAATATTAAAGCTGAATGTAGTTAAACTCTGAAATATTAAAACTAAATGCAGTAAACCATATACAGCCAAATACAAGAATCACAGAAAGTTAGTGACACGCATTTGTAGAGCAGTCCCCTTTACAATTCAAAGATTAGGCTTGTTGGATATTTCGCTACACAGGATTTTAAGCTACATAGGAAACAGGTCATAATGGAAAACTCACCATCCTTAGAAAGAGTTAAATCCTTAGATTTGTTCTATCACCAATACCTGAACACAAAACATATATTAAAACAACATCTTATTTTTAAGAGATAATTCTGATTGATCAGATTACCCCCATATCTTAAACTGTATTTTGGGTATCTTTTTCCAAATGTTAGAACATTTTTAAATTGTCCACTCAAAAATTTCATCTACTTTAAATATGATTGTTTATTCAATATTTTAATATTGCTAGTCATACTAGCACAATGCTAGTCAGATAATGAAAAACATAAACCTACTTTTATGTTCTGTTAACTGACAACCTTGTTGACTATATTCAGATAACATGTTAAAGATATTTCATAAAATACGGCCTGAGATATTTCCTTACTCTGGAAAGAACCTGGGTGAGTCAGCCCCACATAAACCTGTGTATGTTAGTCCCATATTCCTGTGTCCCACCTGCAGAATATATAGTCAAAATATCACACATTTTATACTCTTTCCAATTTTAAAAATTAGTCATCTTATATTAATAGAAAGACATGATTTTATAAAAAAATAGCAATGATAGAATGTATAGTTACCTAATTCAGAATGATAAAACCATAAAATATATCCAGAATCTGATTCTTAAAGATTTTAAGCCTCAAATTTCAATTTTTTATAGCCTTTCCTAGAAACAAAACCTGCTCAGAAATTTGATCAAAGGTCACTTTACTCTTTGGGCCCTGTTTTATATAGTTGAGTTTAGCAATATCCTTGGACATGGGCCAAAATGGCCCAGATATTTTTCTCATCGAAGTCATTCTTTTCCACCTGATCACTGCTGAAATTTGTAAGTGTTTGGAAAGTGAACAGAAGAAATGAAATAATGACTGAACTTTGTAATTGTAGTTTAATAAAATACCTTGTGAGAATTAGCTAAATAATTCAATCACAAATATGGTCTCATTTTTGCGTATGGCAGCAACTAAAGAGCCAGAGTGGAAAATAGATTTCAGTCTTTCAACTTTGAGGTTTAACATGGCTATGAATTCCAACACTGTATGCCACCACTCTGCCTGACATTTATTACAGGAGATAAAGGAGATATATTCCTGCTTGGGTATTTCACTTTGTCTAACCTCCATTCTAACAGTTCCACCTTAACATTTCTCAAAAGCATGGATTGTTTTGTGCACCCAATATGATGTCTGAACTGCTTTTCCTTGAGCAGTATTGACATCCAGTGGAGACTTAGATAATTACAGGTGTGTCAAAAATCCCTAAGGAATAAAGCCCAGAATGAATGCACAGTTTGAGACAGAGACTACGCAATTCAGTAACAAGAAATAAATTTTCCCCACGCATACAACTGAAACGGAATGAAATAAGCAATAGTTTAAAAAGTAACAAATGCATAGGAGAAAACCTTTCCGACCTGGGGTTAGGAAAAAGGTTCTTGGACGTGACACTAAGTTGAACACCAAATTAAATAAAACTTTTTCTTTACAAAATACAGAATGAAAAGACCAACTATAGTCTGTGAGAAAATATTTGCAAATTACCCACGTGACAAAGGACTCCTGTAGAGAATACATAAAAAAACTCTCGAAAGAAACTCAACGGTAGACATGTGCTTCCACCCAAGATGAAGTAACAGGGTCTGGATTTACCTTCCTGGCTAAAACAACCAAAATAAAGCAGACAAAATATATAAAGCAATGTTTTTTGAGATATTGGATGTCAGATAATAAGGACAGTGATGCTTGAGAGAGGGGAAACAAACAGGTGAGCCCTGAGCCCTGTGATTACTAGTCTGCTGCCTTGAGAGGGTTACGGTGACCGGTACAGGGAAGGAGAACCCAGGCAGGACTCAGCAAACTCCCTGAGTTGAGGGAAAGGAGCTGGGTCTAGGGAGGCAAAGGCAGCTACATTTCACAAGACAAGGTCAAGAAAAGAGTCTGCCTTATCCTTACTCTTTACTATATCCCTGGCCACACAGAGAAGGACTGGCACATACTAAGTACTCGACAGATATTGGATGGCTAGATAGATGGATGGCTAGATCAATAGAGTGCTAGGGAAAATAGTCCTTCAGTGGGAGCAAGTTCTGAAGCCAAGATTTATGAATGAAATGAAGGAAGCATTCCTCCACTCTTGGAAAGATCAGTTCATGTATACTAACTATAAAATTCCTAATCTAATTTCTCATTGGCCTGTGACTTATTTTTGTGTGTATTCAGTGGCTATCTATTGCATGCCATGTACTGACTCTGTTGACGTATTTTTAAAACTTAGAGTAAAATAGAACTTAACTGGGGCACTCTGGAATGAAAACATACACTTACTTTGGAAGGCTTGTTTCTAAAGTCCAAGAGGTGCTGTGGTTCAACATTCTGTTTGTGTTTCTTACAACTCCCTGAGGTTGTCTCCTTTAGTGAATGAAGGTGGAGCTAGATGGCAATTTTTCTGGCCCAGTAAAGCACATTCTGCTGAAAGCTTCCTTGACTCTTATCTTAATACTTCTTCCCTGAAAATATATGTTTCATTTAAATGGCTAATCTTCAAATGGCACCAAAGCTAGATATTTAATACCAAAACTTTTCAGTTATCTATCACAGAGATTATTATCTCAAGGCTTTGGAAAGTCCAAAGTGATCTAATAATTTCATTTTACTTCCTCTTGGGCATGTTTCCATATCACATAAGCCTGGGCAAAGAACACTTCTGTTAGCCATCTTATGCAAACAGTCTAGATCTGTGAATGCTAGATGTCTAAAATTAATTCTAGTCTGGGAGTTCTGGGAGTGGGTGTGGGGGAAGTATATTTGTAGAATATTATACACAGCAATTGGAACTTCTGTTTTCTCTTCATATTTCTTCTGTGATTTACAAAGATATGCACCATTGAGTAAAATTTGGGAATTGAGAGAAAATGGTAGAGTGAATTGAAACTCCTGAGAATCCTTTCCCTTTTTTAATTAAAATACCTGTGGAATCATCCAGAAGAGAAAAACAACCTCAGCAATTGCCAAAATAAATGGAAATGAGCACATTCCTTCCTATCTGTGATCAATGAGATTCAGGCCACACTGCCAGCCAACCTGAGCTACAAACACTGTCTCAGGAAGGACTTCTGCCAGAAGCCACATGGCCCCATGCCAGGCCCTCCAGCATAAGCTCCAACAGCAGGCATGAGACAGGATTTCTTGTTTGACTCAGCTTCCCCTTTTGTCTAAATTGCTTAGTACATTTAGTAGCTTCCTATAGTATCTCAGAGAGTCAAGACTCACCTTTCTTCCCTCCATTCCAAAGCCACTTACTTTGCTTTCTGTGTCATTGCTTTGCACCAGGTCTCTGCCTCTCTGTCTTCACACTGCTGCCTTCACTTGCATTTTGCCGTTGGGTCTGGACTCTGGTTCCATCACTCCATGCTGATTTTCAGATTGTGCTTTTCTCGCCACTCTTTAGCCTACAGATCCATCATGTCAGTCTTAACTCACCTCTGTGTTGTTCCTGGACTCTCAGCCAAGACTAGCATTCTGGACACATGAAATTATGAGCGATGCAACCACACTGAGAAAATGCCCTAGAACAAAAGAAAAAGAATGCCAAAAGGGAACCCTAAAAGGAAATGCTTGAGTAAGAACTGTTAACCATCTTCATCAAGTTTAAGAGAGGAATGGCAAGCATAGACTAGGTTGGATTCTAGAACTATTTAGGTTGATACTAGTGGCAGGAAAAAGCATAAGAATTCCAGGCCAGGCGCAGTGGCTCACATCTGTAATCCTAGCACTCTGGGAGGCCGAGGCAGACGGATCATTTGAGCTCAGGAGTTCGAGACCAGCCTGAGCAAGAGCGAGGCTCCATCTCTACTAAAAAATAGAAAGAAATTAGCTGGACAACTAAAAATATATAGAAAAAATTAGCTGGGCATGGTGGCGCATGCCTGTAGTCCCAGCTACTCAGGAGGCTGAGGCAGAAGGATTGCTTGAGCCCAGGAGTTTGAGGTTGCTGTGAGCTAGGTTGATGCCACAGCACTCTAGCCAGGAAAAAAAAAAAAAAAGCATTAGAATTCCAGTGGAGAATCATGTTAGTGCAACTGTCGGGTTTTGGGTCTAAAATGTCGGTTCTAGATGTGCTCATGGCTGAAGAATGACCAGATATACTGAAGTAAGGCAAGCATGAAAATGAGGTTTATTGAAGAGAGAAAGACAGGATTATAGAGCAAGAGTAAGATATAGGTTTATAGAGTGAGATACATACACCACAGATGACAACCAAACCTACTGCCCTACCAAAAGAGGGCAAAAAAGGAAGGCTTGGATATGGTTTCAGTCTTGTTTTATAGTGTCTGGATTGGGACCTCCCTGTGGCTCAGAAGTCATCATGACTGGACAGTTGGGAGTTGTATGAGCCTAGTCTTACTACACATGTGGGTGGTTTTAGGACACTTTGTGGGCTCTATTGTACCTTTGCTGCTTGGCCTGTGGTCTAGAGAGTCCTCTGCATTCTTTTGCACTTGGCGTGCTAAGTTCTGATTGGCAGATTTGTAGGGTGTTCCCTCCTAACCCAGGCAGTGGCTCAGGACAGGATTAAGGTGAGGCAGGACCAAGATGGGAGCCTGGGGCCCATCCTTGTCTTTCTTCCTAGGTGGGGCAATTGACCCAAGGCAAAGCACCTGCTTTCATCCCTAGGAGACCCAGAATCCCTCGCTATCTCCCTAACAAAACCACAGAGAGATTCCAGGAACGTAATGCAGGATGCATAACAAGACAATAATGTAAGGGAAGATGACAGATGCGGAAAGTAGAACATGAAATCTAACTAAAACTTAATATTCATTTCTGAAGGAGAATATAAGACAAACATGTTGGGACACATGACCAAGGGTATAATTTTAAAAATTTTTACAGAATTAAAACAAAGCCCAAAACTGAAATTGGATACTTCAAAGATTTACTATGTGCTAATCAAATCAATAACAGTAAAATAACTAAAATCTGATAAAATCTTTAAATTTTAAGAAAAATGAAAGAATTTCCAAGCTTCTAAGTATAAAAATAAGATTACATTTAGAAAAGCCTAAATCAGAGAATTCTCAGACTTCTCTGCTGCAACATCCAATGCCAGAAGATAATGGAATGACCACGTCATGGCACTGACAGGGAAGGTTTTATCCAGGAATACTTTGTCAGCCGAGCATCATTCATGTGAAGGTATTAGAGAGATGCTCTTTGTTCAATACACTTGAGTTCTCTGCTGTCAGAGCTCACTCCTGGGCATTGTCCAGAACTCCCAGGCTCCACAACCCAAAAAAATTCTTGAATGAGAAGGAGAAATTATCATAAATAAAATGAACTTTAGGGATAAGCAAATGAGAAAAATGGGGTATGAATTTACCAAAGAGAAAAAGATGATGCTAAAAAGTTAACACAGTTAAGTTTCAGAACCAAATCAGAAAACACACAAAATGGAAAAGTCAAGCGTTCATATGAAACTACTAAAGATTGTTGAAAGGGGAAAGAGGAAGAGTGAAAATGATTAAAATTCCCCCATAAGTTGAAGTCAAAAATTATTGTATTTGATTATTAGCTTTAAATTCATAATTTTAATATTGATAATATTTGTGGAATATCAACTATATTCTGAGCACTACCAGAAATGTGGCATGTACCTCCCATATCTTACCTAAATATTCATCTTTAATCCTTTCATTAATTCATAAGGATATATTGAATGTTAACTGTACCAGGCCCTGCTCTAGGTTTCCGGGCACACGGGAGCCTTTAGCTTTCCTCCTGACTCCAGACATAGAGAAGGATCCTAATTTGTTGGGCCAAGGTCAGGTACATCATTGCTTCCCAGCATTAGTTAGATGAAGCTTTTGGTGAGATGAGCAAGACTGTCAAATTTCTTATGTCTATGTGATATAGCTGTTTCAACTATCTTTCTTTGAAATATCTGTTAAGCACAAAAGTGTTTCAATGTTTTAATAATGGATACGGCCCTTCAGCAGCCATATGAAATCTGCATGTATATCATGGGGGCTCCTGTCTGTCACATTCATCATAACCCCGGTTAGTTTGACAACTGAAAGCAACTGAGCAGCACCCAAGCTAGCTACGTTCAAGGTAAGGAACGAGGAAGTTGATTTCCCCCTCCCCATTCCCTCTGTTTTTCCCCTCCAGCCTGCAGCAGACTTGATACTCTCGCTCAGTGTTTCCCAGAGCCTGGAATTCATACCATTTGTAACACATATGATGACATTAAAACATCCACAAATGAGCTTTTAAAATTTTTAATAGCTATGTATATGAACTTAGCAAACAACCTATGATTTTTGCAGACATTATTGCTTAGAACAAGCTGATTTTTTAACGCAATAAAAAAACTCAGTATCATAGATGTATAAGAAAAAAGCAAAAAATCATGAGCTATTAAGTGAAGGACTAGATCTGAGCAGTGCTGCCTATCGTACCAGAGATGGCTTTCTTCATTCATCTGACATTTTTCTATACTATCTCTCCTTGTCATACTTAAAGGATCTACTTTTTTTCCTTTCATCCTACTCTTCTAGGTCTCTTTCCCCTTCTTTAGCTCAAGACCCATTATAATTCTTCTTTTTAGAAATGAACTTATTTATTTTCATATTTATAGTAGCTAGCAGCTTTTGAAAGCCAGTGATAGAAACTCGACTCAAACCATCTGAAGAAAAACAAGAGAATTTTCTATTTGAATATCTAAGCCACAGAGAGGTGGACCCCATCTCAGAAATGACGGTCCAGGGGCTGGGATATTTTCAGAGCTTACAGTTGGTTGTCTCTGATTATTGGACTCATTCTTCCTTATAACAGACTTTTGTCATATCACAGTCCAGAGTCCCAACTTTGTAACATTGGTAACAATTAAAAATTTTCCAAAAAGCCCACTTAGAAAAATTCTAGAGAAGGTCTCTGATTGGACAAAACTAAGTCACATATTCCATAGAGATACATATTTGGAGTGGGAAGAAAATATTTGCCCCCCCCAAAAAAGAAAAATTTACCTGAATAATGTGGGGTAAAATTTTAAAATGTCAACTACGTAAAGAGCGTCATGTAATTTTATGGCAAATTTTGGGTGCCTGAGATGCTTGTCTTGTATTAGGAAGCCTCAAGTTTCTGAAGGGCAAGAAATTCTGTAAGACTCTGTAGAAAGGTACTTCATTTATCATATAAAGAGATCTTAAGATTTTCTAGATGTGGAGATGCTGGAAAGATGAGCAATATTTTGCTAGGTAAAGAATAGGTAACAATCTAGGTGGAGGGAACAGTGTATGAAAATTCAAGGATGGATAAAATATCAAGGGCTGAGAACAAACATTACTCAACTTGTTGGCTTATTGCCTCTTTATCATTCCCAACAGACTTGTGGTAGCTAGGAAAAAAGCAGAATGTTGTCACAGTCATCAAGAAAAAGAACCAGGGAGCAGTACTAGTCAGGATAGGCTAACAGCTGTAGGAGGCAACCTGAAGTTCTCAGGAGCTTAATGCAATACAAAATTTGTCTTACGTCACAGTGCAGTGAGGTAGGAAGTGGAGCAAGAGAGGAGCCTCTGCTCCATGCAGTTATCCAGGGACCCGGGATCCTTCTAACCCATGGCCTTGCCTTTGGGTTAGAAGACAGTGGTTCTCAAACTCTAGTGTGTATCAGGACCACCTAGAGGGCTTGTTAATACATAAATTTCTGGGCCCCACCTCCAGAGTTTCTGATTTAGTGGGTCTGGAGTGGGTCTCAAGAATCTTCATTTTTGAGTAAGTTCCAAGTGATGCTAATGTTACGGGTCTAGAGACCACATTTTGGGAACCACTGCTCTAAAGCCTCCAGGAATTGCCTTTTCAGCATTCAGCTGGTGGATGAAGAAGAAGACAGTGTTTAGGGACGCGTGCTTTCTCTTAAGTGTCTTAGCTCAGAGGTGACAAACATCACTCCTGCTCATCACTTTCACAATAGAATAGCACTAGTCAGCCAGCCCTACCTAAATACAAGAACTTTGGGAAATGTGGTCTGGCACTGTGTCAGAGAAAGGAAAAATCATGTTCTTTGTTTTTTTGTGTGTGTGTGTGTGTTTTTTTTTTTTTTGTGAGCACTAACAGTTAATGTTACAGAATACAATGAAAATAAAAGCTTAAAATAAAACATTAAAGTCCTTCCTACGAGTAAAAGTGATGATTTGATCACTGAAAAATGAACACATTGAAAAAACATTCATTTTATAGTTAGAATCAGAAAATATTTTGATATTGTTATTCAGCTATCTTGTTCTTTCATTTAAGAAAATACAAGATTTAGAATTGTTCTGGATGGGTTTATTAGGTAGTTTGTTCACACACACTCACACCATCCAAACTTTAGTTTGCCTGTATCCTAGTTTTCTCTTTGGAGTGGAGTTAGATTGCATCAAATCCTTTTTGGAAGTGGACAGACTGTAAGTTATAAAAAAATTATACATATACTTAAATAAAAATTATTTTCCATGGGGAGGATCAGCAAATTATTAAGCTTCATTTCAGTTTAGGGCTCACAATTCAGTTAATGTTTTCACTAAAATCATCCTTGCCTTTCACTAACTTAATGATAATTTGAGAGATTAAAATATCCTCCTGCTGCTTATTATACAAATGAGCTGCTACATATTATATGTATCAATATGGTACTCATCTGGTGCCTAATTCATAATGCAGTATAAATCATATGGCAGTTACCTCCCAAGTTGCAAGTTGCCTTCACCTGCAGTTTAATTCTTCCAGCTGCCATTTGCCTGCTGAATTTTCTTTCAAATACAAAAGAACAGTAATTATGTCCTATTTTTAATTATGCATCCACTCTCAAGGGAAGAAAGGAATCTGATTGTTTCCATACAGACTGAAATCCTTTATCCTCACTCTGGACTTGCCATTGCTTTGACAAGTGCTACAGTTGAATATATGGCTTGTACTTGGCTCATTTGAATTTTGGACTTTTTGGGGATTGCAATTCCTTTGAATGACAACACAGAATTACGAAGATTTGTGAGCAATAGACTTTTCGATGCCTCTAATTAATTCATTATCCTATGCAGAGAGACTTTGTCAGAAGCCACAAATTGCAGGGCTTGTAAAATTTTATGAGGATGCAATAAAAACCCTGGGAAACTTTGGTCATATTTCAGGCTCTCAAGATGTATTAACATCTATGAGCAACTTAATATTATATTAAATTAGTATGAACTATTAGAAGCTTGCTTTGAGGTTTAGTATTTACTTACAAACCAAACTAATACTGGAGTGTAGCAGAGGCCACTTCCATAACAGGTTTATAAACTAGCAAAGTCAAGGGATCGTGTGGAATCTCCTACCCATGTAAATATCCAGCCCTACATTTCTGTTTCCCAGTACAGAGTACTCAGCAATCGGTCTTTTAGAGGCAACCTGGTGTAATGAAAAGAGGCAAGGGCTTTGCCATCAAAAGACTTCAAGTTCAAGCACGGTCTCAGCAACTTGCTAGTTGTGGCCTTGCATTATTAATTTAATCTTCCTGAATATCAGCTTCATCATCTGGAAAATGGGCTGTGAAAAAGGCAATAATCTTTACTGCATGAGGCTGTGAAGATTAATTGTGAAGATCTGTGTGGAAGTACGTTGTAAAAGTACCTCTTACAGCTGTAAATCTGGGTTGCTGTTTGCATTGACTCAGCACTGAGCCTAAGACGTTCACTTACTTTAGTGAAGTACGGGGCTCTTTCCTGAGTCCTACTTACTTGGCCAACCATATCATAATGCCACTGTTTGCCCAGCCTCACCCATATAATACACCTTCCACACTTTACTCAATCACTGCTCTAATTAGAGGCTTTGTGCCAAACTGTGCTGTCTTTTGGAGACAGACTTACAAGGTGGATGCTTAGAGCCATGACCATTGTGCACAGAATCTCTTTTGGGACCAGCAGTGAGTTTCAAAACCTTAAAATCATTTTGGATGCATGGAGACTTATTCCAGCTCTCTACCTACATTCAGGCCAGTCCTGGTTATTAAACCTTCGTTCTATCAGGTTTGTAGGTACCATCTCAACCTTGCGGCAGAGTTACCACAAATCTTGATATAAAATAAAGTAGCCTTCTTGCTTTGAATTTACTGTCTGGGTTATCTTGAGCAAGTCATATAACCTTCCTGAATCCAGTTTACTTATCCATAAATAAGGACAATATTAGCTTAAGAGTGTTTCTGAAAGGATTTAATACAGTAATAAGTATAATAGCTAAGAATTATTGAGCAGTTATTGTGTGCCATGAATTGTTCTAAGTGCTCAATTCATCCTCACAATAACCTTATGAGGTAAGTAAGATTATTATCCCCATTTATAGGCAAAGTCCAGGAGGAAGGAATAATTTGTCCAAAATTATACAACCAATAATTGCTAGAACTGGGACTTGAATCCAGACCACTTGCCTCCAGAGCCCACGTGCTTATCGTACATATCAGGTGCTCAGTTAATTAAAGTTATGATTATCCACAGCAGAGAAAATAAAAAGTTTACTGACACACAATGTAATTTAGACAAGGTAATGCTAGTGTCATAGAAGGACAGAGACAATTTAGTTTGTATGATCTTTGGTAAGCCACTTAATCGCTCCGAGGATATTTCTTCCTATGGACAAGAATATTTATGCCTAAATCACAATGTTGCTTGAGAAACAAATGAGATATTCCCTTAAAGAAAGACTGACATGTCATAGCTGAATACATAAATATGGGAGGTGATTTTAGGAGAACATTATTTCTGTTTCCTAATCTCCTTTTGCCCCTCTTTGTAACAACTGTATACACTAGGACCCCAAAACTCATGGAAAAATAAATTCTTGATAAAAATATGCTATGCTTGGGCTGACATATACTTTTATTCCTTTCTGAAGTATACGAAGAAAGAGATTGATTAATCTAAAAAAAAATGCCTCTATAACAGTGGAATTTCAAGTACTGTTTTAATCATATAAGTGAGCTATTTAAGGCTAAAGGAGCTTTCTCAATGTGCTTGAAACCACAAATGTAGGTCACCCCAAGGCAGAGGCTGCAAACTTGTCCATCCAGTATTGTTTGCCACACGGTGCTTAAAAAAATAACTATAAATGACTAGAGGTGAAATACCGGCTCAGATCTTCTCCCAGTAACTTAAATTCCTTCAGCTGGGCCCCCATCACAGGCAGGTGAGTTTGCCACCCTATATACATCGGGACCTTTCTAGAGCTTTGGGAAAAATTTCAGTTGCTTAGATGAGCCACAGAGGATTGAATACCATCTGCTGTTTTTATTCATTTAGTTCTGCACTTAAAGGGAACGGACTTTAGAATTTACTGTCAAAGGGAAAAATAACAAACCCTTTTGGATCTTAACCTCCAGTCAGTTTTAGCCCACCCAAAAACTCCCTAAAGTACTTAGACATATTGTATAGCACTGATTTATAGGGTAATAGTATTTAACGAGGCTGTAACTAAGGAACCTACACCAGAGACTCACAGTCAGTGAAAACAATGGTAACAGGTTTATACTCATGAGATAAGCCAGATGACTTTCATCTCCATTAAAACCTACCTTGGCTGCAAACAGCTGTGTAAAACTAATCCTCTGAATGGCTCTCCACCGTAATATTTGCTTAAGCAGCTGCCACAGAATTGACAAGTATAAGACTGAATTGATAGGCAGGCATTTGAGGATTAAGACTAGGATGTGAACATTTCTCCAGCCAAGTGACTCTCTGGAACACTAGATAGAATTACTATTTTGAGAGATAATGTGTGTAAATTACCACAGGGAAATTGACCCCACAGGCATCAACTGTCATACATGTGACCACTGTTATTTATTGAGCACCATTAGCAAAGCATTTGACTCTACAAAGCATAAAACATGAATAAGGTCAGTACTTCAGTGTAAGGGAGACATACTCACATATTTTGTGTTGATCTGAGTTTGTCCAAGGGAAGCTAAGGGGCCTTAGTGCAGGTGAAGAGATCAAGGTAAATGCTTTGGGCCAAAAGAACCATCCATCTTTCTCTGGTGCTAGCATGGAAATTTGGTCACTCAAGCCCACCCACAACATTTGTGGAGCTCAGAGCAAGAATACAAATGTAGGTCCAGATATTTTATGCCAAATGTGTCACAGTAAAAACTAAGCTAATGATCTATTAGATAAAATATGTTCTATTTTGCTACTTTGACAAATAAACCTTCACAATGATCTGGAAAGTAGGGTTTGAATTTAGAATTTTCAGATCTCTCAAAGTTCTGTGCTAGAACCTGGCCCCCAGCCTGGAGTGTATCACCTTGCCTCTCTCTTACACCCAGGGGAAGGGGCTGGCTGGCTATACCTGCATGCATGTGGCACCCCAATAGATATGTGCAAGCTCTGTTGATAGCCCCCCAAAAGCTACCCTTTAACCAAATCTCAGGTCAGGGGAGCACATATGGGGAGCATAGACCATCCTCAGCAGGACAGACCAGGCAGGAGGTCCACACAGGCCTGGATTCTGCCACAGAACCACCCGGGAAGTGAATTCTGGAGTCTGCCCTGTCTGCAGAGGGCCAGAGACCACTATCTCTGTGTATCACATTTCCTTGACTGCTCTGAGGGTAGAAACACAGCCAGAGGAGGGCCAGAGCAGGACCCTCTAAGGTAAGGGATTCTCTTTTGCCCCTTTTCTCCCGCCTAGGTCTAAAGGCAAAACTGGGACTACC